>NC_054828.1:13989922-15396422 GCF_018345385.1 Vulpes lagopus
CTCCCAAAGGACCTTGTTCCATATTTAGAAACTCTATTAGAAATATTCGCCTTATGCTGTCCTGAAATCTTTTATCTTTTTGATTCTCCCATTGGTCCTGAGCATTAATAAAGACCAAATGCAAGTGTAGATATCATTGTCTGTTAACTCCTGTTAACAGTCTCCTTCCCCACTAGACTGTGAGAACCAGGAGGGCAAGTCCTGTAACTTTTATCTCTATGCCCAGCTCTTCGGACAAAACCTGGTAAAAGTGGCTCCAGGAAATGCATGGGTTTTATGACATGGGACTGCAGAGTGAGTCAACCAGCTGTTTGGAGACCAGCAGATCTACTGAGTCTTCTCTTCCCCATTCTTTCAACCATATCCCAAATGGCAGTGCTTGGAATCTGAGTGACACTTAAATATATCTTTCAACGTTTTTATGTAATACATGGTTTCCACGTTGTTGCCTTCCTTGAATGGGCTCACTTTTTGTCTCTGTCTACTATTCTCTGTGGGCCTTCAGAATACAACAGGTGTGTCAGATCTATGTACCTGACATGCCCCATCAGGAGCAGTCATTGGCCTGGGCTCAGACACTTAAACACCTTTAAAGCAATTAAGTGTCCCCTGATCCACCCTTTCCCTGATCGTGAACATTGATCCCTTCCCATTTTCATTGCTGTGTTCTTCTCGTTCTTGGTTCATTTCCCTCAGTAAAGAAGGAGATGTTTTTGTGTACCGTATTTCACTGTGTCCTCAAGAATCCCCTGCTGTGGAAACAGCACATGTTTGCTTGTATTAATAAGGGATTTATCAGGGCAGCCCGGGTGGCTCAGCGGTTTAGTGCCGCCTTCAGCCCAGGGCTTGATCCTGGAGACCCAGGATCGAGTCCCACATCAGGCTCCCTGCATCCCTGCACGGAGCCTGCTTCTCCCTCTGCCTGTGTCTCTGCCTCTCTCTCTCTCTCTCTCTCTCTGTTTGTCTCTCATGAATAAATAAAATCTTAAAAAATAATAAATAAAAAAATAATAATAAGGGATTTATCAAAGGAAGTAGCAGAATGCTGCTAATTGGAAATACAACTGATACCAAAATATACTTCTTCTGGTCTTTAATACAGTGCTCTTCCCTTGTACCAAAAATCATACCTATCCACAACTTGAGTTAAAAACCAGCAACAGTGATTGAAAAATGTGGTTATAGTGATGGATTTTGACATTATAAGCTCAACCAACAAAAATAAAAATTAAAATAAAAAGACCAGCAGTATCTGATGGGTGAAGGGGATGGGCAGAATGAAGTGGGAATTAGGAGGTTAGGATATATTCCCAGTGAGAATAGGAGTCTTTGCCCAAATGTTTTCAAAGGATAAAAGGCTGGATTTTGGGAGTAAAATGTTAGAGCTTCAGTGCCTTAGATGAGGTATATTTTTTGACATGTTACCCAGAGATGGAGTGGCTGAAGTGGTGTGATGAAAATTAGGAGCTCCTGGCACTTTAAGGCAAGTGTGTTGAGTGGTCCAACCATAGGTTGATGAAACCCAAGAGGAGAGAAGAATTCTATGCATGCAGATGAAAAGGAGCCCTACAATCCAGGCAAAATGGGTGATAGGTTGCCCACATCATGGGACACCCTAGAAACATATTGAGTTATGAGGATTTTAAAAAATCCTCCCTTTAAGATTAATAATAACTCTCATTAATAAGAATTGATTATGTGCCAACATAATAGCTTTACAAGCATAATATTATTTTATCCCCACAGTAAGCCTTGAGGTTAGTATAATTATTTTCACCCATTTCCAGGTGAGGAAATGGAATCTTATAAAAGGAACTTGTTAAAATTATTCAGCATTTTGAACCAGAATATGACTCTAAGTAGTCCAGCCTTTGAGCAGCACTGTCCGATAGAAATATAGTGACAAATCATAGGTATAATTTCAAGTTTTCTACTGGTCACATTTCCAAAGGCAAAATGAAACAAGTGAAAGGAATTTTAATAATAGCATTTTATTTAAACCTATATATCCAAAATACTATCATTTAACAGGATCAGTATTTTAAAAATTACTAAGGAGATAATTTTATATACTTTTTTTCATACTGCCTTCAGTAGTCAATGTGTATTTCACGCATTTAAACTTAGGCTGCATTTCAATGACTCAATGGCCATCTATATAGGGTTGGTGGCTATGAGGAAGCACTGGAGCCTGATTTCTGAGGCTTCACCATGACACAAGGGCAGAGGGTGGAGAGAGACATATCTTTGAAGAATAAAAATTCTGGCTGAGTCTTTTTGCTATAATAATAGATGTCCTTAAGAAAATTTCTACAGCCCTTTCTAAGCAGGGACCTCAGAATACTAGCCACATTTTCTCGTGTATAAAGACAACAGAAAATGATATTCTATGCAAGAGCTCACAAAATATACACCAGTGTATACTTGAAGAAGTATCATCAGTGATTTGCCAGCCAACCATAAAAGTAATCAAAATGAATATTCAGGAATGAGAAAGTCTCATTCTAGAGGGGCAGGCAATGTGTACTGAAAGAAGTTACACATGGGATGATATGTAAATAATTGTTTTAAGTCTATTGCAAAGATGAATGCAAATGCCAAAAGTTGTTCTTAAAAACATACATAAATAACCAAGTAGTTCTGTTGTTTCCATGTTTACCCATCTCGCTCACCCTGTACCTCCCACCTCTGGCAACCACCTGTCCCTTCTCTGTGTCTATGAGCTTGGGGCTTTTCTTTTTATTGCTGTTTCTTTGTTTGGTTCTGTTTTTCCAAGATTCCCATGTAAGTGAGATTATATGTATTACTTTTCTCAGTCTTATTTCTCTTGTAATGCCCTCAGGGCCATCCATGTTGTCACAGATGATCTCCTTATTTTTTAGGGCTGAATAATGGTCTTTTTTCCATTCACCATCAGTGGACACTTAGGGTGCTTCCATCTCTGGGCTATTGGAAAAGATGCTGCACTAGAAAACTAGAGTCCTGATCAGTCATTTTAAAACCAGCTGGGAAGTGTGTATTGGATTTAAAAGCTGCTACATTCCCTGCGTTTTGTGTAACTCAGGTGGGATTCTGTAACCCTTCACTCTGATCATCAGGAGAAAGAAAAAGTAAGCTGTTTCTGCAAAACTCAAAGCTGACCATGGGTAAAGTTATAAATAGAATTAAAACTGAGTTATCAGAGATGAATATTATTATTGCAAGTAAAACAAAGTCTGTGTAATGTAGGTAGGGAGCAGAAACAAAATGAAAAAGAAAAAAATAAGAATGCTGGAACGTAAGATATACATGTGGGGGAAAATGAGCCTTGTAGCATATGCAAAAATTAACTTAAAAATAATCTTACACCTAAATGTAAAGACTAAAACAATAGAACTGATGGAAGAGAACAGAGAAGAAAATCTTAGTGACCTTGGGTTAGGCAAAGATTTCTCAAGTGGGTTATGAAAAGCACAAACTAAAAGAGCAAGAAATACTAATAAATTGGACTAATAAACTGGTTTTTGTTGTTCTGAGACATGAATGACAAGCCACAGACTCAGAATATTTACAAAGTATATGTCTGATAAAAGATTTGTATCTGTAATATGCAGAGAACTCTTAGAACAGTACAAGAAGACAAATGACCCAATTTAAAAATGGGCAGTGGATTTTAAGAGACACATCAGTAAAGAAGACAAGGATAGCCAGTAAATGCCCCCCACCCCAAAGTGCTCGACATCATTAGTCACCAGGGAAATGCAAATTAGGTCACCAGGAGATTCTACTTCACACCCACTACAATGATCAAGATCTTAAAAGAGTGAAAATACCAAGTGTTGGTGAGAATGTGGGACAGCCAGAACTGTTGTACATGAGTAGTCATGTAAAATGGTACATCCACTTTGTAAAACAGTTTGTCCGTTTCTTAAGAAGTTAAACAGTCTCACATTATGGCCCACCAGTACCACTCCTGGTTATTCATGCAGGAGAAATAAAAACATTCACATACAAAAATTTGTATGTGAATATTCACAGCAGCTTTGTTCATAGAATGCCAATGTCCATCAACCAGAGAAAACAATTAGTATATCCATTCAGTGGAATGTTAATTCAGCAGTGAATGTGATATATACAACAGTATCAGGGAATCTCAGAAGTAGTACACTAAGTGAAAAAAGCCAGACACAAAATACTGCATATTATATATGACTACACAAAATTCTTGAAAGCAAGGCAGGAGGTACTAGAACCCAAAGAGTGGGGTGGAAGGGACCACCTAAAAGGGGTATGAGGAAAATGGGGAGGAGGGAGATAGAATTGTTGTATAAAGTGATCGCGTGGTGGTTGCAGACTGTATACATTTGTTGAATCATCGTTCATTTAAAAGGAGAGATTGTAATGTATGTCAATTTTTTTCACAGAGCTGAAAAATAATGCTTAAAAATACTATTCCAGAACAAAACCAACATTACTTATTTTAACAAATGTACATACTTTAAATTTTTTAAAATAAGTTTATATGTAGGATGTCTCAGACATACAAAGGAAAAGAAGGTACAGATGTTAATTTCAGACTATCTCAAAAATAAAGTATATTTAATTGAAATTAGTAATTTCAAATTGACAAGCATGATATCCATAAGAGGAAATAATAGCCATGCTGTTTTCTTTTTTTTTTTTTTTTCTTTTTTTTTTTTTTTTTTTTTTTTTTGCCATGCTGTTTTCTAAGTTAGAAAGCTTTCAAATACATAAAGCAAAAACTGATAGAAATATAGGATATATTGAGTTTCAGCCACTAAAAAGGCAAATCATAATTTTAATGACAGTTTTAAGAATATAATCATTATGAGTAGATATCAAAGCTTATATCCTTAAAATGGAATAAAATTGGATTTTCATGTGTTTTTGGAGAAATTACATAAATTGAGGGTGCAAGAAAACCTCATTAAATTCCAAACCATAAAAATTATACAGGCCCTCTTCTTGGCTACAGTGAAGTAATACTACATCAGAAACAAACTTTTAAATGGGAAGTTCAACACACCTGGAAATTAGAGGAAGGTGAAGAATTTTTCTAAATGCTTATTTAATCCAAAAGGAAGTAAAACTAAAAATTATAGCCTATTTTGAAAACCACAAAAGAGGAATATTTCACAGTAAAGCTTATGGAATGTGCTCAAAGCTGTCATTGGAGATGTTTTAATAGCCTTCAGTGCCTTCATTATTCAAACACAAAGATGATGATAAATGCACCTCACATTCCATTTGATAATTTAAACAAGAATAATGGTGTGGACCTAAGGAAAGCAGAAGGAAAATAAAGTTAATAGCAGAAGTCTGTGAAATAAGAAAAATGAAAAGCAAAACTAGAATTAAATTTTCGAAAGCTGGTTCTGTGAATGAGAAAATGGCAGTCCTCCGGCTAATTTAGGAATGAGTAATGGACTAAATATTATTAAGCTAAACACTAAATAAGGTAGTAGACAACAATGAACATGGAAAACAGTAATAAGATAACAGTAAAACCTAGCATTTATTTGGTACTTATGTACTAGATACAATGCTAAGTATTTTTTTTTTTTTATTTTTTTTTTTCAATGCTAAGTATTTAATATGGGTTCTCTCACTTAATTATCACTCTATAAAATTAGTGCTATGATGATCCCATTTTGCAGATGAGGAACCTAAAACTCGAGGCAGTTTGGCCAAGACATCTTGGTTTGCAGGGGTTGGAAACAGGATCACAGCCTTTATCCTGGTAGTGGGTCTGGGTTTTGATTCCTAGAACATAACACTGTAAAATGCCATCCCCTACATAGGTGTATTTTAATTGTATGTGTATAATACACATTTTAGTATATACTGTATATGTTAGGTATATATAATACACACATGGCATGTATTTACGATATGCATACATTGTATAAATATATAACATGTAATATGTACATATATGCATTGTATATATAATTGTATATAATATGCATATGTTGTAATACAAAGTGCTATAATATATATGTATATATGCATATATACACACATTGTATATATACACATCTATATGTATACGATGTTGTATATAATATACATTTCAATTAGTCAAATTGAAATAGATTTCATTTCAGTTAATCAAATCTACTAGAATTTTCCTTTGAATTTTCCTAGAATTTTTTCCATTTCTCCTTGCCATATACAAATTTTCCTTGCCCTTGGATAAAAATTTTCATTTTTTTTCCTAGTCTGAATGTTTCTCCCTTTAGATTTAAGTCTTTAAATTACCCAAAATTTATTTTTGTGTCTGGCGATATCCTATTTGATCTTTCCCCAAATGCTCAATCTTCACAATAATGGCCTTTTGCTACATAAACCATTCTTTCGCCAAGGGTTGGAAATTCTTTTTGAGCAAAGGTTGATAATTATCCAGAACATAAGATACCACTCTTTCCTTTCATATTCACAGCTGATAGAAGTAACTGCTCCTGGGACTCTTCCCTGCTGAGTGGAGGAAATGCTTCAGCATTCTTATTAAGACTCCTTCATTCAAACATTTACTTAGAGTCAATTATGTGCAAGTACTCTGTTAACAGTGGGGGATAGATAGGGTGGTTAAGAACAGAGGGGGTCCATCCCTGTAATGGATGAGTTGGGCTTATGACCAGTACTTAGGCATTAAAGGTACTGAAGAAATAATTATATAAGAGAAGTGTTTAACAAATAACTATACAATAACAAGTGTTATGAAAAAGGAAACAGTGGCATGACAGCCTAGAGTAGAGCAACCCAAACATGAATAGAATGGTGGGCCAAGAATAGTTTCCTTGAGATTTAGACTGAGCTCTAAACAATAGATGGGGAGGAAAAGTGAGGAGGGAAGACCTCTCTTTCAGGTAACATGGTGAACTAGACATACTAGAATGTTGTATATAACATTGCATATATATATTATATATGCAACATTATATATATATATATATATGTATATATATATGTAAGAAAGAAAGGAAGAACTATCCCAGTAAATATGGCTTAAACAACCTATTCATTTTTCTAATAAATGATTGGCAGTTCCATGAGAGATGGTAGTGTTCATGGGTGTTCTCTTGGGTTCCTCATGGTTACAGTGGTCATAGCAAACCCAGCAAGTCATCTTCTCTCAGGACATTGGGAAGGAAATGTGGGTTCTCTCTGTCCCCATCTCTCTTTCTCTTTCTCTCCCTCTCTCTCTCTCCCTACCTCCCAGGGGGAGGGAATCTTCTCCCCAGAATCTCCCAGCAGACTTCCCATCAGGTGTGCTGGTCAGGATTGTCCTATGTCCATAGCCTGTCTACAAGGGAGACTGGGAGAGTGAGGGTTTCTGTGTTTGCAGCCTTCACAGCAGAGACTAGAAGAGCAGCTCTGAGTAGGCAACCAGTAGAGTCTCTCACACTTCCCTTTGTAGGTTTGTTGTGAAAAGAAAATGCATATTTAGGAAGCAGGGATAACTAGTGTATATATATATATATGTGTATATATATGTGTGTGTGTGTGTGTGTGTATGTGTTGTTTTTTCCTTACTTGCTCTTTTTAATCTGTGACTTCTGAATTAACCACTTTTGGAATTTGGTTTGGGTAACTTTGTTGGGATTTCCTAAGGCAACTAGTCTGTCCATGGGGAAGTTCCCAGCCTCTCAAGGTAGATGGACTACCAGTAGCCCAGGGTAACTGGCTGGCTTGGGAAATCTGACGCTAACTCTAATTAATTCAGCTACCTAGCTGAATTCTCAATTAAGAGGAAGAGGAAGCAACTAGGGTCGGGTCTATACCTTGGTACTAGTCAATCAGTAGATAAGGATTTGCTGAATGCACAAGATTCTGTCAGAGCTCAGACGCAGAAAAGCTAATGTCTTCTGCAGGAATTTAGTGCCAGTGAATGAAATGGAGAGTGGTGCAGTACCAGTCAGTTACCAGCTGGATAGTCAGGGCTGGCTTCCCAGGAGAAATGGGATTTGGAGCTGGGCCTTGAAGCTAGTGTGATTTCCAGAAGTGAAGGGGAAAGAGAAGGGGCGTGTCCATGCTGGGTACATCATTATCCAGAACAAGGAGGGCTTGAGGAAGAGGGTGGAGAGAAGGCGGAAGAGCTTTTTATCAGGCTCTGTGAATTAATGACAGGTTTTCACTGCCCAAAGAAGAGAATACCTTTCCCCAAGCAGGATTCCTTTGTCTGATTATTATCTGCTGAGCTTAGCTATAAAACTTAATACCCTCATCATTGTACTTTTTCTGTCAGAAAAGAAAGAAATGTGTTTCTTTTATCTTCCTGGCCTTCTGTTTTTCACTTAGTAAGGCCAGACCTAAAAAAAAAAGGAAGGAAGGCCAGGTCTTTTGATAGTAGAAGAAATTAATAAACCAGTTCTCCAAGACTATCACCTGGGACTCCTCAGGATGCCCATGGGAAAAAATTAGATTACTTTTACCTTCTAGTCTTCAGTATCCGTATGCCACTATGTCCACATTTGCATTAAAAGCAAACAAATTGAATGTCTACCATATGCAAAATATCTTAGAAACCACTAGGGGAGTTTCTGAGCTAAGATAGTGAATCTACCACCAGGGATGCTCAGGTACATACATGTGTACCTGTGAATTACCCACAGGATACATAAGGCAGAGAGAAACATGCTTAGTAGTGGATGAGTGTGAACCTAACTGGCCTGATATTTGGAAAATTGAACTTTGATTTTACAGTGTGCAGAAACCATTTAAAAAAATCAATGTCCCTGATCTGTTCAGTGGGTTTGAGGACAAAAGGGGAGCTGGATGGGATGAGCATTGTCAAGTTTTTTCCTGAGGTTCTGTTTCTCTTATTTATTAGATAACTTGCAACAGAATGCCACCTCTGTGTGCTAGGGAGCATTGGTAAAATGAACAAGTCAGTCCAAGACCTTGATCTTAAGGTTCAGGACCGATGACCCAGTGACCATATGGATCCTGGGGGCAGGGTGTTGTGGTAGATGAGTAAAAAATAAAGAATACAATTGGTTCATCTACCCCAGACTTGCTGCTTTACACTATGACTATCCCCAAAAAGAAGATATAGACGGGTTTTAATTAAAAGTCTCTTTCTTAGACTGCTTCTTCCCTCTTCAGGTGACCACCGTTAAAGGCAGATTAATTTTTTTTTTTTTTTTTTTTTTTACAGCTGATATGACAGGGTTTGGGACCTGTTGAATGTGTCCGTGGAGGGAGAGAGGAATCAAGTTCACCTCGTAGAGTTCTAGAACAAGCTGGTGGGTGCATGGTGGTCTCATGTATATTGAGGGAAACTGACAAAGGAGCATGCTTTAGTGGGAGGAGCAGGAGTTCTGGCTGTCGTCTAGATAACCACTGGAGAGACGATAGTGTAATGTGTGTGGCTGGGAGCTGTCCAAAATGGAGAAGTGCTGATAATGTGATTTTTTCCCCCTAAATAATTGCATAGTGCAGGATCGTCAGATGTACAGGTGTGTCATTTGTTAGATGAGCCTGGTTGGGACACAGTTAAGTGGATCTGGGGCTGTGACCCAGCAGAAGGAATCTGCTCTACTTTATACAGGGCAGGCGTGGGAGTGGAGCTAATATCTGGGGCTCTGTACAAGAGAGCCTAAGCTTAGGGCAAAGTGTTCAGGAGGATGCTAAGTAATGACAAGTGCCCAGCATGTGGAGCTTGGAGTCCTTGGTTCAAAGCGAAGTTGCATTTAGGATGAGGCTTATCCTCCAGGGAGAGGGGGTGCCTGGGCCTAGTGGAAGCATGGAGTTCTTGCTGGGATAGGGGCAGCCCCAGTCTCAGCCAGCTAATTGCTGCCAGCCAAGAAAGCCCTCCTTGAATTGGCCACTGGGCAATCTTGCTTGTCCAAACGTTGTATTCTTCTCTTTATAAGCCTCATTTAAGTTTTTTTATCTTATTTGTGGGTTTATGGAATTGCCGCTTTTCTTCCTTTAGCTCATGATGCTGAGGACTTCACACTCTTGCCTTCTTCCTCTGAAGAGGTACTTCACTAATTCTGGATAACACAGTATTTTCCAGTAGGTCAAACTGAGTCAAACTTGTACGCTGGTACCAGGATCAAATCAAGATTTCACCTGCTTATCCGTACACATTTTTCAAGGTTTCACCAGTATTTTTTAATGATTTATTTATTGGGGGGCGGGTAGTTAGGGGAGTGCAGAGACAGAGGGAGAGAAATGCTCAGTAGACTCCCCACTGAGCACAAACCCAGCACGCAACTCGATCTCACAACCTTGACTGAGATCATGACCTGAATGGAAACCAAGGTTCGAGACTTAACTGACTGAGCCACCCAGGTGTCTCAAATTTTCACTAGTATTTTTGAACAAGGTGCCTCAGCCATAGCACGCTTGATGTTTTGGGGCAGATAATTCTCTTTTAGGGAGTTTGTCTAATCTTAAGGTGTTTGGCAGCATTCCTGGCCTCTACCCACTAGGTACCCAGTGGCTGTCTTCCCCTCAGGATATGGCAACCACACATGACTCTAGTGTTGCCAAATGCCAGAGAGTGGGCAAAATCAGCCCTAATTGAGAACCAGTGTACTGAAATCAGACAAAATCATGGGTGAGTCTGCTATTGAGGCCATATCCCTGACTGTGATGTCCTTGAAGGTAATGGGGTGGAAAATTCAAGCCACCAACTTAGAGACCAGCCAAGTGGATTTATGTCCTTTTATTTCTGTCATGTAACACATAAGCAGCACCCAGATGTTGCCTGTTCTGGACACATTATCCGTGGACCCCATGGTGATATCATCACTTTACCTTGTTTGGGACACAGAAGGGGCCAGATTCTCTTTCTTCGCTAACTGAAACATGGGAAGCAAGCCAGAGTTATTTCTACACAAAGAGTACTTGGAACTTTTTATGTTTTCATCCCTTGGTACATGCACCATGTCACCAATTTGATTTTGGGGGTAAGCGGAAGTGCCCAGAGGTATCAAACTGAGTTTTCTTGCTGAGCACAATGTACAATACTTCGGTCTGTCAATTCCATCTGCTTACCTTGCTAAAGTCAAAGCATGACATGGGGAGCATCTTCCCGAAGGTCTAAAGAGGTAAGTTTCAATCCTACTACCATTTACTGGCTTTGTAACTTTGGACAGTGGTGTTTTAAAGTCTCAGTTTCCGGGGATCCCTGAGTGGCGCAGCGGTTTGGCGCCTGCCTTTGGCCCAGGGCGCGATCCTGGAGACCCGGGATCGAATCCCGCGTCAGGCTCCCGGTGCATGGAGCCTGCTTCTCCCTCTGCCTGTGTCTCTGCCTCTCTCTCTCCTTCTCTCTGTGTGTGTGACTATCATAAATAATAAATAAAAAAAAATAAAAATAAAAAATAAAGTCTCAGTTTCCTGTTATGTAAAGTGGGGATGTGAATTCTTGCTTAATTCACAGTTATTTCCAGAATCAAATGAAATCATCTGAAAGTGCATTGTAAACTAGAAAATGCTGTGCATGCATTATCCTCATCATTCCTATTATCATTTTTGAAAGATGGACATCATCTTCACAAACTGACCTGTTAAATATCCCTTTATAGACTCAACTCCCTTGGCTAAAAACTCATCTAACTAGGATATTTTCATTGGATTTAACCACTCAGCCAGGCTCAATTCAAGAACCCCAGTGGGTTTTAAATCTGCTCACTACTGGCTAAATAATATGTTTGAAGAGAAAATAGCAAGCAGTGATCAACATCTTATTCATAGGCATAATAGCGCTGCTAAAACTCCCCTTTCTCATCCCCTATTATTATTAATATGCTGTTATTACCTATCGTACACTGTGTCCTAGAGTGTGCTTGTTGCCTTTACATTACATATACATAATACATAAGGCCTACCCTCCAAAACCAGCCATTATAAAGAAGCGAGAGGAAATCACCGATGGTGACAGATGTGGTAAGGCACTAGCGTTTCAAGCTTGCTCACTGTGATCAGGCCTTTATTCTCCTTGTCACGTCATGAAATATTCCTTACTTCCAGATTCAGAATTAACCAGCAGCTGTGAGTGCAGATTCTGTCAGGTGGCCCGGCCTGCTTGGTGCGTCCACAGACATCATCTCTGGTTTTCAGTCTCAGACCAAGTGAACGGTTTTGTCTCTATTTTTCAGGTGTACAATCTAAGAATAGAATTGACCCACATCCCAGTGTGTGTTTTCAAACTCTGAGTACAGTGTTCATTTCTGTATTCTCTGTTGCTTTCAGGTCAAGAATGCTTAAATATTCCCACACCAAGGGGAATTAAAAGAGACATACAACAAAAATACTCCGTATAGGAACTTGACAGTGTCTGTGCAAACAACAAAGCAGAACCAAAGTTATGGAGCTTATGCTGTCATTAATTTGGGTCTTGATTTCCCAGCTAGGAGTTAGAATTGATTGGTTGATTCATTTCCCCAACTGCTGTATATCTCAGGCTTGGTTGCACCTAAGGATCATTTAATAGACTTTACTAACACAACACATTACCCAAAAAGCCATGACAAGGTCCTACCCTCAATTGCCCATTAACATCACTTGTGATCTTGATCAAACCAGAATCAGCATTAGTGCCAGGCCTCACCACTGGCTTTTCCAGGGCAGACCCAGTATAGTGGGATCAGGTGATTCTCTGGTGCAGCCCAGTGTCGGACCTTGCCTCCAGCTGGTTTTCATCAGTGTCCTACTAGTGAAGTTGGCTTTTGCTCTGGGCCCTCGATAGCATCATTCATATAAAGCATGAGCATCAGAGGCTGAGATTTTCTCTGGCATTCTCCTTAGGTGCTAAGGAACAGAAATTAAGAATTCACTGTAACACTCTTGGGACACCTGGGTGGTTCAGTCAGTTAAACATCTGCCTTTGGCTCAGGTCGTGATCCCGGAGTCCTGGGATAGAGCCCCACATTGGGCTGGGGAGCCTCCTTCTACTCCCTGTGCCCCTCCACCCTCTCTCGTGCTCTTTGTCTCTGTCTCTCACTCTGCTCTCTCTCTCTATCTCTCAAAGTCTTTTAAAAAAAATCATTGTAACGCTCTTTTTGGATCTACTTTTTAATCTTCACTTTCTGTTCTGTTTTGGTGTTAACAGTTTTCTTCATAGCATCTTATCTGGTCACTTGCAGTCTTGTAGATGTCTGGGAGACATCTGTACTGGGAGGGTATGTGACTCTCACAGGTTGCATTGACTGGGACTACGTTGGAATGTTCTTTTGCACTAGAAGTACAAGCTCCATTTCCTAATCACCTTTTCCTTTTCTAACTGTACTTTCTATTTCCAGGTGCAATCGGCTGCTCTATCCCCAAGAATTCTAGAAAGATTTCATTTATAGCTTTCACTGCCTGATGATCATTTGAATATCTCATTTGAGTCAGTTTCCAAAATGATTAAGATTTTTGGAATGAGTCAAATCTGATTTTTAGTCCTAGCTCCTGTAATTCTTGAAGATTGTGTGATTTCCTTGATGTCTGTTTTTTAGGGTTATTGTGAGAGAAAGATATTCATAAATTGCTTATCGTGTCTGTTACATAGTGAGCATTCAACAAATACCATATTATTATCATCATAGATATAATAATGCTCTTTCCTTTTTATCTGTGATCTCCTAAGAAATAGGAACATTCCACATTCACTGCTCTTTCCTTAGCGTCTAGTACAGAGTTTGGCACACACAATGAATGTTTAGATAAATGAGTCACTTTCAGAATTAGGTGATTTTTTTTAAGGGGGATTTAGAGCATTAGGAATTCCTTTGATCAGTAAACAAATCCCCAAATGGAAAGTACAGGCTTTTTTTTTTTAACATGTTTTTTAATATTTTTTTTTAATTTTTATTTATTTATGATAGTCAGAGAGAGAGAGAGAGAGGCAGAGACACAGGCGGAGGGAGAAGCAGGCTCCATGCACCGGGAGCCCGATGTGGGATTCGATCCCGGATCTCCAGGATCGCGCCCTGAGCCAAAGGCAGGCGCTAAACCACTGCGCCACCCAGGGATCCCCGGAAAGTACAGGCTTAAATGGAATTATCTTGTGCCACATACCATCTTCTGTAGTACTTTCTAAGGTTGACATTCATTTGCCTTCTGCACTCTCGTGTATGATAAATTCTAAATCTAGACAAGTTAGACATCTATCCTCAACACCTGGTTTCCTTGACAACCCTTCATATAAATAGTAAGGGCCTGTTACAGGGGTGAATGTCAATATAACAGTCTAAGGATTCATGGTCAAGATAAAAATATTTTAAATTACAGTAAGACTCTTGGTTAATGTTTTTAGATGTATTACAAGAGCTGAGTAAAGATACCATCTTTCCTTTGGATGGCCAGTAAACAAGGGTCATTTCGGTTGTCAGCCAAGAGAAATTCTGTCATGATAAGGCTTTCCTTTGGATCTCCACTTTACCAGGAGAGTTTCACCTTCCATGTTGTGTGAGAGAAAACAGTCTTTAAGCCAACTGAAAATTAATTAAGTGGCACCTCTGGTTCACCCTCCTTAACCCACTTTACCTGCTCAAGGTTACCTTCCTGTGTGTTTAGAGTTCAACTGACCTGAGGGGTTCATCTCTGAGGCTGAGACCAGAGAGCTTCACAGGCAAGAGCTTCACCTCCAAAGGATTACAAAGTCCTCTGAAAATGAAAAGCACCTCATTAATGCAGAGCAGCATGGTGCCTCATTAATTGCAGCCTCTGAGGCTGCCTTTTGGAAGGTTCCTGACAGAAGGAAGGTGGTAAGAATGAGAGAGGGGGGATCATGGGCAAGTGTTCCCCTAAAATCTCTAGATGAACTTGGGAACAGATAGCTGTAATGTTTTGTGATTGAACTGCCAGCTGAGTAAATTTATGAAGAACCTCTAGACTTAGCTGATGCTAATATCGGGATTCAGGTATTGAGTTTATTTGTGTTGTTTTGTACACTTCTCTGTTTTGCGCCTAGCTTAGTGTCATATAATCCTGTAGAGCATAGTTTCTCAACTATTAAAAAATTTTATCATCACCCTCTCCCCAGGAGCCTATTTAGGTACTTTTTTTTTCCTAATTGCACCCTTCCCCTCCATGAGATTTTAACAAATCATGGTAATATCCAAGGTTTTTTTTTTTTTCCTCACAAGAAGCAATTTTGCCTTGTTAAGAATGCATGCTGAAGAATAAATTTATAATAACAGGGAAACAAATAAGAGGGCTTTTCCCCCCTCCCTTGCCTTTACTAGCAAAATGATTATCTCCATTCTAACACTTGGAGCAGGAGTTGAGAGAGGATGGGGGGTGGTTTTAGCTGGTTAAGCCTGGTCTCTCTCTAACTCCCAAATCCTGTGTTCTCTCTAGGTCATGTTCTAGATCACCTGTGATGGATTTCTGTACATACAGGCATATAGACACATATGAAGACTGCAGATAAAATGGTTATGACAGACACTGATGAAAACACCACACTATCTAACTTAGAACTAGAATAGTATCAACAAAACTATCCCTTTCTTATTCAGTCCTCCTACCACTTCCAGCCCCCATTAACATAAACCACTATTCTGAGTGCTGTAATAATGCCTTTTGAAATAATTGTTGTCTCTTAAAGCAGTCCTCTGGTGTTTGAAAGGATGAATGAATGATCCATGAACACAGCAGGTTCACCACTATATCCCCATCTCCAGGAATGGTTCTCAGTAAGCATAGCTTGTGTACTTGTATTGTTTTACTTTTTCAAAACTATTCACTAAGTGCCTTCTGTGTGTCAGAAACTGTGCTAAGTATACATACATAAATACATACTGTGCACTATAATAAGAAGAATTGCAGCTTCTAAAAATATTAAGTCCAGGCTACGCAGGAGCTAATGCAATTTTCTCCTCAGTGCATTGAAAAATCTATTAGTTAAGAAGGCAGCTATATTTCAGGAAATTAAACCACTGTAACAGTCCAGTTCACAAATCAGAACTCCCAGTGCTTTGAAATGCTTCATTTCATAACGTAAAGTACTGAGGGATGTTCAGGCAATCCGTAAATGCTCTGGTGACCAATCCCCCCAAGCTTCACAAAGCTAAATACAGAATGCTTCTTGCCAGGCGTGAGAGGGAGGGGTTTTGTTGCCGCTGATATGAGAAGGAATGTGTTTATAGATCCATGATCGCATTCCTCATGATTCATTCTACCTTTGTCATCACTCCAGAATTAATTATGTTTATGGAAGGTGGTTTCTCAGTAGATTTGTGAATAATGAGCATTTCAGGTGGAAGCCAGTTAACTTATTTTAGGCTGGAGTTGTAACCTGTGAATAATATTTACTGATGCTTAGTGTAGAACGCTGTCACCTGAAAAGACCAGCCTGGGGGCTCTTACAAGGTTTCCTTCCAAGTTTCCATTGTGGGAAGATGTGAAATATATAACTCAGCTCTCCTGTTGATACCGGTTCCTTAGAATTTCACTCTAGCCGACCAAGTGTGGTTTTTATGGAAATAGGGTTTCTAAGTTTAAAAAAGGACACCCAGGAAACCTTTGTGGCTTTAGTCTAAACTGCCTGTGAGGTGTAGGGTTATCTAAAAAACTGATCTTCCCTCAACCCTTTCTCGTATTAATCTTTGAGAAAGTTCTTCTCTCCTTATACATCCAACTGCATCAAGTTCAGGTGGTACACTTAAGTTTTGGGCTATTTTATGTCTTGTTTCTACCCAACAGTGATCTGGTTGGTAATCCACTCTAAATGATTCAACCAACAAGACCTTGAGAAATAAGTGTTTACTGTGTCTGCTTAGGATGCCCTAGGGTATAGTCTGGGGACAGCTGCTTTAGGATCTCATGAGGCTCTGGTTAAGAGTACAGGTGTGTGTTTGTTTTTTTAATTTTTAAAATGTTTTTGTTTAAACTCCAGTTAGTAAACATAAAGTGTAACGTTAGGTGTACAATATAGTGATTCAGCACTTCCGTACAGCATCCGGTGCTCATCTCGAAAAGTGCACTCCTTAATCCCCATTACCTGTTTCACCCAACCCCCCACCTGCCTCCCCTCTGGTAACCATTGGTTTGTTCTCTATAGTTAAGAGTCTGTTTCTTGGGATCCCTGGGTGGCGCAGCGGTTTCACGCCTGCCTTTGGCCCAGGGTGCAATCCTGGAGACCTGGGATCGAGTCCCACGTCGGGCTCCCAGTGCATGGAGCCTGCTTCTCCCTCTGCCTGTGTCTCTGCCTCTCTCTCTCTCTCTCTCTGTGACTATCTTAAATAAATAAAAATTAAAAAAAAAAAAAAAAAGAGTCTATTTCTTGGGCAGCCCCAGTGGTGCAGCAGTTTGGCGCCGCCTGCAGCCTGGGTTGTGATCCTGGAGACCCGGGATCGAGTCCCACATCGGCTCCCTGCATAGAGCCTGCTTCTCCCTCTGTGTCTCTGCCCCTCTCTCTCTGTGTCTATGAATGAATAAATAAAAATTTTTTAAAAAAGAGTATTTCTTGGATTGCCAAAACAAAACAAAAAACACCGCAGATTTCTGGGCCCCACCCCAGGCCTGATGAATCCTCACTTCTGGGTGTGGATCCTGGGAATCTACATTTTCTCCCCTTCCCTTATTTATTCATTCATTCATTCATTTAGAGAATGTGAATGGGGTGAAGACCAGAGGAAGATGGAGAGAGAATCTCAAGCTGAGCAAGGAGCCCCACACGGTGCTCGATCTCATGACCCTGAGATCATGACCTGAGTTGAAATCAAGAGTCAGATGCTTATCACACTGAGCCACCCAGGTGCCTGGGAATCTGCATTTTCTGTAGACATCCTCCAAGGTTCTGATGCCCCTGAACTGTATTCTGTTTGTCTTCCTTCCATAGGTTGCTAGAGTATATTCTAAACATGCAGTCAAGGTTCTTCTGTCTCTTTGCTAGTGAAAACCTTTTTCTTTCTTCCCACCATTTGGGACATCGTACAGTGCTCTTTGGCATGGTATACAATATGCTCCAATACTTGACGCTTTCCTGCCTCTCCGTGTTCTTCTCTATCACTTCCAATCCCAGGCTTTACCTTAGTCTTATCAGACTATTGCATGCATGTGCACACATAAACACACACAATTGTTTATATCTGTGTGCCTTCACTGATGATAATCTCTCTCCTATCCTGCTTTTCTCTCAGTGTCTGAGAAACTCAATTTTCAATTCATTTTCTAAGACCAAATTTAAAGCTCATCTCTAACAAACATCTCTAACTGGTTACTCTCCCTCCTCTCCTCTTTAATTGTACTTCTACTAGACAGCTATTATACATCCACTCAGAATACAGCTTAATCCAGTTTATACCATTCTAGAATTACAAATGTGGCAACTAGTTTCCAAAGTGTCCCCCAATAATCCCTGTTCACTAGTATTCTCACCCTCGCCTAGTACCTAACCATGTTGCATAGGGCTGATCTGTATAACCAAGAAGACATTACAAAAATGATACAGTGTCATTTCTGAGGCCAAGCCATAAAAAACACCCTGGTTTCTCTCTTGCACACTCTTTTTTTTTTTTTTTTTTTTTAAGATTTTATCCATTTATTTATGAGAGACACAGGCAGAGGGAGAAGCAGACTCCCTGCAGGGAGCCTGATGTGGGATTCAATCCCGGGTCTCCAAGATCACGCCCTGGGCCGAAAGCAGCGCTAAACCGCTGAGCCACCCGGGCTGCCCTCTTGCTCACTCTTGATCACTCACTGTAGGAGAAGCCAGCTTCCCTGTTGTAAAGACATTCAAGCAGCTGTCCCAGGTTTGCCGTGTGGCAAGGAGCTAAGGCTTCCTCTGGGGAGCCAGCATCAACTGCCATGTGTATATACATGAGCCATTTTAGAAGCCGATCCCAACCATCAGATGTCTGCAGCTTCAACTGACATCTTGACTTTGACATCATGAGAAATCCTGAGCTCGAACCATCTAGCTTATGTGCTCCCAAATCGCTGACACTGAAACTGTGAGATAATAAATAAGTATTGCTGTTTTAAGCTGCTGTGTTTTGAAGTAGCTTATTATGCAGGATTGGATAATGAATATCTGGTAAACCATAGACTTCGAGAGCATCAGCTATGTTTTATTCATCATGGACTCTGGTCCCTAGCCTCTCTTTGGTACCTGGCCCACATTAAGTGTTCTAGAAATGCTTATTTAAATGATCCCAACAGACCAAAAGTGTATTTTGGGGGGTTTTGTTTTGTTTTGTTGCTGGCAAGGGTAATGCAAATGCAGAGGACTCTGTCTTATAGTTATGAATCTCATCTTTCCTGTTGCTTTAAATATCTTTAATATAAACAATGAATAACAAATAGCTAGTACTTCTATATAGCACCAGAAATCTCATAGTCCTATGGAGTACGCACTGTAGAGATGCCCATTTTACAGATGAGAAAAGCGAGGTACATTCAAGTTGAATTACTTGCCCAAAGTGACCTAGCTAGTGAATGATAGAACTGGGATACAAACCCAGGCAGTCAGACTCCAGAGTGCACGCTGTTAATCAGTTTAAAAGCTTGGATTTTAGAAATTGAGCCCTTCCCATGAGGCAGGCACTATGCCAGGCACCTTAGTTCTCCTGCCTCATTTAATACTTTTCCAAACCTTGTATGATATGTATCATTTTCTCTATTTTGTGGGTGACAAGGTGGAGGCTTAGAGAGATGAGCTTGCCAGTCTTGAGATGGTGGAGCCAGATTTAGAGCCTGGCCAGACACCCGAGCTCGTGCTTGTTCTGTGGTCCTCCTCCATGGCATCTCCCAGAGTCCCCGCCCCACCGAGCTCCTCACCCTCCTTTCTCAACAATTATGTTCTGAACATACAGGTTGGTTGCCAAGACGACCACTCTGAAACAACATGAAAGGCAAATGACTTTTCGAACATTCTGCAGCTAGGATGACTTCTTTTTTTAATTTTTAAAAATGTGTCAAGGTGATTTGTAATCCACAGGAAAATGTTGATGTGGGTGAGAAGTCTATTTTGAGCAATAAATATTTCCAGGATGATGGAGGAAAGCTTACAGACTATAAATACAACAAACAACTCCCTAGGAAGAGAGCAGGATATGCTACTATCATCCCTATTATACAGATGAGAAAATTCAGGTTCAGAAAGACCGAGAAACCAGGAATACCCAACTCCAGAGTCCTCATATCTAATTGCCATGAAAAACTGCTCCTTGGTGAATGAAGGTTTGGTTGGAGACAGGCTCAGTCATGACAATACAGGAACCCAGAGGAGTGAAGAGCACACCTGGGCCCAGGGGCAGTGGGAAGGGAGGAGAGAGAGACACTCTCATCATTTCAAAGTAGAATGTCTCCGACTGGGGACTGAGAGATAGAAGAAGGAAACGCTTGGGTCCTCATTCCCCAGATTTCATGTGCTGTGGTAGTAATACCTGACCTGTAGACTTGGGGCAGGGTGGGGCGGGTGCAGGAAAGGTAGCTAAAATGGTAAGCAGAATGCTCAGAAGGCATTGCCTGGCACCCAGGAAGCACTCAGGAAAAGCTAGATGATATTTTCTACTGTTCCCATTAATGGGGCATCCCAGTGCCTCCTGAAAGCCAACATCTTCAAGAAGAAATGTGCACCATTCCTTGATAAAACCAGCCCTTCTTCCGGTCTTTCTCTTGTCTATCAAAGGTCGGCAACTTGGCATCAATCGCATTGAGACATCACTTTCCTCACACCCTGTGCTTCCATCCCCAGGTTACTACCCTGGTCCTGTTTTCTGAGTAACTTCTCTGTGGACCACCCAGCATCAGATGAACCCTAAAATCACTTGCAGCACTTCATAGAAACTCCCCTTGGGGTCTGTCGGCTGAGGAACTGACAGTTTGGGGAAGGTGAATTTTCGCTTGAGAGCATCACCCACTCCCTACTCTGCAAAGAAACCCTGAAAACCTGGGATTGCTTACGCTCCTTTATGTAAGTGCATTAGGTAGGATTTTTGAGCACGATTGCATTTTTGCTAATTAAATCTTAGAACATCCTGCTTAGAATTATTAACAACCATTGCAAGGATAATTGTCCATTAAAAGAAACCTAACTTTCATTTTTATTATTGTTTTAATTACATAAACCCTTTGGTGTGTTCATAGTGATGAAGAACATGCTAGGTTATTGCTCTGCCAGGTGTTGTCATCTTATAGGATGCTCTGGGGTTAAACCCTCCAGGTTTCTGCAATGTGCCTCTCAGGATGGTCTTCTTTCTGTTGACCCCATGGCTTAATGTTCCTGACTGGACTGGAGTTTATTACAGGGTAGAAATGGGATTTGGTACCAGTAAGGGTTGCACCAAGAGACTGTCCCAAAAGGTATACGGTCCAATTTGGAGATCTACCAGAGGAGGCTTAAATTTCCAACATCTTAGTTTGTGATTTTGTTAATAATCTAGGTAAGAAGGGCACTGGGGTGCTGCAGTTGGTTAAGCGACCAATTCTTGGTTTTGGCTCAGGTTGTGACCTCAGGGTCTTGAGATCAGGCCCCGCATAGGGCTTCAAACTCAGTGGGGAGTCAGCTTAAGACTCTCTTTCTCCCCTTTTCCTTCTATCCCACCTGGGTGCGTGCTCTCTCTTTCTCTCAAATAAATAGGTAAATCTTTAAAAAAAAAAAAAAAAAAAGCTAGAGCAGCTGTGTGGCTCAGTCGGTTGAGCATCTACCTCTTGATTTAGGCTCAGGTCATGGTCCTGGGGTAATAAGATTGAGTTCCCAGTCCGGCTCCATGCTCAGTGCCAAGTTTGGTTGCCCTCTCCATCTGCCCCTCCTCTCTCGGTGTGTGTGTGTATGTGTCTCTGTCTCTCAAATAAATAGAAATCTTTTTAAAAAATAATCTATATAAGGATCCTAGGGAAAGATGATGAGAGACTTATTTTCCTCTGACAAAACCATCTTCACTCCTGACTTCCCCTTTACTATCAAAGATAGCATCATTTCCTGCTTTTATCAAGTCCAACATCTTGAATCATCTATGCATCCACGGTGCTGACAGACTATCACCGGGAGAAGAGGAATGGCCTTTGCAGAGGCCAGCTTGGTGTCCACCCTCAGGCTGGATGCTTTGTCATTCTCCCAGCAGTATTGCAGAATGAGTGTTCCAAGCCCCCATTTTGCAGATGAGAAAACAAAGCCTCACAGAGGTAAAATGATGGAACTGGTGGTGTTAAAGCCCGGGCTTTGGGGTGGAACAAGCCATGCTTCTTCCATTGCATTGTCTGGACCCTGGACTTCAGTAGTTATGGATGTTTCTGCTGCTGGTTGCAGGAAACGTCAAAGGTAGGATTTAAACCCAGGCCTGGCCAACTCTGCAGTCATGCACGTTCATCAAACATTTTTTGAGTAATGACTGTGTTGTTACCACAGCAAAAATGACATCGTCCCTGCTTCAGGGAGTTCCAGCCCAGAGCTGGCGAGAGACATGGAAAATTAGACACAGCGTGAGAGCGTGCTGTGCTAGAGGAAGGGAAGCAGCTTGCTCCAGGAGCCCTTGCCCAGCCTGAGGCCCTGGGGAGGTGACGACTGGGGAGGTGCTTTCTAAGCCAAGGCTTGAAAGAAGAGCAGGATTAGACTAAGGCAGGGGTGGGAGGCATATTATATTGTACTTCTGAGAGAGCCATTTATAATAAATGTATCTGCTTCTTACCACACGTTCTTTACCCGCCCCCCTAGATTCCTCAGTTTTCTTTCTGGGGTTTTCTCTCTGAATACAAACTCATTCAAATGCTTCCTTTACCTCTAATTGAACACTCTGACTTAATTGATTATGTATTAAGTCGGGGACTTGGGGCGACATTCCAGCCTGGGCTCATGTTGAGATTAATTTATTCCTGTCGTCCTACTGTTCTGTGATGCATCTGAGTGCCTCACATGTGTGTTAAAAATAAAGCCTAGAGTCAGGGCAATCTAATTAGATGGCTCAACCCAACGCTCTGGTGTTCAGTCTTCACCAAGCTCTCCTGCTTTGATGGTAACCAAAATAGATGAATAAGTTAATCAAAGGTCTGATTAAATAGCACAGCTCTGCAGTGTGGACCCGTGATTGCCAAGCTTCAGTTCAAGCCAATTCTCAGGGGAGAGAAGATGCAGAGCTGAGTTCCAAAGGCTGGAGCTTTCATGAGGGAAGTTTTTTTTTAAAGCCCACTGGAGGCTCTTAGGCAAGGAACCCCCGGCCCTCAGATCTAAGCTGATGGCTAGTTAGGATGCTAACCCCAAAGGGAGGCAGACCTTCCCTCAGCAGGTTCTAAATGGAGCTTTGCATGCCTCACTGAGGGATTGTAGACAAATCACTTATTTTCCTGTACCACTTGTCCATCTACCCGCCTGTCCATCCTTCCATTTGCACACCAACCCAGCCTACCTGTCCATGCTTCCATTTTTGCCCACCCAGCACCTTCTCATAATAGCATTTTGCACCTGTTCAGTAGAAGGCATTGAGCTGTGGTCTTGCCATCACTCGTTTAGTTGAGTGACTGTGCTGGTTGTATTTGGTTTGCCCTTCCCAGTGCTCTCTGGGCCTTCTCTGCCCTACTCTGTGCCCCATGAGGCCACTTCACAGGGCCATGGCTCTGAGATCACTTTCCATCTGCTTCCATTTGGGTTTGCACAGGGGGCGCCCTAGAGGGAGATGGGTGGGTTAGGAGGGGAGAGAGGCTAAATGAGATGCCTCTCCATACTCCATCCTGTGAGATTGCTACAAGTTGGCTTTGACCCTCTACCAGAGTTCACCGTTCCTGCCTGGTGGCTCATTCATATGGCCACTGTCTCCAGATTCCAGCAGCAGTTGGCAGCAGCCCTTCTGGCCTTGGGTGAGAATAGCCCCTTACTCTCCGTCTTCACAGGTGCCACATGTTTCCTTGCTGCTGGCCCTAAATTATGCATACACTTCAGTAAATCGTTCTTCTGTCACCCCATTTCCCTCAGATTACCCAGTCTGAGTGTGCCGCTTCCACCCACACCCTGACTGATACAGTGCTACAAGCGGTAGAATCAACTGCCTTTTGTAAATGACAGACTCTCAGAGAGGCCGAACCCACTTGTTCAAGGTGATGTGCCAATTAAGTGACACCAGAATCTGACTCCATGTGGTGCCTGACTCCAGAATCTGAAGTTTAAAGCTGTGTTGTACCCCAGAGCCCTGCCCCCCTTAAGTATAATGCGATCAGAGAGGCATGGCCATCTAAATGCTTGACAAGCTCAGGGGGAATCAGGAGGAAGGCTGGGAGCCTCTGTGTGCTGAGGGTCCTTTGTGCACCAAACCTTTGAATCCTTCCATCTCCTTTGAGTTTTACATGAGCCATGTGATATAAGTATCATCTCCACTTTACAGGGAAAGGAACTGAGGCTTAGAGAGACCATTGCCTTGTATGGGGCTGGGGTTCAGATTTTGGCTTTGGTTCTGCTTTCCCTTTTCCATGCTGCCCGGGAACATGGTGTCAGGGATTCTTTTCCCAAAACTGACATGTGGTGACCAGTTATATCCATCAGTTTATGTTCTTTCTTTTTTTTTTTTTTTTTCTGGTTAAAATTGCACATGTATTGAAAGGACCATTGTAAAACTGAGGATAAGGAGTAGCTGACATTTTATTTTCAAACAAGCTGAAGATAAACGCAGAACACAAAGTGGGTTTGAGGGATGGGGTGGATCATTTTAGTTACCGCAAGGGTCCTTTGTCATAGCTTTCCTCAAGGCAGCTTCTGTGTGCCTGTTTTCCCACCATCACCAATGTTGGTATGTTTAAAAAGAAGGCTAAGTATTCTTAGTTTTTTCTTTATAATGATAATAGTTGCTCATTTTGAAAAGTTGAAAAGTGTGCTGAAATATCTGTGTGGTGTGGGGTGTGTACACATATCTATCTATTCAGAGAGGGACCCATCATTCCAGAATGACCATTATTAGTAATTTGATACATGCTTCTGTTTCTTCTTTCTGCATAAATTTGGGTAGATATGCTTTCGTGTTGTTTGATTATACATAATGATTTTTAAGCAAAAGTAATTTTAAAACTTGCCTTTTTTCTTTTAGCATCACATGAAAGGTTTTTTTTTTAGTACATCTTAATCTACATGGCTCATAGCCATTAAATAGTATGTTATCGGATTTTTAAAAAGCACGTTTTAATTAACTGTCCAGTTTTGGGGCATTTGGATTATTTCTATTTCTTTTTATACCATGGTGATGCACATCTTTAGGAATAAAACTGGTTTCTCATTTTTAAATGTGATTTTTTTTTTTTTTTAGAACAGTGACCTCAGAATGGAATTATAAGGACAAAAGGGGTGAATGTTTTTTGGACTCTCAATAGGGTGGCCACATTTTCCACTGAAGAGTTCCATTATCAGTGGTAACTTTTTGGGAATAAGTGTGGTTTGGCTTTCGTGGAGGCTTCCCATGGTAGCTAGGTTGGGTCCCTATCCATCATTACTTTCATATATGTCCTGTACCTTTGAGAGCTTTCAGCACGCTGGTATTCTATATTATTTTCAACCTTGTCTTGCATACCAGGTGATACTGAGATGTGTGGCTCTCTGACAGATCTACCCATGTGTGGGACCTTGGTAGTCCTGTTACATCGTACAAGGATTTCAGTGGTGGCTTTCTGTTGGCTGTTCATTACCATCTGTGGCTGTGTCTTTTGCTCCCTAGTGAAGAGTGTTGCATAGCTCAGGATCAGGTCTGTCTGGTATGCTTGAGAACCAGGAGAATGGAGCAATGCTAATTGGCCCAATTGCAGCTCAAAAAAAAAAATAGATAAGCATAATCTTTAACAACAACACTAAGATAGCAATCTTTAATGACAAACAGAATGTGATTTCAGGAAATAGATCTACCTAGGAATAGTTAGGTACTGTTTTCATTGCAAAAAAAAAATTATGATCCAATTTTTATACTTTTATTTTTATAACATATTTTTAATTTCTCTGACAAGCGTATATTATTTCTATAATAAAAATTTTATTTAAAAAAATCCGAGCCTAGCATTAGCAAATAATAGTTATTTCATAAATATTGCTTTTGCTTCCGCTTGATTCAGATGCATTTTCTTCCAATAAACTTCACATGCCAAACTAGAAATTTACATAAATCTTGAAGAAAATATTTATTTACTGAGCAAATTTTAATTGAATACTTTTTATGTACCAGACACTATTTATAATGTTTAATAATGCTTATGCAAAAAATGAATGTAATGATTCTTTATTTTTTCCCCCTTTTTTCTACTCCTTCTCTTCCATGCCTGGTGTAGTCTGAAGTATCTTGGATCCCCAACAAACACTACTCTGGCATTTATGGTCTGATGAAGCTTGTCCTGACCAAGACTCTTCCTGCCAACCTGGAGAGGGTCATTGTCCTTGACACGGATATCACCTTTGCGACCGACATTGCAGAGCTGTGGGCCGTGTTTCACAAGTTCAAAGGTAATCATAGTCCATTTCTCCTGGTATCTTTGAAGGTGTCATCAGGCCAAGAAGAGTGATTGTATTTTTTGTTAAATGTGAGTGAGGTCCATGCTTAATGAGTTCATGCTAATGAAGTGGACAGGAGGTAGAAATGTAGTTAAGTATCAACCCTACTGGTATTTGAAACACATTCGTATCAAACTGGAATTTGTCTGTTTCTTTAGTAAATGAAGAGGTAGTCTGTGTTCACAGGAAGAACCCAATTTAGGATGGTTTATAAAAGATGAATGTCAAATGTGTATATTTTGTGTGCAGATAACTGAGTGTTGACTTACCTGCATTTATCAGTTTTGTTTTGTTTTGTTTTTTAATCAAATGATGCTTTGATTGTTGAGAAGGCCTTTGAAGGCGTAGAGAGGGGTATTGATTATGGTGTTGGGAGATGTACTTAGGGCCTTTTGTTGTTGTTGTTCTTAGGGCTTTTGCTTTCATTAATATTTTGGCTTATAATTTTTTTAAGGAGGTATATAAGTTTCAATTCATAAGAATGTCATAAGACATTCCTTCTTGTCTGGTTAGTTTCTTCTTAGCCATTATTGTAACTCTTGTCACTGCCTCAGGGTGTATAAGATGATGTGGTGAGCAATTGTGAGCCTGGTAGGTGTACTTGACTCTGGCACGGATACATGGGAGAAGTAACAAGTTAGCACAAATCTTGGGCTTTTATTTTAATCCCCCCTCCAGATGTCTTCCTTAAAATTGCATCCTTACAAATTCTTCTCTATATTAAACAAATGCAGTGAGAGATAAATTTGGGAGTAAGATTTTTTTTTTATTTCTTAGTTTTCTCTTTAAAAATCTCATTCTGGCTCTGTTTAAAATCTCTCCTGCTAAAAAAAAATAAATAAATAAAATAAAATCTCTCCTGCTGCTTCCCTGTAGCTCCTTATCCTATGAAGGTGAAATGCTACTCAGTGATTTAAAATCACCACATTTTCATAAATTATAAGATATTCCAGTTGGTTTCTGTTTCCATTCATGGATAGAAGAGTAAATTCCTTACCTACTCAAGTCTCTGCCTGCTTCTTTGGCCAGGATGGAGCAGTGAGAGGATGGAGGGGGAATCTCTTAGCTCCAGGTTAATTGAAAAAAGTCCTCAGCCTATCATGGGGGAGATACCCTGACCCTCAGACTCTTTCCCTTGTCAGGATCAAAATTTAAACTTTCCTTACCCATGTCAATAATGATACTAAGAAAGACATCATTTAGCAAAACTTTTGAGACTGAGTTGGTGTCTCAGCTCTGTGTCTTCATAGAGCGTTGGGGTCTGTCCTTTCAATTCACAAAGAAACTGCAGCTGAAGGCATGCAGAGTTAGAGTTCTTCCCAGAGTTCAGACCAGAATGCACATATCTGTCGACTTCCGTGTACATCTCTTGTCAAGTTCCCCTATTATTTCTGCTTGTTTTTCTGACTACATTGAATGAACTCCTTGGGAATAGGTTTTTGGTTTTGTTTTTTGTTTTTTTGTTTTTTTTTTTCTTTTTTTTAATGAGGGAAGAGGGGCAGAGAGAGCTGGAGAATCCCAGGCAGACTCCCTGCCCAGCACAGAGACTGATGTGGGCCTCAATCTCATGACCCTGAGATCATGACCTGAGCTGAAGTCAGGAGTCAGATGCTCAACTAACTTGAGCCATTCAGGCAACCTTGGGGAACAGTTTTTTAAAAAATAATTCTGTGATACTCCCATTTTCATGCTCATGTCGAGTATTCGGTGATGTGTTTATTCAGCAGACATTTATTGCATCTCTACTGGGTGTCACTGACATGCTGGACTCTGGAAATAAAGAGATGAGCAAGAATGAAAGTTACCACTTCTCCTGGAGGGGATCGGAGAAGGCAGCTGGGAGGGCATCACAGAGGAGGTAGTCATCATGCTCTGACTTGCTTGAGAGAAGTGGTTGTGGGCAGTTAATGCCCACATTCCCCTTTAGGAATAAAGGACTTTTACTGCAGCTGCTGGGAGTGCCACTTGCAGATGGCAATCAACTATTAGTCCCTTGGTGTAGGCCACAGGTGAAGTCACATGCCCGGGGCCATACCCCCCATCCTGGGGAATGTGGAATCTTGCAGGGTCTGCTGTAACACTCCCTGGAGATCCCCCCTCACAGCTGGATTTCTCCCCCTGCCCAGTCCTCTTACCTTCCCTTTCCAGATGCCCTTCCTAAGATAGCTCCCTAAATTAACCTCCTGCATGCTGACTCCCATATCAGTCTGTTTGCCCAGAAACTCAACCTGCAATTTGCATTTAAAGCTACAAGTCTCCCTGGAGAAAGTCTAACTTAGCAAAATCACTGAAACAGGTGGTCACTAATTGTTGCATTGTAGCTAGGAGATCCCATTTATTCTGTGCCAGCCAGGACCTGCCATAGTGCTGGTAGGGTTCTGAAGCCAGTAACAACATCAGTATAATCGTGGTGTTAAATTCCCCAATATCATCTGTGGAAAGGGAGCCGCCCAAGGATTGGGATACTGGGGCAGAGCAGAGTGTATGGGCCAAGGTCAGGACAGGGATGGGGCACTTGAATGGAAGCAACTGAGTTAATGAGCTGCATTTTATTTGTTTATTCTTTTATTGGTTTATTTCTAGCACTTGTTAGGTCCCTGCTGTGCAGAAGAATATATTAGATGCTGCTGTTACCTAAAACTGTCGAGAACACAGCACCTGCCTTCAAGGCGCCCACAAACAAGGCAGGCTGCCTTATATTTTTATCTATCACCAGCAAAGGAGTATAAAAACATCTGAGGTTTTCCCATGCCCACTCTAACTTTTCTGGGAAAATACGGAGATGAAAGGAAAATAAGTAAGCTCTCCTCTTCTCCATATGGTACTCTTTTGGAGGAGGTTGTTTTTTTTGTGTTTTTGTTTTTTGAGGGTTTTTTTTTTTTTTTTTTTTTGTAATTATTTTTTTCTAAACTGTAACAAATAGAAGCCAGGTCATGGAACAGGAAGAAAGCCCCTTGGCGCAGATAGAAAGTTCTGATCCAAAAGGGAGAGTTCTCATCTCTTAAAGGCAATTACAGTTGGCATCCTTCACCGTAAACATTTTGAGTGACACTAATGCAGTTTGGCCTTGTTCGTTTTTCTCTGTTTTACAACAGCAAGTTATCTGGGGCTTTTGTGTTCAGATCACATATGCTTGACTCCTTAATGGCGCTATGAGATTTCCCTCATCTAAATCCATTATGTGGAGACTCTAGTAAGAAGCCTTTTAGTAAAGGCTTAGACTCATCCTCCACCTCTGCCACGGGCAGCTTTGTGTGCCTCTTGGGGATGTCCACATGCCCTCTGAGCCTTGGCTTCACCTAAATGGCAGGTTCCTGCCTCCCTGCAGCAGCAGTCTGCACCCTTAACACCAGCTGCGACTGCTGGAGGATTTTCAGAGCCACTGCTTCTCAGCAAAAAGAATTGGATGTGCCATGGATGGCTGGAACGAGGAGCCACCCAGTCAGTCACATAACTGAGCTTTTAATAGTTGCCAAATTGTTTCCCAACTATTGGGAATGTTGCAAGAATAAGAGAGACCTAGCCCCTCCCCTGGCAAGTGTATATTTAAGTGGAGAGAAGACTGACAATAAACAAGTAAAATACATAATATATTGGATGGTGACTAGAGCTTGCTCCAGAGGAAATTGCTGAGAGCAGATGAGGATTGCCTCTGTCTTTGTGCACACGCATTGTTTTAATATTCAAATACGGTCATAATGGAAGCTCTTACAAAAAAGTTGACATTTGGGATGCCTCGATGGCTCAGTCAGTTGAGCATCTGACTCTTGATTTTGACTCAGGATCATGAAATCAAGCCCTGCATCAGGCTCTGTGCTCAGCATGGAGTTTACTTAAGACTCTCTCCCTCTGTCCGCCACCCCCTCTCATACTTATGTGCTCTCTCTCTCAAAGAAAAAAAAAAGTGACATTTAAGCAGAAACCTGAAGAAGTTGAGAGAATAGTATGCCAGGTGCCTGGAGGAAAGTGAAACAGTGTCCTAGGCATAAGGAACAGCAAACGTCAAGTTTTGGGAGCCATGTGGCCTGACCTGTTTGAGCAATAGGATGGTATGAGCCCGGGACAGCCAGGGGCTGGTGGGTCAGATCCATCTGACCCCAGGGAGGCCTCCTTCGTCAGGCAGAGGGAGAATTGTGCCTTTTCCTTCAGTGCGAACGGACAGCCATTGTGCAGCTTTTAGCAGGAGTGATGTGACCTGTTTGATGTTTTTAATGGGTCATCCTGACTACTATTTGAGAACAAGTGGAAGCAGGGGGAACACTTCAGAGATGGGGCAGCCACGGGCCAAGTGGAGCAGTGCAAGTGAAGACGTCATCATAGTAGGGATATATTTTGGAGGTGGAGGCATCAGGATGTTTTGCTGGTTGGATGTGCAGGTGAGAGAGCAGAGGGCAGGATGCCCGAGGTGTCTTGGCAGACCGCGCCACAACAGCATGAAGAGGATTTGCATTTGGGACCCTTTAAATCTGAAATGCCTAATTGGACATCCACATGGAGACGGTGAGGAGGAGGCAGATAAATGAGTATTTGGAAAGCAAAGGGAAAGTACTATTTCCTAAGGACGTCTTCTGTTTCAGGCACGGATCTAGAAGCTTTATACATTTGAAAAACAGAATAAACTGGACCCAGGAGAGGCTAAATAACTTTTCCTGCTCAAAGAGCTATTCGCAGCAGAGCTGAGCCCTGGACCATCTGGCTGTGGAGTCTGCGCTCTGCCTCCCGCCTCTCCGGCTCCCTAATGGCATGGGGCTGGGGGGCTATGGACCTGGGAGGGTGGCGCACCTTAGTTGGGCTGTGGCCGCTGATCGCGAGTCGTCCACCACCCGAGTGCCATAGGTTTACTGCACAAAAATTTGGAAATGATATCTGATTTTTGCAGTATGAAGGGGCTTTTATGAAAGCATATATAATAAATATACCCCCATAATTTGAACCTTTTAGAAGAAGGCCATGTTCAACATACTATTTTTATTCTGGAGAAGAAATGCCTTCCCTTTGGGAAGAGTATATTGCCATAGTGTAAAGCTCTGGCCTCAAAACAGGTCTGGTAGGAGTGTCAGGCACAGGTGGGCATTACCCTGCTCACCCCCATGGTGCCACAGTATGGGCACATATGTCACACCTGTGGGTATTTTTTTTTAGGAACTAATAGACTCACTGTGGACTAATTACAGCTAACATTTTTGAGCACTTACTCTGTGCCAGCCACTCTGTTGAGCACTTTATGGTGAAACTCATTTAATCCTTACAAGACTCCCATGAAGTAATCATTGTTAATGTTTCCATTTTAAAGATCTGGGAGCTCAAGCTTAGGGAGGCAAAATAGCATGCCCAGCACCTCAGCTCTTAAATTGTATGGCTGAGATTTGAACTCTGATGACCCGACTCTGAATCCAATACCCTTTACCGTGTACCTACACTCCTAGAAGAGCAGATGGTGGAGCTCAGAGTCTCTGTGGAGAGACCTCTAAGTTAAATAGTTGAGAACAGTCTAGGTGACCGCATGAAGCTGGGTGTAGAGGGCAGGCCCAAGGCGATGCAGACTTTCAGAAAAGAGCAGTGTGGAGGCAAAATCAGGGCCTTAGAGAAGTGTGGTTTCCCCAGGATCTGAGAACTAAAATTTTGGTTTCCAGACTTCTGGCCCATCTGCTGACATCCCAGAACATCATCTCTAAGGTAGCTGTGAGCCCCAGGATCTCTGTTCATGTACTCCTCATGGTCATTGGAAGGGCAGCAGAATTGGGGTCACTCTGTGACCATGGGCGGGTTACCTGACTTCCCTGGGCCTCAGTGGACCAGGACCAGTGCATGGGTCTTTGTTGAGGAGTGCATAAGATGATGTGCATTGTTCTCTAAGGACTTTGACCAGAGGGTATGGGGTAACTGTAGGTGTTGCTCAGCTGTGTCTGCTGCATTACCTTGCAGCTTTGTCCACAAAGCCATCAGGGCTGGGGTGGCTCTCAGTGGGAAATAACACAGAAAAGCTGAATATGAAAAACCTTGAAAGTATTACTATTGAGAAGACATTTGTAGAACTTTTGTGATTATAATCACTTGCCTTGAAGGAGTTTTTAGTCACGTTTAACATTTCTCTGGGTCATGTCTCTATTTCTCTTTTTTATTTTTATTTTTTAATAATAAATTTATTTTTTATTGGTGTTCAATTTGCCAACATACAGAATAACACCCAGTGCTCATCCCGTCAATTTCTCTTCTTGTCAAGGCTGCTCTTCTTCCCTTCTCCTCTGCCATCCTCCCTCCTTCCCCTCCTCCTCCTCTTTTTTTTTAATAAATTAATTTTTTATTGGTGTTCAATTTACCAACATACAGAATAACACCCAGTGCTCATCCCATCAAGTGTCCCCCTCAGTGCCCGTCACCCACTCACCCCCACCCCCCGCCCTCCTCCCCTTCCACCACCCCTAGTTCGTTTCCCAGAGTTAGGAGTCTTTCCTCATCATCGGTACTTTTCTAATTCCTAGCTGATTTTCCACTTGGGAAATTCGACGGCCTTTTACATCATGTCCTCCTCTTACACTTTGGGTCTGTTGTCCGTGCTGCCTTGCGCTCACCGTCCAGGAACTAGCTCTTTGTTTCTCTCCTTAGATGTTTGTGGACAAGATAGATGTTCTTGTCCATTAGACAAGCCGAGATGCTCACCACTGGGAGAACACCAAAACAGAATTCTGTTCCTGGCAAAACTGGCAAAGGTGTTTTAATGATTTTTTTTCCCCATTAACTTTGAAAGGGACCTGCTTTCTTTCACTATATTAGAAAAATCCCTTCACCTCTCTGAGCCTCTTTTTTGTTGTTCCATGAACGTGGGGGAATGACACAGCCATCACCACCCTGCATAGGTTTTATTTTGGTAGTTAAGTGGGGAAATGAGTCTGCCTTGCACACCACTTACTCGGTGATAATTCCCCTTACCATCTGCATCTTTGTTTTCTTCTTGTTCCTCAATCAGCAGCTCCTGAGAGTGAGGGGAACAGAAGTCCCTGCCTCTCTGCCCCTCCCCCGTCATCGCTCTGCTTTCCACATGCATTCATTTCATTGATTCTATGTTTGGAGTCCCTAGACCTGCCACAGGCCTGGGTGATCAAATCATAAATAAGGCAGACCCAAGCCTGCTGTCTCGGTTGCTAATTTCTATTAAGTGGTTTTCACATGTCAGGCACTGGGCTCTTACTGAGCCCTCATAAAAGTCTGTAAGTATCTTGCCGAGATGATACAGCAAGTTTTCTACAGAGCCTGGACTGAAGCCACGCTGGCCACCAAGCCCACGCTGTTGACCACTAGATTCTAGGTCCAGCTGAACACACGGTTACATAAAAGCGTGGAAAGTACCTTGAAAGGGAAAATTCAGGGTGAGGTAGCATCATGTTTCAGGGAAAGCAGGCCTGGTCAGGAAGGTTCTGGAGGAAAGAGGCATGGTGACAGTAGCCTCCATGTATTCCCCCAGGGAGGCCACATGCAGAGGCCTGAGGTCCCCGAGAGGATGGTGCAGACAAGCATTGAAAGACACACTAAGTCTCCTCAAACAGACTGGGTGGGCTCCTGCCTCTGGTCCTTTGCTGGGATGGCCCTCTGTGAGGACTGCTTGTTTCCCGATGCTGTGTCTTGCTGCTCCCTGCGAGTCTTGGCTCAGATCTCGGCTTCTCAGCGAGCTTCCCCCTGATAGTTCCCTTCCATCCTGCAACCTGAGATCCAGCCTCTTGCTCCCACCTTGCTCTTTTCATGGTCTTTACAACTCCCATCACCTTCTTGTCTGGTTTGCGAGGATTTATCCAGACTTCTGCTCCACCCTACCCACTAAGCTGCAAAGACCCAGGTACCTGGACGTGCCTGGCTTTACCTGGTCATCGTGAGTCTTTCCTGCTGATGTGTAAATAGTGCCTTTGTCTGTTTTGTTCCTGGAAACGTTTCCAGCATCCAGAACAGTGCCTGTAACAGGTGCTCAGTAAATATTTGTCACATAAAGAAGCAAACCATAAAGTATATGATTCTAGGTGATTTGTGGGTGGGTAGCAGAAATAAGAAAAGTATGAAGGGTCTTATAAATCGCAGTCCTGGGTTGTCTCCACAGGTAGTTAAAAGATGGCTTAGAGGGGCACCTGGGTGGCTCATTCAGTTAAGCAGCTAACTCTTGATTTCAGCTCAGGATCGTAAGATCAAGCCCCACATCAGCTGAGTATGGAGCCTACTTGGGATTCTCTCTCTCCCTCTCTAAACCACCCCCTACCACTGCCACTAGCTTGTTTGTATGCACCGTCTCTCAAAAAATAAAAATAAAAAAATGGCTTAAGAGTTTTAGGTAGAAAACGTATGCTCTGATTCTCAGATTTGAAAATAACCCTTTGGCTGCAGTGTTCAAAAGCTGAGGCAGGAAACAATACCTCGGGAGTAAGTTGTGTCAATATGTGTGGGTTGGCTACTGCTCCAGTCCAAGCAAGACATTGCTGTAGCCTGTAGTAGGATAGTGCCCTTGGGACAAGCCAAGGACATGGATTCAGGATGACCTGGGGAAGTTGAGTGGATAGCACAATCAGTGTTGATTGTGCGAAAATGGCTGAGCATGTCTGGATCTTACAGCAAAGGACTGGGCTGGAGGTATCTTCAAGTGTTTTCTTTTTAAAATAGTAGTCTCACCAGGTTAGTACAGTTTCCTTTTCTGAACTTCCCGATATGTTCTAGTGTAAGGTTTGGAGGTGCTAATCCTGTGGTCCTGATCCTGAAGGGGGAGTGGCGGGATTTGCTGTCCCTCATAGAAGGCTAGTGAGCTATCTGCAAGCACTGAAGCAGGGCGAGGTGCGGTTGGATGGCAAGCCCTGGCTAGTGAGGAAGAGCAGCAGAGGGAGCACAGAACAGAATTGATCCAAGGAAGATCCCGGAGCTCCCTGATGGTGCAACACACACCCCGCCGCTGAGGTCACCTACTGCCTCATGTGGCTGTGCATTCTCGGGCTGGCTGTGCCAGGGTTGGCTGGAGCAGAATAGCCACACTGCTGCCTCCTCAGGAACCCCCCAACTAGGCAGACGGGACCTCTGTCGATCATGTGGCTTTCGTAAATGCACAGGGATCCAGGCTCTTTGCAGAGTGAGCTGGAAGACGCTTGGAGGCTCCCACAGAAGGGGAGGAAAGACAGACTTCTGGAAGTGACTATGAAGTATTTCTTCCCTTCGTCCATACCCAACTCAAGTGTCCACTCCCAGGGTGGAACATAGAGATCCAGGGCCTCTCCTTTGGGGAGCACCATCCTCCATCCTCCTACCGTCTTTATGGCCTTGGTACCATCTCAAATATTTCCTGCCTGTAAAATGGAGATGCCAGTTCTCCGAGGGTATCACTGTGCGGCTAATGTGACCTGGTCCACATACAAGTTGGCTCAGTACCTGACACAGAACAGCACTGTGTAGTAGACTTACTTATGCTGCTGGGACTAGAAGTAGAGTCCTTTTGTTGTCCTTACAGGGAGCCCACTGTTTACATACCTATGATTCAGGATCAGGGGGATCTTGGTATTAGAGGGAGCAGTGTTGGTATCAGTCCCAGCATAAGTAAGACACGCCACCCGATCCTGGGCAAGGGTCCTGGAGGAAGAGTCTGGATTTTGTCCCACCTGCAGAGCACGGGCTATGGAGCTTGAGGGTCCCAGGACTTGGGTTTGAGGCCAGCTCTCCCGGACAGGCGGCACTTCCATTGCTCAATCTCAATAGGAATAATAGTTTGGAGGCAAAATATGTAATTCACCGAGTGCTTTGCAGGTATTCGTTACATTATCTCAGTTCTTCGATGTAGGCTTTTTTCACATTTTGCTGTTTCAAAAATTGGGATGTGAGTTACAAAAGTAATTCGCCTGATGGTCTTTTTCTCCTGGAAAATATTTTGATATATCCTACAATCAGTGGCCTCCTAGAATCCAGAAAATATGGTGTTATTTCTATCAGTATTATTTTCCTAGCTTTTCCTTTTATCTTGGAGTGGTACAGGAAGGATGGAGGGTAGGGAGGGCTGTAGACTGGAGAGAGTGGGCTGAATTGGGAGGTTGATTAGAATCACTAAAAGAGAAGGATTTGGGGGTCTTAGAAGGCCACTCTCTGATTATGTTATTGTATGACCACAGGGTCCTGGTATATTTGTGCCATTGCTATTTTTAGTAAACACCTTCCTAGTGTCTCACGAGGAATAGTTACCATCCCCTGATGGGCCCTTCCATTGTGGAGTGTGACTACATGTTTTCTGGAAATCGTTATGTTGTGGGCATGGAGGATGGGGATGTCATCGAGTCATGGAACAGAAACATTTTAGACTGAAAATTGCAGAAAGAGATAGTGAAAAGCTTAGGCATTAAACCAAGAATTACAGGAAGCTGCTCTGCCTGGAAGTCTTTTCTTGATCTTTCAGATAGTCAGTAAATATTTATTGGGCATCTACTTGGTACCAGACATGTTACAAGCTGTGCTTTCTAGTGCTCAGGCCATTAGAAATTCGTGTGACTAACTCATGCTGCCTTGAAAAAAAATAAATAAATAAACTTCTGGGGGCATTTTAGGGTTATCTGCCACTAATGTGAATTATTTAGGTTGCTCTTCTGTTATTTCGCTGAAATCGGCTGCCTTAAGGCAAAGAGATTATGATTATGAATGTAGCCATTGTGGATGTGTAGAGAGGATAGGGCTCTCCTTGGTCATTCTAGGGGAAGGGCAGGTGAGGGAACAGGATCAAATAAAAGGTACCTGGGACTTAGAGTGATAGTGAGAGACAGGTACACAATAGGTAATGAGAGGAAGCAAGAGGCAAATACCTGTGGAATGGATGTATAGAGACAAAAACAAAGCCCATCTTTAGAACTCTGTGCTCAGAATGGAAGCCAATTTTTTTTTTCTTATTTGCACTGTAAGTGTCTTGACCAAAGGCAGAAGCTCTTTGAATCATCATGAAGGCTTATTCTGGGATGGAGGCCCACTTCTGGTATCAGAATTACCTGTAGGGTCTTTTCAGATCGCACAGATTCAAGGCCCACTTATGTCCTGCACAGTGGCCTGGACATCACCAGTGATTTGAGATTCATTGCCTCAGTGCAGGGTTTCTCCAGCTTGGTGCTATTGACATTTGGAGCTGGATCATTCTTTGTTATGGGATGGGGTCTGGTCCTGTACATTGTAGGATGTTTAGCAGCGTCCCTGGTTTCTATCCACTAGTTGCCAGTAATACTACCTTCCCCAGTTTTAATAACCAAAACATCTCCAGATATCATCAAATGCCCCCTGAGGGGCAAAATCTTTCTCTTTAAGAACCCCTTCTTGGCACACCATTACTGATAAAAATGTGCAGGATCAGTCAGGTAGGTGGTGGTGGTTTTTAGTGTTTGACAATGATGGCTCAAAAGAAGATATAAAGGGGCACCTGGGTGGCTCGGTGGTTGAGCATCTACCTTTGGCTCAGGTCGTGATCCCGGGGTCCTGGGATTGAGTCCCACATCGGTCTCCTTGCATGGAGTCTGCTTCTCCCTCTGTCTGTCGTCTCTGCCTTTCTCTCTGTGTCTCTCATGAATAAATAAATAAAATATTAAAAAAGAAGAAGAAGAAGAAATATGAACTTTTGATAGCTTGTTTATCTGTTCACACCGTGAAGACTCCCAATCTTACACCCTTTGAATGACTTTCTGAATCAGCCCTGTGTTCAAGCTCCTGTTGTTATGTGCTTCAGACTTCTTTTCCCTTGTTTATACTCAACACTGGCCTCAAAAATGCTTGAACTGTAAATTTTCTCTTTTTCTAGGGCTGCAGATAGAGTTGAACAGCCAACAGTGAATTTCTTGTCTCAGAAAGTAAATAAATGCGTTCATTCCCCCTGTACCTGGAAGGATACATGATACCAAGGGAAAGTATGATTGAATTAACCAGACCCAAGTGCATTCATATCCCTAGAAGGCCACGATTCTGTTAGGACCCACTAGAATTTATGATCTTCCCCTGAAATTACAAGAGGGACCAGCTCACTACTCATCTACATACTCATGAAGAGAGGAAACCGCCGTGTGTCATTCTGTGACTATTGCAAGGACACACATTTTTTTTCACTCCTAAATGCATATACATAGATTATTAGCAGCATCTAATATATGACAAGGACGGACGTGGCCTGTCAAGGAAGACAAATAGCTGTTCTCTTCTCCGCACGGTGCGCTGGGCTTGCCCATCTGGAAGAGTGCAGTGGGCAGAGGTGTGTGTGCTGATTCCTTATTGAGATGGATGGAGGGGCCATGTAAGGGAACACTGTCAGCCAGCATAGGACCAGGTAATATCACCAGCTTCCCTAGAAGCAAAGGATATATATATTTTTTTCATTAACAGACATCTTCATTAGAAAAAGAAGTCCGGTTTCTGTTTTTTTGTTTGCCTTTTGATTGGTCTCAGGGACAAAGAGGTTATGACAATTTGGGGCTTTTCTTTTTTATTGCTTGGATAACAAAAGAGGCCCCAGGTTATATTCCATGATGGCAAAAAATCTTAGAAGATTAAAAAGAAGATTCCCCATCCAGCCAATAATCCTTTTTATTTTTGAAATGATGTGATAATGGGTTTTCAAAAACTGAGGAGGCAGCCCTTGAGGGGCTTGGGGGGAGAGGGGAGGAGGGGTTGGTTGGCAGGAATGGAACTTATATTTTTTTTCAGATGAACTTTAAAATTTTGGAACAGCTTTTGATTTACAGAAAAATCATGGAAATAGTACAGAGTTTCTATATACCCTGCCCCCTCTCTCTCTTATTGCTTCCATCTTGCATTAGTACGGTACGTTTTGGGGGAAACATTTTGCCTTTTTGTAAAGTGTCTGATACAATCTAGACTGTGCCTGCAGCCTAGTTGCTCTGTATACATTTGCTCCATTCATCACAATAGTCCTCTGACAGATGGATAGTCCAATCTCCATTTTATGAGAGCAAAACCAACACTTACAGAGGTTGAATAATAGACCCAAATCATCTGATTAGTATGTGGGAGGCCCACAATCATGGCCTCTTTCCTTTGTCAATAATAAGCCCACAGGTTTTTAAGCATTGCTTTTCTGTACTGAAGTGTATGGTTAGTGAGGCGGTACACCTACCTTCATGAAGAGGGCACTCTACTTGAAAATTTGAAAGGCAGACAGCTACTACGAAGGGACTGTGTTGAGAAATAGAAGGGCATGTACCAAGCACAGTGGTGCCACCATGGAGAGAGTAATTAACTTTGGGGACTGGGAAAGATGTCACCTGCAACACAAGATAAATTGGTGTGTGAATTGGCTGGAATATCTCTATGAAAGAAAAGGGGAATAGGCCACTTCAGGCAGGAAAACAGAGTGGTTAGAGTCATGAAGACATGCAACAGCATGGCATGTTGTTGAACTGTCAGGGGCTTCCCTCTGGCTAGAATATTTGTACAAAGAATTGAGCATGGGAGGTGGGTTGGGAATGTGATGGAAGATTGAAAAGTAAGCAGGAGTTAGGTCATGAAGGGGTCTGGCCTTGGCATGCCATGCTAAGGAGTTTGGGCTTTTTCAGAATACTGTGAGAATCTGTTGACAGTCTCCAGGAAGAGTGATTAAGATCAGTCCCCAGTATAAAAAGGTAATGCACTGCAGTGGGAGAATGAGTTGGATAGTACAAAACCAAAAAACAAAATCCAATTAGGTGGCCATGTTGGTAATTCAAGTAAGAAATGATCATTGCCTAAACTAAGGTGGAAGTAGGATGCAACAACAGAATCAATTAGAAATAGATGTCCAGATACAGTGTGGTAGATGAGAGATTTGTAGATGTCTCTTATTTCTCAGTTTAGCAGATTAGGGTGGGAATACAAGAGGAAGAGGTAGGTGTTGGGTAAGAAAATAAGTTCAGCTCTTCTTACCTGTGATAGGGTAGTGCTGGTGATTGATGTTTTAAGTGTAGCAAATTCTTATAATATACTACATTTGTGCTCCACCATGGTAGAAGTGCTGTTTGCTTACTCAGGATCCATAAACATCAACAGAATGTCTCTTTTTCTTTTGAAAACCTTGACTCTTCTTGTCTTAATTGATTTTCAGTGTGCATAAGGGGTGGTGTGATCCATCCTTGGCTGCATGGTAAGGGCATGCGCCAGTCCTGGCCAGCAAGACCCTAGCCATCTCCCTGACTGTGATTGGTTTAGGGAGCTTATGTGCCTCGTGCTAAACCAATCAGAACTAATGAGCACCAGGTCAAGGGTTTCTGCTGGGATGTCTGAGAAGAATTTTCCACTCCAGTTTCTAAACTATGAGGAGATGAGACTAGAACCTCCATTGGTCACTCTACCACTGGGATCCTCGAGACCACCCCTAGATTCTGTGATTTGCAAGGATGATTTGTAGGATTCAGCCTGAGTCATACTTGTGGCTATGACTAACTTCAGGAAAAAAAAAAAAAAACATAAAGCAAAATCATCAAAGGAAAATGTGCATGAGTTAAGTCCAGAGGTAACTGGGCTTAGGCTTGCAGAGTCCTCTCCTAGTGCAGTAATCCAGGTCATACTTCATTCCTCCAGTAATGAATTGAAGCAACAAGTATGAAATGCTCTCCACCAGGAAAGCTCATTAGAAATTCAGCATCTGAGGTCTTTACTGGGGGCTTGTCACATGGGCACCCTCTACTAGCTCATACCAAAATTCCAGACTCCCAGAAGGAAAGCATGTGTTCATCATAAAATAATGTTTACATAGTTTATACAGTAGACCATTCTTATCAAGCAAGAGCAGGGAACCTTCCTGGAACCCAGGTTCACACGTGCCAGCCAAAGGCAAACTTGGCAAGCAGACCTTTTTAAAGAGAGCAGTCTAGACTGACTGGTGCCCCTTTCCTGCACAGCCTCTCTGTCTGAGAGTGAAAGCAAATCTGAGAGCCTAAATGGAGAGATTCCAGGTTACATTTTATTATGTCCCTAGTTCCAGCCATGCCTGAAGCAGATTTCACTTGTCTTATTTCTTACATCAGTTTAAATTTCTGTCATTTACAGTCTTAAGAAGCATGCCGGCCAATAAAACCCATTCTACATAAAGAATTCTTTTTTAACTTCTCTTCCACAAGTCCCCATCACTGTTTTCTTGTCTCAGACGGGATCTTCCTCCGTGACCATGACTGGCCTATAATAGACACTATAAGATTTTCTTTAGGATTTTAGAGAATTATTCTGTCTAGATGGAGAAGGTAGATTTGGAAGACTCTTTATCCTCGAATGTGACCTAAATTAAAGTTTGACCTAGCTGAATATCTCCTTGATCTTCCCTTTTACAAATTACTCTTCCCTGAGAAATTGGCCACAGCTCATAGTAAGTAGTGCCTCCAGCTTGGGCTCTGTCCTGGGCATTCTTCCTTGTTTGGCCTAATTAACGGTGTCATCATTCAAGCGGATTAGGTGTGTGCCTTCCTGGGACATCAATTAAAAAAGAAATCAGTATCTGTCAAAGTGGAAAGGTGACATGTTGAAAGATGAATTTTCTTTCCAGTCTTGTACAGAAGCAGTAGCAAACAAAGGCAATTTTGTAGTGGCTTTGCTGACGTGCACATATGCCAAAAACAGGAATGGGAAGAATGTTAAAAGATCCTGAACTCGTTCAGTGCTTTCTGTTGCAAAGATAAAGAAAGTTCCAAAAGGTCTTTAGTTTGTGAGATGGAGTTGTAAGAGGACTTGACTTGGATGCAGGTCTTTGTCTTGCCATGACTAGCCTTAGGCAAGTCACTCTCCCTTCCTGATCCAAGGGTATCTGTTTGATGAGTATTTATTGAGTGCCTGGTACAGAAGTGAATCTGTAAAATGAATGGGTTTGCCTGGATAATCTCAGTGCTCCATTCAGGTCTGTGAATCTCATACAAATTCACATGGCCAGAAGCAGAGCCAGAATTAACAGAAAGTAGGAGTCTCCTTTATGCCTTTCTTGACCTCATGCCCTGCACTTATCTGCCAGCAAGGCTTGTAGGTACTGCCTTCAAGGTCTGTCCCAATCCATGCCTTGTAGATGCTAGAAAAAATTAGTTCTTGAATAAATAAAATTAGGTCTTAAGCTTCTTTGGCTCCTTGAACTCCATAATACTGTTTTTTCCCCATTGTCTGCTTCCATAAAGTAGAAAATCAGACACCCTGGAGTCTCCAAGGGGACTTGAAGCACTGAGATCTAAGACAGGAATGGAGACCAAATAAGGGGAATGAACCAGTCCCAAAGTAGGGTTCCCACAAGTATTTAGATCTTCTAGAGTAAATAGTGATTTGTGGTTCAGCCCAGCGAGTCTCCTGACAGTGGGCTTCTAAACTCAAGCTCGGTTCTGGGTTCTGGCCTGAGAGAGAGGTGTGGAAGCACTCATGATGGGAGGTAGGCTTTTGAATACTTCTTGGTGCTTTTCCATAGTAGTACAGAATAGGTGCTCATCCCTAACGTTTGCATCTCTGATTAGGTTTTTAGAGACACTCTGATGCTCATGATTTCAGCTCTACATTTTTTTTTTTTAATTTGAAGAAGAAAATATGTTTTTCCTTGTAGAACAGTAAGAAGAGAATTCTATATAGTCAGGACAGGGGCAGGCAGCATAAAGATGCCCTCTGGACATTATTGTAATCGTGAAAGAGCTTCATCTCCAGAGGCAAAAACGAGAATTTACTAGATCCTTTCAAGAACAGACCAGACCGCTCTGTCGTGGGCATCATTAAGGTTCACTAGACTGATCCACTTTATATGTATGCATCATGAATAAAACAATGCACATCCATATCAGCACAAAGAAAATAAAACTCCTTCTGTGTCTGTACTACCAAGAGTTCAGTTGTTAACATTGTAGTATATTTCCTTTCAGACACTTTTCTGTGCGTATAAAATTGTTTATTTTTTTAATAAAATGGAGGACCATGTTGTAATACTGTTTACGTACTATTTTTTTTTCTTCTTAACTACACATTGCAGCATTTTCCAAAATCATGTGCCATGTCATTTTTTATGCTTCCGGGTATCCTGTGGGATAGCTATATTATTATTTGCCAATGCAGGCCTTCTGTTTTGGATTCTTGGGCCCGCTTCCAGCTGTTTTTTGGTATTCTAAAGAAGAGCAAAATGCTCACCCTCTCTTTTGAGCATTGTAAGGCTGTGGCCCTGAAGCTGCTTACATATAGATCTCTGTAGGTGTACTGAGCTTAAGAGTGCAATGTCATGGCTGCAGAGAGTCAAATAGCCCTGTGTTCTAGGCTGAGCCCTGGCTGTGTGATCTTGGATGAGCCAGTTCACCTCTCTCTGCTGTGCATTCTTCATATGAAAACCAAGCACCTTCTCCACCTGTTCCCAGGGGCTGGCCCAAGGACTGAACCTGGTCATTTACCTCTCTCTTCCCTCCACTTCTTCCAAATGGCAGTTGTCTTCAACTGGCTTCAAGTTGGAATTATCTGCGGAGCTCCTTAAGAAGAGTATTGCCCAGGTCTACTCCATAACAACCAAGTCAGAATCTCTCTGGTCTAGACACCGGATATCATGTTTTTACAAGCTCTTTATGTAAGGCCAACATGCCACCAGGGTTGCGACTTATGCCTGAAAGTTTCTGACCTGCGGTTTCATGGCTGCTGCAACAAAAGAGATGTTGTCTTGGCCATTTTGTCATGGGGTTGGTGAGGCAGGGCAGTGTTTGGAGACAGGATTAGAATCCTGGCACTCAGGCCTCCCAGGGAAAAGTGCCAACCTGTTTATTTTGTGTCAAGAGCTCAAACAGTGATCAAAATCCAATCCAACATCATAAATACCAGAAAAGGTCAAGATTGGGCTGGTTGTGGGATCAAGCACACACAGCCGAGCTGAGGTTGGCACTTGGCCAACTCCAAACTCTGAGCTGGCACACGGTGCAGGGGGGCCTTGGCAAGGCCCAGGCATACGGCACCCCAGTCACAGATCGGAGGTGCATGTGGCTCTGTTGCTTTTGCCGAAGGAGGAGAAATGCCATTCTCTCAGCAGTTGTTCTTCTTGACTCATTAGTGTACTTGGCATGCGGTTATTTTTTAACTTCTCTGCAAATATTCGTAGAAAGAGAAGGGGAGTGGAAGGCAGGAGGTGTTAATGTTTACTGAGCTTGTATTTTGAGCAGGCCTTCCTAGGAAGGGACGCCTCCCCTGCTCATGCCAGCCCCAATTCCGTAGTACAGCTGGCAGGCCTGATGTCTCCTGGCTGGCTCAGAGCAGAGGTGGGAATTTTGTCCTGGGGTCAGCAGAACCTCAGAGCCTGTAATTTGTTCCTCAGGACTCCACATCTTAGGAGTTCAGGGGCCTTAGTTAGACCATTTCTGGATAATCACATCTTGACTATGACAGTCAGAAGGAAATCCACTGTAGACTATGTAAAGGTTTTCCATGTGAGTTTGCCAGGACAGCCTAGGACATACTTGAGCGAGTCATTTACCCCAGTTGGCTCACCCCAGAGTCAGTGGGGTTCCTATCGGGATGGCAGTGGAGCAAGTGTGATGTGCAGATCCTATGGGCTTGGAGAGTTTACCTACCAGGCCTTTCATTAATGGAGCTGGCAGGACTCAGTCCATTGGCAGGCCTTGCCTGCTCTTTATATCGAAGTATAGATGGAGGAACGTCAGGACTTTTCATACCTTTTTGACTGTATCCCACAGTAAAATACATTTTATTTTTTATTTTTTTTTAAGATTTTATTTATTTGTTCATGAGAAACACAGAGAGACAGAGAAAGAGAGGGGGAGGCAGAGACACAGGCAGAGGGAGAGGCAGGCTCCACGCAGGGAGCCCGACGTGGGACTTGATACCGGGTCTCCAGGATCACGCCCTGGGCTGAAGGCGGCGCTAAACCGCTGAGCCACCCAGGCTGCCCTAAAATACATTTTATATCACAATCCAAAAGAAAGTGCACACGCACGCGTGCGTGTGTGCATGTGTGACACCTACATACATATGATACACACAGCTGTGTAACTAAACAATATCTCATAAAACAATACTTGACCTTATTATGTCCAATGAATTAAAATATTTCTCTCCTAATTGATTTCATGTATTGTAATTTTTAAAATGCTCGTTGAAACCCACTAAATTATTTTCACAAGCCCCTGATGTGTGGCAAACCCTAATTTCAAGAACATTGGACTGGAAGTTAAGTTGCCTTTTAACTCTGGATTAAGCATTCTGAAGTTCTGCAGAGCTGCCAGCATTCAGAGAGGAGATCATAAACTCATTTTCTAGAATCCGTGTGCTGGAAGGGGCCATGGGGATCCCATTTAGGCCATTCCCTCTCATCTGGCAGACCTCCACTCAAATGAGCTAAAGTGTGGCAGCGTCAAGTGGCTGGCACATAGTAGGGGACTCCATACATCTCATTTACCTTTCTTCCCAGGCAGGTGTCTGGTTTTATTCGTCTCTCTATTCCTAGCAGTGAGTATAATGCTTAGCACTGGGCTTAGCAAATTGATGGGAAAAAAATGAAAAAATGTGGCTCGGTTCTCTTTTCTCTTTCTCTCTCTCAGTAAAGATTGCTCAGTCTGCCTGGATAATACAGTTCGTTTGATCTTTTAACTAACTTCAATTCAGGAGCATGTATTCAGCACCTACTATGTGCCAAGTAATATTGAACATGGAAGTTGTTACACGGTGCACCAGAAAGGGAAGGAAGGGATTCTTGTTCTTCAGGAATTCCCTGAAAAATGGAAAATGGAAAAGAGGAAGGAAGGAGTAGAAGCAACTGCCAAGTAATGTGATTGCTCGCGCAGAGAATTTGCCAAAGTGCTGGGCAGGTATTGAAGACCCAGAGGTATTGAGACACAGAGGTATTGAGACCCAGAGGGAAAGCACCTGATCTGGGCTTTGAAAGTTAAGTAGAAGTTTGTAGGGGGGCCAAGTAGAAGGGAATTCCAGGCAAAAGGAACATCTTGGAAATAGCAAAGAGGAGTATCTTACAGCATAGATCTGGGCCCCAGTAATTGTGGATGTGCCTAAAGCTCCGGGCTCATGGGGCAGCAGGTGTGCACAGTGGGTAGTTAAACACTTGGCCTTGAGGCACAAAACACAGGTCTGAATTCCGAGCCCTTCTTTCTATCTGTGGGAGGCTGAATGATGCCCACAAAGATATCTTTGTCCTAGTTCCTCAATGAAAGTTAACCTTTATGACAGAAGAGACTTTGCTGATGTGGTTAAGCTACAGGCCTTGAGATAGGGAGGTTATCCTGGACTATATGGATGAGCTCAAAATGTAAGGAGGGTGATATAATACAAAATAAGTATGTTTAGTCTTTGTCTTCAGTTCCTGATATAAAGCTCCTAAAGTTCTTGGAATTTCCTATATAATAGGCATGGCTTTATTCTAAAGAGGTTCTTCTTGGTGGGTCTCTAGATGGCTTTAAGATGGTGCTGGTAGCAGGGATCCCTGGGTGGCGCAGCAGTTTAGCGCCTGTCTTTGGCCCAGGGCGCGATCCTGGAGACCCGGGATCGAATCCCACATCGGGCTCCCGGTGCATGGAGCCTGCTTCTCCCTCTGCCTGTGTCTCTGCCTCTCTCTCTCTCTCTCTCTCTCTCTGTGTGTGTGTGTGTGACTATCATGAATAAATAAAATAAAATAATAATAATAATAATAAATAAAAAAAAGATGGTGCTGGTAGCAAGAAGGACCCAAGGCCTGCTTAGAGGGTTGGAACCTTCAACCCTCTTCCCCTACAAGACCCCCACATCCAGGAAGGACAGGAGGCTGGAGATTGTGTTAATCACCAGCCTGTCATTTAATCAATCGTGCCTAGGTGACAAAACCTCCATAAAACCTGGGATTTGAAGTGCTTCCAGGTTGGTGAACACATGAAGGTGCTGGAGAAGTAACATACCCAGAGACCCCTGCCCCTACACCTTGCCCTGTGTCTCTCTTCCAGTGACTGTTCATGAGTTACACCTTTTATAATAAACTAGTGGTAATAAAGCACTTTCCTGAGTTCTGTGAGTCATCCTAGCAGATTATCACAACTGGAAGGTGAGGGTTGTGGGAACCCTCAACTTTGTAGCCGTGTTGGACAGATGTGTGGGTGACCCAGGGACCCAGTGCCTGTGACTGGTGTCCGAAGCAGGGGCAGTCTTATGGGACTGAGCTCTTCAACCTGTGAGGTCTGTGCTGACTCCAGTTTGTGTCAGAATTGAAGTGGGTTGTGGGATAGTTGGTGTCAGCAGGGAGAGTTGGAGAGTTGGCTGGTGTGAGAAGTCCTGCACATCTGGTATCAGAGGTGATAGGACATGAAACAGTCGAGAGGGTCCTAACATAAGGAGGAGACAGAGAGTAATCTGATGGTGGAGAGAAGCTATGTGATACAGAAGAAGCAGGGGCTGGAGTACTGCCATCTGACAGTGGAGGAAGGGGCCACCAGCCAAAGGATGCGGGTACCACTGGAAGCTTAAACAGGCCAGGAATCCTCTGGAAGAATGCAGCCCTGCCAACTCCTAGGTGTTAGCCTAGTCCCATTCCAGAATCATGAGAGAGTACGTTGTGTGGTTTGAAGCTACTATGTTTGAGGTGATTGTTCCAGCAAGTAGGAAAGTAACACAGTGCCTGGGGGGTTGTTTCTAACTAAGCACTGAGAGAAGGGACCCTATTTGTGGGGTTTATCCCTGTCCTCCAGGGCATGGTGTGGCCCTGGCCTGTTTAGCATTCTAGAATTCATTGATAAACAATTGAATGCATGCTCTGTTGTAATTCAGAGGTTCCAGGTGAGAGAGAGGAAAGGAGGGCGGGGTCACATCAAGGAGACCGTGGGGCACCAAATAATCCAGGTAAGACGTGATTTTTTTTTTTCCTTTCTGGTTGACATCCCTCATGTCACACTTTCATGCACATGCCCTTTAATTCTGTTCGCAGAGCAAGAGAACAGCTGCAAACTGTCCTCAAATGGTCTCTTCTCTACCATTAATTTGTTCTTCAGCCTTCTCTTTCCAAGCAAAATGACCCAAATTATTTTGGCTTTCCCTTATTCCGAGTGCAGCATTTTGATGCCTTGCAGATGTTGCAGATGATGGTCCAGAGGACACATTTGGCTTTGTACACGTGTTTTAAGTGACCCACACATACATTTTTTTTAAACGTGAGTTATAAAACATGGCAGATTGAACATGAGTTTATTTCTGTGCCTTCCCAAAGTCCACTAAAATGGAAGGAAAAGAATAAAAAAAAAAAATGATTTAAGTTCACAAGAACAGAGCTAACAAGAGGAGAACAGACCAGGGCATCAGGAAGAGTGGGAGCTGGAAGGCAGACGGGGGACCCGGCACCCAGCATGGCTCTGACTCCACTCCTCGGGGCCAGGCGCTGGAGCGAAGACAGGGAGATGGCCTCAAAGTCTGTGTCCTGAAAGAGAAGACCATCTCCTCCTCTGCTCAGAGCCCAGAAGACTGTGGCGGGCCTCGTGTCCTCTAGACTAGGATTTGGCTTGATGTCTCCGGGAAGAGAGTCCAGCCCAGGAGTTGGGTTCTGACATTGGGATACCCATCCAGGTGCTCACGGAAGGGCATTTTGAGTTCCTGCTCTCAGCCTCAAAGCCAGCCTTGTGTACTCCACTCCTCTAACATTTCATGCATGCCCTGTGAGATTCTGTGAAGAGGGACACTGGAGAGAAGAGGCTTGCTCCTGCTTGTCCAAGTTCCAGTTTGTCAGAACCATTCCAGCAGGGCTTCCTCACCTGGGTCGGCAGTTCATTCCAGCTTCAGTCCATCCCCTCCCCACACTCACGATGTGATGTTCCCTCCTCAGAGGCCTGGGCTCCAGGTCCAATGGGGGAGTGGAGGTAGGGTTTCCAAGCTCCTAAAATCTCATAATCCTAATACCTCCCTTCCTGTCATCCTGCCAGCCCTAGGAATGGCAGTTGTCACTTCCAGGTGCTATTTCTGTGACATCTCAGTGTTTCCTTCTGGCTTTTACAGCCCCGCACACCTGGCTAGCAACCCCATATTAAGCTCCTCTGTGTGGGGTTCCTGTTCCTTGACCACACCCCAAATGATGGACCTGATAAGAGACCAATACCTGCTTTATCACCCTTTAGTGAAGGCCAACAGCTGGGAAGCCCACCCACATGATCTACTGCCCAAAAGGTACAAACGTCCAGTTATAAGATGAAAAAGTTGGGGCAATCCAGGGTATACAGCATGGTGGTTATAGCTCATGATACTGTATCACACTTGAATAGTGCTAAGAGCAGATCTGAAATGTTCTCTCCTCAAACAAATAGCAACTATGTGACAGGATGGAGGTGACAGCAGGTGGTGATGGTGATAGTGGTCATCATTTTGTAGTTTATAGATGTATCAAGTTAACAAGTTGTACACCATCAGCTCACTCACTACTCATCAGTTACCACTCTCTAAAGCTGGGGCAAGGAGATTTAAAAAAAAAAAAAAAAGCTTACCAATGAACTCAAAAGCTAAAAAGCCAAGCCATTTTTAGTGCCTCATTCATATGTACTGTGAAGAGTCAGTACACATTGAAGGAAAATCTCTAATGTAAAAGTCAGAGATCAGTTTTGACCAATTAAAGAAATACCTAAGAAACCGAGATAGGGCAGAAAAGGAGCACTCAGCTTACTTTTGATCTTAAAATAAGTTCCTAAATCATTCTGGGCTCTGTTTTCTTATAAATAAAATGGGGATGATAATACTTAGTCTCTCATGGAACTATGGGGAGCTTCAACCCTGTCATACCAACATCCAGCATCGTTTTTGACATGGCCTGACATAAACATTTTGTTAATAATTGTAATAAGGCCGTAATAAATAGTACTATTATTCAGAAGATTCTTGGGCTTCATATCACTGTTAACAGGGAACCTTGCCATCTTGGTTCTTTTAAATGGCTGTAGGCTCATGAGAAGGAAACACAAGCTAACATTGAACTCCCCAATGTCCATCACTGGATGAACTTTACATTTTCCCACTTATTACTTATAAAAATCCATGAAGTTTGGGTGTTTTATACCTACCATATTAGGAAGCTGAGGCTCAGAGAGCATTGCCCCATTTCAAAACTCCTACCAGCGAGTTAGCTGCATGCCCATAGAGGCAGCCTGCCATGAAGTTTCCAAAGGGCCATATGGGCAGACAGCCTCTTCGTTGTCTAGCTAATTTAAAAACAGGAAGGTGTTCCGAATAGAACTCAGCTGATATGAATAATCCCAAGTGAGGACTTGTTCTTTCAGGCATGGACAGGGCCACCCGGCAGCTGACGACGTTAATAAAATTGTCAGGCAGCTATTAGAATAACTTAAAATTATCCAGATTTTTATAGCTACCTAAAAAGGCCGAACTGCTCCTGTCTTTGCTCATAAAATGAACATCTGTTAGCTCCTGAAAGACTGATATTCATGCTCAGTGGCTGGACCTCAGGCCCCCTGTCGTCCTGGGATGCTCAATGATGTATTGTTTTGTTTTGTTTTTTCTTTTTTTACCCCCATCTCTAACAATGGTCTGTCTTGAGAGCAAATACATCTGCTTGTTTTTACTTTATTCTAAATATTTTTACCTTTTTTTCTTTTATTTTTCACCAATGAAAGACCTTAAAATCAAGCATTTGAGTTCACGAAGCATGTCTTGACCTCTTAGCTATGCTGTGTCTTGCTCTGTCCTGGCTTTTGGTATACAAGTTCATGTTCTCCGTGTCCATTCCTATGGAATTAATAACTGGATGTTACCTAGCAGCCATCCTTGGAGCAGTTGTGCTTGTCGCTATGCCTCCCATCACAGGGGAATGAGTACATACATGTTGTACGTAGAATGGATAAGAGCCTTAGGACTGAAATCTTTCATTCTGAAAATCAGTAGAGTCGTAATGTTATGTCTCAAAATTATCAGAAGTGGCTGAGAAGCCCAGAACTTAAATAAGTATTGATAACAGCAATGATAATCATTTGCAAACAGGGAGTAGAGCACCTACTAGCTGTCTACTTTTGGGTCAGTGACCACTTCTCTTCACCCTCAGTGTTTTTATCTGTACATTGTAGATGAAAAATCTTGCCTTAGAGTGTTGGTGTCTGGATTATTAGAGCTGCTCCATGTGACATACACAGATTGGCACCTGATGCAGAAATAGGGGCTGAGTAAATGGGTGCTTCCTAGTGCCCCAGGTGTTTTCAGGACATATACATCTGTGCATTCACCTGTTGCACACACAGACCCATCCTAGAGCCTTACAGAGCTAAGTATCACAGGTGTTATAGGTGGGGACAAAATGGGACACTGATTCAAGAGCTCCTGGATCTCACTGTATGAGGAAGACCTATGGTTAATACAGTTAGCACGCGGTAGAGTTAAATGAATGGATATGTGTGGCCCTCCTCATCTCCATTATATTAATTAATTATTTAATTAATTCAATAAATATCAAGTTCCTTTTATGTACCAAGCATATCAGAGTTGTATACCACTGCTGCACCCAAATTCATTGCCAAACTAGCTAAAACAGCTTTTGGGATCATCTTGGTGCTCCTGGGCCTTCCGGCCCTTCTGTTATAATCCCTGCCTTACAGGTGCTCAGCCTCTGTGGCATGTGTCCATTGGAAGGAAACTCACCTCACAAGACCGTCTTCTCTGTTTCTGGGCATCTTGAGCAAACCTTATATGAGCCTAAACCACCATGTGTGTTCCTCTCCCTGCTTAGACATATGTCCTCCAGGCCCTAGAGCTGAGGCTCATTGATTCTCTGATGGCTGTCTTTCACAGCTGCCTGCAAGGCTCACCTCCACCAGGCCCAACAGTCTGTGTTCCCCTAGAAAGTGAACCAGGATCTGTCTGGGGTAGCAACACACAGTCACAAAACCAGTCTAGAACCTTATTCATGATCCATCCTGTCATTTTCTAGCTGTGTGACCTTGAGCCAGGGAGTTACTCTTGGAGTTCCTCAAAAGGAAGGTGGTAGTCACAGCAGAATCTAGCTCTGGATAGTTGGTGTCATTTTGTATGACAGTGCTGTAGTTGTGTCCAGGTGTCCAGAAGTGCAGTGCTTCCCAGCTTGATGCGGTCAGGTCTCAGGTTACGGGTGATAATGCTGGCTTATAGTCCAGGCACGTGAGCCTCCCAGCATGGCACATCTGTTAGTAAGAAGATCAGGTGTGAGACCAGACATCAATGCTCTGTCCCTGTGGAATGACTGGATGGGTGGCCGGTCTCTACAGTGCTATGCTTGAAGATGCAGATTTTGCAGGTACTAGAGTCAGGCCTGGATGTTTGTGAAACTGACGCGGTTGTCTTCAGGGGGCACAGGAAGGGCAAACATACCCAGCCTGTCAATACCCATTAGCTGAGGTCATCTAACACCTGGGAAAGAAGGACATTTTCCCCCACATTGTTTTGTCTTTATTTTTAGTTTGGTGGGGAAATATAAAAGCAGTGCCATTAGGAGGCTTACCTGATAGCTTAAAAAAAAATGCCTCAGCAAAACATTATTTCCCAAAAGGAAATTAACATCTTTGGTTTGCCAAGTTCTAGGCCAAATGCCATTTATATCATTGCATTAGGAGAGCTTCTGGCTGCAAGTGACAGCTGTAAGCTATAAGGAGGTAGGGAGTCCAGTGCCTACACAGCAGCTCAACAGCATCCTCAAGACCACAGATTCTTTCCATCTTTTTCCATTCTTAGCATATTGGCTTTTTGTCTCCATATTTCTTGCTTCATGGTTGCAAGAAGGTTGCCATGGCCTCAACCATCTTATCTTCACTCCAGTGTCTCAAGCAGGAAAGAAGCAGCAAGGCCCAGATTCTTTTTCCTTTGGAGGCCCCGCCTTTTTATTCAGAGTAAGAACAGTCCAAGCATACTGTGAACCAAGTCCTCTTTCCTTTGTGGCACTTAGTTCTCTCTGCCCCACCAACAGCTCTCCACATCAGGGCTGCTTTTTTGTTTTCTGTGTGCTTCATTGCCTGCTATCATTTTTGGCAGTGGGTGCCCACTTGGTAAATGCTCTTAACTGGGTTCCCAATAGGTAATGAAGTATCTGCATAAATTAGGAAGATTTTTAGCTATTGTGTTTTGATGGACCTTGGAGGTGGAGTTGTGATTCCCATGGTGCTGGCTGAATCTGAGGGACTATGTAAGCAGTGGGTGGAGAGCAAACAGGTTGGGTTGCCAAAGCAAGAAGCCATTGTGACATTTACTGGCGATGAGCCAGCAATTGAAGAGGGATTGCCATTTCTTCCCCCAAAAACGTACAAGATAACATTTGAAATTCATCTTTCTCCAGCTCTTCGGAGAGTTCTTTTTTGATAAGGCATGGCTGGTAGAAAAGGTACTAGGAAAGGAAAAGAGAGAAAATGATTAGAGAAGAAATTCAGTACTCCATGTTTAGGGAGTGGAGTAAGGGAGGTGGAACAGTGCAACTTTTCGTGGTGGGTGTGTAGTTGTAGTTGATGAGCTTCTCTTTTTTTTTTTTTAAATTAATTTTTACTGGTGTTCAACTTACCAACATACAGAAAAACACCCAGTGCTCATCCCGTCAAGTGTCCACCTCAGTGCCCGTCACCCATTCCCCTCCAACACCCGCCCTCCTCCCCTTCCACCACCCCTAGTTCGTTTCCCCGAGTTAGGAGTCTTTATGTTCTGTCTCCCTTCCTGATATTTCCCAACATTTCTTTTCCCTTCCTTTATATTCCCTTTCACTATTATTCATATTCCCCAAATGAATGAGAACATACACTGTTTGTCCTTCTCTGATTGACTTGTTTCACTCAGCATAATACCCTCCAGTTCCATCCACGTTGAAGCAAATGGTGGGTATTTGTCGTTTCTAATTGCTGAGTAATATTCCATTGTATACATAGACCACATCTTCTTTATCCATTCATCTTTCGATGGACACCGAGGCTCCTTCCACAGTTTGGCTATTGTGGCCATTGCTGATAGAAACATCGGGGTGCAGGTGATGAGCTTCTCTACCTTGAAAAATAGGTTTCTCAGGATTGTCCCCAAAGACTAAAAAACTTCATAAATGCAAATGCTGAGAATAGTGCCTTGCACTTAGTGGACACTCATTAAATCATCTATTATTATTAATATTGGAAATTGTGTGAGATTTGATCCTGTAAAACCCAGTTTGAAGGAGAAGAAAGGAGATAATTACTCTGTGCAAAGATCTTTTGCTAGGACTCTTTTTATTCTTCAAACAGCCTGAGATCGATATTAATATTCTGATTTTACAGAGCAGAAAATTTGGGGGACCCAGAAAGATTAAGCTCTTTGTTCAAGTCCAAAAATCTGTTTAATTTATTCTGTTTCCTTTACTCTTAGGAAACTAGAACTTTCCATCTCCTGGACTTCCTTCTGTTCTCTTTGTATACTAATTAATCAAATACTCAATTAACCCACCATTCAATTAAAAAAATACAGCAGACATGGTGCTGGGAATGCAGAGATAGTCACAGATTTGCTCCCATGCAGCTGTTTGTTCAAGTACAGAAATATCTTGACACCAAAGCTTATGTTTGTTCTGTTCTTCCATATGGGAAACCTGCTTCCACCTAGCCCACCTAGCCCGCCTAGCCCGCCTAGCCCTGCTCTGGGGTAAGGTTATGACTGGTCTTTTAGGAACACCAGCTCATTCTTCCTCCTCTTCCACCTCTTCCTCCTGAGCCTTCTCTCTCCTCTCTTTTTTTCTCTTGGAATTATAGTTCCTTTCAGCCACATGGCCAGTTAAGTTTGTGTTGTCACCTTCCTTTAATGGGGTCAGTGTCTGGGCAGATGGTTGTACCTTCCACTGAGGAGCCAGGGGACCTCAGACTTGGTGGCACTCAGAATCTGGGTGGAAAGGTCTTATAACAGATTATAGGGCCATGTTAAGTCATCTTGATGGTGAAAAATGGAAATAGTGGTTAGATAGAGCTGGCGCTTATCTTTGAGGGGATCTCTGAGCGGCTCCCCATCCCATTGCCACTCATCAAGAAAGAGTCCTCTCAGGATTGATGTCCCTGAAGACAAATCTCCTCTGACTGTGCTCTGTGCTCCCAATGCATCACCTACGTGGGGTTTTGGAGCCTCTGCCACATGATAGTGTCATTGTCACTGAGCCAATGGTTTTCATCGTGTTTTCTGAGGACTGCCAGCCCTGAAGACACATGAGGCTTCCTTGGGAAAACAGATTTCCAAGTCTAGCTCTCTAGGCCTACCAGGATTTGGCCTTGAGATCCACATTTTTACTCAAGTTCATTGGACATGCAGATGCAATCTTTGGGCCATGCTTTGAGAAATGCTTCACTCAACTGTGAGCTGCATGGAAGTAAGTCTGCGACTATTTATCTTTGCAGTCCTAGCGCCTCGCCTGATTATTTTTTTAATTGAATGGTGGGCTTATTGAGTATTTGATTAATTAGTATATAAAGAGAAGAGAAAGAAGTTCAGGAAATGCAAAGTTCTAGTTTCCTTAGAGTAACGGAAACCAGAATAAATCAGTTGCCCTGAAAGATCAGAATGGCCTTTGCAATTTAAGGACTTACATTCAGTATCATTTGTGTGAGCCCTTCCCATCCCCCCGTTATGACTGCACTCCCTGGATCTTGTATTCTGCAGACTTTTAATGTCAAGCCAAACTCTTCATCAGAGAACCTAACTGTAGTGTGAATATATGCCTGCACTGGATTTATTCATCTGACAAATGCTTCCAGACCCTAAGCCCAGCTTAGGCATCAAGTTCTCCTGAGGTCCATTCTTTTTTTTTCTGCCCCCCTTCCAAACCAAGGGTCCATCTCTCCTTTACTTAAGTGCCATCTGTTTCTAGAACCAACCTTTTTAAGAGTTTTGCCTTGAACTGTTTAAACTGGCTCACAACTCCTTTTTTTTTTTTTCCACAACTCCTTTCTTAGATTAGAAGCTCTCAAAGACCGAGAACTTCCTGTGTTATGTACATAGTAGGAAATAAATCTTTCTGGAATAAATGGTTAATGAAGTGACCGGGTTCTCATGCCAGCTCTGCTGCTTAGGAACTGACTTCATCTCCATGCATCTGATTTTCCTGAATATCAGAAAATGAATAAGCAGTGGATTGTGCTGTGAATGGAGGAGATACTAAAAGATGGACTTGGGGCTCTTTTATTATCATGTATAATATATAACAGAGAGAGCAATGGCTTTAGCTCACCTTCCAAAGTTGGAAAGGTATTAGTTAACTTTGCTTTGACTTTTTTCCTCTAGTAGTAATTCTTTAGCAGACATTCATTTACCCAGTCTTTATTTTACTGGGTCAGCCCGTATCTTTTTCTTTTTCTTTTTTTTTTTAGCAGCTTTATTAAGATGTAATACATATGCCATAAAATTTACCCTTTTAAAGTATGTAGTTCGGTGATTTTTTTTTTTTAGTATATTCAAACATTCAAAGAGTTGTGCAGCTATCTATACTTTTAGAACATCTTAATCACACCCAAAATAGATACTTTTGGTCTTTAGCGGTTACTCCCCATAATTCCCTACCACACCAGCTCATGGCAACCAGTAGCCTACTTTCTGCATCTAGAACGTGGCTATTCTGTTTCATATAAATAGCTTCATACGTTATGTAATCTTTTGTGGCTTCTTTCACCTAGCATGCATTTCAGGGTTCGTCCCTGTATAATGTGTATCAGGACATCATTCCACTGGACTGGACAAGTCCTACTCCATTGTATGGATATACTGCATTTTTTGGACGCATTCATCAGCTGATAGACATTTGGGTTGTTTCCACTTTTTGCCAATTAGGAATAATGCTGCTCTGAATATTTGCATACCTAGTTTTGGTGTGGACATACATTTTCAGTTCTCTTGGGAATACACTTTGAAGTGAACTGGAATTGCTGGGTCATGTGATAACTTCATGTTTGACATTTTGAGGAACTGCCTAACTGTTTTCCAAAATGACCATACTATTTGCAAGCCTGTATCTTAGACTTAGCTGTTTGTGTGCTAAGAATACCAATGCCCTGCATCTTCACTGAAAGCCAGATAATCAGACAGGTGAGACACAGGTGGTGAATATGGAGCAAAGAACTGCAGACTCTTCTATCTCTGCAGCCGCTCTGGGCCCCAATGTGGACCCAGTGAGTAGATCCAGTAGGCTGAGTAAAGACAGAGGATCCAGGGCTTTGGGGTTGCCTAGGGACAGATGAAGTTGTTTAACAGTGAAGCAAAGGCAGGATGGTATCTAAGAGGTGAATTTCCATGTCTGGCGCTGCATCCTCATCCCACATCACATGTCACTTGCGTTTGTCTTCCCTTTCTTTCCAGTGACGTGTAGCAGGGTTGCTTGAGAGGCTGTTTCCTGCAGCTTTCAGCTTCCATCTCTCTTTCTACTTTGTCCACTAGTTCAAGGTTCATAAGACCTCCAGTAAGAGGCTGGAGGTCACACCTTCCACACTGCAAATTGTGCTGATACCAAGACCCTGAGATGGCCACAGAATGTGCACAGGAGATTGTTTCTCGTCAAAGGCATGTGTTCTGTGGGCCTCTGTGTCAAAGGATCAAGCAGAGCCTGTTGCCGACAGGTTGAGGGTCCCTCTGTTCGGATGGCAGAGCAGGTAACGAGACCTTTGCAGAACAGGGTCAGCTCTGACTCACATCCTCCTTTCTCCCTGACCTAATTGTGACTTGTCTCAACAGAGGTAGGACTTTCATCTTTATGACAACAACACATTCTCTAATGGAAAGATTCTAAACAAAAGATAAACAAGCATTTAGACCCTTCCTAAATCAGAAGGTTCTGTACACTAAATTGATGAATGCAGAACCATCACAGTGGTCGATGCATTTTAGACCAAATTCTCTGGAGCCCCTCTTGTCAGGTTTCTTTGCCACCACAGACCACCTCTGCCAAACAGAGATAAGTTCCCCTTAGGTACACTGGAAGAGAAAGGGCTCTCTGTACCATGCCTTCTTAGAGCGGGCTGAGCTTTACTCATGGCTTTGTTTGATTTGAGGGTTTGGGTTTTGTGTGGGTTTTTTGTGTTCTACCTCGTGATTTTTGAGTGACTCCAGCCAACTAGGGGGGAGGAAAGTGTCACTTTCAGACCTCCAGAGGCCAATGTGGAATGAGAGATCAGTTTGACCACCAGACCTTTGTTTGGGAAGTCAGTCACTCTGGAAGGCCTCATGTTGGAAGGAATGGGAGACCACAGAAAAGGAATGACTGAGAAGTTACATGAACCTCAGATTGAGTGGGTAGTTCCCTCTGTTTGTGTAAACAAATTTTACATCTGACCCTATACTTGGAGCATTACAGAAGATTTTATAAGATGATGAGAGTGTGAAGAAAAAATAAGTAGATTATAAAGGAAATGGTATGAGCTTTTGCTGGGGGATGGGGGAGTACAAGGTTTGTAGCTACAGTTTTTAAGTGGATCGCATTGGGTGGGCGGGAGGTGTTTGCAGTGATGGGACAGTTCTGTGCTTGCTGGGGGAGTTTCATGAATCTCCATATATGATACAGTGGCACGGAACTGTACATACAGCGTACCGACCTCGCTGTCCTGGTTTGGATATTGTACTCTCCTTATCGAAGATGTCACCATGGGGGAGACTATGTGAAGGTACATGGGACCTCTCTGTGCTATTTGTTTCAACTTCCTATGCATCTGTAATGATTTTAAAATAAACAGTTTTGTTTTTTTTTTAACCTGGGAGGAGAAAAAGGAAAATGGTAATGCAAACAGAGAAAAAGGAAATGATGGGATGGACAGGACAAATAATGACCTAGCATCTAATTAGGCGTAACCTCTATTAGACTGCTGACAAGTGGTGTCATTTCAAACAGGAAGGCAGCCACTGGTGGTAGTGTGGTGTCCGTCATCGAGATTCCTCAAGAGGAGAATGTTTGTGTGACTCATGCCACACACAATGGGCTAATCTCAAAATTATATGCTAAGAACTCCTAGAAATTAATATGAAAAAGACCATATGATCAAAGAATACGAATACATGGTTCACAGAAGAGAAAATACAAATGGTTCTTTTTTTTTTTTAAGATTTTATTTATTTATGCATGAGAGAGAGAGAGAGAGAGAGAGAGAGAGAGAGAGAGGCAGAGACACAGGCAGAGGGAGAAGCAGGCTCCATGCAGGGAGCCCGACATAGGACTCGATCCTGGGTGTTCAGGATCAGGCCCTGGGCCGAAGGCGGCGCTAAACCGCTGAGCCACCCGGGCTGCCCCAAATGGTTCTTAAACATAAAAAAAGACTCCTCTTTCTGTCAAATTTAACAAAAATAATAATGCAAATAAGACTGTATTGAGATACCATTTTTGTAATCTCAGATTCGTGCAGATCTGTGAGTTTGGTAGCACATTCTGTGGGTGATGCTTTGTGGAAGCAGCCCTGTCAGGCGTTGCTGGTGGGAGCACAGACGGGGCATTTGGCAGAGTTGACAAAATTCCCAAAACAGAGAAAACACATTTTGCCCTTCTGCAGAGGTACAGCTCTAGCTGGAACACGGCAAAGCCACTAAGGGCTCCAGGCCCCGGCTCCCCTGCAGTCACATCGCTATGACTGTCCAGTGGGATGTGAGTAGGAAAGGGGTGGCCCTACACACTTGTGTGTGTGCTCACATGCCGCATGCTGGCAGACACAGACGTGTTCTTTCCCTCCCCGTGTGCATGCCATGTACCGATACTTTGCAGGCCCTCTTATCAGGAGTCGTCTCTCTGCATTCCCTAAGTAGCCTGCCCTTGGCACTTCTTTTGGCCCATGGGATGGGAGCAAACAGGACAGGAGCACCTGAAAGTGCTTGAGCTTTGGGGCTCCCCCACTGCTTCTCTTGGAAACCTTCTGCCACGATCTGAACACACCTGGGCAGGCCTGCCAGGAGATGAGTGACTCAGGCAAAGAGGAGCTCCTGTCTTCTGAGCTGCCCTGTGAGGCCTGTCAAGACCATCATATAGTAGCAGCCCCTGCCAATCCACCAGCTGACTACAGATGCCGAGCAAGCTTGGCCAGGAGATGGTCCACACCGAACCTGGTCCAGACAGCCCACCTGAGCCAGGCCAGATTGTCCACCCATACTTTTAAGCTACTGTGATTTGTTACACAGCAGTGCTGATATGGTACACTCCTGAGACCAGATTTCTGAGTGCTGCATGTCATGTGCTCTGCTATGCTATCGTTCGCTGTCTTCACCATTCCACAATCATTCCTGAGATGGCTCATCACTCAGTCTCATTCTTGAGTCACGCAAGCAGTACCAGCAAATCCTCATCAAGACTCTACTTGCCAAAGGCTAGGGACTCAAAGTCAGATGCTCTGGCTTCAAGGAGCTTACCCTCCAGCAAGAGACAAATAGAAACGTTTATTTTAGGCACTGCCAAGTGCAGCAATGAGAATAAAGTGGGAAGGAATGTTGGTATGCCTTCCCTCCGTTGACAAGGAGGGAAATAGGGCACTCAGCGCTTGACATACACTGTTTACAAATGAGCGAAGCAAGTCACAAAGGGATAGCTCCTGTTTTGCGACCATAATCCCATGAATTTCCGCCAGGCCATGTTTCACAGAGCATTACAGAAACCAAGACAGAAAGATAGAGAAAACATAGAGAGTCAAGCAGAGCACAGCCAGGATTAGGATTCAGGTGTGGACTGCAGAAGCAGTCGGAGATGGACTGTGCTTCAGCCTAATGTACCAGGGGTAGATAGGGCATGTGTTCAGGGGGGTGTGAGTTGGAGATGACATCGTTTAGAGCTGCTGTGTTTTCAGAGAAACAGGTCCAAGTTACCAGTTCATTGGGATGCAGAAGGCTGCTCCCTGCATGATTGTAGGACCCAGGGAGCTACATTTTATTCCCCCAACCCCGCCCGCCGCACCCTGCCCATGTGTGGCTCAGGTTCATGGCAGTTTAAGAACCACTGAACTGATGGATGGCCACCTCTTACATGAGTGACAAGCCTCTCTACAAGACAAAGCCAGCCAGAGCAACTTTTTAACCCAAGGAAAATGCTCTTTAATAAATAACATGAAGAAATAAATCCCCCTTTCCTTCAGAACACAACTTGCAAATGCTCCCTTTTATGTCCAACATTAAAACCAGAATGGAAAACCAACAAACAAACAAACAAACAGAATGGGGGCTAGTGATGGAGCCATCCTGGTCAGGCCTCTGAAGGAATGAGTTGTTTCCTTTTCTCTCCCTGCCCCCCCACCCCCTTGTTCTTCTAAGATACTGTTTCTTCTTTTAGTTAAATGACAGACTTCAGTAAAGCAGTAGAAGATGTAAAAATAGCAACTATTCAGGAAAATTCTGGGAAGAATCATCAATTTCTTTTTGAAAATGTAGGAAGTCAAGTCCTCTGGAGTCAGAGATGGGGGAGCCCAGAGTCTGGTATAGAACCCAAAAGAGCTTCCTGAAGCCCCTACAGGGGTCTGGCAGGTGCCTCATTTTATCAGCTCAGGGAACCTGCCTCGGGACCTGGAGCCTAAGGTGAGTTTTAGGGATAACAGCACCCCCTTCTGGTGCAAGTGGTTTTAAACATATAAAACCTCGCAAATCCTGAGCCAAGTGGCGAGCTTTCTGTCTGTGCCTGGGGTAGAACCCCTTGCTGCCTTGGCGATTCTCCTCCCAGAGCCCCCTGGTCTCTTTGGGGTGAGCCCCTCTCTGGGGTACACATGCCCTCCTGACATGTGGGCAGCTCAGGGGCCTGCAGGTTTTGCCAGAGATCACTGTGCCGGAGGAGTTAGATTTCCATGTAGCAACTTAAGCATTTAAATTGCTGGGATTTAATTCTTCCTGCAGAAAACCAGGGTCTCTTCTGACTGGTATCAGGTGGCAGCAAGTGAAACCTTTGTTTTCCTTCTCCTAAAAAACATTACAACCAGCTGACTAAGTGTGATCTCTTCGCATGTCTGTGTCTTGCTAGGTGTATCAGATTGTGATCAGAGTGTGCACCTTGCCCAGGGCCCGAGGCCATATTCTTTTCCCTGTACCAGTTCCCTGTTGGCCCTCTCAGGAATACTCAGCACTGTCTTTACTAGAAACTCTAGGCCTCATTTCTCACACATTGGCCCCACCCTAGTGAACTGTCCATGGCCTCCTGACCCTTAGGTAGAATTTATGTGGGATACTGTTAGGGTCAACATGGGTAGAAGGGGGCCTATCAGCCAGGGTTCAAGCCCGGAGTCTGCCACTTACTGGCTCTGTGACTTAAGGCAGGTGATTTAACCTATTTGGGTTTTGGTCTCCTCATACCTAAGATGGGGCAATAGTGACAGACTCTAACTCACAGGGTTAGTGTGAGAATCCAATGAGCTGATACATGTTAAGTGTTCAGGACAGCGATTAGCAAAAGGCTTTTCAGTTCATGTTCGCCATTATTCCAGCTCCTTTGCTGAAGGCCTAAACTTATCCTATGGTTGTGTTCTTAGTTGTATTTCCTCAAGTCCTATCCTAAAATCTCATGGCCTTGGGTAAGAGAGAGCCCCAGATAACAGCGAAGTCCGTAGGGGGTACAGCTATCTAAAGATAGCAAGGAATGTGAACTTCTAGTTAATTCCACTTATAACCTGCAGGACCTAATTGCTAGGTCTGACTTTGTGGCCTGATTTTTCTAGAAGAAGCCGCTGTGACTGACCCAAATCTACCTCTGCCTTCTTAGGGTGGGCTGTGTCTGATGACACAAGAGCTAGGTGCTGGGCCAGCTCCTTGCCGTGCACCCCATTCCTGAGTCAGTGCCTCTTACCTGGGGTCCACAGATAAATTAGGGTGGTTCTCAAACCCCCTCAGAAATTGTGTGCAGATTTTGGTGGCATTGTTACACATGGGTTGTCACTTTCTTAGAGGGAAGCTGTTGTGGAAGTTAGAACATGTCCCTAATACTTACAGGTGTTGACTGGGAAGATCGGAGACTTGGTGGTGAGGGAAGTAAGTTTGTGAGCACTCCCCAGTGCTTCATCCTGGGGTAGCTTTGTTTAGGAAGGTAGAGTTTGCTTTCCCATGGCTCAGATTGTTCAGCCTCAGGATTACCAATCAGTGCTTTTCACAATTAAGGGGAATATGCAGGGAGGAAAAGAAGAAGCCACATGCTAACTTTCAGAACTAGAGATTTTCATGGGCTGTTTTAAATTATTCACGCTCCCCGTTCCCTTCATTAATGTAGAAAATAAAGAGTTGGCAGTGTTTTAGAGACCCAGGCCCCAACACAAGAGTGTTTGTTTTCTTTTTCAGGCTCCAATAAACATAAAAAAAAAAAAAAAAAAAAAAACCTGATAGTATCCCCATGGCCACTTTCATGGGATTCTTGTCATGACTGTCTCGTAAGTGGGAGACGAAGGAGCTTAAATAGGAAGAAGTAGGGAGCATCTCCCCAGTTATACAGGCATTGTTCTCGAGGGTAAGGTTGGCCAGCCCTCCATGAATGGTATGGCAAGTAGCAGGACTGATTGTGTTATTTGTGGAGCCCAGTACGAAATTACATTTATGACTCCTTTTTCCAAAACTGTTTATGAATTTCAGAGTGGTGACAGCAGAGTGTTAAACCAAGGGCAGAGTCCTTCTCCGCATGGGGTCCTTTGTGGCTAAACAGGACACAAGACCATGAGGCCAGCCCTGGAAGGATGCTGGGTTGCAGAGCTCTTCCCCCCGTCATTGCCCCACTCTGACCTTCTGGACATCTTGCTATGTGTCGCCCATAACAGGCACATGCCAGCCTCTAGGCTTTGTACTTGCTGTCCCTCTGCCTTGGAAGTCGGTGCCCTCAGGTCCCCCTAGAGTCCACTTGTTTCCTTTAGGTTTCTGCTAAGACCTCACCTTTGCGGAAGGGCCTTGCCTGACCACCCTCTTCCAAACAGCACTCCCTTCATGCTCTCTGCACCCTCCTCTGCAGCAGAGGCATGGCTCTCACCATACATATATTTTATCATTTATTGCTGTTCTCACCACAATGAAATGTAACCTCTTGGAGGGCTGGGACTTGGTGGGTGTCACTCACTGCCATACTTTGTAGGGCTCACCTGGGGCCAGCCACGTAGCTGTGACCCGGTATTTGTGAGTACATGAGGCAAAGGCAAGCCAGAGGCAAGGTTTCAAGAGAACGCTGAGAGTTTGCTCTTGACTCAGCCTGCTTTCATCAGTGATATCCTCAGGTAGAAGCATTTCTTCTCTTGGTCTCAATGATTCTGGGTGCCTGATCCTGACTGTTAAACAGAGAACAGGTCTCAGTGTGTAAGAGGCCAAAGTCATTAGTCAGTTTTAAGAATATGCTGGAATATACTACTTTCTACACTGAGTTAGTAGCTGTTGGGTGGGCGAGTTCTGAGGTCAGGTGTGCTGCACGGGGAAGCACGGTGAACTGACCCCTGACTTCAGGGTTCTCAGAACTCTCTGTATGCTGATACGCACTGAGTTTTACAAACTCATTCACACAGTTCCCCAAGCATCTCAGCACAGTTCATCTGGGAGGTATACATCGGGACCCCGCCCTGGTACTTTGGCAGATGCACTGGCCCATACATCAGGAGGCTGAGATCCATCCCTGGACTCCGCCCTATCTTCTAGAAAGATGAAGTCAAGGTGCCCTATCCCCCTACCCTAGGTTCTTCAGTCCATGAAACCAGGGTAGCGTTTCTAATCATTGTATTATTAAATGTGTGCTGGGCAAGCCCAGAATTCCTGTCCAGCTCCCATATTCTAGAAAAGACAATCCTGGCTCTTGTTCTCTGATTGCTGTCAAAATTCTTTGACTCATTTATTCATTCAGCCAGTAGATGTATGCCAAGTGCCTGTTAACGTGCTAGGGACTCTTTGAGCCCCTCAAAAAAAAAAAAATACCACCAGTGAAAATAAACCACATCTCTGCCTTCTGGAACTGACCTTTTCATAGATATCCAGGATGAACAACCCAGCATGGATAGATTTGCTGTGTGTCTCGGTCTTGATGCACCAGTTAGCACTGGAAAAGCCACTCGTAAGGGTGTGAAAGAAGGAACATTTGGACCCAAAGTCCAGAGACCCGGATTACCGTTCAGGCCTCACCACCAGCAAAAGTGGCTTTGAGATCACGAGTTTACGCTCTGAAGTCACACCATACCAGGTTCAATCTTGGCTCTGCTGTTTGCTAAGACCTTGAGCAAACAGCTTCTCAATATCAGCTTGTTTTCTCATCTGTAGACTAAGGCTAGACACACCACCTGCCACCAAGGAGATACGGTACACAAAGCACTTAGCCCAGAGCTTGGTTCATGCTGTGCACATGAGGCTGTCTGTCCATTCATGTACCTCAGACCCTCTGTGAACCTAGGCCAGCCACGTTCCTTGCACTTTGGCTGCCCCCTTCTGTAAGGTGAAGTCTTATCTCAGCACGGAGGTCTGTGTTTCAGACTCCATTTAAATAGCATCAGAACTGGGATGATTGTCTCTCCTCCATGTGTACACTGGCCAACCGAAACATGGCTCTAGGAGATCTCTGGATCTGTACCTGTGTAGAGAGACATATCATATATGTATATGTAAGGCTATTCGTCTATACATATGCATATGCATCATCCTTTGTGTGCATGTGTGAAGGACCTCAGCTTTTAAGTCTGCAGTAGAGCCTTTCTGCTTCTGTCATTGCAATCTTTGGTCAACATTCCATATGTGGAAGTGTAGCAGGGTCAGAAAAATTAATTTCTGCCCATTCCAATGTAAGGATCCTATCAACCCTGTTGTAATCCATGGAGATTTTACTTAATTTCCTCTTTTGCATGTGTTTGTTTTATTTCTGTTTATCCTTTCTCCCCTGGATCTATCATCATCCTGCTTACTATTTACTAATTTTCTTGGGCAGGAGCATCTTCATGCGGCGAGTCTCCATCATCTGCATAGCAATTCTAAGATGCAGGAGCCTGGCTATATAATGGGTGCGGAATAGGGAGCAAAAAGTGCTTGAATTGCTCTGTGCTCAATAATACTCAGATTTCACAAGGGTTAGCCCATTTAGCACACAAAGGAACCTCAGCCAAAATTTAGACATGGGTAGTTTTTCCTATTACCTTGAAATTAGTCTCGATTACCCTTAAATTATTGAAGATTGACCGCCATGCAAAGTGGTTTCTCCTTTCATTAATCTTACTAACTGGCTGCATTTGTTACAAATCTTTTTTTTTTTTTTTTCCCTAGCCAGCACAATTCCCTTTCTGCAGAAAGGTTTTTCTCCTGCAGTGCCTTTCTTTTACATCCCTTACTTTTCTTTTGAGCATTTGATTAATGGTCACACCAGAGCACATCCTGACAGCCGTGCTTCTACCCATATTTGCCCAGCAAAGCCATCTGGATGCAATGTTTGCATCTTCTATTTTCTGGGATCCTTGGGTGTTAGACACCTTCCCCCACCCCCCCCCCCCCAAAAAAAAAACCTTGGTCAGGGTAATATAACACATCTGGCTCAGGCATTTTAAAAAGAGAATATCCAAAAATAACAGTGCATGTGTATGTGTTCCTCATTATTGAATAAAGCCCGTGCATCACAGAATCTATTGGAGACTAGAAACGATTAGGAGAGGTGACAGAAATCCTACATCTTCTACTGCTTAGAGATCACCCCCCAAATTAGTTAGTTAACTTTCAAATTTTCTGAATAATTTTAAAAGACCATTGTCTTCCTTCTAAATGCAGTTCTCATTCTTGCTTTATATTTTCACTTAACATTATTGATCTTCATAACTATCACTTTCGCTGCCTGGGTAATGTTCCATCTAGTGATATATCATCATTAATATTTTAAGACATTCTCCTTATTTTTGGCCAGCTAGGTTGTTTCTGGTTTTTTGAAGATTTACTTAAGACTTTATTGAATTTTGGTGGCACATGGCATTCCTTCTTTCAGATTCATCTTTCAATATCAATTAGCAGAGTGTGATTTTTGGGGCCACAGGTTTGAATTTTCTTGAAGTTCTTAATCTGCATTGTTCGTTTCCTTCTTACAAGGCATGTGCCCCTTCATAGTGCAACCAGTCGTATCAGAGAGAGGCCTAGCAGAGGTAAATTTAATGTGTTAGCTCATAATGAAGTTCTGGCTTTGATTTTTCTTTCACAGGACATTTTTTTAATAATAAATTTATTTTTTATTGGTGTTCAATTTGCCAACATACAGATAACACCCAGTGCTCATCCCGTGAAGCACACCCCTCAGTGCCTGTCACCCATTCACCCCCACCCCCCGCCCTCCTCCCCTTCCACCACCCCTAGTTCGTTTCTCAGAGTTAGGAGTCTTTATGTTCTGTCTCCCTTTCTGATATTTTTGATAAGAAAAAACATAGTGACTTTAAAAAAATTACTTTAACTGTGTGATCTGACCACCAACCAAACAAGTAAATGGTTCCCTTTCTTGGGCCTCAGTCTTCCTACCTGTAAAATAAAGCCATCAGTCAAGACGAGGCACATGTGTGGGTGGTCTTTATAGTTGAACAGTTTGATTAAAGCACTTCTCTAGGTGGAGTTGAAGGAGGAGAGGCTGGCCGTTAAAATAGGAAAAATGACATCCCGTTTCATGGGGGATAAGCAACCTTGACATCACTCAGCTTTGTCTTCAGCAAGCCAGGGTGTGCAGAAAAACTGCCTCACAAGATGCAGTGGAGGCAATTAGAGACGACAAGACACACGCTCCTCATACACACATCCTTCCACCAAGTCCTTTTCCAGGGTGAAGCATTCCATTCCTGCCACAGGGGCTGGATGGGAATATCCCCGCTTTGGAGGAGTTCATTCTCCAAGTGGAGTCACCCCATCTCTGTGAGATTCATCTCGGGGGCCAAACTGCTTAGTTTGCCTAAATCTTCAGAACGTTGGGGGATGATGCTGGCAGAGCTGGAATGCTCTGAGGTTGATGAGGCAAAGCTGAGTCCTGCTTTGCGCTCTGTAGTGGTATCACAGGGAACATGTAGAAACCTCTTTAAATGCCAAGGAAATACCACCCGTCTTGTCTACGTCAGAGCCTTCCAGGTCCTTAACAGTTTAAAGGACACTCAACAAATATTACCACATAGGACACCAAGCTTCCAGATACTCCACATAAGGGCACAGGGGAGCACACATACAGGTACGACACACCCGGGTAGCATCAGCAACGTAACAAAGAAGTAGCCATAAAAGCTGCAAGCGAAGGTACCCGAGTACAGCTGCCACATGTGGAAACATCTGTGCAAATGGGAGCAAAGTCTGGCTGCCCCAGATTGGTCTCATTAGCCATTTAATAGCCCATCAGTGGAACGGGAAGGAAGTCACTTTGTGTGTGATGGATTGTTTGACATCACGCCACTGTCATGGCATCTACTACCTTGAGTTGCGTTTATTAGTTTATGTGCCCATCCTCCTCTCAAGAAGAGGGCCACATGCCAGTCATCAGAGAGCCGGGACCACGTGGCACAGACCTCAGAATCAAAAGCTGTGTTGATTTGTGATCTCTGTGGGCTTCCATTGTCTTACCTGTGACACGTGGATGATGTCACTCACCGGCCAAGGCAGTAGCAGAGTCATTGGTTCATCCTCTGGAGCCAAGTGACATGGGTGCGAAGTTTACCATCACCTTCTATTAACAGAGTGGTATTGGCCAAGCTGTTGAACCTCCCTATGGCACAGTTTCTTCTTCCGGAAATTTCTAACTCCCAGCGTTGTTAATGCTGATTAAATAAGTGTGTGTCAGGTGCTTAGCGGAAACTCGGCACCTGACCAGCAAGGTGTACACCTGTGCTGACATCGCCGAACTGTCACTTCCTTCCAAGAAGGCTGCAGGGTTTAGAACAAATGCCTTCCTACTGCTTGGTGCATGGTGGGGCTTAAGAAGTAGTATGGTTATCATGGTTAAATCCTTCTCTCCCAGCACATTGCCTGCCTATGGCTATCGGTTGAACAGAATCATGAGCTCATTCCTCAGTTTTATAGTTAGGTAGGGGCAGGCACCTTTATTATCGTATTTTTACACATTTTGCATCTTTAGGTCTAAAATGTTTATAAAGAACAGGGTGGGAGGGAAGTCCTAGCATGAAGCACAGGACATTTTTCTAATGGCCAGTTTGTCATTGCGAGGTGAGCCCCAGGTTAAGTAAGCTTTACTCATTTTTTCCTTACTCTCTTTGGGATTCATTCTGTCCAGATGAAAAGCAGGATGGAGCGACTGTAAAATCCTCAGGTTGTGTGGGGGCAGGGCAAATCATTCATCCATTGCACCTTTCGGCAGCAATCCCCTGTATTAGTAAGGCGCCGTCCTCCCCCGTGAGGTGGTGCACACGGAGACCAGCCAAACATTCTGTGGTCGTGGTCGTCTTCTGCTTCTGTTCGCAACAGGTGGGACCGCTGAGATGGGAGTGGAGAACCCGGCTGGGCTAAGGGTAGGAGCGAATTGGGGAGGCCAGTGATTCTCAACAGGTGACCCTGGGATCAGCAGCATTCATGTCACCTGGGAACTTCTAAGGTACTCACTTTCTTGGGCCCCACCCCACACCTGCTGAATGGGAGTTCCTGGGGGTGGGGCCCCGCAGTCTGTGCTAAGTAACCTACAGGTGATTCTGATATGTAGGAAGTTTGAGACCCACTAGGGTAAGCTGAACATTTCAGACACTTGATGCCTCTTTTAAGGACAGCCTAAGGCTTGCGATACCTGCTCTTTTTCCTCACTCCCCAAGCAAATATATACCTGTGACCACACAATCAGAGCGGTAAATTGAAGCCAATTAGCAGCTAAGTAACTGCCAGCACTTGTCACCAGGGTAGTTGTTAGTAATTAGCACTAATGACTCTAGAGAGGAAAACAGTTGTGGTTCAAAGACATCCCCACCATTTGAATTCACTCTGAGTTTTCTCAACGTTCTCCTGCCATGTTTCTCTTTTACATTCAAACACCATCACAGTTGGATGGATGCTTCTCTTGAGACGAGATCACATGAAGAAATAATATGCAGTGGTGTTTTTTACTGCTTGCCAGGATGCGCTGATTGAGTTGGGGTGTATGTGAAAGTTGTGAATCCGCCTTTTGGATGCACCTGCATAATTCCTATGGCGATGTCAGGATGTACATTGTAACTTTCTCCGGGAAGCATAAAGTGATTTATAGGCATGTCAGAAATTGTTGGATGAGCTCACCAAATGACAGTTCTCTCTGAGTTTTGTGAGAATAGAACCAAAGAGAAGAGAAACCAAGAAAGGGTCATTTCCAAATAGAAAGTCAACTTTGTAAACTTTTGAAAACTTTGGTGTTGAGCTAACAAACATAGATTTTTAAGAATATCTTCCAAGAAATGCTAAAGGATACAATTAACCCGATCCTCCCGTTAGCTCCTATGTGAACATGGTGCATGTAGGAGAAGGGGAATGGCTACTTTGGAACCGAGGGGCTCCTTCAGTTTTGCAAGGATCGTATTTTGCACATTCCCAGTTCTCTGCAGCCACCCTCTTGCCTTGCCTGGGGGTGACTCTCCCAGCAATCTTCAGATGGTTGGATCGAGGTGAGTGAAGCTGGATTGAATGGTGTCTGAGATTCTATTTTCAGTGCAGATACTATGTGCTCCACCGTGATCAAAGCTCATCACTGTGAAAGTTTGTGAAGTAGACAGATGTTTAGTTATGTGGGGTCGTGTTAATTAGGAGAGGGAGCATGTTATCAAAGGGAAGGCTGCCTGTTTCAGCTCTGTCTCCTTTCTTCCCTCAACCCAAAAGCGTAAAGTTAGGGGAGTTTGTTAAAAACTTAGGGAGGAGGGAAAAACTGTGTGATTTCAAAGTTCACCTCTTTCAGGAGGTGAGAGCTTTTTCAAACTGCTAGATTATTTGTAAAGACTGAGTCTGAGACATTTCCCATGGGTGTCTGATTCCCATACCACCTCAGTGCAGAACAAGCTGAGATGCCTGAATTTACAGACATAAGAGAGGCTGGTCCTGAACATGCTTCCTGGGCATAATCTTTTTATTTTAATTCATTATGGTAAAATATAACAAATCAGCATTTTAATCATTTTCAAGAATACAGTTCAGTGTTAAGTACATTCCCAGTGATCAACCATCACCATCATCCCATCTTCAGAGCTTTTTTTTTTTCATCTTCCCAATCTCTGTATCCATTAAACACTACCTCCCCATTCCCCATCCTGCCATCCCCTGGCACCCAAAATTTACTAAATCAGACTGCTCACAAGCCCTCAGATCTTTGCATATTCTAATTTCTGTGCCTGAAATGCCCATCTCATCAGCTTGCTAAATTCCCACTCATCCTTAAAGCATCCCTCTGGTGTCACTGTAGGCTTGGTTCTCATTGCCCTTTGTGTGTCTATGGTGTGTGACACTATCATAATGATCAATTCCCTTATCTCTCTGTGACTTCTCTTTTCCCTTCAACCTGTGAGTACCCCTTGCTCTAGTGACTCCCAAATATATGGCAGAAAGCCCCGGTGCATGGTCAGTGCTCAGTATGCTTTGTTGAGCAGCTTGCTTTAATAGAGGCCAGAAAGCCCAGAAATTCTACTAGAATTTTGTGTGTGTGTGTGTGTGTGTGTGTGTGTATGAACAAAGGAGATCCATTTGGGACCTCCCAGATTCCATTACACTATCTCAGCTCCTCCCCAAGTGGAATTTTGCAAGTCGAGTACAGCCTGGGTGAAGAGGAAGGGCCCCTGTGAGATGCATCGGTGATTGTATGGCCCTAGTGCCATATTCCTGCCCTAGGGGTCTTGATCACTGGCTCCAGGAGTTGTATGGTTTCTAAACCTTGTTCAGAATGTCGTTTATTACTGGGTTTAAATGGAAAATTATTCCAGAAGCGACAGCTGCCTCTCCAGGCCTAAGAAGATCTCTTTCTCTGACTTGGAAAAAAAAATGTATTTTATATAGCAAGTTCTGTTCTCAAGGCATCCTGGGAGGTAAAGAGGTTTGAAATGAGATGAGACCCTTCCTCCCTTTAGGGAAGATCTAATGTAAGAGAGGAGTCAGGCAAGTGTCCAGGAGAATGCATACAGTGAGTCTTGTAAGATTGAGAACAGTTTGTAATTATGAAGCATAGGGAATGTTGCTGCCCTGACCCGCACATTCATGCCTACTATGCTTTAGGGCCTTGGGGTGTCTGGGATGATGAGAGCAGTCCCTGGCGAGGAAGGCAGCATGATGATTATATCCAGTGTAGAATGGCCAGTGCTTTGTAGAGCAGAGAGCAGGTTGCTCTGGAAGCAGAGCCGTTGTCAGGTCCATCATTTATTAAGTACTAGGAAGTGAGGGAAGAGAAGGGAAATTGATTCCAAATGACAGGAACCAAAAGCTGATGCTTAAAATGACAGTCTCAGCATGACAGGGAGTCCCGAAGGCCTAGAATGCCCTCTTGTCTTACCCACGTCATGAGTTGGTAAGGCTGTGCACACCCTCAATGGCTGGGAAACTCATTACCTGTCACAACGGCACATTTTGCCTCCAGAGAACACTGACCTTTAAAAGTTCTTCATATTCAGCCCCAAATCTCATTCCGTAACTTCTTTCTTTGTTTCCAGGACTTGCCCTCCCCGTGCAGAACAAATCCCCCTTCCTAGCCATGTGTAATGGACTTGGTGAGCCTCCTCTTCTTCCAGGGAAACCATGATCAGTTTCTAGAGTTTTTCGAGGGGTAGGGATGACATGGGAGCTGGCAAGAGATTAGCAGAGCCCATATGGGTCTTCTCACCTCTCCTGTGATAGTGGTATTAGCTGCTGCTCCAGATAGAAGCCAGGGACGCCTGTGAGAAGCTGACCACCCACAGCCTCAGCTCACCCCAGCATCTGGATGGGCCACAGGAAAAAACCTGCTGCTCTGGCAACCTGCTTCTTCCCTTTGTTGTAGTCCTGGCCCCAGGACTGGCCCCCAGCCCAGGGTCCGTCTTGGCAAAGCAGGATGGGGGAAGGACAGGAGAGGCCGTTGGATCTCTGGAAGCCCTGTGCCTCTTCAGTCCCGGCAAGACTGATGAACAAAGGCTCCTTAGCATTTCTGAGCATTCTGAGTGTTTTAAACTTCTGATTCTGAGCCGTTAGAAATGGAGCAGCTCTGTCCGGTTCTGGGGGCCAGCCATTTGTTGTTTCCTTGCACCTGACACCTTTGGCCACCAGGCACCTTCTCACCTGCATTGCCACCTGAGCTCTGTCTCCACGTCTGAACTAGGATAGATGGCAAACACTTGAGTCCTGCACCACTGGCCAGAACACGTGGTTAATGTACTTTTGATTGGTGTTTGTTCTTGTTTCAGTAATCACAGCGTCCACCTAAGGTATTTTAAATGTGTGTATCTTATGGCAGGTGTGCTGCTGACACTTCACAGGAAATGTTTCATTCTGAAGCACCTTATGAGCAACCCTGTGAGTTGGTGGTGTGGATCTTGCACAGATGTGAAAACTAAAGCTTGCAGGCAGGAATTCGCCTGCCCTCTTTCACATGGCTCAGTGATTTGTAGAGCAAGGATTCAAAGCCCCCTCTGTTGGATTCTGATATTTGAACTCTTAGTCACTGTTTCTTTTGTGTGTGTTTTTAGATGTGTTTCAGATACCGTAAAATTCACCCATTTATAGTGTATCGTTGAATGTTTTTTAGTAAATTCACAGAGCTGTGTGACCGTCACTGCAGTCTATTTTAGAACTTGGACGCTCCCGGGATCCCTGGGTGGCGCAGCGGTTTAGCGCCTGCCTTTGGCCCAGGGTGTGATCCTGGAGACCCGGGATCGAGTCCCACGTCGGGCTCCTGGTGCATGGAGCCTGCTTCTCCCTCTGCCTCTCTCTCTCTCTCTCTCTGTGTGTGACTATCATAAATAAATAAAAATTAAAAAAAAAAAAAAGAACTTGGACGCTCCCAAAGAGACTACCCGTCAGCCATCACTCCCCATTCCTCCATTCCCCCAGCCTGAGGAACTGCTAACCTGCCTCCTCGCTGTGTGCAGTTACCTGTTCTGAACACTTCGTATAAATGGAGTCCTGCATTGCGTAACCTTTGTGTCTGGCTTCTTTCACTTCACCCTAAGGTTCCTCCATGTTGTAGCAGGTGTGAGCCCTTGTTCCTTTTTGTGGCTGTATAATGTTCCTTCATATGGAAATGGCCACATTTTATCTTTTCCTTCATAGCCGATGGACACTGAGGCTGTTACCACTTCTTGACATTGTGAATAAGGCTACTCTGAAATTTGGGTACAAGTTTTTGTGTCAGCGTATTTGCGTTTCTCTTGGTAGATCCCTGGGAGTGCAATTTCTGGGTCATGTGAAACTCCATATGCGACGTTTTAGGAGGAACTGCCAGGCCATCTTCCAAAGTGGCTGCTCCATTTCCCATGTTCTTGACTGCTTTTTTTGAGTGCAGGAATCATGTCTTAGGTGAGCAAACCCTCCTTACTTCATTATTTTAGTTCAGTGACTAACCTGGTGAATTCCAGCTGTACAACACAGAATAGCTAACTATAAAGTTTCTGGGGGGTACCTGATTGGGATCTCAGCTTCGGGACTTACCACTTCTGTGACCTTGAGTTTATCAACCATTCATTCTGTATGAGTAAAATGAATTGATTTGATGCTAACCAATGAATTAATGGATGTAGTGAGACACAGTATATAAAATCCTGACATGGGGCCTAGAGCATTATAGGAAATTTTTCACTTCACTTCAGCTTTTATACTTGAATTTCTACTGTGTGCTGTGAAAGCACATAGTCAGGACCAAAAGAGTAAGTAGTGAAAAATATAGACAAAAGTCCACACCTCCTTGCCTCTTCATATACTTCCTTTCTCTGCCTCACTCCAGAAAGATTAGTGTTCTGTGTTTCTCTTGTGTGTGTGTGTGTGTGTGTGTATTCTGTGTTTCTAGAGTGACTTGTTCTCCCTGCCACCACAGGACCTTTGCACATCCTCTTCACTCACACTGGAACTGTCTTCCCTGGGTTCCTTGGCCAACCTCCCACCTTTGCTTGGTTGATCCTACATGCTCTGCCAATCTCAGCCCTGTCATCACTGCTTTAGGGAGAACCTTGCCTATTCAGATCAATTCCTCCTATTTTATTCCTACACAAGCATCACACGTTCCCCCTTCATAGCACTTATGATAACTGTCATTTGGTATTTACTTGCTTTTGCATGATTCTTTAATTCATGTCCCATATATTCCCACTAGACTCCTCTAAGTTCCAGGAGGGCAGGGCCTGGTGTGCCACTGTCCATTGCTGTATTCCTAGTATCCTGCAAGCAGTAGTAAGCACTTAGTAAATATCTAATGATGGAATGAAGATCTGTTCCTTTCCCAGTAATGACAAACTATCAAAAGTGACTGCTCTGAGCTGGGAGGAGGGCATCATCCACATCGTAGGTAAGTGAGACTCATTGTGCAAACTGCCTGCCACCCCATCTGGATCACCCTGTTCAAGTAGAATATCTGTGTGTTGATGGACAGCCAGGTGTTAAACAGGTTGAGATGAAGAAAGACTTGGAGCACTTCCGACCAAGAAAGAAACCCTGAGTGTATGAGATCAGAATTGATGGCTGCCAGCAGGTAATTTCAGGGTAACTAGCCCATCTCCTGCTCCATAATAAAGTTAATTAATCCTCTGTCTTGTCCATCTTCCTCCCACCCTATGACCACCACCAGCCACTGATTCTCACAGGTGTGTGCATGCAGATTAATGCCCCCCTAAGGTGTGACTCTTTTGGCAGCAGTGATGCGGGGGGCAGCCCCCAACCCTTTCCCGAAGTCAGCATCTTCTGTTTCCTGCTCCTGTTCTTGTGAGGAGCAGCCCCTCTTCTGCTTGCTGCCTTTGAAGTATAAGTAATAAACTTTTACAGATGGTGACAAGAAAAGCCTCATTAGCTTCGTCCCTGACTTGGAGAGTAGCTCTAATCCACTTGCCTCCTGAGTCCAGCTCTTTAATGTATCATTTTCAATCCTGGACCTCTCAGATGCAGCCCTGGAGCTGCTTTGAAGTGTCACCGCCCCCTCACACACCCTCCCCGTTCTCTGGGTTCCTCTTTGTGGCCCAGGAGGGTCCGGGGCTGGGGCAGGAAGCCCTCTGTGGGCTCCCCTGAAACCTTCATCTTGTCACAGGCCCAGCAGTGATCATCTGCCCCTCTCCCCTGAGCTTACACCTGTGCTAGGAGCAGCTGTTCCTCTTCTATCCCTTCTGGGGATGGCAGCTCTTCAGTTAGTTTAGCTGTGAGTTTCCATTAAGCCACTTGCTTGGATCAGCTTCTGTGTTAGCAAGTGCTGAAGTAATAATAAGAGTAATAACATGAAGAACAATAATACATTCCATTTATTGATGATGCCAGTCATTAGACTAATGGCTTCATGCATATTGCCTTATTTAATCTCCACCAGTCACTTAAGGAAAGGGGCTTTTATTATCCACATTTTATGGGTGAGGACACAAACTCTTAAGTAGCTTGCCCAGAGTTAGCAAGGAAGAGAGTCTGATGCAGACACCTGCACTTAACCACCTTCTAAACCGGGAAGCTATGGGACTTCTTTTTTCTTAACAAAAACACACTAGAGTTTTTATATCCAAATGGTCTCCCATGGGACAGTCTGCACTTTAACGATGTGTTCCCCTTCGCTCTAATTGTCGGCATCATGGTCCTCAAAGTGGATTTGTACCTGTAATTGGACAGGTAAGGTTAGGGGTTTTGGAAGATGGAGATGAAGTAAGTGCCTTGTAATTCCTTTGCTGCCTAAAGATGTTCTAAAGCTATAATTTAATGGTCTTTTGAAAGAAGCATCTCCCACTTAGCACCTAACTGTTAACAAAGCTGTGTGCTAAGCACTGGGGATTCAGAGGTGAATTAGACCCACTTTCTACTTTGGACAGCTTACGTGGAGAAAAAAAGAGAAACATATATGCAGATTCATATATTATCTACATATATGCATTATGTATTTTAATGTGTATGAGAACATTGTATAAATTACGTATTGTATGTTTATATATCTAATATCTTGTAAGGCCTGGCATAAGGTGCTCTGGGAGCAGAGAGAGGAGTCATGCTATAAGTAAAGGAAATCCATACCATACTGGCATAAATAATGAATGCATTGCTTTATGTAACTGCAGGTGGCAAATGGGCTTTGGCTCATTTCTCAAAGATTCTTCATCTTTGTCCTCAGGCTGACTTCCCTTTTAGTAGCACATGATTTCTATCCATCCCTGGGGCTGCCAGCTTCCTCATTCATCTCTGAGGGACAGAGAGTCCTACCTTATTATTGTGCCATCTTGGGCCACAGCCTCACTCCTTATCCAATCTCTATAGCTTAATGAGTAGAGTATGCCGCTCACCTTGATCACGTTGGGTCCATGCTTTGAGCAGGGGTGAGGTCAGTTATCTCTAAATTGAATAGCTGCCACAAAATAGAGGAGGGAAGAAGATGAGAGGAAGCTACAACCATTAGTCTTCTACAGATCACCTTTCTTTGGCTTTCTCATTGCATTTAGGGCAGAAAGCCCTAGGCTTGGGGTCCATTCTGACCCCAGAGTCCACCCTGCTAAAAGCACTAGCCTAATTTTATGGAAGGCAGCAAGCAGCAAAATGGCATACCAAAGAGGCTACTCTAAATGTCCATTTTCCCAAAAGTCATATACAAAATTACCTTGTAAACCACATGAGTCTCCGTTTTATAGTCTTTTATTTTTAAAAAAAGAACAGACCTTTATTACCTTTCTTTACCACCCATCTTATTTAGCAGATTTAGAGGTATATGGGATTCTTGGCTTTTTATGAAAATTAAATCATCCCTCAAAGGACAAGATACACCAACCCTTTGTTCAGGATATACTTTCGGATCTTCGGGGAGTTGTAAGTCACCTGGCTGCCACAGTCGTAATTTTAGCAGCATGGGCATCATTAATACACATCTCCAAGATGACTATTCTGAAGGAAAAAAATACCCTAATCACACCTCATTTTCTCCTACCAAGTCATTCTAAGGAGTTCTAGAAGTTATTTTTTATAGAACAATTCCACTCGAGGGACTGTTACCCTTACTTGAGGTTTTGGGAAATAAAGTCAGTGAAAAAGTTAAATCTGACTCCCCTGTACTGTGGGGCTAGTAACAAGCCACAATTCCATCTCTGACCCTCAGCATTCTTAACTATCAGTGAGCACCCAGTAAGCCTTGCTTTGTACAGTGTAGATGAACTGGGATCGAGTGTATAAAAACTCTTCTGAAACACTAAGATTGCTATCATTCGCATTACCTATATTCCATTCTTTAGCAAAGCCTCAGCAAAAAGTTGGAAGTAATTAATAATACATTGTATTGATGTGCATGCCTTGCCTAAGAAGGGTTGTTCTCATTTATTCAATATGTATTGGACACATTGTATGTTTTTATCACATTGAAAACCTGATAAAAATACAGCCCTAAGCTTCTGGCAGCAACCTTGGAAGAATCATCTTTGACATTGTGCTGGATAATTAGACAGCTGGCACTCACATGTCTGGGCCAATTGCCGTGAGGCAGGCATTCTTATTGGAGTTTGCAGTGGGGAGACTGAGGCATAGAGGGGTCACTTCATTTGCCTAAGAAAATAGCAGAACTAGGGTCTGAACTTGACAGTCTTGCTCCTGAGCCTGGGAGTTGGGTCCCTCCATAGACTGCCTCTCCAGGTATCTCAGAATACTTCAGAAAGAGCCCAGTTTTCATGGACAGGAGCAAAAAACAAAACAAAACAAAAAAATCCACAAATCTATCAATAGAACAAACACAAAGAAACAAAACGAAGTTGAATTGATTGTTTTGTTGCCAGATGAGGAGGGAACAAACACACACCATTGAAAAAAAAAAAAAAAGATTTACCAAATAGATGGCACAGGGGAAAAAAATCAAAGTATTTAAGTGCAAAGGGGGGAGGTAGGATAGGAAAGAACACTTGAACTTGTGTTCTCAGGGGCTCAGAATGAGTTCATTGTTTGTACAAAGATTTTGAGAATAACCTAGTTCACTGGCTAGGAGACAGGAGTGGTTTTTTGGGTCCAGTTAGAGGCAGCTGTGATTATGATCCCTGAGCAGCTTCAGCTGTTTAAAAGAAGTTACATCGAAATACAAACTTTAGTTTTGATGTCCCCTAAGCAGGTGTTCCTGGGGGGTGGAAATTTTTCTTTTATACCGTGTAACACATACTGCATGAGATGAGTGAGACAGCCAAGGGCCTTGCCCCCGTGGAGCTTAGACTCCTAGGTGAGGTGAGCATGATAAAATTTGATGGTGATGTGGTAGGAGTCACATGGCAGTGAGGGGTGGGTGCAAGGCTGCTTATGGAGGAAGGAAGTCACAAAAAGTGGGTGAGAAATTCCAGCCCAGAGAGGACACCAGCACTTGCAAGAGGAAGAGTGCTCTAAGCAGAGCAAACTGCAAGGGAAAAGCAGGAGGGAGTTAGTGATGTCTGATGAGGCGAAAGGAAGCCAGTGTCACTGAAGTATAGCAAGTAGGGGAGGGGAATTAGGTGGTCTGCTGTGGGCCTCCTTCTTGGAGGGCTTTCTGATGATCAGGAGGCGGAGGACTCAGGGGACAGAGGAACAGCAGCCGTGGGGCTGGGGGCTCGGATGGCATTCCTGAGCCAAGCTTGGCTCTGAAAACTGCAAGGTGTAGCTATCACCCTGACGGCAGCGCGGTGAGAGGACAGACTTGAGGACCATTTCCTGGCTTCTCTCAGACTTGCCGTGTGATCCTGGAGAAGCCGATTATGTTTCTGCCCTGTGACCTTGTAGAACCTGCAGGTATTTTCAAAGCAGTGGTGGCAGAAGCAAAAGGAGAATCCGATTTCCAGTCTTAGCTGCAGCAGTGACACCAACTGACCTCCTGGCTTGAAGCAAGTTCTTGAATCTCTCCGAACCTCACATTTCTCAGCTGCCAAACAAGTATATTAGTTGAGTTACCTACCTGCTAGGGAGGTTGTGATTACCAGTTGGGGAAACTGGTGGGAAAGCAGTTTGAAACCGTTTAAAAGATACAGGTTTGCAAGCAGCCTGGGTGGCTCAGCGGTTTAGCGCCACCTTCGGCCGAGGGTGTGATCCTGGAGACCCGGGATCGAGTCCCACATCAGGTTTCCAGCATGGGGCCTGCTTCTCCCCCTGTCTGTCTGTCTCTCTCTCCCTCTCTCTCTCTCTCTCATAAATAAAATCTTTAAAAAAAAAAAAAAGATACAGGTTTGCGAGGTACTGATGTTATGGATCTGACCAATTAAAAATATAACATGGCAGCACAGATTCTACTATTTGGATACAGTTATTTATCATGTACAGTTTATTGGACAGTCCCTGCGTTTCGTTAGGCACCACACTGAGCACTTCCACACACAGCTGACCCTTGAACAATGCAGGTTTGAACGGCACAGATCTACTTAACACTCAGATCCATTTCAATAAATACAGGATGATACTGTATGTGTATTTTCTTTTAGGATTTTTCTAAGTAACATTTTCTTTTTCTCTAACTTGATTGTAAGAGTATAGTATATAATGCATATAACATGCAAAATACATGTTCATCAGCCATTTATGTTACCGGTAATGCTTCTGGTCAACAGCAGGCTGTTGGTGGTTAAGTTTTGAGAAGTTATATGCAGATTTGCAAGGTACTTGGGTGGCTCAGTTGGTTAAGTGTCCAACTCCTGGTTTTCAGGTCAGGATTGATCTCAGGGTTGTGAGATTGAGCCCCGCATCAGGCTCTGTGCTCAGTGGGGAGTCTATTTAGGATTCTCTTTCTCCCTTTCCCCCTGCTCGCTTGCTCTCTCTCTCTCAAAATAAATATTTCTTAAAAAGTTATATGCAGAATTTTGACTGCACAGGGGCAACAGCACCCCTAACCCTGGTGTTGTACAGGGGTCATGACTGTACATTAGTCTGTGTTGAATTTCATTAGCAGCTCAGTTACCGTAGACCTGCACACAAGCCATCAGGTAGCATTTAGCCTAAGGAAGCTTATCTTGGTTTATCTTCACAGCAGCACCAAGAAGTCAGTGTTACTGTCTCCATTTTACAGATAGGGGACTCTGAGATGCATCAGTTAGATTCAGCACTCAGAACCAGGCAGCCTATAAACAGAAATGTTCTAGATCCACACCCAGCACTCTTTGGCTGCAGCGCTGACTGACCGTGATGCGACACTGCCTGCCTCTTCTTGACAGGTTTGTATACAACCATAGCATGCTGGTATCTATAAATTAGCCAGTGCTCAAACTTGATTTCTGGGTGAGGAGCTTAACAAACATAGAATTCCCTTGGGCATTTACCTTGTACTTGTATTAAACTGACAGTATTCACTGTCATGCTCAGAGTAGCATCTTTTACATAAGAACCTTTGGTAAGGATGGAGCAACTGTTACCTTCGCTAATAAAAAGCACCTCCTGATTGCTACCCAATTAGAAGAGAGAGGACCCGAGTCAGCAAATCGGTTAGCAGAGCTTCTTAATTATTATCAAGAGAAATGAGAACACTGATATTTATTAGCTTCGTACTAGGCAAATGTGGGCCAAGGAGCCAGGTTACCGGGGGCCAATGGTTAAAACAAAGGCTTTTGAGTCCAATCACATGGATGTGAATCCCAGCCCCAAGATGTGGTAGGTTGGGTCACCATGGGTCAGCTGGGTCAGCCTCTCTCCTCAGTTTCTTCATCTGCAAAATGGTTGTACTGCCTAGCTCATAGGGTTGTTGGGAGGTGTTATTTGGGTAATGGTAAGCCCTTGGGTCCGTACCAGGACCAACAGTCAGAGTAACCTGTCCTCATCATTAGGCTCAGTGATCACCTATACAGATGACACTGAAAGACTCTTAAGAAACACCATGTCCACAGTGGTGTTCATTTGAACAGAGGTGGATTTTTACCAGGAAGGTAACATAGGTTGTTTCTCAATTGGAGAGAGTACATGGAAGTTATTTGCCAGAGCGCCGTGACTCTCCTCACTTACCCAGCCATTAAACATAATTTTGACTTTGATGGTGTACTGTGATATTTCCCATTTTCCCTGAAAATGGGATGTTAGGAGGCAGCGTGGGAGGATATGTTGCCTTTCAAGAAAGGACACACACTGCCCCCCCCCCCCCACTGACCTCTCCTCCCACCTTGGGTCCTCGCCGTGACTCCAGACACTACTCCCAAGCCCCCAGGACAAGGACAGTGTGTCCTTCCATATGGTAAGTAATTCAAAACATTATTTTTCAGTTAAGACACAAACACACAAAATTTAAAATGTACCCAGATGATTATGATAAAAATTGGGACTTCAAAGACATCGCTTGCTTACCAGCAGGCTAATCTGGGCTCTATATTCATTGTCCTGGGTCCCAGGATTTATGTTAGTGAAAGAATTTGCAGAGTTCTGGGAGCATCCCACCTCTAACTTCGGACAGACCAGTTATTAAGTCCTTGCTCTGCTCCCGGCTTGGCTGTGTCACCAGAGTATTTAACTTAGAGATTCCATTTCCTCTGCTATAAAATCGAGATGATACTGTCTTCTACTTCAGTGGGTTTGAGGGAGATTCAAAGGTGAGAACATACCTAAGAGTGTGTGGCAGGTGGCTTACACCCAGTATTCTCTGCCACCCTCCTTTGGCTTTACTTGGCATTCGGGGATCAAGGGTGGCCCGCTCTGTTCCCCAGGCCATGGGTCTGCAGCCCAAGCACCTACTTCTTTGTGCCTCTCAGTCAGAGAGGCTTCATCTCAGCCCTCGGACTATTCCACAGCCTTTTCCTCCATGTTTCTTGTTGATGCATTGGCTCATCCATCACCTGCCAGTGGCCAACCGGTCCCATCAATCTTGCTGTGACTTACTCATCCACCAGCCTTTTCTCTTCTCTGTCATCACCCATTTGGTAATTCAGCACTTTTCTGGCACCCGCTCTGTGCAAAACATAGCATCTTTTGCATCTTTTCAGTTTTCAAATATACCGTGAAACTCTTCTCATCATTTATGGAGTCCTACAGCACCATTGGTGGATCAGCCCCCATCTCAGCGCAAATTATGCATTACACATCTGACTTTACAATGGTTTTGTTTTGTTTGCCCCGACTTTGTCTGCATTTTACAATAATTCAGCCATGTCTTGAATTTCTCTTCTTTTCTGTGTCAGGTTGACAATTTTGCTTAATTTCAAGTAGGCAGGCAGTGCTGGCCAGAGAGACAGATTAATTCATAATTTTCAAAAGCTTTTCAGACCTACCCCAATGCTGGGCACAAAAATGGGGCTGGAGAACCTGTGATTGAGTTCCAGTTCAGATGCAGAGGCTTATTGTCGAGGCAAAGCCCCATGCCATTTCCCCTTCATAGACAAAGAGCTGAGCTCAGGGGAAAGGCAGCCAACCAACACTTTAATTAGAAATAAGTTTTGAGAAGATTCTTTCATCTTCTGAATTTTCTCTCACCTTGAAATGAGCAACCAGCATTGTCTTTTAAATTATTAAGCCCTGGCTGGCTGGCTGGTGTAGCACAATTGGGAATATGCATTCATCTTTTTAACTGTTTTTATCAGAGGTTCTAGCTGACCCTCCACAGGTGCAGGTCGGCTGACCTCAGTCTTCCTATCCACAGATGGCTGTGTGTAAAAACACGGTTCCTCCTTGTGCCTGCTTAACAGTTCTTGAGCTGCATCCATATAGCCACATGTAGTAAGTGGTCAGCTATTCAGAAAAGAGCATTTTCATGCCCACAAGCTTCCGGAGACCGTGTGCCAGCACTGTGGTATTAAGATAGGAACATCCTCTCAACTGCCTTGGAAACCAGGTGCTATCCTCTGAAAACATTCCAAGTCTCAGAGCCCTATCTGCCCCCGGTGGTCCCACATCAGTTTACATGGGACATGGTGCTGCAAGGCTCCGTTTTGTCTGTCTGAGCTGCTGAGATTTATTTCACGTTCTCACAGACAATATATAGGTAACCTAGGAGAGAAGAAACCTGGATGGAGAGAAGTTGTTGCCGGGGGTTTGAAGAATAGAACAGCAGAGAAGACTCCAGAGGTGGGGCAGCTCTGCAGCTCAGGCTGGGAGCAAAGAGCCACCAAAATGTCAGTACTTTTAGGGGCTTTGAAATCAAAGAAGCATCTCTACCAAAACTGAATTGAGGGTTGTAGAGATGGGGGAAGAGGGTCAGTAACCACCTGGAAGTCACTGCAATGCCTTTAGATATGAGCTCTTTCACGAGCAGATAAGCCGTTCAGGATTCCCAGGGACCGTAGCACCCACTGGCAGGTTTACTAGTCGTGCTAGGGTTTCATACCATAGTCAGAAACTAAAAGCACAAGCAGTCCCAGAATGTACTGGATAGCAGTACCTGTACTATAGACAGGCAAACAATTGATTTAGATCAGTAATAGTTATAACAACAACTCCTACTTACTAAGAAGTTTTCATGCTTTGGGTGCTTTGTCAGACACTTTTGCATGCATTGTTTTATTTAAATGTCACCCTAGTGCTTTGTTATGGATGAGCAAGGAGGACAGAAAAGCAGGTCTTTTTCAGATAAGGACAAAATGGCAGGCGTCCTCTTATTCTCTGTGGTAGAGAAGCTGGGCAAGCTTTGTCCCTGGTATTCTGTGAAAGCTTCTAGAATGAATAAAGGAAGATGGATAAGACAGTCCCTGCCCTTCAGGAATTTGAACTCACTGGGACTAACATCTACCTAAATACATAATGTAATATTGTACGATACCAGATGGATGAGTCAAGGTATTTACAATGTACAGAGAGAATTCAGTTGGGAGAATCAGAAAAGCTCCAGAAAGTACTCCAAGTCAGGACTTGGAGGAGGAAATGGAGGAAGTGGCCACGTGTGCAAGGTAGGGAATGTGCATTCCTGCAACGAAGAAAACCTTCATGTATACCCTCTGCATGTCCAGGTTCAGTGACCTTCTGTGTAGATGGGAACACTACCACCCCAGCCCCAAATGTGCTTCCACTACCTTCCAACTCCCAGATCCTCAGCACTTGCCTTCATCTGAGCTACTACAGTGTCCTCTTGCTTATAACGCCTCTCTGCCACTAGAATATAACCTCCATCAGGCCAGAGCATCTGTCTGTTTTGTTCACTGCCACAGCCCCTGTGCTCAGAACACCTCTTAGCACATGGAAAGTGTTCAGTAAAAATCTGGGTAATGGACATTAAGGAGGGCATGTGATGTAATGAGCACTGGGTACTATATAAGATTGATGAATCACTGACTCTACCTCTGAAATTAATATGTTAATTGAATTTAAATAAAAAATAATTTAAAAAATTACTCCCAAAAAGTTTTAAAAATCTATTGAATGAATAAACAAATAAATGGCAACTTCAGAGTATTTAAGAAAATAAAATAATGTCTAAATTTAAGGAAAGTACCTCCACCCCCTCCCCACCCATGTTTATGGTTTCTGTAGGCACCTGTCACCATTTGGCATATTGTATATCTTAATATATTTATTTCTCTATTGTCTTTCTTGTCCTACAACGACATAAGCTCAATGAGGTTATGTAGAGTTTATGTAGAGGTCTGATCTTGTTTTTTCTTTGCTGTTGTAGCTCTAATACCTGGCATAATATTTGGCATTTAGGAGTGCTTAATAAATACTTTTTTTTTTTTCTGAATAAACACTTTTTAAAGGAATAAATTACTCAATGAGGCTTCCTCTGTGGGATTGAGTGGAAGTTAGTTAGGGGTCTGAGGCAGAGGAGTAAGGGTGGGTTTGGCAAACTATAGTCAGCTTGTGAGGGGGATCCTATCCTAAGCTGAGGGCTTTTGATAAGTACTCTAGGGAATGGAGTGCTTTGTGAACATTTTGAAGCTGGGAAATAGGATCATATTTGCATTTCTACAAGGAGCACTGGGTGTGACCAGAGAGAGATTGGAACAAGCTGGAACTTGTATAGTCCAGACTAGGTTATACCTAGAGGGAAGACTCTCTGCATCTGAGAATATTGCAAACCATTTCCCCAAGTCATGATGATTAGCACGTGATTTATTTTTGAGGTATGGCTCCTTAGTCCTGGGTTATCAGAATTAACAGTGTCAGGGCAGATGGTACGGGAGCCATTGGGTTTGTCAGAGTGGCTTCTGTATGACTTTTTAATAAATGTCTTAATTTGATCTGTGCTAATTAGTAAAAGATCTGAAAGTTTAATAACGTTCAAATGGAGCTAAACTGTTAGTAACCAGAACTACTAAAGCTGTCCTATAAAGCCAACCAAATGCCCCGAAAGCACTTTGTCAGGACAACCCAACAGATGAGGACAGCCTCACCCTATTAGCCCTGACAAATTATTGAAAACCTGCTGAAATTTCACAAGTGTCTGCAGAATTAACCCTCGGACCCTTGTGTTGACTTTTCTCATTTCTCCTTCTCATAATGTATTTTACCTCCTCCAGTTCTAACAGAGTTTTCTGCAGTGATGGAAATATTTTATGTTTGCACTGTTCAATGTAGTCACTAGCCACCCTGGTCATTAAGCACTTGCAGTGCAGCTAGCGTGACCTAGGAACTGAATTTGAATGTAATCTAAGTTTGATTTAAATTTAAGTAGCTACAGGTGGCTGGTGGCTACTCTATTAAGTGGCCATCAGATATTTTGGACCAATGCTGTTTTGACATTTCACCAACTCTTGTGTTTTATTTTATTTTTTAAGATTTTATTTATTCATGACAGACAGGGAGAGAGAGAGAGAGAGAGAGAGAGAGAGGCAGAGGGAGAAAACAGGCTCCATGCAGGGAGCCTGACATGGGACTCGATCCTGGGTCTCCAGGATCACCCCTGGGCTAAAGGTGACGCTAAACCACTGAGCCACCGGGGCTGCCCGACTCTTGTGCTTTATTAAAGTTTTTAAGCCCATAACACTCCTAGTTGCTCCAGAAAAAAACTCTTTCTGGGAAACAGAAATCCCTCACCGCCGACATGAGGTCAAACAACTAGATTAAAAAGATTTTATGTCTAACATGCTTTACACACTACCTGACTCATAATAAATGCTCAGTAAAGGTAGCATTGAATCCTGGCCAGTAACCCTAAGCAGAGAGCATTATCTCCATTTTCTGGATAGGGTAAGTGAAACAGAGACTTTTAGAGCAAGTGTCTGTGATGGTGTCCCAGCCAGTGAGGAGCAAGCAGAACAGAGATTCTGAATGTGCTTCCTTAAATCACTGGGTCAGAAAGCAAACTTATTTTCCAGACTTTGGTGTTTTCCTTTTACTCTGCTAAGTGAAATCGCCTCTTCACACTGGCACAAACATGGCATCCTTAGCAGCATGTTCTCAGAACTCCCTTCTTCATTTGGTATACTGGCCCCGTGAGAGGGACAGGCACGTTCTCCGGTTACCCAGCTTGGCAGCTGTAGAGAAACACCTTTAAAACAAAGTGCTCCCCAAAGGTCCTGGTCATAGGAACTCGTGAGCCAGAAAAGCATCCAAAGGGGTGTGTCCTGGGCAAAAGGACTTGGAAGAGAAAAGGAGAAAGCAGTTAGGCTGCTACAGAGCACCCCATCAGGCTGATGTAAATCAGAGCAAGAGGAACCCCAGCTGGAGTGGGGTCCAGGGAATGCAGCACACCTGTGATGAGAACACGAGACCGCTGTCTTAACTCCTGGTGTGAGTGAATTGTGTCTTTCTCTCCAATGTCCATAAGATTCTCTACCCCTATTACCTGGATCAGTGTCTTGATGATAGGAGATGCTCAATAGTTACCTGTTGGATGGATGAACGGGTGAACAAATGAAAAATTTGATGAACATAAGTTTCCTGTTGCCCTAAAGCCCTCCTAAAAAGTGGGGAGGCATTTGCTTCTGCAAGCTTATAGCAGCATAAAAGGACTGGAGAATCAACTCGCGCTGCAGTCACTCCTTTGGAGAAAGTGTAGAAAAGAATGTGTCTGCAGTTCAGATCTTGCCTCTTGATAAAAGTCATAGAGTTACCATAAGAGCACAGTTAATATAACCAAATAAGCAGATTTGATAGGAATCTAGATATATCCTAAATGAGTTCCAGAACTTGTGGCTACAGTTTTCTGAGGATCCTGAAACATTCAAGCCAAGTTTGGGGGCGGGAGCCTTAGAAACCCACCTAATTTCTATCCTTCCCATCAGAGGGGTGGAGGAGGAGATGCCAGGAGTAAATAAATACAACTATGGGGTGGGGGGTGTAATCCCTATGGGACTGGTGGAGTCTGATGGTTGCCTAAGGAGTATTTAAATAAGATTTGGATGACTTATGTGAAAATTAGCTCCCTTGCCTTTTGGTGCTCTTTTTCTCCTTCCTCCTAAAGTTACATTTAATCTCATTGATGGAGTTTCTCAGTCTTTGACTGGCTCTCCCCGTCACTTCTGTTTAGTCCTGCTGACTTTGTCATGGCATCTTGGGAACGCACTGTGCTTGATTTTGATGCTTTGAGATTCTTGGGCTGATTAGCCAGTAGATAAAATTAATGAGATCATCTCAATGAAAGCACTTAGTTAACTGTCAAGGGCTATGCCAGTGGAAGGGGGTGGTGGAGTGGCTAGGGTGGTGGTGGTAGCAGTCAGACACACACCCCGCATTCTCCAGCTTCCTGTTATTTTCCCCATACAGTCTGTATAGTATCAAAGCACAGAGAGATGGAAAAGCTGCCGGGCATCATATCCTTCCGGCCTCCCATTCACATAAGTGATGAAACCAAGGCTCAAGGCGGACAAGCCACATGCTCAAGCTCAACCAGAAAAGGAGCGGCAGAGCCAGCACTGGTGGCCAGGCCTCACGTGCTCCCTCCTGTCCCCCCTGCCCCTTTCCCTCCACCAGTGGAAGCGGCAGACCTGCTGAGGCCGTCACCTGGAGTGATGGTCTTTGTTACTGACACTTCTTTACCAGTAGAGAAGAGTGTTTGCTGTTTGGGAGGTAATTAGGGCTGACTCCTTCAGCACTGCCTTGTCCTTGCGGATGTGACAGGGCAGCAAACAAAACAGATGAAAATCCCTGTCCTGCCGGAGCTTATGTTCTCCCCCAGGAGGACATATAAATATGTAGTGTTTTAGGTGGTGGCACATGCCTGGGTGGCAACTAAAGCCAGGTTGGGGGGGGTGAGAGCGCCAGGGTGCTGGGGGAGGAGTCGCTATGGTCACTGGGAGATGCGGGTCAGAGAGGCCTCACCAGATGGATAGTGTGGTATTTGAGCTCATGATTGAGCTTGGGTGGTAGTCTAACTGAAAACCCAATTTCAAAGTAATAATTTGGTGGAAATAAGGACAAGATTAAAAAAACAGCAAGTGAGCAAGTGAGCATCTAAACTACAGAAAGTCATTGAATACTCACTAAAATGTTGACAATGCCAATCTCTAACTCGTGGGATTATAGTTTTTCTAGTCTCTGTATTTTTATTTCCTACAAGAAATATGTATTACTTTTATTCCAGTATGAGCCCCAGAGAGCGTTCCTGCATGCCCTCCCCCAGCTCAGTTCAAGATGGTGGGGTCCTCAAGGGCCCTTTAAGAGCGCCCCCACTGGAAGATGCAGAAAGTCTTACAAGATGTTGGAAAAGAGGAATATATCATCCTTTAACATTTGTTTTCCAGAAACATTATTCCTTTCCCAAGTATGATTCACAGTAAGATTGAGTAAGTCCTGTTCTTGCATTTAAATCATGATGACATTGGTTGAAGCAAAAAAGAAAAAAAAAAAAAAAGTCTCTTAAACAGTCATTAAGTGGAAACTCCTCAAGGTTAGAGACCATGCCTCATTTTTCTTTGTATCCCCTGTAGCACCTAGCTTCATAAATATTTATTGATTTGATTAGAAAAGGTGATTTGATAAAGTGAGAGGAACAATGGAAATACAACTAATTTTTTTTTAAACCTAAGGATATCAGAATGTCCCAAGTTGTCCATTATCTCAGTTTTTGCCCTGTATTTGGTGAGGTGCACCTTTGAAAGGCATCATATTTACAGCCTGGAGATACATGTATTTGTAGGAATGAGATGGCGGTCATCAGCCCAGATCACGATTTTCCGTGTTCCCACTGTGTCCTCACACATACTCAATGAGTAGGAGAGAATCTAAATTTACAGCCCACTTGGTTAGAGGTCTCGCTGTGCCAAACCACCATGGTGGTTCACCCACTGCCTGGCCAGGCCCAGATGCACACTGAAACTGTCCTGGCACATCACCCTCTCCCCATCTCCAACCTATTGGTATGTCATCCCTGCTTCTAAAAGGATTTTAAAAGCCAGTGGCCCACTATCCCGCCTCCATCAGTTTAACAGAGTGAAGATAATTTAATTGTTTTTTAACGAGGCAGGAGCTTTAGTGCCTTGTGGTTATAATTAAGAGTGTTAGTGGTCATTAGAAGTATCCACTCACTATCGTGGTACAGTCCCTCCCTCAGCTGCTATGGCTCTTGCCCCACCCACTCTCACCTGTCCCCATCTGTCTTTAAACCCAGAGCTTCTGTCTCCTGATGTCTGGCCTGCCTCTTCACTGCCTTATCTGCCTTCCCTCCATCCCTTCCTCCCCTGTCCATGCACTACGGAATGCTCAGTCCTCTGCACATAGGAACACAGCGGCCAGCTTTGCATGCTGTCCCATCCCCCTAAATCAGCGTATCCCCAAGCCTTACTGGACTGCCGGCTATGCCGGGAAGCATTCTCATTAATAAAACGGAATCTTGGATCTCCAGGGTGGCTATGGAAGTACAAATGCCTTTTCTAAAAAGGAGGAGAGAGCACCTGAATTTGACCTTCCACTGGAGCCTTTCTCTCTGCTCTCACTGCTGCCATGTTGCTGGGCCTTAGGATGATACCACTTCACCTTTAATGCCCTGGCTCAAGTGTGATCCAAACCTAATGCAGACCAACCAAGACTTTCAGAAACACGAAAATTTTGCTATTAGAAACCAGGGGATGGACATTAAGGAGGACCCATGATGTAATGAACACTGGGTATTCACTGACCTCTGCCTCTAAAACCAATAGTGCAGGGATCCCTGAGTGGCACAGCGGTTTGGCGCCTGCCTTTGGCCCAGGGCACGATCCTGGAGACCCGGGATCGAGTCCCACGTCCGGCTCCCGGTGCATGGAGCCTGCTTCTCCCTCTGCCTGTGTCTCTGCCTCTCTCTCTCTGTGACTATCATAAATAAATAAAAATAAATCTTTAAAATAAAAAAATAATAAAATAAAACCAATAGTGCATTATGCATTCATTATTTCAATTTAAATAAAAAATTAAAAATTTTAAAATAATTTTAAAAGCAATGGGGAAACGGAATTAATAAATTGAACACAAGAGGCATGACAACAGAAGATAAGTGGTGGTTGGGATGCCTGGGTGGCTCCAGTGGTTGAGCGTCTGCCTTCTGCTCAGGGCATCATCCCTAATGCCAGGATCAAGTCCTGCATTCGGCTCTCTGCAGGGAGCCTGCCTTTCCCTCTGTCTGTCTGTCTGTCTCTCTCTCTCTCTTTGTGCATCTCATGAATAAATAAATAAACCTTAAAAAAAAAAAAGATAAGTGGTGGAGTTTCTGGTGCTGCTGTGGTTGGTTTGCTGCTAGGCCTCGTAAGCCCTGTCCTATCTCACAGTCTCTGCTTTGCTGATTTCCTAGCACCGTGTGGGGAGGGCACCATACCTGTCCCCACCATCAGGAAGCTACACTGTCATTGCAGGAAACAATGGAGCCAACTTTCCATTTTGCTTCCCCACCCCTAAATGGTGAAAATGATCTTTTAGCTCTGGTATCTCTTCTAATGGAAGAAGTTTTCTTTAGGGAAAATAACCCATCCATTAACATCTCCCTGCAGGTGAGATCCTCCTTGAACATGCAGGAAGTGGCCCTAGAAGCTCTGAATCCCTTAGGGACTCCAAATTTTTGACCCTGTTTGTGACCTCCACATCACTCAAAATTGTATTGTCCTAAATGAGGTACCGCCTGACTTTGTATAGGACCAGTTTCTACATTAAATGCCCCCTTCTGCTTGGGTTGGTGGTTGAGCTAAGGGATGGACTTTGCCACCTTGGAGAAAATTCCTTGACCATCCACTAGATAAATAAGTGATAAAGCTGAAGTGAACAGTGGTGTTTTTCTCTCCTAAGTGTCATTTTACCAATAACTATTTGACATATAAGGAGACGAGAGGAACCACAAGTGAAAAATCGGGAGAGTAGATGAGGAAAGGAGACAAAACACCATTAAAAAATATATTGAAAGAAACTACTCTAGGGAAAATGCATATCATAGATGAGAAATAATAGACCAGTATTTCAATATGGAAAATGCTGCTGTAAATCAACAAGAAAAAAAGGATGTTCTTTCCTATAGAGGAAAACACAGAGGCTAATTAACGTAAGAAAAAATTGTACTTCACAAGCAGTCGAAAAAATAAATAGTAAAAGAGGAATTGAGCACCGGCATATATATACCAATGATACTAAAGATAAAAATGTAGACATTTCTTGCTGGAGGTAATATGTAACAAAAGCACTTTTGCAGCACAGTTTTAAAAATGTGCATATATGTGACATAACAGTTTTATTTCAAGAAATTATAGGAGATGAGTTCAAGGAGGTTTTACCATTATTTATAAGAAAATGTCCAAAATCAGGAATTTGTTTAATTTTGTTACATCCATACCACAGAATACTCAGGGAACTAGTAAATGTGGAATACTGACATGAAAAATGACTTTTGATAAATCAACTGTAAAGGTAGGTCATATAACACCTCTACCGTTACCCTATTTTTGTCAAAATATATAACTATATCTCAACATGGAATAAAAGTCTAAGATTGTATTTTAAAATTACCTCTAGGTGATGAGATTGCAGATAATTTTTATTTCCTTGTTTGTGCTTTTTTCTGTTTTGAGCATTTTGTGCAAGAACACTTTTTGGGTCTTGTCATCAGAAATCAGAATGATAAGCATATAAGTTATTGGAGACAGGAGGTTTGATTTACTGAGATTCCATTTTCACGTAGTCTTTAGAGACTGTATCTGTTGTTTAAAGCAAGGCTTGGCTCTCCAATCCTGGAATAGGCTTGCTTCTGGAAAATACTCCCAGGGAGGACAGGAAGCAGTATAGAATCTCCTGTGGGGCACCATGGGGCTCATCTCTCCTCCCCGGGCAGAGAACCAGAAAAATGAGCCGGAGATTTATACCCACTTGACTTCTTGTTCTTATCCTTTTTGATTAAAAAATATATCAAGACGTGAGACGGATGGAAAAACCCATAAAAATAGTTTTACTGCATCATAAAAGGCTTACATTTCTGACATTAGGATCACGAAGGGATTAATTGACACTGTCACTTTGCTTTCCCACTATGGAGAGGGCACACACTCACTAGTATGTCAGGGCCTGAAGAGCGCACACTCTCGCTGGTATGGCAGGGCGCTGCTCTGCAGTCTGTGAAGCCACAGAGGGTGCCTGGTCCTCTTCCCCCAACTGCTGTCCCCCCACTGTGTTCAGTTGAGTCATTGTTTTCGTCTTTGTAGCCCCTAGAGGGGAACCAAGGTCTTGTAGTCTCTCAACTTTATGCATCGCTGGTCCCGTGGGAAAAATTCATTTTTGCTACCATCCCTCACCTTTTGTATTGAATTGCATGAACATTAAATATCCTAATAATTTTGGGGAATAAACAGATCAGGAAATAATATGAGAGCAATTTGATTTGTCAGTGAGTTGTAATTGTTTATAGCTAATTTTCCAAATGGTAACTCAGCTTAGTTTATTCAATTATTCATCTGTTCATTCAACAAATATTTATTTAGTCTCTGTTAGTGCCAGGCACTGTTTTAGTCGCTTTGGATACAGCAGTAGCTGACAAGGGACAAAGGCACTGTTTTTATGGATTTCAGGAGAACTGAGACCAGTTTCTTCCTCCTTTTCCTTCTACCTCTTTCCCATCCCTCCTCCTCCTTTCATCTGTCCATCTATCCACCCATCATTAATTGAATGCTCATCAGGTACCTGGTACTATGGTAGGCATTGGAGGATATAATAAACAAGATTCTGTTCCTGTTCTGAAAAAGTGGAGGGTGGAGTGAGGAAATGAGCCAAGATTAGTGCTATCCAGACACAGACACACACACACACCCACACACACACACCAGCTACAGATCACCTCTTTCCTGGATACAGGAATACCCATCATTGTCTAGTTCCTGCTTCCACAACTCATCTGCTCTGGAAGGAAAGTTGACCTCCGAAATCAGGCAAAAAGAAGTCAAAAGATGTCCCTTGCTGCCAGGAACACACTAGGGAATAGTAGAGTTCTTTGGGTAAATCACTGCTTTATTGATAAAATCCTTGATGTCAACTATATATTGAACAACCTGCTCCATTCCGGGGGTTAACTGGAAGGTGTCAGTCTCAGAAGACTGAAGATTTCAGTGGAAACTCAGTGACGTGGACTGTCTGCATTACAGGAATTCTGTAAAAGGAGAGGGAGAAGAAACAGGCTTTTATTGATCACCTGTTAGATTCCTTCCAAGCATTTTACAGATGTTTCTGTGTGCTATCTCATTTAATTCTCACAGAAATCCTGTGACAGCTTATTATGTTTTCATTGATGAAGAAGTTGTGGTTCAGAGAGGTTAATTGACTTGACCAAGATCACAGGTATCGACCTGCATGACTGAGTCCCCAGAGCTGTCTGCCCTCTTCATTCTTCTGCAGTTAGGGAAGCAGCATGGAGGAGGTTATCTTTTGGCACTTTATTTGAAAATCTCCCTTCTGGCAATTATTTCATCCTACTTGGTATTGCAGCACTGTTTCCTAGACAATTTTATAGAACACAAGATGTTAATAGGTGTTCTAGCCAGAGAAGGCTTCCATGGTTAAATACATTGGAGGAAATGCTAGGTTGCTTCTCTCAGGATACGTCCATGACTGGGAAGCTCGGAGAGGAAATTGTGGCAGGCACTCGAGAACACACAGTGCATGTCCAGTGCTCATGTCCAGTGAAAGCCAGTTTAGAAATATCATTCATTTAGCAAGCATCTGATGAACTAACCTGAGAATGGCACCTAGGGTCTGTGCCTTTCTACAGACTGTGTCCTAGTCCTCTACTCCCCCCAGGGCCCGCTGAACTTGTCATAGTTACAGCTTAATCTGTATCTGAGTGGGTGTATGAAATGGGCCTTGACCTTGACTCTGAAGAGCTGAGAAGGAGGCTTCCAAGAAGAAAGTCCTAAGGCCCCTGACCACCCCCCCCTTTTGTGTAAAAAAGAGGCTGCATGTTGGGGGAAATGTAGGAAGAGTCTGGGTTAGGTAGAGGATTTTGTGGCTATCAGAGATTCTTTCACTGGGCATTTGGACTAGTTTTATTGCAGTGAAATGGATTGTGCAAGACATCGAAAGACAAATGGTGGTCAAAGGCTTTAATCCTCTACTCATTAGCAATTCATTGCAGTACCTAGTGTTACCTAGATCATAGCCATACTGCTTCTAGCCCATTGCTCAAAGTGCAATTATTCAGCTGAGCCCTAGGACTGCAGGAATACACTGACACTCCTATGGGATGTGGTCTGCATCCATGACGGTGGAGTTGTGCATAACTATGGACAAGCTCCTGGGGGTGTCCTCTGAATCCTTTCATGGATTCCTTGGGCATGAAATTAAGGTCCTATGAGGACAAACAGCCTTCATTTACCTTATTCAGAATACTGATAGACAAAATTTTTCCTAATTTTTTGTGGAACCCAAAAGAGCAAGCCTGCATGGTTTCTAAACAAAGGAAGACTTTTGTCAAAGAATCTTCAGAAAGCATAATTATCAAATAGAAATTTTCAACAAAGAGCCCTTTAGAGATTGCAAAATTCCCCCTTCCTTGCAACTGACAAGCAAATGCTTTCTTGGAAGAGACCCATTGGCTTTGCCTTATTCTTGCTTAAGTATTGTAATTATAGCCTGTTGATCCCCTCTTGATTCGTATAAGAAGGAAGAATCTATACATGCAAGTGTCAGGATCTCTCAAACACCAGGTGGGGCTTTTCTAAGAATATTCCTTACAGAATCCCCTTGGCACCCATGGCACTTTGAAAACTAAATCACTGTGCATCTCCTAGCTCTTCTTTTTCATTGCTTTGAAAATTTTTTCTAGGAGAGTTATTTCTACATGACCTGAGAAAAGAGAACTTGTGGCAGGTAAAGCAGCCCCAACAAGAAATTGTTTCTTCATGTCATGGGCAGCCCTGAACCTCCCCACTATCCTTCATTTCAAATAAGCTAAGCTGAGAAGTAGCAGGTGTATTGGGCTGCCATCATGAAATACTATCAATGAGACGGCTTAAACATTTATTTTCTCATAGTTCTGAAGGCTGAGAAGTCCAAGATCGAGATGTCAGCAAAGTAAGTTTCATACTGAGATCTCTTGGCTTGTATGCTACAGCCGTCTTGCTGTGTGCTCATGTTCCTGTTCTTTGTGAGCGTGTGGGGAGATGGGAGGACACAAGTCCCTGATGTCTCTTATAAGGTTATTATAAGGGACTAATTCCATCAGACTGTGGCCCATCCTCATGACCTCATCTAACCCTAATTACCTCCCAAATGCCCTACCTCCTAATACCATCACATTAGGGGTCAGGTCTCAACATAGGAGTTTGGGAAGGATGTGTCAGTCCATAGCAGCATGTAGTATATTACTACATTTCCAAGTAATGTCATTAAAGGTTGCTGTTAGCATTAATGAAGAAAATCCTGTGTTACCACATCCTGACACTATTTGAGTCTCTGATTCTGCCTTCCTTGCTCATGACCTTACCATGAATTTGGGGCCTGCTTAATTAGTACCTAATTATTTCCTATGTGTGGAGATATGGAACAGAGTAGGAGTGAAAAGTTACCTTATTTAAATGACAGCGTACCCTATTGCACCTGTCCAAACTATGGGCTGTAGATGGTTTAGGGACAGGAGAAATGTGGTTTACAAGAATGGCTAATATACACCAATAAGAGAAAAGATAAAAAACCATATGATCATTTCAATAGATGCAGAAAGATCATTTGACAAACATTCATGATAAAAATGTTCAACAAAGTATGTTTGGAGGGAACATACCTTAACATAATAAAGACCATATATAAAAATCCCACAGTAAAAATGATGCAGTGGTGAAAAAGTTGAGAACTTTCCCCCTAAGGTCAGAAAAAAGAAAATATTCAACATAGTACTGGAAGTCCTAGTCACAGCAGTCAGACAAAGGAAGGGAATAAAAGGCATCCAAATCAGTAAGGAAGAAGTAAAACTTTCACTATTTAAAAGATGACATGATACTATTTATATAAAACCCTAAAGACTCCACCAAGAAACTACTAAACTGATAAATGAATTTGGTAAGATCACAGGATACAAAATCAATGTACAGAAATCTGTTACATTTCTATACACCAATCATTAAGCAACAGAGAAATTAAGAAAGCAGTCCTATTTACAACTGCACTAAAAATAATATATAGGAATAAACTTAACCAAAGAGATGAAAGGCCTGTACTCTGAAAAATATAAAACATTAATGAAAGAAATTGAGGATGACACAAAGAAATGGAAAGATGCTTATAGATTGGAAGAACAAATATTGTTAAAATGTCCATACTACCCAAAACAATCTACATATTGAATGTAATCCCTGTCAAAATATCAACAGCGTTTTTCTCAGAGCTAGAACAAACAATCCTAAATTTATATGGAATCACAAAAGACCCTGAATAGCCAAAATAATCTTGAAAAACTAGAGGCATCACAATTCCAGATTTTAAGTTATACTGCTAAGCTGTAATAATCAAAACAGTATGCTATTGGCACAAAAATAGACACACAGATCCATGGAACAGGATAGAAGGCCCAGAAACAAGCCCACGATTATACGGTCAATTAATCTTTGACAAAAGAGGCAAGAATATGCAATGAGAAAATGTCTCTTTGACAAATGGTGTTAGGAAACTGGACCCCTTTCTTAAACCATACACAAAAACTCAAAATGGAGTAAGGACCTTAAATGTGAGATCTGAAATCTTAAAAATTCTAGAAGAGACCACACTCAGTAATTTCTCTGACATCAGCCATAGCAATATTTTTCTAAATAAGTCTCCTGAGGCAAGGGAAGTCAAAGCAAAAAATAAACTATTGGAACTACATCAAAGTAAAAAGCTTCTGCACAGCAAAGGAAAAATCGACATAAGTAAAAGACAACATACTGAATCGAGGAAGGTATTTGCAAACAAAATATCCAATAAAGGTTTAGTATCCAAAGTATATACAGAACTTACACAACTCAATGCTCAAAAAACATCTGATTAAAATGGGCAGGACATGAACATTTCTCCAAAGAAAACCTACAGAAGACATTAGATGGAAAAAATAATAATAAAAATAAAAAAATAAAAATAAATTTAAAAAAAGACATTAGATGCATAAAAAGATGCTCAACATCACTCCTCATCAGGGAAATGCAAATCAAAAGTACAATGAGGTATCACCTTAACACCTGTCAGAATGGCTAATATTAATACAAGAAATGATAAGTGTTGGTGAGAATATAAAGAAATGGGAACACTCTTCTACCGTTGATGGGACTGCAAACTGGTACAGCCACTCTGAAAACAGTATGGAGGTTCCTCAAAAAATTAAAAATAGAGCTACCTATAATCGGGGTGCCTGGATGACACAGGCAGTTAAGCATCTGTCTGCCTTTTGGCTCAGGTCATGATCTCTGTGACCTGGGATCTGGGATCGAGCCTTGTGTTGGGGGAGGGGGTGTTACTGCTTAGTGGGGAGTCTGCTTCTCCCTCCTCCCTGCTCTTGCACTCTTGTGTGCACACTCTTGCGCACTCACTCGCTCTTTCTCCTCCTCGCTTCCTGTCTCCCCCCTTCTCCCTCCCCCGCCTCAAATAAATAAAAGAACTACCTATAATTGAGTAATCATACTAAGTACCCCCAAAATACAAAAAAAAAAAAATTCTAAAGGATATGTGCACTCCTGTGTTAATTGCAATATTATTTATGATAGCCAAATTATGGAAGCAGCCTGAGTGGCCATTGATAGATGAATATATAAAAAAGATATATATACATATGCACACACAGAATTGAATATTATTAAGCCATAAAAAAGAATGAAATCTTGCCATTTGCAACAATGTGGATGGAGCTACAGAGTATAATGCTAAGCGAAAGAAGTCAGCAAAAGAAATACCATATGACTTCAGTCATGTGGAATTTAAGAAATGAAAGAAAGAGACAAACCAAGAAAATTGACTTCTTAACTACAGAGAACAAGTATATGGTCACCAGAGTGGAGGGTGGGTGGGGGAACTGGTGAAACAGGTGATGGAGATCAAGGAGGGCACTTGTGATGAGCATCAGGTGTATGGGCGTGTTGAACCACTATATTGTACACCTGAAACTCATAACACCATATGATAACTATATTGGAATTAAAAATTTAATTAAAAATAGTTAATTGTTCATTATGTTAATTATATCTAAAGCTGTAAAAAATATAATAAATAATGGCTGATGCTGAGTATCCAAAATGAACCAGGACCAAGGTTACATTTTCTCTGCATTTCTCTCTCAATCTGTGTTTGTAACACTCTGCAATGTAAACTGTTGTTATCATCTTTACCTAACAAAGAAGGAAGCTGACTCAGGGAGATGCCAGTTGGCCCTGACCGATAAGGTTATATACGTAGGAGGAGATGAAACAGAGGTTTGAGCCCTGATCGTCCAGCCCCAGAAATCACCTTCTATCCTGGAGTAGACCACCTTGCAGAAAAAAATGCAGTTTAGCTCTGTTCCAATGAATAGACTCTCCCATTCCCTATACCCAAATTCAGGTCTTCTGCCCCTACCTGGTCCCACCCCCTTGTGGTTCCTGAAGGCAGAGATGGGTAGAGTGGTGCAGCCTGACAGAGGCCCTAGGTCTTGGTAAGTAAGCCCTGATATGGCTTTCAAAAACAGATGTTCCTGGCTTCTCACTTCTGTTCGTCTATCTTCTTTTGCTGTCAGTCTTGCCTTGAACAAAATTTCCTTAAGATTGCAGATGAGCTTGGGTGCAGGAGCTTTAGCATTGTGCGGACGGCAGATTTTTCTCTGGGGACACCAGCTAACCCAGAGCAAGCACCCTGTGCTTTTTCTGTGCTCCTTATTTTCCTGGAAGAAAACTCTTGTTGGTTTCCTCTTCTGGCTACAACTTACTCTCAACAGAGAACTGTTTTCCTGTTACTGCTTATTATCTCAAAGCAGATATTCAAGGTGAGGCTCAGGATTACTTCTCAAAAATATAGAAGATATTTGTGTCTCAGAGGTGTAGAGTGAGGTCTCAAACCGGTGTATACAAGCAAACTGGTGTGTATACAAGCAGAAGGCAGGTGCAATGCACAATTTTCCAAGTATAAGTCGATAGGTTTTTATGTCTCGGGAATTGTAAGTTGATGCATCACCTGCCAGGTTTTGTTGCCTTTTAAAAGGCAACTTAAACACAATGGCCAACAATACATGTCTGATATTCTAGGTACAAATGATTAGTCAGATTTAGTGGGTTTGACGTTCCTTTGAAAATCTGTGATCTTGTGATTTTATGATTCCTTACAAGGTAGGTCAGCTTACTTTCCCCCCAAGAAGTGTTGGAGAGCAGCTTTGCAGAAAACTATAACAATATGAGATGCCTTCAAATTGTAGGGTGGTAGGAAGGGGAGCCTTTATATCAGCCACACATTTCTAGGAAAGAACAAGCATGAATATGGAGGAGAGTTAATTTTTGTAATTCTGAAAAAATGGTCTCTTTTCTCCTTTTCCCAGGGCTTTTCATGGGCCAGGCATTCTACATATATGGGGATATTATAAAGAATAATAGATGGTAGGATTTCAAGATTATGTGCATTGTAATATGTTCAGTAGGGGTGTCCAACTCATCCCAGTTTACCTGGGACATTTGCCATTTAGCATTAAGAGTTCTATGTTCTGGAACCCCTTCAGGGCAGCTAGTCACCCTGATGCTTAGAAATGCCTACCCTGGAAGACATGATGTGCTACCACCGACAGGTAGGATTCCTGTGCAGGTGACAGCCACAAATGCAGAGGGATACAGGTATGTTGTAGTGATGACTCACATACTCCAAGTGCCATTGGTTTCATTTCACAAAATGATGAACTCTGGGTAAAATTCCAAACAAAACAGAGTCTTCCGTCTATTCACACACTAATTGCATTGCCGGAAAATTCAGCATATATCAATGTGTACAAAAAAATTTGGAGTTTAAATTCAAAATATAGTTTCTGTACAGATCATCGATATCTTTTCCACTTAAATGAATGTCTACATAGATATTTGAAAGTCTGAGAAGCAAGGGACAATTTTTTTAGTGTGGACTTGTCCTGCACACTGTCAAATATTGATCATCCCTTGACCTCATTTATGAATTTAGCCAATGGTTCCTCTAGTCTTAACAACCACAAAAACCCCTCCCAGATTTCCAGGATAGGAGGCAGTACCTCCCTCATTAGGAATCACTATACTAGATATTTGAGAAGAAATAAATATTTAAGAAGAGAGAATGTATGGTTGGGTCCTTCTGCTATCCTTATTCTCTTATTTTCTCTCCATCCACTACAAACTATAGAGATTTTCTGTGTAAACAACATTCTACAAAGACCCTCGGACAGTCGGCAGATAATTCCCATCTTCATCTCCAAACAGGTTACATTATGCTTGCACATATCAAACCAACCAAAAGGATCAGCCCTCAACTGACCTGAATGGCACGGAATCAAGAATGTCTGCTCAGTTTCTGCTGTCGCTGAGTTGGTTGGGTGTACACTTCTTACCTTTTATTGATCATAAAATCAGCCCAGTGTTTTTTCCCCTCTCTATGTCCTCTGGCCTGGCAGTGGGAGAGAGGGAAGGAACTAAGACCCACACCTCCCTGAGTTGAAGAGATTCCCAGGCGGTCTTGTGTTTGGTCTCAACCAGTTATTCAACGTGGTGCATGTTAGTATTCTTTCAGGTGAAGCATAGTAGTGGGAAAGGAGATGGTTAAGACCCAAGAAATTAGCAATTGGAAGGACGCCTGGGTGGCTCAGTGGTTGAGTGTCTGCCTTTGGCTCAGGTCATGATCCCGGAGTCCTGGGATCAAGTCCCACATCGGACTCCCCACAGGGAGACTGCTTCTCCTTCTGCCTGTGTCTCTGCCTCTCTCTCTCTGTGTCTCTCATCAATAAATAAATAAAATCTTTAAAAAAAAATTAGCGATTGGAGAATGAAAAGACCAATGAGAAATTATTAAGCCCATTGAGAATTTGAGCAGATGCTTTGTACATAGAAGCAACAGTTACAATGGCTACCATTAATAATGATCATTGTAACAGAAATAATAATGTTTTTATGCTTTTGGGGAGGAGGTTGGACTTTTTGGAAGCCATGTAAGGTTGGGCTCTGGCTCTGTCACTTTCCAGCGCTGTGCCCTTAGGTAGCTTCAGCTGTGGGTTTCCTCATCTGAACAATTAAGATCGGGAAATGTACCTCAGCTGCTGGGAAGAATAATTTTTTCACAGCACCTCTTATGAGGAAATAGTAAATGTTATAGCTTGGTGTCTTCTTTTTCTAAAAGAATTACTGATAGGAATTTGATGATTACTTGATTTCAGGACCCTGGATATGTTGCCGAAAAATGGCAGCCATGCTGGAAAAAATTGGAAGTCTGGGTTGTAATGTGCTGAATTTGAGTGGCAGCCACGTTGAAACGTTGGGGGTAGAGCTGGTGATCAGGACCAAAACTCGGATGAGGTTCCAGTAGGAATACACCTAGTGCCAGAGACGTTGATGCAGAGAGTCCCCAGCAACAAACAAAACAGAACAAACAAAAAACAACAGACTTTCTGCTGAAAAAGGTGAAAAGATCACAGCAGAGATGGGGCTCTTGGTGTTCTGTACACTCACCGGCGTTGCCACGTGGCCGGGCACGCACCATTTGGTTCTCTTCATCGGGATCCTCCCCAGGTGTCACTGCCATGTGTTAATAAGCTCCTTCCTCTTTCTCATCTTCACGTTCTCATCTTCCTGTTCAACTAGGGAGATGGACTACACGTGCCAGGCACCCCTCGGCCTCATAGGGACAGGTGGGAAGCTGAGGCCAGGCCCTTCATTAGCAACCACCACAGGCTGAGCCTTTGAAATGTCCAGAGGCAGATGGAATTGAAGAGTTGGAGGTATCGGTAGCATAGACCTCAACCAAAGTGGTTCCAAATGTTGGAATGAGCGCAACCCTTCTCTTCTGCTGCTTTCTATCCACGTAGCATTAAAATTATCCAGAGAGCAAGCAACGAGTAATGAAGTCTGGGTCAGTCCCGTCTGTCTCACAAAATGCCACTTGGAACCAGAGCCTTTTCATTTGACAATAAAATCAATGAATGAAATATCGCAGGGTTGAAAGCAATGCTGTACAGAATTCATTATGGGCGCCGTGTTCCCAAGGATGGAAGGGCTTGGCCCTCTGTACTTTACTTTCCCGTAACATCAACACATCTACTAAATGAAACTTGAACCTTCTGTTAATCCTTCACCTATTCGCTTTTAAACTTAAGTCCTTGGAACAAAAGTCAGAAGGCCTTCTTTTTGGATTCTGCCTCTTTACGACTGAGCTATCATAAAAAAAAATATAGAATTTACATCAGTTAAGGGAAAATGGGACTCGTTAATTAGGAAAACAGATCATGAGATGAGAAGACTCATTCTCATAATCACATCTCCGATGAGCCCACACCATTTTTCTTTGAATTGTTCTTGCATTTTGAGTCATCTCAATACTGAGCCTACTGAAAAGAGTGCCACCGTTAGTACAGATTCAGAGACAGCCGGGTGGCGGGTGAGCAAGAAAAAGTGGCCAAGGGAAGGGGGGTATCTCCAGTCTCCAGTCCTGCTTCTTGGAGAATGTAAGGGAACTTTGAGAAACCTGATGAACAAATAGGATTGGCAAGAGAACTAGCCCTTCAGGTGTGTGTGTGTGTGTGTGTGTGTGTGCGTGTGCGCACATGTGTGTGGTAGAGTGAGGAGAAGAATATCAGGAGAATGCGGTAAGGGCTGGTTCTGCTGCTGCCCTTTGCCAAAGGAAGTGTCCTTTCTTTGGGAAAGTGGGTGAGTGAGGGGATCAGGAAAGGAGGGGGGGATGTGGGATTATACTTAAGGTTCATGACTCATCCAAGAGGTATCTTCCATTTTAATCCAGGCTTCCTATTCCCCCACCGCTTCCACAAATACTTATTGAGCACTTACTATATTCCTGATGCTTCTGGGCTTTAGACAGAATAACCACTCCTGACCTCTCCCTCAGAAGCTCACGTTCAGGTATGAAAGAGAGAGACAAGGGATGGACATGAACATAATAGGTGCTCTGAAGGAAACAGAATTTGAGAATAAGGAGCAGGGAGGTAGAGTTTTATAGTAAGGTACTGGTGCAATCCAGTTTACAGTGGAGGGTGGGTCACAGGACATGAGCATCAAAGCAGGAGGACCGGTTAGGACAGGTGTCTAGATCTCAGATATATTTTGGATGTGCTATTAAGGATGCTAGGGTATGGTTGGTGAGGAAGAGGAAGGAGTCAGGGTTGACTTCCTCCTTTTGGGCTCAGGCAATGTGAGGGAGGATGTGGCCATCACTAGTCATTCTTTCAGCATATGTTTTTTCACATCAGCAACGTGCACTGCACTAGGCCAGAGAAGAGGAGATAGATGAGGGTGGAACACAGTCACTGCCCTCACTGGTTTCACAGTTGAAACGGAAAGACAGATGTGCAAATACACTCTTAGAACAGTGGGACCTACTGGCACACACCTGGAGGTATTTGGTTGAATCCCCTGAACAGTTTCTTTCCCTCTCATCCCCCTGCCACCACGAGTTTTGTTTGTTTTGTAGCAACTGTTGGGATTTTTGCTCTTGCAGATATATTTAAAATACATGGAACATGCTCTATACGGGAAGGAATACATGCGACATTTACACTCTGCTTAAAGAATAATAAATCCAACATCCACGTATCCACCATCAGGCGAAAGGAATAAACTTTGATCAGATCCTTTGAAGCCCTATGTACTCTTTGTCCAGAGTTAAATCCAAAATCCAGTATAATGTTTTATCACTTCCTGGATCTTCTTTGTTGTATAACACCCACATTCTCAAATAATGTGTTGTTTATTCCGCCTCTTTTAACTTTGTAAAAATGGAAGCATTCTACATAAATACTTCTGCAGCATCCTTTTTTTGCTACTGGTAAGCTATATCAACATTGAGCATGCAGCATGTAAATTGAGTTCATTCATTTTCCCTGCTCTGTATGCATAATAAGTCGCACCATATTCCTTCTTCTGTCACAGGTCACTTGGGTTTACCATTTTTGACTCATCCTCACAATACTTGTATGAACATTATTTATATATTTCTTAGGGTGCATACCTCCTGAGGCTTTCCTTGAGGGGTTACACGTAGAAGTAGGTCATAGAATATATATATTCAGTTTGATTAGTAGTTGCCAGTGGTTTTCCAAAGTAGTTGTTACAATTTACACTCCCACTCTAATGATTAACAGTTCCCATGGCTACCCATCTTCACTGGTAATTACTCATTGTTGTTTCACTTTTGAAAATATTTGCCAGTATAGTGGGTGAAAAATGATATGTCACTGGCATATTAATTTGCATTTTTTTCTATTACTAGTGAGGTTGCACTGTGCTAGTATGTTTTTTGGCTGGTTGGATTTTCTATTCTAGAAATAATTTCTTCAATATCTTTGCTCACTTTTCCATTGAGTTGTTTTTCTTATTGATTTGTAACCACTCTTTATATGTGCTGGATACTAAGCCTTTGCAAGTTTTATATGCTGCAAAATCATCCTCTCAGTTTATTGCATGTCTTTCTAATATTTTTATGGTGTCAATTGATACACTGACATTCTTAATTGTAGTGTAATTGAATTTTTCAGACTTTTCCTTTATGGTTTGCATATTTTTGTATTCAGTTTAAGAAAATAATCCATAGCCTAGGCCCATAAAAATATCCTCCACATTGTATTCTAAATTTTTTGAAGTTTTTTAAAAGATTTTTTCATACTTCATTCATGTGGGATTGGTTTGTATAAAGTTTATTTTTTGTGACCATTTGTTCCAACATAATTTTTAAATCAGCTCTCCCACATTTATGCATCACAGATCATGTTCCTGCATATGCATGACTATGTTCCATTGGACTGTGCATCCCTATGTCAGTACCACATCATATTATTACACCATTATAATAGGTCATGGTTGCTGGTAGTGGTGGTCACCTCACTTGTTCTTTTCCCTTTTAAAAAACTTTTCAGGGGTGCCTGGGTGGCACAGTCAGTAAGCATCCCACTCATGGTTTCAGCTCAAGTTGTGATCTCAGGGTAATGTGATCGAGTCCCACGTTGGGCTCTGTGCTCAGCCCAGAGTCTATCTGAGATTCTCTCTCCCTCTGCCCGTCCCATTCTCTCTCTCTCTCTAAAATAATAAATATATCTTTTAAAAATAAATAACTTCTTAAAAATTGAACTATAACAAAAATATAGTACATATAGGTATATATATACCTTAGTGAATTATCACAGTCGTGGCTATTTTTAAATACATGTAAGAATAAATTTCTCAATTTCCATTCATGCACACACACACTTATACACATTGGGACTTTGATTGGAATTTCATTGAGTCAATATCCATAAATCAGTCTGACAAGAATTGTTATCTTTATGATAATGAGTTTTTCTATCTATAAACATGATTTGTTATTCTTTGGATTTGTTGTTCTTTAATATCTTCCAATAACATTTTACAATGTTCCCCATAAAAAGTCTTACACATCTTCTGTTAGATGCATTTCTGTGTATTTGATAGGTTTTGCTGCCATTGCAAATGATATTTTAATGTGTTTTTAATCTATTGCTGGTATATGAAAAGGCAATTAACTTTTGTATATTGACATTATATGCAGAAGTCTGAAACTCTCATTGATTCTAATAATTTATTGATAGACTAGTTTTTTTTTATAAAGTAAAGACTACCTCCAATAATGTTTTTTTGGTTTATTGTTAACAGACATATTTCATATTTGCCTTTTATAACTTTATCTTCTTATTTTCAAACTTTTTTTTTCTTTTAAATGAGAAATGGCTGGATTTTTTTTTTAATTTTGTATAAAAATTTTTCACCCAGAAGGTATGGTCCAAATTGCTGTTACCCATATGGTTGGCTGTTACCCATATGATTGATGTTACTTCTGCCATTTGATTTTGTGCTTCCTATTTGTCCTACTTTTCAGGTTTCTTCATTTCTTCTTTCTTACCTTCTTTGAATTGATTGTAAGTTTTTATTTCTTAATATAGTCTAAAACTAGTATTTTTCATCTCCCCACAAATTTAAAAACTTTAGAATGCTTCATCTATAATCCCCTCCTCTCAAACTGTATGCCTATTATTTAAAGTATGATTGTTTATTTTGCTTTTGTTCTAATTCCATTATGTAGCTCATTGTTGATTTTCAGTTGGCATGTTTTAAAAATTATCAATTTGCTTTTTTCTTTTCTCACTATTCTTTCCCACATTTCAGACTTTCTTCTGGGATCATTTTCCTTCTTCCTTGTAATATATTTTTTAAAATTTCCCTTGGTGAGTATCTGCTACTAGTAAAATCCATCTTCGAGTCTCTGAAAGATGTCTTTATTTTGCCATCAGAAAGGATGTTTTCACTGGATCTACCTGTGTAGGCAACAGTTATTTTCTCTTGGCACACCAAAGATATTATTCCACTCTCTTAAGGCTTGCAACATCTTTATTCATAAGTCAGCTGTCAGTCACTTCTCATTTATACATCCTTTACTTGGTTCCTTTTCAAATATGCCTGGTCATTTTTTAGTTTTCTTGTTCTTTCATCATACTTTTTTCTAAAGATTTTATTTTATTTATTTCAGCGAGAGAGAACACTAGGCAGGGGAGAGCATGAGGGGATGGAGAAGCAGACTCCCCACTGAGCAGGGAGCCTGATGTGTGGGGCTTGATGCCAGGACCCTGGGATCATGACCTGAACCAAAGGCAGACGCTTAACCTACTTAGCCACCCAGACACCCCCCATCATACTTTTTATAGTCTGTATGGTTATCTATCCATACATAACAAATTACAATAAAGTTTAGTGACTTAAAACAAGTCACTTATTATGTCTCATGACTTCTGTTGGGAATTCAAGAAGGGTTTAGCTCTAGACAGTTCTCATTTAGGAACTCATGCAGTTGTAGGTATATGTCAGCATGTGGATAGTTGACTTTTTACCTTTTTTTTTTTACATAAAAAATATTTTATTGTGTTATGGTGTTGGTAGTTTGTTTTTGATTCGGTTATTTTTTCAGCTTATTGAGATAGCCTTGACTGGGATGCCTGGGTGGCTCAGTGGTTGAGTGTCTGCTTTCAGCTCAGGGCGTGATACTAGGGTCCAGGATCAAGTACCACATCAGGCTCCCCACAGGGAGCCTGCTTCTCCCTCTGCCTGTGTCTCTGCTGCTCTCTCTGTCTCTCATGACTAAATAAATAAAATCTTTAATAAAAAAAGATAGACTTGACTTACAGCGTTATGTAAATTTAAGATGTACAGCACGTTGTTTTGATGCACTATACATTGCAAAGTGATTACTATCATGTCGTTCTCACCATTCCTTCTTTGTGATGAGAACATTTAACACCTAATCTCTTAGCAACTTTCAAGTGTGTAGTACAGTATTGTTAGCTATAATCACCCTGCTGTATATTAGATCCCCAGAAGTAATTCATCTTATTCCTGGAAGCTTATGCCCTTTGATCAACATTTCTCCATCTCCCTGTTCCACTACCCCCAGCCCCTGATGACCACCATCATACTTCCTTTGAGCTTTTTCAGATTCCCCAGATAAGTGATACCAGACAGTATTTGTCTTTCCCTGTCTTACCTCATTTAGCATAATGTCCTCAGGGTCCATCTATGTTGTTCCAAATGGCAGGATTTCCCTTTTTATGGCTGAATAATATTCCACTATATACCACATGCTGTTCTTTATGTGTTTATCCATTGGTGCACGCTTAGGTTGTTTCCATGTCTTGACTGTTGTGAGCCTCAGTGAGTGATGCTGTCTGGGGATGCAGATGTCTCTTTGAGATCTTGTTTTCATTTCCTTTGGATATATATATACCCAGGTTTTACCCCAAGTGGAGTTGCTAGGTTATGTAGTAGTTCTATTTTTAATTTTTTTCTGTATGATTTTCTGGTATGCCAGTTTGCAGTCCCTTCAACAATGCACAAAGGTTCCCTTTACTCTACGTCCTTGCCAATACCAGTTACCTCTTGTCCTTTTGATAACAGCCACTCTAATGGGGTAAGGTGGTATCTCACCGTGGTTTGGTAGGCATTTCCCTGATGATTAGTGATGCCACACCTTTTCATGTACCTGTTGGCTACTTGCATGTCTTTGGGACAAAAATCCTTGAGTTCCTCTGCCCAGTTTTTAAATCAGATTGTTTGTTTTTTTGCTATTGAGTTGTATAAGTTCTTTATATGTTTTAGATTTTAACCTCTTATCACATACATGATTTCTGAACATCTTTACCATTCCATGAGTTGCCTTTTCATTTTTTTTTGTTTCTTTTGCTATACAGAGCTTTTTAGTTTGATACAGTCTCACTCATTAATTTTTGCTTTTGTTGCTTATGTTTTTGGTGTCCTACCCCAAAAAAGTCTTTGCCAAGGCCATTGTCAAGGAGCTTTTTTCTCTGTTTTCTTCTAGGAGTTTCATAGCTTTCATTTTCACATGTCAGTCCTTAATCTGACTTAATATTTGTGAGTGGTGTGAGATAGGGATCTGACTTCATTCTTCTACATGTGATGATCCAGTTTTCCCAGCACCATTCATTGAAGAGACTGGGTTATTGGCTTTCAAGCTATATTCACATAGCCGTCAAGTTGGTACCTGCTATGGGCCAGGGGCTTCATTATTCCTCCATGGGGACCTCTCCACAGTGCCTCTCCAGTGTCCTTATCTCATGGTGACTGGCCTCTCTCAAAGTAAGCAAACAATGTGAGGCATTAGGCACTGAAATGAATCTTTCATGGGCAGGGGATTAGACTCTACTTTTTCATTAAAAGAACCATTGCCTATTTCCTGTTACTTCTTAATAGTTGAGTCTGTCTTATGTTCTTCTGTAATGATTTCAATAGTCTTTTGGGGTCATGTTCATTTTGACTTCTGCAGGGCTTGTTTTCTGATAGATTTTCTGACTCTGTGTGTGTGTGTGTGTGTGTGTGTGTGTGTGTGTGTGTGTGAGCGAGCAAGCAAGCAAGAGTTGGAAATTTATCTGTGAGAATTCTTTGATGCCAGGTTCTAAAATACATGCTTCCAGAGAGGATTTGTATTCACAGTAGTTTCAGACCAAAAAGATAGCAATGAATTCTGGCCCCAAATACCTGAGGATAGGTCTGACGTTAAAAACTCTCAGTAGAGACCTCTTTGTCATTGTCTTTCACCCAGACCCATTGTCAGGATAGACAGAGGTCCCAACTCTCTTCCTCTGCAAGGCTGGCTTCACTTCAAGGGCATGACTTCTAGGGGGGTTCCTGACTTAAGTCTTTGTTTCCTAACCTGCTTTTGCAAAGGCCTATAGTCCTAGTCTGTCTTTTTGTGTGTGTGTATTTGGCTCATTATTTGGTTCCCATGCTTGGAATGCCTGTGTGGCTCAGTGGTTGAACGTCTGCCTTCAACCCAGGGTGTGATCCTGGAGACCTGGGATTGAGTCCCGCATCGGGCTCCCCGCATGGAGCCTGCTTCTCCCTCTGCCTGTGTCTCTGCCTCTCTCTCTGTGTGTCTCTCATGAATAAATAAATAAATCTTCAAAAAAAAAAAAAAAACATGCTTAATGACACTCAAGACAGGTTCCCCAGCTCAGATACTGCCTTTAGCTTGCTTACCTTTCTGGATTTGTGCTTTTTTTCTAATCAGTTTTCTTTATTGACTCTAATAATTGTCCTTATGTTCTTTTTTTTTTTTTTAAGCTTTTGTCTGTTTGACAGAGCATGTGAGCACAAGCAGGGGCAATGGCGAGGGAGAGGGAGAAGCAGGGTCCCCACTGAGCAAGGAGCTCAACATGGGACTCGGTCCCAGGACTCCGGGATCATGATCTGAGCAAAACTGAGCAGATGTTTAACCAGCTAAGGCACCCAGGCACCCTGTCTATATGTTCTTATCTACTCTTTTTTTTCCCTTGATGCACACACACTCCTACATTATTATTTTGATTCAGTGTTTTTAGGTGTTTTCTACCAAGATTTTGTTTTTTTCAGGATAAATTGTCCCGTGTCCTGTCAGATACTGATGTCTCTGGGGGGCTCCTTAAAACTACGAATTCTCTGGTGCAAACCAAACTTAGCAAATTAGAGTCTTCTGAGATGGGGGCCAAGTTCATGTACTTTTTAAAAACCTCCCCAAAGGATCATGATGCTCGCTGCTACTAAGAGATAATTATTATAATGAAAACATGGTCCAAAAGCAATGGAAGCACAGCAGGAGAGCTAAATTTGGCCCGTGAAGTTGGGGAAGGCTTTATAGAGGAGGAAATTGCTTTTTACCCTTTTTAAACATTCCCTCTCATCCTCTGACTGTTGCAGTTAGTGTAAGCATCGAACAGCAGCAGTATCCCATGTATCTGTGGGCCGCTGGGGAATGTCCAGAGGCAGCCATCCTCTCACTGTGTAACAAGATTATGTGAGTTGGCCCACCTTGTGGTATGAGATTCCCAGCACTGACTCATGCCTGTCCCCCCATGTGTCCATTGCATGGGCTCAGAGCCACCAGTATTCCAGCTTACAGAGCAAGAACCCACTTGTGTTCTTCTCTGGTCCTACTGAGGCTATGGAGTGGGCTGAGCTGACAGATGCAGCATAAAGGTCAGAGAACTTCAGCAAAGAGGATTCTAGGGAGGAGACAACCCTCAGAATGTTGGGTCCATTTCTTGCATGACCCCATGCTGTACCAAACCTTGTGATGTCAGGAGAGTTTTGTTTGAATTTACTCTTCAGTAACCTGTAAACGGCTTTCACCGTGGACCCCAGTGAATTCCTAGATCCACAGGGAATGGAGATGCTCAACAGTTTATGAGGTGTGCAAATCTAGACTCAGGAAGGACTAGGTTTGAATCCCAGCTGTACCGCTTATTAATAGCATATTCACAGGCAAGGTATTTCAGTTTTTCTGAGCTTCAGTTTCTGTTTGTCAAATGGGAAGGAATATCTATCTCCTATGGTTATTGGAAAACTTATATGAAAATGTATTTTAAATACCCTGTACAGTGTCTCACGGATACTTCTGTTTGTTATTTTTACTATTGCTTTTCTGGTTCTTAAAATCCCTAAGGGATAAATAGGACAAGGATTATTTTCATATTCTTTTCCTGTTTAATAAATTTGATGCCCACTCACTTTATCACACAAGTCACGACCAGATTTCCATGTCCGTGCTGACCCCAGTCCACCCTCCCAGATTTAGTTCCTAGTAATAACAGTAAAAACCACAACTCATTTATTGAACAACTACCAGGCACCAATGTAGATACTTTACATATATTATCTCTATTCCTTGCAGTAACCTGCAAGTAGGTCTTGTCAGCCCCATTTGACAAAGAGCAAACTAAAGCTCAGAGGGTAAAGGACTTTGCAAGGACACAGAAGTGGCCAGTGGCTCAACTGGGACTTGAAACCAGGATTTCAGTGTTTCCATATATAGACAGCCTTCCCTTCACTGTGCACAGCTCTATATGATTGCTACCCTCACCTGGAATGACCTTCCACCTTTTAATCTGCCCACCAAAATCTTATTCATCCTTTAAGACCTAGCGCAAATGACACCTTCCCTATGGGCCTTCCTCTGGCTCTCTTGGTTGCAGAGAATTAGTCTATCACCCTATTTCCATGGGAGTTTTCTTAGGTTCCATTTGGGGCACAATTGACACCATCTTGTGTCTTTCATGCACATAAATGTCTCCCATGTTTATTTGCAATCTGTTCAAAGTCAGTGGTTCTATCTCATTCTTTTTTTCTTTCATAATAACTATCCGTTGTATGTCGTAGGTGTTCACTAAATGTTTATTGAATCAAAGATTAAAAATTCTGTCCAGAGAGGTTGTTATTAGGTTATGTTCTTCACTGTGTTTGTCCTTAAACCTTCTTCAGTGATGCCGTACAAGTGACCGTTAGCAGAAGATAAAGTTGACCCTAGTGCCTAGCTTTGTTGACAGCCATGAAACTTCCCAAATCACAAGTTCACAGGTGAAAGCTTCTGTCTGCCTGAATTGTGTAAGTCACAGAAGTTTATTTGACTGGATTAGATCTCCTGTTCCTTGTCTAGGTCTTTCTCTCTGGCCCCCTTCGGCTTCTTCATTCTCACCTGGCACATTATCCCAAATCTACAAAAGGTGAGTGGACAGCATGTTGAGTTCTATTAGCTCAGAGCTGCAGCTGCCCCACATATAAGCTCTTTAGAATGATGCAATGATGAGAAAGCTTGCACCTAAGTTACTAGGTCACAGCAGTCAAAAATTGCATAAGTGGAATGGAATTAGAATCTCTCGGGGGCTAAAAGGTTGTGTTTCTAACAGGTTCTTCTGTTTCTCTGATGCCTTTCATTCAATGACACCTTAATACAGAGTTAATTGAAATGGAAAACATCAAGCACAAAAGCAAAAAGGGCTTTATAAGATGTTTATGACTTTTCCACACTTTGATTGGGCATACATTTAGAAATCACAGGCAAACCAAAAGCTTTATGTTTGAGAAGTATGAAGAAAATATGTCCCAAATCTTTCCATCCCTAAGAAAGAATACCAGTACCCACGGTACTGTTTATAGTAAAGTAGGTCAGAGTCCTTAGATCAAATGGAAGACCTTTTGGTACAGGTGGATTGGTGGTTGTGCCTGGGTCTATAACAGCTGTGTGGTAACTGACAGCCATAAGATCATAGACCGTCAGAACTCAGAGGGACCTTTGGGATTACTTTCTAGAAATACTTCACAAAAGTGAATGTCCAGGTCTCCGAACAATTGCACCTGGCCTGGAACTCTCATGTTGCTTATTCTAAGACCGTATGTCTGTAGTAATTGCTCAAGTGTCACAAAGATGGCCAATAATATGGGGAGAAAGCATATAGACAAATCATGGCTGTAAATGCAGGTGTTTGAGAGTCTTGAGTTACAGTCCACTGATTATCCTTATGTGACATTTTTCTTACAATTGCCTCCACTCATAATGTTATTTCCAACTTCAGTTATGTAGAGGTAGTACCAAAGACATTCTTCAAGCAACTAGATTTACACTACCTTTCTGAGTTGTCTAATACAATAGCCATTGTTTAGTGACCCACCACTCTTACCAGATCTTTCTCTAATTCAATTTAGTTTTCAGTGAGACAGCTCTTTTCACACTGCTAATTAATTTACATAATATTTACTTAGTATACTTAATTGCAACAATAACAATGTACATAAACAGGTTTTGGAACAACCATAACTCATTCTTGGTTAGCACACGGCCCAATGTGCGGAAACAGGAAAGTGGAGACATCCCGAAGAACTCAGTAGACCTTGTTCTGCATGCCCTGTGCACCAGTCCATGTAACAGACTCCTGGGGGAGAGCGAGAGGGTGGGCAGGAGGCCCTCAGTATAGTGCAATCATTCCCTCCCTTTTACAGATCCAGGAAAGAAAGAAAGGTGACCTGGTCAAGTCTCATAAGCATCATAGTGGCGGACCTTCTGTCAAACATACTAATGGTATCTGGGTGTCTCCTCTGTCTATTGCTTTTAGCAGCAAGTACCTGGTCTAGTGTCTTCATGAATTTGGCCTGCTCTAACAGAAAATCATATGCTGCATGGCACATTTATTTCTCACAGTTTTGGAAACTGAGAAGTCCGAGATCAAGGCATCAAAAGATTTGGTGTCTGGTGAGGGGACTGCTTCCTGGTTCATAGCTAGCGATTTATACCCTACTTCATCCTGCAGAGGGTTTTGGAAGCTTAAATGACACTGTAAGCTATGTACAAGGTTCATTGTATCCTACACTGTTTTTAAAATTTAGCACTGAGCTTCCTGGCAGCCAAAGTAAAAATATCTACTCAGAGGGTGCATAGGTGGCTCAGTCAGTTAACCATCCAACTCTTGATTTCATCTCAGGTCATGAGTACAACTTGTACTCTCTTGCTCTCAAATAAGTAAATAAATCATTAAAAAAGTTTTTCAAATCTTCTCAGAGGACTCCTGCTCCAAAAGAATATATATTATTTCTTTTTTAGTGGACTCAGGTTAATCCTACTGTTTAGTTTGAGAGGAATTTCTCATTGGGGTCTTCCCAAAAGTAAGATTGGCCTGGTGGGCAATGTCCTTAATAAAATCCTTGCAATAAATGCAACGGAAAGTTTTGTGTCCTTCAGGGAAAGTTGGGAAGCCAGCCAAACATGGGAGTTCAGCACAGGCCCAGGCAGTTTGGCTCAATCGTGTAGCATTCTGTGATTCCCCCCTAGTCACCCATAACTGTGACCCTCTCTACCTGCCCTTTGGCAGGACTTCAATAGCATATCATGCAGGCTTAATTTCTGATAGCAAAAGAAATGAGCATTGTGTAAGTTATAGTCCAAATGAATTGAAATGGCCCTAATTTTGACTAAGAGGATAGGAAAGCTATAGCCCTCTTCAAGGGGGTCCACCTACACTTTTAAACTTCTGGACTTAGGGAGTATGTCATTTTTATGCAGTTCTCCTTCCCTCCCTAAGATGGATATTGTTTCCCTCCTTTGATGGCTCTGAAATGTTATTCTGACATACACCATGCAGCCTGATGCCTTCTGACCTATTCATTCTTGAGCAGACTTCAGCCCTAAATAAGGAACACATGTCATCCCAGGCAGATTTTTTTCGCCTGCCACTTGCTACTAAATCAGTGACCTTTTCCAGATTGAGCCTCAACAAAAGCTTTTTTATGCGGCCAGCTCACCTGAGACAGACACTCTGGAGCTGCCAACCGTTCCTTTCCTGGAGGCCTCGGCACTGTAGGCTCCCTGTTCATCTGCCACTCTTTCTTCTTGCCCTCGCATTCCTCTGAGCAGAGGGAAAGATCCTTTCTCCTCAAATGTCACTTCAGCTATGCTTTTCCACCCCACTGTCTTGTCTGGTGGGCTCCAGTCCTTCCTCCCATCACTCTTGATCCCCTCATCTATTTACTGTCAGTGTGTTTCTTAGTACCACTTGGCACTTTACCATGAATCTCTCTGTGGCCTGGCTCCTCCATTGGAATGAATGTGCCAATGAGACAGGGCCTTCAGGTTTTTGGCTTTGTTGTTATTGTTTATGACGCAGAGCCCAGAACAGTGCCTGGCACATAATCTACACTTAATAAATGAATGTTGGATAAATGAATGAGTGGATGGTTAGATGGATGGGTGGGTAGGTGGATGGATGGATGGATGGATGGATGGATGAATGAGTGAATCTAGGTTGAAATGCTGGCTCCTTGTTCTGAATTATTTGCTAACCTACACACACATGCGTCCCCTCATTGGCTGTCTCCACCACTGCTCAATCATTTCTGTGACTTAACCAAACAAAACTATTTCCTATTTTGAACTTGGAAGCCTCCATTTCAGTCTCCATCAGGAAGGATATCATAACTATTAAAAAGCAAGGTCTTGTGCTTTGTTACTGGTGATTTAAGACCATTAGCTAACTGTTATAGGTGTGTGGCCCTTGGCTTCCTAAGGCCAAGGAAGGACTCTCCAAGGGGACAGCAATGAGCAAGCCTAGAGAGTGACTCTGCTAGCAGAACCTCAGTGGTTTATGTGGCATGTCTGCTGTTCAGCTTCTACAGGTGTTGTGTGAGTAGAGTGTGTGGAAGGACCTGAAGGAAGCCGGGGTCCATCCCTACATCCCTATCCAGCTGTTGACGTCAGCAGCCTTCTTTCCCACATTGATCCTAAGCAGCTGAGAAGTACCATTTTATTAAGAAGCAAGGGTTCTGGTCTCTACACAGCTGTGAAATCTTGGGAATGTTGTCTCTCCTCTTTCTGTAACTCAGTTCCACTGGTTATGCTGTGAAAAGGTTAGACTAGATGATTACTAAGGTTGTTTCAAGTGTAGTATTTTTAGCTGTATTAGGAACTTTTATTTATAAACTATTCTAATGTCCTTTTGAAGTCTGCCATTTAGCATGCCTCTGTTATAACACATTTCAGACCACATACTTGGTCACATGCTTTGTCTCCTTGATGAACCTGTGGCCTTTCTGAGGGGGGAAGACCCTGTCTTGTTTATGGGTTTATCACCCAGAGTCAGACCCAGTGCCCAGTACTTGTACATTCTGTGGACAATGTGACTCTGCTGTTTTCCTGCACTTGGTTACCTGTTGATTGAGTTGTAAGCATGCAGTGCAATGTCCTAAAAGACAGGTGGCTTGTGCAAAATTCATAAATCATCCATGTATAAGTTCTGAGAATCTCATCACTCTTGTGTGCCATTTCTAACACTTCTCCAATACAGAAAACTTCCTTAATCCCCTCTCCTTCTCCTTTTATCTTCATCCCAGAAAACCACCACCTAGGCTTTGAGGTCACACTTAGATCCCAGCTCCATTATTAGCCTATGGGAAACTGGGCTACGTGCATTTATCTCTGAGCCTCAGGTTTCTTACCTGTAAATGGGAATAATACCTTGCGGGCTTGGTCACAGGATTAAATGGCCTCTTAGCACAGTGTCAGTGTCAAACAGGACTGGACTAAGCAATGTTAATTATTCCCTCCAGGGCTCAATTCCTCAGAGTTTTCCCAGCTAACCCTTGGTTATTGTTCCTTAGACACTATAGGATGTGATACCTCTTGGAACATCTGTACTCCATTTTGCAAAATAGACTATAAAATGCTAAAAGTCTAGGAGCATCCAGGAACCAACTAAATAAAGTGTGTACTCCTTTTTTTAGCCTAATGTCTTGAAAATAATAGATGCTTAATTCATGTTATGTTCAGGCAGAGGAGACCACACATAGGAAGGACAGGGCACCTGCACCACGTGGCCCTGGTTGCAGATCTTCTCTCTGCTTCCATCTCCTTATTTGGATGAAAAGTTTGGCCCAGGGATGTCTGGGTGGGTAGCTCAGCAGTTGAATGTCTGCCTTTGGCTCAGGTCGTGATCCCAGGTTCTGAGATCAAGTTCCGCACTGGGTTTCCTGCAGGGAGCCTGCTTTTCCCTCTGCCTATGTCTCTGCCTCTCTTTCTCTCTCTGTCTCTGTCTCTCATGAATAAATACATAAAATCTTAAAAAAAAGAAAAAAGAAAAATTTGGCCCAAAATATTCCCCAAGGCCCTTGAAGCAGCTCTGATATCCTGGGCCATGAAACTGCAAAGGGGTCTTGAGGGGGTTGAGATTTAAGGGTACAAAAAGCCTCATCATTGATGCAGGGGTTTCCTTAGACACAGAGGGGTGGGCTTTTCTACAAGACACAGTTTTCTTGCATGAACACTTGTCCTCAGCTCATGAACAGACAAGAATGTGGTTTGGGGCTCAGCTTCCCTGCAGCAGTGAGCTGCTGTGGCCAGCATATTGTTTCAGGGGAATATTGGCAACTGATCTGTCTCCTGCAAGGGTGTATATCACAACCAGGCACTTCAATCCAAAGTTAGTGAAAGAATATGGAGACCTTGGTTTTTCACCAACGATCTTAAGGGAGCCAGTTAGGAACCTCACCATAGATAGAGCATCTTGTGGATGAAAGGTGGTGGCAGTGGTAATGAAGGGTGGTGAGTGTGGGCTTTAGAGTCAAGACTGCTTTACTGCAAATTTTAGATTGAGAAAGAGTCAGTACGTTGACAGTCTGGAATCCTTACCTTTAGATTCCCCATTGGCTCTCCTTGATGCAGTACCACATGGCAGCCTTCTGCTGTTATACAGGGGACACTCCTCTGGCTTCTTGCTTCTTTCTTCCACAGCAAAGCATTGGGGGGCTCAACATTCTGCCTTGGTCTTCTTTCCATTAGCCTCTCCTTCCCCTGAGCTCATGCTCCTAAATACCATTTGTGTGCCATGACATGCAGATCTGCAGCTGGGAGCACAGGCTGAATTTAGGCAAAGTAAGAACTCTTAATTCCACCCAAATTGTGGTATATCCATGCTTTGGAATACCGCTCAGCAGTATAAAGGAGAGCAAGGTCAATGCATGTAACGACTTTAACGACTTGGGCAAATTTCAGAAACACTGCTAATACAGAAAGTCAAACATGGAAAGATCAGTGCTGTTGTATGACTGTGATTCTGTTTGTGTGTAATCCTGGAAAAGGCTGAACTGAACCATAGTGTGACAGAAATAAAATCAGCAACAGTTGCCTGGAGCTGGGGTTTAGGGAAGTAGATCACCTGTAGAAGGGCCACAAGGAAACGTTAGGGTGTCAGAACCAGTCTGTATCTTGCTGGTGATGCTGGGTATGTGACTGCACACAGTTAACCAAAGTTTTGTTAAACTACAGATCGTTGAGCTTATCGAATTTCACAGTACTGCAGAAAACCTTGAGGGAAAAAAGAAATGACTCCATAGTTTGTGGTCTAAGCAACTGGGGAGATGGAGAGAATGAGCTGCTGTTTCCTGATATGGGTAGCCCAGGTGGAAGAGTAGGTGTGAAGGAGAATCAAGAGTTCCATGTGGGATGTCCGAAGTCCCAGATGCCTATGAGATGTCCCAAGCAGAGAAGTCAGATGGGCAGGCGAATTTGCAATTCCGGAACTCAGTGTAGAAATCAGACTGGGATATAAATTCGAAGCTATCAGCATGTGGGCAGTATTTAAAGCAGTGGCCTGGAGGGAGGTCCCCAGGGACACAGCAGGTGGACAGTAGGCTGGAGAACTCTGGGGATTGAGTGAGGCCTCGGCATCCTGGCATCTGTGGGGAAGACTCCGTGGGATAAACTGTGATTGACATACACTGAGTATTACTTCTGTGGTCACTGCATCGTCGTCAGCTTTTGTGTTGGTGAAATTCGCAGAACTTCAAACAATTAGCCATTTTTAAATGTGTGAGTCAGCAGTGTTTTGTTGTTGATAGTGTTATGCAGCTGTCACCTCTCTCTAGTTTCAAGACACTCGTCACCCCACAAGAACACCCCCGTACGCAGCAAATAATTGCTCCCCACCATCCCTCCCTCTGTGTCCCGTTAACCACTGACCTACTTTCTCTTTGTGAATTTGCCTACTCTAGATCTATAAAAGGAATCGTACAGTATGGGGTCTTTTGTGTCCGGCTTCTCTCATGAGGCATAACATGAACGAGGTTCAGCCAAGTTGTAGCACGCATCAGTACTTTGTTCCTTTTTATGGCCAAGTACCTTATTTTGTTATTATTCCATGTCTCCCCACGATGACTCCAGAGCACATGTGGGAGTTCTTGCCTGAGAACTTGTCTCTCCTCATCCTTTACCTGGCTGCTCCTGGCTGCTTCCTCCTCCTCCCTGTGCTGATTTGACTTGTTTTAGGAGGCAAGTCCCACCTCCTCAGAGACTTAACCCACTCCTGGCATACCTCTTTTGTATCCCCCAAGACACGTAGGTAATTTCATAGCGTTGCCTTTACCACCTCTCTCCCAGAGCCTGATTAGCTCCAGACACAGGGTAACTTGTTGTTGTCCCCACAGTACTGTTCCCAGAAGGGAGAGAGCACTTCAGTGCTCTCCAGGGTACATGGAACTGGGAGACCCAGGGTTAGGAGAGCAGCAGAGTCTGCCTCCATTCCTCCACTCACCATCCCCTTAGTAGATCACAAGCACCTCACCTGGGCTGAGGGTACGGATGGCCCTCAGCCCAGGTCTGCCACCTGCACACAGGTCCCTCAGAAGGCATTTGCTGAGCGTGATGTGTGTCTGCAGCCCTCCCCTCTCTGCTCATGCATGTCTCCAATGGGCTATTTCTAAAAGAAAGAAAGAAAGAAAGAAAGAGAGAAAAGAGGAAGGAGCGAATGAATGAATGAATGAACGAAAGAGAAAACTCTGATCACACTGACCTCACTGACCATAGCTGGGGCTGTTCACACTGTCTTCCTTGCAGATGGTGCCCGGTGTCATGGGACCAGATGGTCTCACCTGCAGCTGTGCCCCTGCTTGTCCTGCACGGAGCAGCCTCCTTACCCTGGGCAGGTCTGCCTGCCAACTGCAGTCTCCTCCCCCACCTCCTCTGTGTGGTCTGTGTGTTGGCCATGCTGGCCGTTAGTCCCTTGAGCAGTAGTTCTTCCTCCTGACACCAACCAGTGCTCCACCTCTCTGAAGACACCAAGGGGGCATCCCACAGTTCAAATCTGACATTACTACCCAGAGTTGGCATCAGACCCCATGGGCTTACGGGCTCCGTCCTGCAGGACTGCCTGCACTTCAGACACCAGGCATGAGTATCAGGCCCACCGGTACCCACATCTCCATTCGACTTGGCCCCCGAGTCAGGGCCTCCCACAGCCCCTCTCCTCACGTAGGTTTGCTATTTGCTAGATCACAGGACTCAGGAGCCCACTTTACTTACTACTAGTGGTTGATTATAAAGAGTACAAAACAGGAACAGCCAAGTGGAAGAGATGCCTAAGGCAAGGTGGAGGGAGGCGTGTGGAGGGGCCATGCTGTGCTGAGTGCACCACCCTTGAGCACCCTGAAGTGTTCACCAACCCATAAGCTCTCTGAATCCCATCATCTAGGGTCTTTATGGAGGTTTCATTAGGTAAGCATGGTTGATTAAATCATGGTCATTTGTGATAAACTCAGTCTCCAGCTCCTTTCCCCTCCCTAGAGGTTGGGCAATGGGGTGAAATTCCCAAGCTTCTAATCAAGACTTGGTCTTTCTGGCAGCCAGCCAGAAAGTGCTCTTGGGGCCTACCAAGAGTCACCTCATTATAACAAAAGATGCTCCTATCACCCTTCCCACTCAGGAAATTCCAAAGCTTTTAGGAACTCTGTGCCAGAACGAGAGACCGAGACCAGGTATCTCTGTGTGATGCATCCTTCGCCTTGTCAAGCTTCCTGCTGCAAGGTCTTAACACACACTGTCCCTCTACCTTGGTGCTCTTCCCATCTTCCTTCAGATTGCGATCGGATCTTTCTTTGTTCAGATCACCTTCTTGGCTGACTTCCCCTCTTACAGACCCTGGCAGCACTCAGACCTCTGACCTCACTCCCCCAGACCTTCCAGAGTCACAGTTTCACACTTGTTGATTGGTGTGATTAGTGACCTTGCCCTATGTCATGGGCTGAATTATGTCCCCCAGAATACATATATTGAAGTTCTAACCCCTAATACCTCAGAATGTTAATTGCCTTTGGAAAGAGCGTTTTTTTAGAGAGGTCATGAAGTTTGCATGAGGTCATTAGGAAGGGCCCTAATGTGATGTGACCACTGTCCTTATAAGAAGAGATTAGAACACAGACACACACACAGAGGGATCCCATGAAGACACAGGGAGAAGGTGGTTATCTACAAGTCAAGGAGAGAAAACTCAAAGAAACAACTCTGCCAACACCTTGATTTGGGACTTCCAGCTTCCAGGACTGTGAAAAAATAAATTCTGGCGCTGCAGCCACCCCATCTGTGGTACTTGTTACAGAATCCCTAGCAAGCGTATCTGTCCTCCAAGGCTGTAAGCTACACTGAGGGTGGGGACTGTCTCATGATTCACCCACTGTTGCATCCCCATGGCCCAGCCTGGTGCTTAACCAATATGTATTCAATAAGTATTCGCTAAATGGACAAGTGATTGACCTCATGGCAATGAGAGAACTTCAAAATATGAAGTTTCATTAACCTGACACTGAGTGGTCCAGACTGGTGGTGATCCTCTAGTGTTTTAGTATCTCTGTTCCAAACTTCCTCTGTGTCCTCCCTCATTGAATGAGCATCCCTACATCTCTGTAATCTGCCCGAGGGCCAGTCATAAGAAGACAGATTTGGTCCTCACGCTTTCTGGCAGCTGCTGAGCCACATTGAGGCATCTACTGGCCACTTCCGCCTTCCAGGCCATGTTTCAAAGAATAAAGTTTGCTGTGTCAGGCCTCTGCTTATGTAGACTATCAGCAAGTAATAATGCTATAATCAGGAATACTCTAGGGGAAAAATTGAGTAATAGCTACAGAAGACCCAGAAATGTTTGCTAATGATGGTAATACTTAAAGTTGAACAGTAGTTTATAGTTTACAACATTTTATTTCACTCTTGAAACCATATAGTGGAAATAGGATGGATTTTTACCATCATCTATTTTATTTATTTTTATTTATTTAAATTCTATTTAGTTAACATATAGCATATTATTAGTTTCAGGGGTAGAATTTAATGATCCATAAGCTGCGTACAATACCCAGTATTCATCACATCACGTGCCCTCCTTAATGCCCATCACCTAATTACCCCATCCCCCCACCCACCGCCCCTCCAGCAGCCCTCAGTTTCCAAGAATTAAAAGTCTTATAATTTGTCTCCCTTTCTGTTTTATATTTTTCCTTCCCTTCCCTGATGTTCATCTGTTTTGTTTCTTAAATTCCACTATGAGTGAAATCATAAAGTATTTGTCTTTTTCTCTGAGACTTCTTTCATCTAGCACAATACCCTCTAGTTCCATCCACATTATTCCAAATGGCAAGATTTCATTCTTTTTTTGATGGCTGAGTAATATTCCATTGTATATGTATAATGTGGAAGAGATTGTACATACCACATCTTCTTTATCTGTTCATCTGTTGATGGACATATGGGCTCTTTCCATATTTTGGCTACTGTGGGCATTGCTGCTATAAACATTAGGGTGCATGTGCCCCTTCGAATCACTATTTTAAAGAAATAAAAACTAAAGCTCAAAAAATCAAGTAGTTTTGGTCCAGGACACACAGTTACTACAAATGACATTTGAACAATGACAGGGTTAGGAGCCCCAACCCCCACCACCACCACCACCCTACTCAGTTGAAAATTCCACATATAACTTTTGACTCCCTCAAAACTTACCTACCTGTTGACTAGAAGCCTTAGTGATAATGTAAACAGTTGATGAGCACATATTTTGTATGTTATATGTATTATATACTGTATTCTTATAAGCAAGCAAGCTTGAGAAAAGGAAATATTAAGAAAATCAGAAGAGAAAATGCATTTATAGTACTGTATTCATCAAAAAAAAAATCCACAATGTGTAGGTGGACTTGCACAATCAAACCCATGTTGTTCAAGGGTCAACTATAATTGGAAAAGCCAGAACTTCTTTGGTGGTCTGAGAATCCTACAAACAAGTGCTTTTTCCTGAAGCCCCAGTAGGAAAAGTGAGATAATTTCTCCTAGGCAGTGTTACCAGTGAGACAAAGGAGTGTCCGTGAACGAAGTATCAGAAAGATGCCAACAAATTGTGTTTTTAAAAAAAGGATCCAAGCAGTCCACGGATGGAAGTTATAGCTGGATCCAGGCCAGCTCTGCCCCCCTGGCTGGGGCCTCATCTGAGAGGTGACAGCAGCCAAGCGTCCTGGGAGTCAGTGTGATAAAAGCAGCCTTGGAAGAGAGCCCAAAGGCTGGCCCTGAGTTCCTTTTTAGTTTTTCCCATTTCCAAAGACCAAAGTTCAGGTAAGGAAGAAGAGAGAAATCATTATTTGCGATCGAGCAGGAGTTTTTAAACCATAAATTAAGTTAATGTGGGCCCGCTTGGGACTGACTGGAAAGGGTGGGTGGGGACTTGCTCTTGCATCGTGGCAGATGGAATCGTTATCTGGACCTTTATTGGATTGTAGACTCTGTTCTGAGCCTCAGGCTGTCCTTCTGTTCTCTCTGGGTGCCCCTGGGTAGGAAAGTGCTCCAGCTCAGTGCCCTGGGATTAATGCTGAAGGAAATTAGTCTCAGAGCACCTGATGGACAGCAGAGGACTCTGCAGTATTCTGGACCTACAGCCCCTGGTGGCAGCACAGGCAGGAACAGCTGTGCAGCTCAAATAATCCTTGGCCAGCCTTTCTACCCATTTTCTCCTGTCCTTTGGAGTTTTTCTCATGGTGGTATTTAGGGCAGGAGATGCCTTGCAGATTGTTCCTAACAATGAGTGTAGGTATGGAAACACAGGCTTTTAGGACGCCTGGGTGGCTTGATGATTAAGCATCTGCCTTTGGCTTAGGGCATGATCCCAGGGTCCTGGGATTGAGTCCCTCATCAGACTCCCCACAGAGAGCCTGCTTCTCCCTCTGCCTATGTCTCTGTCTCTCTCTGTGTGTCTCATGAATGAATGAATGAATGAATGAATGAATAAATAAATAAATAAACTTAAAAAAAAAAACAGGCATATGCAACCAAGAGACCTGAATAGAGCCCAACTTCTGGGGTCCCAACCACTTGTCCTTGAAAAGTGATGTACCTTCTCCAAACCTCAGTTTTTCTTCCAAACAATACAGATAAGCACCACACCCACCTCATGGGGTTGTTGTAAGGTACTCTGAGACAACACATGGAAAGCACATATCCCAGTGCCTGGACAAAGTGCTCACAAAAAGGGGGCTGCCCTGAGAAAAACAGGCTCCCATCACAGAGCACTTGTGTGCACACATATACAGTGCAAGTGGAAGAAGAATGTGTATGGGGACAGTACAGCCTGAGGGGCTACTGAGAAAGGTCCTTTGGGCTTACAGTAAAGCGAGCTCACAGGTTGGAAGGGAGCTTTGAGAACATCAAATCTAATGCAGAAACCCTTCTCCCACAGCATAACAGCTGGGTGACCTCCCACTGCAGAGGTCCCCAAACCTGCCGTACATGAGAATTAATGGAGCTGTCTTTGCAGAGAAAGCCCCTAGCCTACCCCGGAGGCTGGGAGGTTAGAGGTGGGGCCTGACCAATGATAGCTAACCCATTTGAGAAGTTCTTTGTAGAGATCATAAAATCCAGAAGGCAAGGACTCTGTTTTCTTCAGTTCTGTGTCTTCAGCAGTTGACACAGCCCCATGCACAGTAGGGTCTTGGTGAATACCTGCTGGATGAGGGCTGAATCGTGCAGCCTCTTCCAGAACCATGCCAGTGTTCAGAAGCTGCTCCCTAGAAAGGCAGCTGGTTTCCATCTTGGTGAACTCTAATGGAACTCTTGCAGTCTTGCTTTTAAGAAGCAAAATCTGTCTTCCTCCAATCTTCACTCATTCAGCCTAATTCTACCTTCTAGAGAGACACAGATTCTAATTCCTCTTAGAAGGGATTATCCATCAGCTATCGAGGTCAGCAAGGATGGGGTCTTTATCTCTAAATGAAATCGAGGTTGCCTGAACAACAATTCAGAACAGGGGCACTTCACCCAGTACCCTCTGGGCAACCAATGATTGACGAATGGGAGTACATGGGTTCTGACTCAAGGCCACGCAGTATGAACCTGAGACACATGAACCTACTCAAGGATCTCAGTGAAGCCCCCTGAAATAGATACCTTTACCATTTTCCAGAGGTGGAAACTGAGGACCAAAGAATTTACCCAGGATTACCGGTCAAATGTAGGAGAGCTAAAATTTGAACCAGGTGAGAATTATATTCACGCTCCAGGAAAGAAGGGGTAACCAAGTCGGAGAAACTGATGTGTAGAAAACACAGCATAGAGTCGGCAGTAGAGTCCCAGGACCAGGTGTTGTGTCCCTAAGCCCCTCATCCCCCTACTCTGGCTCCACCTGTATAAAGCAAGTGGCCCCAGAGTGAGTACTCAGATCTTTGCTGAGCCTATGAATTTCTGTGATCCCAGAGTGCATTTAAGTGAAACATGCAGGTTCAGAAACAGTCCTTTTCAACCCATTCAGAGTTGCTTAAATACCCTTTTGTGTGGCATCTTCTGAGGGGATGCTTGATTATTCCGCACCCAGTAGCCGGGGGCAACCAGGGCAGGCTTGCAGCAGTTCTTTCAGGATGTTTAGTAAACGGCAATGTGATAGTATATGTTTTCCTTATTATTAGCCATCCCGCACCCAGACATGCACTGAATGATACTATTAAAGGCTTTTCTATTTTAAAATAGCTTATTAGAATAAATATGAGGTTGGAAAGTCATTGTTGCTTTCTCTGCTGATACCCCAGACAGCCCCTGGTTATAACATTTTAATATTCACCTGCTGGTATAAGCAGAGCTGTTTGATATGCAGCAGTGATTGGCAGATTCTCTGTGCATCCAGGAACTTTCCTGGTGGTGGGGATACGGAGACAGCCCTAGGAGTATCTGTGATCAGAGCTAGAACTACCTGTCTCTGGTGTTTATTACCTGGGGAGATTAACCTGTAAGCATCCACCCCCATCCCATTCAGGTAGAATACATCAGTTCCAGATGGGCTAGGATGGTCGATGACAGATAGTACTTCTTTTTCATCCATCCATCCACACTATACGGGGGCCTGGGAGCATTAAGCTTTTTAATCAAGGAAGCAAAATTATCAAATTTGCACTTGCAGAATATTTCTTTGTGGGCAGAATGGAACAGCAAGGCTCCCCTGAGGGAAAGGTGATCAAGTGTGATCTGCCAAGTAATCTAGGAAGGAGAGACAGGTTGAGGGGGTGACAGAACAGGGGAGGGGACGAGTTTGAGAAATAGCAGATAAAATCTGTGGGATTTGGTTATGGCAGGGATGTGACAAGCAAGGATTTAAGAGCAGAAGCTCTGAAAAGCAGTCTGAGCTGGGATGGAAGTGGGTGATTAACTTCCTGTCGGTGGTATTTGAGGCCACTGGAGTAGATCCTGTCACCCAGGGATAAAACGTAGAGCAAGAAGAAAAGGGGGCTAAGGACGGGAGTTGGGGAACACCAGCATCCAAGGGGAGGCAGAAAAAGAATATCTGGAGGGAAGAAGACCGCCAAGGGACTAGTGTCACTGAAGCTGACAGGGCTTCAGAAAGTCGCAGGGGGTCAGGGCAAAGGCCAACAGGACAGGGTAGGGGCAGTGGGGCCAGATTTTGCAGAGTCGAGTCTGTGCAGCTAGTGTCAGCCCTGGAGGAGAAATCTTAAACACCAGGCACAACGACCATCATCCAGGAGGAAGCATCTACCTGAAAGTGAGCACTTAACCTCTGTCACCTGATCTGCACATCCGTTCTTGCAGGCAAGGGGGTAGATTCTCTTCTTGCCATTTTGCAGTTAAAACAAAACAAAACAAAACAAAAAAACAAAAACAAAAAAAAAAACAAAGCAAGGCTCAGAAAAAGTAAGACCTCGACCAAGCCATGAGGAGCTAAGGCTAGAACCCACGTCAGTCTGGGTTACAAGCCCTTTGTGTCTATAATTCACCACGCCGCCTCCTCCTAGCTGGTGGGCGATGCCCAGCCCGCCCCATCCGTGCCTGGTGTGCCACACTGAAGCCTCCCCAGGGCCCGCTCCTGGGGCCTCACCACCCCCCACCCCGAGCAGAGCCCTGCCTCGAGCCAAAAGCAGTGGAAGGAGGGAGCGAGGGGGGTTCCCAGCCCGGAGCCATCCGTCTGCTGGCTGCTGACACCGACACCAGGGCCCCAGCAGAATAGCAAGCTTGTTCGCTCTTGTCTGGCTGTTAGTGGTGATGTATGAATAAGCAAAGAAGACAGCTTCATTTTCATAAGTTAACTTGTGCCTCGAGTAAGGGAGACAGGGAACAGTGCACTTAATCATAACCACAGGGCCGCCCAGAAAACAATGACAAAGCCGTTTCTGTTAGTCACGGTGTTTTATTATAATAACTCCTAAGAAGACGAGACAGTGCGGAATGCTGAGGGAGGGGGCGCGCCAGCAGCCCGTGGCACCCCCACCCCCACCCCAGGAGGAGTCCCCTGGGACTTCACCTCTTCACGGGACAGCAGGCCTCGTGTGCTCGCATCACCCAGGCTGAAGCTGTCGACTTTGACCTCTGGAGACCAGATGATGCCGCCTGGCTGCTGAGCTGGGGTTGGCATGACCTGTCTCATGCACTGTCACCAGGGAGCAGCAGGGCCTCTGCGGAGAGGGGTGTTGGGAGGTAGCTCTGTTATCAGGGAGGCCTGCGAGTGTGGAGGGCGGTGTCGATGGGGCAGGTCTAGCCCATCATGCAGCAAAGGATGCAGCAGGCGACCCCCCGGGAGGCGCCCAGCCGGTCCCCCACCGTCCCCCACAGAACCCATTACTTCCTGCCCTCCACTCCTCCGACGTACCGCTGTTTCTATCGCTGTGCGTACCAGCTGCTTCAGAAGTGTTTCTCGCCTCCTCTTCTAGCTGCCTGTTAGGGTGAGGGCCGTGTTTTAGCTGTCTTTGATTCCTTAGTTTGTTGTGTGCTATCTGACACAGCAAAGCCTCAGCCGGTTGCTAAACTAAACCAAAGTCTTAGGCAGAGAAAGGACCTAGGCAGCTAAGGAAGGAGCCAGGGAGATGGCCAAAGCCACAGACGCCTCCTGAGTGCAGGCGACCGGGATAGAACCGGGGCCAGGGAATTCTGGGTGTAATGATAAGAGCAAATACCTCCTGAACAGTTTTACTAGTTTTCCAGGCATTGTTAAGTTGCAACATTTGAATAAGCAAAAAAGCACAAAATTAACTTGTGCCTAGAGAAAAAAAAATTCTAAGATATATCCTATGTGTTAACCTCACTTTATAAAAAAATGAAGAAACAGGCACCAAGAGGTTAGGTAACTTGTTTGAAGTCACACAGCTAATAAGTAGAGGAGCTGGGGTTTGAACCTGGGCAGTCTGGCTCTGGGATTCATTTTCTTCATCACTTCACTGTCCTTAAGAAGCATAACACTGGGAGCGCCTAGATGGCTCAGTGGTTGAGCGTCTGCCTTCGGCTCAGGTCATGATCCTGGGGTCGTGGAATGGAGTCCCACATCCGGCTCCCTGCAAGGAGCCTGCTTCTCCCTCTGCCTGTGTCTCTGCCTCTCTCTGTGGCTCTCATGAATAAATAGATGAAATCTTTTTTAAAAAATAGAAGTAGAAGAAGAGGAAGAAGTGTAACACTGGAGGCTGCCACTGAATTCTGCTGGTTTGTGGGAGGGATTTAGATTCCAGTTTATTTTGTGTTAAGGGTTCCGCACGCGAGCCTCACCCCAGACCAAACCTGGGACACAGCTTCCAGACCTGGTTCAGTAATTCTCAGACTTCAAGGTGCTTTCCAATTACCTGGGCTTTTTGTAATGCAAATGACTAGACCCAATGACTAGAATCCTGTGTGGTGCATTGGGGCCTGGAAAGTACTGAGTGCTCTGTAAGTGATAATCTATTTTTTTTCTATATTTATTTATTGGAATTCGATTTGCCAACATGATAAGCTATTTTTAACTAGCATCACCCAAGCTCACCTGGAAGCTTCAGAAAGAGCATTTTGCCCTCCCTTCATTCACCAAGATCGATGCATACTCCCACTCAGCTCTGTGCAGCAAATCTGGCATCTTCCTCACCCGTGTGGAAAACTGCAGAAGTGTAGTGATGACACCTGGAAGCACCTCTACGCTGGTTGCTCTGCTGAAGGCTTGAACTCAAGGTCTCAATCTCCAGAGAAGGAAGGCTCTGCATGGTTAATCTCAAGTCGTGTTCACCAAATTCCCTGTCTCTCACTTTGCACCTGGGCTGCATTTCTCATGATCATCGCAAACAACTCTTTTAACACATGCCAGCCCTCTTTAGGGTCTAAAAAAAAAATTCCTTAATTAGCATCATGATAGCGGTAATTTTAATATCCACTGGTTGGGAAAATGCAAAATAATAAACAACTACTGAGCCTTTGTTTTGCTTTTTTAGACAGATCCATTAGCTGCTCTGTCAGTGATTAAAATTAGTAGCCTGGCTTTTGTGAGTGGGCTTGTGAAGCCCCTGAACCGTTTGGAGCATTAGGGGCTAGAATGTATTGAGTGCTGTAAAAGTGATAGCTATTTTTAACTATCATCATCCAAGCTCATCTGGAAGCTTCAGAAAGAGAGCAAGCCCATCCATGAGGGTTTCTTTGGAGGTCATCCAGCATAACAGTTAGGTCCTTCTAGAACTTTAACTGTGGTCAGGGTTTTGGCACGATGCCTATCTACAGTAAGTCCTCTAACTTGCAATAATAAGTTGACATTTTGCTCTCACTTTTTTTACCTCTAAATTGGTTCGGTATCTGGGAATATGGGGTTAATATCATCTATTAATTCTCTCATGCTTCCACACTTCTAAATAAGAATTCTGGGAGAATGTGTCAATCTTGGTGAATGAGGGGAGGGCAAAATGCTCTGCAGCTTCAAAGATGTGAGAATACTAATATACTAACATTATGGGTCCCGCAGTCGGGAGGGGTTTACCCACCGGATGTCATATATTTAGCAGACATTTATTAGCACCTGTTAGTGTGTTGGATGCTACTCAGTCCTTGCCGTTGGACTAAGGTAGAAGTGAATATTTACAAATGAGGTGTGGATGTGCCCGTGTGTCACCCACGCTGCCTTTGACAGGGCATAAGTCAGCTGATGGCAAAAAATGCCAGGAGGAAGTACTAAATAGAGCTGTCTCCCGTCTCGTGTGTGAGCAAAGGTAAAGATTCAGACTTAGTGGTGTTCATAGATGTCTTTGTGCTGGAGATGCCCTGGAAGGGATTCCGGGCAGGAGTTGGCCGAGGGTAAGGGCAGTTCCCGCCAAGCAAGAGCCATGTGAGCAAGAGCCAGAAGAGAGAATGCAAACAACAAAACTGTACATTTTCATTTGGCAGGAATAAAGTGTGGCTACTTAGAGAAAGCTTCTGAGGAAGTAGACTGGAGCAGAACACTATGCATAGAATGTGAGAATACAAAATTTGGACTTCAGGTAGCTAAAGATTACCTTACCTGAAATTCAGGTGGCCACCTGAGTTCAATGAAAGATCATTCCCCTTTTGTCATTTCTTTCTTTCTTTCTTTCTTTCTTTCTTTCTTTCTTTCTTTCTTTCTTTCTTTCTTTCTTTTTTTTTTTTTAGATTCTTATTTATCTGAGACAGAGAAAGAGTGAGAATACAAGCAGGGAGGAGGATCAGAGGGAGAGGGAGAAGCAGACTCCCTGCTGAGCGGGGAGCCCAATGCAGGGCTCGATCCCAGGACCCCGAGATCATGATCTGAACTGAAGGCAGACACTTAACTGAGCCACCCAGGCTGCCCCCATATTGTCTGAGCATGCGACACCCTTCATTACACCAAACCTGTGATCATTAGTAATTATGAACCAGCTCCCCTAAGGACTCTGCAGCCCCTCCACACCCCAACCTCCATGCGAGGTTATCACGTGAGCTCTGTAATGAGGTCCCAGCATCAGGACGTGGCACACAGGTTTCTCTGCTAAGGACAGCCTGCCTTTCAGATTTCACTGTTCTATATGAATATCCCAAGCTTGTTGCATGTGGAATTGATTGGCTCTTGCACTTCCTGAATTGGTGATGGGTTTTTCTGAGGGATTCTACAAGTTTTAGATGGGCTCATATACAATGACAAAGTGGGTGGTAGTATTTTTCTCATGCCTCTAATTTATGTATTTGTGCTGGGGTGATGATTTAGATAAGAGCTCGATAAATTGATCAAATAAATTACACCAAACCCACACACCATCGTTTCAGGGAACTGTCATCACACCAAGGAGGTTCTATATCACCCAGCATGGTGTACCGGGAGAAACACTGTGTTTTTCTTAACATGCTGCTGGGCTTTTATTTGGTCAGAAAGGTCTTTATTTCTCAGATTGGCCAATAACATAAAGATTTTAGACCCCAAAGACATCGGTTCACTGCGGAAGACAATGATTATGAGTCATGTGACCTTTAGCAAGTTAAACTGTCCAAGCCTCAGTTTCTGCTCCTAGAACATGGGGATTTTCAATTCCTACCTCAAATGCTTATTGTAAAGGCAAGTAAGACTGCACCGAGATGGTAGAAGGAATCTGGGTGTCAGACAGAATTATGTGCCAGCTCCACCACCTGTCATGTACATCACAGTCCTGGCGAACCTCGGTTTCCTGGTCTGTAAAATAGTTGATATTAGGCCCAAGGGAATACTTCCTGCAAGTTACACAATAGGGTTGTCTCATGGAAGATTGGTGGATCTGATGCCCTGTGTGCCCTCCATAGAAGGCCTGGAATCCCACGTATGGGATGCCCAAAGAACTGGAGAGGGTGACCAGCTCACTTAAGATGCTGAGTTACTAAGAGGACTGGCTCACCTCTGCTGTTGGCTCCAGTAGACCAGACATATTAGAGCCGGGCACTGGGGACAGGGCAGCAGTTCTCCTCTAGAAGACACTCCCCTATTGACATGACACCATGGCTTGTTGACTCAAGATAAAGGGGATATGAGAAGCTTCAGCCAAAAGGGGGCTCTTGTCTATGAGCTTCCACCTCCCTCACCAGGGGCACTTTTGCCCTCTGATGGCAGCAGATGATGGCAGCTAATGCTCAAAAAGCCATTGAACTAGTGTACAGTGGGGAATATTGCAGCTAGAACACTCGAGGTATGCCAGTAAGTAATACTGGTAGTGAGTTAAGGGATGGTTGGACCAATGGTTGGCTGCTTCGTTGGGGATTCTGGCTTTATCACAGAGTAAGTAGGTGACCTCGGGCAAGTTAATTAGCTACTCTAGGTGGCCTCCAAATGGTAGGGCTGGCGAAGTAGGAGTTGTAAATGCATTAATATGTGTGAAGCACTTAGATCAGGGCCTGACACATACTAATGAAAGCCACTGTTGTGATGATCTGCCTTGACTCTATCTCCTGTTCAGTTCTCACTGTTGCATTTGGCTTGGTTTCATCTAAGACCTTTGCTATCTCTGTACTTTACAGGTCAGCAGGTCCTGGGCTTGGTCGAGAACCAGAGTGACTGGTACCTTGGAAACCTGTGGAAAAATCACCGCCCTTGGCCTGCCCTTGGAAGGGGCTACAACACAGGTAAATCGTGAGGGTGGTGCATGGCGGATGTTTCGGAAGGTGGTATGAGGGCTCAGCACTCCTTCTTCTGAGGGAGAAGGAAGGCAAAGCCCAGGAGGAGGCCAACTGGCTGCCTGAATTCTGCAGTGGATAGTGCCTATTCGGTCAACCTTCCAGTTCTTTCTTCAAGCCACAGCTACAGGCACAGTAGCTATCAGACCTTGGCGGTCTGTGGCAGTCTCACCAAAAACTCTCTCTCCTGACTAACCATCAGACCTAGATCCCACTGAACTTTTTTAGGAGTATGCACAATGATCTTTGCATCAACAGGGCCAACGTTGATGCAAAGATCATTGTGCAGTGACAAAGAACCCCAACGTTTCAGCTTCTTAGCACAATAGAAATTTATCTTCCTCACATTCCATGTCCATGTCAGGCCTGCTGGATCTGTGCTCACCATAAGCCGTCAAGATTCATCTGGATTCATACTTCCTCATATAGGGAGGAAATAGCAGATGTCCTATTGATTCTGAAAGTTTCTGGTCAGAAGTGACATCAATTCTGCTAATACTGCTAAAGTATCTCTGTTAATGGTATCATTCATCCATTCATTCTGTATTCAACAACTGCATGTGGAGTCCCTAGTGTGTCCTGGATGTGCCAGGAAGGCCACAAATGGCCCATGACCTCCCAGAGTGTACTGATAAGAAACTTGAGCGGCCTCCCTCTCCTTAAAGCTCAGGGCTGCCAATGTCTGTTGTCACAGTGCTTCTGGATCCTTCTGCCCTCTCCCCTTCTTCCTCTTTGCCACTGCCTTGGCACACTGTTCTCAAAGGATGCAGACATATGATCTGTGTTGGAATTAGAACTTGGAGCTCAAGGAGCAGTAGATTTGCTCAGGCCCAGAAATGCTTGGTGTCTGAGACCAGCTGTCCTGCGGTGGAGCAGGTATCTAGGGATGGCGCCACCTAAAGGGTCCTGGAGACTAGGGCCACGCTGTAGTGGGAAGAGCCAGTCAACTCTAAAAGCTAAGGGTTAGTCTCCAGACAGGTCAGGTACAAATACAAGGGCCCCAGAGCAAAAAGAAATGGATGATAGTCAAGCTTCCCAGAGATGAGAGTTCAGAGATGGAACCATAGCGGGGTCAAAGCTGGAGGAGGACAAGGGAAGTTTCAGAGTCAACATCCTGAGGAGCATGGAGAGATGCCCAGTGGGGAGCCTGGTGAAGGTTGTCCTTTGAGATGGGGTCATTCCTGACCTGACATTTGCCAGAACATCCAGGCATGCCTCACTCTATGTAATTTTTTCATGTGACACCTTGCAGGCATTACAGCCTGGACGTGTTGCAATGGAAGATATTTAACCAGCAGCCTTTCACACACCTCCTGGAGGCTTCCCCCCCCACACACACACACACCCAGGCCTCCCATCTCTGCTGGGCACTAACCCTTGAGTTGCTGGATGGTGAGGAAGTCTGAGGAACCCCCAAGAAGAGGCAGACCGCTCTGAGCAGCAGCTCTCCATTAGCTGGTTTAGAAGTATTTTAATAATGGCTAAGGCAGTGTCTGCATACTAGCTAAGTGTACACCGGGTGCTTTCTAGATGTTCATCTTATTTGATCCTCACACTAACCCACCAGGCAGGTGCTATTCTTATCTCTACTAGTTTCCTATTTATACACAAGAAACTCATGCTGAGAGAGGTTGACGCTCCAGTCTGATCAGTAAGAAGGCTGCCTTGTTAACTACTAACCTTCCTAGCTTGAACTTCAGTGGCTTGGGGATCAAGAATACTGTAACACGTGGAATCCTGGACTCTGTCTTTGAAGCATCTGGAGAGAGGTCTAGGATTTTGTCCATAAGAAGCCTCCAGGATGCTTCTGGAACAGAAAGGTCTGCTCTGAAAAGTGGCTCTGTTTCCCCTCCCAACAAACCTTCCCAGGGGCTTCCTTGGTGCATTTGAGACTGGACCTTTAGAAACCCATGGTGGGGCCAGAGATGCACATACCACTCCTCCTTATTTTCCTTTGGTGAATTATCATCCATGTTGATCTTTTGTAAAAGCCTGGATTCCAACACATTCACTTCAAGCTGGAGACTTGAAGCTGGAGACTTCCTGTGTCTGTTGGGTGGGAGAAGGGAATCTCAGGTAAAGCCTGGTGTGTGTTAAGTTTCTGTCTTTCGTACGAGAATAATAGACAATGTCACATAGAGATGTACTGCGGTGTCTCGAGGACACAGCATCAGGGTCATGGTTATCTGCGTAAAACAAAACCCACTGGTCATCAATCCAGGTTTGCAGGGAGAAGAAAAATGTGACATATGGGGAATTTATTATGACAAAAATGACACGTCCTCCCCTCCTCTCCCATCTTACTTCAGTGTGAGGTCAGGAGACATTCAAGTATCTAAACCACCTCCAGCTCCTACTTGATATGCCAAGGCGCAGTGAGTTACTTCCCTGCTTGCTGGTACTTAAAGGGCAGAGCAGATGAGGAAAGCCCTGTTAGAAGTGATGTGTCCATTTAAATAAGCCAGTGACACCAAGTGATCATTATAAAAGGATTTATGCGACATCAGAATGCATTGGCTTTCATGATGGGGATTTGTTATTTTAAGACTCGGAATTGTACCACACATCAGTGCATGAGTCATGCAGCACTTAGATTCTCACGGAAATTGAGGACTCTGTGGGGAGGGAGCATGCTGCCCTGAATCCCAGCATGTAGCAGGCCTCCACAAGGAGTATCTTCAGCAAGGCCCTGCGTTAAGTCTTCAGCTTGGTGAGGGCGAACTCCAGCAGATCCACACTGGAATTGCAATTCAGCCATTAAATGTCCAGATAGGCTTGGCCACATTGGTTCACTTCCTTGAGTAAACCATAGTTCTCTTCCTCCTAAAATAGGAGAATAGTTCCTAATATGGGAGAATTAACAAAAGAACTAGTTCAACAAGCCAGCCCTTACTGGCACACAATGTGTGCACAGGAAATCTCAGTCTGTCCTCTTGGGTCTCTTCTGCCACCTAACCTTTCAGCGAATGGAATCCATTCTCTGCTTTAAAAAACGGTGATTATATGAGGTTTTTTCTAAAGTCTTCAAAGCCCTCAGGTCAGAAAAAAAGTAGTAAATTTTTTGCTTTTCCCTGAATATAATATAATGCGGTCACCTAACACTTTTTCTCCTATTTCTCCCCTATCTGGAAGGGGTTGCCTTTTCATATTATTTTAGAAAAAGTGATGATTCTACTTCACATATCAGCTTCCTGTGTTTTACTTTAAAAATCCTCAGAAAAAGCAGATGTTTGAGTTGAAAAATCTGCCTTCAAGAGGTTAACTTTACCATTTTCCGGCTTTATTCCTTTTGGAAAGCCATGCCAGCTCTCTGAGCCCTGCATTCCTTTCTGTGACTGGAGAATGATAAGCCCCCACCAGAGCCCTTTGTGAGGCTCCCTTGTGGTAGTGTAGCTACAAGGGCCTGGTAGACCAAAGGGCATTTGGAAGGTGGTTGTAGCTTTTATTTCCCCTCCTGACCACAGCCTCACAAGTAACTGTTTTCACATAATTCAGATTTGGCCCCATTTATCAAGTTCAGCTGTGTTCACCAGGCATCCGACCGGAGACTTTACTATCCATTCTCTTCATTAATTCCTAGAATTGTCATGCACAGTAGACATTCCCATGGAAATTGCCAGCCAGCTTCCTCCTTCCTCTTGTTTTTCTTTCCCAGTCGCTTGCACAAAGCCCATAGGGCCTAAAAGATTAGAGAAGATCTGCTCACCATCTCCCACCCACTCCCCTCCCTTCTTACCGGAGCTGCGTACAACTTAATTCCATCCTCACAGAACTGCTAAAGCCACGGCAGCTGTGGATGACCAGGCAGCCCACAGCACGGGGCCCTCACTCAGGTGGAATTAAAAGGCACCTCCCACATCCTTGCATGGAGATGGGTTCATCCCCGACCACTCTGTCCATCCATCACCTAGGTGCAGGAAGCTCTCATTCACCCTGCATTCAGCTATCTGCAGGACTACCTCTTTTTTTTTTTTAAACAAGAGTATGACAGGCTCGTTAAGATTCAGCACACTTCAGTTCCTATGCTGATGGTGAAAATCTTAAAAACAAACACCAACAAACAAGAGAAAGGGAAGGAAAGCTCCAGGTAGCAGGTGACTGGAGGTGAGGGGGTAAGGGAAGGCAAGCCAGTGGGAAGGAGATGGCTGCCCTACAGAGAGGTCTGTTTGTGTACCATCCCAGAGGTTACTCAAGGACAAGATGCATCCTTCCTGAACTGAAGGACATCATATTAGCCAGAGGATGTGCTTTAAGAAACTATTTAAAAATAAAATGTATCCCAATTCCTTTCAGTCTCCAAGTAGGCCAGAGACAGGCAGATGGAGACCTGGCTCTCCAGGGAGGGAGGAGGAATTTCTCTAGGAATCCATATCCATAGAACAATAAAATGAGGACATTCAAGGACTGACTCACCTCTGAGGCTGGAGGAAAGCGAAGAAGTAGACACCATGGTGATTCCATGGCAGGGAGTCAAAAGGAGCCAACATCTGACCACTTGCCAAAGAACTGCTAAACAAATAGCTTTCATGGGCTGACTAGAAGTGTAGGATAAGGCTGACGCTTTGCTTCGCCCCCGACATCCAGTTTTCTGCAGCCCTAGGCATTTCACTCCATTTTGCAGAACCCTCCTCATCTCTTGGCTCAAAAACTAAGAAATGCTTATGCTCTGAAGGAATAACGTCATTGGATGATTTCTGTCTGTAATAATTGCATCCAGAGAAACTAGCTTTAGATGTAGTTCATTTATTGAGCACGTGCTACTGAATGCCTATTTTCTGGGTAGAAAAAGATTTTTGAAAAATAAGTGATGCCAAGAACCTTCCTTTAAGAAGATTGTAGTTTAGTGGAGAAGAGTTTGCATATCCACAAATGAACTCAGTGTGACTTGAGTCCCTGGAATGATTGAGATTCAGAGTTGAATGTCAACCTTGCATTGCAATAAGCCCAGACCAGCATTTTCTAGACCGATTCCAAAAGGCGTTGCAGGAGATGCTGATACATCTTTAGAAACTATGGAAGATAAGGTTGAGAAATCTGTATGCTGTATCCTTCCCTTAGAGATTCAAGTTGCATATCGGTGTATTAGAGATCCTGGAACATCCAAAAGTAAGGGAAGCTGTTCAACCCAGCAGCACTTCCCACTCTTATTTGATCCTAGAGCTATGGAAATGTTTGAAAAAAATCCTACTCCCACACTAATTCTGAGAACGGGCATTACACTTTTTGGGCTCTGTATCCAAAGCTCACGTCACAGAAGACCTGAAATAAATAGAGTTTGTAGAATAAGCCCATAGAAAGATGCTTGCCATTCGAGGAATGGTTCACTCAGTAGGAACATCTACTCTGTTTTTTACCATTATTTTCTCATCCATCTCCCTGCTGTAAGGATGGAAACATGTTTTTACTTACACCATCTAAGCCAACATCCTGTGTATCATTGCATGTCCGAAGCCATGCACCAGCCCTCAAAACCTTCTTCCCATGTAAAGGAATTCTGTGGGAGATAACTTCCAGACCTTCCACCATCCTGATTGGTTGGCCATTTCTAGGTAGCTCTGACTTCTGTCTGTGGGGGCGACACTCTGACCTGAATGATATGCTCTGGGTGTTACCAAACTGTCAAAGGTCCACACCTCCACTTGGACTTGAGTCCAGTCTTCGGAATCCACTCTTCTCAATCATTCAGAATGCCTGCTTACAATGTCAGCTTTCAGGCTCTAACCCAAAGAAAGTGTATCTGAATCTCCAGAGGTGAAGCCAGGAAACTGTTCCTTTAAAAGCATGTTCCCTGCAGGATTCTGATGCATGCCGAAGTTTGAGAAGCAGCCTCCTGGTACAGAGTTTTATTGCCATTTGCACATCAGGCTCAAATTGAACTTGAGTTCAGCTGAAAAGCTCCTCGAATGACTGCTCAGCCAAAGGTTCCCCATTCTGTACTTCTGCAGTAGATTTATTGACCCAGAAGCACAGGCCTTATATTTATCTCTGGTTGAGTTTTATCTGATTTAGACCAATCTTTGTCTCATTTTATTTGACTTCATTTGAGTCCTCAACTAAGGGTCATCCACAAAAATAATGAAAATGCCTTCTGTTCATTCAGCGAGTGGCCCTCCCCTCATTTTTGTAACAAATGTTTTGAACGCCTTTTTTACCATCCTGGAATAAAATTCAAAGGTTACCTATATATTACACTGTCTACAAATATAATTTCCAAAAAAAAAAAATCAATATAGTGCCCTGGCTATCATTTAAAGAAGAAATAAAAGGAAATTAACTTACTATAAAATAATATTGACTTCACATGTGATTGCTCAGGCTTGGCTGCAGTGGACAACCCGTAGAGCAGTCCGAAGCTTCTATGCCTGTGTTCAAGGTAGAGCCATCTCCATTGCGACTCTGCCAATGCAAAACGGCACCGATGGAGCACGGGCAATTGAAGCTCGATGCGTGCTGTTTGCTGTCTTTGAGATGTTTCCCCAAAGTAGTGAACGTCCCTTGGCAGATCATCACATAGCAAGATGTATCCTCTTCCCTTGATTTGTCCTCCAGGCTCAGTGTCTACCAAAACCATGCAAAACCAGTGCTTAGTTTTGTTTCTGTAAGTAGTGTTAGCTTCAGGCTCAGATAGCTGGAACATCTATACACAACCATAACACACATGTTCGGGCATATTCTTCACTCTGGTGGCCTGTCCTGGGAAGAGGTACTGCTCCCTCCATCCCCCAAAAGCCATGAGTTCAAGGCATTGCACATGTTCAACAGACAGACTCAGGCAAAGCTGTGATCTGCTCAAGAGCTCCCTCAAGGTTGGTGTCAATGATTTAAGATAATGTTCCTTGCTCAGAGGGAGTTCAGCTGGCTGGAAGTATGTAGCAATGCTGCCACCAGCTACTTCTCTCCACTTACCCTTCTTCTAAGGTTCAGTGAAGTTACCCAGTGCTTGTCTATGTCATATCCTGAACCAGAATCTCCTTTAGATCTGCCTTCTAGGTTCCCACCAGAAATCCATTCCCTCTTCCACCCAACAACGCTGTAGATACCCAAGTGAAAGCAAGTGAACAATCTACATCCTAGACCCTCTTCTCTGATATTATCACCCTCAGTTCCCTGCATATCCCTCATTCCCAGAGCCTCCACTCATGTATCGGACGGGGATGGTTGTGTCTACCTCACAGAGGACCGGGTGAGAAGCACAGATGATAATGCCATACGTTTAACATAAGGCATGTAGGCAGCGCTTGGTCCATGTAAGAGTAGCTGCTTTTTGTCATCATTTAAAAGGTGGACTAGGGGACTGCAGGGGTCCAGCCTCCTCCCACATCAGCCACCCTGTGCTCCTGGAGCTCCAGTTTCATTTTTCCTTTTAAAAGACAATATTGCTTATGTTCTGGAAATTAATAGTTGTGAGTTCAAGTGCCAGCTCCATCTGGCTCTAGCTCCATGATATCTGGGCAATGAACCATCTTTATTTATCATATCAGGACTTGAAGAGTTCCCACCTCACAGGGTTGCTTTGAGGACAAAATGAGATATTTATAAAGTACTTGGAACGATCTCTGGATTAATAAATGTCAAATATTAGTGCTTTCCTTTTATATTTGAGGTTCCCAAAGAGGGAAGACAGCTGTAGCTCTCGAGCATCTTTTGATAATAACTCTGTCTTTTGCCCATTGAAGAGATCTGTGCCTGAGCACTCTCCGTCCAGCCCCAACCATCCATTTGTTTATTCACGGGACACATAATCCTCAGGCACCCAGCATGTGTAACTTGCTGGGCACCTTCCTAGGCCCAGGGGACACCCCAGACCAAGACAAAAGGGGGCCCTGTTTGTAGGAGGTCCCTTAATGTGGGTGAGAAGAAGTCCCTGTCTTGTATCCTGCGATGCCACCACATCGGGTGCCCCCAAACTCACTCAGCTTCAGCCATTCAGCCTCTGCTAACCATTCCTTGAATACACCTGTCTACACCTGGGCGCCTCTCCAGCTCCACTGCCTTTCCCTGCATTACGCTTCTCCGTAGTGGTAATTGCCATCTGACCTAAGATAATTTCCCTCATTTTCTTTTTAATTTTCTTTCTTTCCATGAGGATTCAAGTTCCTCAAGGATAGTAATTTCTATTAATTTGCCTGCTTTATCTCCTGTCCCTAGAATCATGCCTGGCATATATTAGACGTTGCATAAGTATTGTTGTTGAATGAAATTAATAACTTTGGAAGATGGTAAGTGTTTTTGAAGACAGTAACCTCGAGCAGTGGCTGTCAGTAGGAGTTGGCGGGAAATTTGGCTCCCAAGGGTAGGTTGGCAGTGTTCAGAGACCTATTTGGTGGTCACAACTAGGGAGATGCTCCTGGCACTTGGCAGGTAAAGGTGGGGGATGCTGCCAAACATACTGCAGTGCATGGGAGGGGCCCCTCTAACAAAGAATGTCCAGTTTAAAACGCCAACACCTCTGAGTTTAAGAAACCATGACATAATGTGATGTCCTGGGGGCAGAGGGGAAGTTGGATTCTTCTAGAAAGGGCTGTTTGTTTAGGGAAGAGTTCTCTGAGAGGACCTTTGATCTGCAGACCTGGAAGAAAGGAAGTTGGCAACAATGCAGAGATCTAGAACAGCATTCCAAAGAGAACAACAAGCACAGCAAAGGCCTCAAGCAGGAGCAGAGCTGGTTGTTTGTGTTCTCATGCTGTCATGCCCTACACCCCTGGGCAGAGACATCAAGTTGACCTTCACCAGTTTTGGCTGATTAACCCATCTCTGGTCCATTCCTGACCCTGCAGGGGTCTGGCCCCTCCTCTAAAATCTAGGAACGCTCAAACCAGAGTCTTCAAGCCTGTGCTTTCAGAATGCCATCAGATTCTCCCCTCTATGCCCTTGGAGTTCTGGCTTGCATTAACACGCTTTGGAGCCATGCATCTGGCCCTGTTCTCCTGCCTGAGGTCTGGGATTTATAGAGATCACCACTAGCCCAGAGAAAATTGTGGCTAAGTGCAGCATCTCTGGAGGGGAGGTAGCCTAGGCTGGTTGTGGCACATAACCCCTACTCTTCCTTGTACACTCTCTTTCAGCCACACCAGCCTCCTAACTGTTGCTCAGGTTCATCACTTGGTCTTACTTGGCCATCTTCTCCAAAGGAGGAGTCCCCATTCCCCCACCCTCATTTCTTTTTCTTCATTGCACTTTTCATCAATGTTATAAAAGATACATTTTTGATTATTCATCGGCTGCCTGTTGTGGTGGGCAGAAGAGCCCCTGAAAGATGCCCATGCCTTAATCTTTGGAACCCGTCATTCTGTTATTTCATGGCAAAAGAGACTTTGCAACCATAATTACAGACCTTAAAATAGGGAGATTATCCTGGCTTATCCGATGGGCCCCAAATCTAATCACAAGAGCCCTCAAAAGCAGAGAGCTTCCTCTACCTGGCAGCAGAACAGATGTTGCAGGAGGGGAGTCAGAGAGATTTAAAGTGTGAGGAGGAGTCATCATGCCATTGCTGGTTCGAAGATAGGACAGTGCAACGAGGAAAGCAGATGGTCTTCAGGAGCTAACACGTGCAGGGAAGAGGGAAGCTTAGTTCTATAACCCCACGCAACTGAATTCTGCCAAGAACCCAATGAGCTCATGAGTAGAATCTCCCCCTAGAAGCTCCCAGGCTGGCCGCCATCTTGATTTTGGCCTTGTGAGACTAAGCAGGGAGCCCAGCTCAGCCCCTAGGTTTCCAACCTGTACAGCTACAAAATAATTAATAAATGTTTGCCTTTTAAACTGTTAACTTGTTAGGACAGCAATAGGAAACTCGTATCCCTGTTTTTTCCCACAAGAATACAAGCTCCTTGAGGGCAACTATCTCGTTTGCTTACTCCCGTGTCCTCTTCCAGAACAGAGAGAGCTCTCAAATATTTGTCTAGTGAACAAATGAATTCCAGCTTCCACCACTCCTGCCTTTCTGGACATGGAAGACAACTTGGAAGGTTACTGGTGGGAAACAGCCCGTGTGCCCGGGTCTGACAGTGACAGTGTGCACATTCAGTAGGCAGACGCTCAGCAGGTGGCAGGTACCTGACACCAGGTATAGTGGAGCCAAAATTAAAATCAAGTGTGGTCCCTGTTTGCACCACCATCTCCCCTCCCCCGTGGGGTCACTACTTGAAGTAGGTGGTTAAGGACAAATATAATGTAGCTGAGTGCTGTGATGGAGGGGTGTGCCTGCATTCCCGAGAGCTCAGGGGAGGCCCGGTTGCATCAGCCAACACAACCAGAGGTGGGGATGTCGGGGTGGACGTACTAGGCCAACAGAGTAGCAGGCCCCCAGCCCAGGCTGGGAGATGTGGAAATTCTTGGCACGGAGAACAGCACATAGTTTGGGCTATTAGTTTAGTCAAAGGTGTCACCTGTAGAGTTTGTGCCCAGTGTATGGGGAGTGGTGAAGAGCCTGAGTCCTGTCTCCAGGAATGACCATACAATGACCATGTAGTGATCACTTAAGCAAATCCCTTTGCCTTTTTTTTGCCTGGCTTTCTTCAATTGCTGGAAAGATTAAGTGAATGGAAAATGCCTGGCAAACAGTAAGCACTCAATAAATGGTAGCTGAGACCCCTGGCACAGTAGTACAGAGCATGGAGGGAGGTGGGGAAGCTGCAAGCTTAGGTAGAGCGGATGTCCAAATGCTACAGAGCCTCTGCGGCTTCACCCAGCAGGCTGGGACATTTTTAAACAATACACAGCTTCACTGCAGGCCCTAGGGAGACACCAAGCACCCTCTCCCTTTTCATTGTCCACATCCACGTCTTTTCCCTGAGCCAAATTCTCATCTCAGTCCTGGGGCCACAGCCTGTTCAGATGCTTTGCAAAAGTGTCCGTTAGCAGGCCCAGGGCACTTAACCCACTGCACTGCCTTCAATGGCTCTAGGTTCCCTGTGGTATCCTAGCAAGGAGGCCAGATGAGAGACCCCCACTCACCGGACTTGGGGGTGGGGGGCTCTCCTTACCCTGAGCCACTAAAGTGTTTTCCTAACTGCATCCTGAAAACAGGGTAAGATTTCTCATCCCCCGCCCTCCTGAGCAAAAGCCACTGTTCTAGAAGAGTTCCTCTGCTGTTTTTTCCTTCATTCCCCCGGCACAGCCTCACAGGAGAGAGTGTGTTTAATTCAAGGCTTCCAGAAGCTGACCTTAAACAAAAAGACTGCTCCGTGACCTCTCTCATTCTGAGATCTCCCCCCTCTCTGAACGATTTTCCTTATAAATGATTCTGTTTCCTGGGTAGCTCTGACAAGAGTCTCATGGTTTTCTTCCCTCTTTGCTAAGTAAGTAAATCACAAAGAGAAACCAAAACCAAAAGCTCTGGGTCTCCCCGGCCCATCAGCCCAGGAGGAGGACAGGGTGCTGGCCCCTCCCAGTGAGAGTGTCCTTACTACGCACGTCCTGAGCTTACCGTCATCAAGCCGCTTCCCCAGGCCCCAGCGTCCTCGCCTGTGGACTGAGAGTAATAACGCTTAGTCCATTCAGGCTGCTGTAACAGAAAACCAGGTGGGGTGGCTTCTGAAGACACCTGTTTCTCACGGTTCTGGAAATTGGGAGGTCCAAAGTCAAGGTGCCAGCAGATTTGGTGTCTGAAAGGGACCCTGCTTCCTGGTTTGTCATGGATGGCCATCTTTGCGCTGTGTCCTTCCATGGCAGAGAAGGCAAGGGAGCTCACTGGGGTCTTTTTTTCTCTCTTTTTAAAATTTAAATTCAATTAGCCAACATATGGTACATCATTAGGTTCAGGTGTAGTATTCAGTAATTTATCAGTTGCGTGTAACACCCAGTGCACATCCCATCACCCGGTTACCCCATCCCTCCACCCACCTCCCCTCCAGCAACCCTCAGTTCCCTCGAGTTAAGAATCTCTTGTGGTTTATCTCCCTGACAACTTCTTAGTTTTCACTCCCTTCCCCTATGATCCTCTGCAGTTTCTTAATATTCCACGTATGAGTGAACCCATATGATAATTGTCTTTCTCTGATTGACTTATTTTATTTAGCATAATACCTTCCAGTACCATCCACGTCGGTGTAAATGGTGGCTATTCATGCTTTCTGATGGCTGAGTTATATTCTCTTGTATATAGACCACATCTTCTTTATCCATTCATGTGTCAGTGGACATCTCAGGGTCTCTCTAATAAGGCCACTAATTTCATCCATGAAGGCCCTGTTGTCTTGACCTGATCACCTCCCAAAGCCCCCCGCCCTTCTTCATACTTTCACACTGGGGATTAGACTTCACCACAGGAATTTGGGGAGCACACATTCAGTCTATCATAAATGCTTTCCCTGAAATGTCACCATATTGCTGAGAAGGTAAAAGGGTACAGATCTGTAGAGCTGAACAAAGTTATCAGTGATTTCTTAATATCTGAGCATATGTCACCAATCCTATACCACTTTGTTACCTATGTGCTACCACTTGCTCCTCCAACCTGATCTCATGTGTTTTTCCAGATTATTTTCAACCATTCCTCATTGTCCCTGTGGCTGGAAACCTTCTCCTAAAGGCATATGGCGTTCACCCTTCATCAACAGGGCTGACTATGCTTGATGTTTGAGAGAGCTGTCAGAGATCAGAAAGTCCCAAGTCATGACATCTTCTCAGAGTATATCAGGGCAGAGGCAGAGATACTGTAAGGTGTAGGTATAGCATATATGTATTTATATAAATAAAACCATATTCTGGCACATAGCAGGTACTTCGTAAACTAGCTCTTTTTGCAGAACCTGGCACACAATAGGCCTTTCAGAAAGAGCAGTTCAACTACTTTAAAATGCCATTATGGACTCTGCCACATGCTATCAGAGTTTTTAGATTACTGCCAAAGAATAGGATCCCTTGAGCGTGATCCCAGGATCGAGTATCAAGTCACAAATCGGGCTTCTTGTGGGGAGCCTGCTTCTCCCTCTGCCTGTGTCTCTGTCTCTCTCTCTCTCTGTGTCTCTCATGAATAAATAAATAAAATCTTTAAAAAAAAAAAAAAAAGAATAGGATCTCTCTGGTTTTATTTTAAACTGCATTGCAGACAAATTTGGACAACCATCCATATCCACATTTGTTGTAAAGGACAAATAGTATAGAAATGCAGTGATGTACCAGAGGCCTGGGTTGGGAGAGCCTATCGTTAAATTTTCAGGCAACAGGAGATCTGGTTGTTAAGCATAACTACTGTTAAAAATCAAGTTATATAAACTTACCATTAGGTAAGCTATTTTTTAAAAGGTAGTAAATCAGAACTCATTTCTTCCTAATATTTTACTATTACCTGTGTTGTGAACGTTATCTACGCCTACTGTATGTATATGGTGGGGACGCTGTATAGTGATGTGCTACTGTACCTCTTTTCAGCTCCATCTGATAGCGTGAAATCTGCCATGGTGCGGGTATTTACACTGTGGAAATTGGCAAACACAAAAATCAGAGCTTTTCTTTCTGGAGATGCAATTGTGAAACATTGTTACCAGCATACCATTGAGATACAGTAATATATGAAACCTCCTCTCCCCATCCCTTCCCAAAGTTAAACCCTGTTAGCTGTGTGCAGTGTTTGTGACTTTCCTCCTTCTGCCTGTGTAATTGTTTCTCTTTATGCATGCATCTCCTTTTGAATTATCAAGTGCTCTATTTGCTTAAAAAATAAGATGCTGGGTATCTTTCTACATTGGTATATAGGGTTGTATTTTCTTTTTAAGAGCTGCATGGTTTTTCTTTTAAAAAAATGATTTTATTTATTCATGAGAGACACAGAGAATGACAGAGACATAGGCAGAGGGAGAAGCAGGCTCCCTGTGGGGATCCCGATGTGGGACTCGATCCCAGGACCCCGGGATCACACCCTGAGCTGAAAGCAGACGCTCATTTGCTGAGCCACCCAGGCACCCTGCATGGTTTTTCCATTTGATGAACATGTCATAATTTATCTCCTTTCCTAATTAATTGGGACTTTAGTTGCTAGGCTCCCCCTCCCCCCCCATTTACAAACACCACCACACATAAATATCCTTTATCTGTTTGCTTGTGCAAACATGTGTATGCACAATGGATTTTATGAAGTAGTACTACTATATCAAACATTTATAGATATTTTAAACTTTTATAATTACAACATGCTAAATGCATTGGTCAGGTGGAAACGGAGCTAATTTTTAAAAGTAAACTTTTTAAAAATTGAACATGTATGTGTGCTTTATTTTCTATGCTGGGAACACAGTCTGCATATTGCAGAAAAATCAGTATTTTATAGAGTAGCTACTTAAGAAGAACTTCTTCTGGACTGAATATGCCCTCGCCCCAAATTCATATGTTGAGGTCTTAACCTAATGTGATGGGTATTTGGATGTGGGGCTTTTGAGAGATAATGAGGTTCAGATGAAGTCAAGAGGGTGGAGCCCTCATGACAGGGTTAGTGCTCTGATAAGAGACACCAGAGGGCTCACGCTCTATGGTCCTCTCCCTCCCTCCCCCACCCACCCCTTCCCTTACCCCCATACCCCTTCCCCTTCCATGGGAGGATGCAGTGAAAAAGTAGTCCTCTACAGGAAGAGAGCCCTCACCAGGAAGCAACCCTGTCTGGATCTTGAACTTCCAGCCTCCAGAACTGTGAGAAAATAAATGTCCGTTGCTTAAGCCACCCAGTCTGTGGTGTCTGTTAAAGCAGCCTGAGCCACGTAATCTAAAACCTAATTGTAGCTTTTTATAATTTAGGCAGGTGGTCTCCCACTAAGGTCCAGCTAGGACTTTGAAGCCAAGAATCACAAGCCAGTGGCCAAGGGAAGTAGAGCCCTTTCCTGTCTGTGGGTAGCTCTGCCTGGCTCTGGTGCCTGGCTCTGGCTCTGGCACTGGGACTAAACACACTGACCAGGCCTATTGAGTGGATACAAGGGGTGGTCATTTTCTGAAAATGTTTCTGCCCTGCTCTGTGAGCCCATGGAAGGTCAGCTCTTGCTGTGTCCCTCACTGACCTCCTAGCAAGAGCTTGCAGGAGCTGTGACCCTGACACCTGTGTTGTTCAGTTTGCAGAGGAAGGAAAGGAAGGTAGGATATGATCCTACCTCTTTCTGCCTTAAGAAAATATTCTGACATTCATTCAGGGCACGGTTTCCCTGAAGACATATTTATGGTGGGCGGCATCTGATTTCCTTGAGGTCTCTCCATTGCACAGTCCCCATCTCTTAGAGTCCCCCCAGGCTTTCCTGTGCACTAGCTCACGTGATCCCCATTTGACAGAGGAGCCAGTGGAGGTGCAGAGCATTTGCTCTGTACCGAGCCCTGTGCTAAGTCCACTTCATGATTTATCTCATTTCATTCCCACTACATCCTTTGTAAAGCTAGCACAGTTATTCAAAATCTCACTTTAGGGCATCTGGTTGGCTCTGCTAAGGGTCTGCCTTTGCTCAGGTCACGATTCCAGGATCCTGGCATGGAGCCCTGTATCAAGCTCCCAGCTCAGCAGGGGGTCTTGTCTGCTTCTCTCTCTCTCTCTCTCTCTCTCTCAAACAAGTAAGTAAGTAAGTAAAGTAAATAAATAAATAAATAAATAAATAAATAAATAAATAAAATCTTTAAAAAGAAAAATCTCACTGTAGAACAGTACTTCAGAGTCATGGCTGCACGCCGGAGTCCCCTGGGAAGATCTTAAAAGCCCTGGTGTCCAGTGCTCACCTCAAACCAATTAGAACGTCTGATGTGTTGTAATGCCTGGGTGGCTCAGCCGTTTAGCTCCTGCCTTCTGCCCAGAGAGTGATCCTGCAGTCCTGGGATCAAGTCCCACGTTGGGCTCCCTGCATGGAGCCTGCTTCTCCCTCTGCCTGTGTCTCTGCCTCTCTCTCCATGTCTCTCATGAATAAACAAATCAAAAAAAAAAAAGAAAAAAAAGGACATCTGATGTGGGACCCTCTCCATCATTAGTTTCTCTAAAACCAGGCAAGTGGTTTCTTTCTACTGGATGGGCCTGCCCCCTTATCTTTCCAAAACCTGTGTTATAAAGACACCCTCGGGCATTTCCACAGCTTTCTTTGGACCTTCCTTCCCTCTTATTTATCCCCTGCCACCTGTTTCCCTAAACATCACCAGATTCCAGGACTCCATAGCTCTTTGATTTTGTGTACCTTCATTCAGCAAAGATATCTTGAGTATTAGCTGTGAATAACATCAGGCACCATGCTAGGCTCCAGGCATACTCTAGTGAAACCAGAATCCTGTCCTCAGACTGCTGTCAAGAAGACCTAGAATGCCCTCCAGATTCATCCATGTTGTCACAAATGGCAGGATTTCCTTCTCTTTTTTTGGCTGAAGAATATTCCTGGTGTATGTGTGTACACACACACCACATTGTCTTTATCATTCATCATCAAAGGACATTTGGGTTGTTTCCCTATCTTGGCTGTTTACAATACTGCTACAGTGGACATGGGTGTGCAGATATCTCTTCAAGTTCCTAATTTCAGTTCCTTCGGAGAATTACCTGTGTTAACTATACGAGGTGATGGATGTGCTAATTATCTTGATCTTAGTAATCATTCTACAAGGAATATCAAATCATCACATTGTATGCCTTAAATATATACTGTTATGTGTCAGTTACTCAATAAAGTTAAATAAACATTTTAAAAAAGACCTAGAAACAATTACAAAAGATTATAATGCCTGAGTGCCCAGAGAGAGAAAGTTCTTCAACTGCAGGGAAGAGGGGGTACAGAGATGCACCTCCCATAGTTTAATTTGCACCCCCTTTGTTGCCTGGATTCTGACCCATTATCTTCTCCTTTCCCCCAGGGGTAACAGAACCCAGCAAAAATGCCAGTGACATTAGAAAGAGAGAGACTAGCCTCCTGGTCTGCCCGTTGCCTTGAAAGCTGTGCCTGTCATCCACCTTTATGCTTAAACATCCCCCATGTACTCCTAAGCCCGCAGTTGCCAGGTGTCCTTTTAGACCGTATTTGACATTTCCCCACAGCAGGTCAGATGTATTTGAATCAGAATGGTCCAGAAGAGCTTGAATTGGTTTGTGGGGCCCTCGGGGGCTGCTACAAGTAAAGGCGGTCTCCGCTCAGACAATTATGCGAGAGAAATTACCAGTCTTAAGAGACATCGCTGCTGCGCTGAGGCAGGCTCGGCCCACTGGGCCCCAGGCATCCGGCACGGACCATGTGCCCAGCACGGTGCAGACAAGCACATCTTTAGCTATGCTCCACAGAGGCATCAAAAACACGACACTTGTCTTCAGCAAATCTAGGATTAAATTAGAGTGGCCAGGCAAATATACAGAGGAAATATTTATTTCTTTTTTAAATTTTTTTAAAGATTTTTATTTACTCATGAGAGACAGGGAGAGGCAGAGACACAGGCAGAGCAAGAAGCAGGCTCCCTGTGGGGAGCCCGATGCAGGACTTGATCTCAGAACCCCAGGATCACAACTTCAGCCAAAGGAAGATGCTTAACCACCTAGCCACCCAGGTGCCCCAGAAACATTTCTTTCTTAATCTTAGTTTACTTGATATCTCCCTGATGTTAACCTGTTTAGAAAAGCAGGGAGTGATGCATGCCCAATGTAGCCAGCACCTGCTTTAGTCTGTCTCAGCTAGGAATGATTTTTACATTTTTAAATAACTGAGGGGAAAAAATGAAAAAAAAGACAAGTATATTTTGTGGTACATAAAAAATATATGAAATTCAAATTTCAGTGTCTGTGAAAGTATAGCTTAGGATGGCTGCATGCTCTTAAAAGCCACACAAACACGGATCCCCACCTCCCAACAAGGAGTTCATGCACCCATGATCCTCCCAGATAATTGCTTATAGGTATAGCTCTAGCCACATGTCCCCTCCCCCCACCTCACAGAAGCAGAAATTTATTTCCAGGGAGAAATCCCACCCTGCACTAAGTAGATCTGTAGGAGGATAATGCAGTTTGGCACCACCGCCCCCCCACTCCTTCCTTCTTTCTGTTTTATTGAACGCCAGAAACATTATCAAGGGAAGGACATTCTCCCCTCTTGCCTGAAAGCTTGGATCAGGGTAAATTTGCACCTTCTTTTTAAATGATTGACACCACAACAAAGCTGGATTAAGTTCTCTCTTCTTTCTCCCCAGCATTCAGTGGGTACCCTGCTAATCCAATTTATAGGAAATCCTCTCCTGTGAACTGGACGGCCTGTGGACTGCCCACATCGGGCTGGCAGAGAACAGATAGGCTCATTCATTAGCGCAGGTTCACACCCCAGAGGGTTACCACTCCAGCGCCTGCTGGAGTCGCTCTGCAGTAGGTATGGGCCTTTGTGTGCCCACGGGAATAATGTTAATAGTCCTGGCTCACATTTACTGAGCACTTGTTATAAATGTGATATTTCGAATGGATTATTATCTTGTTTAACTATCACAGCAGCCAGGAGGTTGTTTCCACAGCAGATCAGCTCCCTCAGGGCCTTTGCACTTGTAGCTGCTTCGGCCTCCTTGCTTACCCCATATTGGCATTGTATGGTCCCTGGCCTCCTGTGGGTCTTTGCTCAAATATCACCTTCTGAAGAGAAAGCCTTTGCCAACCATCCATTTAAAATTTCAATAGATCCCCACCCGAGTGCTCCTTACCTCCCATCCTGCTTTATTGTTATCATCAGACAACATGCTACATCTTCAACCTGCTTACTTACTGTCTTTTCTCTCAGCATCTAGGCTCCATGAGGACAATGACTTCTGTTTTCAGAATGGGTTCTGTATGTAGGTTCGCAACAGACATCAGTTGAATGAAAAAATAAGTGTAATATCACCATAACCGTTTAACAGACTATGAGGAGAAGTTGACAGAAGTTAGCTAACGTGCCCCAGAAAACAGAATTAACCTGTGTCTCAGACTCTCAAGTCTTTACAGTGCTGGCCACCAGCACCTGACCAAACCCAAATCCTTCTCTAGAAATTCAATCGTGCTAGGAAATTAGGAGACAGAACTGCCATTTGTGCCGTTAAAACGTCCCCTTGAAGTTAGCTTTAGTGTAACAGGGATTCATGTTAACAGAGGGGCCGTATCTGGTCCCTCCTCTGCTCTAGGCACTGTGCTTGTTGAAATGCAACTCTCCAGAGTTCAGCGCAACACCAAGGCAGATCATTATACTTGTCGTGAGCAGACCTGCTGTGTGTCACAGACCGTTGGAACCTAGGGTGCAGTCAGACACACGGCCACCCTTGGCAGCTCAGTATGTGGTGCAAAGCATGTATGATGACTATGGATCTTAGTCATAAGTGTAGACTAGGTTTATGAAGGTTTTTTTGCAGCCGGTTTGCTTATAAGGCCTATCCAATTTCATTTCATCGACAACCATCCTGGGAAACACATGGCTTTGGGAGCCAGACAAAACTAGGTTTGAAGCTGAGCTTAGTTACTTTCAACTTTTCTGAGATGTTATAAGGAGTAGAGGTAACGGGCATGCCTAGCACAACACCCGAAGCCTGGTAGGGGTCCAGCAGTGGGCGTGGCCACCCTTGTTAGTTATCAGTGTTATCATTTATCATCATTCAGCTTCTGGGCAGTGAATCCAGTGCCCACAGGTCAGTAGGAAGAACTGAGTTGAGTCTACCTCAGATAAAACAATAGCTCATTATCAAATGAAGTCCCTCTGCTGAGTGGTTTAGGACAACAGTCCTTTGAGTTCTTATGAATACCCGTTTTACAAAGGAGTATAGGGACCCACAGAGCAGTAATGAAGTCACTCTACTTGCCCCAGGTCATATAGCTGATTTAGTAAGCACGGAGCTAACGTGGATTGATGCTGGCACCCTTATTCTTCATCGTTATGCTTGAATCCCCAGACAATCCAAGTGGGAGGCTTGAGAGTTGTTGCTTCCAGTCAGGGAAGCAACAGAAAGTACCAAAGCTGGAGTTGAAGGACTTGCACTCAAGCCCTACTTCTGCTACTGCAAAAGCTTCCTGACATTAGGCCCCTGAGCTTAGTTCTCTGCATCTTGCTCTCCTCATCTACAAAATGAAGAGATTGCTCTAGATGTTGTCCAGGGGTCCTTCCCACTCCATGGGCCTCTCATTCCGCATGCTGCAGATCTAACAGAGTCAGCACACTGTGCCCTTAGAGACCTCAGTTGAGATCACAGCGTTGCCACTCACTAGCTATATGACCTTTCTGAGCCTCAGTTTCCTTATTTGCAAGCTGAGCATAATCATCCCAATTTCACAGAATAGTCCAGGGGATTAAATGATTATAATATACATGTAATAAGATCCCATCAGATGACTTAAGGTGCTCCAGTGAAGGGACTGTTTATGCTGTGAGTTGATGGCACTGAAAGTATCAACAGGGATGCTGAGGCACCAGAGACTCACAGAGGCAGTGAGCTGTTACCACTTCTGGAGCAAGAGATGTGTGTTAGTTTCTTAGGGCTGCCATAGTAAAGTACCACAATTGTCTGGCTTAGCAGAGATAATGGGTTTTGTTTTGTTTTGTTTTGTTTTTTTAATAAATTTATTTTTTTATTGGTGTTCAATTTACCAACATACAGAATAACACCCAGTGCTCATCCTGTCAAGTGCCCCCCTCAGTGCCCATCACCCATTCACCCCCACCCCCGCCCTCCTCCCCTTTCACCACCCCTAGTTCGTTTCCCAGAGTTAGGAGTCTTTATGTTCGTCCCTTTCTGATATTTCCCACACATTTCTTCTCCCTTCCCTTATATTCCCTTTCACTATTATTTATATTACCCAAATGAATGAGAACATATAATGTTTGTCCTTCTCCGATTGACTTACTTCACTCAGCATAATACCCTCCAGTTCCATCCATGTTGAAGCAAATGGTGGGTATTTGTCATTTCTAATGGCTGAGGAATATTCCATTGTATACATAAACCACATCTTCTTTATCCATTCATCTTTCCATGGACACCGAAGCTCCTTCCACAGTTTGGCTACTGTGAACATTGCTGCTATAAACATCGGGGTGCAGGTGTTCCGGGGTTTCATTGCATCTGTATCTTTGGGGTAAATCCCCAACAGTGCAATTGCTGGGTCGTAGGGCAGGTCTATTTTTAACTCTTTGAGGAACCTCCACACAGTTTTCCAGAGTGGCTGCACCAGGTCACGTTCCCACCAACAGTGTAAGAGGGTTCCCCTTTCTCCGCATCCTCTCCAACATTTGTGGTTTCCTGCCTTGTTAATTTTCCCCATTCTCACTGGTGTGAGGTGGTATCTCATTGTGGTTTTGATTTGTATTTCCCTGATGGCAAGTGATGCAGAGCATTTTCTCATGTGCCTGTTGGCCATGTCTATGTCTTCCTCTGTGAGATTCCTCTTCATGTCTTTAGCCCATTTCATGATTGGAGAGATAATGTTTTCTTATAATTCTGGAGGCTAGAAGTCTATGATCAGATTGTCCACAGGGTTGGTATCTTCTGAGGCCTCTCTTCTTGGTCTGTAGTGACCATCTTCTCCCTGTGTTTTGGTTGACCCTCTGTGCCTGTTTGTCCATATTTCCTCCTCTCACAAATAAGGACACCAGTCATACTGGAGCAGGGCAAAGCTCGATCATCTTAGTTTCACTTCACACCTCTTTCAAGGTCTTATTTCCAAATCCGTTCGTATTCCAGGATACTGGGGGTTAGGACTTCAACATACGAATTTGAAGGGAATGCATTTCAGCCCCTAACAAGAAGGAAAGGGAGGAGATAATGCTGCCAGAAGGCAGTGAAGGATAGAGCCATGGCTGCCCAGCAGAAGCAGAAGCTGAAGCTGGAGAAGACACAGGCCCTGTTGGAAATACTGCCCAAACTGGACAGTCCGTGGGAACGGAACACCCTCTCTTTCCAACCCCCCTCCAGTGTGTGGCAGATGCTTCCAACCAGGAATCGGCCCCCAGGGATCCCAGGTAATTCCATCTGTAGGGAAGTGGCTCTCAGGGCGCAGAGAAAAGCAGAGAGTGGAGCCGGAGCAGACAGATGGAGAATATGCCACCTGGAGAGACACCTGGCACATAAGAAATGTTCGAGAAGTGCTTCTTTCCACTTCATAAGTGTAGGGAGGAGAGTGAAGAAGGCAGCTGTGAACCCTACCTACCTCACTGGTTGTTTTGCAGTACCTGCTTTTTCTTTGAGCATGTGAATAATGAAGAGACTTATAGTGCACCCTTCCATGTGGACTCACTTTGTTTAAGTTTGAAATTGCAAAAAGCTTCTTGCCCTTTTTGCACTCCATTAGCTCAGCATTCAGCCAGGCTCCAGCATACGTTCAGCTGGTCAGCATTGCTCGGCCATCCACATTGTCTCCGCCTTCTTGGTAAGTAAATGAGATATGATCTTGTGCAGTGGAGCATCTAGCCAGACTGGTAGGGAGAGTCGGGCTCATTATTTGTAAAAAATTAAAATCTCCATGCCAACAAGCTGGTCAGCAGGTCTGACTTCTATTCAGCGAATAATTACTTTTCTGTACCTGCAAAATGTCGGGCTTCAGACCTCCCAGACAGACTCAGTAGTGCTATCCTCGGTTCTCATGTCTACCTCTGGCTTTTCTAAACATCATAATATATCCCATTTTGTTCACTGGTAATTTTAAGACCCACTTTTTGGGATCTCTATATTCTTTCCCATAGACAGCTCCAGAAAATACTTTCTTCTTGCTGGCAGAGGTAGGCTGGAGAGTCTTTAATAACCACCTTAATAACAGTGGCCTGGGCATCGTCAACAATGTCTCTATTCAGTATCTGTCATCTCCCGAGGTCTGATGGCCTGGCCATGGTAGGCTGGCTCGTCTCAGAGCTGGTCCTATAAGACACTCCATCTCCCTGTGGGTTTTCTGGGTGGCAGGAAAGCCAAAACTACAGCCTTTCAGCAAGCATGGTTCCTCCTGCCATGGGTATTTCTTATCACTTGCTATCTAAAATGGGCAAAATCACTTTACTTTCTACAACCTAATGATTATCTGAAAATTTGCCCAAACCAGAAAAATGGCAGTAATAGTTTTGGCCTAAGACAACAGCCAAGGGCTCTCAGAATCAGGTGGATTTGGGGTCTGGGCACTGTGTCCATTTCCTCGGACTGCCGTGTAACAAAGTGCCACAGACCATGTGGCTTCAATAGTTTATTCTTTCAAGTTTTGTTTTGTTTTATTTTAAGATTTATTTACTCATCTGAGAGAGAGAGTGTTGGGGCCGGGAGGGAGGCAGAGGGAGAAACTCAAGCAGATGCAGGGCTCGATCCCACAGCCCTGAGATCATGACCTGAGCCAAAACCAAGAGTCTCGATGCTTAGCCAACTGAACCACCCAGGCACCCCTCATAGTTCTGAATGCTGGAAGTCCAAACTAAGGTATTGTCTGGGCCACACTCCTGCCCTGCCTCTTCCAGCTCTGGCAGCACCAGGTGGGCCTTGGCTGCGGCTGCATCACTCCAGTGTCTGCCTGATTGTCACATGACCTGCCCTCTGTGTCTGTTCCCATGTCTTATCAGGGCCCGGTCATTGGATTAGGGCCCAGTCCTAAGTAGTGTAGCTCATCCTAACTTGATTATATCTGCAGAGACTGTTTTCCAACAAGATCCTATTCACAGGTCAAGGGGTAGGATTTGGACCTACCTTCTTGGGGGCACTCACCACAACAATGCTTTTCCTCTGCTTGTTATTTGCAAAGAACACTCTCTGGCTAAGAAGATCTATTTGTAGAATCTCCTTGGATCTGTACATCTGACCAGAAATTATCCCCTCATTTTGGCCCAGGAGTCTAGAAGGACCGAGGAAAGCTGAGAGATTTAAAGAGTTTGGTTGGACCAAAGTGGGGAGCAGGGGACAAAGAGAAAGCCCAGGGGAAGAGTCGGGTCCTGAGGAGCCTCAAGTGTTGTTTACTTCATGCCAGTTATTTTACTCTGAGCCAGCCACTTAGCCTTTCTGAGACTCAGTTTCCTCAGAGAGATGAGGATGGGTGGAGGCTTGTATTTGATAATGTTCTGAGGTTTCTTCTAGTTTAATATTCTTTGATGCCACAAACCTTCTTAGCCATATCACAATCTTAACCAAATACAATCTGTCCAGGGATACGTGTATTTTTGAACCAAGCCTGCCTGCCCAGCAAGCACACTTCTCTCTGTTTGAGTACCCACATCACCTGCCAACTCTGGTGTGTAGAGACCATGTGAGTTTTCCATCTCCATATATCTGGTGCCTGGCACGTGGAAGTTCCTCCATAAATACTAATTGAATGGATAAGGGAGTGAGTGAGTGAGTGACCACCAGCCTTTTATGAGGTCTGCGCAGCCCTTTGTTCACCATCCCTGCACACTTTCAAAAACCCCAGCAAATTCAGGCTTCAGGTGGGAGGATTTCCATTTTTTCTCTTTCTCTCTGCTCAAGAGCTTTTGGAAAGGAAAAGATTTTTAAAAACAAAAAGTAGGAGCTTTTAATTTATAGGATCAAAAGTAAGTCCCAGGTAAAATCAGCAGGGGATTTTAAATTAAGTGGTTTTTAATAAACTCACCTTCTGTTGGGTCACACATGAGAAGAGAGCTCTAGCGCTTCAAAGTGGGAGAGAGGGAAGTGGTGATTTCGAGGGTCATTTTCAAGAACATTTCCGGGATGAAAGCCCCTGCATTCCCCAAGCCACTGGGACAGAAGTACGCACAGTGCCCACTTACAGCTTTGTTTCTCTGGTCCAAACCAGCAAAACCACAGGAAGTGCTGAAGGAATAGGGAAACAGATTTGTATCTTCGTGTGTTGGCCCTTGCAGGGCAGATTCCAGGCCAAGAAAATGCAGACAGCCAGTGAGGACTCGGAGTGAAGGAAAACCAATATCCTACAGATTCCCAGGAGGAAAGGGGAGAAGAGGCCCTGGTAAATAAATCTGGGAGATGTTGAATGCAGTAGCCCCCTTCGAGGCTCACTGGGCACCCTGATGCAGCCAATATTGTTTATTTAAACCACATGTGTCTTAAGCTTAATTTACTGACTTAACCCTGTTTCCCACACACCTGCTTTAACACACTGGTTCAGTGTGTGTAGTCACTGTGAGTTTAGGAACGGAGGTTGAATCTGAAACCTGCTCTGATCTCATCTAAAGGAGGCACATAGCCTCCGTTTCTCCTTCTGAACTAAGGAAGCATGGAGTCTGCCTTAACCAGGCCAATTTGAGCCGGATCATTTAGCTTCACTATAGACTGGAAAAACATTGTTTGGAAAGAAAAAGTGGTAGACTTGTTCTGAAACAAAAGCCTTGCATCATGCTGAAGAGTGCCTTCAGGAGGCGCTATGACACACCATGGTACAGTTGAGTGGGCTCAGAGTATAGTTGAGAGGGCCCAGGCACAAAGATGAGGGCCTCCACACCACACACCGGGAGAGATGACATGTCAATTCTGAAACACTTGTGCTGATTGGCATCTCTCTTGGCTGGCAGGCAGCCACCCATGCCCTCATGGATCTGATCGGGCCTCACCCTGTGCACAAACCCTCCCTTTCCTGGCCTCATGGAACACTTGGTCTCCCTGTGAATTTTCACACAAGCAAACTGATCATGGCCTGTGGTCTTCACAGACACAGTCCTTCAAGCATGTACTTCTGGTTTTCCAGGAGCTACCTGACTTGTTTCATCTTGAGACCGCAGATGCAGCTACATCTTGCCATATCTAGTCATGAGCATGCACACGGACATACACTAGGAGGTAGCGTGGAGTGTTTGAAAAGCCACAGATCAGAGAGTGAGACTAATTTTGCCACTCACTAGCTATGCATGCATGAGCCTTGTCTCTTCATCTGCAAGATGGGGATCACTCCATCCACCTTGCAGGTTTGTCCTGAGACTCGGAGGGTCTGTAAGGAAAGCCCTCATCTCTAGTAGGCAGCAGTGTTACCAGCACCATCACCACCTCCCCATCTCTTCTCCCTCTTGCAGTCCCCTGGTAAGAACCAATATCTGGCTCTTTTTTAAAAAGCATTATTTTCTCCCTCCTCTCTACAAAGACCCCCACTTTTCTTTCCCTGACATCTTGGCTACAGAGCCATTGCTGCATATTCAATTTAAAAAGCAGAAACATTGCCCTCTGATCTGCAGATGAAATGCCCTACCGCTGGACCAGATGTTCACGGGAGAAGCCTTTGATTTTTAATTTATTTGGTGTTCGTCTCTCTTGCTCCCAGCACAACAGCTGAAGGTAAAGCCCTGCAGGCCCCATGCCTCCCAATCAGCTCCATTGGGAGCCCCTGTCACATCGAAGGCATGCTGCCTCCGTGCAGAGTGCTGGCCTCCAGAGCGAAGGGCTCGCCCCATGCTCCCAGAACCCCGACAGCAAGTATGGAAATGGGCAGATCATGTAGCAGCAAATGCCAGGCAAAGGCCAAAGTCAAGCTTTTTGGCACCACCATCCCCCTGACAGGAGGAAAGCTTAGTGTCACAATCTTAACTCCGGGCAAGCATTGCAAAGCCAAATCTGCGTCGTTTCAGCTCGAAAGGGTCTAATTTCAGAAGGAGCCATTTTCATCATTTTAACCAGAATTCACTTAAAAAGCTTGCTCCCACATTGCATGCATGCACATAATTTGTACTCATTCTAGTGGGAATTATGCAAGTAGAGTGAGTGATAATTAGACACCTTAATGAGGAAATGTATAGTTTCTGTAACTGTTATTTATAAGCTTTTATGTACCACTTCATATTTTCAAAGGCCTTTACAATCATTAATTAGGCTATCTCCCCAGCACCATAGGAGGGAGGTCAGTAAACAGCTAGAGTTATGTTCTCTCAGAAATGTTGTTTTTCAGCGCTTGTACAATGCGTGTGCAAACTCCTAACCTTTGAAGAAACAGGCAGATTCTCTCATTCATGCGTATCCAAGTAATTATATGTAACAGTCTATACAGAGACTCTTTAGCTGCTTAGGAACATCCTTGATGCACCTAATTTTACTCGGGATAAATTTTCTTTCCTTTATTATTATGTTTTTTGTTCTTATGGGTCTTATCCCTTAGCTGTCGCTTAAGAGTCCGAGGACCTCCTGATCATGCTGGTTGGGATACCATCAGCTTCCTGTTGGATAGAAGACTGAGAAGGAACATGGGCTTGCAGATATTTCAGAATTTTTAAGTGTGCGGGGCATTCTGCACACAAGGGGATTTTAAATATTTTTAGAAAGATGAGTGAATTTGGACTGGGAAAATTACTAGGTATGCATATTTATTAATTAATATTTCTCAGTTCAGCCATATTGAGCATTGCGCTGGCTGTTCTAGATACTTCTTAATGTCATAGGATTTTTACTTTGAGGTAGGAAAGAATAGCTCATGGCATATACCAGATACTTTTAAAGATAGACTTTTTAAGTCCTCATAATCATGTTGGAGTTAATGCAGGATTGTTCCCATATTTTACAGAGGAGGAACTGGGGCTCAGAATCCCAGTGACTTTTTTCAAGAGATGTTGCTGGTAAGAGAGAATGTCAGGACTCAAAACCCTACTGTTTTCAAGTCCACCTGGAAAAACTTGGGGTTTCCATGTTATAAACAGCTTCCTCTTCTGTGATAGTGACAGAAACATCTGTGTTCCCAGAATCCATTCCACAGCCTCAGCTTGAGGATGTGGGGATATTTATTGTACAAATAACCTGTTGTTAATTACAGATTTATGAGCAAAGACCAACGTTTTCACCCATGCTAGACAATTTAATGTGGCCACTTTAATTTTCATTTTTTGGGCGAAGAGAGGGAAATGGTTCATTATCTTTTAAGGTCTGCTGTTCAAACATGGTAGAAAATATTTGCTGTCTGGTAGGCATTCACATCCCTGAGAGGATGAGCCTGTCTGGCCTGACCTTCACGTAGATGATTGTATCCTTTAGCTTTCAGGTTAGATATCATTTATTTCAGGAAGCTTTTCCCTAATGCTTCCCTCCACACTCAGATCACAGTCTATTTCCCTTACTGGATCCCATGCTTCTTACTGCATCTTTTATCTGTCACAGTGTTTGCATTTTTCTCAGTTGCCCATTTCCCTTTCCCATTAGGCCTTGGTCCCTAAAAGCAAGGGCTGTGTTGTATAAACTGCCAAGTTACCAGCTAACCTGGTGATTAATAGGAGGTGCTCAAAACACACCCCAGATGAACTATACAAGAAATAACTTCTGAATGCAGGCGCCATGGTTGGAGATCAGACAGGGGCCCCACTGGTTTGTTTGACATGTCAAGAGAAACTCTTGACATATGGCCAGGTGGTAGGTGCTGGGAGCCCTGAATCCCATGAGCTCATGCTGGCCTGCGTTGGCCAAGTACACATTTGTCATTAATGTTTACCATGAGGCTGTCCTTCAAAACATCGAGACAGGGGCACCTGGCTGGCTCAGTCAGTAGAGCATATGACTCTTGGTCTTGGGTTTGTAAGTTTGAGCCCTGTTTTGAGTGTGTATAGATTACTTAAAAATAAAATATAAAAAAAAAAAGCATTGAGACATATTCCATAGACCCTACTGACACATGGAGGACACAGTCTTCATTAGTTCTAATGTTATAGGATGCAGACCCTTTCCCAGATGGGGCAGCAGGAGGCACTTACCATGACATTGGAGATTCACCTTACTTCTTAGCACCTCACTGCCCACATCTATCCAAAAGCGGTAATAATGACTAGCCGGTCTCCTTTCTAAGAATGTTATGGAGTCAGAGGAGGATAAATGTGAAAGCTCTTGAATACAGAAGCTGACAGTGAAGTTCATAAGCTTTGTAACATGTTTGCTCATGATTTTTTTTTTTTTTGGATTCTGTTTGAATCAGGGAATGGACAGTAGTATATTTAGTAAACATTCTGGGATTCTAAGGAGAAAAACTGCATATTGGCTTGTCAAGTATGAAAAGAAAGAGTTAGTTAAGTGGCAAGTTGCCATCAGGCCATGTTTGCTGGAAGGAATGGTCTGTTGGAAGGAAAAAAAGTAAATCGTGGCAAGATGGTCCTGGTGTGCCCAGCTAAGGAATTAACAGCTTGTTCTTTAGACTATCTAAGATACTTGAGGCCTTTGAGCCTATGAAGTGACTTGATAAAGCGACATTTTAGGTTGGCTTTTCTGAAACAGAAAAGTTGTGGTCACTCCTTTGCTCGAAATCCTTCACTACTCCTAGGTGTCCTCAGCAGGACTTGCCAACCAGTGTGACACCTGTGCATGATAGATGCAAAACAGTGATCCCTTCAGTCCTGGGCGCCCCTGAATGGGCAGCCAGACCTTGTCTCTGGATCAGCCCTTCCAGCCACAAGCAAGTTATAAGGATATCATTTTCTGTGTAAGAAATGACATTGAAAATGGTTGGAAGGCATCCCTTTTGCACAGATACAAGCCCTTCCTGACCCATACCCCACTCACTTGCTCAGGGTCACATCCTGACATTTGTCCCAAAGGGCTCTATTTCAGCTGTCCCACCATCACACACACCTCTTCCCACATGCCCGGTCCTGCTGTTCTGCCTTTGTCCATGTCTCTTCAGACATCCCTGCCTTGTCTGCCTGGCCTGATCCACGCCCTGGATCCTGGCTCACTAAGGCCTCCCTCCTGCATTCTCTTGATAAGCGTTGTACATTGTCACTGTGCACTTGAATCATGATGGTCTGTGTGTCTTCCACGGATGGGCCTGGCCAAGACTGAATGGTCTCCACCTAGTAAATATATGTTGAATTAATATTGAATGAAACCCATGAAACTGGGAAAGTAGGGAAGAAAAACACACACAAGTCCGTTTCAGTTGTTTGCACAACATTGGTGCTTGCTAACTACTGAATGAGTCAACAAAGGAAGAGACACAAAAGCCATTTTAAATATAGACTCCGTGGGACACCATGATGGCCTGAATGTAAGAGAGGAGGAAGGTGGAGTAGTTCGAGATGTTTTGGGACAAGCAGCATCCTCAACACGGCAGTCCTTGTACAGTCTGGGAAGCTAGACCTCAGCTAAACCCTCAGATGTATATCTAACAAATTAGGCTGTTAATTGCAACATTGTTTATATAATAGGAGAAACCTAGGAAGCAGCCCAAATGTCATCAGGAAATGGTTAACTTGTGGTAGGGTTATACAGTGAATGAAGTGATTGCAATGAATAGACTAGATATTGAAATCTTCACATGGTTAAGTCTTAAAGACATAACTTTGGGTGAAATAGAAAATTAGAATTGAAGGTAGGCACTCTGAGACACTCGAAGAAGCAGCATATATTGTTGATTAATAGATGCACAGGGAGTGAAACTATAAGCGCATGCATGGAAGTGAAACCCAACCACCTCGGGGTAGTGGTTACCCTTGGGAAAAGGAGCCAGAGTAAGATGAAGGACCTTTTGATTTATCTGTCATGTTTTATTATTCACAACAAATGTGGCAGTATATTATTAGCATTTATTAAACTGGGGTGGTGGGTATTTGTCATATTAGTTTCTAGACTTTTCTGTTGGATTGAAGGGCTCATGCTTTTAAAAATTAACATCACACAACAGAAAAGGCTGGGTAACCGGGAGAGTAGCCCCACATTTCTGCATCTAGGCTTCTGTTCTAGACGCCCGCCTCTTTTCAATGAGCCTGGCAAACGGTGGAATCACACTGGCCACAGAGGATCTAACAAGTCTTAACACCATTTAAAAGCCTCAATTCTCCGTTCAGTCCCCTGAGACTGATAGATCTCTTGACATCTCTAGAGACTTGAAAATGTACATTAATACCTTCCATCACTGTTTATGGCTTCTACCCATTTTCTCTGTATATTAGAGCATCTATCCAACCTAATTAGAATTAGTTTTGCAGTAAGATTTAATGAAATTGTCTTTTGAGTGTTTGACTGGGATACCCAGTGTTAGATTGGGATGAATTTTCTTGAATCCGTCACTGTTTTCTCTTGGTTTGTAACTATAAATTTTAATTTTCTTTCTCCCCCAAAAAAGCAAATAGTATTTGCATGGCAAATTTCACTCTTTCTAAAAGTGCTTCCATGAACAATTTCAGTGGTGTCCTAGAGCTAGCTTACACTGACTAAGGGTGGGGGGAGTCAGTTGTGTGCATTTCTTCCCAACTGGGTGTTCAGTGACATCACGTTGGTACCTTGAAATCAGCCAGGGTGGGAGTATTTACACCATGGGAATCGGCAAATGCTACCAATCAAGTTTTAGGGTTTTTTCTCTTGAGAGCTTGTGGTTAAACATTTACTAGCCTTCCATTAGGGGGCACAACAGCTTCCTGAGCTGCACAGGGCAAGTAGCATTTTTCTCATTTCACAGATACAGAAAACCAAAAATCAGAAAAGGAAAAAGTCTTGGCCTGAGTCACAGGACTCCAGGGCTGGGGGTCCAGTCTGTGTGGTGTAGATGAAGCGCTGACTTTGAAGCCAGGCAGATCTGAGCTCAAATCTAGTGTAGCTTCTCTGATATACTGTGAATTGTTCAGGTGTCTGACTTAGGCTTTCAGTTTCCCCACCTATAAAATAAGGATGACCATATCTAGCCTGTAGGATCTTGTGAGCATTAAGTGAAAAGATGCATGCAAAACCTAGCAAACCACAAAGGAAACATGCAAAAGAATGTAATTTGACCTTTTGACTTACGAGTGCAGATCTGTGTATTACCCCATTCTTACCATTGCCATATTTTTTAAATTTCAACTCTACTAGACCAAACACCTCTGATGAAATGGTGACTTTATTTTTTCTCCAAATACGTGCCCCTGGAATATGTTTGGTTTGTTTGTTTGTTTGTTTGGTTGTTGTTGTTGTTGTTGTTTTTTAGGTCTCAGAGTTGACATTTATGTGTGATTTGGGGAATCAGTTTCTTTCCAAAAATCTTAGAAATGTATGTACTAGGGATCAACAAAGATCATTTGTCAGCTGCCTAGAGTTTTCTCTGCTGGCCATTCCTCCGAGCTAAGCATCCTGAGCAGGATTGGTGTGGGGGCCCATGGGTGCTACAATTCCATGCACCAAATTAACTGCAGTGGCCTGCGGGGAAATTCTCCTGCTGGCTCCTTGTGTTCTGTGCTCTGTGCCTTCTCTGCCTGCTCCAGCTGACCTGGGAGTGGACAGCTGCGCCTCAATCATTCAGCAAAGCCAAAATGTGCTTTTTTTTTTTTTTTTTTTTTTGCACTAGTTAATTTTTGCCTGAGTGATAAATGTAGTTGTTTTAACATTTTGATAAATAACAGAATACGATGACACCTTCTCTCCCTACACCATCCCCCATTGACTCAGGTCCCTCCCCGTGAAGACTAACAAAACAAAACAAAAATGGAGCTCATCTTAAAGACCTGGCATTAGCACTGCTTTCATTGTACTTTACATATGTGTTGGTTGTCGGGACCAGAGAAGACTTGGGAAGTCAGAAACACTGGATCCAGCTCCTGTGACTTGTCAATAAATGCAAAAGCAAATTGGCCAGACTTACCTAGAATAAAATTGCAGAGGAGCTGCTTTTTATCTATAAAGATAAAAATGGCATATATTGTGCAAACACCTTCCATCAGCTAAACCTCGGAAGGTTATCATATTTCCAGAAAAAAAACATGGGGAAGAACCTAATGCTTATAGGGAATGTACTACATATCAGGTGCAGTCCTAGAGTCTTTTTAAAAATAGTGTGGCAAAATATAACATAAATATACCATTAAGTATAGAGTTCAGAAGCATTAAGTACATTCACATTATTGTGCACCCATCACCACCATCCCATCTCCAGAAAGTGCTAGGCTGTTTTGCCCATCTCACCTAGTGTTTGCAGCAGTCTTGGAGGCTGTTGTAATGTTCTCCGTACACTGAGGATGCTTCAGAGAGAATGTTTAAAGTTTCATACTGAGTCACTGGTAGAGCCTGGGATTGAATCCAGGTGTGTTCATCTCCACAATATGGACAGGTATGCCAGGCTCTGTGTCTTACTACTGCTTTTCCCTCCTCCATCCTATGCTGTTGCCCAGGAGTGATCCTGCTGCTTCTGGATAAACTACGGAAGATGAAATGGGAGCAGATGTGGAGGCTGACTGCAGAGAGGGAGCTGATGGGCATGCTGTCCACCTCCTTAGCTGACCAGGTGAGTGGCCATGTTAGAAGGTACAGTTGTTCTTGAACACCCTTGTACTGTTTCTGAAAGAAACTTGAAAATAGATGGGTCTGAATTATTTTTCCACCGATTGCATGACTGTGCCCTGAGATAGATCTGCCTTATGCTTGTCTGCCAAAGACAACAGCCGAGCTTGTTTGTGAATTCACTGTCCGTTCTGCAGACTTTGCACACTGTATGCCAGGGACGATGCTCAGCAATAGGATTGCAGAGCTAAGTGAAGGAGGCAGTCCTTGGCCTCAGAGAGCTCCTAGTTTATTGAAGCAGACTGATAAGTAAATGGCAGTCAGATGTGCTGAGAGGCGGTCGCTGTCTTTGTCTTGCTGTGAGATGCATAGCTCCACTCCTGTAACTCTGGAGTACCATAGCATATTTCCCAGACAAGATTTCATTTTGCTTTTCTCACTTTTAAAGCAACACCTTTTGCTTACAACCTGTGCTATGACCTTATCCTCCAGGGAAATGCATTTAAATGGAAGGGACAAACTGCCTGGCAGGGTTAACTGACTTCTAATTCAGGCGATCTGAAGAAGCCTATGCACTCCACAAAACCATTAACATAAATTGATAAAAATCCCGTTTCTCATTTTTGCTAGGAAAATGCAGGTGCCTGAGCCTTTGACCTTGGCTCTACCAGGGTCACACATTTAGACTTTGAGTTCCCTTTGGTATAGCTGGCCGTGTTGAAATGGAGATAAGACTTCCCTGGGTCCTCTGCATTTTATCCTTTCCTCTTCATCCAAAAAGCAAGCTCACTCCCATGTTTTTGCTCTGTGTTCAGTGGTCCAATTCATTGTATTTTTGCAAAGTTTTCTAATGCAGAGGAAGCAAGAAACTCTATAGGGTTACTATACTTTTTTTTTTTTTTTTTTTTTTTTTTTTTTTAGCATTCTTATTATTCAGTATTTCCCAAGCAACCAGAAACTAATTTCCTTTTTCAAACATGAGGTCTGGTATAATGAATGAGTTAAAAATTACCCAGGTAGCTGTTTTAAACCTGAGGGGAAAATTGTCCTCCATCATCATATTTTAAGTCAGGTCACAATGACTCAAGTGTGTCCCCAAAAGCTAGCAATTGCATGTCCGTGTCCAATGAGGATAGTTTATCCAGCCATCTCCTTCTGCAAAGGCACATAATTCACCTCCCGGCACCACCTGTCAGCAGCTAGTTAATAAGTATGGCCTGGTGCAGCGAAAGCTTGGACAAAAGCCCTGAAAGAAGGAAAGCCTTCCTAGAAAAGTCGGAGTAGGATTTGGAGGTGGGGGTGTGTACTCGGGTACCATGGCCTGCAGGAAAATAAGGCACATCCATCATCGAGTCCACCAAAAGCCCCAGGAAGAGCTGCTAAAACAGGATCTATAATTTGTCTCAGCCTCTGAGCGAGTGGAGCAACTTGTCATCATGCAGTTTCCTCTCCTGGAGGCTTGGAATGGATGACACAGGGCTCCTCGATGAGGTGGGAAGAGGGGCAGAAAAGTGACTTCATTTAATATAACCCAGCACAGGTAAGAAAGATACTTCCTCTCTGCTCCCACATCCCCTTGCCTGATGGCGCCTTATGAGACCAGGAGAGCCCATGAGCATCAGGTCAGCGTGGGGCATCCCCCTGTCTCTAAGCAAACACAACTGCTTGGTTCTAGAGCTAGGAGAAGCAAGAGGAAATGCCCCCGCAGTGCCAGCCAGCCTACGTTCAGAGCAGGAGGTTTAAGAGAGGCCCTTGCACAGGAGGTGGTGCACTACGAGAGTTGGCATCCTAAGTGAAGCCCACCTGACTGTTTTGACTGTGTCTGGCTTTTATCTTGCAGGATATTTTCAACGCTGTCATCAAACAGAACCCCTTTCTCGTGTATCAGCTCCCCTGCTTCTGGAACGTGCAGCTGTCGGACCATACCCGCTCTGAGCAGTGCTACAGGGATGTGTCTGATCTGAAGGTAAAGTAAGGACAGGCTACATTGGGTGTAGGGCAGACCTTCAAGGAGGAAGAGGAGGAGGAGGAAGGGGGGGGTGTCCAGCAATAGCAGAGGGAAGCTGGATGGGGAGCGCTCTTCAGGGGGATGAATGGCTGAGCTTTTTGTGCAGTGTGGTGAGAGAGATAAGGGCGTCAAAGGGCAGAAAGACTGTGCTTTTCTCCTTTGTTTTTGTTGGTTTTTTTTCCCCTCTTGTTTGGGCTTTCTGGAAAGCATAAGGCCTCCCTGCATAAGAACCAGCTTGCATATGGTTATTCTTCTTGCCACCTGCTACCAGCCGTTTTGGTTCATGTCAGCTCCCCAAATCCAGTCATTTAACTCAAACAAAAACATTTATTGAGGGACTACTCTGTGCCAGGTGCTGCAGACGTGAATAACTTCCATCCTACATTCAAGTCGCTTGTGGCCAGAAGAGAGACATGTGTGAGGAAATGAGCCAGGGGTGGGGGGAGGACATGCACACCAGGTGCTGTGGTGGTTTTCGGGGGGGGGGGGGGTGGCACCAACACAAATGGCTCACTCTACCCCCGCAGCAGTAATAGTGACGGAATCCAGGTGTGTCAGGCTTTCTGCTCAGCGAGGAGCCGGCTTCTCCCTCTCCTTCCTGGAGCTCCTCTTTTTCCCACTATTTCTGTCTCTCTCTCTAGGTACCAAACATCGTAGTAGGGCCTGGAAATAGAAGGATGAACATAGCCATGACTTTTAGGCAACCCACTTGAACCATGGAAACCTGTGTAAGGTAGAAGGGCCCACAGTGACCCCCAACCGACCAGCTGAATACAAACAGGCCCATTAGGTGACCCACCTCAAAATATCTGTAAGCCCTAGCTGACCAGTGGTTACTGACACCCGGACGCAGGTACCAAAGCAGGGAAAATCCATACGTCCCCATACCTCCTCACCCCCCCTTCACTACAGCCCCACCACAGCCTCCAAGCCTGTCTGCCAGCACATGTGTTTGCCTCTCTGGCTATATCAGACAGGAAGTAGACACATGCAACCATAGAGAGCTTAAGTCATTTAATTTTTTTTAAGGATTTTATTTATTTATTTATTTATTTATGAGAGAGACACACACAGAAAGGCAGAGACACAGGCAGAGGGAGAAGCAGGCTCCCTGCAGGGAGCCCAATGCGGGACTCAATCCTAGGACCCCAGGATCACAGTCTGAGCCAGAGGCAGATGCTCAGCCACTGAGCGAGGGAGCCACTCAGGTGCCCCTATGTCATTTAAATTTACTGGCATTGCGATAACAATCATTAAAAGTTTTATGAAAGGAAAAACCCAAACTTTGCTTTCCAAATAAATCCATCTTTTCCAAGTAGCTTTTGGCCCATGTCCACAGGTGTGTGTTGCCTCTTACTTATAGTCCCAATGCACATAGAATTCTGTACTCTTCTGTTAATGCACCACTCCTGTTACTCTAGCTATTTTCAAATTTTCACAAATATAAACTGCTAATGAACAGGCTAAAGTTCACCTTTCCAGCAGTGAAATCACCTAGTTAAAAAGAAAGAAACTTGTTTTTGTTTTCTTATGTACCCGAAGTCCCTTACAAAATGTTAGGGAGTGTTTAAAACAGAAGTACCTCCATCATTCATTCTTTCAATCAACATTTATGTAGTTTCTTCACTATGTCATGTATTTCTTAGACATAAGGAAAATATATGACGTACTCAGGAATATTTCCAAGACTGTCATGAATTGGAATTTTAAAGGTGAGGAAAATAAAATCAATCCTGTAGAAAACACCAAAAAGTACCAGATTAAAAAAAAATTTAATGATTTGAAAGCATAGTCTATCAATCCATAAAGTAAATGAAGTAAGCAGAGGCCAGAAATGATGATAAAGTATGGATCCAGTAGGATAAGCAAAAAGCAACTAGATCTGGGGTGCCTGGGGGGTTCAGTCGGTTAAGTGTCTGTCTTCAGCCCAGGTCATGATCCCAGGGTCCTGAGATCGAGCCCTGTGTCAGGCTTTCTGCTCAGCGAGGAGCCGGCTTCTCCCTCTCCTTCCTGGAGCTCCTCTTTTTCCCACTATTTCTGTCTCTCTCTCAAACAAATAAAATCTTAAAAAGAAAAAGAAACTGGGTCTGACATTGGCTGGGTATTTGCTAATCCTTGGGAACTAAAGGCCTGGTTAAAAGTAGGTAACTACATAATTTACTATATAATTCGAACAAAAGAATGCTATTGTTAGCGACACTGGGACATTAGGCCAGTCAGGAAAATTATATGTGTAACCTTTCCATTGAAAGGCTGTGAGTGGGAATTTGGGTTCCAACCCCAAGGAGGACCGTTAGAAAATCCTTGCTGGAAGTCAGGATCCAGGAAAAGTGAAATCCTCAGTGGATAACAAGTTTAAAAATATCTATAGGAGAAGATGATAGAGGTGTTAATAAAACATTGTTAAATGTTTTATCCTTGGCTTTAGGTAGAATAAGAGGGAAATGTTTCCCCTAAGAATTTCTCATTTCAAGCTTGTGCTCATATTATTTGAGGGAGCTGAGATTGTACGTGTAGGACAAAAATAGAAAGAAAAAAGTGAAAATGTGCCAGGCACCTGGCAGAAGTAAACAGAAACCTGATCTAGAAGAATAGTCTCAAAAACAAGAAAGACTTGAATGAATTCTTTAGATGAAGTTTCAAGAAAAATGAGTTCTCATTCCGTAATCCCTAAACACAAAGGGAAATAAGCCGCCATGAGAGAGGGCAGAAACTATAGAATTATTTTTTCCTTTTTTATATATATATATATATTTTTTATTGAAGTTCGATTTGCCAACATATAATCTAACACCCAGTGCTCATCCCGTCAAGTGCCCCCCCCAGTGCCTGTCATGCAGTCACCCCATCCCTCCCCCCGCCTCCCCTTCCATTCCCCTTGTTCATTTCCCAGAGTTAGTAGTCTCATGATTTGTCACCCTCTCTAATTTTTCCCACTCAGTTCCCCTCCTTTCCCCTATAATCCGTTTCACTATTTCTTATATTCCCCATATAAGTGAAACCATATTATTGTCCTTCTCTGATTGACTTACTTTACTCAGCATAGTACCCTCCAGTTCCATCCACATCAAAGCAAATGGTGGGCATTCATCCTTTCTAATGGCTGAGTAATATTCCATTTTATATATATAGACCACATCTTCTTTATCCATTCATCTGTCAGTGGATATCAAGGCTCCTTCCAGTTTGGTTATTGTGGACATTGCTGCTATAAACATTGGGGTGCAGGTGTCCTGGCAAGAAACTGTAGTATTAAATCTCAAAGACTTTAGGTATGAGACTCATCAGATATAAGACATAAGGGTTTTTATTTTGTGTAAGAAATAAAAGAGAATTAAAATGATGGAGGAACAAGAGAGTCTCAAAGGCAAATGGACCTATTTGGATCAAATAGTCCTTTTAGAAGTAAAAAATATAATTATTGAAATTACAAATTAAATGAATGTTTGAAGCAGTAAATTAGACCCGGCTAAACAGAGAATACCAGAAGAGATGATAGCTGAAGAAATTATCCAAAACCCAGCACACAGGGAGAAAGAGAAGAACTGAGAGAGAAGTTCAGATATTGGGATATGTCTAATTAAACTGTCAGAAGGAGATAATGGAGAAAATTGGAAGTGAGGCATCTTTGTAGTAAGTGGGAATTTTCCAGAACCATTAAAAAGTATCCATACATACAAGCAGTTTAAAGAAAGAGAAGGCTATGTTAGATCTATAGGAGTAAGACTGCAGCACCTTTAAGTGATTTTTTAAATAACTAAGAGAATAAACAGATTCTCTACGAAGACATTGCATGTGTAGAATAAGAGTTCTTAGCAACAACAACAGAAGCCAGAAGTGTAGAAGTAATACTTTTACTGTGCTAGGTGACCACAACAATACATTGTATACCTAGCAACACAAGAGAAAGAATATTCAGATGAGCAAAAGCAAAGAGAATTTACCACAAACATAGCTCTTCAAAGAAACTTCTAAAGGATTTATTTCGGGAATAAGGACTGTGATTCCAGGTCCAAGAAGGAATGCTGAACAGACAAATCAGACATATGTAGGAATTCCTAATAAAAATTTCTAAAAAGTAGTATGTAACTGTGGTCTTAGAAAGGTTATACCTAAAATAACAGCAATATCACATAAGTCAAGAGGAACATGATTAGAAGAATTAAGGTATTCTAGAATCAGTGTTTTGTTGGAGAGGGGAACGAAATAATTTTAGGTGCTAAGGTAGCTGTGCTTGCTAACCTTTTAAGCTTAAGCACTATGAATTGGGAAAAATGCATAATTTATAAATTCATGGTGGGTGAGATGGTGAGTGGAGTAAGAAAAACCAAAACAACCAACCAAAATATCTCCATCTTTAGAAAAAAAGAGAAGAATGCAAGAAAAAATGACAGCATAGGAAAAAGAGAAAGCAAGAAATCAGATGGTAGAAATAAGTCTAAATATATCAATAACCAAAAAAGTAAACTACGTTTGGGGAGGAAAAGACACATTGTCAGACTGAACAGGAAATAGTATTCAACATATGCTCTTTATAAAAGATCTACCTAACACATTGACAGTTAAATGTTGGAGAAGGAAAACCAAGATAACTGTCTTGGTAGCAGACAAAGCATTGGTAGGTGTAGAGATGGTCATTTTAAAAATTAAAAGTTTAAGGGTGCATAAGTGGCTCAGTCGGTTAAGTGTCTGTTCAGGTCATGATCCCAGGGTCCTGGGATTGTGCCCCACATCGGGCTCCCTGCCAGGGGTCTGCTTCTCCTTCTCCCAGTCCCCCTTCTGTGCCCTCTCTCCTCTCTCTCTCTCAAATAAATAAATAAAATCTTTTTATTTATTTTTTTAAGATTTTATTTATTCATGAGAGACACAGAGACAGAGAGAGGCAGAGACACAGGCAGAGGGAGAAAAAGGCCCCATGCAGGGAGCCGTGGGACTCGATCCTGGGTCTCCAGGATCACACCTTGGGCCGAAGGCGGCGCTAAACCACTGAGCCACCCGGGCTGCCCTAAAATCTTTATTAAAAGTTTTCACTAAGAAGATACAAGAACTCTAAACTTGTATACATTTCATACTATGGCATGCATATTAGATATATTCACACACACACATTCAAAGCTAAGTAGAACTCCAGAAAATAAATCGACAAATCTACTATCATAGTAGAATATTTTAATGTATCCTTATCAAATATCGGAAGATCAATCAACCCAAGAAAGTGGATTAAAAATATGGAAGATTGAGGTACACAGTTAAAAATCTTGATTTATTGGGCAAATAAGAAGCCTTGTACCTAACAGAGAATATACACCCTTCTCAAGCTCACATGAGACATTTACTATAAGTAACCATGTTCTGGACCATACAGCAAATCTCAATATGTTTCAAGAAATTTACATACATATACATAAATTTGAACATGTATGTGTGTGTGTGTGTGTATATATATATATATATATATATACATATATATATATATATATATTCTCCATGACACAGTATAATTAAATTAACAGCAGTAAGATTTTTTTAAAATATATTTGAAGGGCACCTGGGTGGCTCAGTCAGTTAAGCATCTGCCTTCCCCATGGTCCTGGGATGGAGCCCCACGTCTGGCTCCCTGCTCAGTAAGGAGCCTGCTTCTCCCTCTCCCTTTGCCTGCCGCTCCCCCTGCTTGTGTGCCCTCTCTCTCTCCCTCTCTCTCTCTCTCTGTCAAATAAATAAATGAAATCTTTAAAATATATATATAATATTTGATTAAAACTGAGAGCATACTTTTTTTTTGTAAATTTATTTTTTATTGTTCAATTTGCCAACATATAGAATAACACCCAGTGTTCATCCCATCAAGTGCCCCCCTCAGTGCCCGTCACCCAGTCACCCCCACCCCCCACCCACCTCCCCTTCCCCCACCCCTAGTTTGTTTCCCAGAGTTAGGAGTCTCTCATGTTCTGTCTCCCTTTCTGATATTTCCCACTCATTTTTTTCTCCTTTCCCCTTTATTCCCTGTCACTATTTTTTATATTCCCCAGATGAATGAGACCATATAATGTTTGTACTTCTCCGATTGACTTACTTCACTCAGCATCATACCCTCCAGTTCCATCCATGTCAAAGCAAATGGTGGGTATTTGTTTTTTCTAATGGCTGAGTAATATTCCATTGTATACATAGACCACATCGTCTTTATCCATTCATCTTTCGATGGGCACCGAGGATCCTTCCACAGTTTAGTTATTGTGGACATTGGAAACCATACTTTTAAATTACTCATGGTTCTAAGAAATCATAATTGAAACTGACACCTACTTAGAACTGAATGAAAATAAAAACGATACATGTCAAAATTAGTGAAATGATACAAATATATGAGGAAATTTATAGCCTTAAATTTCATATTAAAAAAGAAGGGAAAAAAGAAGAAAGGCTAAAAATTAATAAGCCAAGTCTATAACTTAAGATGATAAATAAAGAACATTGGAACAAATTTAAAAAATAAAAGGCAGGGCATAAAGAAGATTGGAGCAGAAATTGATCAACAAATTATTCTACAAAGTCCAAAGTGGGCTTCTTGAAAGGAACTGATAGAATAGGCAAAGCAGTGGCAGGACTCATTGAAAAATAACAAGAGAACTCACCAATAAATAAATAGGAAGCCATAAATGCAGATTCATGTATTCAATCCCTACATGTCTTTGAGCCAATCATCTTTCTGAGTTCTAGAAATACAGCAGAAATTAAACAAAAGTTTTTTACCTTGTGGAGTTTTCAATCTAATATATAAAGATATAAATAGATACAAATATATAATCTAATATACTATGTCCTATATTAAATATAATATATTAAATATAATTATAATAAATTAAATATATAATATTATTATGCTATAATATATAATTATAGGACATATTAAGAGAATGCTGTAGACAAAATTATGTCAAAAGTTTGAGAACTTATATAAAATGAACAAAATCCTAGATATGTATAAATTATCAAAACTGGCTTAACGAAAAAACAAATTCTGGATTATCTTCTAGCCATTAAGCCGTTTTACAAAGTACACAGTATCCCTAAATGATGAGTAGAGATAAGTGCTACCATTTTTTTTTTAATCAAAAGATAATTCCAGGACTCCTGGGTGGCTCAGTCAGTTAAGCATCTGCTCTGGCCCCAGTCATGATCCCAGGGTCCTAGGACTGAGCCCCTTCATCAAGCTCCCTGCTCAGTGGGGAGTCTGCTTCTCCCTCTCCTGCACCCCCTGCTTATGCTCTCTCTCTGTGTCAAATAAATAAATAAACAAAATCTTAGAGTGATAATCAGGGGTCCCTGGGTGGCTCAGTTAAGCATCTGCCTTTGGCTCAGGTCATGATCCTAGGGTCCTGGGATCAAGCTCTGTGGTGGGCTCTCTGCTCAGCAGGAAGTCTGCTTCTCCTTCTCCCTCTGTGCTCTCTCTCAAATAAATAAAACATTTTTTAAAGAGACAATTCAAATTTTAAGTAAATTTCCAGAGAATAGAAAAAGAGGAACACTTTTTAATGCATTTCAATGAGGCCACAATATCCTCAATACCAAAATCAGACATGGAGAGCATAAAAAAGGAAAACTAGGCCTGTCTCACTCATGAGAGGTTTGCAAAAACCTTAAGGAAAATATTAGCAAATCGAATTCAGCCATGTATAAAATAGATAATACATCATGGCCAACTTGGGTTTATTCCAGGAAAGACAAGAGTGATTTAACATTGAAAAATCCACAAGTATCATTCAGCATGTTAATAGATTAAAGGAGAAACAGCATATAATCATGTAAATAGATGCAAGAAAGTGATTTGATAAAATTAGATATTCATTTATGACAAAAACTCATAAATAGTATCCACTGAAAACCTACAGCAAAGTTTTGCTGAGCATCTGCTTAGGGATGTGCTAATTAATTAGTAAAAGAAAGACAGAGAGACCAAGAACACGCATACCTATATGGAAATGTGGTATATAAGGAGGTGGCTTGCTGGGCACTGGAGAAAGAATGTAATCGTCCACCAATGGTGCTAAGGCATCTGATTATCCATATGGAAAAATGAAAACTGATCCCTATCTCATATCATGCACAAAATTAATTCTGATGGATTAGAGACTTAAAAGTGCCAGGCCAAATTAAATTTTTATTTTGAAAAATTAAATAACTGGCCTGTGACCTCAGAATTGGGAAGAATTTCTTTGACAAGACAACAAAAGCATATATCATAAATGAAAAGATCAGCAAATTCAGCTACACTGAAATTAATAACTCTCACCAAAAGAAAAGAAAAAAGACATTGTCAACATATATAACTGACAAAGAACTAGTAAGTGAAATACACAAATAGTTCTTACTAATTAATAAGAAAAATGTGTAAAAGAGTCATTTCACTGAATTGTAAAGAAAACAGCCAGTAAACACTTAAAAAGATGTACAACTCTTTGTTAATCTGGGAAGTGAAAATTAAAACCACAAATAATTTCACCCCCACCAAATTGGAAGAGTGGTACTATCAAGTCTCAGTTGATCTGTAGGAGATCTGTAGATCTCTCCAGTCTTGTTGACAGAAGTGTCCGTGGATCACCAAATTGAAGCAACACTTTAGCGCCATCTTATAAACTTGAAGTAGTACATATTTTGCAATATAGGCCTTGGATGCACGTGGTCAAAAATTGGGAAGTGGGTGAGCTTCAGAAGGAAGCATTCCACATTCAGCTGTCGGGGCAAATATGACAAGACATTGAAGCAATCCCTGGGTTCTCGTAATAAATTGACATTTCTTCACCAGGCAAAAGTACAGGAGACTTCTAAACTCTCAAGTCTTATTTTCATACCAAAAATAAAACCATAAAATTTCTGTAAAAATCAGTGTTACTGAAGATCTTGACAGTCCTTAAAAAAGGAAGGAAACTCTGACATGTGCTACAACGTGGATGAATCTTGAAGATATGCTAAGTGAAATGAGCCAGGCACAAAAGGAAAACTATCGATGGTCTCACTTATATGAGATACTTAAAATAGTCAAATTCATAGAGGAAGGAAGTGGAACAATGATTACCAGGGGCTGGGTTGAGGGGAAAATGTGGAGTTAATGAGTACAGATTTCTATACGAGACATTGAAAGAGTCCTGGAAATGGTGGTGATGGTTGCATAACAATGTAAATGCACTTAGTGGCACTGAACTATACACTAGAAAATGGTAAAATTTGTGTATATTTTACCTCAGTAAAAATAAAATCAAGGGTGAGGAGGACCTTGGTGGATGTCTTGTGCAGATGATTATTCTTAGCAGGATTAGTATGAGTTTCATTAAAGAAACCAGACAGGTATGCATAACATATGGCATAAGCCAATATCTTTGACATGGTATCTGAGAGCCTCTAAATTGACAGTCACAAAAAGGAAAAGTCAAGGCACCATAAAATAGAGAGATTTTCCTCTGTGAACTTTCAACTTGGACATTTTATAAATGCCAGCAAAGCTACTAGGTGTCCAAGTGAAAGTGTGTCACGTCTGCCCATCACAGAAATACCAATGCATTCATGCATTTACTGGGTAGTTACTGTATGCCAGGCACTGTTACAGGCCCTAGTGATGCAATGGGAGACAAAACAAAGTCACTGGTCACCTAGAGCTTAGATGTTAATGTAGCAGGTGGCTACGCCACTTTGACGTTGCTCAGTGATTGGTTAAGTATTGTCACTTTGAACCTGCCAAACAAAATAACTTCTGAACTCTTTTTGGCAGCCTATTCTATGTTTAAGTAGAGGACTTTCAAATAGGAAAAAACCAGGAAGACAGAGTCAAAGCAAGTTAACTCCTCTCTCTCTAGATAAACCTAAAAAAGAATCTGAAAGTCATTTTACCCACTAAGATCTTGTCTAACAAAATCTTAGAATCCTTAAATATACCAACATATAAACATGGGGAGAGAGTTAAGGGATGAAGGAGAGCTGACAAGTCTAGGTTCCACCCTTGGGGCACATCAGGGTCTGGACATTGCCATGGAGCCTGAGGGCCTGGTTCAATAACAATGTGTGTGTGTGTGTGTGTGTGTGTGTGTGTGTCCCTCCAGGCCAACCTGGACCTCAGAGTCCAGGTAAAGGTGCATCTTCTTCATTTTCTTTCTTCTTCCTTCTCCCATCCTTTATGTCCTCCATCATATTCAACGGTTATGAAGGACCTCCTATTTGCTGGTTCCCATGTTCTCCACGGGGAATATACAGATGAATCCTGAACCCTGCCCTCCATCAGCTCACACTCATGCTCCAAAGGGTAGCCCACCTAAGAAGCCCCACCTGTGGGTCACACAAGCTACTGGCACTGGGTCAGCTGACTGAAAAATGTCAGTCCAGGCAAGAATCCTAAAAATAGGTTAACTTTGATTTGCTTATCTCTTCAACCAAGGCCAGATTTTTGTTTTTGTTTTTGTTTTTGTTTTTGTCTTTGTCTGCTATTGCACTGTATTTATCTTGCATGGACACCTTGTTATCCATCTTCTTTGGTTCTCCTGATTCCTTCCCTTGAAGGGGGAGCAAGAATATAAGGACTCTGACAAAGCAGGTGGAGGACAGTCCTGGATTTTGTATTTTCCCATTCCTTTATAGTCTCTCACCCACACCTAGTCTGACAGCCATTTTTTTAAAAGGGATTTCTTTTTTATCAATTGTTCCAAAGCTTTGCCTTGGCCTTTCATGGAAATAGCAACTCTCTTTTTGTATTCACCTAATTCAAAGAATATTTCATTACATTTCTAATTACATCAGAAATACAAACAGCATAGAAGCACACTTGATAACACACAACTCACTCTTGGTAAGCATAAAGCTCTACCAGAGACGAGCTTACTAGCCTTGGGCATCCAGCCTGCCCTGGGTGTGAGCAGAGAACTTTATGCTAAGCAAAGATTGGTTAAGAGAACAACTAGGGGGAAATAAGGGGAAAGAATTATATAGGCTTTGGGATCCAAGCAATCCTGTCAATTCTAATGACAGTCCTGCCTCTTACCAGCTGAAGGACTTGTATAAACCGCTTACCTTCTCCCAGTCTCAGTTACATTTTTAATGAAATGGAGGCCATGATTTTCGGCCCTGTTCTCCACCAGGCCCCATGAGTGCTCATAGAAACACATTTGACTTTACCTCGGTCTTTGTGTTTCAAAGACCTTCATTTTTTATCTTTCAGTCCTAAAGCTTGATGACTCAGCCTTCCCTGGCTGAATCTTAAATAAAAAGAGAAGAACCCAAAGGAGCATCTTTTTATTCTTTCACCAGGAGCACAAATTCTTCAGAGATGAGCAAAGGGCCTTGTGCCGGGTTGGAGAAGGGACAAGGGGAGAGACACCAGGAAGCTGTGTTCTAGTCCTTGAGTCTTCACTCGGCTTTTAGAGAAGGAAGCCCTGGCCGGAAACAGTAGGTGGTGGTCAGGAATTGGCAAGCAAAGGGTCCAGTCCTCGGATCTGTATGAGCTCCTGGAGCCCCAGGGCTGAGCCATGGTTCCTGCTCTTAGGAAGGTCACAGTCTAGTGAGAGGCAACCATTAGCAGAGAATTCCAGGACAGGTGCTGCATGTTGCAATGGAAGGAAGTAAAGGAGCCTACGAGAGCTCAGGGAGGCCCCACTGGGGACAGTGTGATGCAGTCTGTGTCTTGAGGGATTCTCTAGGAGACCTGAGCTCAGTCTTTTTTTTTTTTTAAGATTTTATTTATTTATTCATAGAAACACAGAGAGAGAATGAGAGGCAGAGACACAGGCAGAGGGAGAAGCAGGCTCCATGCAGAGAGCCTGACTTGATCCAGGGTCTCCAGGATCACGCCCTGGGCTGCAGGCGGCGCTAAACCGCTGCACCACTGGGGCTGCCCTGAGCTCAGTCTTCATATCAAGTCTCTTCCTTCCTTGTCTTCTGCCCTGACATCATTCCTCAGCTCCCAAATACCCTTGCCCCCCTCTTCCCAGTCCTGTTGAAACCACCCTTCCTTCCCTGTGTGTGTCCCCAGAGAATGGGAAGGAGCAGAACCCCACATGTGAGTCAGGAACAACAAGCCTAGTGCTGGTAGGCAGGCAGCAGGGAACCACACAGGGTTCCAAAGACATCTGCCCAGAATGCACTGATCCCTTTTGGGGATTGACAGGAAGCAAGCTGTGGCCAAGACTTCAAAGGATGCCATGGGGGTTTTCAGGCAGATTGGGTGGGAATGGTGTGCCTGCCAAGTGCGGTATCACTTAATCTTTGCAAAAGTCTCACAGGGTGAATATTAATCTGTTTTATACATTAGAAAATGAAGGATCGTGTGGATTAAGTCACTTGCTTGCCCAGAATCACACAGCAAAATAGGACTGAGCTGAGGTTTAGACTCGTATCAGCCTGACCCTGACTCCAGAGCCCTTTCCTCTGACACAGGGATATGTTCTCACCTTCATATATTTTCCCAGGAAAACATTTGATGTGAGATAATGCTTCTATAGGATTATTCTGTGTGAGTCCTCTTTGTATTAAATGGCTTTTGGAGGGCTAACCCCGGAGCAGAGGCTCTTAGTATAACATTGTCTCCTTGAAAGAACATTTGAATTTTAAGCAACAGACTCAGAGGTTGGATTTTTGACTGCCACCCATTCATAAAATAGGAGCTGAGTGCACTTAAAAGAAAAATCCTAAGGAAGAGAAAAACCAAGAGAAAACGTGCCATCCATATGGAGAAATGATGTATGTTCCTAGAGGCAATCTGTACCATTTGCATAAAAGGAGTAGCACATAATTCAAGTTTTAAAACATTTTATAATACTTAGAGAGGTGTCAGTTTTCACGTCTTTTGAGGAAGATGAGGGGCCGCCTGGCATTAGCATATCGAGCGTGCCATAGCTGAGCAGACTACCATGAAAAATGAGGCTGGGGAAACCAGCGAGAGGGTAATAAGAATGATGAATGGTAAGGTTGATTTTGGAGGATTAGGATGGATCAGGAAGAAAAAAACACTTGTTTTGGGGGAGAAGATCTAAGATCTACAATCACCACCTCCCACCCAGACCCCTCTTTATTTGAGGCCTGTTTAATTTCATCCTGTGACTCAAGTCCAAGGGCTCTAAGTGCTTTATTGTCTCTAGGCACCACTGTGGCTGGTACACTTGAGGGGTCTCGGGATCAAATAGGAGGTAGCTGGCGCCTGTTCAAGGGGCCTGGCGTTTGGCACTGTCAGTTGGTGGCTCATGCCTTGGAGTCACTCGTGCACCCAGCAGACACTCAGAGCACCCACTGGGGGCCAGGCTGGAGGCCTGTCATTGGGTTTCTCAACCTCCCTCACCAGTGTCCTTGCATGAGAAAGTAGAGAAGTATTCGGCACTTTACGGAGATGTAAAGATTAGAAGAGGCGCAGGTGCGTAAGGCAGTTAGCACCGGGCTGGGAGACATGGAGTAAGCCTCATATACCCTATTGCCAGTAATTAATAATTAGTGATGCTCCCACTCTCTCAGTAATTTTCGGCCAGCTGCTGGGCAAAACATGTAAACGAGGGATCTTCTTCCTCATGCATTCCACTGCCCTCCTTTCACAGGACAGAGGGCCCTGAAGAGGGGAAGGGGTTTCCCGAGGTTAACTGCTGGTTTGGGGCACGTCCTCTGGTGCCCTGATAGTGTGCTGGAGAAGGGCATGCTCAGCACGGGGAACTTTGGATAATTTAAGCTTTTGGTCTTTTGTCTTCAACACTCACCTCTTCTTTGCTCATTAGCTAAATTTTCAGAATTTAACCCCTTTGGGTATTAGTGATTTAAGTTATCCATCACTGGCTTTGTTATACATAGCTGATGAAGTTCAGATGCAATTATTCCCAGAAACATCAACAAAATTCCTAGAAGCAAGGTGCTGCCTCTGGAAAATCTGCCCTACAGTAGCATAGCACTCTTTGGATTATGTACCCAAAGAGTTCTAAGAATTGTTAATGGGATTTCTTTAAACAGCGAGGACCTGGGGAGGGGTGTGGAGGGGAGTTCTGTGTACCGTATATACAAAATGGCATATTACGAAGTCCTGCAGCAAGGAATCCTGATGGGTTTGGTTGATCCATCGCATTTCTACAGAACAGACCACTTGACCATGGAATACCTTATGGGACAGGTTCCTTAAAAGCCCACTGTAAGAAGCACTTCCCTGGATAATCTGGGCTCTCTTATGAAAAGGATTTTGAGAGAGGGAAGGCCCAATTAAGCAGTATTTGCTGGTTGTGGACACCAGGCCATTGAAGTATGTAGAAATGAGGGTTTTGTTAGGTAGCACAGCATTTTTTACCTCAAAATCCTGTAACAACAGAAACAATTTCAAACATCTGTTTTCTAAAAGCTCTATATCACAGGTTCTTTCTAAAAGTAGTTACTACCCTATTCATTACCTTGACATTGAAGGGTCAGATTACAGTTGCGTACTTTTTTTTTTTTTCAAAAGTATGAGCTAGCATACCACTGATAACCATTTTTCGTAAAAACAAACACATAAATCATCTTTACATATGCTATTATAAGGCCTTTGCCATGAGGTGACTAGCAAAGCTCTATATTGTACAAAAGATTTCCATTGTCATTCTTCATGTCATTTCAAAGTGTTATAAAAGTTCTATGATATTCTCAGCCTCACCTTTATAAAAGTAACCAAATTAGTGACATCCAGTAGTACTTGTCTGCCCTGGCTTCAAGGCTTTGTTGCAAACTTTCCTTCAATAATGAAGTAAAGAAATTCAGTATCACTTTGTGAACTCACTTGGAATCCTTTCATTTTTCCAATTAAACAGCTCTACCTTTCATACATGCACTTTCCATAAAACCATTGTCATCACTGAAGTAGGAATTTACTGTTCAGATTATAATTTGTCGGGGACATCTTTCCTTTAGTGCTCACTGAAAAGTTGTTCTTTTGGTATTTCATTATCTAAACCAAATCTTGCAAATAGCATAAGCTGACACACATCAGGATCCTCTGTGCTTTGATTTAACTCTGTAGCAAATCTCCCATGTAATTTGTCTTCATACTAGGATCTTCAGGCCAGCTGCACTTATTTTTGTGACTCTGCCCAACTATATTTGCTGACAAAGGAATTTACTTCATTTGTTACTGTCTTGTGTGCTTTTTCTGTGATTTTTGCCAGGGCAGGAAAAGCAAGTGTTTTCCTTATTGGATTTTATTATCTTTCGTTTTACATATGAAATCCCCAAAGGGACCACTAAACTCTCTTCATGGCGGTTAGTGGAACGTTGTAAAGTTCTACACAGAGTTTCATAAGACTTTATACCTCATCAAAAAATTACAGAGAAAAAAATAATTTAAAAAATTACGGAGTTTTGTTTTCTTATCCTGGATGCTTTGTGTTTAAGTGTCTTGCCAATCATGCATCCTTGTACTAACATTAAGTAGTATCTTCAGGCATTATACACACTTGGGGTGAAGTTCTTCCTTAATGATAGTGGTTGTAAATCCATATTTGAATCTAAAACAAAAAAAAATTTTTTTTGCCAGCTTCTTGTCAGATCTAATTAGGTAGCCATTTCTGTTCTTGGGAACGTAGCTAAAACTCATATTGGAAACAGAGCATCAGCTCGGCTGTTTTCCTGCTGGCCACCTGAGCTGGTCTTACTGGTGTTCACAATCAGTCCATTGCCTTGTAGGACAAGTTTTTAATACCTACTTACTTGGAAGAAGTTTTAGATTTACAGAAAAGGTTGTAAAAGTAGTGCTGAGACTCCCATACTGCCCCCACTCCAGCCACTCCGCATTTGGTGTCCATTTCCCTTACTGTTAACATCTTACATGGTAATGGTGAACTCTCCAGACTGACAAACCCACATAGGTAGATTGCACTTCACTTATCTCCACAGGCTTTAGGCATCTTTCACTGGTGTTTCTGTTGGTCTCCTCTGGCCCCCAATGCTTTTTCAGTCTTTCCATGTTTTTCATGACTGACCTTGACCATTGTGAGGTGTACTGGTCAGGTATTTCATGAAATATCCCCCTCAGGCTTGGTTTGTCCCCTATATTTTTCTCATGATTAGACTGAGGCTATGGGTTTTTGGAGAGAGTATCACAGAGGCAAAGGGCATCCCCAAGGGCATCACATTGTATCAGGAAGGACCTGATTTTCACACATGGCATCACTAGGGACCCTAACTGTCTGTACCTGGTCAGGGCAGTCTTTGCCAGGATTCTCCACTGCAAAGTGACTGTATTCCCCTTTCATGCTTCATTTTTCAGAAGGGTGTCACTGTACCCACCACACACTGGAAAGGGGGAGATTAAGTTCTACTTCCTAATGAGGAGCAGAATCTACATATGAGAGCTCTTTAAAAAAAAAAAAAACATATGAGAGCTCTTCTGTGAGGAGATCTGCTTCTCTCCCCCATTTATTTTTATTTATTTATTAAATTATTTATATCCATGTAGACTCACTTATATTATACTTTGGGTTACCATGCAAGGCTCTTTTTTAAAGATTTTATGTATTTACTCATGAGAGACACAGAGAGAGAGGCAGAGACACAGGCAGAGGGAAAAGCAGGCTCCCTGCAGGGAGCCCGATGCGGGACTCGATCCCAGGACCCCATGATCACAACGTGAGCCAAAGGCAAACGCTCAAGCCACCCAGGTGCTCCAAGCCATTTGTTCATTTTGTGAGGGATATTTTATTTAAAGATTGATATTATTAGATACTACTAAATGTGCTAAAAATAGATATTGAAATTGATGGAACACTCACCCAGGAACATTGAAACCCATCAAAATGTGAGATACACTGCCTTCTGCATTGACACAGATATGGGTGCTCAAATGACACATCGGCTCACTCCTTTTTCTCCATATTTCCCATGCTGCCTCTGTTACAGCAGGGTGACTTTTAGTAGTTCCCCAGCCCGTAAGTACACAGGACTTAGTTATTCAACAAATATGTATTACATGTGGGCTGTAGGCCAGGCACTGCTCTGAGCACTGGTTATACAGTAGTGTGTAAGATTGCACAGGCCTTGCTCTCCATGAGCTTATATTCTAGGGCAGACTGTAGACACTGAACAAGAAAACAAATGGTCAAATTGGTCATTCCAGGTGGTCCAACATGCTATGAAGAAGTCAAAGCAAGTAATCTAAAAGTGACTAGCGCTCATGATCCCAGTTAGAGAAAGAAGACCCTCTTTCTTTCAGTGACTCAGCTAAATGATTCTGTTGACCCCTCTTAGGACACATGTCCACACCTGAACCCATCTTTGTGTTCTTAGGAATGGTCAGAAATGACTCATTGGTCAACCTGAGTCACATGCCCCTGCTTCTGATGGACCAGGCATGACCCATAGCCCCATGAGAATCATGGGAAGAAGGCCATGTCTGGGTCTGCGAGGGGATGACGCAGGACATACAGAAAAAAGATAGAGAGCCAGCACTGAAGGTGTCAGCTGGGAACCAGGAAGCCAGCTGCCTTTCCCAGAGCAGTGATTCATATGGTGCCCACCCCTCAGGGCATTACTGATGATTCCACCAAATTGGCAAAATCCCACTGGACTACAAACCCAGCTGCTCCTCAACCAACCTTGGGAGATTCCCTCAGCTAAAGATTCCATATCATCCCTAGAGGTGGAATCTGCTTCCCTCTATCCTCTCTGTCCCCAGATCAGTAGAGATACTTCCCAGAGGGACACTGTGGGGCTTCTGTGAAATGTGAGTAAAGTCTTAGTAATTAATCCCATAGAGAGAGGGGGAGTACAGGGCCAGTTACATCTGCAAGTCTTAAGTTGGTTGTCTGCAGAGGAGCCACATGAAGACAACACTCGTTGAGGATTCTTAGGCTGTTTGTAGTGCTTTGCCATTTCCTGCAATCGGGTCTGCCAGAAATTCTCCACACATATCAAAATCCAGTTCAAATAGATCATTAACGCCATTTTATAGCCAAAAAAAAAAAAAAAAGGAACTGAAAACATGGAACGTGATGGCCATGAGAGACTATAGCCAGATCTCCTCATGGATTCATGACTCTCCCAGCCCTAAGTATTATCAAGGATATCTATTTTCCTGTGGTCATTTGTCCTCTCCAACCTCCCCATCCTCAGGCAGGGGAAAAAATAAGAATGGTTACAGATGGCAGAACAAGAAATGGTAGGATACAGGACAGGGCCTTCCTTTTCCAGATGAGGATACTAAAGAAATGGATACTAAAGAACAAGAAATGGTAGGATACAGGCTTGTGCCTTCCTTTTCCAGATGAGGATGCTAAATAATCACTGAGTCTGGTCTGTCCTCTGCCCGCTTCCTGGGAAATGAATGATGCACTTTTGTCTGGGAAGAATTTTTTCTTTTCTTTCTGGGACTTGTAAAAACCAAGAACAATAAGAAGCTGTGTAAAAGGAGACAAAGAGTCACCAGAGCCTTTGTGGCTTGGACTCTGAGTTTCAAACCCACTGTTGTTATTTAATAGCCACTCTGGGTAGTGGTTAGGGGTGAGAAAGGAGGAGGATGAGAGCTGGAATAGAATCTTCCACAATTGGCGGGGCGATAGAAGAAGCAGAGTGGATTCCACGGGCAGTGAGCAAACATTGACCAAGCCTGTCACGATGTGTGCAGAGCTGGACACAAACAGGCCTTACATTCAGGGAGCCAGCAGTCTGGGCTTTAAATAGGTACTGGGGGATGGTGTCACTTTAGATTGTCCACCTCTCATGAACTGAGCGCCGGTCTGCTCCAGGCTCTGCAGCAGATGCCTTTACATTTCTTGTCTCATTGATCTTCGGAAGCAGGCAGTATTATTTCCTTGTATCAGATTAGAAAATTGAGGTTCATTTACATCAAGTGGTTTAGGTGACAGAGCCAAGAAGAAGCAGGGGTAAATTTGCTTTGCTTCTGTGCCTAGCAGCCCTCTTTGGTATCTGCTCAGTATTTTGAACTTGACTAGAAGCGTGGGCCTTACTACCTTACTGGATAGCCCCTGGCTTCATCTCTGGGCTTCATCCTGCCCTTCTGCCTCAGGCTGTGACCATCTGTAGTCCCTTGTTTCAAGTCTTGTTTCTCATTCCTCTTTCCGACATAGAGACTCTGTGTTCACCCTGCCTCCTCAGTTGGCAAGGTGGCTGTTTTGTGAACTCAAAACCCCAATTTCTTCTGTAATTTGATGAGCACCTTCAGTATACCTTCTTGTGCATCCATCCATCAGTCCTGGGCTGGACCAACTACAAGCAACAAGGTGGTTGCTGTGACATCCCTTTTGTGGGTGAGGGACTGTCTCCGTGAGACCAGGCAACTTAGTGCAGGCCACCAGCTGATAGGAGCTGGAGCTGTGACTGGTCTGCAGATCTGTCTGCTTGTCCCTTTCTCCTGTGCATCGTAATCCTGAGGATGACAAGGAAAGGGACTTGTGAGACTGTTGTCCTCCTCCTTGAAATACCAAACAAGGGTAAGAACAGAGGGAGCTTAAACTCTTTCAAGAGAAAATGACAAGCTGTTTGGCCCTTACACAAAGAAAGGGGGAATATATTTCCCCATCCTAAAGTCCACATTAATAGGACTTTTATAAATGATTTGCTGTAGACAGACAGAATGTGAGGATTATAGAGAATGTCATCATCATGATTTCCATTCTTGAAGCAAAGGGCAGCTATTGAATACTAACTACCTGCCAGACACTATGGCACTCAGGAAGAGTAATAAGTCATGCTCCCTGCCAGCCCAGAAATTCACATCCCAGTGCTGCCAGGTGCAGGCTTGTAAATAAATAATTACAAGAGTGTGCAGTGAGTTCTCTACAGAGTTAAGTGCAAGAGTCTATAGAGCACTGAGGAAGGGCCCAGCAACTGCCCGGGTGTTACATAGGAAAGCTTACAGTAAGAATCAGAAAACTTAGTTTGCAGAGGCTTAAAATAAGGAGTTTTAATTTCTTAGCTAAGAATTCTGAGTAGCTATAGACATTGGCTTCTAGATAGCAGGATGTTGACTTTCTCATAGTCATAGGATAGCTGTCATGGTTCCAGTCATCACATCTGTATTCACAACAAAAAGGTGAGTGGGATGTGAGCAGAATGGCACCTTCTCTGAACCTTATTATTAGGAAATCAAATGCATGCTTCCTCATGTATCCTTTTGGGCAATCCTGAATCATATGGCCAACCTAGCTGCAAGGGGGTCTGGGCAATCAGAGCATAGGATCATCATGATTAGCTTAGACCTTAAATGGATCAGGATCCATTCACAGATGCTGGAAATTACAACTATAAAGTTAGTGTTCTGTCAGGAATGAAGAATGGGGTAGAGGGACAGACCTACTAGGAGGGAACCGTCTGCCACAAGCGGTCAGGCAGAGATTTACAGAAGAGACATGTATTTGAGCTCAGCCATGGAGGTCACGCAGGCATTCACATGGTAGAGAAGAAGGATATTCTGGGGAGGGGGATAGAGCATATGCAAAGACACACGTCATGAAAGACAGGTTCAAGAAATACTAGGAAGCTCCTCCAGCCTGGACATAGAAAAGAAATTGTAAGCAGGAGTCAGTTTGCAACAGGCTTAACTACCAGGCTAAGGAAGGTCGTAGAAAATCAAGGAAGGTCTTGAGACAGAGACCCATTTTCCAGATTACCCCTCATTCCCATAACTTGGAAGATACACAGCCCAAGTTCTTGTTCACAGGCTCTGATGTCTTAGCATTTTGGGCACTGTAAGTTACTTTTTAGGAACCCTCTGGGTTGTGAGTGCTTCAGAAGCTGAATTTTTGACTGAGCTCTTTCCATAGCCTTGTCCTTGCACCGAGGTCTTGCTTCTACCTTTGAAATGCTTTTTCCTTGATGGGCGATAGAGTCTCGTGTTTCTCCTTTAATCAAGTTGACTTCTGCTGTCCTCCCAGATGATGTTTAAGTTTCCTGAACAGTAATCAATTTCTGTCAATTTCTCTGGCTCACTGCCTGCTGACTCCCAAGTCTGCACACATACTCAGCCTTCACAGACATTTCAGATCCAAATCAGATCACACCCATGGGGCCCCTGGTGCCTGGCAGCTTCTGCAGCCCACCTGGCATGCAACCTGGATGCCTCCTTCTCTGCTTCCTGCCAAGATGGAGGTTCAGCCCCTGTACCTGAGAAGTCCTAAACCATCCTCAGCCTCAGGATCCCAGAGATGAGTGAGGTCCCTGTGCTTAGAAGGGGAGAGTAGGATTCTTTTGTGATCCAATAATTCTCCTATAAATTTCATTCATTGCTGTGATCAGAGTCATTTAATGATTACAGACATGAGAGAAATGAGAGAGAGATCCCAAGTATCTCTGTCTCTTTGGATTCAAATCCTGACTCTCTCACTTCCTAGCCATGTAACTTAGGGCAATTTAGTGGACTGTCCCCACCTGTAAGATGGGATAAGGAGACTATCACCTATACTCTTAAATGAATGTGTTAAATGAGCTATGACAGCGAAGTATTGAGAGCAGTGCTTGGCACATAGGAAACATCCTGTATATGGTAGCTGCTGATAGTAATTATTATTGCCATGCTAATGTGCCTCAGCAAGTAGAGTAAGTTATGATAGTTTCCACCACAAGCCTTGGTAGACTCATACACATTTACCAGCTCTTTGCAAAAATCTATTTCAGGACACATTCTCCATTGTCACTCCCATCTCGTGTGTGAAAGCTTGTCAGCAAATGTCATCTACACCACCAGCTTGCTGCCCCCAAGCCAGCAATGATGGTCCCTCAAGGGACCAGGAAATGACATTTCTCAGTAGTCAGATATGCCCTGATCAAAATTATCAGCAATACTAATCCTGAGTTGGATTTTCCAAAGCAGGCATATGGTTTAGTGGAAGGAACAGTGCCCTGGGAGACAGAACCTGGGCATGACTTCTCCCTTTTTGCTGTGTGACTCTGGGCAGGTCACTTTCTCCCTCTGGGCCTTGGTCTCTTTATATTCAGGTGGCCCTGCCCAGCGACCATCACTAACAATCTCTCTTTTAACATCTCCATAAGAGCACGTAGCACACCTGTAATTTAAAATGGATGGTTAACTTAATGTCCTGCTCTCTCTCAGTTGTAAGTTCCAGAAAGAGAGTCGTGATCCCCTGTCCATCTTTGCATTCACGGCCCCTATCAGTGCCTGGCACGCAGTCAGTGTTCATTGTAATATTTACTGAATGAATGATGTGGTAGAAAGAAAAAGATGAGGGAGCAAGACAGACCTGATTTTGTATTAGGACTGGTTACTTACTAGTTGAGTGACCCTGCATTAGGATCGGCTTCAGCATTATTGTCTGTAAAATGGGGATACCACGTTGTTTTGAGGATTGCATGTGAAAACATCACATGCACGCACACCAACCACATCTAGTGTATAGCGGGTATTAGATAAACATAGCTATTATTTACTTCTCTAGAGCCTAGCACAGGGGAGTGGAGTATGCTGTGTCCTGCTAAGGAGAAAAAGGCACATCTGAATATACATTAAGTTTCTCCCTGGTGAGAGACTAAGATTTTTTGAGCCAGACGCACATCCCTCAGCCTTCTTGCTGGCTTAGCACTCAGCAAGCACCGGGATCTTGGAGTGAGCCTTTGAGTAGGCTTCCCTGTTGCCGGGTCAGCAAGTTGCAGAGGGTTTTGACCTGCCAGCAACCACATCATCTTCTCCCCCTACCTTCGTTCAACCTTTGCTGCTTTCTGTAGAACACCAGGTAGCAGTATCTACCTGGAGACAATAGACAGACCCAGAGCACTGTCCAGGCACAGAACAGAACAAGACATGGTGGGATAAGAGGTGGCCTAGAAGGGGTCGGGGCTACCTGGAGACTTGGGTCCTCATCATAGCCTTGCCCCTGTCCAAACACCCTGTGAGATCTTAGGTAAGCCAGATCCTCTGTAAGCCTCACTGCCCTCATCTGCAAAGCACTCAGCCCATTGATGCCGTGCACAACAGCACTAAGGAACCTGGGACTTCAGGTTTCGCACCGGCTTCGTGTCTCAGCTCTGCCCCTTACCAGCTGTGAGATACAGACAAGCCTGGTACCATCTTTGTAAAAAGGACAGTGGGATCCAAATGGGCTTTATCTGGGGGATTTAATGACACAGTGTCTCCAAAGTCCCTGGCAGATTTGTGCACAAGGAGTAAAGATTTGTTTGTCTGGGGACCCAGAGGCTAGCCCTTATTTTTACTTCCTGTAAGTTTCTCCCTGTTGAGGAACTTCATGTTTCCTGAGTCAGTTGCACATCCATCAGCCTTCCTGCTCGCTCAGCACTTGGCAAGCACCAAAGTCTCTTGCAGTAAAGACATGATCCCCACAGGGTGTGAGTGACACCAGCTTGCATGCAATTATTTTAATGCGTGGCCCAGGACCTTCTCATGCCCGAATTGGTGTATTCTCAGGGGAGAATCTTCCCTCTCCTTCCTTCTCACATCCTTCAAAAGGCACAGGAAGAGAACACATCCTGCATGCTCTTCCTTCCCTGAAATGCAGGCGCCGCCAAGTGGCCTCATTCCAGGGACAGTCTGCTGGCCCTTCTGCACCATCCTGAATGCTAAACCCGCTTCCTTGCTTATTGCTCCGGTGGACTTCATGCTGGCAGGGTTCGGAGAAAGGGGATGCAGAATGCTGGTAGGCAGGCTGCTGCCATCATCTTTGAGGGGAGAAGAGAACCCACAGAATATAGGGCCATCCTGGCTTGCAGGCACTGGGCTAGGCGTTTGTTTTAAGCCTCTTAACTCCTTTGGGGAGTTGGGATTACTGGTTCCCACCTTACACATGAAGAAACTGAAGCCCCAAGGAATAAAACAAGCTGCCCAAGGACACAGTTAGTGAAGAGCATAGAGCATAGCTGAGATTCACACCTAGGCTGGCCTGACGTCCCCGGTTCTTGCTCTGCCCTTACACCATCCTGGTCTTGGGAGGCTGTGGCAGGTATGGTTTGTACCCAATGGGTTTCCCCTTGTTGCCATGAGAAGAGGGACTTGGTCTTGCAGAGCAGCATTTACCAAGCCAGCGTCGAGGGCTGTGGCTGCCGTACATCCAGGAGACACTGAGAGGGCCTTCCACTCTCTACTCCGAATGCTGGCCCTGTTCAGGCTCCTGCAGACAGAATGTGGCTAAAGGAGGGAGCTAGGGAGGAACCGAGCTCTGGACACCCCATTCCTTCTTCTGTGTCACCGTCAGCTATGCTGGTCCCCCCACCACAGGCGGCAAGTCGGGGAAAGGGGAGAGTGCGTTCATATCTTCTATAACGTGACAAGGCATGAGCAGGGAAGTTTTTAAAACCTGGCTTCTCCTGTTCTCCCCGTGTGGACAGAAGAACATGGGCTTTGGAATCAGGTTTATTCAGACTTAATTTTGAGTCCCGGTTCCCATGTTTACCAAGTTTGTGGCCTTGGGCAAGTCACTTCTCCAGGTTCTTCATCTCTAAGATTGCATTCCTCATGCAGGGCACCATGAGGATTAAAAGAAGACTGTGATTATAAAGCTGATGGCAAAGGGTACTCCCGCCCGGCCCCTGCCCAGCCAGTTCCCCCGCCCAGGGCACGAGCTGTCCCTGCTGGCTGCTCTTCTGGCCCTCGCAGCCTGCATTCCTGTCTTGTCTGTTATGATCAGAGCATCATACTCAAACCCAGGGTTAGTGATTTCCCCCTCAGTGAGGTCCCCAGTGCCACAGCTGAGTTCTGACCATGACCTGCATGGGGCTGGGCTCTTCCCGCACCCTGCTCACCCTTTCAGCCTCATCTCCCACACACCTCACCCAGCACCTGCACTCCGGCTGCAGCACCTGACTTTGTATTGTCCCACGGGTCTTCCCTCTGCCGGCACTGTGCCACCACCGTCCCCTCCGTGTTGGCCCCTGCCTCCTGGGGAGCTCTGGTTCATCGTTCAAGCCCCAGCACAGGCATTGAGCTACCTATTCATGGCTCTGTTTCCCATTGACCCTCTCTCCACGAATCACATTCTATGCTCTGTTTGTAGACACATCTCTGGCCAACCACCAGCCAGGCAAGGGCGAGCACCATCAACAGAGGTGGCTGCACCTCTCTCAACCCGGTGCACCCCAGGCACATCCTCACAGGCCTTTCTGGGGTGCTCACCTTGTGCCAGACACTCCTTGCCTGCATTACGTGTATTGACGAGTTGATTTTTCACGGCAGCTGTATGATACAGTGCATCCATTGGCCCTGGCTGGAGGCAGAAAGCATCCCCGTTATTCGAACAGAGTTTAATCTTTAAAAATGGCAACTTAGACATAAAGTGTTGATTTGGTAACTAAAAAAGCAAAAATAGGAAATAGCAGGAAAGAGTTACTGCCCCTGGCGCTGAAGGAACAGAGGGGAGGTGGGAATCATTACATGGGGCTGGCACCCAGACCTGGGCTGGGGGCTGCAGGCAGCTCTGAGGCGGACCAGGAGGTGCATGCTGCATGCTGGAAAAGCTGCAAAATGCTTCTAGCTGCTGCTAAATGAAGGAAGTGTCACTGCTGCCTTGAAGAAAGGAGGTAGGGTGATGCTTGCAGGGACAGGAAGCAACAGGAGGGCCACCTTCCTTTCTCCTCCCCCAGACTCCCAGTCTATCTGGCAGCACCCAGCAGGAGGCGGCTGGCAAGGTAGCAGTAGGGTAGCAGAGTCCCCACCTCAGCATCGCATAGCAGGCTTGGAGCTGAGAGACAGAAGCTTAAAAGCTGGCACAAGCAGGAACTTTTGCTTTCCCCAGTTCACAGACAAGGAAACTGAGGCACAGACAGTTCACTTGCCCAAGAGCAGAGGCAGGATTGGAACCCGGGCCATGTGGCCTCAGTGCCCTTCCTCTTCACCCCTCAGTTGTAAATGGTGAACGAATGAGTGAGCGAGTGAATGGACAGCCCCCCCCCCAATAGTGCTTAGGCCCATGCCACCTGCCTGCCTCCTTGTCACCCCCCCAGGTCATTCACTGGAACTCCCCCAAGAAGCTGCGGGTGAAGAACAAGCATGTGGAGTTTTTCCGCAACCTCTATCTGACCTTCCTGGAGTACGATGGAAACCTCCTGAGGCGAGAACTCTTTGGCTGCCCCAGCGAAGCAGATGTCAACAGCGAAAACGTAAGAGGCTCGTGGGGCCCTGGATGGATGAGCCGCACCCTTGCCCCGGGTCCCATTGGGATGGGGTGGGGACACTGGTGCTCCAGCGTCTCCCCTGCTCCATGCTCATCACTGCAGGCAGAGAGGGGGTATGCTCAGCCCCGATGAGGTGCACTAACTGGCTCCTTTAGGGGTAGTGTAGGTGGAGAAAGCGTTAGGTACAGGCCCCAGGCATAGCTAGCACCTGTATCTTCCTGTGTCTTCGCTGCTGATAATTTTTTCCTACCTTATACTTCATGTGATGTGCATAGAAACCCTCTTTCTTCCCCCAATCTGAGTGCAGAGATTGAGGCACAGCAGGTTGCTCACAGCAAGCAAGGAGCAAGGTTGGAAGTGATTTGAAGTTCTGGGGAGCAGGAAATGGGGAAGCCGCACACTGTCATGGAAGAAGGCAGGGCATGCTGGGTCAGGCTGACCTGGGCTGGCTTTAATCCCTTCCAGTTACCAAGTACATGACCCCCAGCAAGTTACTCACCCTCTCTGTGCTTCCGTTTCCTCAACCACCAAAAGTACATGTAAAACTTAAAGGCGGGCTTTGAGACTAAGTATGGAATTGCATTTAGAGCACCTGGCTCAGCATCTGCCATATGTTAGCTGCTCAATAAATATTTTCTCTCTTTCCTTGACCCTAAGTATTAGAGATAGAAGTGATTGTTCATTCAGTGAACATTTCCTGAGGGCCTCCCTGTTCTGAGCCCTGAGCATGCATAGGTAAAACAAAGGACGATGGTCCCCTGCTGTTGTGGTGCTAATATTCTCATGGGGGAAACACACTTGATAACTATAAATGTTCAGGAAAAATGATCAGCCAGTGGCAGGTGCTACATGGTGGCATATTAATGAGCAGCTGGGCTACTCCACTGGTTTGCAGGGGCCAGGGTGGGGTGGGGCAGAGGGCAGCTTCTCTGAGAAAGTGGTGTTCCATCTGAGTCCTGAATGACAAGAAAGAGCCAGCCATAGAACAGCAAAGGATGAGGGAAATACAAATCAAAGCCACAGTGAGATACCCCCTCACGCCTGTAAAGATGTTTGCTCCCAGAGAACAAAAGATAATGAGAAATGGTTAGATGTAGAGAAATTGGAACACTGTGCACTGTAATACGATGCTGTGGGTGCTGTGCAAAACAGTATGGAGGTTCCTCAAGAAATTACAGAGAGAACTGCCCTATGACCCAACATCCCACTTCTGGTGTGCTTCCAAAAGAATTGAAATCAGGATCCTGAGGCAGTATGTGCATTGCCGTGGTCACTGCAGCATTACTCTTGATGGCCACAGGTGAAAACAGCCCAGTGCCCATCGACATGACAGATGAATGGATAAAACGCCATGTGTGTGAACAATAGGATATTGTCCAACCTTAAAAAATAAGGATATCTTACCATTTGTGACAACATGGGTGAACCACGGAGATGTTATTGTGCTAAGGAAAGAATCCAGTCACAGAAGAATAGATACCGCATGATGTCCCATGTGTGAGACATCTAAAATAGTAAATGCACAGATGTAGACAACAGAATGCTGGTTACCGGGGAGGGAATAGGGGTTATGGGGAGCTGGTGTGTTTAGTGGGTATAAAGTTACAGTTACACAACAGGAGTAAGTCCCAGAGATTTCCTATGCTGCACGGTGCTTGGAGTTAACAGGGTGTGGTGCTCTTAAACATTTTAAGAAGTTGGATCTCGTGTGTTAAGTGTTCTTAACACACACACAAAAAAACTAAGAAACTTCTGGGGGTGATGGATAATGTCTGGGGGTGATGGATAATGTTTATTACCTTGATTATAGTGAAAGTAGCATGAACGTAACACTTCTAAACTCACCAAATTCTTTTCATTATGTTAACTTTTTAATTTGCCATTTAATATGCTATGTTAATACGCCGTCTCCACATTTCAGTAAAGCTGGGGAGAGAGGTGGAAGAGCAAAGGAAGTACATTCCAGGTCGGGGGGAGTAGCTAGTACAAAGGCCCTGGGGCAGGCCACAGCCAACATGAAGACCTGCAGGATGGCCAGTTTGCCCAGGGGCTGGAGCCCAGGGAGGAGAATGGCAGATGCTGAGCATCAGAAGGGCAGAAGGCCGAGTGGAAGGATGTTGTAAGCAGGTGAAAGAGTCAGAATTTCCTTTTATTACTATTATCGTTATTATTTATATTCTTATCTTGGATGTCAGGAGAATTCTTTTAGTTCCCAGCGTCAGGGGATGGTGTCTACGGAAGGTCTGGAGGATGCACTCACCTGGCCCTTTACCAGGGTGACTGGTCCCACGGCCACCCTGCCCTCTGGCATCTGCTCCCAGGTCACAGTGGAGTCCCCTTGAGCTCTGGGCCTTCTCCACATCACCTTCCATGCCTTTGTCAGTGTCTGCCCTTCTCCACCACTGGCAGTAGAGAAAAGAATACCATTAAGCACATGAACTCTGGCTCAGAGTCTGGAAAGCACTTTAGAGGTTTCGACAAATGCTGTGTTCTTCTGGTTTTGCCTTCCTCTCTCTACTCAAATCAGTATTTGCCATCATCATCAATATCTGAGTGCCCATTCGGCACTTTTTCCCCCAAACACTAAATGAAAACTGTTCTCTCACCTTTGTTTTTTCCTACATGGAAAAGACTCAATAAAAAGCCTTGGTAGGATGAAGCCACCAGTTAATTGTTCTATCAGTGAGCTCCCCAAGTGCACTGTTGGGCATCTTACAAAGTGGGACTCCCTTTATAAACTACCCACTTGCACCTCTTTCCCCTGCTGGGTCATCAGAGTGGGGAAGTCATCGGTAGTCCTTCTCCTAATCTGACTGCATTTATTTGTCCAATAAACAATTGGCTGCATTAATGCCAGCCACCTGCCGGACACCTTGCCAGGCCACCCAGGTTGAACTTACAGGCTGACTCCATCCCTATACATAAATCACTTGTCATGTAACAAGTGTTAGAGATGCCAAGAGGATGGTCACCTTGGGTCCAGGGGGGGCCATGAGCAGGAGGGCAGCCTTCCCTGAGCGCTCACCACAGCTGTTGTCCCAAACACTCTGCCCTTGACTGTGCACTAGCCACAACCACCACCTTTGTTTCTTCTGCATTCCAGTCTCATTCCTAAAACAGGGCCTTTGTGCTTGCTTCCCCTCTGCCTGGAACACCCTGCCCCTTAGCACCCACCTGTCTCAAAGGTAGCATCCTCAGAAACTTGCCCCCCTCCCCTAACAGGGGCATCCAGTGATGCTATAAGTCACTGTGATGTGCCCCATTTTCTTTTTATCAGAGCACACACTACTATGCACAATTAGTTGGTTCATGCAATTGTCTCCTATTCCCCCCCATCCCCGAAAAGAAGGGCAGAATATATAAGACCCTTAGAGACTTTGCCTGTCCTGTTCACCTCTGGGGACTCCTTCCTGTAGCAGAGAAGCAAGCACATCATAAGCACTTAACAAATATTTATTGAACGGGTTGAACAAATAATAGAGACAAAGGAAGTACCAGGTGAGGGGAGAGCAGATGGAAAAGCAGGGAGTCCAATGAGAATATGCTGGTAGTCAGTTTCCTAGAGCACAGGCCTGTTAGGAGTGACAAGGAATGAAGCCGACCAGAGGGGCCTTGGCTTTGGTTAGTTTATACTGACCCAGTCAGCAGTGAGGAGCCACCAAAGGGCTTTAATCATGGTCAGATTTACATTTGAGAGAAATCACTCCGTGTAGAGAATACAACGAGAAGGGCAGGTTGGAGGCAGGGAGGCCAGTTAGACCATTGCTACGTCCCAGGCAAAGAGATGGCAATGGGGCTCTGACCTAGGGCAGCAGCAGCAGGGATCAGAGAACAGGTGGGTTGCTTTGTGGGTGCTAAGACAGGGGTAGGTACAACTCCCCCTCATAAATCAAGAGGGTAGGTCCCTGTGCCCTGTTGCAGCCAGGTTCCTCTGGCCAAGCCCACCCCCAGAGAGGGGCTGGGGCAAGCAAAATGTCTGTAACTTTGGGTCCCCGGAACATTGTGTCCTTGGGGGGAGTTCCACCCTCTGGCCCTTTGCAGCATGTCGAGTGTTAGGCAAACACAGCCAGAGGGAAAGCGTAAGATCCTGGATCTGGGCCAAAGCTAAATGCTCCCAGCCCTGGGGGTGAGGTCATTAGAGCTTTGACAAGCACACAGAGGGTGGCAGTGTCAAAGAAATGATGTCGGGAACCTCTTCATAGGACTGCAGGCCCTAGAGGGGAAAGGTCTCCAACAGCAGTGTCTCAGGCAGATAGTCCTTCAAACAGGCACCAGCTGCAGGGCTAGTGATCCAGGGGAGCGGTGCAAATCAAAGTCTGCTCCAGCGAGGGATGCAGACAAGCGGGGGTCATCCTCCCGTGTGAGGAGCACCGGACCAAGACGGCACTTCAGTAGCCCAAGAGAAGGGCATTTCACCGGTAAGGAAGAGCAGGTGCATCACAGGAGACTCCCCGGAGGAGGGAGGATTTGAAGGCTAAGAAAGGTGAACCAAGTGGGAGGGAGGGAGCAGTGGAGACCCGAGGTGAATGGGAACAGGGCACATTCAGGCGAAGGCAATGTGAGGGCATAAGCAGTTGCACAAGATGGTTATTATTTCTTCACCGGGGAGGTGATGATGGTGGTGATGATAAGATGGTGGGCTCCCCTGTCATCACAGATCACTCATTCAGGAGACACGTGACTCAGAGAAGTCATGTGAGTGCTCTGACGGTCACCATCTGATAAATGGGGATGGTGATGCCTTTGTCACAGTGTTTTGTGGACACTTTATGTTAAATCACCATAAATGGGACTCAGCACCAGGAACACAGTGTTCACGGAGGTGCATTTTTTCACAGATCACGATACTGAACCCATCTGAGATTGGGCCCAAACCTGTTGTTCCACAAATGGTCTTCAGGTTTTGTTAACATTTTTCCTAGGCAGGCCTCCAGAGAGGGGAGCTACAGCGTTGCTTAGAGCTCCGTCTATAAGCATCCCAGGGGCTGTCGCTTTAGCTCTGGGCCACACAATCCCAAGTGGATTTCCCACCAATTAAGCGACTCCGGGTAGGAAGGGGAGGCCTTTGGGCTGACCCTCCTGCTGAAGAGAATAAACAAGTAAATTCAAGAAGCCAGTGTGAAGCTACGATGGGAGAAGCAGCCCCCATTTTAGATTCTGTGTTCGGGGTTCTTCCTCTAGGACAAGATGGTTTGGTTTGGAAGAGCAGCCTCCATCCGTGGTTTAGATAGGCAGTAGCTGATGGGACACACAGCCTGTCCTGTCCCATGACATCTCTCCATTTTCCTCAGCAACCTCGCCCCTCAGGTCTATCCAGGGAACCCTGGGACTCCACAGAACACAGGTGGATAAGCCCAGATGTTCTCCACCCCAACTCCATGCAAAAATCCTGCTACAGCATCTCTAACAGGCTTGCATCCGGCCTCCGCTGGAATCCTCCCAAAGACAAGAAGCTCATCACTTACAACAGCTTCCTCCACTGCTGGGGAAAGCTCCAGATGCTAACCCATTCTTCCTCATGATGAGTGTAGTCTTCCTGTCTGTAAGGAACCCATTAATCTGAGTCCTGTCCTCTAGAGCAGAGAAAAATAAGGGCACCCTGCCCCCTGGCATCCCTGACAGCCTGGCAGCTAGGGTAGCATGTTTCCATACATTGGTTATTTAGAAACATGCAACTCTCCCTAAGCACTGTATTTGTAAAGCAATGCTGTATCATCAGGAGAGCCTTGTTCCACCTAAGGGTATTTTCCAGATAAAGGAAGCTCACCTTTTAAAATGCAGAGTTATTAGAATATATACATTTGAATCCATTTGGATGGGAATCTTGGTCAAACACATATGCCCCCTTTGGTAACCTAAGGATACGAAACTCAGTTTGCAATTTTCAGTAAGATCACGCTGGCTAGGCTGAGGGGGCAGGAATTGGCTAGAGGAAGGAGGATGCTATTTATCCTGGCAGGAAATGGCCTCAGACTATCCTGCTTATTCTGCAGATTCCTTTCTGACAGCTGTCACTTTGAGTTCATCAGCTTCAGAACAACCCTTTCTGGGCTCACCTCCCCGTTCCTCCTTCCTCTGGCAGCTGAGGAAAGAAAAACCAATGGTATGTAAGTTGGAAAGACCCAAAGTAGAAGAATCATGCGCTGTTGTGGTAGAAGTTCAATTATGAGACATAGCAAACCTCCAAAATGTGCAAACAAAGCAAAAAAAAAAAAAAAAACTGGACCCCAGTGAGCTTTGACCTGTACGTGGAATTGTAAATCAATGGACAGTGTCTGCAGACTTAGAGCCTCTTTAGCCCGTGTCCACAGCAGACCTCGTGAATCGATGGCCCAGCCCATTCCACTCGGGCTCAGCCCTGTACCCAACATCCTTGCCAAACCACCCTCCAGGAAACCAGTACCAGCGTCCAAGTGATGACACAGGAGACTCCGAAGCCTGTTGAGTCTGTGTCCCTGTGCTAGACGTTCACCACTCTATCTCCTAGCCTGGAGACAGCTCTCTGCATCGCTTCAAGACCTTCCTCCGCTTTTTTTAGCCTCTGCCGATTGGGGTTTCCTGCAGGGAAAGAGAAAAGGAAGTGCAACTTTAATCTTCACCCCAATCGAGGGAGGTAGTCTTTATGAGTCACATTTCACAGATAAGGAAACCAAAGCTCAGAAGGGATGAGTTACTTGCTCAAAGTCAAACAGCTCCTATATGGTGGGCCACGATTGGAAAGCAGGTCTGTGTAACTCAGAAGTGGTAACTGGGGCCATGCTTCCCAAGTGGATGGAGCTCCATGGATAAGATGAATATAATGAGAACTACAGGTTACTTGGTGATGGTTCTAGTGGTTTTTACCTTTACAACCATCTCTTACTCTTTCACAAACCCTGCAAGGTAGTGATCACCTCCATTTCTAGAGGAGGAACTAGAAGCTCAGAGAAGTGAAATCCTAGAACAGGTAGTGGCAGCCCTGGAACTCGTGTGAAGCTTGACCCATGGCTGAGTGGTCTTTGTGCAAATATTTATAACTCTTCGGTCTACACCTGCAGTACCTGGCCTGTACCCCAGCACCCCTGTGTCCCAGGCCTCCTGACTTAATTTTTCTGTATAATATGTACCACTAACTCAATAGATTATATTCTTGACTTCTTTATTTTGTTGATTGTGTCTTTCCCTATGAGAATGGAAGCTCTGTGACTGCAGAGATTTTTACCTGTTTCATTCATCAATATATCTTCATGCCCATAAAAGATTACCTGGCATGTGCTCAATTTTGGTGAACACATGAACTATTGTTAAGTCCTTTTCTTTTTTAAGATTTTATTTATTTATTCATGAGAGACACACACAGAGAGAGAGAGAGAGAGAGAGAGAGGCAGAGACACAGACAGAGGGAGAAGCAGGCTCCATGCCAGGAGCCCAACACGGGACTCAATCCCAGGACTCCAGGATCATGCCCTGGGCCAAAGGCAGGCGCTAAACCGCTGAGCCACCCAGGGATCCCTAAGTCCTTCTCTTGAAGCATCTGTGGAGTGCTGGAAAGATCCCTGTACTTGGAATCAGAACACCTGGCCTGAGAACTAGATCTAGGACTTCAGGGGTAACTCTCCCCTCCCACAGCCTCAGTAATCTCACCTGTGAAATGGTCAGGAACTAATCCCAGCCCAGGCTGTCATGAGGGTTGATGCGGTTAAGGTGTGTGGAGTGTCGCACATCTGCAGGAGGCCTGGTTCCAAATGTGGGCCGAAAAGCTCATCCTGACACCTGAGATCCTGCCTCCCCTCTGGAAGGAGGGTTTCCAGACTCAACTCCCTCATCCTACAAGAGTTTTGGGCAGTCTGTGCGGCCATGTTCCCTGATACCAAGCCCACCAAGAAGAAAGGACCACAGCATCACCGTGGCTCAATTAGAATTTAAAAATAAGACATATATAAGCAGACTCTATAAACACTTTGCAGCATCAGTCTGCACGGCAGTGCCAGGGAACAGATGGCTCTGTGGAAACAGCTGTATCCCAGAGAAACCCCAGAGAAAAACCAGAAAGCATTATTGCTGTCACGTGCAAGCTGCGTGTCACCAGCTCTTTAATCACACGGTGGGCAGCAGAGCCCTCGGGTGGCCAGCACCAGAGCCCTAAGACAGGCTGCCCAAGGCCAGCCTCCAGGGGCCCTCCACAGGCTTGTTAAGCTCTAGAGCCCAAAAGTCACAGCGTTTGCCTGGGAGGCCAGGGGAGAGAAGAGAGGGAAGCGCCATGGGGTCAGGATCCTGGGGAGATGTGTCTGGGCTGCAGGCGCCCCATCGTGGCCTGTCTGCTTTGTTCCCATCAAGCTCCAACTTGTACACATCCCTCATGCACGCCCCTAGGCTCTGGTTGTAATCCATCCAAATAGGTCCTGTCCCCTCGTGTATGTTTGCTTATAGCAGCTCCCTGCCCTCTGCTTCTGGCACACTCTTTCTCTGCTAGCCAGCTCCTTGTACAGTACCTAAGAGGGCAGCCCTGGAGCAAGACTGCCACAGGTAAAATCTGAGGAGTACTTAGATGAGAGTTCAGGCCATATGCTTAAACTCTTTGTGCCTCAGTTTCCCCATCTGTAAAAATGGGAGTCTAACTAGTCCTGCCTGATAGGCTCAGTGAAGACTAAATGACTCGGGACAGCTGAAGAGCTGGGGTCAGTGTGGCACACAGCACATGCCCACACCTCTGCCCCACCCCCATTAAGTTTCGTTGGTATATGAATATGCAGTATTATGATTGCTAACTCACTTGTTTTTTTTAAGATTTTATTTATTTATTTATTTATTTATTTATTTATTTATTTATTTGAGAGAGAGAGAGAGAGAGAGAACACGAGTGAGCATAACTGAGGGGAGAGGCAGACTTCCCCGCTGAGAAGGGAGCCTGATGTGGAATTGATCCCAGGTGCCCCTACTAAGTCACTTCTTTATTCCCCCACCCAGACTGTGTGAACAATTTAAGCATAGAAACTGGGGTTCATTCCCCATTCCTAGCACAGGGCTTGGCATACAGTGAGGGCCTATTGTATGCTGTTTACAAATTAATACCGGTACCCAGGAGGGAGGAGACTAGGCCTTTTCCTCATTATTTCCTTAGAGCCTGAGTGCTAGAAAGATTCTCTCTGAACCTTCTCTAAATAGCCCTAAACCCATGCCTTTCCCCTCCCGTCAAAGAAGGAAAGTGGCCCATTGTTGGCTTTCCTTAGTAAATGTTTTGAGCTTCCAGAACTTTGTTGATTAATACACCCATGAGCTAGTAATCTTTCCCTACCTGTTTGAGTGGTTTAATAAAGCTTCCCCGCTTCATGGAAAGCCACAGGGAGGAGCCCTGAGGTAGGTTTCAGGAGATGTGCGTTAAGAGTCCCAGTTGTCCAAGCAAATCAACTAAGGGCAGTAGGGCAGCCCTGCCTGTCTCACTCAGATATTGGGAGGAACAGATGAAGTCAAGGGTATCAAGGCAACAGAAAACTGAAGGTAAATGTTGAAAGTATAAAGCAGCATTCTGGAGAGTTACTTTACCCACAAGAATCTTCCACCCATGCTGCCAAGGCATCAGAAAGAGCAGTGTCATAAGAAGTAGACTCTTTACTTGGTCCGTGGTACTCAGTCTTCATCACTCACTGGCTAGAAGAGGCAAGCAGGTGTGTTAAAGTATCACAAGCAGTGGTGAAATGGGCTCAGCATGCTAGAAGTGTATTTCTCACATCGGCCCAAATGGATGTTTGTGATCGGCAGGTGGCTTTTCTCCAGATTCAGGGGGCCAAACTCTTTCCAACTTGTGGCTCTGCCCTCCACAGAGCCTTGGAGTCCTCTCCTGGATGCCCTTGCTCTGGCCAACAGAGAGGAAGGTGCACAAGTCAGAGCCTTGAAAGTGGTAACCATAGTAGCCAGAACCTGCCCATATTCCACTGACCAGACTTGGCCAGTTACCTTACCAGAAGGAAAGCTGGGAAGGTAGCCTGGCTGTGCACTCAGGAAGAGAAGAGAACATGAATCTTGGTGCATACAGAAGGTCTCCGCCACCGCAGGGAGTGCATGCGTTCAGCATAGTCCCTGTAGTCATAGAACCATCTAGCATTAGAACTGGAAAGAGCCCCAGAGACTGACTAACAAGGCATTGTAGTGAGTTGATTACGCACAAGAATGTGGGGAAAATACGCCTGGAGGTAATATCCCAACTCTCACTGTGTGACCTTGAACAAGTGGCTAAACCTTTGAGATGATGAATGCTTTCATCTGTAAACAAGGTGGACAGTAGTTGTCCCTAAGCTGTGGAGTCAGCGTGAGTATTAAATGAGAAAGTGCCTGCAAAGCTCCCCGCACGTTCCCTGACCCTACTGAGCGCTTGATCCTTGAGAGCCACTTTTATGAAACCCAAACTCTGTCTTACAAATCGGAGAAATGACTTGCTCAAGGTCACATTGAAAATGAGTGTCAGAGGAATCAGGTCTGAGTTTCCGGTTATCCCCATAACCTCCTGTAGCTTTTCCTGCTTTTGAACAGAGGTCCATTAGCCTGGAGCCATGGACGCACTTCCAACCCCTCTGAATCCTCAGGCATGACCAGCCATCATCTCTGACAGCTCAGAGGTCAATCCAGGCCACTGTCCTTAAGGATGGGAAGAAATAAATGCAAACTGCTTAAAGGGCCATTTTCCTTTGAGTCCAAATCTCCCTGTGCCTCAGCTGGCTGCCCAAAGAAGCAATTTAGCAAATGCATTTTATCTCAGGAGAAATCTGTCTTTTGTTTCTGTGACTTGCTTGTCAGGAAGCCTCCTACTCCCCCCTGGCCAGAGTATGGAGTGTGGTAGCGTTCAGACCCTGTTAATGAAATCCCTCCCTCCAGCTCAGCATCTCCCTGGAGAAATCACCCATAGTTTGGGTGGAAAAGAGGTAGTTTTTAAGCTGCTCCAACCTTCCCCTTGAGATAACATCAGCCATGCAGTCAGCAGTAAGAAGTCCTAGATTAGAATTTGAAAAGGTACATAATGCAATCATAATCACATGACTTAGGTTTTGTGTAGCACTTTACAGTTTACAAAGCAGTTTAACACGCATTAACTCCTTTGAGAAAATTGCAGGGAATTCGTTAAGTACAGAAAAGTATAAAGAAGCCAGTAAGATTCATCCGTGAATTCACCAGGCAGAGAAAAGCTTTGTTAACACTGTAATGTGTTCCCTTTGCTCTATTTTCTGTGTGGCTTTTTGTTTGTTTGTCTTTTTGCTGTATTGGGATCATACTGCATATGCATTTTTATGGCCTGCTTTTTCATGGAGCATTGTGTCTTCCACCGTCTCTTTGATCCTTGCATCTATCCCTGGGGAGAGGAGTCACTGCACTACCAAGGTGTCCCTTATGTGAGGTCCCAAGACTGTATTCTCAGTCTGGAACTGTTTCTCCTGAGCTGTGCAACTAGCAGATGACTGAAACTCTCTGAGACTCAGTTTCCTCCTTTGTAAAACAGAGGTGTGTGCCGAAGGATGAAATTAATAAAGCAATCCGCCTGAAAGCATTTAGCACTGAACCTCATCAACATGATGAGGAATATAACATTAATCACCAGGAAGGCATCTGGTTGGTCCAGAGTCCCATAGATTCCGATATCATATGTTGGACATCATATTTGATGTGCTTGCCACAATACCCAGTGCATTTGGTAGACAAGGGTATTCCCTAGACCCTCCTCCTTAGGTACCGTGATGGCCACAGGTGACCTAGGGGTGTGGATGCCACTGAATCATATTAGTGGTACCATGAAGTTCATAGAGCCTACTTATACCCCCAGGACTGCTGGTAGACCCTCCCGACCAGGTCAGGCCATGCTTTGGTGATTCTGGGTGCACTTCTGTTGGTTATTGTTCCTTTTTTTTTAACATGAGTACATGGCTGGGAGTATATCCAGTAGAGGCTTGTTGAGCACACAGGGTGCTCTAGATGTTCTAGGTATAGGAAATTCAGAAATGAATGGGATACAGCTCCTGCCTTGAGGATCCCACTATAGATGGGTGTTTTTCAGAAAATGGCTCCTGGAGCTATCTATCTTGGAATGTTGTTTCGCCCTAACTCAAGAGTATGCTTGCGTATATAGAGAGAAATCCCTATACATACATGCATTTCTCATGCTCTGGCCACTAACTTCCTTTCTCACAGGATGAGGATAACTTGGGATCCCTGGGTGGCGCAGCGGTTTGGCGCCTGCCTTTGGCCCAGGGCACGATCCTGGAGACTCGGGATCGAATCCCACGTCGGGCTCCCGGTGCATGGAGCCTGCTTCTCCCTCTGCCTGTGTCTCTGCCTCTCTCTCTCTCTCTCTCTCTCACTGTGTGCCTATCATAAATAAATAAAAATTTAAAAAAAAAATAAAAAAAAAGGATGAGGATAACTTCTCTTTTGAAAGCTCATCAAGAAAAACCCTTCTCTCCATTATCACATGCCTGGCCACACCCACCCTCACATGTTCCCTCTCTGTCTTCACTGTGCCAGAAGCCATGCACTCCTGTCAACACATTAAAAACACCACATAGATCAAACTGCACCCTCCAACCCCCACCCCCGGAAACAACCCTGTTTTTGCAGAGAGCTTTGCAGATGTTTATTCTCTAAAAGGGAATAATTGCATGTGCCCTTTTGCAGTGTAGTTGAGAGAGAAGGAGGATATGAATTGGTTGTTTCCAGTTGAGGGGCAACATTGTGGTTTCTTGGTATATTTGGGTTCCTCAAGGAAGATGTGGGGACTGTCTCTGACACTCATGAGACAGAAGTGCTATCCAGGCTCAGCGAGCTCCAGCCTTCGCTGCCATTGCCCTCCTGTCTCCTCCAGGTGGTGGTGAGGATGGAAAGTACCCACCCAGGCGTCTCCATTTCCTAACTCTGATAACAACCATGTAACAGACGATGTCTGCTGTGTCTTTACTCTAAACACTGTACTCTGCATATGCGGGATCTCTTGGAATCCTCCTACAGTCCCCTGGGGTAGTTCCTATTATCATCCCCATTTTTACACTTGAAGAAGTCGGGGCCCAGAAGGGTTAAGCACCTCACCCACTCACCAAAGACTGTGCGGACAGGAGTGGGATAGAACCAGTCATCATTCAGCCACGGTGCCATGTGTGCTTCTTGACCCAAGGCTGAATGAGCATCTTTCCTGGAGAGGCAGCTCAGTAGTAGAAGAATACAGACCCAGGTTCAACCTCCCTGAGTGACCTCAAGATCTCGACATTGCTTTTCAGCTGTCAAATGAGGCTGCACATGCCTCCTGGGGGGGCTCCAAGGAAGGAGATCACACCTACCCAGCACCTTGCACAGAGCCTGATGCATGCTTGTTTGCTGTCTAACACATTTTCAGCCATCACAGACCCTTGAACTGCAAATATAGGAACAAATAATGGGCTTAAAAATGATCACCTTCTATGCATACTATTAGAGGATACAAAAAGAAAGTTAGAAGGACAGGCCTTCTAATTATTATGGTCTTCATGCAGCAAATATTCCGCATGCGTGCAGCACATGAATATTAAGCATCTGTCATGCAGTGGGCACGGTGCTAGGGGCTATGGTACAGTGTCACCGTGTCACCAGGAAAGTTGCCCTTAAGTAATTTCAGTTCAAACTGATAAGTGCTTTAGCGGAGTTATGAATCAAGGGCTCTCAGGGCACAGAGAAGTGGACCAGTCCTACCTGGCAGGGCTAGCAAAGGTCTCAGACAGACAAGGTGTCATCAGGCTGAATTTTGAAAGGTAAATAGAAGGTCCCCTGGTGGAGAAAAGCAGATGAGAGGAGGGAGGGCAGTAGAGAGGGTAGGACACATACAAAGTCTCAGAAGGAGAGAAAGGCAAGTTTGGGGAGCAGAGAGGGCATTGGTGCAAGTACAGAGTACCTGGGGGTGGGGCGGGGGAGCGATGGGTCAGGGAGCAAGAATATGATTGTCAGCAAGAATCTGGGTTTAATCCTGCTGTCAGAAGGGGCCCCTTGGCTCATAGAATATTAGATGGAATAAGAATTCCAGTTTCCTGGCCTTACATGGGTCACACTGTCAGCATAATAGGAATCTTCAAATAGGCCAGGACTTCAAATTTAACATGAAAAATTGAAGAGACTCCCCGACTGCATCCTTGTTAACAGTTAAAAATTTTAAAGGTGGGTGAGAATATCTCATAGATCACTGGATCTCAACTGATCCTCCAAGCAACATTTGGAAATATGAGGCGGGGGGTGGCGGTGCATTTGGAGTTGTATAGACTGTCTGGAGAACTCAACAAGCATTTAGTGGGCTGGGGCCCAGGAGGCTAACTGTCTGAGGATATATTGGACAGGTCACATAATGAAAAAGCTCCCTGCACAAAATCCCAATGACACCATATGGGTTATCTGTTGCTCTAAACTTGTAAAACCTCAGTGGAATACAGGAAGCTGAGCTTGGCTGGCTTTGCTCCCACAACTGAGGCAATTGTGGAGCTCCTGCCCTGCTCCAGGTGTGTCTCATGCTCTAGCAGGCCAGCCCAGACATTCTCTCAGGGTAGTGGTAAAGGCGCAAGAAACACACACTTTCTCCTTGAAGCCTAGTCTCAGTATTAGGGCAGCATTGCTTCCCTACAGTTTTATTAGCCAAAGCAAGTCACGTGACAAAGAGTAGAGATGTGAGAAGGGGTGAAGAATTGAAGGGATTAATGCACTCTTCTGCCATTGCACACGTCTTGAAAAATAAAGCTATAGCTTAATCTATCAAGACAATGGTTTTAACTGAGACAGGGTCATGAAGAAGTGAGTTAATATAATTCTTGTTTATTACACTATTGATTTGGAGATTTAAAATATATACATACACCTTTTTCTTAGAAAAAATGCTCTGTTACATTCAGCTGGGTTAGTAGCTCTAGCCCCACAAACTAAACTACATTCAACTATCTGCCATCATGTGATACACTAGGCTGATGTCAGAAAGAATCTTGTAACCAGCCATGTGACCTTTAGTAAATTCAATTGAAATTGTTTGCATATGTTAAATCCGCCCATTCTAAGTGTATAGTTTGTTGACTTCTCATAAATGTAGACACCCATGTAACAGTGAGTTACATGTAACACTGTCACCATGACATAGAACATTTACATTCCACAAAAGACTTCTCTCCTGCTTCTTCTCAGTCCATCCACTCTGCCGCTACACATCCACTGATCTCATTTCTGTCCCTATTGAAGTCCTTTTACTTTCTCATTGCAAATCTTCATCTATAAAACAAGCATAGTCACCCCTGCCTGGGTGGGACATGGTGGGGTTGGCATGACATGGTTGTATATTGGGCAGCTGCACATCCTCAGACAGATCTGCACATCCAGACAGATCTGGATATTGTGCATCTGCATATGCCGGTGTCACACGCTAAGTCCTTGTTTCTCTGTTGGCAGGTCATCCAGCTGTTGCATTGGTTGGGGTAGGAAGGCAAGTAGAGCCACGTAAAGAACTTCTATAGGCAGATTAAGGGAGCGGGACTTCCCAAGAGCTAGAAAGAAGAAAGAAAAGTGGATGCCAAGACTGATTAAACTTGGCTGAAATGAAAGGAACAGATTTTTAAATTTTGTCCCAAAGACAAAAATTCAGAGCCCGAGGTCATTCACTCAAGGTCTTTTCAATACCTGGTACAGAGATTGGTCTTTTCAATACCTGGTACCTAGACAAGAGAGAAACTCATGCAAAGGTACTGTTCCATTTGGATTTTGGTACCTTCTTCCCTGTTATTTGAAATTATTGTACTAGGTCACCTGTCAAAGCATTTTTTTGTTTTTAAGGAGTTTCTGGTTGCTTATACATTTGTCATTGGTGAACACCATCATTCTCAGCCTAGATGGTGCTTCTTTCCCAGATGGCAAGGACAACTGCCCTTAATTATTGCCTTTTTAAGATTAAATTGCTAAATAAATAAATAACTAGCTAGCTAGCAGAGGAAACTAAGACCAGCGATCCTGTCCTCCTATGTTTGACCCATCAACACAATCCAGTGAATAACCAACTCAGCCAGAGGCAGGCTCCTAGCTCCCTGGAGTTTACCTTCTTGGTCCCATACCCTCCACCCCCCACTTCTCCCACTTTTCAGCTCCAGAAGCAGCTCTCTGAACTTGATGAGGATGACCTGTGTTACGAGTTCCGTCGAGAGCGGTTCACCGTCCACCGAACCCACCTTTACTTCTTGCACTATGAGTATGAGCCCGCTTCGGACAACACGGATGTCACCCTGGTCGCTCAGCTCTCCATGGACAGGTAGGCAGACGGGTCCTGCCCTCCCCACAATCACTACCCTGCAGCTCTATACTGGGTCAAAGGGAAAAAGGAGAAATTACCTTACAGGCGTAGGCTTGGGTCACACTCCTCTTCCTCTCCAGCCCTGAAAACTAGGGGCTCTTGTCTTCTGGTGAGGGTAGTGGTTTTGAAAACAGAAGAATTGATTCTTAAAAATAGAGCTCTATGCAAATTACTTCAAGGAAAAGGGGTATAGTATAGGCAAATACATAATCTGGAAACCACTATCACTGCTAGAAAGTAATTGCTATTTCTTTTCTTAGTATATTGATGAAACATTCATCAAGCCTTTATCAGAAGTACTGACATGATCCCTGCCCTTACATGGCTTACACTCCAGTACACTGATTCTCAGCTTTGGCTGGGGACAAATTGAATCACCTGGGGAGTTCTTAAACAAATTCACCTTTGAGCTCCATTGCAAACTAGTAAAGTAAGAATATTTGTGTGGTTGGACACTCTGGATTGTTTTATGCATTCCAGGGTTAAGAACATGAGTATGGTGGTATGAACAGCAAGAAAATAGTTAAGTAAAATGATTATGTATAAAATTATTATAATTGTGATAAGTGCTTGGAACTGAAACTGATAATAACAATGTCAAGAGAAGGACCTTTTTTAGGTAATGTGGTCAGGAGAAATCTAAGGAGGGGCCATTTCTGCAAAGACCTAAAGGATGAGAAAAGGAGTCAGGAATGTGAGTTGCTGAGAAGAAGAAGAAAAAAATCCAGGTGGATAAAATAAAAAGTACAAAGGCCCTGTAGTAGAAAGGGGGTTCAGGGATCCCTGGGTGGTACAGCGGTTTGGCGCCTGCCTTTGGCCCAGGGCGTGATCCTGGAGACCCGGGATCAAATCCCACGTCGGGCTCCCTGCATGGAGCCTGCTTCTCCCTCTGCCTGTGTCTCTGCCTCTCTCTCTCTCTCTCTCTCTCTCATGAATAAATAAATAAAATCTTAAAAAAAAAAAAAAAAAAGAAAGGAGGTTCACATTCAAAAACATGATAGAAGATCAGTGGCTAAAGGATAGCAGGAAAGTGGCATGAGATTAAAATTATAGAACAAAGTCACCAAAACATTTGGATTTTATTCTCAGTGTGGTGAGAAGTTATTGAAGATATTTACACAAAGTTATATGATCCAATTTATGTTTTGGAAAGCATCTCTCTGGCTTCCAGGGGCTGCATAGATTCAGAGCCCGAGGTCATTCACTCAAGGCTGTACCCTTCCATACCCGGGTGTCCTGTGTGTCTCCCTCCCTGCCTGACCAGCTTTCTCTTCCATTTACACATAGCCCACAGTGGCTCTCTACCTCCAGTTTCCTTCATATCATTCCCCCTCAGCTCCCACAATTAGGGAGTTTGATTGGCTCATTTTCTCTGAGTCACCTCAGAGATGCCCATGCAGCCTGTGGACATGATTCCATGGGACCATTTCTAGGATTCAATGAGTTAATGGCTGTTAGGTGCTGAGAATAGTACCTGGCACGCTTGTTAAGTGTTCAGTAAATACCGCTGGTTACTAGTGGGGAGTGACTGAAGAATGAGCAAACCAATGAAGGAGCAAGTGCTCAGCCACAGAGAGGTTCACATATGGTAAGAAGTAGTGTAGGGGTTGCAAGGAGTGAGTGGAACCTTGCCTCCAGGGACATCTGGGGATGGGCCATGTAGAGCATGGCTTACAGAAGCAGACTCATCACTTTTATGCATCCCACTGTGTATTGGCAAATGCTCACTTGTGGGATTCAGTGGCTCCATCCGCGGGTAGTTTCCTGGAGGTTCTTAGGCCTCAGGACTCCTCTGCAGGAACACGGTGAACTTGCCAAGCATAGCAGGTAGCAGGGAAAGACAAGCTGGGATGAAAGGGAAAAGCCCAGAGCTTCTTGCACCAGCTCCGTCCTGACCTGTATTGTGACCTCAAACAGGGTCTTCCCCTTTCCGTGGCCTCAGATTCCTAATCTGCAACATTCATGAGACCGCTTAGTAGGTATTGTATAAATATCTATTGCTGTGGTGTGCCAGGCTCTTGTGAAGTGGAGGATATTTATGAGAAGACCCAGTTTTTGCCTTCAAGGAGTATAAAGCGTACTCACGTCTCAGGGTATTAGTTACCTACTGTTGTAGAACGAATTGCCACAGACATAGCAGCTTGAGTAACATTGAGTATCTTTCAGTTTGGGGGATCAGGAGTCTGGATGGGTGCTAGCAGGGTCCCCTGCTCTGCTCTCAGGACTACAGTCTAGGTGTTGCCTGGGGCTGTGACCTCATGGGAGTCAGGGTCCACTTCTAAGCTCATTCTCAGTTCTACAACTGAGGTCCCCGTTTCCTTGCTGGCTCTGGCTGGGGTCATTCTGAGCAGCAAGAGGCCACTCTTAGGTCTTAGCTTTGTGGTGCTCTGACAGCATGGCAGCTTACTTCTTCAAAGCCAGCAGGAGACTCTCTGCAGTCTGTCATATGAAAGCAGTGTTCCATCCCATTCCTGGGTTCGACTCACACTCAAGGGAGGGGGTTATACAGGAGTGTATGCCATGGGGCAGGGGTTGTGGAGGCCACCTTAGAATTCAGCCTGCTACAGACAGGCAACAGATTCTTCCTGTAGAGAGATGCTGTGCTGGGAGCCCCTAGCCCGGCTAGGGGGTGGACAAAGAAAGAGACAGGCAGTGTGTCCGAGAAGAGGTTGCCTGCTTGAGTTGGAGGCTGAGTAGATGGGAGGTGGAAAGCACATGGGGAGAGAAGGTGGGTCCCCAAGGTGGAGCAGGTAAAATAGGGAACAAAGAGGCCACCAGGCCCACTGAGAACACAGGCTCTAGTGTGGTTGGAGCTTACGGCATAGGTGAGAAAGCGGAGAGTAGATAGGATGACAGAAGGTGTTGGGGAAACCAAGGCAGGTGGCCCCCTGCCAGCTCAAACCTACCTGGCTCCCAGTGAGGCTCCATAAGGGACTGACCTATAGACCAGAGCCCCAGGGTCACCCCAAACTTCTCTATCTGGCTTCTCACCCAGCCTTCAGTTTGGGTGCACACACTCTCCCACCAAGCAGCACTTAATGAGCTGGCCATGACAGACCTCTCTTCCCATTGCTTCTCCCTTCTCCTGTATGCCATTCCAAATGAAAATAAAATCTAATCCTTGAGTTTCATGCTGAATGATGGTTTAGATGAGTCATCTGTTCTCTGGGCAACACAGATGCACCTCAGTCCCCTCAGATGAAGCTCACGTCCTGTAATCTGCCCAGGTGAGTGAGTTCCAGATAATTCCAGGTTCTCACCTCTCAGAGCATCCCTGGTTTTCCTTGGTCCCATTCATGCCTCCTATTAATACATTCCTTTTATCAATAAAATATGGTGAATCAAGATTAGTAGCCGGTGAGTACCTCCAAACTCAGGAGAAAATAGAAGAGACAAATCTGACATATTTTCTAATCAGAATAAAGTAGCCTGACCTTGAATAATTTGGTCCCTGGAGTCAGACACTGTAGGGTCTTGGTGGCTCTGCCACTTCTTGACCTTGACCTTTGGACAAGTCACCTCTCCAGGCCTCGGTTTCCTCATCTATAATGACAATGGAAATGACAATGACTGTAGCTCCCAGCTAAGGTTGGTGTAATGATCAGATGAGATCATACACAGCCAGGACTTAGCCCCGACATACAGTCAATCAGAGGCTCCCTATCATTGATAGTATCATTGGCCAAAATCTTAATATTTGTGGACACTCGACTTACAGACAAAGAGCTCTGGGTTCAAATCCCACTGGCTTCTTTACTACTCAGCTGGTGATCTTGGGCAAGTCCTGACACCCTTGCTTATCTTTCTCCTTCTACAGAGTTAAAAATATTTGCCTCATAGAGTCCTAAGATTAAATGAAAAGACTATGAAGGCCCTTGGCATATATTTGCATTCAATAAATATGTACAGATCTGAGAACTTTGACCACTGCATCTGCACATGGTAGGTATTTAGGAGAAGTAAAGTGAGGAGTGCCTGGGTGGCTCAGTTGGTTAAACATCTGCCTTTGGCACAGGTTACGATTCCAGGGTCCTGGGATCGAGCCCCACATCAAGCTCTCTGCTCAGCCAGGAGCCACCTCTGCCTACCACTCTGCCTACTTGTGCTCTCTCTGTCAGATACATAAATTAAATCTTCTAAAATAAAATATTTTTTTAAAGGAGAGATAAAGTGATATAGGAAAACAAAAAGAGAAATATGTGAGTTCAAAGTCCAGTTGAACCACTTACTAGCTATTTGAATTTGGACAAGATTCTTAGGCTTTTTGAGCCTCATCTTATCTGTGAAGTGGCAATGATACTGTCAAGGTCACAGATCGATGTCTGGATTTTATAAAATAAGAAGCTCTTAAGTGACCAGTAGGTAGTAGGTCTACATTGAATATTAGTTTCCCTTCCCTTAGTGTTTTTTTCCCCCATGCTAGCTATAGAATTCACAATCTGGAATTTGTGGATTAGAAAGAAAAGTTTTTAAATTATTAACACTCCAAGTCCATCCTTCTGTATACAGTTGCCATCAATAATAGGATACAAGCAAAACAGAGCCCCTCCTTCTAGTGCCAGCTAGAAGCATCCTCCTGGCTGGAGCTGCAGGACACTGGCAGGACCTTCCCTCCCAACCCACTTAAAGGGAAACCCAGGCCCCCCTCATATCTGCCACAAACACTAACCACAGAAGCCTTCCCTTCAAAGCACACCCATCCCTCAGGATGGCAGGCACACACCCCTTAACGCATTGTGACAAGTATTGCCATCCTGACAATACCCCAGAGAGCCCAAGGAGTTCCACACCCTAACGAAAGCTGCTTAGCGGGACATAATAAAAAAATATAGAGCAGTACCACAAGCTGATGGAGATGGTAGGAATCCCTCCTTTCGCTCCATCCTACACATCCAATTATGATGCAGCAGGCTGATTGGTGCCTGTTGGATTGATTTTTAATTGAAGAAACATTTCGGGTGTGTTTGTAAACCTTTGAGTCAGAAGTAGGCCCTACGTGAATGCCACAGTGAATTAGGGGAGCCGGCGCACAGGCTCCTATGCCTGGCTCCCTCTAGAATTCCGTTCAGAAAGAATGAACGTCGCCTGCTACAGCTGTGCAACCAGCAGGTCTCCCCCACTCCCAGCATGTAGGAGACCGCCCTCCCATCCCAGCCGCAGATGAGGATGGTGGATAGGACAGAGGGGGCTGGCCGGGAGGGATCCTGGCCACAGCATCCTTGCCACCTGGCCAGGAGTCGCTTGCTCTTTCGTGTTCCCTTTGACAAAGTCATTGAGGTACTAAGTACTGGTCCAGGGAATCATGTGGTCTTCTCTATTTCCTGTGAGTGGAGGAAAGAAAATGTTAGCTGAGGTAAAGGCGCCCATGCTTCAGATCACCCAGGAGCTTGTTAGTGATACAAAATCTTGGTCCCACCCAGACCTAGTGAACAGGAACCTCTAGAGGGGAACCCAGGAATCTGTGTCATAGTAAACCTCCCAAGTGATCTTGAGCATGCTTAAGTTTGAAAAGCACCACTCTAGAGAGTGAAAGGTAACTCCTTCTCCATGTAACAGCCATAGTGATCTTCTAAAAAATAGATCTTCCTTAAACTTATGGTGGATGGGGTTGTAGCCCAATAAACCCATCATAAGCTGAAAATATTATAAGTTGAAAATGCATTCAATACACCTAACCACCTACCAAGCATCCTAGCTTAGCCTCGCCAACCTTGAATGTGCTCAGAACACTTAACATTGGCCTGCAGCTAGATAAATTCATCTTAACACAAAGCCTGTTTTACAACAAAATGTTGGCTATCACATGCAATTTGTGGAATGCTGTATGGGAAGTGAGAAACAGAGTGGCTGGCTGAGTGCAGAATGATTGTCAAGTGTATCAGTTATCAACCCTTGTGATCGAGGGGCTGACCGGGAGCCATGGCTGCTGCTGCCCAGCACCAGAAGAGAACATCCTACTGCATATTGATAGCCTAGGGGAGAATGCAAATTAAAAACTCAAAAGCACAGTTTCTCAATGCATATCACTTTCGCACCATCGTAAAGTTGAAAAATTGTTAAGTCAACCCATCATAAGCTGGGGACCATCTGTATATCAGGTCAATGTCTTTAAAACTCCCCAATAATTTCCTCCTGTATTTAGAATACTACAATAGTAGTACAGCTGCGTGCTCTGGCCTTCCCTGCCCCATACGACCTGGCCCCTCCCACTCCCCAACATCTTCTTTCCCTCTGCCCCCCTCACTCGCCCATCTTCCCTCTCTTCTTGCTTCAACATACTACACTCGGTTACCCCAAGGGCTGCTCCCTCTCCTTGGAAAGCTTCTTGCCCACACTTCATCAAGGCTGGGTCCCTCTCCTGATCCAAGTCTCAAATTCATGGCCCCAGTAGACCTTCCCTGGCCAGCCCTAAGGGTTACTCCATCCTATTTCCTGTTCTCCTTGCCTCTTCAGCCCTTTGCTCCCTCTGAATTTTCTCGGTTTGTTCTGTGTCTTCTCCCTCCAGCAGAAGGAAGCTCCAGAAGTGCAGGAACCTTTTCTTTCTTGTTCATCCTAGGGTCCAACACGTAATCCATACCTCATAGATATTAAATAAATATCTGTTAGGTGGGTGCATGTTTGAGAGGCAAAAATAGAACCTAAGGAAGAAATTATAGCTGCCACATATTGAGTCCCTGCTGCATATCTCATGGTAAGTAGGCTTGCCCCATAGCAGTAGTCACAAAGTTCCATGAGCACCTAGGGTTAAGCCCCAGCAAATAAGCACTGCTTAACACTTCTTGTGTCCTTTGGAAGCAAGTGACATGGCCATCCCAGAATCAGTATGAGGAGTATCACCAGAGGGTATAGATTGAGAGACAAGAATGATTTGTTGCCATTTTGTGATCTACAGAGGCATTGCTGTCTGCACTGTGCACATGTAGAAATGGAAGCCCAAAGAACCGTCATCCCTTGCTCAGGAATGCTGACACAGCTCAGAGTTCAGACCCACTTCTGCATAACCCCAGAGCCCACAGTTGCACCTCCATACCATGCAATCTGCTCTGCTCTCATCAGCTGCCTTGTAGGGAGTGAGTTCCCCATCCCAACAGAGGCCAACTGACATTCTAGAATTCCTTCCAACCCAGCCTTGTAAGTTTCAGACTTAGCTCTTTCCCTGCCTGCTCCCTTGTCCTCAGACAAAGGACATGAGGTTTCCTTCCTGTAGGCTCCCTGGGGCAGCCCTGGCTTATCTAGACCTTCCTGACATCTCTTTGGCCTTTCCTGAGCCTCTGCCCTCCTCCTCCTAGCGTGAAGTGATGGTGGCCCTTCCGGGAAGTGGAGAAGAGCATGAGATGGAGAGTCAGGGCCACGGGTCCTAGTGCTAACCAGCTCTCCCATTCACTCGCTGAGGGCTCTTCAGCAAGCCATGCTCCCTCTGAGGCTGAGCTGCTTTCTCATAAAGATGGCATAATCAGTTCTTTCCAAACTGAAAATTTTGTAGCTTAGGTTCACCTTTGTCTCTCAAGACCCTCTCTGTCATCTCAGATCCTTGCTGTGCCAGGTACTTTATTTGCCAGAGTAAGAGACCAAGAGCGACTCAGCCCAGAAATGCAGACAAGAGCCGCAGGAGAGGAGTTTAGGGCACAGGTGTGGGGAGACACAACCAAGAGAAGGCTTAAGAGAGCAGTGGGTCTTTGAAGCAGACCCCCTGGGATACTGAAGAGGAGGAGGAATGGGAGGGAATGCACAGAAGCCAAGCCCAAGGGGAGAACACATTCGTGTTTGGGGACACGGGCAGCCAAGAGAAGATCCTTGGGGACATTAGTCCCAGCCTGTGAACAGTCTGTGTGGAACATTGGTCTGGTTCTGGGCACTGGGTTCCAACAGACCGGGTGTCAGTCCAGCTCCCCACCTTTGTAGCTCCGTGCCTTGGAGGAAGTCACTTCACCTCCTTGGGCCTCTCTACCTGTGACACAGTGATGACAATCTCAACGTAAGGGAGTTGGTGTGAATGTTGAAAGCAGTCCCAGTGGAAATGCGGCCGGCACACTCCATGCCGCAGAGAAACGGTAGCGATGTTCTGTGTGTCGCTGTCAGATTTTCTGTGTTACCATCATTACTGTAAACCTCGGTCTGTCGCTGTTGTTCGGGCCCCGGCAGGAAGCTTGATTTTGAGGGAAGAGAGGTCAGAAAGCTTGGGGCTGGTGGCAGACAGGCAGGCGTGGCTGGGTCGTCCTCCCTCTCTGTTCACAGAGGTTCCACGGAACACCTGGCACCACTTCCAGTAAAGCCCACACGGCTGTGATGTTTGCTGCGGCAGCACCTGAGAACCTGGAGTATTTCGAAATGTGTCTCTGTTCTGATGCTAAACCCTTGGCAGAGCTTGCTCCCTGCTCAGAAAACTCGGACACAGAGTTAAAATCCCAGGCAGTGGGCTCTCCACCGTGGGGGCTGGCCTCTCTCCCTCCACCAGACGCACATGCCTCCCACAAGGGTGTCCCCCCCCAAATGCAGAGGGCCGGGCCTGTGGCAGAAGCCAAACACAAATTTCAGGCAAAGTAGGCATTGTGGAGAATGCAGGGCCTCTCAGAAAACTGGCTCCAGTCCATTTGATTATTAAGTGTTATAAAGTATGAGAAATGGAGGGCATTTTACCCTCACAAATCTCGTAATCCTCCGTCATGAAAGAGGAAACAACTCCTGGCTATAGCAATTCACAGAATTACCAAGAGGAAACTCTGAAAGTCCATCGAGAAAGCCATTGATAGAAGATAGGTGTGCCCATTTTCTTTTGTTTAGAAGCAGGGAAATGCATGGAATCTATTTCCTGGTAATTGTCCGGAGAAAGTGGGCATTCCTACCGGGAGACTGCTGATTATGTACCTCTTGCTGGGCAGGGTAAAAAACTGAAATAGGCTTTTGCTGTGTCTGAACCGTAGATCCTACCTGCCAGGCACTTCCAAAGCCTTTGGAGGAAAAAAATCTTCATAGATTTCTCTTCAAGCATTTTTGTAGAATCTTCTCCATTAGAAGCACCTTTTGTCCCACCCCCTCCCCCCAGGCTCTTCTTCCCCCTGCCATAATCCTTGGCACGGTGCCTGTCTTGTAGCCTCACAAAGTCGGCAGGGACCCTGGGGCAGTAAAGGACTCTGACAAATGAAGACAGCATCACGCCAGGCACGCTTTTGTCCCAAGCATTCACGTGTTTTCCTGTTCCCTTGCCAAATACCCAGTGTTCTCGTTTGTTCTCACTGTCTCCAAGGCCCTGGCCCGGTACCCGTCTGTACAGGTCTGGTCCACGTCCAAGAATCCAAGCTGACCAGACATCTGGATCCCCAGTTTCTCCATCAGGGAAATGAGGGAAATGACAGCCATGCGCAGGGTCGTTGGGGGAGTTCTGGAAAGGGTCTGGTGCATAGCTAATGATCACAGTTATTATCACTCATGCTTTAATGCTCCTTGTAACTTACGGCCTCACTTCGGTTAAATCTTCTATGCCTGGTCACTGCTTTAGAAGAGCAGTACAGCTGTTGTTCATCTTTGCTGAGAGAGGAGAGGCATAGGACTTCTGAGCTGGAAGGGGATCTTTACATCATTTAGTGTCATTGTCCCCGGCCGCCGTGAGAAGAGGAGTAAAAGGGAAGGCTTCTAGTGGGATGTGATTCTGTCAGTATCCCACCTTCATTTGGAAGCTGATAGAGGCAAGAACCAGCAAGATAAGTGTTTGGATGCCCCTTTTCCAGATAAAGGAGCTGAGGTTTGGGGATTTGCCCCCATCATGCAGTGATTACTGTTAGAACAGGGATATGAATTTGGAGCTGGTTGACCAGGTTCTGTGGAGGTAGACTCCCACCCCAGGAGGCTGGTGCATGGACTGGGTCCCTGTGGCTCACCTTACCTGTCTCTTCCAGGCTCCAGATGCTCGAGGCCATCTGCAAGCACTGGGAGGGACCCATCAGCCTGGCCCTCTACCTGTCGGACGCCGAGGCACAGCAGTTCCTCCGCTACGCACAGGGATCCGAGGTGCTCATGAGCCGCCACAACGTGGCCTACCACATCGTGTACAAGGAGGGCCAGTTCTACCCTGTGAACCTGCTGCGCAACGTGGCCATGAAGCACGTCGGCACGCCCTACCTGTTCCTGTCTGACATTGACTTCCTGCCCATGTATGGGCTCTATGAGTACCTCAGGTGAGGCCCGGGAGGGGGGACATAGGCTCGTGCAGTGCCAGGACTAGAACGCTCCCGAGGATGGTCCTCTAGTCCAGGACGGGCCCTGCCCAAGTTCACCCAGAGATAGAGCTCTTCCTGCCAGCTTTGGCTGGGCCATCGTGTCCTCATTTCCCTGAACAGGCTGGAACCCCACTTTGCATACTGAAATGGTAGGGGCAGAACGTGGTCTCAGAAGCCTCTCTTCTGCTCCCAGTCTAATGCTCTTTCTGTAGCTGCTATGAAAACGTGTCATCCCTCCCCCAGTTTTGGATCAGATGACCTTCATCTAACCATTCTGGAAAGATCACTGCCTATTCTGTAAAACAAATCAAAGTGATGGTGAAGGCTAGCGTTTATTGAAGTGCTTGCTGAGTGCCAGGCACTGTTCTAAGAGCCTGACAAGTAGGAGTCCATCCCCACCCACTGCAGTCCCTATGCCGGCTACTATTATTATCCTCATTTTCCGGACGGGCGTGTGTGGGGCTGAGATCCTGAGCTGTCAGCCCCAGGTTACACACCCTCGGAAGTGAGGGCTGGGGGCAGCCAGTCCTGCCTGCAGAGCTATATGCCGCATGGCTGTCTCGGCTACCTCTGTGACTCTGCAACGACCCTTCCCAGCTCTGCCCACGCAGGGGGGCAGGCATCCAGTGGCTGGAGAAGGCCCTCGACTTGGGGAGCAAGAAGGCTGTGTGGGGAGTGTGGCATTTACTATGGAATAAAAACCAATCTGAACTGAAAGGCACTGCTGGATTCATATGGCCCTGAAGTCCCCGTGTGGGTAAACTGAAGTCACAAGATGGAAGTCAAGACGTAAATGATCAATTTTTTTTTTTTAATCCTTTGCCGCTGGCTTTTGTCAGCGTGAATTATGTCTGCTACCGGGTGAGTGCTTGCCCGGATCCGGGTACCAGAAGAGGTGGTTTGCACATATGTATTATCCTGCTGGATCTACACACCAAGCCCAGAAGGCAGGCGTGGTCACCCCGCGTCACCGTGGGAACGGGGAGGCTCAGCGCAGCACAGTCCACGTGGCTTGCTCCCGGGCTTGGGCAGCGCCTGGCAGACCCCGGTGGGCTCGCGCACTGCTTCCTGTTTGGCTGGCTGCTCTGGGGTGACTGACCGTCCCCAACAGGGCAGGGGTAGGGCTCCGTCTCTCCCGCTGTCTTGCCCTCCTTCCCTCTGTGTGTCTGTCTCTCAGCCTTCCTCTGTCTCTGGCGCTCTCCCTCTTAAAAGAGCCTCTTCCTCCAAAAGACTGGACACCTCTAGTCCGGAAGCCAGAGCGCAGGTGCAGGGTGAGGCCCCGGCCCTGCTCTCCAGAGCAAGGAAGGCAGCCTGTGTCCTCGGTCCCTTTTCTGAGCCCCGCTTCTTTCCAGGTTATCCTGGGACCTCGGAACTTCAGCCCCTCCCTCCCCTGCGAGCAGGAGGGCCCTTGCGGCCTGGCCTCTCTCTGTGTCAGCCCGACCGCGGGTCAGGGCGGGTCAGGGCGGCGGGAGCATGGGCTGTGGCGCCCCGGGTGATGCCAGCCCTGGGCTCCGGGTGATGCCAGCCCTGGGCTCCGGGAGCAGAGCGTCCCCAGCTCCTGCCGGGCCACCGAGCCCCAGTGTGGGGTGAGGGCGCCCCCGTGTGGCCAGACCTCCCTTCTGAGCCCGATTCTGGGAGCTTCTGAGGCCTCCACACACACAGCCTGCAGGAGCACCAGCTCTGGGAGTCCAGGGAAGGGGGGGGGGTCCCCCCAAAAGAACAGATGGTGGGGGCGAGGGCCACCCTCCACCGAGAAAAGAGAAGCTTGAAGATCAGGCTGCGGCCCATCCTCCCCGAGCGGGGCTCTTCTGCAGGAGCGCCTCAGGGGCCTTCATTCCTAGGAGTTCGGGGTGAACTGGCCCCCTCTTAACAATCTGTGGTCTGCTCCCGGCCTCCAAGCACTATCTTATTATTTTACCTCATGGGCCTCATGTTTCAAAAAACATCACAGACTAACAGATTGTTTCTATGTTCTAGTCCTATGTTTTATTGATCAAAGATGCTCTTAATCTCTAATCAGGACCTTACTCAAGAGGCGATAACCAGTGTCGCCTACTAATTAACATGTTCTTAACGCAGAGTCACCTGAGGCTTGGTTGGCCTTTGCCACCTTGTTACCCCTCAGGGGTTTTAAAATATTGCACATTGCTCCTAAAACTCTGTTGCTGTCTTCACAGGCCCTATAGAAGTCCAGAGACCCTACCCTGAATGAGAAGAAACGATCTTGTCCAGTCTTCCTTTTTTTAAAAATTCCAGTAGAGTTAACGTAGTGTAATATTAGAGTCAGGTGTACAATATAGCGATTCAACACTTCCACACATACAACACTTCCACTCATCACAGCAAATACATTCCTGAATCCCCATCACCTGGTTCACCCCTCCTTCCCCACCCCTCCCCCCACCCCTGCCACCCACCTCCCTCCTGGTAACCAGCTTGTTCTCTACAATTAAGAGTCTGTTTCTTGTTTTCCCTCTCCTTCCTCCCACCCCCATGTTCATCTGTTTTGTTTCTTAAATCTCATATATGAGTGAAATTATATGGTATTTGTCTTTCACCAACTAACTCACTTTGTTTAGCACTATACTCTCTAGCTCCATCCGTGTTGTTGCAAATGGCAAGATTTCATTCTCTTTTATGGCTGAATAATATCCATTGTGTATATACACCACAACTTCTTTATCCATTGACTTTTGATGGACCCTTGGGCTGCTTCCATAGTTTGGCTGTTGCAAATAATGCCACTATAAATGTAGGGCTGCATGTATCCCTTTGGATTAGTGTTTTTGTATTTTGGGGATAAATACTCTGCAGTGTGATTGCTAGATCATAGAGTCGCTCTATTTTTAACTTTCTGAGGAGTCCCCATCCTGTTTTCCACAGTGGCTACACCAACAGGGCAAGAGGATTTGCATTCCCACCAACAGAGCAAGAGTATTCCCCTTTCTCCACATCCTCGCCCAACACCTGCTGATTTTAGCCATTCTGACAGGTGTGAGGTGGTATCTCACTGTGGTTTCAATTTGCAGTTCCCTGATGATGAGTGACGCTGAGCAGATTGTCATGTGTCTGTTGGCCAGCTGGATGTCTTCTTTGGAGAAATGTCTGTTCATGTCTTGTGCCTGCTTTTTTTAGTTGGATTATTTGGTTTTTGGGTGTTGAGTTGTATTGTCCAGTCTTCTTGACACATATGGAAACTGAGATTAGAGAATCCATAACTTGCCTGTCATAGAGTAAAAAGGCATTGTGACTTTCCTTATTCTTCTTCTGCTCCATCCTTAGTATCCATTCATTTTTCATTCATTTAGTGGGTAAACTTTTATAAGGCACCTACTACTATGTGCCCCCATATCTGTGAACCACAGAGATAGGACCTGTGGATCCTAGGGCGGACAGACCAACAGGAATGACAGTTAATGAAAGATGCACAGTCTTTATGTTCTGTGGTGGGGGTGTCCCCTGCCAATGGAATTCACCTCATCTGGAGGTGGAAGGAAGGGACATCCTGAAGAGGTTAGATCCAAACGAAGGCTGTGTTGGAGTCCGCCAGTGGAGATTGCCATGTTCCAAGCAGAAGGAGCTGTACTTTCCAGAGGGGCAGGGTGGCTAGAGCCTTGATGGGGAGAACAGCAAGAGATGATGTGGCCAGAAATGTAAGCTGCGGTGGGTCCCACAGGATTTCTAATAAAATATTCTGAGTGTGGACTCAATGAGGGAGGAGAACAGTGGAAGATCACTGAGAGAATGGGCAGATTAAGTGTTCATTTCAGGAAGATCATTCTGGTTGCTTTGCAAAGGATCAGAATCAGTAGGGCCAGAGGAAGGGGGATAAGTGAGGAGACTATTGTGTTAATCCAGGCAAGAGGCGCCAAGAGCCTGATGCAGGGATCAGAAGCAATAGGGATCAGAAGCAGCAGGTAGACAGGCCAGTGAGATTTGACAGCTGAAGTCAGTAACTGCCTGCAACAGTGTCTGGACTTTGAAAGGGAAGACGGGAATCACTTCCCAGTGCTACCACCTGAGTCTTCTTCCTTTGTAAAGCCTGCACCCAGAAGTCCTGCTTGGTTTGGCCTGTCTCTCATGCCGCCCACCTCTTGATATGCTGTGCCCGTGTCCATCCTGGATTGAGCGAGATTACATGGCATTGACTTTGAGTGTTAGGGTGGACAGGATGCTTGCTGAGGCCCAGGAATCCTGTTCTTGCCCACCCTATGGGCCATGGTGAACTGTGTGACTTCCAGCAATTCTGTTTTTTTTTTTTTTCCAACCCATTTCCTCATTGTCAAATTAAGAAATGAGTTTATATCAAGAGCCATAAATGCAGACACCCGCAAGGGCCAGGACCTTGGCCCAAAGGAGCCAAGAATGCTGAGTGTGATTCTCTAGAGAGACCGTGGTTACCATCTCAGGCTCCTGGCTTCTCGCTACTTCTGCCATGGCATGATCACTCTGGGGAGAGGAGGCAGCAGGGCTAAGGTCCTCATTTTTCTTTTTTAAAGATTTCATTTATTTATTTTAGAGGGTGGGAGAGCATGTGAAAAGGGAGGTTGGGGAGGGGGGAGAAGCAAAGAGAGGGGAACAAGAACAAGCAGACTCCCCTCTGAGTGTGGAGCCCACGGCAGGGCTGAGTCGTACCACCCTGAGATCATGACCTGAACCAAAACCCAAGAGTCAGATGTTTAACTGCCTGAGCCACCCAGGCCTCCCAATCCTCATGTTTTTCAAGAGGAGCTGGAAACTTGGATTTCTGTGTTTTAATTTTTAATATTGACAACTAGTTTTGAAAAAAAAAAACACTATTGAGCCCAGACCAAATATTTCTTCAGGCTAAAAAGAACCTCCCACTCCCATCCTGTGCCACTAGTTTGTGACCTCTGACCTAGATAATTACTAGGCACCAGAATTTTGAGAACTGGTAAGGAATATGATTCTGTCTGAAGCCCCAAATAGGCATGCACCCTTACTTTCCTATGAAGGTAACCATATTGGCTTGCCATTGGCTTATGGAAAATTTTCTTTCAGTGAGTGGGATGCACGTGTTTCTGATCCAAATACTAAAAGTGGTTGTGCTTCGTGACCAGTATTATATCGTGAGTTGGGGATGAGATTAAGGGTACTGTTCACCATGAGAGCCATGGACCCTCTTGGAGACTTTTTTGGCATAGATACCCAACAAAATGCTCTACCCAAACTCTGTCAAGACGTTAATTTTACAAATGATGGTAGTTAGAATTTATTGAGCTCTTCACATGTGCCAACAACCCTGCCAGCTGCTTTGTAAAAATTACCTCTGTGGTTGACACTTCTCTGAGAGGTAACTGTTATCACAGGTGGCCAGATTGAGGCCCCAGAGAGGTTAAATACTCATGTCAGAGGAGGAAAGTGGACCTCCCTCTATGACAGCCTGCTCCCTCTGGAAGGGGCCAGATCACACTCAAAACCCCAGGACACCTGAGCAGGCTGACTCGCAGCCCTCTCCCTGGACCGCCCCCCCCAAACGATCATATCGCCCTTTGGGGGGGGACCTACCTGCTTTCTCAAAAACAGTTCAGCATCATAGCTCACTCAGCGGTTGCTTAGCAGCCAGCTAATATTACAGCAAAAACAAACGGATCAATTGGAAAATAATGAAATCAGTTATTCGTGTGGACACAGCGGCAGAGTTTCACTAAAAACTCTCCTACCCCTTTGCTGGTTTCTTCCAAAGAAGAAACTTGTAGATGTGTGGCTTTCACTGGGTTTCAGAAAAGGATCCAGCAGGGCGTGGCTGGCCTGCACATGAATCCAGGTTCTGGCACACCTTCCCCACGTGTCCCTTGAGCAGCTTACTTAGTCTCTCCAATCCTCTGTTTTCTCAATTAATAAAGGCACTAGTCATAACCTCTCGCAAGGGGATAGTAGGCACTCACCTGGGGTGAATTATCTGTCCCTCACAGAGTTCAGACCCCTACCGGGCCAGGCCGCCACCCCACCCCCTCCCATTGCAGACTGCCAGCTTTAGTATAGCCGGGTAACTTCACATAACCATCACAGCTTTTTTTTCTTATAAAATGAGAAGCTGTATACTTAGGCTCATTTATCTGAAAAAATATGTAGTGAGTACTGTTACGTGCCAGGCAGTGTGCTCCATGGTGACAGTGCTGTCCCTGGAGTCATTCAGACCTACCTTTCAATGCCAAAAACTCCTTACTCATCATTTAGTTGACCTACAGAAAGGTGCTTAACTGTTTTTGCCAAATGGGGATAATACTACTTCTTCCCTCTTCAGGTCCTGGGAAAATTAAACGAAATAGTATTTGGAAAGCACCTGGCACGATGCCTTACAACATGCCTCATTCCATGACATTGCACAGCTGCCATGACCCTGCCCTGGGTGCTGGCGCTGTCACAGTGAGTAGGACAGGCTGGTAGGTTCCTGCCGCATGAGGGTTACATCCTAGGGGCCACTGTCAACTTGCAGTTGTTGCTGCTGTTCTTGTTACCAATACAGAAACAGAGAGAAAAGATACAGGAGCTCAGACTCACTAACAGATGACCCCGTGTGGATGGACAAGGATGGCCTTGAAAAGACATGGATGGTGATGGGCACGAAGGACTAACAGGTGTAAAGGCGTGATATATTTTGACATTTTCAAAGAATGTTCCAGAATGGCAGAGGAATCGAAGGTGGAGTGGAGAGACAGCTCCTCTCAGCTAGGACATTGCATATCCATGAGACTGGGCAGGCTTCCCACCTTTCTCACTAATCCTGCAGAATCTTCATCTTTGTTCAATGCCTGAAGCTTAAAACATCTGCTCTGCTTTGCAAATGTCGCCTTTGCTTTCTAGGGGACACACATGCCACCCTGCATGGAGACTATATTCTGACGGTGTGCAGGAATGACAAATTTCAGTTTCATTCTGTTCTCTCCAGGATGATGGCTCACCAGCCTCCCCCATCAGATTTTCCCTGGCACACACAGCTGCTCTATAAATACTTGTGAAATGAGTGCTGAAATCTGAACGAGACCAGGTAGAGGTAGCACCAGGCACGGCCAACTGGCTGCCTCCCAAGAGCCGTTACTAGGTGGCACTTCCACGGGTTAATTCATCATTTTAGTTCTGCTATCTTGATAACATTTAACGTTTACTGGGCACGTGCTATGTGCCACGCACGGTGACAAGCACGTTGCATGCATCTTGTCATTTAACCTCATATTAGAGACGAGGTGGTTTCAACTAAGTAGCCTGCCCTCAGGCATAACATTGCCAAGAGGACAATTCGCTTATCCTGGGGTTATCTGAGGTGTTCTACACCTAACCTGTTTATTGATCCCATTGCCTGACGGGCCCATCTCCACCACCACCATGATGGCCATGACCATTGTCATGGGTCGTATTGGTCAAGTGCATCTCATGCATTGAAGAACCGCCTCTGCGTGAGATAGCCCATCTGCGTGAGGCAGCCGCGTGAGGCAGCCCATACCCTGCCCCACACACAGGAGGAGAAAACTGTGGCACAAGGTATAAGTTGGTGCAGGGCACCTGCTGGTGAGTGTCCAGCTGGGACCTGCATCCGGGCCACCTGCCCCAGAGCTGCCCTCCAGACTTTGGGGGTCTTGACTATCCTCGCATAATCCACAGCAGGCACCTAACGCAGAGCCAGCACACAGAGCGCTCCGATGTGTGGCCCTGGTTGCTCACAGTCAGCATGGAGCCAGCGGGGTCCTTAATCAAGGGTGAGTAGGGATGTGGCGGGTTACACGAGGTGATGAATACGGACAGAGTCCCTGACATAGAGCATGGCGCTGTAACCCCAGCTTTTCCGGGTTTCTAAAATTTGCCCCCAAAGCTCATTCTAAGCTTCCCTTTCTTCCTCCCCACTCTCTGACTGACAGGCTATCTCCCTGGATATGTTAATACCATGCATTTAGGATCTTGCTGGGGCCTGGGAGCCCCCCGGGCTCTTCAGATGACTCTGCCCATCTCCGACCTCATCCATTATGTGTGTATTTTACAGTCGCACTCTCTGTGGGCAGCCTTCTCACCCTCATTTGCAAGTCTTTGCTGTTGCCCCCACACACCTCCTGGAAGCCTGTCTGCCAGGAGCTCATTTCCTAGGCAACTGTAATCGAGGCTGAGGCTGCGCACACCCTGTTACCTGCCTCTGTGTTCAGGGAGGAAGCAGGACCGGCGGTGCCAGGGCCGGCCTCCGGGTTACGGGGCGCAGGTGGCTGGCACTGCAGCATTCTGCTCCCGCCTCGCCCCGGCCCGAGGGAGGCTGGCGGTCAGATGCTGGAAAGCCATGCGTATCTAGTGCTGTTGAAGCTGGGCAGTTTCAGGGGTGGGGGGCAGCCGGAGACGGGGCCTCTGCTCGCCTCCCCGAGGCACACACGCACACATGCACACGTGCGCGCGCACGGATGCCCTTCCTTGCCCTCCCGGGTTGGGTACATGTGTGGCCGCATCCGCCTGCTGCTCCTCACCATCTGCCAGCTCGCTCACGGGTTGGGTTTGCACCCTGCCCACACACTCGTTCCAGGAAGAAGCCAAAATCAGAAAAGGGTGGGTGAGTCTCAGACGTGCGCCTCAGCCTTCTCCTCCAGCAGGGATGGCCTCAGCCGCGCCCATGTCCTCCTGGACGACATCACAGGACAGTGGGAGTGCACGGCAGCCTGTGAAGGGACAGGAAGGAAGGAGCGCTTCACAGGCGCCTTCTGTGTACCAGGTGCTGGGCTAGCTGCTCGACACATGCTCCTTTTTCTGTGACCACCCAGTCAATGCTCAGAGCTTTCATAAGCGGGAAGATTAAAACGCAGAAGATAAATGTGCCCACAGGCCCTACAGATTAAGTGGCAGGACTACAATTTCAACCCGTTTTGGAAACTGTCATTTCCAAAGGATGATCTTCACAATACCATCTTCTCCTCCATATGACAACTGCAGACTGACTCCTCCATTCCCTCTACATTTGTTGAGCGCCTACTGTGTACTGGAGCTGGAAACCCCGCCATGAGCAAGGTTCAGCCCTGACCTGGAGCCTAGCGGAGCTGACAGGTGCACATTCAGGCAGTCTGCTCGCTGTTACCACTGCTACCTCCCACCATTGCCAGTGAGCTGAACAGTTTTCAGAGAACCAGTCCCAAAGAAGATGCCAGCCAGCCAGCCAGGGAGGCATCAAGGCCAGCAGAGGGGGCAGGAGAGGTGCCGAGGTGCCCAGATGCCAGGAGCCAAGCTCCTCCTGCTGGCTACGCACAAAGCCTTAAGAGAAAGGGTGAGGTCATTCTGGGGTTTCTGAAACAGATGCACATTCCAGCACAAGTTTCTTTCCTGCCTCCCACCCCCTTTAATATAACTTTCACCTAAATCCCCAGGAACTTATGAGAATCACTTGGACTCCTTACAGCTCGGGTTTGATTAAACAGCATGCTCTCTGACATTGGAACGGGCTCTGCAAATCTAAGGCTCTGAAGGCTGGTAGGCCTCCTCTCCTGGCTTTGTGACGGCAGCCCCAGTGCCTTCAGCCCGTGGTTCCCAGCAGTTTGTCACCTGTCAGCTCTGGCCTCAGCCATATTGCGCTGCCACAAAATATCAGTTCAGCCAGTTCTGTTACGGGAGAAGTTTGCATGGTCAGAGATCGAGGATCCCTCACCCCTGCCCAAGGGGTAGCGGCTACAAGAGGTACCCCATCTAGATGGTAACCAGCACTGTGAGGGCTGATGCACAGAGCAATTCCCTGATCAAGTGATTCCACTTCCCAAGGCAAGTGGGAAGATGCTCTCCAGAATTCTGGGACAGAGTTCTTGAGGTAAGGGCAGAGGGAGTGGTCTTAGCGCCAAAGGTGAGAGGAGTTGAAGAAGATGAGAATGGACCAATCTGTCGAGTTTAACAGTAAGGGGACACTGCTGACCTTGGCCAGATTCAGGGGGTCACTGGCAGACTCCACTAGTTTAAAGAAAGGAAATCACCAGGATAGGAGGCCCAGTAAGCCAATAGGTCCATGCGCACGTCTCTGCATCTCCAGACCCTGCCTGTGTCCTGGCTTCCACACCGCCCCCCACCCCGCTGCTGTGAGGCAGGACCTGCCAGGCGGAGAAGCATGCTGGCTGTAGCTCCTGGCCACGGACTCCAAGAGGCTCACTGCTCCAGTTGCAAATTCACCGCATTCATAGACTTGACTCCAATAGAGCCTGTGATTAATGATCTTTCCCAGTTATTTCTAAGCTGCTGCAGCCTTAACTAATACAGTGAGTGTCTTCTTCACTTGAGGAGGAGGATATGATGATGGTGATTGCACCTGCCAGCTGGGTTATAAGACAGCTTGCTTGACCTCTCGGAGCTTTAACAACTTTATCAGTAAATCAGAAATACCAGTGCCTCTGTCGCACGTGGTGATGATTAAAGAAGTAAAGCATATAACATGCTTGAGGGGCCTGATACTGAATATACATACGCAATCGTTATTGCCATTTATTGACCACCTACAGTGTACTAGGCATTCCTAAGAACTTCAGCTCCCCCGAATCCTATGTGCTTTCTCATTTCCAGAACTTCACAAATATTTAGAACCCTCTCCACTGACCTGCTAACTCCTGCTTCTTAGGAAAAAGTGGCAGGAAGCTCTCTGTGACTCTGCACCAGAGACCCCTACGCTCCTGCCTTCCTCCCTCCCCGAACTTTGAGCTCGGTCCCAGCAGAGGTTTTGCCTCTTCATGCAGCGCTGTGCTCCATAGCTATGTCTGGCCTCATAAATATCCATTAATTAATGAGTCTTTTATCTTAGTTCTCTTAACAACCAAGTCTGTGAAATATTTATTATCAAGATAAGGAAACAAAAGCCCAGAGAGTCAAGCAGATTGCCCATGATTACACAATTAATGAAGTAGGGGGAGTTAAGATAGGCTCTGTCATCTAGAAGGTTGTTTTTTTTTTTTCCTCACGATTCAGCCTCCCTTGAAACTGGTGTTCCCCTGGGAGAGAATCAGCCCTCAAATGTGTTGAAATAATTTTAGCTGGCTCCCCTTGGAGCATCAGAATATGTGGCCACATGGATGACGCGATCCCATGCAGCTGCCACGTGGCCAGAGCTGAAGGGCATCTTGGTGCTGGGCATGGATCCGGGGTCACCCCATCCCCTGCCCTGGTCCTGCAGCTCTCTGAGTTTGCCCCCTCCCCCTCACACCCGATAGAGACAGCCTGAAACAGGAGATCATTGCAAAAACCCTTTCTTTCTGTTTAAACCTTACCGTGCTAAATCATCAGAGGTAGATGATTTTTCTCATTTTGTGTTCCCAGAGGTGACACCAGATTGGGTTGGCAGTGCCCAAGCCCACACCCCTGAGAGAGGAAGCATTTGTCTCTGGGAATCCTGACTAGGGTAGCATGCATACAAGTAGAGAGGAACAAGTCAGCTGACCCTGTGAGGGAAACAGGCAAGTAAGTCACGTCCTGTTTTCAGACAAGTGTTACCATCTGTGGGACCCCTAGGGGGGCCTAACTGGAAAACAGCCTCCTGTCCTGGCTTGAAGCTCAGTGTTAAAGGTTAGGTGTTAGGAAGTCTTATTCCCTCTCCTCTGCACCATATGGGTTAATTCTTTCCAACCTCTAATCACATAAGGTGAAATGAAATGTTTTTCACAGCAAAGATACTCATGACAAGGTTGTATGTTTTTGCCAAGTATGAGGTCCCGTTTCTTGGTCAGTTGCCTTGGGCTCCGTAAACATCACTGCTTCCATGCTGACCACCATTGTGCGTTCCGGATGGGGGATGAAGGCCAGCATGGTGACATGGATGCTGTTCCTAATGTGTGACATCGACCCTGCTCTTACGTTGACTGGATTTGTTTCTTCAGAACTAGGGGCAGCGCCTCTCCAAATGGCCAAAGCCCTTGCCCCTACCCGTTAGCTGGTCTCGGCTGCTGCTTCAGGTCCTATTCCGGGCGCCAGCAATCCAGAAAGAAGCCACATTGCCAAAAGCCAGTGGTCAGCCTCCACTGCTCATCTTGACTTCTCAGCAGCGTTTGACAGCTAACGGCCCCTCCGTTTCTTTCCTCTTGGCTTCCTGAAGAGCGTCACTGTCTCCTGGTGTTTCTTTCACCTTATTACTCCCTCCCTTTCGTTCTCACCGATGGCTGCATCTCTTCTCATCCTACCCACCCTTGGAGACGTTCAGTCTCGTGGCTTTAAATGCATTGGCCACTGATCCCCAAAATATCCCCACCCCGCCCTGTCTCTTGACAGGACTCAAAACTCACATGTCCAACAGCCTCCTCATTGCCTCTGCCTAGTTCTCTCAAGCATCTCAAACAAACTGTCAGAAACCTAAGTCTCATCTTCCCCCAAAAGCCCACACCAGAGTCTCAGTTGATGGCAACTTCAGTCTTCCTGTGATGCAAACCAAGAGCCTTGGGTCACCTCCTGTCCTCCACCTGCACACCCCACACCCAGTGGGTAAAGAAATCCTGCTGGCTTTAGAACCAGGCCAGTTCTTTTCACCTTCATTGGTACGATCGTGGTCCAAGCTAACTCAGCTGTATCACCTCGGGAGCCCCCTAATTGGTCTCCCTGCTTCTACTCAAGCAACACTGCAGTCTGTTACCAACACCGCAGCCAGAGGGATTCTTTTAAATATAAAAAGCCCCTCATCTCCTTAGCTCACAGTTCCCCAGTGGCTCCCCATTTCACTCAGTAAAATCCCAAGACCTCTGCATTGGTCTCCTATCGCTGCTGTAACAAAGTACCACAAACATGGGCGTTGAAAACAACACAGATGTTTTATCTTAGAGTTCTGGAGGTCAGGAAGAGAAACCGGTCTCACGGGACTGACATCAAGGCGTCCACAGGCTGTGTTCTTTGTGCAGGCTCTAGGGGAGAGTAGGGGAGAGTGTTTCTTGTTTTCTTAGGGGGATCCACAGTCTTTGATTGGTGGCCACATCACCCTCACCTCTGCTTCCATCGTCCCATCTCTTCTGACTCTGACCCTCCTCCCTCTCTCTGATCCAGACCCTCGTGATTACTCAGATGATACAAGATCATCTTCCCATCTCAGCATCCTTAATCGCATCTGCAAAGTCCAATTGCCATGTGAGGTTTCATATCGTCAGGTTTCTGGGATTAGGACATGGACACCTTTGGAGGAGAGAGGGGTGGTGTTCTTTTGCCTCTCTCAACCTTCAGTGATCTCCAAGACCCTGTGTGACCTGCAGCTCTCCTTCCGCCAGTGCCTCTCTGGCCTCATTTTTAAAGACTCCCCCTGTCCCTTATTGTGCTCTTGTTATTAGCTAAGGCCTTTGCACTGGCTGCTTCCTTAGCCTGGAACGCTCCTGCCCCATATGGCCACATGACTACCTCCTCGCCTACTGCTCACCTCCATGAGGCCTACCCGCAGCACCTTATCCAAAACTGCAACCTATTCCCCACCTCTGGCATTCCTCATCACCCTGACCCAGCTGTGTTCTCCCTCACGACAATTCCTGCTTTCCCACGTGCCCCGGGATTCACTTACTGTGCTGTCTCCCTCCCAGAACTGTCAGCTCCTTGAGGACAGGAATCTCTACCTGTTGCATTTACTGATGTTTCCCAAGTGCCTGTGCAGTGCCTGGCACATGGCGGGGTGTGTGAGGAGACGAACAAGTGGAAAACAGCAGTCTAGTCACACCTCGGCCAACATTGGCACCAGCCTTTGGGACCAAGGTCAAGCCAGCGCCGGAGGATGGGCATGATCAGAATCCCGGCCAGCGTTTACCACTGCTTCTCACCTGCCGGACACAGGCCCTGCTCGGTCCTCATGGACCCCGTGTTGTCACCACCGCCATCATCACAGACACAGAACATGCGACAGAGAGGACAGGCAATCAGCCAGGAGGCGAAACCCAGGCAGCCGGGACCCTCATCCCCACCACCGAAGTGGGAAGAGTTCTGCAGCATGCCACTGTTCCATATTTCTCTGAGATGCTTCCCTGTGATCTCTTCATGTTTCCCTGGTGACAGAGACCGGTCCTGGGACAGAGGTTAGGGTGAAAAGGAGCGAGATGGAGGGCGGGCTGTGTGTGTATGGGGGGGGGTGCACACGTACCACCCACCACTAGGATCAGTCCTGGGGTGTGGTCATACTGAACTGTAGGAAGCCCATCTTTCTAACAGCATACCTTTGGCACCACCCCCATGGTTGGTACAGGAGTCCTCGCTACCCACTCACACTCTCCCCAGCTCACCACTTTTCCCAGCAAAACAGGCTGTGAACTGTTTGCACACTTGACTGAACGGAGAGGAGACACTAAAAGGAAGAAGAGGTGCAGGAGGACTGGGGGGCCTGAAGACAGACGCTGCCCAGTGCACAGATCCCACCACCTCATTAACTCCCCCTCCACCAGGTTGGAGAGGCCGAACTTGCTCTATCTAGAACACCTGAGTTGTTTTTGACCAGAAGAAGGACCCACAGAGCTGGCTGGAGACTGGGATCGAATACACTCTGTTTAAACAGATAAGCAGGTTAGCATCCAACGTCCTGCCCTGGATGCAAGAATCCGTTGTCCTTGCTGGCTCCTCTGCACTCACCCATGTCTGGCAGTTAGGCCCCCCAGGAGGCTGAGCCCGAAAAGGGAAGGGGGCTCATTTGTTCATCAGTTACTCTGGGTCAGTCTCGAGAGTGACTGTTTTTACTTCATCCTTTCAGCAAGCCTGATAAGAGTTGTCATCTCCATTTTATAGACGAGGAACCTGTGACCAGAAGAAGTTGAATATTGTGCTTAAGGTCATAAGAGCATGGCAGGCAGAATTTGAACCCGGTGCCAGCTGGCTCCAAGTCCCGTGTACCTGCTGTGCTCTGCTACACCAGCAGGGTTCGGAACTACTTAGGTAGAAGCCTTTTTCTAAGAGTTCCTCAGTCCAAGAATGCTGTAGTAGGTTTGGGAATATTTTTGAAAGTGTCTCTGGCCAGAAGCAGGGATCTGGCCATCAACCAGGATTCTTCGGAGAAATGGAACCAACAAGACTGGATACTTGTTTTAAGGAACTCTGGGAACTGGCAAGTCTGAAATTCATAAGACAGGCCAGCAGGCTGGAAACTGAGGCAGGATTTGGATGATACAGTCAAGAGGCAGAACCTCTTCTTTCCCAGGAAAGCTCAGTTTTGGCTCTTACATCCTTCGACTGCTTAGATGAGGCCCACCCAATGGTTGAGGGCAAGGGCCTTTATTTAAAGTCAACTGATTGTAAAATTACTTATATCCACGAAATACCTCCACACCAAACTTTAGATGAGTGTTTGGCCAAACGGCAGGCACCATAGCCTGGCCAGGTTGACACAGAAGAGCAACCACTGCAGGCTGAACCATCACAGACCTAGTACTTTACGGGTGCTGGGCATGACACCAAAGACTTCCATATGCACATGTGCTTGTCCCGCCCCACAATATTTAACACGAGCATTAACTCTGAGATTCAGGATGGTTCGAGGGACTTCCTAGGAGGAGTCTTAGAATCAGAGCTGGAAGCCAAGTGTGTCTGATTGCAGCTGCACCCAGTGACCTTCCAGAATCTTCAGTGTTACTCTAGATTTAGCATTCTACAAGGGGTGAATGAAGTGACTGACCCAATGCCACTCAGCTCGTCAGGGCTGGTTCCGGAGATCAGGTCTCTTGGCTCCCAGTCTGGCCTTCTCACCTCCATGTACGGCCCCTCTGTTCCTGGAAGATTCTGCCTTTGAAACACTCCTGCCGGACTCACTTTCCAGATAAATGGTGGAGGCACATTGTGCATCCCTAGGTGGTCAGCAAACCCCCTGCAAGGATATGCCAACAGGAAACTGGCCGGAAGGGTCCGAGCTCTATCATTGCCAGCTCAATGAGCAGATGTGCTCGGAGTCACTGTCCTGAAAACCACTTTATTGCTGAAACAACCTCATAATGAGACCCATTCAGGACATCCATAGCAAGAACTCTTTGGACTGCATCTGAAATGGACCTCTCTAGTGACAAACCCATCTTTGTGGCAGTTTGTGTTTCAACGAGATTAAGGGGAATTTTAGAAAGCACTCCAGAATCTGATGCTCTCTATGCGGAGAGAAATAAGACTTTCTCAGGCTGCACTTTGTAAAACTTGCCACTTACCAGGTCGGTTTACTCTGGACCTATCAGGGTGGTTTGGTTGCAAATAACAGAAACCAATAGTAGGCAGCTGAATTGAAATGAAAAGAAATCAAAGAAAACAAGACAAAAAAAAAAAAACCAGTTGAGTGGTATTTCTTAGGGAATCAAAGTGGAATTTGGAAAACCAATACTTGAGACTGTAATTAACCTGGGCAACTCTGGGCTCTCTGCTGCAGAAGCTCAGAAGCCTCTAGAGTGCTGCCTGACATTAGCACCTGTCAGCCCTGTGGTTTCCAATCTCTGCATCTCTGTTCAAATTTCCAGGAGTGAGAAACCGATTTGCTCAGCTTGAATCCAGTGTCTGCCCCTGAACACTGCCCTAGCCATGTGTTCCTGGAGCTGCTCCTACATGCAGGAGCCACGAGAAAGAGAATCACCTTTGAGCAGGGCAGTCCAAGAAGTGGCTACTGTAACCATGGTTATAATAGCAGTAGAGACACGTGCACATTCATAGATCTCTGTTGTGGATGTGTGTACACTCTTTGCCCATGCTTTGTGGTTCAGTGCTACTGGCTTCCTACGCTTTTTGCAATTATCTTGGCATAATTAGCTGTGAATGCAATCTTGGGCTTTTAGCATCCTGAGACATTTGCGACCAGAATGTAAATACCAAGCAGGAAGGATTCTGGCTGTTTTGTTCACTCTGTGTTTCCAAGTGCCTAGCACGGTGCCTGGCACCGAGTAGGTGTGCTCAGGGATTGTTGAATGAGTAGCAACCACTCATCAGTGCTGGGGTGCTGCTTCTCCCCGCTTCCTGGTGGTTGCAGGGGCTTTTTCATCTGGTGAGTCCACGGATATTCTCTAGACCCTTGTGGCCCACCCCCAACACTCAGAACCAATAGCTAAGGTATCTAGTTTTCCTGGAGGAAAGGTGGTGAACCCTGGTTCTGCCTATGGCTAATACAGGATTGACATAGAAGAGAAGGCTTGGCCATGGATGAAGGCATCTTGGGTGTTTGAAAACTGGGAAGTCATTGTTCAGGGAGACAAGCAGGAGAGGAATGCAGACCAAAGCAGCCTGAGTCAGGCTACTCATCCAACTGGCTAAATCTAGCTCACCCAGACTCTATCTTGGTGTCATCCTTTATGAGTCTCCCCAGAAATAGTGACATCAGGGTCTTATATCATTCGGTATATAGTTAACATAAACCTAATTACAAAGAATTAATTACAACTGATATTCAGAGGATTCTGAAATGACCTTCTGGTCCATCTCAGCCACGCCCTCTCCAGGGGGCACCAATGTCTTCCACCCCCTTAACCAGGGCTGGCTTCTGAGACCTGTCCTTACTCTGACCTCATCATTCACAGACACCAAACCCCACCTTGTCCTTCTCAAACCACCGCTCTGTTCTTGCCCCACACTGGCCTCAGCTCACAAAGTTTTACTTCCTGGGAGCGCTACTCCCCTTTGCAGACCTGTCCCTGCTTGTGCACTGGTTCACAGTTGTGTAGAGTGAGGTGACTTTAGTGATACAACAATAAGTGATACATCTATGGAGGGGCTACTTCTTCCAACATTTTGCAAAATGCCTTCCAGTGCCCTGATTACCCCGAGGAAGAGTGCTTTCTCTACTTCAGAGATGATAAGCAGATAGCCTTTGCTAGCACCGAATCCCAGGAGTCAGTGGTCTGAGCAGGAAGCCAGAGTGAAGTACCAAAGTCATGGCCAAAAGGGATCATTGGAAGATCAAGCCAGGGAACAAGGACCATGTTGTGGTATAATAGTGACCACTTGTTGCCACAAGCCAGCCGTGTGCCAAGTGCGCCAAGCAGTATTTGTATTTATGTTACCTTGTTCAGCCTCTACAACAGCTCCGTGAGGGAGATAGCATTGTCCCTTTTCAGGGAGGAAGAACCTGATGTGGTAAGAGGCTGAATTACTTGCCTGGCAACAGACTCAGTGAGTGACGGAGCCAGGATTCGAACCCCGTCTGTGTTCATTACAAGACTCCTGCCTTGTGTTCCTCTCTAAGCCTTTCTCCCTTTCAAAATGATGGCCACAGAACCGGGAGATGGCAGACAAATCTAGAAGGGCAGGAGCTGGGTCTCAGAGGAGCAGGGCAAGTCGGCCGGGCTCAGAGGTGGGAGCGAGGAAATGCACGGAGCATGCCCCCCCCTCATGTGGACACCAGAGCTCTGTTGTGTTGGGCGCTGGCTATCGAGGCAGGGCTGCCTACTTTATTTTTTTTTAATATTTTATTGATTGATTGATGAAAGACATGGAGAGAGAGGCAGAGACACAGGCAGAGGGAGAAGCAGGCTCCTCACATGGAGCCCGATGTGGGACTTGATCCCAGGACCCCAGGATCATGCCCTGAGCCAAAGGCAGATGCTCAATCACTGAGCCCCCCAGGTGCCCCAGGTCTGGCTACTTTAAAGGCTCAGGGCCTGTGGGACTTGGGCTTGAGAAGTCGAAAAGATGGGACCCAGAAATGCCCAGGTTGGTGGCCATCTCATCAACTTGATGTTGGACGTTCGCATGTGGCCAGTGGTGGTTAGCCCAATGGACTCTGAGGGCTGGACTCCAACCCCTGTGGGTCCCCAGAGACCTGCCTTCTGCACTTGGCTCTGACAAGGACACTCACTGTAAAAGTAAGCCCCTCCTGTCTGGCCTGCCCTCTGTACTCTCCAAAAAGACTCCGCTTTTAGGATCAGAGACAACATTTCTTCTCTGGCCTCCTGAGTGGTATTGGACAAGCTGCTTGGCCTCCATGGGCCTCAGTTTCCCCATCTTTCAACTGAGAGTTTGACTTGGGCTTTCTGTCCTCTCCCCCCACCCCCATGCCAACCACATCCCTGCCCTCATGTGGGAGAGGCCTCATGGGGACCCTGTCTCTGCCTGCCCTTTCTTTTCAGGAAGTCTGTCATCCAGCTTGACCTTGCCAACACCAAGAAAGCGATGATTGTCCCTGCGTTCGAGACACTGCGCTACCGGCTCTCTTTCCCCAAGTCGAAAGCGGAGCTGCTGTCGATGCTGGACATGGGGACTCTCTTCACATTCAGGTGAGTAGCCTCAGTGTCCTCCCCTGGGGGTGTCTGAGGCCTTCCTGTTCCCAGAAGCCAGGCTCCAGAGCCACTGGCTCACAAGCTGGTTGCTACCTTAGACCATCTTAGGGCCAGAAGAAGTGCCACAGGCCCCCAACTAGGCTTTTGGGATATTCTCTTCCCATATGCCGCACACTTCATCTTGTACATGGCAGTGGACATCATGTGTCTGGATGGAAGGACAGGATGCCAGGTAGGAAGTTAGCTCACGCTTTTTGTACTTTACTCAGAGTAGATTCCTGATCCTGTCTCAATTCTGTTTTTGGATTTGTGTGTTCCTTCATTCATCTGGGAAGTGGGTTCGTCCTGTTGGTTACTATTCCCTCGTTCCCTTGTTTTGTGAGCGGTCCAGATACCAAGGTCCTTGGGCCGAGGATGGGGGTCCATAGCTTCAACAACCCAGGGCACCAAGGTGATTCTGGGGTTGAACATGGCAGAGGGGGCAGTCGGCTGTCCTGTTGCCCAAGTGAAAGTTTTTTTTTTTTTTTAAGATTTTATGTATTTATTTATGAGAGACAGAGAGAGAGAGGCAGAGACATAGGCAGAGGGAGAAGCAGGCTCCACACAGAGCCCGAAGTGGGACTCGATCCTGGGACTCCAGGATCATGCCCTCTGCTGAAAGGCAGATACTCAACCATTGTGCCACCCAGGCATCTCTGGTTTGATTTGGTTTGTTTTTTTTTAAGAGTTTGTTTATTGATGAGAGACACAGAGAAGCAGAGACACAGGCAAAGGGAGAAGCAGGCTCCATGCAGGGAGCCCGACGTGGGACTTGATCCCAAGACCCAGGATCACACCCTGAGCCAAAGGCAGATGCTCAACTACTGAGCCACCCAGGTTCCCCCACAAAGTGACAGTTTTGAACAAGCTCCTCGTTGGCCTGATTTTCCAAGCCCCCAAGTCCTGCAGGACCATCGCTGGGGAGCTATCCTGCCACCTGTCCAAAATGCCCAGGAAGCGTGTACGAGTGTGCAGGTGTGAATGGGTTCTGACTCCCGGGAACAGGCTGTGGCATTAAGTCTAGTGCCTGTGGGAGAAGTAGGAGTCCTCCCTGGTCTCTTGACAGAGCAGTCTGAAGAGAGAGCCACTGCCCCACCTGCTCCTATTTTAAAGAGAAGCCTCCACACCGAACAGTGTAAAAACAGCCAACACTGCCTGTGAGTAAACACGTCACACATTTCTAGGCAATCTGAATTTTATTGAAAAGGTTATAATAACAACTTTGGTGTCCATACTACTGTTAAGTTACCAGAAGTTTCTAGAAGGCTCTCTCAAATTTTATTTTGGGAAAGTAACCTGATGAGATAGGTTATTCATTCAACAATTCAGAGATGATTCTTGTTCACATTTCATGCAGATAAACAGAGGAGTGGAGGGATCCTGCTAGAGCCAGAACTCGAACCCCAGCCTTCTCCCTCTATCCAGAATTCTGGAAAGTGACCTGAAATGGTTTAATAACCCCCTAAACCCAGACTTCTTTCTTCCTGGCAAGAAATAACAACTACCATTTGGCGAATATATAACTTGTACCAGACACTGTCATCAGCTGTGTGATCCTCACAACAAATCTATGAGGCAGATACTGTCATTCCCCTTTTACAGACCAAGAAACTGAGGCACTGAGAGGCTGAATAACTTACCTAAGGACACACCACCAGGGAATGGCAGAGCCTGGATTCAGTCCAGGTCTCAGGAGCTGCAAAGACCATGCTTTTAACTCACATACCATTGAACTGAGTCCTGAATGTTCAGTGTTAGATGCAGGTAAAGACTGACGCTCTGAGACCAGATCTTAGTGTGAGCCTCCCACAGACGCCAGAGCCTGAAGGCTCCATGTCCAGCAAATTTCCAGGGCATCTTTCCTCCCATCTCCATCCCCAGGTGATGTAAGAACTCATTTCAAGGCCATGTCTGTGGCAGGAAAGCTGGGGTTTGGCCTGCCATGTCCATGATTCCTGCTCTGGCCAACAGCTCACAGCCATGAGACTAAGTGCTAAATTACAGACCTTCTCCCCCAGCCCTCTGAGAAATTGCTTGTCACCTGCCCTCCAAATGATGAACTCTCAGGTCCCCTCACAGCAGAAACCCCCTCCCACTGCAGCTGGAATGGGAAGCGTTGCCCACCTGCCTCTCCCCTCCCTTCTACATTCTCAGAGTGGGGTCCCTGGACATGTAGCCTCAGCATCCCTTGGGAACTTCGAGGCTTCAGGTCTCAAGCTGCATCCCGGATGCACTGGATCAGGACCTGTGTGGGTGGAACCCAGTGACTGGTTCGCCAGGAGTCTCCTAGGTGATTCTGATACTCAGCTCAAGTCTGAGAACCGCTGCTCAAAGCAGAGTGCCCCCAGATCTCTTCAGAGTGGCCTCCCATGTGCTGTATCCAGGAAACCTCTCATCTCTGTTTGGTTATTTGTTTTTTGTGTCTTGTTTTTGGGGTTTTTTTTTTTTTTTGGAGGCTCCTGGTGTTGATGGTCTCAGAGAACGAGCCCTGGAGTCCCGTGTCTGTGGCCTGACAGTGGTTTCCTTGGGGCATAGTCAGGCTCTGGCGTGGCTTTGGGGCAGGTGAACTGTAATGTCACCCTGTCCTGTGCTGATCAGCCATTCAGCATGCTGGTCCATCTTCAAGCCGAGCTAACGGAAGCTGCCTCCCCACCCCAGGGGACACAGCGGCCCTCCCCCTCTCTTCTTCTTTCTCACACTAGGCCAAGAGTTTGTATTCCAAATAAGATGCCTATTGAAAAAAAAAAAAAAAAGATGCCTATTGATACACGAATATCACTGAGAGTAAGGCCCCTGTGGATTGACATCATATCCAGGCCAAACAAGAGGGAGAAATGAGCACATCTTCATTTTTCGAGGCATCACTATATATCAGACACTGCTCTGGGTACTTTATATGAATTCACATCATTGTCATAAATCCACGAAGGAGTCATTATTCTCTCTGTTTCACCAACAGAAAGAAACGAATAGTAATTATTATTTATTAATAATGTCACCTAGAGAAAGAAATGAAGGAACAGAGGAATTGGGTAAATTTTCTACACCTGCTGAATGACAATTCAAACCCAGACAGCTGGCTCCAGATTCGTTGTTCTTAGCTGCCTTGTTAAACTGCCTCTTAGGGAAGGAGCATTTATTGAGTGCCTCCTGTGTGCCAGCACTGTACCAAGCTCTCTATAAACATTTCCTCCTTCCAGTTCCTTCGCCATTCAGCAAGAGAGCTGTTCTTTTCCCCAGGGGACACAAGAGGGAAGTGAAAGCTGGTGTAGATGGTTTGCTGACCAAACTCCTCTGCTCCTAAGCAACGGAGGCAGGATTTGAACCCTGATGTGGTGGCCCCACTATGCAGAGCTTGAGCTACAGTGAGTTCCTGGCCGCCAGAGGTGCAGGTGCGAGCGTCAGGTGCCAGAGACCTGTAAGCTAGTTCATGAATAGAAGTCAACTCCTTCCCAGCCTGGTTCTTGGATTAATCCCGACATCTTGCAGTATCCCTCCTTCTCACACTCCGTTAAGGGGGCATTACTCTGCCTTTCATTTCCCTTCCCATCGTGTGACTGTGGTTTTGGTGGCGGTTGCTGAATTGATGGAGCTGGGGATTCAGGTCCCTGCCCTCTGCTAGCCTGGCAGGTAGCCCGGCAACACAGTGTCCTGACAGGCCACAGGTTGGCCAGTGCCCATTCAGCCACACTGGGCAGTTCCTGGGTGTCCCAGGGAGGCCCAGCCTCACGGGGTAAGCAGGTGGCTGCGTCCCTACCAGAAAAGCTCCACTCACCACACTGACCACTGACTCTCACTTACACCTCACCTTAGAGCCTGCCTGAGTGGAGGTGGGGCTCCAGACCATGAGCTCCTTTCTCCCTAAAGCTCCCTAACTTGTTGGGGTCCTACCTTTTTCTGTCTTGCTTTCATATTTTTCTACAATGTTCTTTTTCCCTAACCCCTTGCTCTTGAGCCAGCTCTGCTGCTTCACTAGGCTCCCGGCCTCCTGCCATCTCTTTGTAGTTTCCCAAGGCAGATTCCTGCCCACTACCTGCTCTCTGTCTTAGATACCCCTCAGGTTTTTAGATCACTTGTTCATTAATTTATTCACTGACTCTCTGCTCTGTAGAGGCCAGAGAGTGTGGGTGACGGTGACGAAGAGGAGAGATCACCCAGCATAGCAATTCAGGGACCTGGCCCTTTGGCCAGACTGTCTAGGTTTGAATCCCGGCTCCATCCTTACTATTTGTAACCTGATATTGAACAAGTTACAAGAACTTAAAGCTGTAGGTAGAATATTTACAGTGTAACCAATATATAGCAAGTGCTTAATATATGTTTGCTTGTTATGATTGCTGCTACTTGTGGTGATATTCACTTCTGTTGCCATATAAGGAATTTAGAAGCTTTAAACAATACAAGTTTATTATCTCACAGTCCCTGAGGGTCAAAGATCTGGGCATGAGGTGGCTGGATTCTCACTCAGGGCCTCACTGGTGGGAGCAAAGCTCCAATTCTCCAGAGCACTCCTCTAGGCTCCCTGACTTTCTTCCTTGCACATGGAGGACTGTGGTCACCATTTCCTGCTGGCTCTTTGCCACGTGGCCCCACAGGCAGCTCACACATGGCTCTTTGCTCTCTTCCCCCACATCTAAAAGTTCACATGATTCGGCCAGCCCCACGCCCCACCAGTAATTCCCCTTTGTTTAACCCAAAGTCAACTGATTAGTAACCTTAATTACATCTGCAAGGATCCTTTTTGCCAGATGATGTAACATAATCACAGGTTCTGCCTCAAGGGGGAGAACGTTCTGTGAGGGACAGGGTCACTGTGTTCTCTGGTAGGAATAACCAGCACAGACCGACCTGCCCTTAGGTCCCTATGAATGATGCAGAGCCCTCCAGGAAGTCACTTACCCCTTCATTGTGAGAGTCTCCTCTCTTAATGGAGGATGGAGATGACAGACTGGATTAGTTTCCTAGCACTGCCATAACAAGATGTTATAAACCAGGTAGCTCAATGCAGTGGAAGTTTTTCTCTTAATTGCAGAAGCCAGAAATCCAAAACCAAGGTGTTGGCAGGCTCATTCTTCCTCCAAAGGCTCTAGGGAAGAATCCTTCCTTGCTTCTCTCCAGCTTCTGGTGGAGGCTGACCGTCCTTGACATTCCTTGGCTTGTGGGTACATCACTTCAGTCCCTGCCTCCACCTTCCCATGGCATCCTTCTGGTATGTGTGTCTCAGTATCCACATTTCCTTCTTTTATTACTTTTTTTTCACATTTCCTTCTTATAAAGACACCAGTGGTTGGAATAAAGCCCACCCTAACCCACTGCGACCTCATCTTGATATATCTGCAAAGACCCTCTTTCCAAGTAGGTCACATCCACAGGTACTGGAGGTCAGACTTGAACCTATCTTTTTTTGGGTCACAGTGCAACCCACACAAGGACTGTATCCGCATATACCTTTTCTTCCTCCGAAGTAGTAGCTTTGGTGAAGCTGAGCTTCCTTCCTTGTACCCAATGGCTTTTCTCCATGTGACCCAGGTACCACGTCTGGACGAAAGGCCACGCTCCCACAAACTTTGCCAAGTGGCGGACCGCCACCACGCCTTACCGTGTTGAGTGGGAGGCTGATTTTGAGCCCTACGTTGTCGTGAGAAGGGACTGCCCTGAGTACGACCGGAGGTTTGTGGGCTTTGGCTGGAACAAGGTGGCTCATATCATGGAACTGGATGCACAGGTGAGCTGATGGAATGTCCTGGAGCTGTTGCTATGGGGGAAGAAGCTGTGTAGACTTCAGGGCTGAAAGGGGACCCTGGAGGTCAGAGAGCAGAGCATGGAGACAGAACAAGATGTGGTCAGGGACCACAGAACAGAACATGACAGTGCTAATTCTCAGGGCCACTGATTCCCAAATCATTCCTCTTTCTCTACCTTTGGGTGAGAGTTGGATTCCTGAGCAGGACCCAGGCAAGTGTGAGTGTCCTATGACAAAACATTTCATTCCCCATCCTCACCCAATTTAATGATGAGAACAAAAAAAAAAAAATCATCACTTGCCTTTTGTGCCATGTAACTGGCACAAAGCATTCTACAAGTTCGATATAAGGGACACAAGAAGGCATGTGGCTTGAGATGTAGCGCATTATCTTACTCTGTCACTAAAAGCAATGATTTGGGGGCTATGTTTAATTGTGAAACATTTTCATTCATTCAACTAATACTTACTAAACCCCTACTTCAAAAGAAATTGGCAGAATTCTAACAGGATACTCCAGGTGTCTGCGAGCTCTTTCTGCAGACGACCAGATAGTAAATTTGGGGGCTTCGTGGAGCCTACAGGTCTCCTTACTCAGCTACTCAACTCGGCTGTTGTAGTTCAACTATAGACAGTAACTAAACATGGGCGTGGCTGTATTCCAATAAAACTTTATTTATAAAAACATATAGGAAGCCGGACTTGCTGCAGTGTTAAATAAACAAAAGCACAGCTAAACTAATCTGGTTAAATTAGGAGAAGGATGCCTAGGCCTCTCAATCCCACCTTTTTCCCCTTTATGTGTTATTCTCCAAGGCTTCTCCTCATGGAGCACGGGATAAATATCTTTCGACAGGAGCACCTCAAATTTTAAAAAATAAAATAAAAAAGCAAGGTCGGATGCTCAGTACTGGCTACCCCGAGAATCACCTGGAGAACTTTCCAACAGTTCCAGTATGTTTGAGAGCAGTCCTGAGTGATTTTGATAAGCATCTAAGGTTGCAAATCACTGGTGTAGATGGGAGGTTGTAGAATAGTGTCCATACTTAACAACAGAAGCATGACCTTTAGTATCCATTTTTTCAGTACTACTGAAGGTAGTACAATGCTGCTCACAGAAACGTTCAGGCTGCCCCCAACTTCTGCTTGAAGGAAAAGAAATGCCATATTCTTGTGTCCAGCAGTGCAGTGAGGTGAACTGGTTCAAATAGTTAATTTTTTCCAGCACTGAGACCCGGCTTTTGTTTGTTTTAAGGCAATTTTGACAGAACTCTTGAAAATGTCTTGATTTATTTTTCTTTCTTTGCTGGTAGCACAGCCAAACGTAACTTTACCCTTTCCAGCGATTTCCCGAAATAATGAGTACATACCCCACAGGTAATCCAGCACACCTGTAGGGCTAGTGGGATTGGCCAGGTTCTTTGTCCCCACAGGAAAGTCCCAAACAGCTAAGCTCTGGGAGCCCTTGCATTTTCTCTTCAGGATTTATCTTATTCCTCCCCACCATCAACTGTCATTTCTTGCTGCTGTCAGCGTTCCTCCATCTGGAACAGCTACCTTTCCCCATTCTGAGTCTCCCTTTCAGAGTTCATTCTGATCTGCTCTGGGCCGGGAAACTAGATGACCAAAGCTTAGCAGACGTTATGTCTGAAATCAGAGCACATGGGGTCTGAGGGAAGGTGTGCTGGCCTCTCTTTAGAGTTCCATGTCCTAAATTTGTGTCACCTATTTTGGCTCTTTGGAGGTGTTTTATTTTTAGCCTGAATTTCTAATGCTGAGTGGAAGCTACTATACCGTAGCGTGACTTATCATAAGGATGAGTAGGCAAGAGCTTTGTTCTAAGTGAGCTTCTATCCGGTGGGGTCTTTTTTTTTTTTTTATTCTTTGTTTTGGTCCCCTCTTGTGTACTAATCTGTTGAGGCTGTCAAATCTCATCAAGTCCTATGAGAAATCACGTAAACAGACATCATTTAATTGAACAAGAGCGTCTCTCATGGCTTGCATCATTCTAGAACAACCACATGGGCACGTGCTCACATTTACCAAGAACCTTTCATGGGCCAGGAGCTCTGTCCAGCACTATTCCCTACATTATTGGTCATCTTTCAAGGTAGGTATTATTACATTTGCTTTATAGATGAGGAAACTAAGGCAGAGAGAAGCCAAGTAGTTTGTCCAGCGTCATGGCAACAGCCCTGCACTGTCCCTCTCCGGCATGGCTGTCTCTCCATACACCCTCCTTGCTGATGTCATTCTCCACTTCATTCATTCACTTGGTCATCTGGTCACCCACTTGGGCATACACCGTATAGGCCTGAGGGTTCTTGCAAGTGCTCACGCTGCTCTTGTCTTCCAGGAATATGAATTCATCGTGCTGCCCAATGCTTACATGATCCACATGCCTCATGCCCCCAGCTTTGACATCACCAAGTTCCGGTCCAACAAGCAATACCGCGTCTGTCTCAAAACCCTGAAGGAAGAGTTTCAGCAGGACATGTCCCGCCGCTATGGCTTTGCTGCCCTCAAATATCTCACGGCCGAGAACAACAGCTAGCACCAGGAAGTCCGCCACTAGGGAGAGAGACCTCTTCTACAGGGGGAATGCCACTTGCTCTTTGGGGCCCAGCCTTCAAACTCAAAATTGAGCGATGCTTTTTTTGGTTTGTTTTTATTTGTCTTTTTGGCCCAACAAAGCCGCCCACACTATAGAGATCTGAGATAAGGATCCGGCCAGCGTCTCTCTGCTCCACAATCTGACATTCCCAGGATGCAGAAGAATAGCTCATCGACACAGTCTCTTCAAGAATGGGACACAGAGGAGTTCCAGGGAGCAAAGGGGTTATCCGACCACAAAGCCTCAAAACCAAGCAGGTCTTTAGGATGTTCTCATTGCTTTTTAAGAAAGGGGAGTCAGGGTGCTGGGGGTTAGCCATCCCAGGAAATAAAAGCAAAACTGTCTCTTCGTTTGAGGAAACTTTCTTTTGTGTCCTGCAATCTAGCTGTGTATCCAGGGTGAGAGGCAAACCAATGATCTGAACCAACCATTTGGGAAAACCCAGTGGGGACATTATACCTGGTAGGACCTTGAGGTGGGGTTGGTTGGTTCTTTATCCTCAAGGACACTGTTGTTTTGCTTTGATTTGTTTTTGTTTGGGGGGATTTTGTTTGTCTGTTTGTTTTTGGTCTGGGAATCCAAAATAGAAAACCTGATCTTTTAAGGCTCTGAAGGAGAATCCACTGCCTCATCCAGCATGCCCCCATCAGCAGTGGCCCAGCAACAAGTAGGAAAGTCTTTGGCCAATATTTAGACATGGGCAGCCTTCTTCAGGATTATCACCGAGGCCCCCGTGACTTTGAATCCCCTACTCTCCAGAATCCAGGGGCTAAGACAGAGACTGCGGAAATACCAAGACCAGTGGTTCTACAACTGGTCACATATGCTATTGGCCATGACCGGTTTGTGGGGAAAGGGCTCTGAAGGGACTCTTGCGGTGCACACGGAAGGCACCAACCTCTCAGGCTTTAGAAGAACTGCAGTAGTTCACACAAGCCCAATTCTGAAGACCCATGTTTCCATCTGGAGACCTTCGGGAAGAAGGCCTCGGGTTCCTCTGTGTTCATGCCGCCTCCCTGTGGCTGGGACAAGGTCACGGCCTCAGGCTCCCTCTGGGACCTGTCGGGGGTGGGGGCCGGGGAGTTGGCAAGCACCTTTACCGTTACACGGATTGAGGAGACACTGGACTTTTTACCCATTTTCTTGAATCTTCAATATTAATGTTGTGTTTACATTGATGAGAACAAGAGTCCACGCCTACTCTCGGCGACGCTGTTTGTACTAAGTTGCAATGTGACCAGCGAACGCTGCATTCAATAAACGAAAGTACGGACTGTTTCTTCCCCGCTCCCTCCCAGTCTTGTGAGATGATGCTGCCGAGACACATGCCAGTGTAGAGAGCAAGATCCATAAACGGCAACCTTACACTTTCTGTTCTCCCATTTTGTTTTTCTCATCATTCGAACCTTAACCTCGCTCGTTTTCTCCTTTTCTGAGGTTAGATCTCACTTTATGCCCCAACCCTCAAAGCATCTTCAGAGTCTCTCTCCATCTTCTGTCTCAGCGCAGAAGCCAGACACTTTATATCCCAGCTGCTAGCAAGGGAGATCCTGGTAATCACTGGGAGCGAGCCCCCAACCCTTTGTCCTGGTGGTCGTGTGACACTCACAGCACTCGTACGAGATCCTTCCATGTGTTATATGCTCAAGTGGAGATCTCACTAAATGTATTTAAAAAGCTTAGGAAAACAATTATTTGGACTAATCCTCAGATACGGATACATTTCCGTGTGTATGTATATGAATGCGTGTATGCATATATATTTATCATACATATGTTACATATATATAGTATATACGGGGCATGTACATCCCCAAATTAATACACAAATACTATAAAAAGATAGCACAAACATATTCAAAGTACGTGTTAAAGTCCTCTTTCTCCATAGGTGTGTGAGAGCCAGCTCCTGCCAGCTCACAGGAACTTAGTGTGTGCATCTCCTTCCTATGCTTGCGTCTGGTGTTTCATGTTCCTACTTTGAAATTGGCCATGATGAAAGTATTTATGCCATGGCAATCAGAAAACCACAATCAGGTCACCATCACCACCCCAAGAGCTGATGGTTAAACATTTACCAGCACACCAATGCCTTTTTCTCTTCCTTCTGTATACACACACACCAACACACACACACTTGCTCAAAAATTATCTTTTCTAGAGAAGACCATTGTTAATGTAATTTTTTATCAGTCACTACTAGCTACTTAAGCCAAGTGGAACTGTACTAGTATTACTGGTTCCTTGACGCTAAAAATCAATTTTTAATTCCCTAAAGCCTTTTATTTTTTACAGTTCCTGAATCCTGCCCAGCCACCTTGCCTTCCTTTGCCTTTCTATGGGTAGAGTCGTGATCATATAACTTACCATGCAGACTGGGTCACCTCTGAGAATAAGAGAAGGTGCTAAGTACTTTGAGACAACAGGTGTAAATTGGAGGACGATGTAGCTTCATGTACACTGAATTTATTAAAGCCAGAAACTGACTCTCCACACCGACAGGAGAAAATCCTATTTCCCCAAAGACAGGTGCCTGACATAATGAAGCTGGTCTCACTTAAGGTTAGAGCTCAGATGCTGGCTAATGCCCAAGTTCAACACTGAGGCTGCCAACCCAGTGGAGGCTGAGGTCTGCAGAGCCTCAATTCCCAGAATTTACATTAAGAGCAGCAGCTCCTTACCAGCCCCAGTTCACGGGCAGGGGGAGCTTCAGCCCTCAGGGCAGAGGCAGTTCCTACCCATGATGATTCCTTAATCTCAGTTCCCCAGGGCAAAACAAGCTTATAAATGGGTCACCCTGGTGTTTTCATGCTTTAAAAAGTCAATACCATCTTGGCTTTCAGCTGGGAGGAAAGAAAGATTTCTCTCGCTTTAGCCTCCATAATATCCAGTGTCTGGGAGAGCTAAGATTCATTGAGTAACCACTATGTAAAAGGGCCTTGTGCATGCATTAGATCATTGAATCCTTGCAGCAAAACTGCAAAATGAAACCTACTATTTGTAGGTGAGGAAATCGAGTGAGCGCTGGGAAATTAACTTCCCTAAATTCACATCGTCACTATATGGCAGATCCAGAATTTAATTTAAGCCCATGCCTACTTGAATGGATACAAAAACCACATAACCTGCAATGCTGCTCCCTTCCCCAATAAGAAAGAAACATGGACTATTGGCAGATGAGAGGCTTTGAACCTATATAAGAAGAGTCTTAGATTTCTAGTCTTCCTCCTTCCACACCCATCCGGTAGCACACACACAGACCAGACAGCAACCCCTCTTAGATGCTCCAAACCTTGCTATGCCCATAGACTTTCTGAAAATTCATTTGAAATAGACCTGGCAGTCCTATAATCCTAGTGAGATGGCTGGGATCGACTCAGGGGCAGTCATGGATTCCCTGAAGGCTTCTCCTGGGTTACATGGCACAGATAGATACGTTTTAAGCTCCTCTTGGACCTGAACTCAGCTGCTTGCTCCTTCAAAGTGGACTCTGAATGTGTTGAGCTGATTTACAGAGCACATATTTGCTGAGTTGATTAACAGCTTCTTTGTACCCCATCGTGAAAGGACAGACCCCACTTTAATTCTGTTCCTTTCAAAGACTCTACTGTCTTTGAGCTAAGGCTTCATTTGTGGTCACCAGGCCTTTAGGGAGCTCTGTGTTTAGTGGAAAAAACGTGATTAAAATCCCCTCAGACATGGCTTCTGCACACTCTTAGGAAGACAATGAGAGCTGCCCATTTACTGAACCAAGACTTCTGTGGTAGTTGGCAATGATGAGTCTTCACAGCAGCATAATAACATAAGGTATTATCGTCCCTATTCTTTCACTAATGGAACCAGACCTCAGAGAAATTTTGTGAATTGCCCCAAATCACACAGGTCGTTCGTGGAAGTGCTAGAATTTGAGCCAAAATCTGGCTCACTTCACAAATCCATGTCTCCACTCCGTGCTGCTCCCTGTCCATACCACAGTGAAGTCGACTTAGCTACAGGCTTATGCGGCCTTATGCTCATGATACACTTTTTTTCCCTTGCCTTTTCAATCCTAAGTGTTTATTTCCCAATTTAATGCCACAGAAGTTTATGAAATGTCAGTTATCTGCTAAGTGCATTCTAAGACGTTTCAGACCCATAGAATCCTTTTTTTTTTTTTAATTTATTTATTTATGATAGGCACACAGTGAGAGAGAGAGAGAGGCAGAGACATAGGCAGAGGGAGAAGCAGGCTCCATGCACCGGGAGCCTGATGTGGGATTCGATCCCGAGTCTCCAGGATCGCGCCCTGGGCCAAAGGCAGGCGCCAAACCGCTGCGCCACCCAGGGATCCCAGACCCATAGAATCTAATGTCAGAGATACCCTGGTTTCTGTCTTCATTCATTTAACAAAACTGTTCTTAGTAAGTACTCTCCAGTTTGAAGCATGGTTGCTGATATCTGAAAGATAACGGGAGCACCACAAACACACAGAGTTTCTGATTGTGACTATTTGACACAATCGGTCCTTGGTTTGTTCCACCACTTTCAGATAATCTTGAGAGACCATATTTTCTGGAATGAAAGAATGTAGGTCAGTTTCAGAAAAGGATTTCCCAAGGTTTGGAACCATTGCGGCTGGGATGATGTCACAGAATGACTGACAGTTGCCCAGAGCAAGACCCGTCAGCAGAGTCCTGGGTAGGTCATGCTGCTGAGATTCTCCTAATGGAAGAAAGGAGGGGCTGCCGTGGTAGCAGCATAATTTCACTGTACTCCCTGTTCTGTCTTCTGCGTTCCGCTAACAGTTATTGAGCATCCACTCGGTGATCGGCACTGTGACGACATCAGGAACCCGGCGCCGGCAGCTTCCATGTACAGTAACCTGGAGAGCTGAAAAGTACACATAATGCTGCTACAGGTTTCATTTTCTTACATCCATGTAAATAATTTTAGTTTACTGGTTCTTTTAAAGATTTATTTATTTAAGAGACAGCCAGTCGGGGAGGGGAAGAGAAAGAGAAGAGAGAATCTCAAGCCAACTCTGCACTGGGTGGGGGACCCCAATGCAGGGCTCCGTCTCATGACCCTGAGATCACAACCTGAGCTGAAACCAAGAGTCAGACACTTAACCAATTGAGCCCCCAGGTGCCCCTACTTTATTTTTATTTTTAAACTTGGATACTGAAGAGTCCTAAGAGTAATACAGAGAACTTCTGTAAACTCTCCATTTAGATTCACTGATTATTAGTATTTGCCCACCTATGCTTTATATCTCCTTGGCTATATTTTTTTTCTGGAACCTTTAAGAGTAGATTGTAGATGTCATGCCCCTTTAAATCTGAGTACATAGGCATGTATTTTTTTAAAGGACATTCTCATATAACCACGATTCAGTGATGAAATTCAAGAAATTTTAGCTACAGTACAATCATCTAATACACAATTTACATTCAAAATTTTCCATTTGCTCTAATAATTTCTGTGTGACAGTAGCCATGGCCATCCCACACCCGACTCCAGGGTCCAATCCAATCTAAGACACATTGTGTTGTTGCCTACAGTCCCTAATGAGGAACAACTCCTTGGTCCTTTGTACTATGACAATGACATTTTTTGAAAAACACAGTCATTTTTCTAGTGTTTTGAATGAAAAATAGGTATCTATACATAAGGTAATTCATAAAATAGGTATATATATATATAATTTTCTAAATTCCTAATTATTATTATATAGAATATTACATAACATAAAATTGTATGGCAGATAGTGTTAAAGAAGCTGGACCCTGGCATGATCACCTCAATGTGGATGTATGTGCATTGGTGGGATGGTCCAATAGGTAGGACCTTATGGCAGGCAGCACATACTATCATAGGGACACACTGCTAACCCCACTTAAGTATTCTTATCACTAGACAATGAAAGTGATCATTTTCTACTTGCTTGAAAGTCTAGTAGCAACTTTTAAGAGACACTCCTTAGCTGAACTGCTTTGTGTCAGGGTGAATGTATATTATACGTGGATATAAATGTGGACATTTTTTGTTCAGTTTCTCAGAGCTACAAGGAAAAAAGATAAAACAACAATAGAAGAATTCTAACCTTCCCCCCAACTTCATTATGTATGGATGCACATTAGCCAGTTCATTAATATCTTCAACCTCGCCAAAGAGTATTTAATACTCAGGTAGAAGTGAGCAACTTGGTTTCCTTCTCCATGAATATGAAGATCAGCATCTAATATTCAGACCTTTAGAAGATGAGAAACATCTAAGTAGGTGAGAGAAAACTGTCTCACCCGCTGATATCAACAGTGGAAACGATGTGGAAAGACAATGAGTGAGCCCTTTGTGTACACTGGTTTAGTAATCTGGCCTCAGAACAAAGAACGCCACTCAGAAATGCCTGTTTTCCTGGTGGTCCATGATCACCGTGTTACAACAAGCTCATCACACTCGGATTCCAAAGTCCCAGGAGCACCAGCATGCATGATGCACCCTGCAGTCCAGGGTGGCTTGTGTACATGCCGCAACAATGGCAACTCTGAGCTTGGGTTTTCCATCAACCCTGAGTCACTGGAATATAAAAACCTACATCTAGGGGGCACATGGCTAAGCATCTGCCTTCGGCTCAGGTCGTGATCCCAGAGTCCTGGGATCCAGTCCTGCATCGGGCTCCCTGTGGGGAACCTGCTTCTTCCCCTGCCTAGGTCTCTGCTCTCTGTTTCTCTGATGAATAAATAAATCTTAAAAAAAAAAAAAAAACCCTACATCTAATCCAGCAGAAAAAATTGATGGAAGACCCGTAGTTAATCATGTCGTCTGGCAATGGGTCTGTTTTCAACATTCTGATACTGCTCATAGCTACCTATAGCCAATCCCAGCTATCTTCATGCAGCACTTAATGTGCCAGTGTGCTGACTCCTTGCTCCTGTTGTCTACAGGAATCCCATGAGATGAGGGATTATTATTTTCAGAGATGGAGAAACCAAGTCTCAGTGAGATAAAGTCCATGATGAGGCCACCAACCAACACTATTTTTCTGACTCCACAATTTTGGTGGATGGAAGTGGAATGAGTATGGGGCCCAGGAACAATGAGCATGGGGCAGATCAGTGGGCCTGCTGGTCTCCTGTGGCATTCCCACACTCACTGTAGACTAAGCTAGACCCCATGGTCTCCCTCCCTAAGAGTCTAAGTCCTCCTATACTGCTGCTTGAGTGTCATGAACCATTCTGAATGATGCGGGCAGGGATCAACTGCAGTTGGGAAGGAAGGGAATGGAACAGACCTTTGCTGACTAATACATGGTTTGCATTATCTAATTTAACCAGCAATAGAAGGTATAATATAAGTAGTATCTCCATTTTAAAAGTAAGGAAACAGGGGCACCTGGGTGGCTCAGTGGTTGGGTGTCTGCCTTTGGCCCAGGTCATGATCCCGGGGTCCTGGGATCAAGTCCCTGTGGGGAGCCTGCTTCTCCCTCTGCCTGTGTCTCTGCCTCTCTCTTTGTCTCTCATGAATAAATAGATAAAATCTTTAAAAAAAAAAAAAAAGTTAAGGAAACAGAAGCTCAGGTTAAATAAGAACCATGACCATCAAACCCAGATCCATGTGCTCCAAAGCTCATGATGTTTCCAATTATCTTCACTGTTTCCCAGGGATCCAGCCAACACAAAGTTATAGAATCTTTGTTTTTCAAAGGACCTTAGTAGTGAGGATAAGCCTAGTCATCTGCGGGATATGTCTCTTTGGCCTACAACTAGTGCTTCTCTGACTTTAACGCGCTTGGGAATCCTTTGTGAGGATCTCATTAAAAAGGGGATTCAGTGCGTGCAGCCTGAGATTCTGCATTTCTAACAAACTCTCTTGTGGTGCGGAGGCTGCTTGTCCACACACATAAGGTGGTCTCTTCATACCTTTAAGACTCTCAGCTTCTTTCCAGATCTTTGTAGAGCTCTGACAGCATGTCAGGCAGGTATCACTAGATACCTTGGAAAAATCACTCTTCAGGAGATTAATTGATTCATTTTTAAGAAACAGTTCCTGGGGTTTAGCAATATTGCCAGGTGGTGATAATTCAAAGATGATTTAGACACAATCCTTAAGCTCATGGAACACCCCCACCCCAACCCCATAAGAAGACAGGTGTATGAAGAGTGACATATGGGGAAGTAGCAGGAGAGGGGCCAAGGGTGCTATGGGAGCTTGGCAGAAAGAGGTGCTCCTGGAAGCCTCTCAAAACAGATGACGCGTATTAAAGAAAAATTACTGATTGACATTTGTTAAAATGGTAAGAATGGCTTTATTTAGGTGTCAAGATTATTGGCTTTGAATACAGGGGAGATTCATAGACAAGAGCTGAATGGGGGGACTGGTGGATGCAAAATCATGAAGAGGAAGACCTCAAAGGTAGTGGAATTCTTGCTAAACCTCATTAACAGGATTCTTGCTGAAGGCAGGTCAAGGATTTATGCATCACAGGTGGGGGTAACTCTTATTATATTGTTGGTAGGAAAGCAAGCTGGGGTAGCCACTCTGGAAAACAGTGTGGAGGTTTCTCAAAAAGTTGAAAATAGAGCTACCCTACAACCCAGCAATTGCACTGTTAGGGATTTACTCCAAAGATACAAATGTAGTGATCCAAAGGGGCACCTGCAGCCCAATATTTATAGCAGCAATGTCCACAATAACCAAACTTTGGGAAGAGCCCAGAGATCCACTGACAGATGAATGGATAAAGAAGATGGAATTATTACTCAGCCATCAAAAAAATGAAATGACATGGATAGAACTAGAGGTTATTATGCTAAGTGAAATAATTCAGTCAGAGAAAGACAATTGTCGTATGATCTCACTCATATGTGGAATTTAAGAAACAAAACAGAGGGTCAAAGGAGAAAAATAAGGGGAAAAGTGGGGGGGAAAATAAGACAAAATTGGAGAGGGAGACAAACCAAAAGAGACTCTTAATCATAGGAAACAAACTGAGGGTTGCTGGAGGGGAGGGGGGATGCGGTTCCTGGGTGATGGGCATTAGGAGCACACAGGGTGTAATGAGCACTGGGTGTTCTATAAGACTGATGAATCACTGACCTCTACCTCTGAAACCAATAATATGTTATATGTCAATTAAATGAATTTAAGTTTTTTCGAAAAGGTGGGGGTGAAGAACTTAATCAGATGTTAAGGGTGATCAGCTCTCAAAGGTGGGGGATTCTTACTAAGCTGTCTTAGCAGGATGCTTTGCTGCGCTGGCTGGGCTCACCAAACACAGGGAGGGGACCGTGTCATAAGGAGGGTGCAGAGGAGCCTGTTCAGAGTTGGGCCAAGGAGAGAGTCTTTGTCGTGCCTGACAGAGGACAGTCATTGGCCTGAACAAGAAAGCAAACCTGATTTAAGTGGCTCACCCAGCAAAGAGAGACTGGAACTTGCCACCTTTCTTCACCCTGGGTTAGGCCTGAGTTAGGCCATGAACAGATGACAATATGATGTCATCCTGTGGACTCCAAGAGCCTTACCTTCAGGAGTAGATGTCGTTTGTGAATTTCAAACCATATCTCTGACCTTGAACAAGATGTCTCTGGAGCTCAGTTTCAATGTCTATAAGATGAGGCCATTGGGCGTGTGTGTTTTTGGACACAAATTCTGTTCTCCTCTTTGGTTTTGATTTGCTAATGATTTTAGGAAGCACTTGGGTAGTACCGAGCATCTTACATTTAGAAAATTCAGTAAATTAGTTTAAGTAGTAACCCAAGGTAGGTACTCTTACTAGACCTATCTTGCAAGGGGCAAATTGAAGCATAGAGAGGGTAAGTGGTTTGCCCAAAGTCACACAGTAAGTAGCAGTGCTGGGATTTGAACCAAGGCAAGTTGGCCTCAGAGTTAACATTCCTAACCACTATGTCCTACTGCCTCCTTGATGGCCGAAGAAATAGCACACAGTTACAACAGATGCCTCGTTGTGCACTTTCTGTCTTCATGGAGTGTATCCATTTTCTATGGCTGTGTAAAAAAGTCCCACAGACCAGGTGACTTAGAGCAACACACCTTTATTATTTCATTGCACCCGAGGTTCAGGAGTCCAGATATGGGCTGGCTGGGTCCTCTGATCTGGGTCTCACCAGGCTGCAACAGAGAGAGGTCAGCCATGGTATGATTCTCAGGTGGAGCTCGGAGTCCAAGTTCTTTGTTTGTTAGAAGAATTCAGTTCCCTGTGGTTGTAAGACTGAGAGCCCCACTTTCTTATTACTTTTTATTTTTTTTAGTTGAAGTATAACATACAGTGTTCTGTTAGTTTCAGGTGTACAATATAATGATTTGACATTTCCGTACATCACATGGTGCTCAGCATGGGAACTGTGCTCTTAATCCCCTTTATCTAATTCACCCATCCCCCCACTCACCTGCCCTCTGGTGACCACCAGTTTGTTCTTTGTATTTAAGCATCTGTTTTTTCAGTTTGTTTATTTTGTTTTTTAAGTTCTACATATAAGTGAAATCATATGGCGTTTGTCTTTCTCTGATGGATTTCACTTAGCATAATACACTCTAGGTCCATCCATGTTTTTGCAAATGGCAAGGACTTGTTCTTTCTTATGGCTGAGTAATATTCCACTGTGTATATATACCGTATCTTACCTATTCATCCATCGATGGACACTTGGGCTACTTCCATATTGGGACTATTAAAAATAATGCCACAATATAAAGCCCTGCTTGCTTGCTGGCTGGTGGCCATGACCATTTCTTACCAAGTAGAGGACCTGCCAAGTGGTCCTTTCCACGACATGCTGATTTCCTTCTTCAAAGCCAGCAGGAGAAGCTCTCCCTCCAACTTGCTAAGACAGAGTCTGTTACAGGATAATTTAATCATGGGAGTGACACCCCATCACATACCCAGGGGTTGCCCACCTGGGGCAGGGAGGAGGTCTATAGGGCATGCACAGCAGGGGATGAATATCATCAGGACCTCCTTAGAATTTTGTGTGGAGGGGGTGGGGAGGAGGGGTGGAGCCTGATGTGAATTTGTGGCCAAAAGGATTTCTGTAGAGTGAGCCCACTGCCCTTGAGGGAAAAGGAAATCATTGGTTATCATCCTACCTGAAAGGCACAGAGTTCGTGAGAGCGTGGAGGGGCACCCACCACGGGCTGGCCATCAGTTCAGGCCTCCTAAGGAGGTTACACTTGAGCTTAACATTGAGAGGTGGGTAGAACCAAAGTCCTTCCTGCAGAGGAACCCAAGCTGTATTTTTTTCCTTTTCTCTTTTTTTTTTCTGTCTTTTTTTTTTTTCTTTGTAACTAGGCTTATAGATTTTTATTTGTTAGTTCCTTTCATTTCCTTTTCTCTATTTTTCTTTTTTGGTTCAGGCTCCTTTTTTTTTTTTTTTTTTCTTTTTCTTTAGCAGAAAACAGTGTGACTTAAACAGAAAACAGTGTAACTCTCCCAGCCATTCCCCGTGTCCCAGAAAGGGTCTGACCAAATGCAAGGGAGGCAGAATTTCTGGAAGTTATTTTATTTTAATTCTTAAAAACTTTTATTTTTTTGAGAGAGACATAGTGAGAGACAGCATGAGCAGGGGGGAGAAGGAGAAGCAGACTCCCTGTTGAGCAGGGAGCCTGCCGTGGGGCTTGATTCCAGGACCCCAAGATCATGATCTGAGCTGACTGCAGATGCTTAACTGACTGAGTCACCCAGGCATCCCTGGAGGTGTTTTTAGAATGGCCTGGTCCAGTGGCAGTTGTGGCTTGGTCATAAGAGCTCTGTACTTGAGGTCAGACCCACATGAGCTCCTGTCTCTTCCAGACCACTTAACAGCCAGGTGATGGTGAACCCAGTTAGCATCTCTGCCCCAGGTTCACTCGACTGTGAAGGAAAAACTGAAAAATCCTCCCTGTCTCTTAAGATTTTTGTGAAGATTGAAGGCGTTAACGTAAGTGGATATGTTTTACACTTAAAGCACCTCATCCATACAAAGTACTGTTTGTTAGAAAACTCTTCATGCATTTCTCTTCCTTTTCAGCATGTGTGCTTCTTTGAGTGGGGAAAGGGAGCCAAGTGGTTAGTTATCACGAACATCCCTGGAACAGATTCTTCTGAGGCACCTGTCTGAAGCACTAGGAGGAAATGCCACAGCCCATGTGGCCACTGGTTGCCACACAATTTGATTCTCAACCTTGGGAGGGAATAGATCATTTTAGGGATGGGAACCAGAGGCTAAAACAACGAATTCCCAAACTCATGGCAGAGCAGATGCAGTCCTCTGACTCCGGGACTCATTTCCTTCCCACTTCAACACACTGACAGGGCAACTGATGTAAAAGCTCCTCAATGAAATTCTAGAATCAACCGCAGATTTGAGTGTTGTCTGGGTTGGCCTTTGACTCCGGATTTGTTGGAGTTTTTCTTCTTTCTTTAAAAGATTTTATTTATTTATTCATGACAGACACACAGAGAGAGGCAGAGACACAGGCAGAGGGAGAAGCAGGCTCCCTGCGGGGAGCCTGGTGTGGTCTCAATCCCAGGACTCCAGGATCATGACCTGAGCCAAAGATGGACACTCAACCATTGAACCACCCAGGTGCCCTTTATTCTTCTTTTATTTTGTTTTGTATAACATCTTGGCCTCGGTTCATGTTTTCTTTTTCTTTTTGTAAGAAACAGCCTTTTCACACATTCTCCTTCAGAGAGCTACTTTTGAATCACAATTTGAATCTGGGACACAGAAAAATGGTCCCAATGCCTGCTGTCAACAGTTGCATCCAAGGCCATGTCAGGGGTGAGCATACGTAAAGAAGAGCCGAGAGCCTGAGACAGAACCCTCAAAATCCCAATCACCATGGTTCTGTGGATGTTTAAACACTGAAAACTTGGGAGAAAAGATAAATCCAAAGAAAAACTCTGAGCATCACTCAAACATCGTGTGGAGAAACATCTAGTTGGCACAACCAAGCAATCACATCACCCTCCTCTGTGGGCCAGACTGTGTGCCCCTTGAGAGAAAGAGCTGCTGCTGTGTCCCATGACTGGCCCTGTGTCCTCAAAGGGGAGCTCGGGCCTGGCTCAGTGTAAATTGCCAGATGCCATGGAGACCATACGCCTCTTACTCTGAGCAGTGCCAGGTGCGGTACCAACATACACTGGCCACTGATGTTTCATTTTGAAAACACTGACATCCAGAAGGTGAAGTCCCTCCGTTCCATGACAGTTATCCTTACTGGGTACCTGCCTACCCCTTCATTGTCATTTTTCTCTCATTCTCTGCGTTCACTCTCTTCCTGGGATGGGACAGGGATGTTCCTTTTTCTTTAATTAAACGCAGCAAATATTCAGAGAGCCCTTTAGTGTGCTGGCTTCAGCCTCACGGGCGCTGTAAGGACGCGGAGAAGAGGCTCACGGTTTAGCGAAGATGAACACAGAGTCAGGTGGGGGAACACAACTGGACACTAGGGACAGCCGCGACCGCAAGGGAGGTGCCTCCTTCCTGGATGGGGTGGGTGGGGTCGCTGCTTCGATGTGGCCCGAGGGGTCCTCCGGGAGTTGATCTCTGTTGTGCCTGGGAAGCAAGGTGGCCTAGTAGGCAAGGGCTCAGACTCAAGTCCTCGCTCTGAATTCGGGATGGGCCACCTCCCAGCGGTCCTCGCTCGTGGCCTGACTCCGTTTCTGCATTTGGAAGGTGGTGACACGGAGGATCCCCACTTTCAGGGGCGCAGCATCTTCCCTGCGGTTTTCTCTGCCGGCTTCACACGTGTTCCCTCCACGATCCTGGAGTTAAGGGAGAAATTCAGGTCTCTGGGCGGGGCTCGGAGCCCCCCGGGGGGGGGGGATGGGCAGGGGGAGGCCCGGATGGTGGGGGTGGGGGTGGGGGTGGGGGGTGGGGGGCATATACTTCCTGTGCCGGGAGGGAGACAGGGGAGGGCGACACGCAGAGAGGAAGACACGGGGGCTCGCAGACAAGCTTCTCAGTGATGCCAAGGTCGTGGCGGACACCGCGAAGGGCCGAGGCCGGCCGTCCTGGCCCATGAGCACGGGCCGGCGGGACTGGCCAGACCGCAACAGGCCGGCAGGCCCGGGAGGTTCGCGGAAGGCTCCGGGAACACACCCCGGCACTGGGGGGGCGGGGGGAGGAAAAGGGAAAAGAAGCAGGGGCTCGGCCCCCCCGCGGGGAGGCTCCCGCGACCGCCCCGCCGGCGTCGATCCCCCCGCGCGCCCCCCGCCCCCACGTCCTGACGGAGGCCCCGGCGCCCGGGGGCAGCGCCCCCTCTCGGCCCGGCCCGGCCCGGCCCGGCCTGCGCTCGCGGGCGCCCCCTGAGGGCGGCTCGGGGACCTGCCCGAGGCCGCCGGGGACTGGCGAAGGGGAAAATCAAGGGCTCGGTTTGGCTGGAGGTTAAGGACTGCAGGCGGCGAGGTCGCCAAGGTCGCCGTCACCCGCGGCGTTGCTCCGGGAGGCGCGGTCCCGGGACGGCCGCGGGGAGGCGGACCCCGAGGCGGCGCGCAGAGCCCCGCGGGGAGCGGGAGGCCGCCGAGGCGGGCGGGGCCCCGGGCAGGCGGCAGAGGCGTCCCACGTGGGGTCTCCGGAGAGGAGCCGAGGAAGAGGCTGGCGATGTAGCTCTTCTTAGATTCAGGTGCGGCGGGGCCAGCAGGTGGGGAGATGATGGTTATTGAAGACAGTTTGCTCCTCGCAGCCCCCAGGACGAGGGGGCGCGGCGCGCAGGGCCGTGCGGGTGGGCGAGGGCAGGGGCGCCGGGGGACCCCGGGTGGGCGAGGGCAGGGGCGCCGGGGGACCCCGGGTGGGGGAGGGCAGGGGCGCCGGGGACCCCGGGTGGGTCAGGGCAGGGGCGCCGGGGGACCCCGGGTGGGCGAGGGCAGGGGCGCCGGGGACCCCGGGTGGGTCAGGGCAGGGGCGCCGGGGGACCCCTGGTGGGTCAGGGCAGGGGCGCCGGGGGACCCCGGGTGGGGGAGGGCAGGGGCGCCGGGGGACCCCGGGTGGGGGAGGGCAGGGGCGCCGGGGGACCCCGGGTGGGCGAGGGCAGGGGCGCCGGGGACCCCGGGTGGGTCAGGGCAGGGGCGCCGGGGGACCCCTGGTGGGTCAGGGCAGGGGCGCCGGGGGACCCCGGGTGGGCGAGGGCAGGGGCGCCGGGGGACCCCGGGTGGGTCAGGGCAGGGGCGCCGGGGGACCCCGGGTGGGTCAGGGCAGGGGCGCCGGGGGACCCCGGGTGGGTGAGGGCAGGGGCGTCGGGGGACCCCGGGTGGGCGAGGGCAGGGGCGCCGGGGGACCCCGGGTGGGCGAGGGCCGGGGCGCCGGAGGACCCCGGGTGGGTCAGGGCAGGGGCGCCGGGGGACCCCGGGTGGGCGAGGGCAGGGGCGCCGGGGGACCCCGGGTGGGCGAGGGCCGGGGCGCCGGAGGACCCCGGGTGGGTGAGGGCAGGGGCGTCGGGGGACCCCGGGTGGGCGAGGGCAGGGGCGCCGGGGGACCCCGGGTGGGCGAGGGCCGGGGCGCCGGAGGACCCCGGGTGGGTCAGGGCAGGGGCGCCGGGGGACCCCGGGTGGGTCAGGGCAGGGGCGCCGGGAGACCCCGGGTGGGTGAGGGCCGGGGGCCCCGGGGGACCCCGGGTGGGCGAGGGCAGGGGCGCCACGGGACCCCGGGTGGGTCAGGGCAGGGGTGCGGGAGGACCCCGGGTGGGTCAGGGCAGGGGCGCCGGGAGACCCCGGGTGGGTCAGCGCAGGGGTGCGGGAGGACCTCGGCTGCAAGCGCCTGGATTGGGGCGGGTAAGCGGGCTGAGCACTGGCTAGTTGGAATAACCCCAGGGAGCTCTGGGGGTCGGGCTGTGTGGTCCCCAGCCCTCCCGGTGACTAGAGCAGGGGAGTGGCCCACGGTGCAAGAGGCGATGAAGGCGGTGGAAGGGGTGTCCTTGGTCTGCCTATGGAAGGCCAGCCACGGGAGGGGCCGTCTCTCCAGGGTCGTCAGGAACACACAGTTCTTGCAGAAAAGCTACATTCAACCAGGCAAACAGACATCACAAACCTTCCATAGTGGCTAATAATGATGCTCCTGGGTCTTCTCTATGTTCTGGGACCAGAGAGTGGAACTCCGTAACACCAGGAGAGACCTCCCAATTGAATTACCACCATTTGGAGAAGTAAGGATGGGCATTATTTTCAGCACCCGGACAGCAAGTAATTGCAGATCAAATGACCCAAGTGGATAAACTAATTGGAATTAAATGAGATTAATCAGAATAAGCCCTGTTATTCCTGTATCAGAAGTGTCAAGACACCGTTTGCTAAAATGAAGAAGTATATGTAAATGTGTGTGTGCGTCTGCAATGCACACACAAATCAGGCTTGCAGAGAAATAGAAGGCATTTGACTGCCCCGGTGGCCAGGAAAGTGTGACGTGACAAGGGACTGAAGGAATGTTGTTCCAAGTTATTTTTTCTTCCTTTGGATGGTTCATGGATATAAATAGAAATCGAATCTGCCTCCTGTATTACTTATCCTTAACATTATTTGTTGGTGGGCCTAAAGGCAAGGAATGGAAATAGGAATCAGATAAAGCTTTCAGGATTTCTTAGGGTGAGGATACAATTTCTTATCATGGCTTCTGCGGAGCCACAGACTCTAACTTCTACCTCCATATCTAACCTCATCTCACAATTCGCTCTGCCCAGCCGCCTAAAATGCCATTTGCTCCCTCATCCAGCCACCTCAGTCATTTTCCCATTGTCAACTCCCGGCATCCAGCTGAGGAGCAGGTCTCGACCCCCATCCAAGTCAACACCTCAAACTATGCTGTCATGGCACCAAGGCCTTCTCCATAACACCTTCTGCAGCTGCGTCTCACAGGTCTTTATGTGGACATTTGCTCAGTGACTCTCTCTCTGACAAGGTTGGAGGCGCTAGAAGTAGGAAGAACTGAAACTGGTTTTACTCACTGGGGTAGCTCAAGACCCTAACACATAGGGGATCCTAAATAGATATTTGCTGTATGAATGAATAAATGAGTGAACTTGGATTCTCTTCCCAGACCCATCTCTACACAGATTCTCATTCCTGAGCTAGTCACGTTCCCTCTCTGAGCTTTCCTCTCTTCACCTGTGAACTGGAAACACTGATCGTAAGGGTTTCTGGAGCCTCTCCTGTTTTCTGTGCTGTTAAGGGCTGTTCAAAGGCTTTCTGTGCCCTGTGTATGTGTGTGTGTGTGTGGGGGGGAGTGTTATTGCCTAGCCAGCGAGGTCTGTTTCCTCCTTGTGGCAAGGAGAAAAGGGCTTCTTGAAGATATGGGAAGGCTATGGAGGAAGAGGGGACTTGTAATGTTAATGGGTGGCTAGGGAAAGCCTCACTGATAAGATCAGAGACTTAAAGGCAGTAAGAGTGAGACATGTGGATATCTGGGAAAGAGTAGTCAGGTAGGACAACACGTGCAAAGGCCCTGAGGCAGAAGAATCCTTGGCTGGCTAGATGATTAACAAGAATGCAAGGATGGCTGGAGCAGATTGAGTTGGGGAAGAATGAGAAGCAATGAGGACCCAGAAGTCAGGAAAGGAGGTGAAAGAGCACACAGGGCCTGCTGGGCCATTGTAAGACTCTGGCTTTCACTCAGAGTGAGATGACAAAACATTGGAGGGCTTGGAACAGAGCAGTGACATGAGTTTGGGACCTAACTGGGTTCCTGGATGACAGTGAACAGATCAGATATTGTAAATGGATCTTATATTCCCTACAGATGTGAATTCCCTAGAGACCTATATCCATGAATCTATGTCATGCCATAAAGACACAGTCTGTACTGGAGAACACAAATAGACACAAATACGTGCCTCATAAAAGACAGCCTTGGAATTCCAGCCTCTTCTTCCCTACTGCTTTCCAGTGGCCTCCGGGTGTACGGTATATACAAATATACCCCGGCTTTGGAGTAAACCTAGAACTTGAATTTTGTCTCTGAAAGTAATCACTATGAGACTCTGAGCAAGTAATCACTTCAATTCCCAGAAACTTGTCTGCAAAGTGAACACAGAAACGTGTTAATATGCACCACATGGGGCGGGTGTGAAGGTTAAAAGAAAACACACATATAACATCTTTAGTGTAGCACTCGGTGCGTTCCTGGTGCCTAGCACATGCAGGTCTCCTTTCCTCTCTTTGCTTTTAAATGGCTGGAATAATAACTAATATGGGGATGGGAGGCTGGGATTTAGGGTGCATTAAGATCATAACACTACTGTGCCATTATTTTTTTAATTTTTTAAATTATTTATTTATGATAGTCACACACACACACACACACACACAGAGACAGAGAGAGAGAGAGAGAGAGAGAGAGAGGCAGAGACACAGGCAGAGGGAGAAGCAGGCTCCATGCACTGGGAGCCCGACATGGGATTCGATCCCGGGTCTCCAGGATCGCGCCCTGGGCCAAAGGCAGGCGCTAAACCGCTGCGCCACCCAGGGATCCCTATTTTTTTTTTTAAATATTTTATTTAGTTTATGGAGCGTGTGAGAGAGCACAAGCAGGGGGAGCAGCAGAGGGAGAACGAGAAGCAGACTCTCCCCTGAGCAGGGAGCCTGATGCAGGGCTTGATCCCAGGACCCTGAGATCATGACCTGAGCCAAAGGCATATGCTTAACCAATTGAGCCACCCAGGCGCCCCTATTTTTTTTAAGATTTATTTATTTGAGGGAGAAAGAGAATGTGTGCGTGAGGACGGAGGAGGGGGACCGGGGGGCTAAGGGGCAGGGGGAGAGAGTCTTTAAGCAGACTCTCCTCTGAGCACGGAGCTGATGTGGGGCTTTATCCCAGACCCTGAGATCACGACCTGAGCCCAAACCAACAGCCAGACACTCAACCGACTGTGTCACCCAGGAGCCCCAACCATGCTGTACATTTAAAGAGACCTTAATTAAGTTTCCAAACACTACCAGACAATTCTGTGAGCTCTCCAGAAGAGAGATTATTATCCCCATTTTATAGATGGAAAGAGTAAACCCCAGTAAGTTCGAGTGGCTTATACAGGATCACAGAGTGAATCAGTGGCAAAGCAGGGGGTTTGCAATTCACCCAAGAGTTTTGCTTTCGCCCGTTTCCCTCTGTGCTCTTTCCAGCTCCTTCTCCCCAGTGTTTGGCTTCAGTATGTTTCCAAGGTCAACCAATTTCAAAGAATTCAGGGCATCTATGAATGGCTTTAATAACAAAGGCTTTCCCCATAGGTGTTGTCCACACTATGCCTAAGAATCTCTTTTGAAGAATCTCCACATGTGGAAAATCGCATTTGAGGGAGTCAAGGAGCTGTGTGTCTTTAGGTAGATTAATTCGGCTGGAAGAATTACTGCTGATAAATTCTTGGCTTGCCTTGCTGGCAGTTCCCTGCCCAGCTGGTGGAGGAAGTAGCAAGAACTGCCATTCCGGACTTGTTTTAGATCAATAAGAAACAACTGACTGCTTGTCTGGAAATGACAATGAAGGAAGAGAAACGATTCAGCATGGGGTGAAGGGAGGGAGCTCCCCCTCTCCCCAGGCCTGGAACTTTGATAATGCAGATGTCAAACGTGAGGCAAAAAATGAACATGGTCCCAGGAACTGATTCTTCAAAAAAGCAAAATACTTTGGAAGAAACCTAAAAATGAAATCTGACAATATAATTCAAAGTATTCCTAGCCAGAGATGGGTGAGACACCTTGAGAAATTAATGCATTTGCACAGGTAGGGTCTGTGTCTTAAATAGGATCCTTTTGAGTACGAATTTAAAAATCACTCTGAATTAAGTTTTAATCAAGTAAAGAGGAATCTATTTAAAGCATTATAGGATAAATCACAAAATCCAAGGATGGCTAAGCCTCTTTAATCTCAAACAGTAAACTCAGATAACATGAGAAATATTACAGCAACTTATATCGGGCTTCGCTTCTCCTATCTTGTCAGGTTGGAGGGATATAAAATCTTGGTTCTCTGAGAGGACATCCTTGCCTGCCTTTGTCCAAGGGGGCACCAAAGAACAGAAGAGGCCTCCTCAGTTTTTGATCAGCAGTCCTGAGTTTCCACCCATTGCTCCATTTTTGCCATTGTCCTAATCTGTCACTTGGATGATGAATCAGACAGGATTCAAGCTGGCTGTGCACAAAAGTTAAAAACAAAATAGCAAAGGCTTGATTAAGATAAGTCTCTTTCCCTCCCATACAAAAAAGATCCAGCTACTTTGACATGGGAGGCCAGCTAAAATTTAGCAGGAGGAAGGAAAGAATAGAAATTGGGGGGCAAAAATAAAGAAATTGAGGGGCAGCTAGCAGTGTGGTCTTCATGCGAGCCTCTGGACGTGGGGACCTCTGGGGAGACGTAGGAGCAGGGTCCTATTTTCTCAGACTCATGAGGCAGCCCTCCTGTCTGAAGTCCTCAGACACCCTGTCAGAGTGTTGCCGGAACCACTGCTCTTCCAGGCCATTCTAGCCTCTACTTTAACTGGTTGGGTTCCTCCCAATATGCTCCAGGTCCTCAGAGGTGCTCCTCGCTCTCTTTCACCCTCTGGGACACGTAGCACTGCTCTTGAATTAGTTTCGGGCTTTGGAAAAACACACAAACAAACAAACAGGTCATAAAAATACCTTGCACCTATTAGTTCTTTTGTGACATGATGGTAGTTGTTCTAGGGATTTTACATGTTTAGTTCATTGTCACGATAATCCTATGAGGTAGAGGTAGGCAGCATTATCCTTATTTTACAGATGGGACAGCCGGGTGATTAAGTCACTTGCCTAGGTTCTCATAGCCAGGAGGTGACATGGATTCTTCTAAACTAGATGACCTGTCTCAAGATTCTTGCTCTTACCTGCAGCCCTGCACTGCTTCTCCGTTGCCATCAAGCCGTCTTTGCTTTCTGCCCCGTCATGTGGACAGTCAAGGGAGTAGCAATAGTCTAGCTCCTGCCTCATAATGGGAGTGGGGGAAGCAAAGAATACAAATTGAAATTTCCAGAAATTATCCTGCCATGCTTTACTAAGACCTGGAAAGCCATCAGGAGCTCATCTCCTTGGCTCGGTGTCTCCGTCTGCTTCATTCTACACATCTGTCCATTCTCCTCTCACCAATTGATGTTTTACTGTCCAACTATGCTCCATTTCATAACTTCTGAGCTCCTAATCTCTCCACTACACTGGCCAGCCTAAGTTCAAATAGCAATCCCATCTCAGGTCTGAAGTCCTGGGAGAGGGAGTCCAGTTTCCCAGATGTCCATCCTTTGTCCAATAAGCTTTGATCAAGGAAGATGATGGCCTGACATGAACCTTAAATCTGGCAGTGGGTGCTCAGGAGAAGACAGTGACCTTGAGGAGTATCGCCTAGGCTGTTGTTTGAATAGAAGCGTACGTACAAAAAATAGAAGGGGATCATAGCTGAACAACAACAAATTATGGAACCTGAAAGAATATTGCCAGGAAGAGCAGAGGCTGGCAAAGTCGTAAATAATACTGCAGAGGAGACAAAGGCATAGACTCAGTTCTTAGGGCAGATGTTAGAATGTTAACATATGAGAGAGAGAAAAGCCAATGACTCAGTTCCTACTTGCCTTCACTGCCAACAGGAATAATTCTGACAATAAATGGTAGAAAAGCTATCTTTAACCAGATACTTCCCAGAAGACAGAAGATGATAATAAGAGAGCATATAATATTTTTTAAATGAATTCAAATTCTCACAACCAGAATAATTCTATCTCAAGGCACAGGATGTATTAATAAAATGTGTCTATGTTGATGGATCGAAATTTCTGCTCTTGAAGAAATGATTGGGAAAGACAGCTAGGCTGGAAGGCTGGGGGAGGTGTATATTGTTCTGTTTTACCAACAAGGTAAGAAAGGAGATTCTTCCTTTTTTATATGGAGTTTGAAATTAGAACAAGAGAAAACTGAAAGAATTATCATTAAAAAGATGGTTTGTGAACACTTATAATTTAAAAAGATAATTATTAGGAGTTAGCAATGGTTTATATGAATGATTAATTTATTCATTTGTCAAAATATTTGTTGAGTATGTAAGACATGCCAGACACAGAGGTCATGAAAATATAGATTTAGCTTTACCACCAAGCTAGTAGCATTTACTAACAAACATTCAGAACAAACTAGCTTCACTTTCTTTCTTGATATTTTACCTACCAGGCGGGTGGAACATAGGGATACGTTTAGATTTCAGCAAGCCCTTTGAAATGGACTCCAATAGCTTACAGACAAGACAAGGATATTTGGACTGGTTGGTACTGGTTGAACGTTTCCCAAACTGGTTAAATCACCATAGGCAGAGGCTACTACCTGTCAGTCTTATCATGGAGCTTCTCTGAGACTCAGGCATACTGTTTCCCAGCAGGTGGAGAGAAGTGAGCTGAAAGAGTGTATAGGTTCCTTCTGTCTCCAGGTGGGACAATAGGGCAGGAAACTAATCCAGCAATAAGGGTTGGTATTAGAATTTGAACAAAGCTAAGTAATAGCACCTCCTTCTTTAACCCTTTGAGTTGGGTGACAGATGTGAAAGTAATAGGCAAAGAGAGGCAAAGTACCACTTTTACTACCAAGAAAATTTGATGTTTTTAAATGTGACATATCTTTAGGCCAGCTGATCTCCGATACCGAACCCAAGGATAGACACATCCATCCACTTTGTTAACAGGTTAAGATGGACATTGGCCAGGTTGCCAAGTGACAGAGGCCCCTGTTCCATGTTTAGCATGATCTCAAGGGGAAACGAGAGGAAAGCACTGGGTTACTCATGCCCAGTTTCTCCTTCAGAACTCACAAATCTGATAAGTGAGGATAGTTAAGGCCAGGTGTGTTTCACTCGCTGAGCTACCTCCACACAGAAAGACCGTCAGCAATAAAACAGAAAAGAAGAATGTCTTTTAATGAGCTCTGGAAGGACTACACAAGTGATTCATATTCGAAAGAATACAGAAGTCCATCTTACTGCCAAAATTTGAGTGGTTGGCTCTGAGATATTCAACATGGCAGGGGAAGTAGGGCATCATGGGTCCAGGTAGTTAGCAACAGTAGGCAATCAAATTGAATCATGGGTCAAAAATCAATGATGACATTTCCAACCTTGGGAAAGAAGAAATGGCAAAATTGAGGACTGATGTTCACTTAGTCAACAGTCTGTGATTCAAGCTAATTCCCTGATCTGGGGGTGGGGGCTTTCTGAACCTGGTCAGAATTTCTAGCACGAGTCTCTCAATTTCTCAGCATTTGCCGAGCACTTTATTTGTTGCAAGCAGAACACCAATTTTATCTTATATCCAGCTTGATAATGAGTAGCTTGAGACATGTCCAGGTCCCACAATCAGCATATTTCCTACTCTTTATTCCTTCTAAATTGGAAGATTCCAATTCACAATTGTAAGGATATTTAAATAATTCTGGGTATTCAAATAAAACATTTGACTCAGAAAGAATAGATTTATCACTGAAGATTGCTTTCCATGTTCCATTAGAAATAAATACATCATAAGCAAAGTTTTAACTTTCAACTTGAAAGATGAATACCAATTCATTCTTTGGTCGAATGTGTCTCTGGAATATATCTCTAAATGGTTTGTGGCAGCATTGGGATATGATTTTTCAAACATTATCAATAATATATCATCAGTTTCTTTCTCTGACAGTGGAAGAAAATTATTAGCCATAATGATTGAAGGATTTCTTCACAATGTATTCTTCTTAAGAAATTCTAATATTGTGTTCTGAACATTAGAAATTATAATCTTTTAGCTCTGAAATGACAGATTCACTTTATTCAAGATGCTTATTCCAATTTTGAAATATATTAGTTCATTCTAAGTAATTGAAGTGATCAAGTCACAAAGAATTGATTTTTTATTTCTAACTTTTAAAAATCCATTTATGTTTTTTTTACCAACCACTATGTGTCAATATGAAAAAAAATAGTTTTGTATTCACCAACCATTTCTCAACACGTTGCAGTGGAGAGATGTACATATACCGGCTATGATTCAGTCACATAAAATCTCCCCAGTATTTTCAATCTTGGATCAAAATTGAGAGGCCTATTGTTGGCTACTGATTAGTGTCTGTGAATAAAATATTCAAGAAAATATGTGTGCACTGTTGGTATGGGTCCCAGTGTATTTGTACTGTCCTCCTCTTGGCTCACAAAATCATTTTCTTTTAAATTAAAAAGTCTGCTTAGGGCACAGGCTTTCAGTGATAATGAGCTGTTGAACACGCCTCTGTCATATATGCAGAGCACATATTCAAGGAGTTGACTTATACTCTGCATACCAGTAGTTTGATCTACATGTAAAGCAAACTTTGTGCTAGAAATGCATACCTAGTGATTTCTCTTCACATTTTTTACCATTGATAATATGCAGTCTCCAAAAGTGTTATTGGATTAAGGAATTTTTGCAGTTTTCATTACCTTTTTGACTAGTTTAACAGGTTTTTCAGCAAAGGTGGTGATCTGTACATTTTTTAATAATGCCTCTGGACATGTTCTGGACTCTCTCCTACATTTGGATATACAATTCACTTAAATGGTACTAGCAAATACTATTTGGTGCAAGGACTGTGGGGGAAAAGTGACTGGATTAACAAAGAGGTTCTCTTTTATTTAGAAATGTCACATATCTTTGGCTGTCAGTATTTGCAAAGACTTAAAACTGACAGTTCCTGGGGCATCAGAAGCAAATGGATTGCAAGCGCAATAAAATATATTTTCAGGTATGTGTTATTACATTTTACATTTACTTTATGGAGGGCTGAAGATTTACTCATCACTCTATGTTACATGAAGACCTTTCCATAATTTGTAATATTATTTTAAATTTCTATTCACTCTGCATGTATGGAGATCTTTCCATAGCTTACATTTATAATATCATTATGATTTTCATTACTTTTGTGTTTCAAAGAACTACTTAGAGGCAATGATACATTTTTAAAGGAACATTTTGGAACATAAGGTAACACAGTAGAGTAATATTGAAAAGTGAAGCTTTAATGAATGAAAACAAGCACACTGATGATATAAATGATGTAAAGTATTACACTACGGCCATGTGTGGCATGCATACAATTTTTAATGAATGCAATGATTTTAAGAAACAATGAGATTTCTATAAAAAGTATAAGTAATTATAATTCGTGTCAAATATATGAGCAAAATTATTTCCTTGTTTTTATGCCTCCCTCTCTGCCAAACCACTTGCAAATGCATTAACTATTTGGGGTGGGGGTGGGGGTATACTCTTAGCATAGAGATAGGGAAGTGAGAAGGTGAGGGAAGAGGGAGGTCAGGATATGGAATGTGATGTGCTAAGAAAAGGGGCATGTTCCCATGTCATCTTAGGGATGCCCACATCATCAGGAGCAGAAGGAAGTACCCAAAAGGCATGACTGGGCCATCAAATACCAGAGCGTGGGAATCATATTTAATAATCAAATCCCAGAGAAGGGATGGGAAAAGCTTATTGAATCTTGCTTCAGCTTGTACCTTCTTAGGAGCTTGAGACAGGTGAGAGCTGGCAGTAGCTCTGGTTTGTGTAACCTGGAGTCACCAGAAGCAAAGGGAATAAAACAGATCTATTACTTCAGTTGCTGAATCTTAGATCTCAGAAGGGAAGCTTCTCAAATTTAATGAAAAAGGGATATGAATGACAAAAGCAGAACTCCAGATTATCCTGGCAGACTAGAATGAAGTGTCTAAGGCAACTAAGTAGAAATTTGTAGGGTAACACGAAACGTGTCCATTTAATTTCCAAACTCAGTTGCATGAGTAGAAAGGAGACCTAAATGGACAGAATTCTTGTGAGAATGAAAGAGAAGATATTTGCAGGACCACAAATTCAAGAGTACCAATTCAGCATCTAGAATATTAGTGAAACTTCAGTAACATTAATCATTGTGTCCAGACATAAATATGTAAGAAAGTAATGGTAATAATAATGGCTTACCTTTTGGCAATATACTATTAGCAAAAGTATTTCATTCTCTTTGTGTTTTTCCATTGCACTCTGCATAATTTCATCCAAAATGGGATAGTTCTTGTCACTTTATTTATAAGATGATAGCCCTTTGAGTCACCTTCATGAGGTTGTCATAAATAAATTAGATTAAGATATGGGAAGCCAGCACAGAGCACAGAGCAGCTCCATAAATGATAGTAGAGTCTAAAAGAGCTGAATCCATAGGGGTACATGAAAGCATGAGGATAATATTTTTCTTCTAGATTATTTTATCTAGCTTAATCTTCCTAATAACCCCATAAGCTTGGTTCTAGATGCTCCTCACCTGGCAAACTGCTGTATATTCTTAAGGGCTTACATTAAATATTTTTTCCTCAGGGGATGTCTACTCCAGTCCCAAAACAAGGTTCAGTGGTTCCATTCCATGCTCTCATTTAATTCTGTAATTTCCACCTCCTGGTGCTTGTCTCAATTTCTTGTTAACAGTTGTTAATTATCATTACTCCTCACTGGATTACCTACTTTGTGAAGGTCGTGACTGCATCTGTTTTGTTCAATATTATATTCCTAGTACTTGGACAATGCTTGGTTTAAAAAAATAGAGCTTAACAAAGATTGATTGAATGAATGAATAAATAAAATTGAGGTTCAGAGTATCTGAGATGCTAATAATCTCATAGTTTACAAGTAGTAAACGCCTATAACTACACCCATATTATCTTCCTCCAAATGGTTTGGAAACTATGTCCTGAGTATTTACTTTAGGAAAGATCTAAATTTTTTCAGATCCTCAAAAGTGTGTCATATACAAGGAGTCAATTTGTTCTGTTACTTCAGTGAACTAATCTGTATCTAATAACCTATAGGGCAAGTAATTTCAGTTCCAAATAGGAAAACTTTTTTAAAAATCAAGTAGAACTGTCCCATCACGGCATTTAGTACCTCGGGGGTTTCTTGTCACTGAATGTTTCAGAGCAGAAGAGAATAATCACTGATCAGAGATGCAGATGCTGAAATTAGTAGGGATCCAATCACTTTAAAAAAATTTTTAAATTGTAGTAAAATATACATAACATAAAAGTTACCATCTTAACCATTTTAGGTGTACAGTTCAGTAATGTTAAGTGTGCTCACAATGCTGTGCAACAGATCTCCAGAACTTTGTCATCTTGCAGAAATGAAACTCTAAATTCATTAAACAACAACTCTCCAAATCCCCTCACCCAGCCCCTAGCAACCACCATTCCACTTCTTGTTTTTATGAGTTTTTCTACTCTAGCATCTCATATAAGTGGAATTACATAGTATTTTTTTTTGTGACTGGTTTATTGCATGTTGCATACTGTCCTCAAGGTTGATCCATGTTATAGCATATATCAGCATTCTCTTGCTTTTTTAAAAAAAGATTTTATTTATTTATTCATAGACACAGATTGAGAGGCAGAGACACAGGCAGAGGGAGAGGGAGAAGCAGGCTCCATGCAGGGAGCCCGATGCGGGACCCGATTCCAGGTCTCCAGGATCACACCCCAGGCTGCAGGCAGCGCCAAACCGCTGCGCCACCGGGGCTGCCCTCTCTTGCTTTTTTAAAAAATATTTTATTTTTTCATGAAAGATACAGAGAGAGAAAGAGAGAGAGGCAGAGACATAGACAGAGGGAGAAGCAGGCTCCCTATGGGGAGCCCCATGCGGGACTCAATCCCTGGACCGAGATCATGCCCTGAGCCAAAGGCCTGAGTAACCCAGGTGTCCCACATTCCCTTCCTTTTTAAAACCGAATTATATTCCATTCTATGTATATGCCACATTCTATACATCCACTCCTCCATCGATGGATATTTGGGTTGCTTCCACTTTTTGGCTATCATGAATAATGTTGCTATGAACATGGGTAGATAGGAGAGCCTGGGTGGCTCAGTCAGTTGAGCATCTAGCTCTTGATTTCAGCTCAGGTTGTGATCTTAGGGTCATGAGATCAAGCCCTACATTGGGCTCCATGCCTAGCATGGAGTTTGCTTGAGATTCTCTTCCTCTGCTGCTCCCCTATTTGAGCTCTTTCTCTAAAGTAAATAAATAAATAAAACCTTTAAAATATAGATTTAGATATGAATATAGATATAGATATATCTATCTTTGAGGTCCTTCTTTCAATTCTTTTGGTATATACCCAGAAGTGGAATTGCTGGATCATATGGTAATTCTACTTTTAACTTTTTCCATGGCAGTTTTACCATTTTACCTTCCCATCAACAGTGCACAAGAATTCCAATTTTTCCACAGCCACATCAACACTTTACTTTCTGTTTCTTTGATAATAGTCATTGTTATGGGTATGGGATGATATTTCATCATAGTTTGATTTGCATTTCCCTAATGGTTACTAAAGTTGAGGGGGGATCCAGTTACTTTTCATTGTCCTTTCCAATTCTGAGTCTACGATAGTGGATTCTTTGATGGCCATGTGTTACATCAGGCTATTCAAGGCTTTTCTAATTGAAGTTCTAGTGCATCAATATAATAGGAAGTGAGTATTGAATTTGTAAGTCACTGTCAGGAATAGGGAATTTTCATTTACTCATTCATTCATTTCTTTACTTATGCACCAAGACAATGTATTGATCTTATCATGGCAGATCATAAGAAAGCCGTAGGAACACAAAGATGTAGTTATTGATTAGTTCATGTTGATCAAGAATTTCCCTGAGATAAACCAACAGATCAGAGAGTTTACTTACCATAGGCTAGGTACTGTGCCAAACTCCCTAATATGTTAACTCAATCCATAGAACTTACTTGACAGGTAAGATCTTTGTGGTAGGCAGAATCATGGCCCCCGAAAGACATCCACATCCCAATCCCTGGGACTTGGAATTATGTTATGTTACATAGTAAAGTGGGTTGAGGCTGCAGAAGGAATGAAGATTGCTAATCAGTGACTTCGAGATAGAGGGATTGCCCTGGATTTTCTGAGTAGGCCCAATATAATCACAAGGGTCCTTATAAGTGAAAGAGGGAGGCAGAAGAGAGAATATCAGAGTGATATGATGTAAGAAAGGCTAGATTGGCCATTACTGACTTTGAAGATGGAGGGGTTGCAAGTCAAGAAATGCAGGCAGCCTCTAAAAGCTGAGCAAGATAAGAAAATGATTTATCTCCTAGAGCTTCCTGAATAGGAGGCCACTTTGCTTATGAGTCCAGTGAGACCCACTTTGGACTTCTGACCTCCAAAACTGAAAGGTAACTGTTGGTTTGAAAATTGGCCCCCATACACAGAGGGAAGGAAATGATTGAATAAAGAGACAGACCACTCCAGGTTGATAGGTTGGCAGTTCTAAGAAGCAAGAAAATGTAGGTACAAGGCTTTTCCTGGGCAGCTGCAAGAGGAGTAATCTCTTACTCTTTAACCACCTGCCAGAATCTTAAAAGTTTATATAGAGGCCTTAGTTGGGTTCCATACTGTATTCAGTCCAGATGATCTCAAAAACACCTTCCTCTCTCCAGACTATGTCCTTGAAAACAGTGCCTATTATGGGAATGATGGGCAGAACATAAATTCCAAGGACAGAGGAAGGAGTGAGAAGGCGCTGATCTTTAAGATTGAGTTTGTGCATCAACTGAGGATCATATCCTCTTGATTACCTCCTTCAACAGTGATACATCTGTGTTGTCTTAAGTCACAAAATTGGTGGCAATAGGAAATGAATACAGCATTATTATCTATTTTAGATACAGGTAAACTAAAGCTTTGGGAGGTTAAAGGAAATTCACAAGCTACCACAGCTCTGAGAGATGGGGTTCCAGTCAATGTCGAAGCCTGGGCGCCCTACCCCCTCCCTTATGATCAGCTGCTTGGAAAGGATTCAATCTTCTGTACACAACAAAGCCTCCCAGGTCTACTGGCAGACCTGGTCAAATGATGCCATTTTGCAGATTTCATCAACTTGCAAAATTGGAAATTGAGGGTTTGGTGGAATTTTTTTTGAGGGAAGTTGTTTTTGCCACTGTTGTTGTGGTAGTTGTTATCCACTTCCTCTTTTCTCCATACACTCCATGATGGAAAGCATCCAGGTGGCCACAATAGCTCTACCACTTCTATATTCCTTTTCTGATTATTTAACTAATGCATCATCATGTAAGACATGGTGGTCCAGGCCATCAGTGAGAGATCCTTAACTATGGTAGGTCAAGAATGGGGACTCTTTAATTATTTGACTTCCATCTGCCTAAAGAGACTACTATGTGTTTATTCCCTGAGATCCTCAAAACAGACCCACTGCTCACATTCTGAGGTGCTTAGGTTGTCCTGAAAAGTGCCTCCGTCAGTAACTCCCTTCTACTTTGACTCAAAGTGGAATTTTAGATAAAAAGGCACTGGAGGATGGAGCTGAGGAGAAAAACAGCATGATGAGTCAGGCTTGGGTTGATGCTCCAGTTCAGTTCTGGAGAGTCAATTTGCCTCTTTGAGACTCAATTTCCTCATCTGTAAAATAGGGATGTCACCTCTGCCTTATATTCTAAGAGTTTGTGACAAGAATGGAATTAGCTCATAAGTTTGGAGGGTTTGTAAACTAAAGACCACCATGTAAATTCTAACTGTTATAAGTATATAATATTGCAATGATAATACCTACATTTTCACCTGGGATGATTGTTAGGACTCTTACCTAGAATGGGTAAATCCACAGGTATCTGCTAACCCCAAGTACTTGGCTGACTTTGCTACTTACAGAATCAAGAAAGGTGACCTCAAAACTGGTTTTGAATGACCCAACACTTCCAATCTTAAGTATTCACCTAAGAGAAATGAAAATGTATGTCTAACAAAAAAGACTAGTGTATGAAGGCTGATAGCAGTTTTACTCAGGAAAGCCTAAAACTGGAAACAACCAAATTGTCCATCAAGGAATGAATGGATAAAGAAATTTTTGGTATGTTCACAGAATTGGATACTACTCACAATAAAATGTTAGGAAAGGTCACTGAAAAGACATCACCACCAGTTGACCTGTGACCAGTGGACCCTGGCATTTGGAGGCTTTTGACCCCTTCCCCTGTCCTTGGAATGTGGGATCCACTTGCCTTTCCTGCTCCCAAAGGCTTCTCTTAGGACATGGCCTTGAGTATGTGATGCATTGGGGTGCCTGGGTGGCTCAGTCAGTTAAGCATCTGCCTTCAGCTTAGGCCATGATCTTGGGGTCCTGGGATCCAGCCTACATCAGGCTTCCTATTCAGTGGGAAGTTTGCTTCTCCCTCTCCATATGCCCCTTCGCACTTATACACTCTCTCTTTTCTCTCAAATAAATAAACAAAAAAAGAAGGAGGAAATCTGGAATACAAGGAGAAAGCCACATGAAGACAAAGGCAGAGAGATCAGCATGATGCTTGTATAAGCCAATGAATGCCAAAGATTGCCAGCAAACCACCACAGGCTAAAAGAAAGGCATGGAACAGATTCTTCCTCATAGCCCTCAGAACAAACCAATTCTGTCAATATCTCAGACTTCTAGCCTCCAGATATGTGATACAATCTATTTTTGTTGATATGCTGCCCAGTTTCTGGTACTTTGTTAGGACACCCATAGAAACTAATATGTGTCTCTAGAGTTGAGTTTTCAGTCTTGTTAATTGTTAAATCCAACTTATGTTTATTGAATGACATCAAGGTATCCTATACTATCTTAGGCCCTGTGGGAAAACACAAGAAATAAGAACTTTCCTCCACGGGGAATGTATATATGAAAAAAATGGAAAGAGAAACAGTTCTTTCAGTTCCAGCAGGGGTTCTAAGATTGTATCCATGTCAACCAAAATAATATGATTGCTTTAAAAAACAGAGAGCCAAAATACTCATTTACGATGTGCAATCTATCTGCCAATAGGCTAAGAATGCATCCACCAGCCAACACATTTCCATCCCATTTTAAGAAATCTACTTGGGAAGTGCATTAAGATTAGAAGACTGATTGGTGCATACAAATTGAATATGGATAAGGGATATTTTTAACAAGTGCTGGGAGAAGAATGAGTCATCTGTCTCCACCACAGGTACATAACTGCCATGATGTCTTTAGTGAGTCAGGGTTCCCATCACCTAGGAGTATATAATATACTGACCTACTGACAGTGTCTACTTATTATTAATTCTTTCATTTATTCATACATTTAACAAATACTGATGAAGAGCTTTGTATGTGCCAGGCAATGTGCTAAATATTGGAAATTGAACAGAGAAAGACCCAATCCCTACCTTCAAGGGGCACAGTGTAATAAGGGTGCTATGAGGAATTTCCCACTGTTGTTATGAGAACTCAGAGAAGGGCAGCTAAACCAGCCTGGAAGAATCAGGGAAGGTTTTTAAGCTAATGGGATGGGAGTGGGTATGTCTAGAGAGGGGAACATATTGTTTCAGGAGATAGTACTAGGATATGCAAAGGTCCAGAGGTGAGAGAGCATGTGTGTTCAAGCAGCTACTAATGGCTTATTATGGCTGAAGGAAGAGTGCAAGAGAGTAAATTTAAGTGATGTGGCTAGGGAGATATGAAGGACTCTGACCATGTGAGGGCTTGTATGCCACATTAAGCTGTACTTGTGGAAGTATGAGGCATCCCATGGAAGCTGGTAATGAGAATGCTTTGTTGCCAGGACAGAGAGGTCATTATACTGAGTACATAATCTGGGCAGCACCCACCCAGGAAACTGAGTTTAACTGCATGGCAAAGTGAAGAGTATAGGGGGCTCAAACACAGAAGAAAATAAGTAGTGCTGAGATCCAGAGTTAGCAATGGACAAGAAAGAGTTCCCCGAAGTCAATGGCTTTATGATCAATATATAAGAATACCCCTTTTCCCCAGATTGATCCATAAATTCAATGCAATACCAACCAAAGCCCCACTGACACGCTTATTCTAAAATGTGTGTGGAAATACAAGGAATTTTGAATGGCTAAAGCAACACTGAAAACCAAGGAAAAAGTTGGAGGACTTAACCTGATTTCAAGACTTACAAGATTGAGACAGAGTGTTATTGACATGAGGAGAGACAGACAGATCAATGGAAGAAAATGGTCTGGAGATATATCTACTCATATAAGGTCCATTGACTTTTTGGACAAGACACAAAGTCAATCAAACAAGAGTGGGAGGTCTTTTTAACAAATGGTGTAGGAACAACTCAATATTCTTTTGGAAAAAATTGGCAAAGGATCCATACCCAAAATATAAGAATATAAAGAAGTCCTTTAAATCAATGATAAAAAGGCAAATACCTAATAAAAATGGGCAAAGACTTGAAGTAACACTTTAGAAAATAATTTATGAATGGCAGTATGCAAATATTAATCATCAGGAAATTTTAAATTAAAACCACATATTTCACACCCTCTATAATCTAAGGTAAAAAGGACAGACAAAATCAAACGTTGATGAGGATGTGGAACAGTAGGAACTCTCATCCATTGCTGGTGGGAGTATAATATGATACTACTATTTTGGAGAATAGTTTGGCAGTTTCTCATAATGTTGAATACATTTCTATATTATGATCCAGCCTTTCCACTCCCAGGCATCTATTTTCTAAAAATGAAAACATATGTTCCCAAAATGGCTTGCAAATATGTTTTCTCCCATATCAGGAGAAATTTGCTATGCATTTAACTGCCATAAGATTGGTGTCTGGAGTTTATAATGAGCTTCTACAAATCTAAAAGAAAAATGTAAACAATAGTAAAATGTGCAAAAGATATGAGAGGACAATTCTCAGAAGAGAATATATGGAAATATTGTCAACTTATTAATAACCGGGAATATTCAAATTGAAACCACTATGATATACCAATTCATGCTTATGCAGCTGCAAAAAAAAGAAAAAAAACCCAAAACAATAAATAACAACTGTTGATACTAAACGCTGGGTGGCCCATAGATAAGTGAGTGCTATAACCTCTTGGTGGTGGAAGTGTAAATTAATTATTTTGTAAAGCTGGTTGGCTATATGTATTTAATAGAAAGTACTCTTCAACCTAGTAATTTTACCCGTTTCCCCAAATTCTGGCATGAATAAACTACCAACAATGTTCAGTATAGCATGGTGTTTTATTGTTTAAAAAATCTGCAGATCTGTCCATTGCTTCTCTTCTCATTCCTAATAAGGTTCATTGTCTTCTCTTTTTTAAATTGATCTTTTGTTTGATTTATTAGTCTTTTGAAGATAACTTTGATTCGGTTGGTCTTATTGTTTCTTTGTTTTCCATTTCATTAATTTTGACTCTCACTCTTAGTATTTCTACCATTCTATTTTCTTTTGGGATTTTTTCTGTAATTTCTCTTATCTTCTTTATTGTAGCAAGTTCCTAAATTATTTTCAGAATTCCTTGTTTTTCTTTTTTTTTCTTGTTTTTCAATATACAAATTTAAAGTTATAAATTTCCCATAAAGTACTATGTTAGTAATGTCACAAGGTCTCCTGTATATACTGATTTAATTGTTAAACAATTGTAAATATTTTCTAATTCCCATTGTAATTTCTTCTTCAAACCATTAGTTATAAAGATGTGTATTTTCAGTTACCAAATGTGGCTTTAGCAGATTGTATTTTTGTTATTGATTTCTAATTTTATGGCACTGCAAAATATTTATTCTTCATTATCTGCCAAAATCTTACCTAATAGCTACTTTGTGGTCAGTTTTTGCACTGGTTTCTCACGAGCCAGAAAACAAATATATTCTCTGCGGTGGTGAATTCCTCTATTTGTCCATTAGTTCAAGTTTGCTTATTAGATATTTTTAAATGTTCTAAATACTATTAAATTTGGTCTCCTCAATCAGTTTCTAAGAGAGATATCTTAGAATATCTTTTTGTGATTGTAGGTTTGTCACTTTTTCTTTGAAATTATGTCAATTTTTGCAATATGTCAATATTTTGAAGTTCTTCCGTTTAGCCACTAACAGGCTGAAGATCTATTTTGGAATCCTCATTCTCCCCTCAATGTCTAACTTCTATTTCACGTTTTCTTTCTCCATATCCTTTTGCTGCATTCTGGCTAATTTTCCCAGTTTACTTTTTCTTTCTTTAGCTATATCTAATTTAATTTTAACCTAACCACTGGGTTTTTCATTTCAGTGGTTCTATTTTCACTTCCTGAAGTTCCTTTTTTTGCTATTTTTAAAAACTAGTTTTTTCTCACATCTATCAGTATTTTTATTCCATATTACTTTGTTCATTTTAAGTATACATACAGATCTTTTAGATTTACTATATTTTTCCAATTTAACAGAGGAGGGCAGATAAATTTCCTAGCATGAAGGTTCATTTGCTTATGTACTTTGTAATTTTTTTCCCTAGTAAACTCCATTTTCGCAGAATTTTTTTTTTCACATTTCCTTTCTGTTTGAGAATGGGAAGAGGGAACCATAACCCCTTTGTTATGAAAATGTTCCCTCAAAGTAGTTTTACTTTTGATCCTATTTGAACCCTGTCCTGTTGTTTCAATCTTCTTGGGCTAATTTTATTTTTGGATTTTCAACAAGGGCTTCTTGTCATGCAGGTTTTTTCTTACATCCATGCATCGTAAAGGCATGAGTTTTTGTCATCTCATGGATGACTTTCTCTCCACCTCCTCTGCCTGCTACTAAATTATCTGGACAGACAGCAAACTTCCTCACCTCTGATGGCTGTATCCATAATGCATTTATATGGTAGCGAGTTCCCTGTTAGTGGATAGATATGGTAGAAGGATTTGTTAGGAGCTTGAGTCAATCATGATCCAATGCTAAGCATCCATGATAATCTCTGCTTTTATTTGTTACATCTTTCAAAGCTTATCCACATCCACTGTCTCAGTTAACAACGAGATGCCAGTAATTCCATGGTCTTTAAGCTTCAAGCCTTAAATTTCAGATTCCTAGTAAACAGCAGGAGAACAGCCTCCTGAGGCATGCTCAGAAGACACAAAGACTTGTAGATACCTCTTCAGTGCTTGGGACACACTCCGTCTTTTCAAACCCATGGGTAGCTGTCGCATATGCCCATTTCCTGTGGTCTTCTAGCTTTGGGCTGGACTGGCCCTGCTGTTTTGTGTGAAGTGGCAGCAACATCCACCAATACTTTGGTGATTAATTACGGTTCCTTGATCTCAGCCACAGAAATTGTCAAAACTTTAGCTCCATATTCACATTCTGCTGAGAAAAAGTTTGAAATTCAGTCTGGCAGAAAGGGCAGTGAAACTTGCAGGTTGACGTGTAAACTGTAGCCCTAACCCAGGGGAAAAAATGTTATTGGTTTGTTCACACTCCAACACTTGGTTTGTTCACACTCCAACACTTTCCAAAGTTCCTTAAGCAAGGAACACACCCATACACACACGCACACACACTGGCTCATAAATAAAAATAGAACATATGAATTATTAAAAGAAGGGGAACCCAAACTATAGCTCCTGAGGCTATTACTGTGTGGGGTATGAAAACTAGTAGCAGGTTGGGTCTTTCCAAAGGTGGCCTTGATGGTATCTGTCATCGCTTTTTCTCTTCTGCAATGTGACCTTCACGCTCATTGGGAAGTGGAGTTTCTCCACCTGTTTATTAGTTTTCTAAGGCTGCTGTAACAAATTACCACAAATTGAAAGGCAATAGAAATTTATTTTATCATAATTCTGGAGACCACAAGTCCTAAATCAAGGTGTCTGCAGGGTTGGTTCTTTCTGGGGATTCAGAGATGTTCCCTGCCTCTCCTAGCTTCTGGTGGCTGCTGGCAATCCTTAGTGTTCCTTGGCTTGGCAGTACATCACCCCCATCCCTGCCTCTATCACCACACGAGTTTCTTCCCTGCATCTCTGTCTCTGTGTCTCTCCTCTTACACAGGATGCCAGTCATTGGATTAGGCCCCACCCCAATCCAATATGACCTCCTCTTCACTATGTACATTAGTAAAGACCCTAGAAGATAAGTTTACATTCCTGAGATTCTGCATGCATATGAATTTGGGGGAACACTGTTGAACCCAGTTCAACCCTCTTGAGTCCAGCCAGACCTTGTCTTTGCTTCAACTATTAGAATATTGTGGATGTGACTCCGTGCTAACTTCAAGCTAGTTTCTGCTTTCTGCATCATGGAATGTTTGGTCTTGGACATCTTCTATTGGAACCCTACCTTCATGCTGTGAGAAGTACATACCACTCAGAGAGGCCATGTGTGGAGGGGCTCAGGTGGAGCTCCAGTTGAGCTACCAGCCATATATATTTGGTGAACTATCTTGTACATCCAGTCTGGTGATGCTTTCATATGACTGTGGCCCCAGCTGACATCTGACGGCAACTACATGAGAGGTTATTTCATTTCTTAAGTATGCCAAGCTTATCCCAACCTTGAGACCATGGAGCTAACTAACTTTTTTGGCCAAATGACTTTTCCCTTAAGCATTCACATGGGTGGCTCCTTCTCTTCAGGTCTGACCTCCTCAAAGTAGCTCCTTTATCATATAACTTCATTTTCTTTTCACATAGTATTATTGGTATTTTCTTGCTTACCTAGTTGTTTCCTTGTTTTTTATTCTAAGTCTCCTCTGATTACCCTAAAATTTAAGCTCCATGCAGGAGAGACCTGCCTGTCTTGTTCACTGCTGTATTCCCAGCTTCAAAATACTGCCTGATACATAGCTGGCTCTCATTCGGTAACTGTAAAATGAATGAATAAAAAATGACAGCATGCATTTTAAAATTGGAAGGGTTTTGGAGTAAAGCAGATGAGTTCAAATCTTTTTTTTAAGATTATTTATTTATTTATTTATTTATTTATTTATTTATGAGAGAGAGAGAGAGAATGAGCAACGGGGAGGAACAAGCAGACTCCCCTCTGAGCAGGAAGCCAGGGTATGGGGCCTGATCCTGGGACCCCAAGATGATGAGCTGAGTCAAAGGCAGATATTAACCAACTGAGCCACCCCAGCACTCAGGGTTCAAATCTTAGCTATAGTATTTAGTAGTGTCTTTACACAAGTTACTTAACTTATAGGGGCTCAGTGTCCTTTTCTATAAAATAGGAATAAAATATCATCTCAAAGTGGTGTTTGTAATTATTTGATAAAATAATTTATGTGTATTGTGTACAAATATTAGGTGAAAACTCAGCTATTTATTTATATTTTAAAATATACAATTACTTAATCTTATTAGAACTTGATTTTTTAAATTATAAGTTCCCTGTGTCAGAAGTATCATCTCAGAACATATGAAATGACAGGGCAGCAAGGGTGTAGTAAGGGGTCTTCAGCTACCACTTGTATGCCAACAGACAGAGAAGCATTTCCTTTTATCATCAGTGTGGACGTCTTGTTGGGTAGTGATTGATATTAGCTCCAGTCAAGAGCTTGGCCTATGCTTTGGAATCTGGTTCTGCCACTTCTTTGCCTGTAACCAGGGCAAGTTCTCTCCATGGCGCAGTTTTCTCATCTGTAAAATGAGGGCAATCATAATAGCTATTTTGTAGAGTTGATGATAGAATCAAACGATCTGATTCAGATGAAGCTATAACCTAGAACAGCGCCTGGCACACAGGAAGGGTCACACAAATGGTAAGATTGGTTATAACCTCTATGCACGCTGACATTCTCTGAGATGCCCTTGTTCGTAGCTTAGTAGAATGCCACTGGTTCCTTTTCTCTTTTTCCTGATGACACAGTTTTTAGAGCCTCCGCCTATCTACGCTAGGTCTGACTTGCTCTTAGGTACAAAGGGCTTGGCCCCGCCACTCTGAATTTGACAAATTTTGCGAGGCAAGCTCATGCTTTCCTGCATGGATATGACACGCAGCCATTTCTACTATGGAATCTTGTTGCCTTGCTATTCTACTTGGGAAAGAGAATCTAGCAAATCCTCTGTACTTTCCCCTCTTTCCTTAAACTACCTAAGGTTTTATGGTGTTCCTTGTGCCTTAGGCCATTGTTATGGGCTAAATAATGGGCCCAGCAAAGCTCATATGTAAAAACACTAACTCCCAGTACATTAGAAGGTGACTGTATTTGGAGATAAAGTTTTTAAAGGACATCTAAGTTCAAATGAGGTCATTACAGCAGAATCTAGTCCAAAATGACTGGTATCCTTATTAGAAGAGTGTATTAGGACACCACAGAGGGAAAAACCAGCCACATACAAGCCAAGAAGAGAGGCCTCAGAGGAAATGAACCCTACCAACACCTTGATCTTGGACTTCTGGCTTCTAGAATCATGAGAAAATAATTTTCTGTTGCTTAAGCACTCTGTGGTATTTTGTTATGACAGCCAAAAAACCTAGTCAAAAAGTCAATGCAGCCAGCTCTCACGGTGTCCAGCTAGGAGGCTCTTTTCTTAGAGGTCCTCATCAATACCAAAGCTTTGTGTCTTCTCTCATGTTCTCCATTTACCCTCATCTGGGAACACTCTTCTCATCTTCAGCCTGCAACCTCTATGGCATGAACTCACCACACCTTTCTCTATCTCAGAAAATCTCATCATGGTCTGTGCCTCCCACAACACAGACTTTGTAATTTGAAGCCAAAAAAAAAAAAAAAAAGAAAGAAAGAAAGAAAAGAAAAGAGGTAAGGGACTAAAAACAAAGTATGTGGGATGCCAGAGAGAGGAGAAAACTTATGACACCTGTTGTATATGAAGATCCTAGTGTAAATCTGACACAGACTAAATGCTTTGTGGGTCCGAGAGGCTAGTACGGTATCATCATTGTCAGAAGCAGCAGCACCACCACATAGGCTGCTAACAACCTGATGTAGGCAACTCCCTCTACGGGAAGTTTACCACTCCTACATCCTCATCATACTCTCTTTCTCTAGAGCCTCTCAGAATTCCTCCTTGCTTCCTTATATGCTCAGATGCTGGACCTGCCTCAGAAAACCAGCTCCTGATAAGATTTAGCAAAGGTTTGGAAAATGAGAATTTGAATGAGCTGTAATAACTCCAAATTCAAAGCACATCCTACCTTTGAAACTCTGCAGAAGTTTCTAAGGCATGTGAGTTTCCCAGCCCAGAAGACAAATGGTGTGCAGAAATGCCACATGAGGCATGAGCATGGGCTCCTGCTTCCTGCTCTCAGAAAGGTGGATTATATTTGGTGTGCAGTCACTTGCTCATTTTTCTCCATCATCTTGAAGCACAATCACCAAGTTCTAAAAGACATATGAGTCCATAAGTCCCACATCTTGCAAAATGGCTACCATCACTCTCCTGTTTTTCACACTGCCTTACGAATAGCCCCCATTTATCCGTGGCTCCCATGCCACACAGCTTTCTCCTCCCCATTACTGCTTTGCGTTCTTGTCAAATAGACTTCAGTGAGGCCATCATTTTGGGATACACTTTATCAAAGTAATTATGCCAAGACCTGGAATAGAGGAGCCAAAGTGAGAAAGCCGAAGTTTCAAGGCTTTAGAAATACAGGGAGGAAGACAGGACTTATCTAAAACTAATCTTCAGGCCATCTTCTGCCAGATTCCCAGCCCCATGGTGGTTTTATCTTGGTTAGTTTTTTTGTTTTCCTTTTCCCAGCAGATAAGCATGACAGAGCTCATCCTTGCCCTTGGTCCCCAGATGACGTCCACAGACTTGTCATTTGCAGGAAACATTGCAAGTCAGTGGGTGCACTCCACTTTGATGCTGTTACAGTTCTTGGAACAGAGGCATCTGCTGGGTTTTGAAAAAAACCGTCAGCCTGTGCTTTTTCTAAATCATTAAAACGCCATTGGCATTTTGACAAATTGGCACTGATCATCAGGCTCAGCAACTGGGAGCAATCTGTTTTGCAGACTGAGAGAAACAGCTGTAAAACTCTGGCACAAATCTGTTCTATTGTGCTCAAATACATTTTAGGTAGAGAGGCAGATTGGTGAAGTAGAAAAGGTATGGTCTTGAGAGCTTTGGGTCTAGGTTTGAATCCTGACCCCTCTGCCCACTGGCTGTGAGTGGTGAGCAAGCTACTTAAGAATTTTCTCATCTGTAAAATGGGGAAATAAGTAAAATTCTTGCAGAGTTGTTGTAATGATTAGAGATAATACATTTTTTGAGAAAATAACTTTTTAAAAGTGTCTAGTGCAAGGCTGGTGCATCATAAATGGTTTCTAGTGGGAAGGTAGTGAGGCTAACACAACAGTGGCATTAGTTATGGTTGTGGTGATAGAGGCAATAATAGCAGTGGTTGTTGGGTAAGTATTATCAGTGGCTGTTGTAATAATAATAATAATAATAATAGTAATAATAATAATAATAATGTGTGAAAGTGCTGATTTGGTTATGAGCCAGGAGACTTGGATTATACTCGTGATAAAGCTGATAGAATGAAAGGGAGATTGAGAATCAAAGACCTGGTATCCAGTCCCAGTAGTTTCTCTATATTTTGTGAGTAGGTATAGGATTATAGAAAATTGGAAGATTGTATGGTCCTCTTTAAATCTTCATTTAGATGCCCTTCTCTTACCTGCAACAATATGTAAATGAAATAGCAAATGTTTTTTCCTCATTCTGTGTTGTTTAAGTGTTAATAAAAATAATGGCAATGCATGCTAACTTATATTGAGTATGTGCCATGTATCAGGCACATTTTAATTTTACATATATTGCTTCATTAAATTCTTGCAAGTACTATATGAGTAATGCCTTAATTTTATTCCTATGGTTTGGTATTGAGACACAAAGAAATTGTATCTTACCCAGGGTCACAGAGCTAATGGTAGAATCAGAATTAGATCTCAGACCTGCCTCCAAACCTTGCATCTTAAACTTCTGTAATATATTATGAGCTTTAATGAAATCTGTCACAACCTGGAGGTTAGGTCACATACTTTGTGTAATAGAGATTTCTCTTTCTGTACAACCTGGTTTATAATCTATCCACAGCAAGTTAGCATAACTGAGATGCTAAGACATAAGGAGATAGGAATTGTTTTTGTTTATTCAACCACGCAACTAATCAACCAACAGGCAACCCATATCTATTTAATATGTAGTTCTTAAAATGAGACTTGTTTTCAAGGGTTAGTGAATAGTACAACCATTTAGAGGAGAGTGTTAATTTGAGAAGTAGTGAAAGATTATCTTGGAGAAGTTATGATGGGACATTATAGTGAAAGACAGAATGTCAAACTGAGTCTGAACTATAGACAATGAGGAGTTGGACATCTGAGTGGCCATGGCACCTCACTTTTCTCCTTTAGAGCACACTCACTCTTTATGGGGATTATAAACTTACCTATTTCATTCAGTATCTCATAAGCTCTTCAAGACTGTAACAATATCAGAGTTTTCCTGAACAATCCAGGCAACTATGTGTGTCTTCCAACAGGGATTCTCAGGCCAGTTCAATCACCTGCCTGTAATATGAACCCAACCTATCTCTGAGAACAGATTTAATCTGAGAGGCTGGAGTAGGTTAAGAATCTGAAATCAATCCTTATATATCTGCCATGGGATTCCCTTCTTTTTCTAGAAAGAAAAAGATCGTTCTATTTTCTTTGGGGGAGGGGGATTCTAAGTCCATAAGTACTGGTTTACAGTGATTTCCAGGGTCCTTTTAATTTGATGCTCCATGGGGACAAGGCTTGGACCTAATTACTCTAGGATGCTCACCAATGTACTGTCTCACCACTGCTCTTGAGTATGAGAGCTGGCATTAAATTCTAGGATGGCAGTTATTTTAGTAAGAACTTTGAGATCATTTTACTGTTCTTTGGTCTCTATTGCTGTTTATAGGAACTCTGCAGTCAATCTAATTGTAATTCTTTCTAGGACAATCTTTCTTTTTCTCTTAGTGTTTTTAAGGTTCAGAAGTTTTACTGTGATGTGCCAGACTATGAGGTGGCTATATTTTCTCTTCTCAGAACTCAGTGTGCATTTCAAACTACCTTTGTTTATTTTAGAAAAATTCTCAGCCATTATCCTTTTATATATTGCTTCTCTCTCATATTTTCTATTCTATAAAAAATAAAATTCACTCTTTATATTTATATTCTTTATATTCACTCTTTCTGAAATTTCTATTACATGTACTCTTAAATGTTCTTAGGTCCTCATTTAAAAATGGGTCATAATTTTATCTCTCTGTGACATAATCTGCTTTATTTCCTGAGGTTTATCTTCCAGCTTATTGATTCTTTATGCAGCTGTATCTAATGTTCTACTTAAATCCAGCATGCTGTTTTCAATTTTAATGCCTATACTTTTTGTTCTTCACAGGTTTTTTTGCTTATTGTTCAAATATGCATATTATTTTGTGCATACTCCTTCTTTTTAAAAGATTTTTGAAATTTATTCATGAAAGACACAGAGAGAGGCAGAGAACATGCAGAGGGAGAAGCAACCTCCCTGCAGGGAGCCTGATGCAGGACTTGATCCCAAGAACCCAGAATCACAACCTGAGCCAAAGGCACTCAACCACTGAGCCACCCAGGCATACCATACTCTATTTTTATTTATTTATTTATTTATTTATTTATTTATTTATTTATTTATTTATTATTTTTTAATAATAAATTTATTTTTTATTGGTGTTCAATTTGGCAACATACAGAATAACACCCGGTGCTCATCCCGTCAAGTGCCCCCCTCAGTGCCCGTCACCCATTCACCCCCACCCCCCGCCCTCCTCCCCTTCCACCACCCCTAGTTCGTCTCCCAGAGTTAGGAGTCTTTATGTTCTGTCTCCCTTTCTGATATTTCCTACCCATTTCTTCTCCCTTCCCTTCTATTCCCTTTCACTATTATTTATATTCCCCAAATGAATGAGAACATATAATGTTTGTCCTTCTCCGATTGACTCATTTCACTCAGCATAATACCCTCCAGTTCCATCCACGTTGAAGCAAATTGTTTGTCATTTCTAATGGCTGAGTTCTATTTATTTTTAAAGATTTTATCTATTTATTCATGAGAGACACAGAGAGAGAGAAAAAGAGACAGAGACACAGGCAGAGGGAGAAGCAGGCTCCATGCAAGGAGCCCGACATGGGACTCGATCCCCGGTCTCCAAGATCAAGCCCCGGGCTGAAGGCGGCACTAAACCACTGAGCCACGGGGGCTGCCCCCATACTCTTTATTTTTAATATGATTTCTGTTTTATCATTTTTGTCTCTACATATTATCTTTTTATTTTATTGCCAGCTTGTTTTCTTTTTTCCATGTTGTGTTAATTCTTTTTATTACCTGCTGAATTCCCTATTTCCCTTTGATTTTTAATTTGCAATTGAATAGGGAACTCATGTTCAGAATTTTTCCCCCCCTGTGGTAGGTCCATGTGTCCTGGAAGTATTCTTGCAGAGTGGTTTTAAATTTTTAGCTGTTTAGTGTGACCTTGTAGTCACACTAATTCCAAAACAAATTTTGCCTCTATTTCCTATTTGGGTGTTTTCTGAATTATGATAATAATAAGAATTCAGGTCACCTACCATGTGTGCTTCGGCTCAACATTTTTTAAAAATATTTATTCATTTTTATTTTAGAAAGAAATAGAGTATGCAGCCAGAAAGAGGGGGAGAAGGAGAGGAAGAGAATCTCAAGCAGACTCCTCCCCACTGAACATGGAGCCTGACGTGGGGCTTAATCCCACAATCCTGGGATCATGACCTGAGCCAAAACCAAGAGTCGGACACTTAACCAACTGAGCCACCCAGGTTTTTTTTTTTTTTTTAACATAAAGCAGTCTTTGGGAACCTCAGAAATGCCTGGGAAATGCCCTGGCTTTCCAGCAAGTTCAGGATGAGTGCTTACATTATTTGGTTATCTACAAATGAAGGCTTACTCTGAAGTTTCATAAAATGAAGGATATACAATGTCTATCATTAAAACAGCCAGCAGTGCCTAGCACACCTTCTTCTCCTTATTTTCCTGAATTTTTTGTCGACTAAAGTATGCCCAAGGCACCCCACAATTAGAACCAAGAGGGAGACAGCTTCTATAGCTCTGCTTCCAGGCACAGAGTGGCTTCTGTAGCTTTGCTAAGCAAGTCAGGATCAGCTGCCTCTCCTGGCTAGTCTTTATCACACCCAGAGCTATATGACCCAGGGACACCTGTTCCCTGACAACCAAGCAGATGCAGGAAAGCAGTGTCTTTTGTCGGGATGCTGAGCAGAAGCTCTCTCACTGAGTATTGGACAGCCCTGACAACCGATGCCAAGGGGACTTCATCAGCAAGTGAGAGTATGGAATTATCTGGGTTTCCAGACAGTGACTTGGCAGGTGCTAGTTCCCCAGTAGGGGTCATGCTTACCTAAGCATTTCTTGCAAAAGAAGAAAAAAGTCTCTTCCCTCTTCCAGACAAATGACTCTGAATAATTGTTCTGATTCATTTCCTCTGGCTGGCAGGTGTGGCTCTGTCTTCTTTTGATGGAGTTGACAGCTTGTGAGCCTGTGAGCCTGTGGCCTACCTCTCCAAGTTGTTCCAGACACCAGCTCTTCCTGTCCTTTTGCTAACAAGTGTCACAATCTGTACTGCCTTTGACAAGGCCTGCGGGTTGCATTATTCGGCTGGCACCAGGGAGTTTCTTGGATCTTGATTCAGCTCATGGTGGACCCCAGGACCTAGGGCAATGCTTCCTGAAGCGTGATATTTGCACAATAGTTAATACATGACATGGTTTTCCATGGTGTGAGGTTCGAACATTTTAATAGTAAAAAGATACCAAGATGCTGTTTTTCATTCAGTTAGGAGTTTTACTCAAAGCATTTAAGGATAAAAGTGAGTCAATTTAAAGAATACTAACAATATAATAGTTCTGGAACAACATGGGTGTGGGGAAAGGCACAAAGGTGATATATGAATGAATAAATTTTAGACAAATGTGACTCAGCGAGGATGCTGCACTATGTATACATGTGTGGAATTTATCCATTTATCTATTCATTTAACAGCTTTTTTGAATACCTGCTATGCTAGGCTGTTGCAGAGATGGGGACTGAACAGGGATCCTGACCCATGGCTGGGCTGCATAAGCATTAGTAAATTGTTTGGGAATTGGGTGAGTGGTATTTACCAAACACTGGTAGGGTCAGGTGTTTGGTAGTTCTGAGAAAGATATGGTATCTGAGAATACCTAAAAATATCCTAAAATAGGACGACATAAGAGGCTGGTCTGTACAGAATGTGGATATCTTCAGATAGATATCACCATGGATGGCTCCTGGAGCCCAAACTGAGTCACAGGGCAAAGCCAATCCAGTAAGAGTCTCTGAGGGACTGGACAAATTTGCATGAGGGCTGCTTCCAATGAGCAAGGGAAGAAGGAACTTGGTGTATGAGTGTGCCCCTTTCCCCTAAGATGGTGTAGGACACCAGTCCTTTTAACTGGCTCTGCCTGAAGGATAGATTGTACAACTCTAGAGGGCGCCAGTCTCATCTCAGGCATTGTCTATTTGCACCCAAATTGTGCCAATTTCTGGAAGATGATAGTAAACTGTCTCATTCTATGTAAATCTTCATATTATGACCATTTTCCAGTAGCTGGATGTAGATTATCTTAAGGAAGAGGTGCCTCTGGCAAACCCCAAGCTATTTCACACTGGGAATCTGGTTCCTTTTGATCTGGATTTTGCCTACCATCAAAATTCTTGGCCCATTTTTTTCTCATGGCTCTACCTTGCCCTTCTGGCATTGATTTTTTTGAGGTTTTAGGAAGTGATTTACTAACAGGCTACTTTCTCCACCTGAGAGATGGGCAAAAAAGTCAGATAGAGATTAAAATATCACACTTATTACTAATGAAGATGAGTAAAATGGACCAAGCCTGGGGCAAAATGGTCTTGCTAATTAACCCTGAGTAAGACATGCTTATTCATCCTGACACTGGCACAAATTCTTCACACTCACATCCTCCCCTGATAGGGGCAGCAGAGAGCAGATGAAAATATGCACATGGGCAGATCCTGAATAGCAGAAATAGGGAGGGTCTGGAAACTCCATAATAAGTCATTTTGCTTTCTGTGGGAAAAAAGGCCAGGAATGTTACTCGGATGTCCCTACTCTACAGAGTGATGTGCAGATTCAATGCAATCCCTATCAAAATTCCGATTGCATGTTTAATAGAAATAGAAAAGATAGTCCTAAAATGTGCATGGAATCACAAAAGACTCTGAATACACAAAACATCTTGAGAAAGAAGAATGCTGGAGTCATTACATTTCCTGATTTCAAGCCATAGTAATCCAAACAGTATGGTACTGGCATCAAAACAGACACATAGATCATTGGAACAGAATCGAGAGCCCGGACATAAACCCATGCATACACATATGGTGAATTAATTTATGACAAAGGCACTCAGAATGCACAATGGGGAAAGGACAGTCTCTTCAATAAATGGCATTGGGTAAACTGGATGTCCACATGCCAAAGAATGAAACAGGATCCCTAAGTTACACCATATACAAAAATCAGCTCAAAATGGATTTAGGTCTTGAATGTAAGACCTTGAAGCCATAAAACTTCTAAAAGAAAACATAAGAGGTCAGCTCCTTGATATTGGTCTTGGGAATATTTGGATTTGATACCAAAAATAAAGGCAACAGAAGCAAGAAGCAACAGGTAGGCCTATATCAAATTATATTTACCTTTTATAATTAACATTTTCTTAATACAAAGAAGAAGCAAAAGTTTTTGCTTCAAAATTATGTCCTGGCTTTCATTCATCAAGTAGCCCCTCACAGAAGAATATCCAGACTGTCAGGGGAGAGAGAGTGAGAATATAAAAGAAGAAGAGACTACACAGCCATGTCACCTGGGTGTTTACAGTTGACCTGCTAGCCAAGTGAACAACATAATATTTGTAACTAGAGTTGTATGTTGAAATAGCCTTTTCAATTAATTCCTTTTTGCCCTTCACTGTCTCTTTTCAACAAGGGCAAAGTATTGAGCAGAAGAGAGATGCCCCTTACACTTCTGTTTCCTAACGGTGGGAGATGTCCCCTCCTTCTACATCTAGGTGTGTGTGATGAGGCGCAAACTCCTAGATGCCCCATGGGACGTCCTGCCTGACCTTCCAATGTTTCAGTGTTTCCCTCCTATGGGAGTGGGAGAGGAGAATGGGGCAGATCAGAGTCCAGAATCCTTGCTCTCCCCACGCAAAGCAGGATACCTCTGTCCCCTAAACAGCAAGGGACTGCATGCAGCTGTATTTCTACGAGAGCAAGCATGAGGGATTCAGTTGAAAGCTTTTCTGGGAGATGGTGAGACACAGAGGAGGGCAGCCGGCACGGGCCAGGAGAAGGCACCAATCCAGAGACTTATTCTTTTTTTCTGTGTCTGCACCCTCCGCTAAACAGCATTAGACTTACCATAGTGGTCTCTAGACAGCCTCAGTGCTGTGCTCAGGCAACTTGAAACTCTCCAAGATTATCCCTCAATATCTGCTTCAGATTCAGTGGAAAGAAAAACCAGGGTCACTGACAATTTTGGGGAGGCATCAGGACACTGAGAATCTATGCGCATGCTCTCCTCAAATGAAAGAGGATGAAGGCAGGACCTAAATTTTCTTCCTCTTTCACTCTACCACATTTTTCAGCTGTCGATGTACTCTGCTTCCTTTCTCTTTGCTGACTCTTCACTCCCCTGCCTTTCCTTCTCTAGTGTTTTTATCTGGTGTGATTTTCTTCTCCCTTGACTTTTCCACATTTTAAACCACCATTAAAACAAAACGAAAAATAAAGCTGACAAAAGAGCAGATAAATATTGTTTTATAACCTAACCTCTGAGCCTCTAACAGTATTAGCATAATATCTTTCCCTAGAGAGACAGTCATTTTGAGAAAACAGCTTGAGCTGGCAGCAAACTCAATAAATTCCGTGCTTCCCGAGCGGTACGTGACCTCACAAATCCAAAAATGGCCTTTCTTTGTCTCTTTCCATTAAGAGAGGTGAGCAGTTCTCTCCCCAGAGTCCATGGTAGTGGAATTCAGGGTTGAATCAAATCCACCATCAGTTGGATGATCCTAGGGGTTATCGGTTCTCAGAGAAGGCTCCACAGAAATCAAGCTCACCACAGACTTTTATTAGAAAGTAATCATAGGGGACCCCTGGGTGGCTCAGCGGTTTAGCATCTCCTTCAGCCCAGGGCGTGATCAAGTCTTGGGATCAAGTCCCGCATCGGGGTCCCTGCATGGAGCCTGCTTCTCCCTCTGCCTGTGTCTCTGCTTCTCCCTCTCTGTATCTCTCATGAATAAATAAATAAAATCTTTTAAAAAGAAAGAAAGTAATCATAAACTTTTTTCTCTTCCCAGGACAAAGGCTACTTGAGGGGGAGGATTCAGGTTGTTTATGAGAGATGTTATTGGGAACGACTGTCCCTGGTTAACAGTGGGGAGTTTGACCTTTACTGCCTCTCAGAGCTTCAGGCCAACTACCTCTCTGTGGACAGGCTGAGCAATAAGTCCAGCAGGCATGGGGTCAGAGTTCTGGCAGCCTTAAGAAAAGCCTCCAGAATGAAGAACAGCAGAGGGCCATTCTAACAATGGCTTAATGCCTTCCCAACTTAAGGAATCCTAAATGGCGCCATGCAATGGGGTTTAGGGTACCCGTACTGGATCCGGAATCCAGAAGACTACAGAAGGTGTGGAGTCCTTTTCTGCATCACTGCCCTGTTGGCTCGTACTTTTGTTCACTGACTTAGGCAATGCTTTTGGAACCCCACTCTATGAAAAGACTATCTGAATTTTTTGGACAGCATTGCTTTAAATTTAAAGAAATTTCTCAACATTTAGCACACACCACATTTTTCTGGGAGATTGTTAATGATGCAGATTTCTTGTCACAAATACTAGAGATTTTAATTCAGAAAAACCTGAGGAAGGTCCTAAGCTCACATCTGTTACAGGCACCTCTGACTTTACCCCTTTCTCAATTCTAACGATTTTGAGTTTTTAAGAATCTAATTTCCCATTGTGTTAAAATCCTTTTTACCTATGCCTCTTCTAAAAGCCTTGTATTATCTATCACGAGTACCGTGTCTCATTTATTTTTATATTTCTGTATTATCTTGTATATAGTAGGTACTTAAAGTTGGCTGCATGGAATTGTGCCTAACACAACAGAAGGAAGACAAATTGCAGCATCAATGCCCAGAAACTTCTCATGGTGCCTAAGCTTGGTGAACCCAGAGAAATTCATACGAAAGATGGGGCCCACTAGAATATTGAACATGAAGGAAAATCTTACATGCAAACACTTCACTAGGGAGCATTGTCTCAAGGGAGTAAGGGAAATGGGGCTGTGTGGCAAGGAAGGAGAACAGAGCTGGCCACAGCTTTTTAAGGGGCCAAGAGGTTACTTGGTTTCCAAGGTCGTGCTCAGAGACTGCCTAAAATTACTGTCTCCAAATAGCCAGGGAGAAGAATTTTCTACTGGATTCCATCTCACAATTAGCCAAACATGCCTATCATTGGCTGAATTGTGCCCCCTCCCCTGCCACTTAAATTCATCGGTTGCAGTCCTAACCCCAAGTACCTCAAAATGACTGTATTTGGAGATAAGGCCTCTAAAGGGTGATTAAGTTAAAATGGGATTTTTAGGGTGGCCCTAATCCAGTATGACTGGTATACTTACAAGAGGAGATTAGGACACAGACACACACACAGAGCAGAGACCATATAAAGACACAGGAAGAAGGCAGCCATCTACAAGGAGAGAAGAATCAGAAGAAACAGCCAGTTAACACCTTGATCAAAACTTCTAGCCTCCAAAAGTGTGAGAAAATAAATTTATGGTGCTTAAGCCACCCTATCAGTGGTCCTTTGTTACAACAGCCCTAGCAATCTAACATAATGCCCACAGGTATCAACTCCCCTACCAAAGGAGGGAGCAGCAGAGGTATCAATGGAAGGAGGTACAGAGCATGGGGAAGGCCTGTGAGCACTTGAAAATCAGAGAACACACCTCCCGTCTGCCTGCCTGAGGGGCCTACCCAGGTGAGCCTGTGTGCACACAAGCACTTGGAGTTGCTCAGTGGGAATGAGGGTGAAACAGGGAAAGCATGCATGGTGTCCTTGCCAGGCTTGAGGCAAGGAGTTATCAGGCCATGCCTGTGAGTGATGTAAGGGCTGGGAACAGCTGGTCTGTCGGCAGGGCAGGCAAAGCACAGTGAAGGCGAAGACTGGGTTCAGCAAATATCAAACCTTTTCCTCTGTGGTTTCCAAAAATGCAGTTCAGCCTGGTGACCTTCCTGTAACGTCATTAGGCACATGCGATAGAAAACCATGCCTTAGCCAGTGCAAAGATGCACACAGGCAGGGTTCCACTTGCGACTTGCTCTTATAATTTTCCAGGAAATGGGACAATTGACAAATTTATTTTCACCACTAGATGTCACCCTGGTGCCACCCAGGCTTCCACTTTCACTAGGGCTGTGTTAGGCACAGGGGCAAAGAGGGTCTGGGCAGGGCAGGTCCTGTGGAGGCCTGCAGAAGTTTGGGGCAGGGTAAACGACCAAGGATGAGGAGTTAAGGGGAAGGGGAAACGGACAGACTTCTGGATTTGGAGCACACAGTTCTGGAGTACTTTACTGTAGTGTTTCTCAACTTCAGCTGCACATCAGAAACTTCTGAAAAGCCTTAAAAAAAAACAAAAAACAAACAAACAAACAAACAAACCTGAAGCCTGGGTCTCACTCTCAAGACCCTCTGTGTAATGGGATGGGTGTAAAAGCCCTCCAGGTATTTTTAAGAGCCAGGATTAAGATTGAGAACCACTGCTGCAGGCCATTATTGTGAATCCTGATATCGCATGTAAAGCAAATATTCATCAATTGAATCATTACTGAAATGTACTCTGGGAACCTGCTTTTATGAGCAAAACAGAATAGAGAAGTCATTGGAATTGACCCCCATACCATTACATTTTCCTATGTTTGAATTCAACTTGAAAGATACCTATTAAGTAGTCATTTTATGTCACATCCTGTATGGAATGCATAATGTACTATGGCTCTGAAGAGTGCCAGTGGGGGAGGCAAATTACTATAGATTCCATCTGCTGCCTGTGTAGGTGTCAGCTCTGGAAAGCTAGGGTTATGGAAGAGAACCATAGAAGGCAGTTACAAAATAGAAACTGTAAAGAAAAGAGGTGACCAGGTACACGTGATCTTTTTTGACATGTGTTCTCTGAAGGATGCCCAAACTTCCAATGACCATCACACTAGGAAAGCCTGGGATGCAGTACAAAGAGTAACGATGCTTCTGACGCTACAAAGAACTATTACAAGGACTAACTAGAAGAATAATGATGATGTAGTCACTGTGGACTCCTCCTATTACCTGCTATTAAGGAGCCCAGGCACCTTCAAAGTGCTAGCTTGCTTGAAGTCTAAAACACCCAGGCAAGAGGAAGGGATGGACATATCCTTATTTTTGGGGAATGAAGTATTGAGGGAGATCTGCCAGCCTGTTCTACATGCTTTGCAACATTTCCTTGGATCTCATTTTCTTGGCCTTCCACTTCTAAGTCCTCACCCTTAATTTCTTTTTCTAGATCATCTGCATCTAAACAGGTTTAGCAGAAACTGCAAGCTAATACCCTAAAACTGAGCATAATGAGCAATGAGCATCCTGCATTATGAGCACTGCACTCCTCTCCAGGTTTATTATGACGAGCACCGCCCCCCCCCCACTACTATGACCAGCACCCATTCATTCCCTCTCCCATCTATAGAAAGAAAAGACTAGAAATTTGACAATGATTGCCTCAACTAACTGAAATTTGTTAGAATATGGAGTCATTCTATTCAGGGGGGAAAGGCTGAGTTTTTTTCCCTCTTCCCTCTCCTCTTTATGGCATTTACTCCCCACCAAAGTCAAACTGGGGAGTGTTCTGGAAGGACCATTTATAAAGCCTGCATATGGGGATGCCTGGTGGCTCAGTGGTTGAGCATCTGCCTTTGGCTCAGGGCGTGATCGCTGGGTTCTGGGATCGAGCCCCGCATCCTGCTTCTCCCTCTGCCTGTGTCTACCTCTCTCTCTGTGTTTCTCATGAATAAATAAATAAAATATTTTTTAAAAGCCTGCATGTGCCTGTAAGATGGAAGCCCAGCATCCCCTTGTCCTGTGGACAGCTGCTGGAGCAGTGGCTTTCCCGTCTTCCCCCTTGTGTCTGTTTTATTCGCCAGCTTTGTTGAGGTATAATTGACAAATCAGAATTGTACATATTTAAGGTCTATAACTTGACATTTTGATATATGTATATATGTACACATTGTGAAATGATGCCCGCAATCAAGCTAATTAGCACATCCATCACCATACATAGCTATCATTTTCTTCTCTTCTCTTCCCTCCCTCCCTCCTCTCTTCCTTCCTTCCATTTGTGTGTTGTGTGGTGAGAACCCTTAAGATCTAGCCTTTTAACAAATTTCAGGTATGTGATACAGTATTGTTAACTATCGTCACCATGCTGTACATTAGATCTCCAGAAGTTATCCATCCTACAGAAGCGAAAATTTGTGCCCTTGACCAACATCTCCCTGTTTCCCTCCTCTGTGTATATTTGAGTAAGGGGAAAAGAAAGAAATGGATTGGTAGCAGGGGGACGAGAACAGCCGGTAGAAGAGCAGCCTGAGTCCTCACTTCCTGGTGTGGGTCACGTGGAAATCAAGACTTGGCCAGAGCTGAGCCTGTCTTGCCAGCAACCCCTCCTTCCCACCTGCACAGATCCTGACCAACAGGTGAAACTCGTAGTAATAAGTACTCTGGAGTGCACCCCCTGGGGCAGGTGTTTGGTCAAGTCAAAAGGTTCTCCCACATCCAGGAATCATGCGCTGGGGAGTCCTAGGGACTCGCAGAAGCTCTGAAATATGCAACTCAGTGGAAGTCCAACATAGGCAGGGAAGAACCGTCAACCGTAGCTACCAAGAAAAAAATGATTTTGCCACTTTCCTCTAATTCCTCCTTTGAGATCCTGATCTTGGAGAGGTTCAAAGCATCCAAAGAAAGGGGGGAAGATGTATGAAGGAGAAGCAAAAGCAAAAAGGTCCAGTCCCCAGTGTGCATGGCAGGTCTGGGCTGGTGGAAAGGGGAGATACTTTGAATTGGATTTAAGAATAAGATTTTAAATCTGGGGGACCTGGGATGGACATTTTAACATCAGCAAGGGTCTGGAAAGCTGTGAGATCTTCAGGAAAGGAGCAGGAAAGGAAGAACCAATAGCACTTTTTTGAAAACTGAAGGGCAAAAGATAATCTTCTCTTGTAACCCACCAAGTACAGGCATATCTCATTTTATTGTGCTTCACATAAATTGCATTTTTTAAAGATTAAAGGTGTGTGACAACCCCACCTCAAGCAAATCTATTGGTGCCATTTTTCGGACTGTATTTGCTCACTTTGTGTCTCTGTGTCACATTTTGGTAATTCTCACAGTATTTCAAACTTTTATTTCAAACATTTTGTTATTATTATTGTATTTGTTATGGCGATCTGTGATCAAAATCTTTGATGTTACTATTGTAACTGTTTAGGGGTGCCATGAGTAGTGTTCATATACAATAGTGAACTTAATTGATAAATGTTGTGTGTGTTCTAACTGTTCCACTAACCAGTTGTTTGCCCTTCTCTCTCCCTCTCCTTGGGTCCTTATTCCCTGAGACACAACAATATTGAAATCAAAAGCTAGAAATGATTAAGCTTAGTGAGGAAGGCATGTCAAAAGCTGAGGCAGGCTGAAAGCGAGGCCTCTTGAGCCAGTTAGCCAGGTTGTGAATGCAAAGGAAGAGTTTTTGAAGGAAAGTAAAAGTGCTCCTCTAGTGAACACACAAATGATAAGAAAGCGGAACAACCTTATTGCTGCTATAGAGAAAGTTTGAGTGTCTGGATTGAAGATCAAACCAGCCACAATATTCCCTTAAGCCAAAGCCTAGCCCAGAGCAAGGCCCCAATTCTCTTCAAATCTGTTAAGGCTGAGAGAGGGGAGGAACCCGCAGAAAAGTCTGAAGCTAGCACTAGTTAGTTCATGAGGTTTAAGGAAAGAGCTGTCTCCATGACATACAAGTGGAAAGTAAAGCAGCAAGTGCTGGTGTAGAAGCGGCAAGCGGCAGCAAGTGACCCAGGAGATCAAGCTAAGATCATTAAGGTGGCTACATTAAACAACAGATTTCAATGTAGTAAAACAGCTTTATATTGGAAGAAGACGTCATCTAAGACTTTCAGAGCTAAAGAGGAGAAGTCGATGCCTGGCTTTGAAACTTCAAAGGGCACATTGATTCTCTTGTTAGGGGCTAAAGCATCTGGTGACTTTAAGTTGAAGCAGCCAATGCTCATCTATCATTCTGAAAATCCTAGAGCCTTCAGGATTAGGCTAAATCTGCTCTGCCTGTGCTCTAGAAATGGAGCAACAAAGTCTAGATAACAGCACATCTGTTTACAACATGGTTTATTGACTGCTTTAAGCCCACTGTTGAAATGTACTGCTCAGAAAAAAAGATTCCTTTCCAGTTATTACCACTCATTGACATTGGACCTGGTCACTCAAGAGCCCTAATACTAATGGAGATATACAACGAGATTAATGTTGTTCTCAGGCCTGCTAACACAACATCTATTCTGTAGTTCATGGTTCAAGGAATACATTTTGCAAGGTTATAGCTGCCATAGATAGTGATTCTTCTGATGGATCTAAGCAAAGTAAACTGAAAACTTGGAAAGTTTTCACCAGTCTTGATGTCATTAAGAACACTTGTGATACATGGGAAGAGATCAAAACATCAACATAAACAGGAGCTTGGAAGAAGTTGATTCCAACCCTCATGGATGACTTTGTGGAGTAAGTACCTGGAGATGTGGTGGAAACAGCAAGTATTCTAATACTTCTAGAATTAGAAGTAGAACCTGGAGGTGGGCTGCATTGCTGCAATCTCATAATACAACTTGAACAAGTGGGGAATTGCTTCTTATGGATGAGCAAACAAAATGGCTTCCTGAGATGGAATCTATTCCTGGTGAAGATTCTGTGAAGATTGTTGAATGACAACAAAGGATTTAAAATATTACATAAACTGAGTTGATAAAGCAGCAGCAGGGTTTGAGAAGATTGACTCCAATTTTGGAAGAAGTTCTACAATCCTATCAAATAGCAACACATGCTACAGAGAAATTGTTCATGAAAGGAAGAGCCAATCGATGCAGCAAACTTCATTGTTGCCTTATTTTAAGAAACCGTCACGCCCACCCCAATGTTTGGCCACCACCCAGTCACCAGCCAACAACATCAAGGCAAGATCTCCCACCAGCCAAAAGACTATGACTCGCTGAAAACTCAGATGATGGTTAGCATTTTTTTTTTTTAGCAATAAAGCATGTTTCAATGAAGATATGTGCATTGTATGTTAAACATAATGCTGTTGTACACTTTAAAGACTATAGTGTAAACATAAATTGTATGTTTATATAAAACATATAAACACTGAGATATGTAAAATTCATCAACTTGCTTTATTGCCACATTCACTTTATTGTAATACTTGCTTCATTGTGGTTGTCTGGAACTGAACCTGCAATATGTCCGAGGTGTACCTGTATAAGTGTTCTGATTTTTCAGTCAGTCAGTCAATAACTTTTGCTCATTATCCAAGACAGGACAATCCTGAAGTGAGTCTTACCATACCCTCCCCATTATGACCACCTTAGTCCCGTCTCTCCCTTCATCTCTATACTTGTGACAGGAAAGTTGTTGTTCTTGAAGTTGATTGAGGGATAGGAGTGATGTAGAAATTTAAGAGCTGGGTGAAAAAGAACTGGAGATTAAATACTTGGAGATACATTTTATAATTAAAATTGCTTTCTGAGGTTCCCTCCCTTCTTTTGGTGATTAAGAAGGACATGTTGCCTGGGCAGCCAGAGGAGATAATTCAGGCACATATTTAACCTCCAAATCTGAGTTGCTGGCATGTTCAGAATTCACTAGAAATTCAGTTATGGCCCTATTGGAACACATTTAACTGACCACCTGTGCTCGAGGATAGAAGAATTAAAAATTTTTTAATTAATTAATTTATTCATGAGAGGCATAGAGAGAGAAGCAGAAACACAGGCAGAGGGAGAAGCAGGCTCCATGTAGGGAGCCTGATGTGGGACTTGATTCCGGATCCCGGGATCAGGACCTGAGCGGAAGGCAGATGCCCAATCGCTGAGCCACCCAGGAGCCCCTCAAGAATAGAAAAAAACCTTTTTCTTAATCCTGTGTGGCTCACTGTCTTCAGATCCACCTGGGGAATGGACATACAAGAGAAGGCAATCAGAAAAGCTCATTGATAGGGAAGGGTGAGTTAAGAAAAGCTGGATCCTAACTCTGGGAAACGAACAAGGGGTAATGGAAAGGGAGGTGGGCAGGGGTTTGGGGTGACTGGGTGATGGGCACTGAGGGGGGCACTTGGCGGGATGAGCACTGGGTGTTATGCTATATGTTGGCAAATTGAACTCCAATAAAAGAAAAGAAAAAAGAAAAAAAGAAAAGAAAAGAAAAGAAAAAAGAAAAGCTGGATCCTGGGACGCCTGGGTGGCTCAGCGGTTGAGCGTCTGCCTTTGGATCAGGGAGTGATCCCCGGATCAGGCATTGAGTCCCACATCAGGCTCCCTGCAGGGAGCCTGCTTCTCCCTCTGCCTGTGTCTCTGCTTCTCTCTGTGTGTCTCTCATGAATAAATAAATAAAATCTTAAAAAAAAAAAAAAAAAAAGAAAAGCTTGACCCTCCCTTGCTTGTTCCCTCAAACTTGCTCCTGGCACAGTCATTTATTTGCACCAGCAGCTGCATAATAAGGCTATCTTCTCTCAAGTGAGACATCCCTTTTCTGTCTCTAGAGGGTGCTCCGAATCCACTGATCTAGACAGAGGCAGCTTCAGAAGAGCCAGAGCAGGAATAACACAAAGGAGCTGAGAGAGCTTCCCTTCCCCTACAAAAGAAAGGAAAAAAGGAAAAAAAGAAAAAAAGAATATAGAGCAAAATCTTCCTCCTTTAGGGCAAAAGAATCAGTGACCATTGGTTCTCTGGTCTGTTGGCCCACAATATTTCAATGATCACTGGGCCTTCATTCAACAAGCATTTTTGGAGACAGAACTGATCTGTACATTCTTCAGTGCCAGATGCCAAAAGGACAGCAGTATTTAAGAGTGGAATAAATACAACTATCATTAAATGTACATCCATTTTGTGTGTCACTCTTTTCAAGATGCTTTACCCATACACTGTATCTTATTCTCACAGCTACATGACATGTTGAGTTTTATTGCATTCATTTTATAGATGTGGAAATTCAGTTGCAGAGAAGGTGAATAGCCTGCCCCCCCCCCCAAAAAAAAACTGCTTTTTGGTACTGGAATAAATTTCAAATCTACGGCTTCTCCAATACACCGTCCAGCCCTTTTCTCAAAATCTCAAGAAGTCCATAATTGAGTAAAGTAATCAATGATTGACACCCTAATGCAAAATAGCAATGCATGATACAGAATTTTAAATGCAGCATATGGAAGATCTAAAAGCAGAAGAATCTCAGGACTACCTGACCTCTGAGGCCATGCAGTCCAAAACACAAATCAATGAGTCAATCTTCATCACGTATTCAAAGGGGCTTCTTCAGCTTGTTTGAATGACTCTACTGAGAAGGAATCCACTACTTCACAAATATATCCTTCCACTGATGAACTACTCTGTCAGAAAAATTTTCCTCATGTGACCCCAAGTCTGTTGCTCTGAAACATTGAACTAGCTCCTAAAGCCATCCTTTGCAGCTATGCAGGTACAGGACCAGTCTTCATTTAATACTGCAACATTTCACACGTTGCATGCCCATTGAGCTGGCCCTACCCCTAGGATTTCTCATCTCCAGGTTAATAAACAAAGTCCCAGTTCCTTCTCTATTGCCTCATATGACACAGGTTTGAGACTTACCCCCATTCTAGTTGCCTTATTCATAGCCATTCATAAAGGTGGAACCAAGAATGAGCAGGTATCTATTCATCACACACACATAAAACAACTCACCTCTGTCCCATCCACTGCAATTGTTTCCTAGACTGTTTCCCTCTGGGATCATTGTGCCCTTCTCAGTGCCACTCCTCTTTCTAGAGCATAGTGGCATGTAGCATTTCTGGGTTGTAATTATATCTCCACATCTGTTCCTTGAACAAGAATTTGAAGGCAGGAACTAAATCCATCTTGACGGTCTTAACACAGTGTCTGGAACATATTGGATGCTCAATAAATGTTTCAGTTCTCTCATGACAGAGATTTTGTCTATTTTGTTCACTGATGTGTTCTCAGCACCTAACCAGAGCCTGGCGCTAGTTCTCAAGAAATATTTGCTGAATGAATGCGTGAATAACTCAATATAGTGTTCCAGAAAAAAACACTAAATCATGAATTCTTTTAAATGGTATCTGCCAAGCCTATACTACATGTGAGGCATTATTCAATTTAAAATAATTCTATAAATGCAACTCAGTGTATCACTTCATTATTTTGACTGATTAATATGATACAACAGTCTAGGTTGTTTACAGTAAAGACAAGACATTAGTCTCTTTTTTTTTTTTCCAAGAGTCCTCAGTGAAACCATCCCTCTCACTTACACTCATGACAGTGTTTGGAGGTCTAGAGGCAATGTTTTAGATTTATTTCCAGCGCAATTCAACTTGCTATTTTCATTCCTTCATGCCAGGCTATTGATAGTTTTGTGAATCCCAGTTTTCTATTATATAATCCATTTGTTCTTCTCCTCAGCCTTGGTGTATCCTGAGATTTGATTAGAGGGCTATCAATGCTGTCATATGAAACATTGATAAAAATGTTCAACCAGAAAAGACCAAACCTGGAGCACCTTCACAGAGACCATTTTTCTAGGTTGACATTGATCTATTAGCATTCTTAGGACACAGCCATTCAGCTCATTCCACTCAGTGGTAATGTCATCAGTATTTTGCCATTTGTTCACAGAGGCATAATGGAATTTTTGGTAAATGCTACACTAAAACTCGCATGCCCTGTGACTCTGGTAATCCTGTCAGTGATTTATTTATGAGCAAACAAACAAATAAGGTGAGTTTGGTATGATTTGCTGTAAATAAACCTCTGATGTTTCTTTGTAATCACTTTTATTTTCCCAGTCTTCATGTACTATCTTCTTGGTATTCTTAGCTAGAAACTCTCCTAGAATTTCCATCAGGCCACCAACTATGGTTTATGACTTCCATTTTCTGCCTATATTTGAAAATGGGCACCATTTCCCTATATCCCCAGGAATCCAGTCTCAATACCTCTATGATCACTAAAGCTGTTCAAACAAATTAAGCTGCCTTTGAACACTTAATGCTAATTTTAAAAAGGGCAGGGATATAACCTGAGAAAAGTATTCACAATACTATGACTGAGGGCACTGTTTATGTTCCCTACTCTGAGAATCTGCACCAGACCATCTGCTGGCAACTCACTGCCATTCCCCACTGTGTCCCCTCTGTGATCGTCCTTGTGTCACAGGGCAGAAAATTATGAAGGCAGGCCACGTATTCCAGAGTCCCTAACAACTAGTTTGCCCATGAGGAATTTTCATAAATTTTGGAAGACTGGGATGGATGGATGGATGGATGGATGGATAGATTGATTGATCATAGGTAGTCACTGCTTCTTTGGAAACAGAAGATGTGTGGGCTGCAGCAGATGTGAAATTTTGAGTAGCCTCCAGGCATTTTCTTGCAGCTCACCCACCACAGCACTGAAGATGTTTGTAGTTACTGCCAGCAGCTTCCTGTTGAGGCCCTTAGCCTTCCTGATTGCTTGAAAACTAGCAACATAACTGAAAACTGCCACCTTCCTTGGCTTTTTTCCCCCTCTGGTTCTTACTGCAGTTTTATAAGCATCTAATCTTCTATATAAAACCCCTTACTGCTTACAAAATAGGGAGTGTTTTCTGTTCTTTTAATCAAATTCTGATAAAGGATACAATCCACCTTCACCCTATGTGAACCTTATGGAACTGACAATCAAGGTATCATTTTCTTTCTTGCCCAAGAACAGGTTTCTACCTCAGACTGGCCAATGTACCCCATCCTCTAGTATAGTGATTGATCCAGAGGTAAGTATCTAAACCAAGCAGAGAAAATAAAAAGAGTATTTTACCTTTTGCTATTAGGTCATTGGAAAACAGATTTCCCCTCCTCTGCATAATGGACTGTAAGGATGTAGGGCTGGGAGTGCCAGTGACTCTCTGACCTGCTTCAAAGAAATGCAGCCAACACAAGAGGAAGGCAGGTCTAAAATATGGAAAGAAAGTGTCTTGACATTGCAGAAGCCCCGAAATCCAGATGATTCTGAAGCCAGATGTGTCCTGGGACTTCCGATTTATATTGTCAATGCCCTCTGGCCAAATATCCCCAGTGATGCACCTGCAGTTGAACAAGTTGGGGTTCATGATTACTGTGGTGGGAAAGGTAGGACAGGGAGAACAATGGACTGTTTCAGTAAAAGGGCTTTAGAAAGGATATAAAGGATTTGACATTGGTTGTGTGATTTGGGGAAGGATATAAGGACGTGGGCTTTGCTCTAGATTGGAGATTGTCAAGAAGCAGGGGTTGTTTTCTCCTTGGATATCTTACTAACTCTTATCTACAAGGAAGTAAGACAGGAGCAAGGTTGAAGGAGGAATTGGAAAAGAAGCAGAAGTCACTCCTATTACTCAGGATGTTTGATTATTTTTATGGTCATGCTTTTATCTTGTTCCATGTTAGTTATAGAGTGACTTTGCCTACTATTGGCATTTCTGTGAAATTGTTTGAGTTCAACAGACCTAGCTAAGTTCCAGGCTGGCTTCTAGAACACCAAGACCTCTCTGCCAGCACCAGGGCAGCTTCTCGATGTCAGAGATTGCTTTTCTTTTTCTCAGCATGCACTCAACTAATGTTTATTAAATACCAACTATATTCCAGGTACTCCTGGATATTGACATTCCTGAGAGAGACATATAATATGTACACAAATAAGATGTAATAGGTAATTACAGATTTGGTTAAGTTCTATACAGTAAAGAAATAGTATGACCTTCAATTACTGAGTAACTTCCAGTGGCCATTTTAAGTAAGATGGTTAGGGAAAGACTCATTGGAAAGGTGACATACGGCATGAGACATGAAGCATGGGAATAAGAGAGATGTTTCAGGCAAAGGGAATAGCAAGTGCAAAGACCCCAGAGCAGACAAAGGGCTTGGGAGAACTCAGAAAAGGAAAGGAGATTTGTATGCCTGGAATATGGACAGCAATAAGGTTAAGACCAAATAAGAGAAAGAGTCAGGAGGCCAATCATGCCAGGTCTTGTAGGTTCTTAGTAAGGACATTCCAACCTCCACTCCTTCTGTCTCCATAGGATGCAACTGGACTAAAAGTTCTAGTGTCCTCGTCTTTCACCTACCCTTTCTTTGGAGGAGCAACTTGTCCAACATATGACTTTTAGAAAATGAGCCTAGCCTTTCCTTCTCTTCTTTAGCATCCAAGGTGCCTAAAGGAGGCAGATATTCTCTGTTCCCGCTCGCCACAAATTTTACATGGTCAAGCCCTTCAGGAGAAAGCCTGAGGTTGTCCACATCTGCATATGAACCTGTAAATCAGACTGTCTCTTGGGTGCTGTCTTAGCAACCTCCTGTATTAGTTTGCTGGGGCCACCATAACAAAATATCACAGACTGGGTGCCTTAAACAACAGAAACTTATTTTCTCACTGTTCTGGAAGCTGGAAATTCCAGATCAATATGATTGGGTTCTACTGCATGCTCACGTCCCCCTCTCTTCTTCTCCTCCTCTTCCTCTTCTTTAAAGATTTATTTATTTATTTTTAAAGATTTTATTTATTCATGAGACACACACACACAGAGGCAGAGGGAGAAGCAGGCTCCGTGCAGGGAACCCGATGTGGGACTCGATCCTGGGTCTCCAGGATCACGCCCTGAGCCGAAGGCAGACGCCCGACCACTGAGCCATCCAGGCATCCCTAAAGATTTTATTTATTTATTTGAGGAGGGGTGGAGAGAATCTGAAGCGGATTCCACACTGAGCACAGCCCAACTCAGGGATCAATCCCACAACCATGAGATCATGACCTAAGCCAAAACCAAGAGTCAGACGCTTAACTGACTGAGCCACCCAGGTGCCCCTCTTCTTCTTTGTAAAGACATCAGTCCTATTGGATTAGGGCCCCACCCTTATGAATTCACTTAACCTTATTTACCTCTTTAACAACCCTATCTCTAAATACAGTCACACTGAGAGGGCTTCAACATATGAATTTGGAAGAACACAACTCAGTCTATAATTCCCTCAGATTTCAACCTATTTCTCCACAGACGTATGCCATATACTCCAAACAAATGTATGGAAAATATTTATCTATGGCTTCCTCAGTTCTGAACTCAGGTGGGGAATGAAAATAACATGTTCCAGGCTACCAAAAACCCTCACATAGACCAAGGTAAGGCATAATAATGGGACTGTTTCATGCAATGGGAATATTTCAGAGTTTAAGCAGGAAAACAACACAATGTGATTTATAAGGATTAATCTGGCTACTGTGTGGAATATCCATTTTAAAGCACTAAGTCTTTTTTAAGCCCAGGTGACCAGGTTCAGTTATAAGTGTCTTAAATTACTGAATTTGTCCTTACTACCACTCCAGAGATTGATGTTGTTATCCTCATTTTGCAGGTGAAGAAACTAAGATTGAGGCAAGTAGCCTCCTTAAGGTTGTGCAGTTCTCTGGATCAAGCCAGAACTAACATTCACTACATTTAACCCATAGTTAAAAATGAAAATCACATGGAAACAAGTTTAGATGGTTGTTTCAAAAGTATGAAGAATGAGAGAGAAGCTATTAACAATATCTGCGTCTGGATATGATGATGTTAGCCACCATAATGTAGTGCAAAGAAGCTGCAAATAGCAGTTAAGAGCACATGCTCTGGAATATATGTATAGATAATAAATAAGGGACATCAGCACTTACTATTTTCCATACACTGTGCTGAGTGTTTCACAGATGTTAGCTCCTTTATTCTTCAAAATAGATCTGCCTGCCCTTAAAATCCCATTCTTTTCCCTCTATTGAACCTTGCCTGGACAACTGACATTCTTCTAACAAAATAGCATAAGGATGAGACTACTACCAATAATATTACTATCAGTTAACAGTCACTACATACCAGGTACTGTTCTAAGTTTAACATATATTAGCTAAGTGGGTCCTCACAACAATAGTGGGTACTATTCATATCCCCATTTTACAGAGGAGACACCGAGGTACCTGGTTATGTTACTGTCTCAAAGACATGAGTTTAAAAAACAACAACAACAACATGGATTTATTAAGTTGGAGAATCAGGTTTCAAACCAGAGCACAGCTCCGGTATTTGAGTGCACATTCTGGTTATCATCCTCCCTAAACAAGTGAAAACAACTAAGGCTTAGTGGGGAGGTTAAGTACCTTTCCTGAACTAACAAGTCATGGACATAACTGGGTGACTGTGCACAGCTGCTTACATTCTCTTGGCCTCAGTTTCATTAGCTGTAAAATGGGTAAACCCTACATGCACAATAAGTTTGGGGTGATAATTATTTATTTTTATTTTTTAAAATTAAATTAAATTAACTTAATTTTTTTAATTTTTTTTTAGAGAGAGAGTGCATGTGTGCACACTTGTGAGGTGAAGGAGGGGCTGAGGGAGAGAGAGAATCCTAAGAAGGCTGCATGTGGGGCTTGATCTCATGACCCCAGGATCATGACTGGAGCCGAAATCAAGAGTCAGATGCTCAATTGACTGAGCCACCCAGTGCCCCTGGGGTAATAATTAAATGACATAAATATGTAAAAGGCTTTATGCCCACTTCTTGCCACAAAGTTAGTGCTCAAAATAGTCCCTATTGATAGCTTGAGAGTTTTACAATGAACATACATTCCTTCAAAATCAGCAAAAACAATAAAGACATTCCCATTTTGAATTGAATGCCTAAACAATAAGACTTGAATGCATTTAACAGAACAAGACACACTCTCAACATTTTTTATTTCCTCCAACCAATGTTAGCTTCCACTCTCCTGACTCAATGATTAATTTTCCTGGCAGGAAGGACAGAGGCAAAAGAGGACTCTGGTCATAGGTTATACTTCTTCTGTGGACTTCTTGAACCAAACTAAAATAGCCTTCCTATCAACCTGGCTGTTTCTGTTTCCAGACCTCTTCAAAGGGGCTCTAGTCTGCCCACCCCACCTGCCTCATTTTGAACACCTCTTTTCCATGTCCTACTTCTCAGGAGAGCTTGCCACCCAGACACATTGACCTCCTTAGACAATAGCTCTCCTCACTGCTCCACTTCCTTCTCACCAGACCATTTGTACCTTTTAACCAGGATTTCATTTTCCAAAGGGTTTTTCCTTGTAGTCATTCATTGGTTGCATGTGTTACATTCTCTGAGTGCATCCTGTGACAATGGCTGTCACCGCCAATGATGACAAGTGCTCCTACTCACTACATGGCAGACACTGTGCTGTGTGCTCTATGTGCATGATTTCATTGAATCCCTTAACAACTCTAGGGCTAGGGCACTATTATTATCCTCCATAAATAGTTGAAAATAAAAACAAAAACAAAATGAAGTCTTACAGAGGTTCAGTAGCCTGCCCGACACCACAGAATGAACAAGTGACACACAGTCGTCCACCTTCCTCTATACCTGCCACCACTCCCAGATCAAGCCTGCCACTCCATCACCTGACTGGTTCATCAGCCACCTGACTGGTTCATCAGTTTCCTAACTGGGCTGCCTGTCTCCAGCCTTGACCCTCTGCAATCTATTCTCTACTCGGGCAAGTTGAAGTTTTTAAAAACATAAATAGGCCATATTGCTCCCTTGTTTAAAACCTTTCAGTGGCTCCTCATTTTTCTTATGATAATATGCTAAGTCCTTATATGGCTTTGAACTATGTGGATTAGCTTGAGCTCTACAGCCTTAATTATTCCCCTTGTCTCTTCCCCATAGCCTACGACCCACCTCCATTAGACTTCGTTTGTCCCTAGGCTTTGCATGGTCCATGCCCTCAGCTCAGAAAGTGTCCCTTGCCTTCCCCCCGGATCCCTGAGAGAAAATAAAGGCATCTCTCCTGCTGCTCTGCTTCATACTTCCTCCAAAAGCACAGGAATTTCCAGGTAATTTAATGCATTTGCCAGGTTTCTACTGCATCGTTTAATTCATCCTCACTCCTCTACAGATGAGGAAGCTGACCTCAAGTGACCCGTTCAAAATCCTAGTTCTAGCAAGCGGCAGAGTAGGGGTGCCAGCTCATGTCTGTCTGCCTCCAGACACTGATCTTTCCTCTGAGCTTTGTTGCCATGACGTTTGTTGAGGTTAGAAACAACAGCAGGTAAACACGGGTACAGCTGGAGGGAGGGATTGTCTATGAGGCTGAAACTAATCTAATAAATGGAGAGAAAAGGCATTTTAACCTATGCCACTGACAGTGGGAAGGTCAGGAATTGAGTTCCAGCTGGAGAGTGGGTTTCTGCTTTTTGACCGAGAGTAATTTCCTTGTCTACCTTTGTGTGACTACAATGACAGAAGCTGTTTTATTAATGCCCTTGGCAAAGCGCAGCGAGATGATCTGTCCTTAGCAACGAAGGGGTATCTGAGGTCAGTTCTAAAGAGCCAGAGACTCAACAGGGCACTTGCAGGAGAACAGAAAGGAAATTTATGAGGCAGGCAGGGATCCTGAGAAACCAGGGTTCTAGAAACTAGCTCCAGAGGCTCTTACCACCTCTCCCACAAAACTGAGTTCTTGCTCTGCTTTAGGACTTTCTCATGTACCATCCAGCTTTAGTTCCTTCCTTTAAAAATATAATAAAAGTGCTACTACTGCACAGGGTTGTTGTGATTTTCTTGACATCATTATAGTAAAAGGGACTAGCACAGTAGCTGGTACATAGGCAAGTTTTTGGGTTTTCTATAACTTATCTATATGCTGTCACTGTCCTACTCCCAGAGAAGTGAATTGAGAAAATGCAAAGATTCCTGTGTAAGAGGGAATGCCTGAAGCTTTGGGCCTCTGCCTGCACCTAACTTGCCTGAACAACGCTCATCTGAGTCCCCTACTCTCCTATCTGAGCATCAATCAGCTTGCAACCACTGAGTGCCCCACTATTTGCCATGCACTGAGAAAAACAGAGATGCATGTAACCGCTCATTGCCTACCGGCCCAGCAGATGGACAACTATCCTTCTCGTCTGCTAGGGCTGTTTCATCTATTAGGTTCCATGGTAACAGGAGCTGGGGCCTACATGCTTTCCAAGGGCCCAGGGAAATCCTTGAGATAGCAAATACAAAATTATTGGCTCTGAAATACAAGAGTGGTATAATTTAAACTAATAAATGTTTTGGTTAGTGTGTCTACAAAATGCATCATATCAACTTTTATAATTTTTAAACAACTTTTATAGTGTCATTTTATAACTTATCATATATAAATTCTATTTTATGTTGGACATGGGGGCAATTTAGTATGACTGAGCTGAGGAACCAAAGTTAGAAGCCCTAAAGTTAAAGAACAATTGTACTAGGACCCCACAATGGACAAACTCCATCTGCTTCCCGATAAACCCTCACTCATTTGGTTTTCTTTCCAGAAATGACTCCTCCCCACTTTGCAGCTAGTACTGATTGGCACTGGGCAGGGCCCTCTACCTCCTCAGAAAGCTGTCCCCTCTTGGCTTCAGCACTCTATCACTCTCTGTTAATATGGTCCAACTTCACAAACCCTGAGCCTACCCCTGGGGGCTTCCTTCCTCATGGAGAGAGAGCTTCTTTGTCTCTGAAGATCTCACCTTTGCATGAGGGATGTGGATAAATCCACACAAAAGCACAGCATTAAGCCAAACTTCTAATGGATGGCAGGTATCCTCTCTGGCTTTCTCTGTCTGAGAATTACAGGAATTTGTAGGACCTCTCGTTAAAGTTCTGGAATCTCTCTTGGCTGGACCCATTGTCTTCAGAAGGTGCCTTGATTAGGGCATGTCTCTGTAAGGTCCTCTATGGATAGGGGGAAATCAGGTAAGTTTGATAATAGCTACCACCAGCTCCTCCTAATTGATAATCAGGTCTCCAAGGGAACTGGTGCTTAGTGTGTGATAAAAGGCTCAGTGCCTTGCTCTGTCTTTGGCCCAATTCAGTTTAGCATTTTTTAAAACATGCCAGACGCACATCATACAGTTTTATCTTTATATAAGCCTTCCTTTTTAGCAGAGCTTTTACATCTCTGCCTCACATGGAATTTTCCCCTTTGTTGTTTTTATTATCTAAGCAATGCATATTTATTATGGAAGAATTAGACCAACAGATAAACAATGACTCAAGCCACCATTACGTTGGCATTGTGACTGATGATCAAATCTGCCACGATAGCAGAATGCCAAAAGCCTTCTGCCAGATGGTAAACAACTTGGGTAGAAGAGCCAAGTCTGCAGCCAAACACTGTAGGAAGGCATGGACTGGGGAGTCGCCCTGGTTCAGACTTGGGCTTAGAACCCAGCTCTCTGTTTTGCTGGCTGTGCAGAAATCCTTAGTGGGACCATTTGGAACAATAAGGACATCCATTGGCCCATATCGATGGAAGCTTGAGGGTTAGCTTAATCCAGTAGTGTCTGTGATTCCCCTGGCCATGCCCATCCCTTGCACCATGGGCACCCACCCTCAGGCTGACGGCAAGAGGGCTACAGCAACCCCCCCCCCACATGTTGGAGGACAAGATTATCTCCTGCTGAGGATTTCTCTAATGAGTGAAGACAATATTTGCAGAAGGTGCAGAAAACTTTCCAGTGTACCTTTTTGATCCAAATTTACACTCAGCTAATCCTGTGGCCAACAGAATGCTCTGCACTAGTTGGCTTAGCCTGGGTTCTCCCGCTGGAGACTGGGATATGATTTCCATGATTAGCTGAGATTAATCAAGCCCTGCCCCTGCAGATGGTGTGGACTAGACATTGGGAAGTCGACAGCAATTCTGTGGTCTTGGACAAATTACTCCAATGAGCATGGATACTGTCGCTTATAAAACTGGAATAGTGATACACATTGTGCGGTGGAGAACACCTGAGGTAATTCATATGAAATGGCAAAACACCATGCTTGACCTTTAGTAGGGGCTTAATACGTGAATAAGTGTTTGATGAATCCATTAATTAATTAGCCAGGGTCTTGAAGGTGACAATGCCCAAGTAGATTAACATTCCCATTTGAACCCAGAATCTGCAAGTTCCTGACCTTGGAAACATGACTCTCTCTCCCCAAACCTCAGGTTCCCCCTAGGTAACATGGGTCAACAGTGGGTCAACACTCATTAGACATTATGCTTGACAGGCACCATTCTAAACAATGTACAGGTAGAGTCTCATTCAATCTTTTCCACCACCCATCATCTTGGCATTTTCACGACCTCACTATAAAAGAAGACGACTGAGGTACGGAAAGTTACTTGCCTAAAAGTACCAATTTATTAAGTATGGAGTCAGGATTTTAATATAAATAGTTTAGCCTCAAAGCATAGCTTCCTGATAATTAAATTCTACTGCCTTTCAGTAATAATAGATCTATCTCAGGGATTTTTGTGGTGATAAACGCGGGGGATCCCTGGGTGGCTGTACAGTGCTCAGAAGGCTCTGTAAACATTTTGAATTATTATTATTTGAAACATGTGGTAATGAAAGAGATTTCTATGTAAGCCCAAAACTTCCACTCCACTGTAACAATCATCCCCCTCAAACTTTTTGATTCATTACTTCAGAAAATACCTATTGATAGTTCAGTCAATCATTCCCTTGAATTTGATGAGGTTACATGACCCTGGTGGTTCTCCTGTTCCCCAAGGAAAAAGTCCAGTTTCTCCCTGGATTCGGCCCTCACCATGGTGCACCACGGAGCCTGCTCACCAGGCCTGCACGCTCCACTCCCTTTGTTTCCTGTGGCGGAGTATCACCTGTCCACCCACCATGCTGACTGACAAACTCCATCTCCTTCAGCTGAATCGCTCCTTCCTCTGTGTCCTGGAACTAGTGGGCAGAGCCGTCTGTTTGTAGAGACTGTAACTGATTTGTTTCCTCTGTTTACCTGTCTCCCTCCTGGTCCTGGGATGGGACACTGTGTGCCAGTCATCTTGATACAGAGCTGGCACATGATACAATATTTGTTGGATATGGATATTTGTTGGATATTTGTTGAATAAATCCCCAAATCACAATTAGGATAAATACCCATTAAACACTGTGTACAAGGTAACATCCTAGGTGCTTCACATGCTGATTACAGCTGTGGTTATGAATGAAAAATGTGTAATTTACACAAACTGATGAAAAGGAGGGGAATCTATGTGACAGTATAATCTGACTGGTGTTTTTGTTTTAATAATAAATTTATTTTTTATTGGTGTTCAATTTACCAACATACAGAATAACACCCAGTGCTCATCCCGTCAAGTGCCCCCCTCAGTGCCCGTCACCCATTCACCCCCACCCCCCACCCTCCTCCCCTTCCACCACCCCTAGTTCATTTCCCAGAGTTAGGAGTCTTTATGTTGTCTCCCTTTCTGACATTTCCTACACATTTCTTCTCCCTTCCCCTATATTCCCCTTCACCATTATTTATATTCCCCAAATGAGTGAGAACATACAATGCTTGTCCTTCTCCGATTGACTTACTTCACTCAGCATACCTTCCAGTTCCATCCACGTTGAAGCAAATAGTGGGTATTTCTGACTGGTGGTTTTATACATATATTTATTATATATGGATGGATACATGTCTTATTCGTCTTCTGGATGCTTATTTTTATTCATGTTCCATGTGTATATCTCGAACTTTACTTATTTAATTTTTCAAGTATCAAAACAAAAACTTGAAGGTGAAATATCTCATTAATGAGAAAATCACAAAATTAAATGATGCCTCATGGTAGTATTTGGAATATTAAAATATGTAATTAAATTTTAATATTTGTTTTAAATGTGGTTTAAGATGCAATGTCTTAAATAAATGTTTAAAAAATGATTAAAAGGCATATTGGAAGTGCTAGCTGCAGTAAATATATTGGATGGTAGTAAATATATTGGATGGTAGTAAATATATTGGATGGTGATCCTAATAGGACTAGAATCTTCATGCATAGGCATTATTAAATCTTTTACTCTTGGGATTAAAAGTTTTCTCAGTCAAGGGGTGCCTCGATGGCTCAGTCAATTAAGCGTTGGACTCTTAATTTTGGCTCATGTCATGATCTCAGGTTCTGAGGTCGAGCCCTGTGTCTGGCTACCTGCACTGGGCATGGAAGCCTGCTTGGATTCTCTTTCCTCCTCCCCTCTGCTCCACCCCTTCCACCACCAAGCATACATGGATGCAGGTGCGGGTGCGTGCTCTCTCGCAAAAAAAAAACAAAAAACAAAAAACATTATCTTAGTCAAGTGGCCCCTGTCACTGCATGTGGATGATTTTTCTTTCAATTATGGGGATACTCAGGGGTAAAAGCCATCCTGAACTATTTTTGCTGTCTGGAGAAAACTATATGGATATTAAAATGTTGGATCATCTGAGGAAAATGAATTTTGACCTCTCCGTTCCTTTCATACTGATCTCTCTCTCATTAAAACTTTTGGTTGAGGTGGAGAAAATCTAGTATCAGATCGAAGCCCTCTTCCACTTGGACTACTGTGGACTGTTTCCATTCTGAGTTCCTTGTGTGTATCTTTTAATCAGGGCTTAGTGAGGCCATTTGTGCTACTGGGTAACTGCTTTTTTAAGAAATTTTATTTATTTATTTGAGAGAGCAGAGTGAGAAAGAGCACACATGAGCAGGGGTAAGGGGCAGAAGGAGAGGGAGAAGCAGACTCCTCACTGAGCAGGGAGCCCAATGCAGGGCCCCAACCCAGGACCCTGGGATCATGACCTGAGCCAAAGGCAGATGCTTAACCCACTGAGCCACCCAGGTGCCCCTACTGGTCACCTTCTTGTTGTTCATATGTCTTGTTCAAACTCTTGTTTGCTGGACAGGGAGTCTTTGAGAGAGACTTTCTTTTTCACTTCTCATCCCCAGCTGTCTCCCAGATGCCTGGCCCAATAAATCAGTGGATGCCAACTGGCCTGGTTCATGTAAGTAGCATCTGCCATGGGCCATGTCAGCATTCCTTTCTCCACATTTAACATCCATGCCAGTCTAGGACCTGACAGTGAACCAGGAGACCTGGCAATTGGTAAGTAACTCAGATAAACTGAAAGAACTCCAGAGCCAGAGGGAAACTTGAAAATATGTGGACTTAAGTTTTTATCTTGCAACTGAGCAAAAGGAGAGCCAGAGGGGTAAAGAGCATTACCTGATTCAACACAGCTAGTCAGCAGGGAACCTGGGGCTAAACCTCATGTCACTTGGCTTCCAGCCCAGGCTTCTCCTCCCTTGTCACCATGTTTCCCCAGCTCAGAGGGATGTGTGCCTTCCCTTTATACTAGCACAGAAAGTTTCCACACTATGAAGTACCACCATGCCATCTCCAGGAAGGGGAGCTTGCTGCCACCTTGTCTTAGGAGAGCTCATTTTTCAGACTTACAGCTCTTGGCATAAACAACCTGGGGCCTACGGGGGATGTTTCTTACAAGGAGCTGCAATGCAGTGATTGTTCACTCTGAGAGCTCTGACTCACCCCTTTCTCAGCCCCTGGGCTTATTTTAGCCCCACTTTCTGGAGGAGGAAATGAGAACATGATCCTGTGGGAAGAGCCCAGGGGCCTCCAGTTCTCACTGGAGGCTTCTGGCAGCAACTTGCAGCTCCAGCTTCATTAGAAATCCACAGCCAGAGGCTCCTATAGAATTAGGGCTGCTAGCCTGGCCAGGTTACAGTGCACCTGCTTTAAGAAAATCTGCCATCCGGAAATGAGAATTAGGCAAAAGGGATGAATTTGAAGCTGATTATTGACCTAGCAAGGAGCTTCTTTCCTTTCTTCATTAAATGTGGAACAGTAGAATGAGCAAGGCTGTTGGGAGTCCCTGCTTCCATTAATGAGCTATAAAACCTTGAGTTTGGGATTAACCTTTCTGAGATTGGGAAGTTGGGGGTGTGCAGGGGAGGAACCTTGAGCTGGGTCTTGAAAGACAAGTAGGGAGGAGGAGAGGGAGTTAGAGCTGGGGGAGGGGTAAACACAAATTCCCAGAGGTGTGAAAGTACAGGGAGTCATCTGCAGCAAAGGAAGAGAACCTGGATAGGCAGAGTCTGGAGCAGTCTCCTCCCTCTTCCCCAACATAGCATGCATATTCCTGCCCATACACTTTTCCTTAAATCAACCCCCTTACCTAAATGCTTTCCCTGTTCTCTCCAATTACCAAATCCTACCATCCAAAGCTTAGTTGGGTCACTTCTCAGGGCCTCACATGACCAAAATCAAGGTGTCGACCAGGCTGTGTTCCTTCTTGGATGCTCTGGAGAAATAATGCACTTCCAAACTCATTGAAGTTGGTCAAAATCAGCTCCTTGTGGTTGTAAGCCCGGGGTTTTCTTTGTCAAAGGCTTCTCTGGGCTCCTAGAGGTCCCCCATGTTCCTTGCCATTTGGCCTCCATGGGCTGTTTATAGCATGGCTGTTGCTTCTTCTTCCAGGCCAGAAGGAACATATCTCTCTCACTTCATCCTCAATGACCAAGTGAAGAAAACTTTCTGCTTTTGTTTGTTTTGTTTGCTTCGCCATGTGGTTTATTATTATTTTTTTAGTAATGCACATTATAAGCAAATACACATTATATATTTATATAGATTTCAATTTGAAAATTACAGATTTTATATATATATATATATATATATACACTAATTGTCATAGTTATTCAGTGATTTGTTTCTAAAAAGGTTATAGTAATTCCTATTACCATTAGCAATGTTTGAGAGTATGCAACTCTCCATATCCATACTCACAATTGAAGATAAGAATTTTAAATGTTTTGTTTGGAGAAAAGTGACTGTATTATTTTAATATGCATTTGTTTTACTGAGAAATTTATCATTTTCACATGTTTCTCGGTTATTTGCACTTATTTAAATTTCCTGTTTATCTTTTTTATTCATTTTTCTCTTGGGTTATTTATCTTTTCTTGTCCATTTGTTACAGCTCATTTTTCTACTGTAGATATTAATCACTGAGGTATCATTATGTGACCATTTTTTTCAACTTATCTTTGGTTTTATGACATCAAATATATCTACATGTCGTTAATAACTTCTGGGTTTCCAATCTTGGTTAAGATCTCCCCTGCCTGAGATTATACACAGTCTCTTATACTGTAGAACAATTTTATTATTACTACACTTATGTGTGTAATATATCTAGAAGGTCTCTTTTGATGTTTTAAGGGCAGGATCCAATTTTACTTTCTTCCACTTGGATAGCCAGTTGTCAGGACCATCTATTAAGTTACCCACACTTTTTCATTTGGTAAAATCACTTTAGTCAAATACTAAATTATCATATATGATAGGACCTACTTTAGGATTCTACATTCTGTTCTACTGACTGATAAGTTAGTCCATAGCTATGTCAATGTCATATTTGTGAGAACCCTCTGTTTTCAAAGTGCCCACTTGAATAGGTCAATCTCCCCTTGAGCTATCCCCCTTTCTTAAAATCAACAACCATGTAACACAACCTAACTATAGGAGTAAAATCTAGCATGTTCATAGTCCTGGACATAATATAGGGTGTGCACTCCAGGAAGCAGGAATCTTAGGTAACATTTTAGAATTCTGTCCATAATACCCTCCATGCTCTTTTCTATGGATGAAGGAGTTTTGCTTTCAGGTCAGTTTCTGAGCTCTCTGCTGTAACCCAAGAACTGGACAGATTTCCACCTAGAAGCAGTGAGAGCTACAGCCACACTTTCTCTCCCAGCAGGTGGCAATATATGGAGAAGGCTAGGAGTATATGCTTTCTGAAAGGAAGTGGGCCTATGAACATCAAGACTGGAGGAGGAGGATGTCAGAGGAAACAGCTGACGAGTGAGGGATGGGCAGGTGGGAGAGGCAAGTTCTGGGCCTTACTACATGAGTGGGAAACAGGAAGAAGCAGGTAGGGAAGAATCATGGGCTTGGTTTCAGGTAAAGATTTGATGGGAAGATGAGAATGAGGAAAGGAATCGGGAGTAACAGGGAAAAAAGATCCTAAGAAGCACTGCTCTGAGTCACAAATTATATCCTCTAAGACACTTATTAAGAGAAGCCAGTACAGGGGAGCCTGGGTGTCTCATCTGGTTAAGTGTCTGCCTTCTGCTTGGGTCATGGTCCCAGGATCCTGAGATATAGGCCTGCATCGGGGTCCCTGCTCAGCCGGAATTTTGCTTCTCTCCCTGCCTCTGTGCACCCCCTCCCACTCATGCTCTCTCTCTCTCTCTCAAATAAAATATTTCTTTTTTTAAAAGAGAAGCCAGTAAAATATAGATTTGCTTTTAATGATGTTAATACTGGACTGTCTTTCCTTGACTAGGTCTGTGCAGAGACTGGGTCTGGTGACATATCTTTCAATTGCATATGTAGGAACTTTATCTTACTGTTTAAGCTACAAGCCGGATTGCCCTATAATGTCAACAAAAATACCAAGCTGCAGAGTACAAGAGAGGCATAGATTTTCATAGAATGTGCCATCTTTTTCTTATTAAACAAAGTACATAATATCTCATTCCCAAAGACCTATACTGATGCCAGACAAATGCAATTCCACCTAGGAGCCCTTTTAGGTAATGATAATCACTGTGCTTCCAAGTCCCTAGTATAGGGTAGATACATGAGAAAATATGCCTTGCAATAAAATTTGCTTAATAAATATAATCATTAACACTTACAAGACACTTCCAAAGTATCAGACATTATAAAATATTATTCTATCTGGATGATAGAAACTGTGGCACAGAGAGGTTAAGTAACTTGCTCAAGTTCACACAGCTAGTAGATTCTAAAGCCAGGAATTTAACATGGGCATTCTGATTCTTTAATCCATGCACTTGTATAAGCCATGAACTTCTAGTAAGGGACAAAGGGATTAATATATTATGTGTCCTTTTTTACCTTGAAGAAAGAAAGAAGACCCAGGATGGGTGTGGAAGGAGTTAATGCAGAAGCTTCCTGGGCACCGTCTCTTTCCTACGAGTACTGGCGAACATGCCCTGACTTCTTAGTCTCTGCTACTAAAGGGTGGCTGGTGAACCATCAGTGTCAGCATCACCAGGGAGCTTAGTGGAAATGCATATTCTTAGGTGCCACCTCCAGACCTAATGAATCAAAATCTGCTTCTTAAAAAGACCCCCTCGGTGATCTCTATGCACATTCAAGTCTGAGGAAATAGGGCTTGAGCCACATTACCTAGGCCCATGCAGCAGCTTAAACTTCCTGCTGTGATGGGAAAGTCCTATATCTGCACTGTCCAATACAGTAAGTGCTAGCCACATACAGCTAGCATGACCAAACCAGTGAATTTTTCATTTTATGTAATTTTAATAAATTTAGATTTAAATAGCTACACATGGCTAGTGGCTACCTTTGTGAGCAGCAAAGATTCTAGATTTGTTGTTTCCCCTAGGTTTATTTCCCTATGATCCAATAACCCTTTGTGAAGTCTTATTTAAAGAGCTTTGCCTTGAAACAGCCATGTTAGGGAATATAGTGGAGGATTTTGTGTCTCCTCTTGGCTTGGGTCAGAGCATTAAAGGAGGCCAGGAAGGAATTCCATGGTCTGACTGACCTTGTTGCTTGCCTGACACACCTATGTGCTTCTTCAGCTGTCTGTGCATTCCACGCTCACATAGGTAATATCATCTTCTGGTTACTCACCTGTATTAGCTGCCAAACACAAGCTCTCTGAAGACAACAGCCAAAGCCTGATTAATAAGAGAAAAATACACAAATTGTATTCATATGTGCAGCATGCATACACACAGGAGAAATCCAGTGATGAGTAACTCCAAGGGGTGATTAGAACTTGGACTTACATAGCATCTTTTTTTATGATTGTATTTATTTATTCATGAGACACACAGAGAGACAGATACATAGGCAGAGGGAGAAGCAGGGTCCCTGGAGGGAACCTGATATGGGACTCAATCGCAGGACCCTGGGATCATGACCTGAGCCAAAGGCAGACGCTCAACCACTGAGCCATCCAAGTGCCCTATCTTTTTTTTTTTTTTAACTTAAATTTAATTAGCCAACATAAAGTATGTACTTAGTTTCAGATGTAGTGCTCAATGATTTATCAGTTGGGCATAACACCCAGTGCTCATCACGTCACATGCCCTCCTTAATGCCCATCACCATTTTCTCTTATTAATCTGTCTTTGGTCAGTTTAATATACAAGTCTTCAGCAGGGCCTCCTAGAAAACATAGAGAGTAGAAGAGAAAAGTTTTCTTCCTCCCCTACATGTATCAGATAGAAATAAGTGGTACAGAGAAAAATAAGCATGAAAGGTAGATAGGAGTGTAAAAGAGGAGGGTGGTGATTTAAAACAAAAAAAAAATACACTTAAAGGGTTTCATGTACCTAGTTATTTATTAATAGCTACCATATGATTGAGTTTGCCACTATATACCATGAGCATTTGAAGCACTTGACAAACATTATGTCATGTAATTTTTATAGTAACTGACAGAGTGGTGGTATTCTTTCAGGTGAAGAAACAGACAATCAGAACAAGTGCATCCACCTTCCTCTCACCTGACCTAAACGCTTGATTTTTGAGTTTGCTATTCAAAAGATATGAAAAGATCTTCTAGGAGCCACTGGAGCTCCTAATGCTAAAATTCAAAGAAAATGAGTTAATTCTCTTGGATAGAAGTGTCTTTAGAGGCCATTAAGACACAGTACTCTGTGCTGACTTATGCTATTCTTGGGGAAAAAATCGAATTAAATTTGATTATCTCTTTTGCTGCCCCCTTCCTCCATATTAATAGTTTAATATGCATGATAAGTGTTGTATGTGCACCGTGGGGCTGTTTACAGCAATTGGTGAAGTGTTTAACATTCTAAAGAAATTAACTGTTGGTAAAGAGGACTCCAGAGACAGAAGAGTAAGAGATAGATAGATGGGATGTCTGATAATCCTGGTGTTCTGGAACGAGGATAAATGAAACAGTTTTTTTTTCTGGTTCTCCTCAAAACTCACTGATCGCTCTCATTTTCTTTCACTATTATTTCTTTCTTTGCTGTGGATGTTCCCGAGGTTTATCTCTGGCTATCCATTCCTCCAATGCTGCACTGTCTCCATTGGGCCTTCTCATCTACCCAGTGTCTCAGGAGGCAAGGAGAGGAGCCTCAGATGAGAAGCATCAAGAACCCAAGACCACCCAAGGTGGTATTTAAACATATACCCTTCCATACCCTTCCCTTTCCTTCCTTCCCATTTCCTTTCTTTTCCTGTAGGAAATCCAGAGATTCCAAAATCATTAAGAGAATTCTTTGGGGGTGCCCCAGCCTTGCCCAGAACAGAACTAGAATAATTTGGCTCCAGAAAAAGAACTGTGATCTGAATATGGCCAGTCACCCCACTGCATGGACTCATATACATTCAAAACCCTGCAGAACAGCCAGGAGGCTGCAAACCAAATGAATCCAAAAGCCTCTGGAGAGTTCCTTGGGGATGCTCTGGCCTTGCCTGGCACAGGTTCTAAAACTGTGTCCTCTGAATCTGGATGGACTGGTAAAATTTCATAAATAAGTGACTGATTGACAGCATGCTGCTACCATCTAGAAAAAGAAACATGCCTGGAATAAAGCAACATACAGAAAGAAGCAGAGCAAAGAGAAAGAGAGGCCAGATAATGTAGCATCACTGGGACTCTTGATCCAGCCATGCTTGAAGCAAGACTATCCCAGGACTTTCCAGTGATATTCTAAATAGAATTCAAACCTCCATCTTTTTTACTATTTTGTTTTAATGTGGCTTGAATTGAACTTTCTATTTATTACCATCAAATGAATTCTAACAAAATTTCCATCTATGTGTAGATGACCTCCAACTGGACACCTACCTATGTCTCTTTCTGGAGCTTCAGACCTGGTATTCAGTGACAAACTTATCTGGATAATTCCCTGGAAATCCTTACAACTGAACATGGCACCATCTGAACCTGCCATCCCTTCTCCCCTACTTTTGTCCCGACCCATGATCTGCTTCTATGTCAGTCTTTATTATCCCAGCTCCCAATCACCTAGTTTCCCCTTTTCATTCCCCGCACACAACCATTCATTCATTGAGCTGTCCTCCAAAATAGTTTTTAGAGTTCCTTCTCTCTTCAATTCTACTTGTAGTTCCTTGAGTCAGCTTACCATCACCTCTTAGCAAAACTTCTGAGTTGGTCCCCATTCTCTGTTTTTTTCCTGAGTGTAGCCTACAATCATTCTACTCTGTAGATATAAAACTGTCTCTCTGCCCTCACCCTACCACTCTAAAAGTCTTCCATGTTACCCCATAACTCTCAGGATGAATTTCAAATCCTTTAGCATGGCATTCAAAGTCACTTATAGCCTTCCCAGTCTCCATCCCACTGTGCCCACTTTCCCCTCCATATTCTATGTTTTTGTTGTTCCCAGAATATTCCATGCAAACTGACACCTTTGTGCTTTTGCACAGGTAAAACTGCACCTGCTATCAGTACCTTTCTCTCTGCAGCCATCTCTGACCACATCTCTGAATCTCTGAGTCAGAATTAATTGCTCCTTGTGTACTCCCTAAAGCACTATATATGAAACTTCGTTAATGAAACTTTTCCCACTGTGTTATAATTAATTTCTGTCCTATGTTTATCTCTTTCACTAGACTTCTGAGAGTTCTGTGAGCAATTGAACAAGAAGGACTTATCCACTTTTGTATTCATGAACTTAACATAGTGTCAGACTTAATAGATGCTGAATAAAAAATACTGACTTAAATTGAAATTGAAGGTGTCATTGACACCATCTCTCAGCTTACATATTTCATGTTCCCTATTCACAAACAGTCCTCATTTATTTGCTGGTCTTTGTATTAGGACATACACCTTTTTTTTTAAGATTTTATTTATTTATTTGAGAGACAGAGGGTGAGTGAGAGCAAGAGAGAGCACAAGTGGGGGGAGGGACAAAGGGAGAGGGAGAGCAGACACCCTGCTGAGCAGGGAGCCAGACCTGGGGCTCCATCCCAAGACTCCCGGATCATGACTTGAGCTGAAGGCAGAAGCTTAATCAACTGAGCCACCCAGGCGTCCCAACATCTACACCTATTTGAAAAGTTGTAATGTGCTATACATATAGGGCAGAAACATAACTTACTAAGCAAAACAAACAAAAAAAGACATTGATCAGCTGAGTATTATTTGGTCATTTTATTTGGCCTCTGCCAGAGCAGGAGGAGGAATACTGAACAATATTTAGTTCCTATCCTACATCTATCACTTACTAGCTGTAGCGAATTGTAAAGATAAACACAAATCTTCCTATCACTATATTCTTGCCCTTTTGTAAAATGACCTTGAAGCTCCTCCCATCAAAAGGTGGGTGCTAGGGCAGCCCCGGTGGCGCAGCGGTTTAGCACTGCCTGCAGCCCAGGGCGTGAACCTGGAGACCCAGGATCGAGTCCTGCGTCAGGCTCTCTGTATGGTGCCTGCTTCTCCCTCTGCCTGTGTCTCTGCCTCTCTCTCTCTCTCTCTCTCTCTCTCTCTCTCTCTGAATAAATAAAATAAAATCTTAAAAAAAAAAGGTGGGTTCTATTTTCTGACTCCCTGAATATGACTTTGTGTAATTTGCATTGTCCAATGAGATCGTGGTAAATACGATGCAGGCACAGGTTGTAAAACACTTGAACATTAGTTCTTCCTTGTGGTTCTTAGAAATTCTGCTACATGAATAAGCCCAGATTAGTCTACTGGAGACATAGCCCAATCATCTCCACCACCCCAGCTAACAACCAGCACCACCTGAATGAGGTTATCCTAAAACAACCAATTCACAGCTGCAGGAATGAGCCCAAGCAATACCAGCAGAAGAACTGCCCAAGGATCTCAAGTTACATTGCCAACCTGCAGGAATATCAGCTTGTAAATGAGTGTTATCTTAAACCACTAATTATTACGATGGCTATTATGCAGCAAACACTAACTGATACACTAGCTATGTGACTTGAGGAAGATGTTACTCTCTAGGCCTGAAATCCTTTATAAATTAAAGGGGATAGCATCACCATCCTGGCTCACAGGACTGTTATGAGGGTCAGTTGAAATATGATTGTAAAATCCCTTTCTAAGTGAGGATCAATTTATAGGTATGGCATTTTGGGGGATATATTTAATCAATATACATATTCAGCACTGCTTCAGGCTCTCTTTACAGTTGATGCAAAGTGTACCCGGTCTAAGACCAAGTATTCCCAGAAGCCAAAGCCAGCTTTTTATTTTATTTGCTCAATAGTATACACAGTATGAAGAAAGAGACTCATTAATAAGTGAGTGTGGCACTATGATGAGATTCAGGATATCTGAAGTTACTGGACCCCAAGGGCATTTTTGAACTCTGGGGACTGTCCAGAAGGAAAGCAGGGTCTGCCATCTTTCAGAGTCCCAAGGAAGTATTGTAAAGACTACCAAGAGCCACAAGAACAAGTATCAATATTCAAATGCTTTTCAACCAAGTGCTTGCATCGTATTTGCTACTGTCTCATATGGTCAAGGCTATGTTCAACATAAATCATGTGGTCAAGGCTATGTTCAAGGAGCATATGGTCTCTACCTCTTGATGGGAGGAACTGAAAGGTCACCTTGCATAAGAGTGAGAATAATAGGATAGGAAGATTGTGCATCGAAATACATTTTGAATACCAAATAACTAATAAATTATTTCTGTGTCCAATATCTCAGCAACCTAAAGACTGGGTGTCATCCGCATCTCACAAGTGAAGAAATAAAACACAGAGAATAAGGGTGGGAAGTGGGGACTTGCTTCAAAAGATCCTACAGGTCTATACTCTGTGTAGATGCAGAGAGTAAAACCCTCACTACTGCAGAATGGGAACAGGACCCTGTGATCCTCAGGTAATGGGGGTCCCAGCTAGATGCTAACACCCCTGAACTTACTGCTAGGGAGGTCCTGAATTAGTCATGAGCACTCTGGCATCAGAAACTCTGGTAGGTCTATTTAAAGCTATTTAAAGTTCTTACTCGGGGTTAGCTCAGGATTGTAAAAGAGACAGGTACTTTATGGGGAGGAAATGAGGGCTGAAGCCACATCTTATTCTCCTCTGAAACCTCAGCACCTAGCATAGGACTAGCATAGATGAGGGCACACAGTGAATGAGTGTATATTGAGATAACTTATTCTTCCTTTTACTTGTCATTTATGCCTTCACCATTTAATGAGCATTTTTATGTACCTCTTATATGCCAGGCAATGTCAATACATAAATATATAAAAACTAGTGTTCTCAGTAGAATTGTGTCTCCCAAATAAGATATTTTTAAGTCCCAACCCTCCCCAACCTGCAAATGTGACCTTATTTGGAAACAGGGTCTTTGCAGATATAATGAAATTAAAATGAGGCCATATTGTCAGATTATATGGACCCTAATCCTGTGACTGCTATCTTAGAAGCGAAAGGAGAGGGAGACTTGCGTAGAGTCACAGGGAAGAAGGTCATGTGACAACAGAGGCAGAGATTGGAGGGATGTATCTGCAAACCAAGGAATGCCAAGGATTGCCAGCAATCACCAGGAGCTAGGAAGAGGCAGGGAAATATCTTTCTCTAGAGCCTTCAGTGGGAGCATAGCTCTGCAGACACCCTGATTTTAGACTTCAAGCCTCCAGATCTGTGACAGAACACACTTCTGTTGTTTTAAGTCAGTATGTGGTACTTTTATGGTAGCCCTAGAAAAGTACTATACTCTGTCCATTCATACTCTAGTGGAGGAGACATGAAGAGATCACTGTAATAGAATACATCAATTATAATGCAATGGAGCTATGTGCAAAGTGTTTTAAGAGCATGGAGGAGGGAGTAATAAACTTTTCCTGAAGGAACCAGTAAGTCCTCATAAATAAAATGATATTTGAAAAGGATCTTAAAAAATGGATGAGAATTCATTAAGCAAAAAACAAAACAAAACAAAAAACAAAACTAAAGAAGGTTATTTCAGGCAGGGTTGGCAGCATATAAAGAGGATATTGGAGGCTGGGACTTGAACAGTATTTTTAAGGGATTGAAAATAATTTTAAAACCACAACTAATGGGGCACTGGGTGGCTCAATCATTTAAGTGTCCAACTCTTGATTTCAGCTCAGGTCATGATCTCAGGGTTGTGAGATCGAGCCCTGCATCTGGCTCTGCACTGAGCATGGAGCCTGCTTGAGATTCTCTCTCTCTCTTCTCTCCCTCTGTTTCTCCTCCCTCTTTGTGCATATGTACATTCTCTCTCACTCTTTCTCTAAAAAAATATGAAGAATAAAAAGAAAAGAAAAGAAAAGAAAAAAGACCACAGCTAAGAGGAGGCTGGTTATAAGGTAGGGAAGTTCCACTGAAACAAGAAAGTGAAGTAGGCAGGAGCCTCTTGATTGCCAGGAGAGCCATTGAGAGTAATGTCATAATCAGAGCACAGGGAGAACTGGGGTTGAGACTGGAGACAGGGCCCTAGATAGGAGATTGCTAAGTACAACAGTCCAAGCAAGAGATGAGGAGCTCTCAACCAGGATGGCAGTGAGAAGGGCTCAATTTGGCTAAATAACCAGTCTTCATATTGGTCCTGATATGCTGCAGCCTTTTTCCCAACTCCCCACTTCCCACAGCAGAATGGCTACAGCCCTTCAGGGACAGTGTCTGCCCTTATCCCTCGGCCTCAGATGGGCAGTGAAAGTCATATTCATTGCAGAGCTGTGTCCATGATGAGAAAGACAGTTCTAGTGACATCCTTTCTGCCATATTATAAGGAAAGAGCCCGCTCTCCTGGATTTAGAGTAAAGGCACATTTTGTTACAAGGTTAGGCAGCCAGAATGTAGGGGAATCACTTCATCTACTCCTTCCCATAGTATTTGCCCATGATATGACTCCCTAAATCACCTCTACAGCCTCTAAGGAGCTGGACATTGGACCAATGAAACTTCTTCACTGTATTTTTTAATTTGCTGAAGGAAATAAAACCCCTATAGACTCTACATATCTCCTATTAAGGGATTAGAAGAAAAGCATAAAGAGTATTTCTGCTAGGGACTTAGGAGGTTGTATTTTATGAGATCAGGCTCTGGAAATAAAATGTTACAGAGGATGTGGGGAGGGAAGTGTTGTCAGAAGTACAGAAGAGATTTTCAATAATCAACTTCGAACCCTTAAAGATTCCAGGCAACTATAAACTCATCAAACTACTAAATTTTTGCAACACATCTCTATCTTCACTTCACAGATAGAGAAACAAAGGTTCAGAGAGACTAAACTATTCTCCAGAGCCACACAACTATCAAGGGGCAGTGCTGGGATCGGAACCCATGCCAATCGGTTTCAAAGTCTTCCTCCTTCATTATATGACCATCAGGATACAGGCCAACACCCAGTCCAAAGATGGGATGTCTCTGTTCTGATCTTCTCCAGCCAGGCACATCCGGGCTGCCTTCTGGCCATAAAGTAAATAGAACTGGAGCAGAGTCAGAGGAGAAAGAGCAGAAATTGCATATATTTGTCATACAAGAAATGACAGCAGGAACTGGATATTGGCTTGCGGAAGAGAAAACTCTAGGGATGTGGCAGCTGTCTTCAAATATTTGAAGGGCTGTCATGAGGAAGAAAAATTAGACTTATAGTCTGAATGGCCTTCAGGGGGTAGAAATAAAGGTGATGGATGGCAGTGACAGGCAGTCAGATACCAGCTTGATGAAAGAGAGACTCTTCCACCAGGCAAAACTAGAAAGATGGGTTACCTTGGGAAAATGAGAGCACTCTGTCACCAGGGTATCCAAGAAAAGGCAAGATAAGATGACTCTATGCTGGCAATGCTGTGGAAGGAATTCACAGATTGGTGAGCAAGAAAACTCCATTCCCTTAAAGGTCTCTGATAGCTCAGAGAATCCAATTTTGAAGTCTATTTATACTCTCAATGCCTGAACTGATTTGGAATCACTATGCAATTAGTAATACTAGGCCACAGTCTTCACAGTGTCCTACAAGGCCCTATGTGCTATGGCCCCACCTCTGTCACTCCACTCCAGACACATTAGCCTCTTTACTGTGCTTTGAATAGACCAAGTACACTACCTCCTCAGGACCTTTCCAGTGGCTGTTCCATTTCCTATCATACTCTCCTTCCAAATAACTCTGTGCTTATTTCCCTGGCCTCCTTCAATTCATTTGCCCAAAAATCCTATTCTCAATGAGACCCAATCTGAGAATTTTGTTTAAAATTATTTCCCACCTCTGTATCTGACAGTTCTAATTTCCTCTAGTCTGTTCAATTTTTTTTTCATAGTGCCATAATTTTCTAACATCCTGAGGATTTTGCTTATTATGCTACTGTTTACTGCCCATTTCCCTTTACTAGAATGCAAGCTCCAGGGAGGTAGGATTTTTTTTTTTTACTATTTTGTTTACAGTTGACCCCCTAAGCACAAAAACAATGTCTGACACAAAGTAAGTGATTAATAAATATTTTTGGAATGATTGAGTGAATGAGATTTTCCTTTCATTCTCACTTTCTGCTTCTTGGGAGGAGATTCTTTGGTAAGCCTAACTAAAGAGGCAGAAATTACTTAACAAGATAACACAGCTAAATTAAGCTATGAAATATGGTCAAAGTCAGCAGGAAGATTAAATAGATATTCTATCCTGCAGAAAATGAAAGACTTATTGCCGCTTCCAATGATGAGCTGGAGCTTAAGGACTTGTGATTTCTTAAGTTAGAACCAGGACACTGTGTGTCGGACAGAAGGATTAGGGGGGAGGTAGATGGAGAGAAATCATACAAAGAAGGAAATTCCTGGAAAAGACAGTCTCTTCAATAAATGGTATTGGGAAAACTGGATAGTTACTTGCAAAAGATGAAACTGGAAACTGGACCACTTTCTTATACTATATACAAAAATAATTTCAATGGATTAAAGACTTAAATGTGGGACCAAAACCCAAAACTTCTAGAAGAAAACATAGGCAGTAATCTCTTTGACATTGGCCTTAGCAGCATTTTTCGAGACAGGTCTCCGTGGGCAAGGGAAACAAAAGGAAAATTAAAGTACTGAGACTACACCAAAATAAAAAGCTTTTGCACAGCAAAGGAAAAGGAAACTTTTGTTTTGTCAACAAAACAAAAACACAATGTACTAAGTGGAAGAGGATATTTGCAAATAACATATCCAATAAGGGTTAATATCCAAAATATGTAAAGAACTTATACAACTCAACACTCAGAAAATGGATAATCTGATTAAAATGGGCAGAGAATCTGAAAAGACATTTTTCTGAAGCAGATACTCAGATGTCCAAAAGACACATGAAAAGGTGCTCATCAGGGAAATGAAAATCAAAATCACAATATAAGAAATAGTGAAAAGGATTGTAAGGGAAAGGAGGGAAAATGAGTGGGAAAAATTAGAGAGGGTGACAAAACATGAGAGACTCCTAACTCTGGGAAACGAACAAAGAGTAGTGGAAGGGGAAGTGGGTAGGGAGATAGGGTAGCTGGGTGACGAGCACTGAGGAAGGCATTTGATGGGATGAGCACCGGGTTTTATTCCATACATTGGCAAATAAAACTCCAATAAAAAAAAATATACAAAAAAAAAAAAAAAAGCACAATGAGACATCACCTCTCACCTGTCAAAATGGCTAGAATCAAAAGGACAAGAAAAATCAAGGGTTGGCAAGGATGTGGAGAAAAAAGAACCCTTGTGGACTGTTGGTGGGAATATAAATTGGTAAAAACACTGTGGAAAACAATATGGAGGTTCCTCAAAAAATTAAAAATAGAAATATCTTATGATGCAGTAATCCCACTACTGGGTATTTACACAAAGAAAACAAAAAATACTAATTCGAAAAGATAGATGCACCCCTATGTTTATTGCAGCATTATTCATAATAGGTAAGTTATGGGAGCAGCCCGAGTGTCCATCAATAGATGAGTAGATAAAAATCTGGTATATTTACACAATGGAATATTAACCATAAAAAGAATGAAATCTTGCCATTTGTAACAACATGGATGGACCTAGAGGGTATTATGCTAAGTGAAATAAGTCAGAGGAAAACAAATACCATATGATTTCACTTATACATGGAACCTAAAAAAACAAAACAAATGAATAAACAAACCAATAAAAAAAACGGACCCTTAAACATAGGGAATAAACTGGTGGTTGCCAGAGGTAAGGTAAGTAGAGGGATGGGTGAAACAGATAAAGGGGAATAAAAGGCACAAAGTTCCAGTTATAGAACAAATAATTCATGGACATGAAGAGTACAGCATAGGGTATATAGTCATTAATATTGTAATAATGTTGTAGGGTGACAGATGGTGACTACACTTACTGTGGTGAGCACTGAGTAATGCATGGAATTGTTTAATCAATATGTTGTACACCTGAAACTAATATGACATTGTATGTTCATTATATTTCAATAAAAAAAGAAAAGGAAGGGATCCCTGGGTGGCACAGCGGTTTAGCGCCTGCCTTTGGCCCAGGGCGCGATCCTGGAGACCCGGGATCGAATCCCACGTCAGGCTCCCTGTGTATGGAGCCTGCTTCTCCCTCTGCCTATGTCTCTGCCTCTCTCTCTCTCTGTGTGACTACCATAAATAAATAAAAAATTAAAAAAAAAAGAAAAGGGGGGTACCTGGGTGGCTCAGTTGGTTAAGCATTCAACTCTTGATTCTGCTTAGGTCATTATCTCAGGGTCATGAGATTGAGCCCTGTGTCAAGCTCCACACTCAGCTTGGAGTCTGAGTCTGCTTGAGATGTTCTCCTCTCTCTCTCCCTTTACCCTTCTCCCCACTTGCACTCTAAATAAATAAATAAATAAATAAATAAATAAATAAATAAATAAATGGAAATTCCTAGGTGTTCATCCACAGTACATTCAGCATGGATGATAATCATCATTAACCATTTACTGAGAGCTTACCAAGTATTCTTTAAAACAATTTATAAGGGTTATCTCACTCTTTTATCAACTCTAGGAGTTAGGCCCTGTTATATATTATCCCCAAGCTAGATGACAAAAATGAGCCATGGCAAGTTAGTTAATGGGCCCAAAGTCATACAGCTGCTAAATCCTAAATCCTAAATCCTGAATCTTAAATCCCTTGGCAGCTGAGCTGGGTAGTCCTGCTTACCATGACACGGATACTTTCTGATTGGTGTGGCAATCAGCCTGAGACAGATTTCCCACTGGCAATGACAAGACAAAAACACTAACATTTGGACAGCGTTTTAAAACTTATAAATAGAAATATTTTTATTTGATCCTCACAGCAAATATGTGAAGTATTGTAAGCAGTCTATTTTTCTTTTTTTTTTTTTTCTTTTTCTTTTTTAAATAGGCTCCATGCCCAGTGTGGAGCCCAGCATGGGGCTCACACTCATATCCTTGAGATGGAGACCTGAGCTGAGATCAAAAGTCAGATACTTAAATGAGAGCCACCCAGGTACCCCAATAAGCAGTCTTTTTTAAGGAGGAGAAACCTAGCACACCCAGCTAATGACCTACAGAGTAAAGATTACAACCCTAGTCATTTGGCCTAAGCTAAGGTCTGTTGATTTTCTCCATCATACCATGCTGCCCTCATGGTTCAACTACTCCAACCTCTAGAATCCCCAGTAGTCTACTAAAATTTGGACATTGTCTCTATACCATTGATCTTAGATTAGAGAGGAGTTGAAAATGGTGCAATTATGTTTAGGTCTCAGTTTCCAGGGTTCAAATGTAAAGTTGGAGAAAGATATATACCTGAGTCAGCTAATTCTAAAGATGGTTGTTGACTGCATACAGTGTGTTCAGTCTGTGCTGTCCAGTTCAGTAGCCTCTGGTCACATGTGATTTTTTAGCAGTTGATACTAATGTGCTAATGTCACTGAGGAATTAAAATTTTAATATTATTTGATTTTTACTACTTTAAATTTTAATTTAAAAATGGAAACAATATAAAATACTTTCTATTAAACATAGAAACATTGTTTCAGTAAAAGAATACTTCACTTTAGCTTTTGCATTGCCTAACACAGTACTGTTGTATAGTAATGTAGTTATCGGGTAAATGGATTGTTTCCACTAACACACATAAACACATCACTGGTCTAGTTAAGGCTGATGGATTGATTCAGTTTGAATGATTTTTTTTCTATACATGCAATATTATAATGTTTCTTAGAATATTTTATGCTGACAGCTCCAGCTACTGTGATAATTATGTGAATTTTAATCAATAATTAAATTGAAGTATTTGCTACTATTTTAATGATAATACCATCAGAATTATTTATTTATTTATTTATTTATTTATTTATTTTTATTGGAGTTCAATTTGCCAACATATAGCTTAATACCCAGTGCTCATCCCATCAAGTGCCCCCCTCAGTGCCCATCACCCAGTCACCCCACCCCCTGCCCACCTCCTTTCTACCACCCCTTGTTCATTTCCCAGAGTTAGGAGTCTCTCATGTTCTGTCTCCCTTTCTGATCTGATATTTCCCACTCATTTTTTTCTCCTTTTCCCTTTATTCCCTTCACTATTTTTTATATTCCCCAAATGAATGAGTGGTTTTTTAATATAAAGAATAAGTATGGAGAAATTTTAAAATTTCAAAAAAAAAAGCAGACTAGTAATAAAGAATTAAGTGGAAATGCAAAAGCTAATACTATGATCAGAATAGAAAAGAAAATAGGAGATTGGAAAAAACTTTTACAGGGAATGGCAATTGCAGTTTATTGTAACAGAATAAAACAAGGAAGCTCTCTGTTTTATTAATAAAAGATAGTAGACAATATTAGGAACACTTGCAGCAATATGGTTAATTTGATAAGATGTTTCTTTTCAATAGTAAAAAAAATAATTGACTAAATCACCTAATATCAGAATTAAGCATTAACCAAAAAATTTTAAAGATTTTTAACAGAATCTGAGCTTGTAATTCTGGCAAGCCATGCAAGACAAATTATTTTTTTTAAGATTTATTTATTTATTTATTTATTTATTTATTTATTTATCTATTTATTTGAGAGACAGTGAGAGTGCTAGTGCATGCAGAGGGAGGGGCAGAGGGAGAGGAAGATAATTTCAAGCAGACTCCCATGGAGAACAGGGTTCAATCTCATGACCCTAAGATCATGACCCAAGCCTGAAACCAAGAGTTGGACCCTTAACTGACTCAGCCACACAGGTGCCTCATATACAATACATACACAATACAAATTCTTACATACACAGAACCATTTTTGATAGTAAAATGAATTGTTATTGCATTTATGAAATTTTTTTTAGAAAATTATGAGGAAAATACTAAAAATGAAACTTTTACAAAAGTGGAAGATCTTCAATTAACACACCAAACAATTGCTGACAGACTGTAAGACCTTTCTAACAATAGCAAAGATCAATTAATCCAGATTTGAAAATTTCAAGTATTTTTTTAGCTTTTAATGGTTGGTAAATATATACTGCCTAATACCCTGTGTACATGTTGTCTCAAATTTATAATAAATGTTGTAATTTGTATATGCAAATGTAAATGTTCAAATTTATAATACACAACTTAAAAATCAAACTTGTGGCATATTTTTAAACCTTTTATATCTGTCAAAGAAGAATTTTACTTAGATGTAAAATGAAGTTCCTATCATGGATGATGCTCTAGCTAAAGATTTAAAAAATAATTTTGATTTTTTTTTGGAATTTTGAACAAGAGACTGATACTTTAATTTTTTTCACTGTATGATTTATGCTGAAAATATTTGGACTGGGGATCCCTGGGTGGCTCAGTAGTTTAGCACCTGCCTTCGGCCCAGGGCATGATCCTGGAGTCCCAGGATTGAATCCCACATCAGGCTCCCTGCATGGAGCCTGCTTCTCCCTCTGCCTGTGCTTCTGCCTCTCTCTCTCTCTCTCTCTCTCTCTCTCTCTCTGTCTCTCATGAATAAATAAATAAAATCTTTAAAAAAAAAAAGAAAGAAAATATTTGGACTAAGGTTATGAAGCATACTCTATAATAAAGTAAAGTGTTATGTTTGTAGTTGTTAAATTCTTTAGTGTATATATATATATATATATATATATATATATATATATATAAATGTTGTGAATCATTGCCAGTTTACAGATCTGTTGAACAAAACAGAAAAGCAATGAAGTCAATGATCTGTTGGGGGTTTTTGCCAGTACTTATCAGTTGAGCTTTTTTATATAAAAATTTACTGTATTATTAACTCTAATTCAAGATTTTCTTGAAACAAAATTCAGTAAGTCAAAGACAAAAAAATGTCAGTGTGACACAATATCATACTACAAAAGAACAGGGGAAATTTGAAGTTTCATGGAAAAGAAAAGCTTACTTGTGACCCAGCAAAACCAGTGTGAGAATTTGCTGAAATTAAAACTTCCATTACAGAGAACAACAATAATTTTGTGCCTTTTTCTAATGGGAATCAATACGCAGAAAGTTGTCAGTGCAATTAACAAAATTATGTGCTTTGGCTGCAAAAATGACAAGAGAAATTTGAAGGTTTTTTTGTTGTTGTTGTTACTGGTAAATTTAGAACTGCTTTTCAATTTACACAATATCTTTTGAACCCACTGCTAACACTGAGTTGACAGAGGAGTTGGTGGATGTATTGTGCACATAGTTTTGAAATGGATATGTTTTAGCTTGAAAGTCAAATTAATTGTACTAAAGATGATGAGCCACTTTTTGTTGATGTGGATTTGAATATTTGAAATGACATATTTTTAAAAAATATTTATTTGTTTTAGAGAGAGAGAAAGAAGAGAGAGAACATGAGCGGGGCAAGGGAAGAGGGAGAGGGAGAGAGAATCCTCAAGCAGACTCCCCACTGAGCGTGGAGCCTTATGTGGGGCCTGATCCCAGGACCGTGAAATCCAGAACTGAGCTGAAATCAAGAGTCAGACATTTAACCAACTGAGACCCCCAGGTACCCTGGAAAATTATATATATATATTTTTAGTTTTCTTTTATATTTAAAAAAAATATATATATATATTTTTATTGAAGTTCAATTTGCCAACATACAGTATGACACCCAGTGCTCATCCCGTCAAATGCCCCCCTCAGTGCCCATCACCCAGTTACCCCATCCTCCACCCGTCTCCCCTTCCATTGGAAGAGTTAGGAGTCTCTAACTTGTCCATTTCCCAGAGTTAGGAGTCTCTCATGTTTTGTCACCTCCTCTAATTTTACTCACTCATTTTCCCTCCTTTCCCCTATAGTCCCTGGTTTCACTCATACGGGGAATATAAGAAATAGTGAAAGGAAAATGATATTTTTGAATTTATATCAGTTTTTTAGAAAACTTTTAAGAATGTTTGGAACAGTTTGAGCATGTGGTTATACTTTTTTGAGAATAAATTTTGTAAGATCTAAACATAGATCAAGTATTTCTGATGAAAATGTAGTTTCTGTGTTGACATGGCTGTAAGCACAAAATACTCACCAGATTCTGAAGATTTAATGTGATAAACAGAATGTAAAATAGCTCGTTTATTATTTTCTACACCAATTATGTGTTGAAATGGTAATGTTTTGAATATATTGGGTAAAGAAAAACAATTATGAAAATGAATTTCATCTGTTTCTTTTTACTTTTTAATGTGGCTACTAGTAAATTTTAAATTACATATGTGGCTTGCATTATATTTCTGTTGGAAAATGCTGAATTAGGCAAAGAGGATATAGAGGTAAGACCTAGTTCCTTCCCTTAAAAAGAAAATGAAGCACAGAGACAACTCATGGTAAAACAATATGGAAGCTAAGTGATAGAATCCAAAAGATGTGGAAGAAGTAACAGGACGAGTACCTAATTAGATTGAGGAAAATAAGGAAGACTTCTTGGATGAGGTGATAACTGGATATGACCTTTAAAAGAGGACAAAGGGGACGCCTGGGTGGCTCAGCACTTCAGTGTCTGCCTTCAGCTCAGGGCATGATCTGGACCCTGCTTCTCCCTCCGTTTATGTCTCTGCCTCTCTCTCTCTCTGTGTCTCTCATGAATAAATTTAAAAAAAAAATAAAAGAGGACTAAGGATTATATAAATGAAAAAAAAAAATAAAAATGGCTTTCCAATGGAGTATTTATTATAGGCCAAGGCCTGAAGGGGTAAAATAGTATACTCATGTGGGGAATGAAAAGCAATATGGCTTCTGAGGGTGTAAAATGTGAGAAGAATATGGCCAGAGATCAGGCTAGAGGGGTCTGTTGGATCATCATGGGCCTAGTAGAGCATGCCTGGATTGGAACTTATTTTGCAGATGAATGGTACACTTTGCCAGTAAATTATGTAAACTCTAGTTCCAATAGGTTTTTTTTCTTTCCTAATCTGTTTCATTGGGGAGGAGTGGGCACGCTGTTCATTTTCACTGGGGGGTTGAATAGCTCAGCTGCAGGAAGCTTCTCTGCACCTCCCTCTTTTTTTTTTTTAAGACTTTATTTATTTATTCATGGGGGGGGGTGTGTGGCACAGAGACACAGGCAGAGGGAGAAGCAGGCTCCATGCAGGGAGCCCATCGTGGGACTTGATCCAGGGTCTCCAGGATCCCGCTCTGGGCTGAAGGCTGCGCTAAACTGCTGAGCCACCCGGGCTGCCCGAGAGATGAACTCTTATTGGGCAGCTGGTTTTATGTTAGTAGATTCAGACTATCCCCATATAACATATTTCTAACTCACATGGCTGATATTTTGGAGCCTGAAGCCTTACATTTCAGCATTTACTTATTCCAGTGATCACTCTCTGATATAATACATATTTGTTTGTGGTTCAGTTTTCCCCCTTGGAATGTAAGTTTCATGAGGCAGAGAGATTCTGTCTTGTTCATGACTGTTTCCCTACCACCTATAACAGAGCCTTTCAAACAGTAGGTATTCCTTAAACAGTTTTGAATATATAGCACATTAGATAAGATGGTGGTACCTACTGGCAGCATGTCATATTGCAACCTAGCTCTACTGCTTCTGCAGATACTAGTATAAGACACTAAAGAAGCCAAATTCCACCAACAGGGCATTATTATTTCTGATTGATGCTGACTTAACTTGCTCAAAAAATTAACTACAGCAAAAAAAAATTAAAAATTAACTACAGCAAGTGGAAAAGTCAAGGGAGGAAAATGCATATCTAGAGAAATGAGGCAGCCTCGTGTAGTGAAAGAAAAAAGATTTTAGACATGGATTGTCAGATTTCAACTCTCAGCTCAGGCTTTTACTTGCTGTGTGACACTGTGCAAAGAAACTCACATAGCTGAGCTCAATTTCTTCGTCCTGTAAAATGGGTAATAAAAGCAACAGTGTTTTGACATTGGAAATAACATATTGAGAGTGTGTTCTATAAAGGATAGCTAGTAATAGCTTCAATAGAAGACTGTAAGAAAGAAGAAAATGGAGTGAATGATTTGCTTTTCTGTTACCAACTATTCCACCTTCATTTTGGTCTGGGAGGACCCTTCCAATCATTCTCATGCCCTTGCCTTTTCAGAGAAGTTAGTTTCTTTGCTCATCACATTAGAGGCTATTTCCTGGCCCTGTGTGGTGAGTGAATAAGAAGATGCATAGATTGTTCAGGCTGATGAGACCAGAAACCTCTCTCAGGAGGTTTTTCAGGCACTAGAAATCAATATCTATTGTCAAGCAGCTTCAAAGTGATTATCTTGAAATGAATGGTCATGCTTCCTTTTTAGGTCACCATCCTCCTCTTATTCAAAGGGTTGGCTGTAATACATTAGGTTCCTAATTAAGAAAGATGATGCTCAGCAAATGACTTTTTTTTGAGCAGAATACTAAACCACTGGACAGTCTTGGAGCAGGTCTTCTGGCTTCCACACAGAGACAACATATGTGGATAGAGTTGGTGCTGCCTTAATTGGTAGTGGTGTAGGGATTATATTTCACTGCTCTGCTGGGAGTAATAAAGACTGATGTTATAATCAGTGTGACAGTAAAGAAATGGAAACAGAATCTGAGCTGCTCTGCTATTCAACTAGAGCCGGTTGAAAAGGAAATGGATACTGCCCCAGCTGGTTGAAAATACAGATCCTCCACCTAATAGTAAAAATACCCTTGGTAGAATGAAACTGGAGCCTACATCTAATGATAATAATAATATCTCTGTAGTGAAGCCAACCTTGATTCATTCTTGGTCTTTCCTTTACTACCTGTTTAGCCTACGGTATATTGCTTAGCCTCCCCAATACTTGGTTTCATCATTTATAAAATAAGACTTTGAAAAATGTGTTAAATAAATAAGTTATCACAACTGGCAAAGTTTGTGGCACAGAGAAAGCTTGCCAACAATGTCAGTTTCTTTCTCCCTTCGCTTTCCCTATGTACTGTTCAAAATGTCTTTTTAAGAATTCAAATTCAAGGGATGCCTGGGTGGCTCAATGGTTGAGCATCTGCCTTTGGCTTAGGGTGTGATCCTGAAGTCCCATCGAGTCCCACGTCAGGCTCCCCGGGGGAAGTCTGCTTCTCCCTCTGCCTTTCTGTGTCTTTCATGAATAAATAAATAATCTTTAAAAAAAGAAGATAAAAATTTAAATTCAATTAGCCAACACACAGTACATCATTAGTTTCAGATGTAGAATTCAGTTCCTTGCATACAACACCCAGTGCTCATCAAAACATCTTTATATTTTCTACAACTTCCCAACCCATGGCCTGGATGGACATGACACCTGGGGGCTGTAGAACTCCTGATATTATATGTAAAATGTTCTGTGAGTTTTGTCTTTTCTGGTGAGCATGTCTGTGGTTTTCAGCAGATTCCCAAGGGGGTTTTTAACCCCAAAACACAGTGTAAAGTCACTGGTCCATATTTTTCTTCTATGGTCTGGTTTCTGCCTCTCTCTGCACCTTCATTACCTACAATTTTCCTCCTCATTCATTATACTCAAGCTATTCTAACCCTTTCTCTGTTCTTCAAGCATGCCACACTCATTCCTACCTCAGAGCCTTTTGCTTGCAATTCTCTCTGCTCCCTAGATGTTCACATGATAAACTCAGCTCAAATATTACTGCTTGAGATGGTCCTTCCCTGATCTTCCAATCTAAAGAACTCCCCACCCTGTCCCATTCTATCATATGTATCATTAGTCTATGCAGGAAGGATATAGACTGCTGCATAGACTGGGGGGTTTAAATGAAAGACACTTATTTCTCACAGTTCCAGAAGCTGAGAAGTCCAAGATCAGGGTGCTGGATGATTCAGTTTCTGGTAAGAACTCATGGGTTGCTGATGGCTGCCTTCTCACTGTGTCCTCACATGGTGAAGAGTAATCACTCTTTTTCTCTTCTTGTAAAGCCACTAATCCCACCATGAGGAACCCAGCCTCATGACCACATCTAACCCTAATTATTTCCCAAAGGCCCCAACACCAAATACTATCACATCGAGGGTTAGGGCTTCAATATATGAATTTTAGGGGGACATAATCCAGACCATATCAGTATCATTGTGTTTTATTGGCTTCAAAGCCTTTATCCTTACCTTGTTTATTGATTCACTCCCTTTTTTATTTTATTCTTTACCCAATGCCTCAGAGGGTGTAGAGGAATGTACCCTTCACAAGCACAGGAACTTAGTCTTATTCACTGAATCACAGGAATTAGAACAATAATTGGCACATAGTAGGCATGCCAATTACTGCAAGAATGGATGGATGGATACCTGGACGGATGGATGGATGGATGGATGACTTCTGAGTGTATCCTTGTGATATAGAAGAAATCTTTTTTCTCCATTTTTCCAGATGAAGAAACAAATTTAGACAGATTCAGTGCCTTGGAAAAGGTCTATGCATAGTTAATAGGAGCAGTCTCTAGAGCTGACCACTAGAGTTGAAATCCCAGCTTTGCCACTTAAAAACTAGGTAATTTTGGGCAACTCACTTAACCTTTCTGTTCTTCAGTTTTCTCATCTGTAAAATGCTGATAATAATAGTGTATTATGGTAGCCTTAGAGCTGTTCATCAACATTCTGGTTCTCTTCTTTCAGGCACATAGTAAGAAATTTCTTCCATGGCCACTTGAAGTTAGGACTTGAGCAACTGTGTCATTTCTACATGGAAGTTTTTAAGAGCTCATGTGTGATCTGTCCTTTTCTTTTCCCTGCCATGAAATGTGAAACATTCCAGATAGATATTTTTTTATTAGCTCTGGTCCTGGGGTAAACATAATGTGGAACCTACCAAGAACATAAAGCATGAGTTAGAAACAAACCACTGGGATTTATTTGTTATTGCAGCTTAACCTAGCTTAGCTATATATATATATATATCCCCCAAATCACTGAGCTCTTATGAGGATTAAATGAGTTGATTAAAGTATCATGTCTAGAACAGTGTTTGGCACGTGTTAAGTACTACATAAGTAGTTATTATTATTATTATTACTCAGTTAAGGTTGAACCTAGGACTGGAACTCAGGTTTTCTGACTAGGATTATGATGTGATTATCACTACATTTTGTTATTCCACAATCTACAAAAGAACACTTGACAGGGAGAAGGGAAAGGATAGGCAGAAGTCTTACCCACACCTGCCAGGTGCCTCTGGTTCTAAGAATCCCAACCCTGGAAGGATGATTGCTCCTGAAGACAAGTTCTGAGCACATGCAAGAGCAGGGTCACCCTAGCCAATGATTTCAGTTTGGGGAGAAGAGCAGTGACCCATTCCCGTGGTTTTCTCCCTCAGCAGAGCATCCTTCTCATCATTTCCTTTCCTTTTTTCCTTGGGGTCCAGAGTGAAACTGTGCCTTGAGGGGAAATTTCTAAGCAGCACTAGTTGGCTGGGATGTTATCAGCAGAAGAGACAGTTGAATTTTTGAAAGGAGAAGGTCACTTCTTGTCAATCTATTTTGTGAAGAAACTGAGTTTGGTAACTGTGTTGATGCTTCTGGAAAGCTGGGACAAGCCTGAAAGAAGATGATAGTGTGTGGTCCAGTCTAGTCCATATGATCTTTAATATAACAATAAGGAATTAATAAAGTAATAAAGGTTGTGGGTTATAAGAGTGATAACTAGCTACTGTGGGGTGCTTCTAAGAAATATGCCAGGCCCTGCTTCAAGTGATTTGTAGACCTTAACCCATTTAATCCTCACTGCACTATCAGGGAGTTATTAGTTTTACCATCCTCATTGTATGGATGAGAAACTGAGAGACAAATAAGCTAAGGAGGTTGCCACTGGTTACGAAGTAGAGCCAGGATTCAAATCCAAGCAGTTGGGTTCCCGGATCTGTGCTTCCAATCACCATGAGGTACTCTCATCTGTCTCACACTTCCCTGCCTTTGCCTGTGCTGTGTGCTCTGAATTTTTAAAACTTACATCCAGAATCATCTCACTGTGGAGCTTACCCTGACTTCTCCCATCCTCCCCTTTGAAGCTGTCACTTTTTCTTCTGTGACCCTCTCTGCCTTTATTACAACAAATTTCACACTAAGCCATGAGTACAGAAACTACATCTTAATAATTTTAGCATCCTTGGTATCTGGCACAGTCCCTGGCATAAAATAAAGGTTAATTTATTGTCAATGAATTGCTGCGCAAAAAATTGAAAACCATGAGTACATAGAAGATGGTAGACATAGCAACACAGAGTATATAGACTCTGGAATCTGACTGTTGAGCTTCAACTACCAGCCATTAATTTTCATAACACACAAGAATGACCATGGGAATTTTTATTTTATTTTTTTGTGGCTCAGTTTGTGTGTCTATACAGTGGTAATAATAACACTACAAACCTCCATGGGTCACTGCATGGATTAAATGAAATAATGTAGCAAAGAACTTAGCCTGCATCCTGGAACATAATAAGTTAATGAATGTAGTGCTCAATGTTAGCTCCTCCCGCCTGAGCATCCTGGAACATTTCACACTGAAGGTGCATTATAGCTATGCCTATCACTGACTAATGAGAAAATAGCTCAGACGAATAAGGCTAAATGATGACAACTTGGCAGACTGAGAGATGTAAGCCAATCTATCTGTAAAGCTGCTGTACTCTCGTAATTTAGTGCTTGCCCAACAGCAATCAGCACATGCTTAACATTTTTCCATTCAGATGGATGGAGGTTGAGCAGTGAAAAATGGGGAGAAAGAAATAACCCTGAGAAAATTGATTATATCATTACCAGTTATCTTCTGGGACCATAATAATGTAGCTTTCATTATTTCTTTTATATGCCAGTCTCTTACTGCAAATTGAAAATAGTACATGCAATTCAGATATCTCTGAAAAGAAGCCTAGTTTTGAAAAGAAATGGAAGCAAAACAATGGTGTATAAGCACATCCAGCCTGATTGGACATGAACTACAATCTATTATATTCAGTGTGCAAGTGGAATTTGAGGTGAAGAATGTTCAGTACTCAGGGTTAGACTATTAACCCAATAAACTCAGAACAGATCATAAAAATTATTTTAATATCTGGATTAGACGTGAGACAGTAAACTAAAAAGCATAACATGTTCTAATCTCTGTGTCAAGATTAGTAGATAAAATATAGCATATGTTGGGATGCCTGGGTGGCTCAGTGGTTGAGCGTCTTCCTTCGGCTCAAGTTGTGATCCTAGGATTCTGGGATCAAGTCCCGCATCACGATCCCTGGGGGGAACCTGCTTCTCCCTCTGCCTATGTCTCTGCCTCTCTCTGTGTCTCTCCAGAATAAATAAATAGAATCTTTTTAAAAATATAGCATATGTTTAGGACCTACATGCTAATTGTGCTTACTGGAAAAGGAATGGAAAAAATACTGCTTCCTTTCCTATTCCCTCAAGTAAAAAGGCAGAAATATTGGAAATTCATCATGTTTTCTGTGAGGCTATTATGGCTCAATATTGAAGGAAGATTTTCAATGTAAAAATCCCCCTTGAGCCACCACTTGATCATCTATAGACAATGCTCCTTCCAGACCCAGACTGCTTTCCATGTTACCAACTTGGGGAATCAAAAATATTGAGAAATAGTAAAGTGTTGTGTTTAAGGGTCCAGATTTTGGATCTAGATAGCCTAGGTTCAAATTGTAGTTTTATTTTTTAAAGAATTATTTATTTATTTATTTTAGAGAGAAAGAGAGAGAGAAAGAGTGAACGGGGGAGGGACAGAGGAAGAGAAACTCAAGCAGACTCCATGTAAGTATAGAGACCAATGTGGGGCTTAATCTCATGACCTGAACCAAAACCAAGAGTCAGACACTTAAATGACTGAACTATCCAGGCACCCCCAAATCTCAGTTTTAAAACTGCTATGTGGCCCTGGGAAAGTTACCAAGACTCTGTCTATGAGGTTCCTCACTTTATGATGGAGATAATAGGGATGCCTGGGTGGCTCAGTGGTTGAGCATCTGCCTTTGGCTCAGGGCATGATCCTGGGGTCCCAGAATTGAGTCCTGCATTGGGCTCCCTGCAGGGAGCCTGCTTCTCCCTCTGCCTATGTCTCTGCCTCTCTCTGTGTCTCCCATGTATAAGTAAATAAAATCTTAAAAAAATAATGGAGATAATAGTAGCACCTAGATCGTGATACTGTTGCAAGGAATTAGTAAATTAATATGTCACTTACATAATAATCTCCCAATAAATTTTAATCATTATTATGTGTCTTGACTATCTCTTTCATAAATATCCTTAACAAAAGGCATGGAAAGAAAAAGTATAATAACAAATAATGCATAGCACTTTCAATGTTACAGGTTCAGTTTTGAGTAGTTTTTGTATATTAACTCTTTTGATCTTCACAGTAACCTTTGAGGTAGTCTTACCAGGTAGAGGTGAAATGACTTATCTAGGGTCACACAGATAGTGAGTAGCACACCAGGGTGTGAACTCTGACAGTCTGATTCTAGAGGTCTCATTTTTAAGTGTTAAATGTATATTCACTTCTTTTGAGCACTATGCCTGAATGTATTCACCATCCACTCAAAAAATATTTATTGAGAATCTACCCTGCACTAAGTACCAATCTACTCTGAGATATGTTACTAAACAAAGAGAGACACAGGGTCTCTCTCCCACATATTTAATATATTTAATACATACTTCTATATGTATTAATATATATTAATATATATAATACATACTTCTATAGATATACTGTTTCTTTTAAGCTTGTCTATGTTCATTTTATTCATAGGGATAAATACTATTTTCCAGGTCTATAACTCTTTATGAAGTCTAAACATTTGGTTTTGTTTCTTTTACCTTTCCCCTACCAGCTTAAAGTATCCACCTTTGAAAGTATTCACTAATGTCTTGTACAATTCAGCACCAGGGACAGCAGACAAAACCTATTAGCATTAGGAAGATATATGAAGTTTTTCTCTCAGAATTCATGAAGATTTGATACTTCAGAACACACATGCAGACACACACACACATTAAATATTCAGAAAGATCTTAGGAAGAATCCTACAAATTATCAAACACATAAGTCCCTGGAACAGTGAGGGAAATGTGCATCCACAAGGCCATACATCTGAAGCCAAGAACTAAGTTCCTAGGACTACTCTAGTTACAATTAATCTCAGTGCACTGTCATCACCAAGCAGAACTGTATATATTCAGTGACATGGATGTGGAATATGGTGACAATTCCTTAAATAGGAATTGAGGAAGAAGTCAAATACTCTGGTTTAAGCTCCAGAGGAATCCTTATTCACTCAGTTAGAAAGATTCATTTCCTAATAATGTTATCTATTATTTCATATTCCCTATATACTTCCTAATATATTTGAAAGCATGGGTGGAAAGAAGTTTCAAGGTTCATTAGAGGAGAAACAGATCCAAGTTACTACTGACTCTGCCTTACACACTACATTTTTTTTGACATCATTCAGTACATTAGAATTCTTTCCGGCCTATCAATGTTTATTAGATTTGATGCTGCCTAATTCTGACGTCCCAAAGGAAGGTGACTCACTCCCAGTAAGTGTGTTATCAGTTTCTAAGGACATGTCTAATCTGGATGACATCATCTTGTCTGGAAGATACATTTTAGGTGGACAGTTCCACAGCTCATGAAAGAAAAACTTTCCATTTGCTGTGTTTCACTAATCCCATTCCATTAAAGCAGCTATGAGAGCCTGAAAGGAAAAAGAATGTGATCCTGTAAAGGAATATAGAATTATAGATTTAATCACTCAAGACTATATTTATTATAATAATCAGTGCAAAGCTCTTCAAGGAGTCTCTTTTTTTTTTAAAGATTTATTTATTTATTCATGATAGAGAGAGAGAGAGAGGCAGAGACACAGGCAGAGGGAGAAGCAGGCTCCATGCACCGGGAGCCTGAAGTGGGATTCGATCCCGGGTCTCCAGGATCGCGCCCTGGGCTAAAGGCAGGCGCCAAACCGCTGCGCCACCCAGGGATCCCAAGGAGTCTCTTTTGATATAAATAAGGATCACCCTAAATCTTTCTCCTCCGAGATACTTTCAACAATTATCCAAGTACTAGCATGTAATCATGGAAAGTTACTGAAGTCCTCTGGGTCTCAGTCACCTCTTCTGTGTAATGAGGGCTATTTGACTTGTGATTCCTCATGGGGGCACTGTGAGGAATAATGAGATAATTTGCTACCACATGGTATAAAACAGTGGCAAGCAGAAGCAGAGGAAATGGGGCACAGGTGGCTGACTCATCTAAGGGGGCTGACATACAGATTTTTAAGAAAAAGAATGAAGGAAATCCCCCTAAAGACTGGAAGAAGGACTTTCCTTGTCACTGCCAAGAAATTTCTTCAACTACTCAAATGTTAAAAAGCCATGAAATGGGACACCTGGGTGGCTCAGTGGTGGGATGTCTGCCTTTGGCTCAGGGCATGATCCTGGAGTTCTGGGATTGAGTGCTGCATTGGGATCCTGCATGGAGCCTGCTTCTCCCTCTGCCTCTTATGAATAAATAAATAAAGCCTTAAAAAAAAAAAGCCATGAGATTTGAAGTAAGAACTGTCCTTAAATTTCATCTCTAGGACAGATTAGCTACCATATCTCCCTTCTTCTCCAACTTTTACTTCTTCAGGCTACAAAAAATATAATTATTTCACTGGAATATAGTTACCACCATATATTGGTAAAGGATCTAGCTAGGAGGTGCCTGGCTGGCTCAGGGTTGTGAGTTTGAGCCCTGCATTGGGTACAGACATTACTTAAAAATAAAATCTTTAAGATAATAATAATGATAAAAAGAATCCAGCTAGTTACTTGGATTAAAAAGGTAGTTAATAGTGCAGGCTCTAACAGTGATTGGCTTAAATTCTGGTGCTACCACTCACAAACTGAGTAACTTTGGGCAAGTTCCTTAATTTCTCTGAGCCTGCATTCACTCATCAGTAAAAAGGGATAATATCAATAACCCTCTCATGAGGATGTTATGAGATTAAGAATGTTAATAGGTATAAAGCACTTAAAATGGTATCCGATACATAATAAGGACTCAATAAATGTCACAATATAAAGAACATGCCAACCAGACATAAAGTAGTCCAGGACCTTCAGACAGGTACCCTCTTTACTTATTTCCTAGACAGAAGACTAAAGCCAGAGAATTTTTATATCCTTTGTAGATCTGCTTATTATGAAACCATATCTTATTTTTCATTTTTTTATTTTTCTTAAGGCCATTCTTTGCTCAGTTGATGATAACTGTGATCGTGATTATGAGGGCTATTGCTTCAAAGATATTTTATTCTAAATCACAATGATGTATGAAGAAGTGAATTCAATGGAAGTAAAGGAGAAGTGGAGGGGGTCTGAGTGAAGGAGCAGGAGACCAAGCTATAAAGAAAAGTGAAGAAGAAGGCATGAAACAAAGCTTTGTGCTCTTTTCCTAACATTTACAAATACTAACCTAGACCTCTGTTGATTCAGCCAACTTGTCATGCCTTCCTGTTGACATGAATCCAGGACATAGAAATATAATAGTAATCACTAGAATGAGCAGATAATGGACCTGGAAGAGCTTAAGATGAGAAGGGGAGAGAGATGCAGGAAGGACGCCTCTAGTTAGGCATGATGAGGGGTCTGAACACCCTCATGCTACTGTGGGAGGATTATAGGAATACCATAGGAATACTATTATAGTGGTTGTCTACAGAACTGTGATCTGTAGTATAGATGATACCCCCAAACACATACATGAAGGATACAAGATTTATTAGTGTGTCCATGTTCCCAGCCTCCATATCCTCTATGTTACCCCCATTAAACAATTTTTCTTATTTGTTCAGCAATCGGTAGGGTTTGGTTTGCTATTCCAGTTACTATGGTTTTGTGACACAAGTTCAGAAGAACAGAAAGAATGTGAAAAGAGAGACAGGTCTAGAGATCCAAAAGAAAGGAAAAGAAAAGAAAACAATAAAAGCTGTAGGGGTTAGGTGTTGAGGTCTGAGGGATTTCATGAGGATGGGTTCTATAACACCCATGGGGTGGGATAGAATGGAGAGGATTTTAGAGTTGTTCTAAGTTGTAAAATGGACTCCTATTATTGTTTTTTTCTTTTCTTTTCTTTTTCTTTTCTATTATTGGTTTTCAAGAGGGCTAAGTATAATTTAAAATTCCTTTTGACTGCTAGATTAGACTTTTTTTATAAAAAGATTTTATTTATTTATTTGAGAGAGAGAATGAGTGGTGGGGTGGGGCAGAAGGAGAGAGAGAGACAGAGAGAGAGACAAAGAGACAGAGAGAGAGAGAGACAGAGGGAGAGAGAAGCAGACTCCCTGTTGAGCAGGAAGTTGATGTGGGGCTCAATCCCAGGACCTAGAGATCATGACCTCAGCTGAAGGCAGATGCCTAAGCCACCCAGGGCCCCAGGATTAGACTTTTATAAATATTACTTTATTTAGAGACTGATGCGGGGTCCAGTATTCAGGGTTATGGATGTGCACACTAAAGTCTAGAACTTCATTCCCATTCACTAAAGACATGGATTGGGACACACAAGCCCCTTTATCCCATTAAAGGCAAAAGGAATGGTTGGTGAAGGCAAATGAGAAAATATCAAGTTTTATTTAAACTTTGAGAATAAAGTTTAAAGGGAATAAAACAAAATCCTCAGTCTTTTCTTGAGCAGAAGCAGGAGGCATTTCACTATCACTTCTAACCCCTATGGGGAAGAAAAGTCAGTCAATAGATGACCTGTTTAAATTGGATGGGAGCTGACATGATGTGCACATCATCAGGGAAATTAACAACTCTAAGAATAGGAAATGTATATCCCTTGAGACAGCTGCAAGAAAAATTACTCAGAAATGACTGTGCTGGGGACTCACAGGGAGTGCAGCTGGAATAGGAACAAGCCCTGGGGTTTCTGAGACCAGTGTTTGACAGCCAGGACTGTAAACAGCCTTCACTGGCATAAGCAGAGGATCTGGGGCTATGAATGTAGTCTGTGGCGGGTGGCACTGGGCTGGGACTTAGACCCGGGACAGAGAGAATCAGAGCTGGCTTACAGAGAAGATAAGGTTGTGCCAGGCTGGGAATTGGCTCATCACCCACTAAACGTTAGCCCAGCACCTGCCAGTTGGGCTACACATCAGAATCTCCATGGACTATCTTTAGAAACACACATTCCTGCACCTTATCTGTGGAGACTCTGATTCAAAAGATCTCAGATAAAAAAAAAAAAAGGTCTCAGATGAGGCCTGGGCATGACTCTTTCATAAGCTTCTCACATAATTCTGGTGAAGCTTATTCGCACACCAGAATTTCAGAACTGCCAGTTGAGGCAGTCACAACTATTCTTTTTCTAACCAGACCATTAATGCAATGATTCCATTTGTCATAAGCTAGTTAATTAGGGGCTTTTTTTCATTTCCATAGTAAACTCTCTTCAGGACAAGATGAAGAAGAGTCTCATAACCTCTCTTAAATGACTATGCAATCTTCTTCTCTTCCTCCTTCTCTCTCTTTCCCTCCTCCTCCTTTTTCTCCTCCCCCAACCCCCTTTTCCTTCTTTTTAGTTTCACACCAAACACAAAACAGAGATTTAATGTGTACAAAATCTACATCAAAACATAAATGGGCTTTACCACATAGCTGTCTTCAAGCAGCTCTTGAGAGACAATCTTGTAAACTCAGAAATGCATGAGGGAGTCATGAGTGTTTTGGGAGGAGGCGCTGAGAGGTGGGAACAAGAAGCAAACATCTCACCAGTGTCAAGTAGAGATGGTTCCCATTAGGATTTGTGCTATATAGTACCCACAGTGCTCCAAGCTCAGTTCAGAGGATTCTAACAGGATCAGGAAAGTGGGCTGGTGGCTCAGGTGCAGTGAGACCAGGGGCTTCAAGGTCCCAAGTGGCAAGAGTCAAGAAGAGCCAGTATATGAAGGTTGGGGCTGTGATGTCAGGTGGCCAATTGAAGACACATCATCTGTGATTGACAGCGCAGTGATTCCCAAATACCAGCTTCTGGACATCAGAAGTAGTCAAGGAACTAGTTCAAAATACAGACTCCCAGACCCCACCCCAATTGTGTTCCTTGCCACTCTCTCTCTTATTTATAGTATTCATTTAGTCAGTGCATAAACATGTATAAAGTGGCTACTCATGATCACTAGTCTGCTAACTGCATGAGAACAGGAACTGCATCTGACTTGCTCAGCCTCAGTGTCTATCTAGCATAGTGCCCAAAACTATAGCCATTCATTTAAAAAAATGCAGTAAGTGCTTACTTTCTACCAAGCTGAGCTAGGCACTAGGACACAGTGATTAATAAGTATGCTCCCTATATTGAGTCTAGTGGGGGAGATAGCCTAGGGATCAATAAGTTACATTAACATGACAAGCGTTTAAACAATATACATAGATATTTCTTACCTTCTGAATCCACCCCACACAGGAGCCAGGGAGATTATCCTAAAACACGAATCCAGCCATGATATTGCTTAAAAAGAGTCAATAGTTCTCCTATGACCCCTCATCCCAAAGAGGGTCTGTAGACTCCATGAAGATAGATGTCTAGAAAAGAAAGAAGTTTGCATGGTCAGATAACTGTGGAAGACTGGGATAAATGAAACAAAATGAATCAAGTTTGTTTAATGCAGGATTTTTCAGAAACTGTAGAATACTAAGGAGCCTTTTAAATCTCCAAAAGGTAAGAGGGGGGGAGGTAAGTAAAAAAATGGGGAAAAGGAATAGTATTCAGCACATTCTCATTCTTATTTGATTGTGACCCTTTTGGGGCACATCTTAAATAACCAGCGCTTAGAGAACAAACTTTGGAAAATTCTTGCTGACCACAACATGTCCAACATTCACATTAAGCATCATAGGGTCCCCCATAATCTCCTGCCCAAGCCTCTGCTCCCCACTCTGCTTCTTGAATTTTTTAAAAGATTTTATTTATTTATTCATGAGAGACACACACACACACACAGAGAGGCAGAGACACAGGCAGAGGGAGAAGCAGGCTCCATGCAGGGAGCCCAACGTGGGACTTGATCCCGGGACTCCAGGATCACGCCCTGGGCTGAAGGCGGCGCTAAACCGCTGAGCCACCCAGGCTGCCCGTGCTTCTTGTATTTTAACAAAACGAAACTCCTGGTTTCCAAGCCTTTGCTCACATTGTCTGCCCCCCAACACACACACACACACACACACACACACACACACACACACACATTCTTCAAGCCCTGAAACATCCTCCAACACACATGGAATTTGCCTGAAGATGATACATGTCCTTGAAAAATCAGTTCAGACATCAACTCCACCAGAAGCTTTTGCTGTTCAGGTGCTTCTTCTGTATGTGCTCAGAATGCTCTGTCACAATTCCCACAGAGCAGTGTGCTGTATTATTGTGGTCCTGCTAGACCATGAGGTTTTGGAGGGAAGGAGTCTTTATGAGGCTTTATCTCTGCTCTGCTATACTGGAGTTTCTCAACCTTGGCACACTTGACATTGGGGCTAGATGAGTCTTTGTTGTGAGAGGCTGGCCTGTGCATGGTAGGATATTTAGCAGCATCCCTGGCTTCTACCCACTAGATGCCAGTAGTGCTACCAGTACCTGATCCCCCTTCCCCCAAGATGCAAGAACCACAGAATCTCCAGACACTGTCTGATATTTCCTGGGAGAACAAAACCATCCCTCATTGAGAATCACTGTCCTATATCTGGTGTAGTGCCTGGTATTCATTAAACAAATATTTACTAAATATATACTACTTGTCAGGCCTGTGCCAGGCACAGATAATACAACTGTGACCCAAACGCTTGCCCCTGCCTATAATCTGCAGGAATCAGGAAGTAAACATACATGATTATGATTGTAATGATAACCATAGTTCTATGAAAGTTGAGAGAGACTTGTGTATTTTGTTCATTTTTATATCTCTCAGCTCCGAGGACAGTACCTGGTACATCGTAAGAACTCAATAAATATTTGTTGATGAAACATATTAGCTAAAATTTACAGAGCACTTATAATGAACCAGAAACTATTCTAAATCCGTTGTGTATATTAAATTAATTTAGCTCCATAATGAAACTATGATATTCTATTATCATACTCATTTACAGATAAGAAAACTAAAACATACAAATTTTAAGTAACTTAGCAATGATCATGTAATGAGTGCAAGGTAGAGCCATGACTTGAACTCAGGCAGCCTGGTTCCAGAATCCAAGCTCAAGTGCCCCACATGTTCCTGCCAAGGATGACAAACATTGATGGAACCTTCCTTGGACTGGCATAACAACAACACAATAAGTTGTTTCTTTTATCTCATCCTTAGCACCATTTTATTTGAGAAAATGTAAAGCACAGAAAGGCTAAGTAACCTGAATTCTCCCATAAATGGTAAGTGCCTAGACTGGTTTTTTTGTGCTCCATCTGACCATAGGGACCTGTGCCCTTGACCACCATGCTATACTGCCCCAAATATGGAAGCATAATAAATAATGATTAGATGACTGAATGAGGAATGGTCTACATGCTTTCTGCATCCCCCACACCACCAAGCAGAGAAACTAACATAGATGATGCCCCCCCACATGATTTTTTTTAATGATAGCAGTGAAGTACAAGGAATGGGACACTCAGTTAGGGATCAGATCTGACTTGTCCTCCTGATTCTGCCTTTGAGTTGCTGTGTGACCTTGAAGACTTCATTTCCACACAACCAGGTCCCCATTTAGTTATCTAAAATGAGAGGTTTTGGATTTCCTGAGTTCCCTTCAGCTCTTTTGCTGATTCTAGTAGCCATAGTCCTGAGTGAACCTGGAGAGCTCTCTTTCCAATCACAGACCAACCAGGTAAAGCTCTTCCCCTGACTGTCTTGATTGGTTTGCTCACCTCCTGTGCAGGTGCTGTTTTGGTTGCCTGGTAACACAGTGATAGAGACTGCCAGTTCCCAGAGGAGAAATTAATGAATGAGCAGAGATATTCACACTAGGAGCAGTGGCTACAGCCAGAGCAGCACATTGCAGATTTCATAACTCCACCTGTCTGGAATGGGCTTTTCACATAATGCTGATACAGCAGCCTAATGGGGATTCTGGAGGTGGCAAAAATCCTAATGCACAATCCTATTTCCCCATAAGGAGGTGACTCTATCACAAAAATTACAAGCACAGAAGTGTGTTTTAGTATCAATAATAAAAAATCTCCCTCTGCTCTCTTCCATGTAAAAGACTACTGTTTCTTGTGTTCCATCCTGCCTTTAAATCCAGGTTCTGTGCTACTGGACAGGTCATATAAATTGGAATTGATCACCATGATCACTCTGAAAAACAGGCAGAACAGAAATTCAACAGATAGGGAAGTCTTTTAAAAAGTTCAGAGCAATGAACAGAAGTAATGTAGACCTGGGTTCAATTCCTGGCTTTGCCACTTATGAACGGTGCAACTTTGAGTTAGTTTCTCCATCTGTAAATTGGGGGTAATATATCTATCTCAAAGTGTCACTGAGAGAACTAGGTAAGGTAGTAGAAGCTGAAGCACTAGTCCAGATGCTGGAGTATACATGCACAATTTTTATCATTATTATTGTTAGTGTTTAGGGTCACACACCACTTAAATGACAAAATTGGGATTTGAATACAGGTCTCTAGTAGGGCCAAGGCCAACTTTTGTCATTATTTCATTCCTTCTTTGAAAGGAAAAGTCATAACCATGCGTTTTTTCGACAAATACTTACAAGCCACTATGTGATGGTGTTGAAAATGATACTAACTCTTACACAGAGGTTTTTAGACCAAGCAGTGCTTTTGCATGCATCCTCTCACTTAATATAATGGTCACTTCTCTGATGTCTGGATGGAGATCATTCTGGACAAAGCAATTGTCTGCCTCTGGAAGTTAAACTCTCCTCTTTCCCCAGGAGCTTGAAAGCCAGGAGAAGCGTCATCCCCCAGTGCAATGGAGCCAGCCCAAGGGCATGCTGGCAAAAGCCACTGAATTGTGCGCTTAGGTTCCTGATCCTTTATGTATGAGTATGTGATCTTAACAAGTTCATTTACCACTGTAGGCCTTAGTTTTCAAATCTGTAAAATGGGAATCATGTATATGTGTATCTCTCAGAGTTGTTGGTATAATTCAATAAGCATATGACTGCAGAATGCTTAGTACAGTACCTCCTTGGCAGCTGCCACCATGAGGATGACAATCGGCATGATTCTTATGATTCTTCCAGAGGCCTGCCTGCAATATGGGTACCTACCAGGGAAGGTGGGCCTAAGTGAAATACTACAGTCAGCCCATAATCTCTAGGGGTCATAGGAAAAAGAAGAAAGTGAAAGAGGAAGGGGCAAAAGGAACACCTTTTACTGTCTTCGTAGCTGGCTCCAAGAGGGTAGGGTCAGAGGCAGGTGCCAGACTTGATTGATACTGTTGCAAAATCCATGGTCCATTAAAACACTTGTAGCCTGGGAGCACCTGGGTGGCTTAGTCCGTTGAGCATATGCCTTCAGCTCGGGTAATGATCTCAGGGTCCCGGGATCCAGCCCTGCACTGGGTTCCCTGCTGTGCAGGGAGCCTGCTTCTCCCTTCTCTCTGTTCCTCCCCCTTCTCGTGCATGTTCTCTCTCTCAAATAAATAAATAAAATCTTAAAGGAAAAAATAAAAATAAAATACTTGTAGTCTGGGACAAATAAGAAGCTAGTGGTGCTTAATGTTAGGCTACACTCCTCTGGGTTGCAGTCTCTTGTAACTCAGGGATCAAGGGATCTGCTCATTGTTTGAACTCTAAATGATGAGATCTATGTTGTTCTTTTTGGAGAAATCTTGGATTTGATCATTTCAATGCAAGTAAAATGGGAGCACTTGAAGACCACTTATTATGTGCCAGGGACTGCCCTAATTTTCTATGTTTTAATAAATTTCACCCTCCTGCGACTCCTGAATGTAAATTTATCACCCTCTCTGTGTAGATAAGGATCCCAGGCAAACAGCTTGCCCAGAGTCAAAATCTAAGAAGTAGCAGAGCAAGGATTCAAACAGTCTAGTGCCAACTTTCATGTTCTGAACAGCTACAGTTACTGGCTCTCCATGTTGTCAAAGGAAAAAGAATCCATTCTCTGTCTTGCCTGGTTATTCCTCTGGTGATTGAGCTTGTCTGAAATGGCGGGGGTCTATATAGAGGCCAACCTATGTAGAGTTATTATTCTGTGGGGTTTAGGAAGGAAGAAAAATGATGTGGAAGGGGTAGGTTTTGTTATGTCTCTGTGCTGACAGACTCCAGACACTCAAAAGTGGTGGAAACGGACAGCAAGCAAGAAGATTTTAAATTTTTTTAAAGATTTTTATTTATTTATTCATAGACACACAGAAAGAGAGGCAGAGACACAGGCAGAGGGAGAAGCAGGCTCCATGCAGGGAGCCTGACATGGGACGGATCCCGGGTCTCCAGGATCACACCCCAGGCTGCAGGTGGCGCTAAACCGCTGTGCCACAGGGGCTGCCCGCAAGGAGATTTTAATACAAAGAAGAAAAAAAAAGTGGGTTTCCCAATCCCATGCTGGTCCTAAGTCAAATGCAACTCTACTGAAGTTTTGGTAATGGCCAGGCTCCTTGGTTAAGCTTCACAATAGTCCTGCAAAGCTGATTATATTACCTTATTTTATAGCTGAAGCACCCAAAGCTTGGAGAAGTAAAGACACTAGCCTGAGACCTTAAGCCAGACAAGAAGCATGGGCCTGGGACTCAAAATCAGCTCAGCAGTGCTCAACCTTGATTATACAATGGTATCACTTGGGATGCTGACAAAATACATACCTACTGGTGAGAATATATACCAAAATATAAACCAGTGATGTGAATTGCTGTCTAGGTGTCTTCATGGCCCATCCTGCAGGAGCTGGTCTTCTTTCTGCCTCAATACAGCTGCTTCCCAGTGAGTCGTGAAGGCAGATGTATTAGAACATTACCTTGAAAGTGACTTGATCAGCTAAAACGTTCAAGCACCCTTAATTACAAAGGAACACCCACTGACATCTGCCTCCCCTTAAGGGGGACTCCAAGGATTTGGAAACTTATTTTTCTGGTTGCCATGACAATCTTTTGCAACGTCAGCAAAAATGCTCTGTGTTACAAACAGGCAACCATAAAACCACTCAAAATCTTTAGCTCAGAATTTGTCTCAGTTCCAGACCATGCCATGCCCCCTCTGAGCCTTTACCTAGACTCTAGAAAAGAACTGTAGATATTAAGACCTTCTAAACACTCCTCACATTTTACTAGGGGTAAGAGATGAAGGGAACTGCCTCACGTCAGGGAGTAAATTAATGTTTTCAGATTTTCTTTTATTCTATACCTCACTTCCTCATCTTTCTAAGACATTTTTTTTTTTAATTTTTATTTATTTATGATAGTAACAGAGAGAGAGAGAGAGAGGCAGAGACACAGGCAGAGGGAGAAGCAGGCTCCATGCACCGGGAGCCCGATGTGGGATTCGATCCGGGGTCTCCAGGATCGCGCCCTGGGCCAAAGGCAGGCGCCAAACCGCTGCGCCACCCAGGGATCCCTCTAAGACATTTTTTAATCTAAAGATAAAATAGGTGAAATTGAAAAGTTCTCTCACGTTTATCTTTCTTTTTTTATAAATCAAATTTATTTTTTATGCTTTTTAATTAATTTACTTTAAAACAAAAATTGTATCTATTTAAGGCATACAACATGATTATCTGCATATACATAGTGAGACGATTACTATGTCAACCCTCTTTGGATAGGCTCCAGAGGCTTTATACTCCTGTAGGTGATAAGATTTTACATTTTAACTTTCAGAGGCTTATTTGCATTTGTACCCTCAATCAATCTTTAATTATAGCAATTCATCTTTGTGCAGATTTAGGCACCATGAAAGGTAGAGAGGATGATACACTGGAAAATCTTTCTTGTCATCTTAAAAATCTTGCCATTGGCCGCCTTAGTAGTAAAGTGTCTAACTCTTGGTTTTGGTTCAGGTCATGATCTCAGAGCCATGAGATCTAGACCCACCTCAGGCTTGAGCTCTGTGCAGGGTCGGGATTTTCTCTCTCTCTCTCTCTCCCTCTCCTCCCCTCCCCCTAGCCTCGCTCATGCACGCACATGTCTGTACTCTCTTATAAATAAATAGAATCTTAAAAAAAAATCTTCTTATGGTTGGATAACAAAATTAACTCTGCCCTTTTTGGCAAGTATGAACAAGCCATAGCTGAATAGGTGTTCCAATAGAGTGGAACTTTCCTGACTTGGGACCTGGGTTCCACCTGCACTCTGTCACTCACTAGCTCTGTTACACGATATCAAGCTGTGTGCGTTAAAGGCACACATGGCCTTCATTGTCAGACAGCATTTTGAGTTCTCACCTCAACTTTGTGCTAAGTGACTTTGGGGAAGCCTCCATTTCCTCTATGAAATGGAAATATTCTTTCCTTAACAGGGTTGTTGCTTTCTGGGTATGTAAAGCACTTATCACAGTGCCTGGTACACAATAATCAATAATCAATAAATGATAGCTATTATTACTTTAATCCATTAATACTATCTAATCTGCCTACCTCACAGGAGAGCATATGAAATGAGGGACTTTGCAAACTACAAAATTTACATGTAAAGGGGCTTATTTCTACAGTTGTTTTGTTATTATAAGGACTTGCTCACTTTTTTTAGATCAGATAAGAATAGCAGATCGGGTTCTTCTTATCAAAAATAAATAGCTTTTTAAACCACCACCACCACCACCACCACCACCCTGTAGGATTGGATTTCTCAACTGAGTGGTGAGACAATGTGTACACCTGTCACTGTGGGTGCATCCATATGTATGCAAATTCCTGAGCTGAATTGTTCCCCAGAGAAAGGATCCTATGATACAATATGTTTCTTTCCTTCCTGGGCCTGTCAAGATTCTTGGTTAAAAGTAAGAGAAATAATGTAGGCTGTTAACCCAAGAAGGGGATTTAGCAGAGATGGAACATTCACAAAATAAAATTGGATGGGGGATGGGATGGCATGAAGAATCAAGCTTGGGAAACAGGCAGAAATCAAAGGAATTTGGAGGTTGGCCAACAAGATTCATGACCAAGCAGTAACCACTGGCCCAGCCTCTTTTGGATGCTGAGATGCTGCTGCCATAATCAGTCTGATCAGTCTCACAGCCCATCTCTTTCTCTCCATCCGTGTCAATTTCTGAAGAGACAAAGTTCCAGGAGTGTGCATCTAATTGGCCCAACTTAGGTGACATCCCTCAAGTATTTTTGGGGACTGAGAGAAAGCAAGTCATGGAAGGATCTGGCCCTGGGAATTGCCAGGTCCTCACACAATGAAACACTTCCCCTAAAGAAATGTGGAGGTATAAATATCTTCTAGGAAGCCACCTTTGGTCAAATTATTATTTCATTGATAAAGAAGGTGCAGAGAGGTTGTTCAATGACTGTGTGTCAAGTCTTCCAGCTTCCAACCCCATATTCACTCACTCTCTTACAAAACCCAGCAATTTATAAAGTCATAAGCTCTTTCTCCATCTTTAAGCAACACTCAGGTGGGGACAAAGGGACTGACTATGGAGAGTCATTATCTGTTTTCAGATTCTTTTTATTACATAAGCTCAGCACATAAGAATAAATAATGCTGGAATGCAGCTGACCTCCAATACATGATGGGAGAATCTCATTACTGCAAAACCCTTGGCGATAAATATAGAGAACTGGCTATGATACATTGAATTTTCAACAGAAACCATTAAACACTTCTGCATCTAACTGCCTTTTCTTTTCTTACTCATAGTGCAATAAAAAATAATTTTCCATGCCATAATTTGCCTGATTTTTTCCTCTACACTTCCATCCTACTTCCTGTTTCTTCTCTTTGTTTAAAACTGATACTAGTGAAGCTTTTTGAATTTATAGACCCAGACAAGAACACCCTTTCCATTTTTTCCCCAAGCAACTCTCCTGTGCATATTTGAAAGCCAATAGTTTTTTTTTTTTTTTTTTTTGAAAACTACATATAAGTCCAAATCTTAGAGTTGGGAGGTATCTTAGGGGAGCTCTTCTCTGACATCATTTCACAGGTGGGGAAATGGAAGCTTAGAAAGGATATGGCAGGTGGGTAGAGGCAGAGATGGGCCAAATACCATCAAAGACTATACTGGGTTTTTGAGTTGAGATTTCCTTGATCCTCTTATGTCCACGATTGTCATTATCTGGGTGTGAACAGAAACTTAGGAAGAATCTGAGGTATTGCCTAATACAGAGGTGGAAAGTAGTAGCCAAAGGGGCAAATCCTGCCTGTACATGGGTTTGATTTTGCTCAACATTCTTGGCTCACACAGTCCTTTAAATTTTTTTAAAGTTAATTGCCAACATGTGAAAACCTGGAGATTTAACATCATTTGGTTTTCTGACCCTTTAATAAAACTCAGACCGTCTGGCAACTCAGGGTCCCACTATATGGCAAAAATGAGTTGTTACTCAGTAACAATCTGCCCCCCTTAAGCAGGTACACACATCTCAGTATGCCACAGTCTCTACCCTGCCCTGCTCTATCACAACTTGCCAACTTCACTTGTTACATTACTGCCTGTCACCAAAGTTTGTGATTCCTGAGCTAGTCTTACTCCCTTAGTTACTACAGTTGGGTCACTCCCTCCTGTTGACTGAGGTCACTTGCTAAGGGTAATGCAGTAAATGGAGATGTTGGAAGACAAACTTCCAAGGGCTCAGTCCTTGGCTCTCCTCTCCTCTCATGATGCCTCAGGTCAGAACACTACCCCGGGGAACATCTCCAGTCCCAGACTCACATCTGTGCTTTACACTTGGGTATCCAGCCCTCACTTTGGGCAAGTTGCTTAAGCCTTTCAAGTGCCTTCATTTCCTCATCTGTGATATGGCGACAATGAGAGTACTTTTCTACTATATGATTATTATGAGAATTATATGTACAATTGGCTAATATATGCAAAACAATAGAGAACCTGACACTGTTGTTGTTGTAAGTTGCCTCATGGGTCTTTAGAATGTGCACGGTAGAGCTTTTAATTTCCTTCTGCCTCCAGCCTGTTCCTTCCTAGTCTCCATGTCAGTAACAGCACCATTATCCCATGGATGGCTTGAGCTAAACACCTGGGAGTCATTCTTTGTTAATCTGTTTTCCTCATTCCCTAAATCCAATCATCATCAAGCCTATCCAGGATACTCTAAACATGTATTTCAATTGGTCTCCTCTCTCTCTCTCCACTGTCACCATCTTGGTCTAAGGTGATGTCATCCATTGCCTGGGTTTCTGCAGATTCCTCCTGTTATGCACTGAACTATGCTCCCCCCCAATTCACATATTGAAGCCCTAACCCACAATGGGATGGTATTTGGAGATGGGACCTTTGGAGGGTAACTAGATTTGGATGATGCCTTAGTAACTAAGGGAGTAAGACTAGCTCAGGAATCATGAACTTTGGTGACAGGCAGTAATGTAACAAGTGAAGTTGGCAAGATGTGATAGAGCAGGGCAGGGTAGAGACTGTGGCGTACTGAGATGTGTGTACCTGCCTAAGGGGGCAGATTGTGACTGAGTAACAACTCATTTTTGCCATACAGTGGGACCCTGAGTTGCCAGTGGGGACCTCATGATGGGGTCAGTGTCCTTATAGGTAGAGACCCGACAGAACTTGCTCTCTTTATTTCTCCCTGCCCTGGAGGATACAGGGAGAAGGCAGTCATCTACAAGCCAGGAAGAGAGCTCTCAACAGAAAAGGCCACGCTGGCACCTTGCTCTTCACCACCAGAACTGTGAGAAAATACATTTCTGGTGTTTAAGCCAACCAGCCTTCCGTATTTTGTTACGGTAGCGTGAGCAAAACACCTCCTAAACTGACCCCCTGCTTTGTCATGCTTTCTCTTCCAAAATCTATTCTCCACACAACAGCATATCTTTTAAACATGTCATGGCCCTCCCTCCCCTAAAACCCTTCTTCGGTCGCTTATTTTTGTCCTTCCAACAAGCCGAAGCTCCCCGGGGTGGCCCTCGGGGCTCTGGGGAATTCCGCCCCGGCCACCTCTCCAGCCCAGCGCACCTTGCCCTTGCTCGGCGCTCCGGGCCCTCCTGGTCTCGGTTCCGGCCGCAGAACCACGCTGCATCTGCTGCCCCCTGCCGGCCACGCTCTTCCTCCAGCCGGGGAATCCCGTTTACATTTCAACTCTCAGAACAACTCCCACCTCCCCAGGTGGCCGCAGGGAACCATCTTACTCAGAGCGTCCCTGACCCCCTTTCTTATTTAAAATCACCTTTCTCGGCCATTACAATCTGACGTGATCTTCTTCGTCTCCCTGCATGTAGCTTGCCCCCACCCAGGCCCCATGCAAGCTACAGGAGGGCGACAGACTTTGTCCTGTCCCTGTGGCACCCCGGGCGCTGGGTGCCCACCGCACTACCTGAGACGCGCGCCGACGGTGCGGCCGGGTTTCTCGGGGGCGCCTCCTGAGGTCCTGGGAGGTCAGGTGCCTTTCTCAAAGCTGGCTTCCAAGGGCGCTGCACTCTTCGCGCTCCCCCAGGGGCGTCGGGACGCTAGAGAGGCAGCACGATCACCGCACTCGGCTGCCTGAGCCAGGGGAGGGAGCTCAGAGTCTGGGAGCAACTTTCCCCGCGTGGAGCGGTGAGGATCGCTGCGGGGAGGGGCGGCGGGGGCGGGGCCTCCGGGGGGCGGGGCCTCCGGGGGCGGGGCCTGGCCGCCCGAGCCAATGGGGCGGCGCGGCGCGGTGCGGCGGGGAGGCCAGGCGGCGAGGGGAGACGCTGGAGCGCGGTGGGGCGCGGAGGCTGAGCTCGCGGGCCCGGAGCGCGTCCTCAGGCGGGCGCCGCGGCCGAGCCACCCACCTCGCCACCCCCCGCCCCGGGCGCCGGCTTCCTGGCGGCTCGCACGGTAAGAGGGGCGCCGCCGCGAAGTAGACTTTGTGGGGCTACGGAAACTGGGAGCCCCCTCCTGCCCTCGGCGCCTCAGACCCGGCTGCCGGCGGCGTCCTCGCGCCCGGCCGCGTCCCCCGCGCGCCGGCCTTGTGCCCGCGGGAGGCGGGCGCGCGGAGGGCGCGGGAGGGAGGCGACGAGCCGCCGCGCCGCGCGCCCTCCCGCAGCTGCCGCAGCCCGGCCGGGCCCGACCCTGCGACCCTGCGACCCTGCGACCCACAGGTCGGCGCGCGGGAACTGCCTGGGGCCCGGGAGCCTGAGGGGCGCGGGACGGCGGCATCCGGCGGGACCCGCGCTCGGCCCGGGTCTCCGGAGACTTGAGGACCTGTTGGCCCGGGGCTCGGGGTCAGGTGTGTCGCGCTGTCGCCTCTTTGCCGCCGCCCTGAGGCGCAGGAGGTCTCCGAGCGGCTCCCGGCGGAGCTCGCCCGGAGACTGGCCCTTCGTACCGCGCCCCACGTATTTCCTTATTCAGCATTTACCCGGCTCCCCCCGTGTGTGCCAGGCGCTGTGCTGAGCCCTGAGGCGCGAAGACGGGCCTTGGAGGGGCGCCTGGGGCGGAGGGGGGCGGTGGGAGGGACAGTTACCCAACACGAGTACCGGGCGCACGAGGTGGAGAGCGAGCCCGGAGGGCTTGGGGCGGCGGTGTGGACTGGAGGAGTCGGAGGGTCAGCCCCGCTGAGAGCCGGGGGGAGGGGGTGCAGCGGGAGGGCGGGGGGGGAGCGGGGATTCCAGAGAGATTTTCTTGAGCGAAGGTTAGGGAGCCGAAAAGGTCCATCTCCCATCAGGTGATCGCGTAGGACCAGGGCTTACTGTGGGTAGGAAATGGGCTGTCGGCGTGCAGGGAGGGGGCCGATCCACGCTCAGGCCTTCGAATGCAGCCTTGGACTGCCTCGGATTCCGTCCTGGGATGGGCTGCAGTGGAGGAATCCCTCTGGCAGCTCTGTGGAAAATAGGTGGAGCCTGGAGCAGCGGAGAGCTGGTAAGTGTAGCTGCTGTTCAGACTTGGGAGTGAATACTCTGGGTGGGGAAGACCGTCGCAACTGCCCAGGAGCCCTGCTCCCCGGCCGCTGGGCATGCATTTGGGCCAGGGACTGTCGTCCGTGTGACACTTGCTTCTGCAACCTGGGGGCCATTTTAATATTGTTTCTGGAGGCTTGGACCTCAACCTTGCTATCAGGGATGGGCCCTGGAGGGTTGGGAAGGGTACCGCTGCCCTTCTCTTTCTGTCTTACAAAGGCTCAGTCTCAACGGTGAGAGGTTGTAAAAAGCAAGGTGTCACCCGAGAGTCAGACCAGACAGTCACTTTAGCTATGTGCCTGGAGGATGTAATCAATCTTTCTGAATTTCAGTTTTCTGATTTAAAAGGAAATATAACTACCTTTATTAGGTCAGGTTCCCCGGAAAAAAAGACTCAGAGATTCTGAGGTTTGTCTGTAGGGGAACTTTGGGGGAGTAGTTTCACTGATCCAAGGTGGGTGAGGGGTGAGAAAAACAGGATTGGGCAGAGGGAGAAGTGAATCTGTGGTGCAGTGCAAAAGAGGCCTCAACTGAGGCATGGGGGGGGCCAAGCCTTTGAAGCCCCATGTTGACCAGCCAGTAGATGCAGGGGTGGGGCATAACTTTGGTTGTCCCTTCAGCAAGACAGTTCCTGAAGAAGGACTCGGCCAGCACTCCTGGACGTGGAGCATAGAAGAGTAAGGAGCCTTGGTCTTGGAGGGGGATTGAGAACTGTACCGCAGCAGCCACCTCTGCAGGGTGGCCTTGGGAAGTAAATGTAACAACTTGACAGAAATTGGTTAGCACTACATCTGGTGCAGAACAGGCATTTAAAAAGTGTTCCTTTCTCTCACCGTTAAACTTCTTGACTGTGTCTGAAAGTAGGTTGGGAAGTTAGAGCTGGATAAATGGACGTTTTAGAGGAAAGGACTTTTAACAATAATAATAGCCACAATGACTACCACTTCCCGTTATTGAGTGCCTGGTATCTATATGCATTCTCTCCTAGTTGTCTAGTAGTATTCTGTGTCAAGTATTTTTACTCTTATTTTATAGCTAACCCAGTCTTTTCCAAAACCCAACAGAGTATGTGTCCTTTTGCCATAAAATAATAGCAGTAACAACAGCAGCAATCAAAATAATGACTTGTTACACTTTATGAAGTGATTTTATTGGTGGCTTGTTAATTAATTCATTTATATATCAATTATTAATTCAACAATGTGCATTGAGTGCTTCCTAAATGGCAGGGTGCTGTCCTAGGTACTGGGAATACAGTGCAGTCTATCAGGGAAGAGACAAGACATTAAATGCTTTGATTTTTCAGGAGCAAACATTTAAGGATAGAACATCCCATTGCACAACCAGGAAGGAAGTGATAGAGAGTAATTGGCCCTTTTCCCGACTGACTTTCTCATTCTTCAGTTTTAGTATAACCTCCTCAAAAAGGCCTCCTGGACCATCCTGTGTGAGGCAGGTCCCCTCCCTTTTACTCTCCTCTCATAGTACTTGTTCATTCATTTCATTTATTTCCTCGTTAGTGGTCCTCCCCATTAGACCGAAGGCTTCAGAAGGTCACATATTGCTTTATCCTAAGATCCCAGCACAGTGATTAACACATATTTCTTGAATGAGTGAAATGAATGAGACGTCTATCTGCTTAACAGAGTGGCTAGGGGAGGTCATATTGAGGAGTGATGTTTATATTGAGATCTGAGAGATGAGAAGGACCCAACAATGCCAAGCAATGCCAAGATTAAGAGGCAGAGAGAGCAGCTTGTTCAAGGATCATGAGGTGGAGGAATGGAGCCCATTGCGATTGGGGAACAGCTTGAGATGAATTTGGAGCAGTAGACAGGTCCTTGGAAGGCCATTCTGAGCTTGGATTTTATTCACAGTGAAAGATCATTGAGGGGTTTTAAGCCTAATAATGACTTTGTCCGTCATGCCGCTTGGAGGCAAATTCCATGGTGAAAGGTGTTCAGTAAATATTGTTAGAGTTAATGGATGATCTGGTTCATGTAACTACCAAGTGAAAAACGGAGGAGGGAGAGGAATGGGTTTTTATCACAAATTAGGAGTTAGATGAGAGAGAAATGTTGGTGTCTTTGCTACAGAACAGCAATGGTGTTGGAGAAAAGTAGAAGGACTAGAGTTGTATTTGGTTATAAAACGGACAAGGACTTGCTGATACATTAGGTGTTGGGAATAGAGGAAAGGGAAGAAGAATCAAGGGTAACCTGTGGGTTTATCGCTTAAGATTGGGTGGATGCCAAACGTCCATCAACAGGTGAATGGATAAACAAAATGTAGTACATACTTAGAGTAGCATATTATTCAACCATAAAAAGGAATGAAATGCTCCTTTTACTACAATGTGAATGAACCTCAAAGACATGCTAAGTGAAAAAAGACAGATACAAAAGGTCATATGCTGTATGATTTCATTTATATAAAATGTCCAGAGTAGCTAAATCCGTAGAGACAGAAAGCAGATTGGTGTTTGCCAAGGACTTGAGGAAAAAGGGTAAATGAGGCATAACTGCTTAAAGGGTAAACAGTTTCCTTTGGGTTGATGAAAGTATTTTGAAACTAGTTAGATGTGGTGGTTGTACAACATTATGAATATACTACATGCCACTGAATTGTGCATTTTAAAATGGTTAATTTTGTGTTATATGAATTTCATCTCAATTACAAAAAAAAATAGATTGGGTGGTTGAGAGCACCAATAACAGAGTAGAGGAGACTGGGTAGGGAGCAGGTTGTGGAATTCACGTGCTGTCTTAGAGATACCCATGAGACATCCACATGGAGCCTAGGGGGAGGTCTGGGCTGGAGATATAAATATGAGAGTTGTCAGCACTTAGATGTCAGCCAACAAAATGGATGAGATCTAGGGAGAGACAGTGTAAAGGAGTACATCACAGCCTGGATGGTTCTTTAATTTGGCCTTCATACCTACTTATAAGGGAAGTGCTCTTGTCTTCATTATCAGATGAAGAAACCAGCCGCCTTCCCTTGGCTCCCAAATAAACTTGCCCGGAGTCACTTTGTTTATGTGCACCTTATGGCTTTCAGGGCTTTGCTGTTCCCATCTTGGCATGATGCCATTTAGAACTCTAGCAAGGGCCTTACCTCCCTTCTCCCTCTCCCTTCAATCCAGACTGAGTACTCACAAATGGCAGGCACTGTGCTGGGCATATGTTGGTGGAGAAGGTAGAAATGGCTCTAATTTTGTGGAGTTTACCCAGTAAACAAGCAGCTGCAGTCCACTGATATAGGGGACCTTAGGAGCCTGGAGCAGGGGCATCTACCCCAGGTCTGGGAGTAGGAGGAGGCTTCCTAGAGAAAATGGCAGCTAAGCTGAGATTTGCAGCAGAAGGAGAAAGATGGAGCCCTAGAAAGAGATGGTTCTCTGGAGGGCTCATGATCCCTAAAATCCTGCTATGGGAATTCAGTGTTCTCTTCATTCCCCAGTTCTTCACAGGTTACTTGCATTTTCTAACTTATTGTGAGGGTTTTCTGTATTTTCTATAGCCCTGGAGGCAATAAGCAGACAAATGGCTTAGTTTGACTTCTAGTGGGAGCTTCAGAGGGGTAGCCAGGTAGAGTGCAAACAGCCAGGTTTTCAAAGCCAGCCTCCATCTCTTGAGCAAGTGACTTATTCTCTCTGAACCGTACTTTTTATACCTATGAAATGGAGCCAATAATGTCCATTGCTTAGTGTAGGAAATAAATGAAATGATACAGTAAAGTATTGGGTACATAATAAATGCTCAGAAAAACAGTATCTCTTTTATCTTTTGGAGAGGGAGATTTTCTAAATAGACCAGTAGTAGTCCTCGCACTCTATACGCTATTTAAAATACAGATACCCGTCTTCCCTCTGAGGGCTCTATGGTTCCAGATGCAGCACAGTGATCTGTATGTTTAGAAAGCAGCCCACATGATCCTGGTAAAAACAAGTCCAGGAACCATTGGCTTTACCAAATACTTGAGTCATTGCTATGATGAACATGAAAGGGTTAAGCACCTAAAAGCAGAATTTTTCCTTCTAGGAATTATTAGCCAATGACAGTGCTGACCGATGATGTAATGGCTTTGGCTGGCGCTCCATTGGTTAAGTGTATTGTTTCTCTCCCTGCTTCAGCTGTGTGAGGAGCAAAGCTGGAGCCCAAGGGTTAATTATTCTGTGGTAGCAGATAGATCTATTTTTTTTCCATTCCTCTTCTGCTAGGGGTGAGTGTATAGCCCAGCTTAGCAGATTGTTGCCCTTCTCCTTCCAATAAACAGCTGCATCTTCCCCCTTACCTCCTCCCAAGCAGAGCACATGTCTCCGTAGTACTACAGAGGAGGAGGAGGGAGAGGGAAGAAGGAGGAGGAGGAGGAGGAGGAGGAGGAGCAGCAGCAGCAGCAGCAGCAGCAGCAGCAGGAGGAGGATCCTTTAGGGAGGAACCTTTCAAAGTTCCACGCGGCAGTCTCTCCTTGCCACTGGGTACGGGCACAGCCCCCGGCTGCCCTGGCCTGCAAATGTCCCCCTGGATGAATTGCTAAACTGCCACCTGCTTCTGGGCATTGTTCAACCTGTCAGGATCCTCAGAATCAGGAGGTGAGCCTAGGGTTTCCGGAAGAGGGAGTGGGCCTAGCAGGGAGGAGCTCTAGACTAGAGGTCTAGAGAGAGGGAACAGCTCTAGGCTGAAGGTCAAGCTTAGGCTCCATCTGATAGCCCTGGCATGTGGTGTGAGCTTGGGCAGGACTGTTTCCCTCTTTGGGTCTGTTTGGTCAAGTGCACAGTGTGAGGCTTGGATTAGGGATATCTAAATTCTGGGAGATACTGGCCACAGTGTCTGACCAGAAGCTATAAACAAGCATGTTCTTGTTGTAGCTTTCTATCAAATGATCTCTGTAGTTGAATGCTTTGCTCCGGCAATCTTGGGCAGCAGTGGAATGTCAGGTGAGGGCTTTCTCCCTGGAGCCAGCTATCACCCAGGCCCCTCCTCATATTGTCTGGATTCTCTCTTCAATGCCCCCACTCAGCTGAGCAGCCCTTGGTAGACTCTGGGCTGAGGTTTCTCTAGAAACATCTGAATGGTCTCAGGGATTTTGATCATGTCCTTTGAGGGGAACTTTGGGGTCCTGACCCTTGAGTTATCGGTGTGCCTTAATTTGGCTTTCCTAGTTGTCCTGTGCTGGAGCTCCTAAGGTAGGAGAATTATTTTTGCATTATTGGATAGCTTAGCTGTGACAGTTTTCTTGTGTGTTTTTAGTGGGGCATAGATTATTGCCCCAGCCTGAAACTTCTCACCTTGCCCAAAGAGGTCCTAGTGTAAGCATGTCAGCCTCAAGGTGTAAATTTAAAAAAGTAGAAATGGGGTGGAGTGGGGTGAGAAGACGGTGGCTAAATAACTGGAAAAGGCTGATGATAAAAAACTCTGACCTTCATTTCATTGTAATTCAAGAAAGCCTGCATTTTACAGATAGGCTCTGATGCTACTTTCCTCTTGCAACACTCCAAACAATACAGAAATAAAAGTTCTGTTATTTTTATTTTTCGGAATTTAGTTATGTGTGGGGAGTTACCACTTTCCTTGGGGAGAGTAGAGACTTCAAAGTGTTCTGTGTCTTGTATAACCCTTGGTACCAGCTGCCCTGTGTTCTGGGTCAGGCTTTGCTGCTGAAGAACATATGGGCCCTTGGGCAAGTCGCTGTGTCTCTTGGAGCCTTGTTTTCTGCATTTGTCAATCACAGGGTCAGGAGGGAGTTGGACTGACTTTTAGAACCCTTATAGCTCTGGCTGTCTGTGCTTTGGATCACAAAAAACCTTTGTGATCTGAGGCTGTTGATGAAGTGGGTTGGATAGGTAAAGAATCTTTGAATAAAGGAACATGCAGCATGGGTCCTGTAAGTGTAGGGCTGTACACATGTTTTAACTCATTTCACTCCCTCAGTAGCACTGGGAGTAGATGGAATTAACCTCACTCTACAGATAAGAAATTACTCAAGATCATCATACAGTAAACGCTGAGACTGGTATTTGTGCAGGTGACCATACTGGGATGGTGGCACGTCTTAGGATAATGAAAGGGCTGGAGCTGGAATCCTTACCTACCTTTGCTTCCATGCATGCTCTTCTTTCTACTATAAAGCAAGTACTGATTTTAAGATTGACTAGTCTGGCCAGATTAATGTGAACTATCCAGTTTAATATCTGGGACAGCAGAAAATTAGGGGACCCTGGGTCTGGAGGTGAATCCTTTGGACAAGGCTCTCAATTTATAGCTGAGAAAAATGGAGGTCCAGAGAAGTTAGGTGACTTATTCTCTGTCACTCAGTGAGTCAATAGATGGCAGGGATGGAGACCAAGACTCATTCACTTAGGTCTTTGAAGGTGTATTGTTATTAATGAGTTTTTTTTTTTTAAATCTTTATCTGAGAAATTTGGCATCATTTGAATTTAGCTATTCTCACCTTTGTGTATTCTCACCAGAATTTGTGAGATTTGTGTATTTGGCTCCTTTGAAGTGCCAAAGGGTTGAGGTAAGAATCATTGAACACTTTACCTGCGCTTGGCATTGTGGCAGGTGTCTGAAACATGAAAGAAGAGTGGTAAGCAAGCTGAGTATGAGATGTGGCCAGTTTCCTTCAGGAGCCTCACAAATGCAAGCTGTATTTCATGAGAGTCTAACTCACAGGTCAGCAATCCTTCTTATTTTTTTTTTAAGATTTATTTATTCATGAGAGACACACAGAAAGGGAGAGACACAGGAAGAGGGAGAAACAGGCTCCATGCAGGGAGCCCGATGCGGGACTCGATCCCGGATCCTGGGATCATGTCCTGAGCCAAGGCAGACTTGAGCTCAACCGGTGAGCCACCCAGACATCCCAGCAATCCTTCTTAGTGGATGAACTGGGTGGGACTCTGACCCCTTTTCTTGGTAATGGCTGGCACCTAATTTATACCACTACAGGAATATTTGCCACATGACATGTGGTCTCTGTTCTTTGTCTTTCCAACTAAGCTGCATGTTTCCCAAAATGTGGAATTTAATCAGTGGGGCTGCCTAATGGGGAGGTAGATGTCAATGTCTTGGATATGCAGAGATGTACACTCAGAAATAAAAAGCTATCAAATGATTATTAAGGGCAGCCCTGGTGGTGCAGCGGTTTAGCGCCACCTGCAGCCCAGGGCGTGATCCTGGAGACCCTGGATCCAGTCCCATGTCAGGCTCTCTGCGTGGAGCCTGCTTCTCCCTCCGCCTGTATCTCTGCCTCTCTCTCTGTGTCTCTGTGAATAAATAAATAAAATATTTTTAAAAAATGATTATTAAAAAGAGCAATGCAGATACTTGACTCCTTCCTTGATCAATGTAATGAAAGAGTCATCTTGGAGCAATGTGAAGAAGAAGAGGCGAGAGCAACCCCTGGATCAGCCAAAGCCCGTGCACCGCTGCATCCCCACGTACAGTGCTTATGCCCTGCCGCTGTCACCACCATGCCCAAAAGAAAGGCTGAAGGAGATGCTAAAGGAAATAAAGCCAAGGTGAAGGATGAGCCACAGAGAAGATCTGCAAGGTTATCTGCTAAACCTGCTCCTCCAAAGCCAGAGCGCAAGCTTAAAAAGGCCCCTGCAAAAAGGGAGAGAAGGTACACAAAGGGAAAAAAGGGGAAAGGTAATGCTGGCAAGGATGGAAATAACCCTGCAGGAAATGGAGATGCCAAAACAGACCAGGCACAGAAAGCTGAAGGTGCTGGAGATGCCAAGTGAAGTGTGTGCATTTTTGATAACTATGTACTTCTGGTGACTATACAGTTTGAAATACTAATTTTTTATCAAGCTTCATAAAAATACAGAGAAAGAATCATCTTAATACCATGCTTCAAATATCCTAATGATTATTACAGGAGAGAGGAGTTATAAGTTTTCTGCAGGGCTGAAGGGCAAAGCTAGCATGGGTGGAAGTTGGAGGGGAGCAGGTAGCAGATAAATAGAGGGAGAGTATACTGATGGTGGAGGCTGTCCAGTGGGTAAGTCCACCTTCTACACCTTTGTCATCAAGATGTCATGTGCAAACTAGTGTGTAAAACACTGATTTAGAATAAGAGAAGTAGCAACACAAAGTCTATATGCAGTTGTTTGGGTCTTTCTACTGCTTTGTCTTTAAAGTAATTATAAAATTCCTCACCTGCATGGGGTAGGGGATGGAGAATTTTTAAGTGTCCTTGCTTGCTTGTAGTTATAATGCTATTCTGTTCAGATAAACAGTCTTTAATACCATTAAATGTGTTTAACAGTTTTTTTAATGATAATGAAAATTAAGTGAAATAATATGTGTAGAAACCTTGAGCCTGGGAACTGTTACAGAGTAGATGCTCAGTATAATTTTACTGAAAAGAAATCAGCAACTTGCTTTGCATACTTGTCTATGCTGGTCTTTGAAAAGTTTTAGAGAAGAGCCTGGCCACCTGTGTCCAGGCTGGCATTTCCTATTTGAGTTTGGCATGTCCTGTTTGGCTCCTCTGCATAGTGTTCACCCTCTTACCTCTGAATACTGCTTCTAAAATCCAAAGTAAAAAAAAGAGTTTGAAAGCTTCATAGACCTGAGTTCAAAGCACTAGTTCAAAACATTACCTCGTATATCATTTTCTGGCATTGGCCATGTTACTTAACCTCTCCGTGTTTTTTTTTTACTTATGAAAATGGGATCAGTATACCTCACCTTGAGGGTAGATGGAGGCTTAAATGAGAACCTTTAAAGAGTGCCTGAACATATATAGAGTAGGTGTTCTGTAAATGGCTAATTTATTTGTTCTCCACCGAAAGATGTTACAGAGACGTGTTTTTTTTCCCCTTCAATCTTACCTCAAACTTCTTTGCCCACATTAGTAGTATTTCTGAATAGTTTTGTATAAACTTTCAGGAAACCTCATGTGACATTATTTTTAGAATGCCTTTGCTTGCAGCCTTATTCCCTCCTCACTCACCTTCATGGCTGTCACCTAACTAAGCACTCAGAAGGGAAATGTTGTGTTTAATCAGTTGCAAAACTCTAGTAACTGATTTAAATATTCTGGTCTGGAATGCTCTTTACTCAGGGGCCAACTGAGCAGGTAATTTGAGGGGTGCTCCCCTCATAGCTCCAAGTTCAAAGCATTGGGGAATTTCATCATTGAATTTTCATCCCTTGGGTTTTTGTATTTATCCATTTAACAAATATTTATTGAGTTCTTATACTGTGATAGGCAGTGTGCTAGGTACTGGGATCAATGAACATACAGACAAGATGTTATATTCTGATGGGGGAATGGAAAATAACTACAAAACAATTAAATTATAAGATGTCAGTGGCAAGGGCCATGAAGAAAAATAAAACAGTGTAAGGGTATAGGAAGAAGGCCATATAGAAAAATCCATTAAAAGTCTCTGAGGAAAGAAGAGAAAATGAGTGAAAATATCAGTGAGGATGACAGAACATCAGAGACTCCTAACTCTGGGAAATGAACAAGGGATAGTGAAAGGGGAGGTGGGCGGGGGATGGAGTGACTGGGTGACGGGCACTGAGGGGGGCACTTGACGGGATGAGCATTGGGTGATATGCTATATGTTGGCAAATTGAGCTCCAATAAAAAATAAATAAATTTAAACAAACAAAAAAGGTCTCTGAGGAGTTGCTATTTCAGCAGAGGGAAAGTTTGAGAAGGTATAACTAGAAAAGTACCCAAAACCAGGTCTGGTAGGGACTCATGGGCTGTAGTGAGAGGTTTGCATTCTATTTTTCCCCAGAGGCTTTGAGCAGGAAGGTTACATGGTTTGACTTATTCTTTTGGTTTTTTTTTAATTGCCATATAGAAATTTGACGTTGTTTTGGTGTAGATTCATGGAAGTACCAATACCAACATCACAGTGAGGACACAGAACAGTTTCATCACCCAGAAACTTCCTCCTAATGTCCCTTTGTAGTCACAAACTCCCCGTCTCTGACATTTGGCAACTACGGCTCTACTTTCCATCATGACCATTTTGTCTTTCTGAGGATTGTGAGGTCAGGGGAATCATACCATATATAACCTTCTGAGGCTGCTTCATTCCCTGAGCACAATGCCTTAGAGATTCATCCATGTTGTTGTGGGTGTCAATAGTTTGTTCGTTTTTGCTGGATACATATTGTGTGGTTGTACCACAGTTTGTCTATTCATTTACCCTTGAAGGACAATTGGGTTGTTTCCAGGTTTGGGCAGTTACGAATAGAGCTGCTATAAACATTTGTGCTCAGGTTTTTGTATGAACACACATTTTTGGATCTCTAGGATAAACACCCAACTGTTGGATCGCTGGGACATAACAAAAAATTTGCACTTGATTTGTTAAGAAACTGCCAAACCGTTTCCAGTGTGGCTTTACCATTTTGCATTCCCATCAGCGATGTGTAAAAGCTCCACTTACTCTGCATTCTTTTTTTTTTTATTTACTTATTCCTGAGAGATGCAAAGAGAGAGGCAGAGGGAGAAGCAGGGTCCATGCAAGGAGCCTGATACGGGACTCAGTCCTGGGACTCTAAGGATCATGCCCCGAGCCAAAGGCAGATGCTCAACCGCTGAGCCACCCAGGTGTCCCGTACTCTGCATTCTTGTCAGCACTTGTCATTGTCAGCATTTTTCATTTTAGCCATTCTAATAGTTTATTATTTCTTTCCATGGTTTTAATTTGCATTTACCTAGTAGCCAATGATATTGAATATCTTTTCACATGTTTATTTGCTATCCTTATATCCTTTTTAGTGAGGTTCTGTTCAAGTCTGTTACCCATTTTTTAAATTGCTGTTGTGTTTCTTACTATTTAGTTTGGAGTATTCTTTATATCTTGTGGATATCAGTGCTTTCTTGAATATGTGTTCTGTAAATTGTTAACTTGTTTTTAAGGAATCATTCTGGATTCTGTGTGGGAGGGATGCTGTAGTGTGGAGGGGTGGAAGCAGAAGGATCAGCAGCAGATTATTGTAGTAGTCCATGGGGAAAGATGATGGCAATTTGGATTAAAGTCATTTGGATGTAAGAGGTGAGAAGAGGTAAAAATCAAATAAACTTTTGAAAGTAAAGCCATCTGAACTTGATGATGGGTAGAATGTGAAATGTGAAGGAAAAGAGATGTCAAGAATGGCTATAGTGATGGAAGGGCTGAGAATTTAAATATAACTCAGGTATGGTATCTGCCCTTAAGAAGCTCTCAGACTGGGGATCCCTGGGTGGCGCAGTGGTTTGGCGCCTGCCTTTGGCCCAGGGCGCGATCCTGGAGACCCGGGATCGAATCCCACGTCGGGCTCCCGGTGCATGGAGCCTGCTTCTCCCTCTGCCTGTGTCTCTGCCTCTCTCTCTCTCTGTATGTGACTATCATAAATAAATAAAGAAAAAAAATATTTAAAAAAAAGAAGCTCTCAGACTAGTAAAAGGAGACTTACTGTAAGCAGTTTACAGAATACAACCGAGTGTGCTCAGAGAGATCATGTGAAAAGAACTAGGATATTGCAGGTGATGGAAAATTTACTAAGGGTAATATTTGTGAGGCCAGCTCTCTGGACAGCCACTCTCAGACTTCAGTGTCTGTAAGAATCAGGTGAGAAGTTTATTAGAAATGAGCTGGTTAGGCTCCTGCCCCAAAAGTAAGAAGCCTGTGGTTAGCAACACCACAGATCATTCTGTGTAGGGGATTGGTTGACCATTACGAGAAACCTTTGGGGGAACTGGGAGGACTTCAGACAAGTGATGCCAGAGTTTCAATGTTCAGTGGGAATTATGACTTGAAGGAAGCTGTGGAGAGGGCAGCCAGGCATGGGTTAGCTTTTGTGGGAAGAGAAAGAGTAAAGGCTTGGAAGAATGATAGAGACTGGCTGGATCCTAGAGTAGTATAGTATAGGTGGGGTGATGATGATGACTATTGACCAGAGAGCATGTGTCTGGGAGTTAGTGATGAATCATGGAAATTCCTGTGCTCAATGAGTCTAAAGTTGTTGCCACCACCCAGCAGCTGCCCAGGTACTAACAAGAGGCCTGCCATAGTGAAAGGTATCTGGCAGTCCAGTGCTGGGTGTGCAGAGTGACTGTCTCGTGACCAAGTGCCTTTGAGGAGAGAATGAGCCAGCTGGGGGTACTGTGTGTAGAGATTTGCAGAAGGATGCCCTGTCTCTAGGACCACACTGGGTCTTCTTTGAAGCTTACAGACTCTGTATCTCCTGTTCACACATGATCTTGCCAACTTACCAAGGTTGTTGAGCCCCATCTTCCTGTAGCATGACTACTACTCACTGTGTGTCAAGCATAGTTCAAAACACTTTACACGGATTAACCCATTTAATTCTCCCAACAAGCCTGTGGATGAGATAGAATGGCTATTTCTGTTTTATGATGAACAACTGAGGCACTGAAATATGAATGACTGGCTCTAGGGTGCAGTGCTACAGAGTAGAAGAGCTGGCATTATTAAGCAAGTAGTTTTGACTTCAGAGCCCATGGTTTTAACTGTTATGTCACATACGCCCTCTGGGGGCATCTGTAGAGGGTGAGAGGCTGGAGAAGCCTGAGTGGCAGCAGTAACACATGCGCTGTGCTTACAGTAGCCCAGTCCTTGGGCGACATTTGTGGGGTTTTCCCTGCAGGTACTATTTCAGTAATACACTTTTATGTCAGAAGTTTTCTTCTTTGATTTTAGCTTTTGGGTTAAAACTTACTGTTTTTATTCTTTCTTGTCTAGTTAATAGCAATATGGTATATCTATTGTGAAATTTGAAAGAGTAACATAAGGTGTTGTAGTATCATGATGCTCCTTAAAATTGTTGTTATATGTGGAACTGTTTGCCCATACACTAAATGGCCCCAGGTTATTTTAGAGTTCTTTTAAATCTGTCTTTCTCCATAACTTCCTGTGCTTCAAGCAGCTAGCGTGTTTTCCTACAGCAAAATTCTTTCTGATTTATCCCGTCTGTTTGGATGAAGTCAGGGAAGGCAAGCGACCAAATATATGTGCATTGTTTACTAAGGAAAAATCAATAGGCTCTGACTAACAGGCTTTTCTTCTCTTTTCTGTAGATTTCAGAGAGAGGTACAATAAACTGATGGGTCTGAGGGCACTCCCACTTTCTTTTCTTCTTTCTTTTCTTTCTTTTTAAGATTTTACTTATTTATTTATTGGGGGCCATGGGGGGGGGGGGAGATTGGTGCTAGGATCATATAAGCCAAAGGCAGACACTTAACTGACTGAGCCACCCAGGTGCCCCTTTCCTACCTTATTTCAAGGTTCTAAACTGCTGCTGTACCAAATTTCTGTAGACTGGGAGTTTAAACAACAGACATGTATTTCTTACAGTTCCAGAGGCTGGGAAGCCCACAAGTCAGGGTATTCAGTGTATTGGGTTCTAGTAAGAGCCTTCTTCCTGGTTCATAGAAGGCCATCTTTTTGCTGTCCTAATATTGTGGAGAGCAGGAAAAGAGGAAGTAAGCTTTCTTAGTGTCTCTTCTTAGAAAGGCACTAATCCAATCCCATCATGAAGGCTCTACCCTCATGACCTGATTATCTCCCAAAGGCCTCATCTCCAAATACCATCATGTTGGGGATTAGAGGGGTTCAACACAGGAATTTGTGGGGGATACAAACATTTACTGCATAGCAGTTGAGTAGTTGAGTTTGCTACACTAGAGACCTCCAGACAGTGCAGAAGGAGTGTGTAGTGTGATCTAGGAGAGTTTTAAAGTTCTCTTGGCAGAGAGAGAGCTGGAGTTCTAGGGAGGCTTCTGAACCTAGAGCTGAGTTTTGAAAGATGAATGGAGTACACTGATCCCATGGGGTGGGGTGGGGCTTAGAGAAGAATAAAATCAGATGCCATTCCAAGAGGCAGGAACAGCATGTACAAGAACACATGGCAAGTGAGCAGATATGTGTTAGTGAATGTAATGGTGCCACATGAGGCTGGAGACAAAGCTGGCACAGATCAGAAGGGGCCTCAGTGCTGCATGGAAGGGCTTGGGCTGACATCAAGGAGCAGCTGCTGTGTTTAAGTAGGGTAGTGACCTGGGCAGGTTTGTGTTTTTAAAAAATGTCTCTGACAGTCTATGCTGTGGAAATGCATTTGGAGGAGACCTAAATATATGCAGGGAAACCAGGAAGTACACTTCTGCAGTGGTCTACGCAAGAGATTACATGTCCGAGCTAGAAGTTGAGAGCGATGAAGTGACTGTCAAAGCTTCCCTTTTATTGAGCCCCACATCCAGAATAATCTCCTCTGTTATGGGGCTGTCTGAAAGTAAATTTGATATGGTCTCTGTCCTCAAAAAGCTTATAATACAGAAACATCTAAGAAACCATTGGCAGTGCCAAAGATGGATTCACTAAGTTTCTTTGATTCACGAATGTCTTTTGAATGTTTTCTATGTACCAACCCTTTCTGGTTGGTGCTCGAGATGTGGCAGTTAAAAAAAAAATCAACAAAATTCCTGTCCTTATGGGGATCACGTTCAAGTTGTAGGGAGCACAGAAAGGAGACACGACAAAGGTAAGATACATGTTATGTGACAGTGGGTATTACAGACAAAAGAGGGAAGGGGGAGAGGGGTGTTGGAAGAGGGGCTGCAATTTTTTAAAAGGTAACATTTGAATAAAGAGCTAAAGGGGGAAAGGGAATGGTATCCTAAATATACAAATATAGAGACTAAAATACCTTTCTGGAGCCATCATAGTGTAGCAACTTTGAACATGAGCTTTGGGAAAAGGCAGACTTTAATTTGAATCCTGGCTCCATGCCATGCTGGCTGGGTGACCTAAGATATGTTATTTCACCTCCTTGAATGTGGATTTCCTTATCCCTAAAGTAGAGATTGGTGACATTCATCTCCCAGGATTGCTGTCAGGATGGAAAGAGATGCTTGCTTAGTGCTGAGCCTGGTGCATCGAAAGTGCTCATTGTGTGGTACATACTCAATGTTAGAGATGATTCTGGTAGAGCATCACCAAGGAAAAGGGCCCTGGGAGGTACACCAGGGGGTCTGAAACAGGATTTCCTGACTAGGGCTCTCAGCTCTGCTGTTGTAGAACTGAGCCATGGGCCCTGGGGGCAGAGAGGCAAAAGTTCCAGAACAGCCTTTTCAGTAAAGAGTACAGGAGAGCCTGGAGACCCAGTGTCCTGCCATGTTGTGTGGTCCTCCAAAGTCTCTGCATCTTGGGAAGGATTCTGTCCTGAGGCAGGTCCCAATTCCCTGGGAAAGGATGTGAGAAAAGCTTTATGTGCTTTAAAGAAATAATGGAGGTGAAAATTGGTGGGTGTGAAGGCGAGTCTGGCTTTTGTTCAGCAGTTTTACTGGTGAGCACAACAGAAATGGTTGTTTTCTGCGGGGGCTAGAGGAGGCAGCTGCCAAAAAAGCCCTTCCTTGCCTGCGAGTGACAGAGGAGAGGGCTGCTCTCTGGAAGGAGTCGGCAGCAGCTGCTGGGGAATCTGGGTGGAAATCTAGGATATGAAAGCTCTGCTTCCCGTGGGCGCTTCCCTCTGCCTGTCGCATGTCATCAACCATTGGTATCATGGTGCCTGCCTGAGGGGGGCATTACTGCCTCTTGGCTAAGGCTAGCCATTTCCCAAGACTGCTTTAGGGGGAGGGTCTGGGAGCAGCAAGCCACTGCAGAGCAGGGGAGTGAGTGAGAGTACAGCATTGGTTGGGATTCCTCTAATCTAGTCCTTTTTCCTTTTTCTCATTGTCCAAGTCCTCTGTTTTCTTTTCATCTATTCTGTTTCATTATTTTATTTATCTACCCCTCATTCTTTTTCTTCTTTTTCCTTCCATCCTCATTTTCTTCTTAGATTTTTCTTTTTTCCCCCCTTTGTTCCTCCTTTTCATCTATTCATTTGTTAATTCATTATTAATCCATCAAGCATGTTCTCTGCACAGTGCTAGCCCGGGGCACTGATAACACCTTCCCTGCACTCAGGAACTCAGCTGCTGCAGTAAGAGGGAGGAGGGGAAATAAACAGGCAAAGCCTGCAGTGAAGGACCTAGACCCTAGAGTCAGACAGACCTGGTTGGAATTTGCTACTTACTCATGTGTTATGTTGGGCAAGTTACTGAACCTTTCTGAGCCTCACATGCTACAGCACTCAATCAGAGTACTAGACCCTTCTTCCTAGGATTGCTGGGAGTGCAGGAGGGAGTGCAGGTAATGTGCTTAGCAGAGTATCAGGCATGGAGCAAGAATTCAGGCAATGTTATTAATATATTCTGACAAATATTATTAGGCATCAAGATAAAGGAAGGGAGAGAGAGGAAACCACTTTTCTGTGTCTGGTTCTTGCCCCTGAAAGTAAGCATCAAAGATATGCAACAGAGTTCCTCAGTCCTCATTTTATAGATAAGCAAAGAAGCCTGTGAGTAGAGAGGTGACCTGCCTTGGGGATGCCTAGGGGTACAGTAGAGTCCACCATCTGGGTCGAATCTTCATACCACACAGAATCCTGGTGGCAGCTGTGCAAGTTACTCTACCTTTTGGGCCTCAGTTTCCTCTGTATGTAAAGTGGATGATAACAAAGGATTACTATTAGGACTAATTGGTTTAATATATGACCAGGGCTTAAAACAGGACCTAGCACCTAGGAAATAGTATAAAAATATTAGCTGCTATTACTATTGTTATTAGGATTACTGTCATCATTTTCACTATTGTCAGGGTCACACAGAAGGCCAGTGGTAGTGGTCACTACTCACCTCCTTTAGTGGAAATATGTATGCTAACCTTGCCCATACCAGCCCCTTTGTGCGAGCAGCGAGGCTGCCAGCTTTCCTAGCCTGCAAGAGGGAGTTATGTCCCCATAATTGCAGCTGAGCCCGCATAATTGAGCTGTTCCCAGAACCTTCTGAACCAGTGCCTGGATTCAGGCTCTCTGAGGTGAAGGGCACTGCAGAGTCCGTCACAATGCTGCCCAGTAGGTGTCAGGTTACAGGGAGTACCCCACTGAGGTTTAGCACCAGGAGAGTTAGGGGAGAGTAGGCCAGCAAGCCAGGGCTGTGCAGTCGTTGAAGGGCTGCATCTGGAGACAGACTAGACTGATGTAGAGGCAAGATTGAATTTTGCCACTGACCTGGTACATGGTGGTCTGCAGGTCACTTCACCCCCTTCAACCTTAGTTTCTCATCTGTAAAGTGGGTTAATGGTACTATTTGCTTCACAGGGTTCTGTGAGGATTAGTGAGATGATGCTTGTAATGAGCTCAGTGCTAGGAAGCAAGTGGGTCACATGGTGGCTATTACTTTCTGCTATTTAATAGAAAAGTGCTCCCTGTCTGGAGAGGGTGAAGTGAATGACTGGGAACTAGGCATTGATATGCAGAGAATCTTATATTTTAATTGTAGTAATTTGGAGTCAGAAAAAAAACACGAGCTAAAGACTCAGGAGACCTGTGTTCTGGGCCTGGGCTAGCCTCTACTTCATTGAGTGATCCTAGATAACTCTCTTCCTTGTGTGTGTAGTCTCCCCATCAGGTAACAGGTCATGGGAGTGGGGCTGCCACACTGCTTAGTTCTGTGTCTTTCACAGGGGCCCTCTCCAGGTCCAGACCCTCCAGGTAACTGTCTCTGCCCATGCCCCCCGGAATCCCAGAGTTCTTTACCAGATACTTCCTCAGTGTGCAGTGTGTCAGTCCTGCATCCAAGTGCTGTGCACGGTGCCAGGATGAGAATGAAGTGGGCAGGGTCATGGGGGAGTCTGGCAGGAAGTGAACCCACTCTCAATATAAGGAAAATGCTGCAGGATAAGGGAAAAAGATGCACAGTGGGCCCCCCCCTTATCCGCGGTTTCACTTCCCGCAGGTTCAGCTACCTGTGGTCAACCTCTATCTGGAAGCAGATGGTCTCCTGTGGTAGCGTCAGAAGGTCATAGCAGCCTCTATGCTGTGTCACCATACCTACATCATCCGCTTCACTTCTTCTCATCACGTAGGCATTTTATCATCTCACATCATCATAAGAAGGGTGAGTACAGGACAACAAGCTATTTTGAGGAAGAAACCGTGTTCATATAGCTATTATTACAGTGTATGGTAATAATTGTTCTATTTTATTATTAGCTATTGTTGTCAATCCCTTACAGTACCTAATACATAAATTAAACTTTATCATAGGAAGAAAACATAGCATAGAGCGTATTTGATACCATCGGTGGTTTCAGGCACCCGCAGGGTGTGTAGGAACATACCTTCTGTGAATAAAGGGGGCCTACTGTAGTTGGTGAAGGGCACTAGGGTCAGTATTAAATGGAATGGTCAGGAAAGGACGCTGAGGAAGTGACATCCTGAATGACAAGGAGGCGGCAAGGGGAAGACAAGAAAATTCTGGGCAGAGGGAAGAGCAAGTGCTGAGACCTGAGGGTATTGGGGCAGGGATGCTAGAGAGTGAAATCAGCTTGTTTGAGAAATAGAAAGGCCAGTTTGGATATAGAAAATGAGCTAAAGGAAGGGAGTCCAGGTGATGTGTCTTTTCCTCCCCTCGAGGCCGTGAAAGAAGCTTGAGTGCTATCCAGACCACAGTGGGGACCACTGAGGGGTGGGAGTCACAGCAGGGAAGCAGGTGCCAGGGCAGGAAGGGCAGAGGGGAGCTTCCTTGTTGGTCCAGGTGAGGATGATGATGGCTTGGACCCTAGTGGTAGCTGTGGAGTTGGAAGAAGTAGATGCACTCAGAGGCTGTGTTGGGGAGGAGAGTTGATGGCCTGTGGAGGGTGGCTGGAGAGGGGAGAATTATGGGATCTTCCCACATTTCTGTCTTAAACAACCAAGTGTGGTATTTACTGAGATGGGAAGATGAAGAGAGGGCAGTTTGGGGTGGGGAGATGGCAGAAAATGGAGTTCTGTTTGGGATCTGATAAATTTAAGATGTTTCATAGCATGCTTTTGCTGCTCTCCAGAGTAAACTTGCTAAATTACTCATTAGGATGGCACCTGCCTGCCAGAAGCACCGCCAGGCTGGCCATCTGCCCTGCCAAGCTTAGACAGGAGGCTGCGGACACCTGAAGGTGATAGGATTGGATGTGCAGTACTCAGCCTGGTTTCCACGGGCTGTGCTCTTTCCCTGTCTCTCTTTTCCTACTTCTGTCTCTCTCTGTCTCCCTGTCTCTCTCTTGCTCTCTTTCTGTCCCTCTCTATGCCCTTCTCTGTCTCTGTGTCTCCCTGTCTCTCTGTGTGTGTCTCTCTGTGTGTCTGTCTCTCTTTTACCTGTCAATAGCTTCGTTTAGATGTTCCAGATAAAGTTGGCGTTTCCTTTCATTTCAGTCCTTCTTCCTTTCTCCAAGTGAGCCTCTCACTCTCAGAGTGAGCCTCTCCTGTGTCTCTAGGAAGAAGGTTATTTATTTGGCTCTGTGTGTTTTCTGATCTGGCACAGGAAACACCGTGTCTGGTTCCTGGACTGTAGTAATGCTGGCATCTCTTCTTGACTCTGGGCTCCCAGCTGTACCTACTACTATCTCTAACTCAGTGATTCTGTAGCCAGACAAGGTCCCTCCCCTCAAACCACAGGGACAAGTGTGCACAGGGCTTTGCAGGGACACAAAGCAGCTCTCTTAGTCTTAGTTGGTTGGTGAGAGTAGTCATGGAAGCCTCCCTAAGGGAGAAGGGAATGAGCTGCATTAGAAGTAACCAGCTAAAGAACATAGAGCGAAGGGAAGGTCATGCCAGGCAGAGGGAACAGAGATGTAAAATCATTGCATGGGGGCCAGGGCGTAGGTGACCAGAACTCTGAGCAGCTCTATACACTAAGCTATGTTTATGGAACCCTAGAAGAAGCCAGATTGCAGATTCAAGGAAGCCCAAGGTACCGTGACATGAGAGAAATCAATAGGCCCATGCCCCAGAAAGCCCTGGGTTTGAATCCTATTACCATTGAGGGGCAGTGCTGCCTAGTGATTAGGATCATGCTCACAGGAGCCTGGTTGCCTGGGTTTGAATCGAAACTCTGCCTCTTAGCAGTGTAACTTTGGGTCTCATTGTCCACTTTTGTAAAGTGTAGGTGATAATAGCACACCTACCTCATAAGACTAGAGGAAGCATGAGTTAATATGTGTCTGGTGCTTAGAACAATGCCTGACAGAACTGTGATGATTATTTACAAATTGAGTGACCACATAAATTCCTTATCATTTTTGGTCCTCAGTTTCTTCCTCTGTAAAGTGGGGGTAATGGCACTTCCTGAGCAGGATTCATATATATTTATATCCTGGAAACAATAGCACTGTGTTTGGCACTTCATAGCTGCTCAGTAAATGATAGCAGTAAGTTTTTTTTTTTTTTTAAAGATTGTATTTATTTATTCATAGAGACACACACACACAGAGAGAGAGAGAAAGAGAGAGGGAGAGGCAGAGACACAGGCAGAGGGAGAAGCAGGCTCCATGCAACAAGCCTGATGTGGGACTCGATCCCAGGTCTCCAGGATCACCCCCTGGGCTGCAGGCGGTGCTAAACCGCTGTGCCACCGGGGCTGCCCGATAGCAGTAAGTTTTACATTACAAGCCCTATAGAAGGGAGTTCTGCATGGACTAAGAAATGGTATCAACTTCCAAGTCCCTTTCAAATTCAAAATTAGGAGCAGCCAGGTGGCTCAGCGATTTAGTGCTGCCTTCCTCCCAGGGCGTGATCCTGGAGAGCCAGGACTGAGTCCCACATCAGGCTTCCTGCATAGAGCCCGCTTCTCCCTCTGCCACCTCTCTCTCTCTGTCTCTGTCTCATGAATAAATAAATAAAATCTTTAAAAAAATTCAAAATTAGTTCCTGAAAAAGCAGCTCTGATTTAATGGAGAAATGGAAGATAAAGAATTAGGAAGAAAAGAAGGAAAGGAAGGAAGAAGAGAGGGACGCCTGGGTGGCTCAGTGGTTAAGCACCTGCCTTTGGCTCAGGGCATGATCCTGGAGTCCCAGGATCAAGTCCCACATCAGACTCCCTGAATGGAGCCTGCTTCTCCTGCCGCCTATGTCTGTGCCTCTCTCTCTGTGTGTCTCTCATGGATAAATAAATAAAAATCTAAGAAAAAAAAAAAAAAGGAAGGGAGAAGAGATGGAGGGGGGAAGGGGGAAGGAAAGAAAGCCTCCTTGGAAACACTCTTTGTAAATGGGACAAAGACAAAAAAGATGGAGTTGATGCCACCCAACTTATATTTTCTGAGCAATCCCATATGCAAGATGAAGTACTGGCAGCTCTGCTGAGGGTATCATCAAGGAGGGTCCCCCACTGTATTCTGCTGTTCCCAGCCATACTATGCACCCCACTGGCATACCCAAAATCTCAAAACCTCCTGACTTCATACAGAGATAATCCAAATGTGTTTCCTGGCCTGTTGCTGCAGAGGGAGGTGTGGGCAAGAGGCCCTTCAGGCAGGTGCTGCTCCAAGGGCACAGGCATTGGAGAACAGAGACCCACAGTGATTGTGCAGAGACTTGGATATTTCCTTGAATACTATTTTCCCCATTGTATACAATAGCCAGGTTTTCTCGACAAGATCAGGACATAGGGGCTTTCTGAGTTTTCACTGGCAGGGATTGAGGGAGCAGAACATTCTCCCTGCAGAGAATGCAGAGCTTGGAAGTGGCTAGCCCTTGAGTTTCCAACCAGGTAGATGGGCATGGCAGCCATAGCTCTAGGAGTTGCAGATGCTCTCCCAGGAGTTAGGAAGTAGATCCTCCTGGGGGAATGCTTGGGGGCCAATCCTTGAAAGAGGGCTCTGGGACCCCAGTCATAGATTCAAGGCAGAGATTGGATACCACAGTCTTGTTGGATTACTGGGGGCTGATGAAGTAGAAACCCCAAATGACCACAGAAAAGAAAACCTAAGCAAGGTCAGCCCTTGGGCCACTCAGATATTTAATGTTAGGGGTAATAGGCAGTGGTATTTTGACCTCAGGATTATACAGGAGCCTGGGGTGCACATGGACAAGCTCTCTGTGTAACTGCAGGAAAGGTGATCTGGGGACCCGAGAAGTCCCAGCCTTTGCAGTTGGTTTTAGAAAAGTGAGTTAAACCTAACCCCTTTCAAACAGGGCCACAGGGAGCATTGATTAGAATTTTCTCAGGAAATAGAGAAAGAATCAATCAATTAATTCTATTATCTACTGAGGTTGTACAAGGTGCTATGGATACAGAGCTGGAGTACAGACCCTGCCTTCAGTGATCCCGAAATCTAAGCCAGTCATTGCTGTATTAGGAGCCAATACATGACATACAATCACAAACTTGATGGTATAGATTGATAAGCATTTGTTTTATTCATGCTTCTTCAAGTTGACTGGGAGCTGACGCATCTTGGTGGGGCTCATCTGGATGACTCTAAGGTACTGCTTGGGTCTAAGTCTTCTCCAGGTGTCTCTGTTCCTCATCAGATCCACAGGACATGTTCTCATGGCACTGGCAGAGGTACAAGAAGGCAAGTGGAAACATGTGATGTCTCTTAGGTCTGTGGCTCAGAACTGGTGTACTATCACATCAGCCAAAATTAGTCACATGGCTGAGCCCAAAGTCAGTGGGCAAAGGAGTCACTCAGCTTCAAGTGGAAACAACTGCAAAATCACTTGACAAACTGTAGATTCTGGGAGAAGTATAGAATTTTAACGAATAATTCAAACTATCAAATTGCCCACCCCAACGTAGGTGTGTTCATCTATGTACAAATCATGAATATTTTACACATATACTGTAACCACAAAATGTACACACAAAAAAGAATTTAGATTGAAAATTTGGAAATAAAAATTCAAACAATTTTTTACATACACTGCAGTGCATCATTTTGAAAAGCCTTAGGGGATGCACTTCCCATTTTGGATGTTCTGATCCAGAGAAGTATTTCTCAAAATGTGGTATATACAACAACTGCAGCAAATCATTTGATGAGCTTGTTAAATGCTTATTCTGGGCTACTTTTCCAACCTACAGAATCAGAGCCTCTGAGGGTGAAGCCTAGAATTTGTATTGCTAGGAGCTCCAGGTGATATGGGTATATAATAGTTTGAGACTTGTGAACCAACAAAGCAGTCAGCCTCTGGTGGAAAGAAATTGAAAAGTGGTTTCCAAGAACATTGGAATACCCCCCTTACCCATTCTGGAGTGTGCTAGGGGTGGTCAGGAAGGCCGTCCTGATTGAGTGGTGCAGGAGGTGAGTACTGAAGGAAGGGGGGATTTAACCATGATGTGTGGAGAAAGCTGAGCCGGGCAGAGGTCTCTGCATGTGGAAGAGCTGTCCTTGAGAAAGGACCTGCCATGTTCAGGGAGCCCTATGGTTAGCACATGTGGAGCAGAGGATAAGGAAGGCATCCTGAAGAGTGAGTTAACAGATAAATAAGGCTGAGCCAGAGAAATAAAAGGACAATGGATTGGGGGCAGAAGTGGTCTGATCCAAGCTGGAGGTGAGAGGGCTGGAGTTTCCATGCCTGAATGTGAATAAGATAAGGATCTTGGAGGCCATGGGCAACCACAGAAGAATTTTCTGCGGGAAGTGACATGATTATATGTAGGCAAGGGATTGGAAGTGGAAGCAGGTATGCAAGCTGTCACACTTGTACCCCAGAGAGATGAGGGTGCCCTGGCACTGCTGGGAGGAGAGAGAGGAGATTGGATGCCAGAGTTGTTTAGAGAGAATCTGTTGAGCACTAGAGAAGCACCAAAGGAGAACTGGGGAGGTATCTTTGAGGGTTGAGCCTGAGGGCGTGAATATGAAGTGGTGATGGAAGCAGAGCTGTTCACCCTGAGAAGTGGGGTTTGCCCAGAAGGGTCCACATTCTAGATGATCACCAAAGTGGGTACCTCTCTGGCCCCAGTTTAGAGTGAAAATCCCTGGAAATAATATTATGAAACACACCCCCAAACTACATATTGTTTATTTTGTAGTAAGGTAACATTGCTAAAAATCACCTTTATTTATTTTAAGGGCCTATTATGGGCAGCAATCACAGACGCAGCCCAAGATGGCCATTTAGTTCCAGACCTCAGGTGATCAGGAGCCGCTGTTTAGATTTTTAGCATGACCTTCAGATAAATGTCTAGATCAATCAGAGGCAAGCCAGTGTGATTGTCAGGTAACATTAAGCTTGTGTCTCAATCCTGCCTGGTGCTGCCTGGAAAGCTTTATAAATTCTGCCTGTAAATAAATCCTGTGGTTATTTTGTGGGTAACAGTTTTATATATAGTTGCTTTATAATTGTAGGTTAAAAACTTGAAGCTGCTTGATATAAATGCTCATGTACATGAGTATATTTTTGTGACCCTGTTTTGATATTTCTCCATTTGAATATATTTTGAATTGAGGTGGGTGGTCTCAAATAAATGGAAGACTCTCACTTCTCTCAATCCCTGGGAGACTCTCTTCCATATAATTTCCTGACATCTGGAGGTGCTCTCCAACAAGGGGAGGGAATTATTGATACAGAAGCCTCTCTCACCCACAAATCCTAGCTTTAAAGCCTGAATCCTTGGCTGGGGGCCCACAGTGTCCCACCTGTGGGAACAAGAGTGTTGCCACTCACAGGAGGTAAAGGCCTGTGTGAGTGGATTTGAACTCAAAGACAGTGGATACTTTCATGTAGATGTGGCTGAAACAGAGCTCTGCAGATGAAAGACCCCGCAGGTCTGTCTGTAGGTGGAGATGGAGCTGCTCCCTTGGCAGAGATGCAGGTTTGACCTTTTTTCAGGAAGTTAAGTATCTCTTAGCTTTGCAACTTGAGTGGCACAGCCTCTGGATTCTCCAGCTCACCCTAGGCTCCCACACCGCCAGTGCTCATCAGTATATTGATGAAGCTGAGCCCATGTTGTCTCCATGAATTTTTAAACTTTCTGCTCCTGCAGAAAGGGTTTTAGCAGCTGTTAATTACGCAAATGCTAGTTCCTAATGGGGAAGGAGGAAGAAAAATCTGTCAGCATTCACTGAACAGAAGCTGGAGAGAGAATTTATGATCTTGGTGTGTTTACATGAGGGAAGAGCTCACCAAAAATTAAATCAGATATTCCTTTGTATTATTCCAGCTTAGGCTTATGTGTCAGATGTTCTGATAGTTACTTTCCTTGTATATAATCGTATTTTTAGTCCTCACAAACAAAAGGTGAGTGTGGTTTAATTTCATTCATGTTATTTTAAACAAATTCACTCAACAAATATTTATTGATCCCCTACTACATTTTTCTAAATGCTTGGGATATAGCAGTGAACAAATCAGACAGTAATCTCTGTTCTTAGGGCACTTTCTATCAGAGGGAGCAGAGAATCAACAATAAGCAAAATAAATAAGTATATAGCTTTTAAAAAAAAAAAAGATTTATTTATTTGAGAGAGAGAGCAAGCACGCAGAGGTGGAGAGGGACAGAGGGAGAGAGAATCTCAAGCAGACTCCCCGCTAGGTAAGGAGCCTGGCACTGGGCTCAGTCTCACAACCACAGATCATGACCTGAGCCCCAATCAAGAGCAGGACACTTAACTGACTGAGCTGGTGCCCCCCAAAGTATATAGTTTAATGGAAGGCAATGCATGCTATGGAAAAAAGAACAAGTGGAATGGGGAAGGAGAGAACCAAAGTACCAGACGGTTTAACATTGGGTGGTTAGGAGGAGGCCTCACTGAGAAGGTGACATTTGAGCAAAAATCTGAATGACATGAGGGGGTAAGCCATGCAGGTTTCTGTAGCAAGAGTGTTCCAGGTGAAGGAACAGCCAGGGCAAAGGCAGCTCGTGAGCAGGAAGTTCAATTGTTGGAATTCATCTTCCTTTATTTTCTAAGTTATATGCCAGGCCTCAAATGTTCTTTAGCTAATGTCCCATTTTAAGAGATCCAGGTAATAGCCCCTGAAATATTAAGCAAGGACATTTGCAGAGCACTTTAAAGATTAAAAAGCAATTCCATGTGGGTCGATGGAAATATTCTGTACCCTGGTTGTGGTGGTGGTTACATAAATGAGTTAAAATTCATAGAACTCTACACCCAAAAAGTCTATTTTACTCTATGTTAGCTTATAAAATAAATATTTTGAAAAGCAACTTAATACACTTTATTTTGTCTGCTCAGAGACCTGTGAAGTAGGAAGGATAAGGATTAGTATCCCTGCTTTGCAGATCAAGAACCTGTGGCCTGGCTATTACTTAGTTGCAAGAGGCAGAGTTGGGTCTCAAAGTCAGATCCTTTCCAAAGCCAGTTCTTATGTAAATACTGCAGTCTCTGCCACTTTGTCTCCCACACTAGTGCTGACCATACTGTTTAGACCTTCAGGCAATGGGACATGCACAATGTTAAAAAACAATCAGAATAATAACAGCAGCTAACACAGATTGCCCATCATATGCCAGCATTGTTCTAGATGTATGTAAAGTCACTTAATGCTCACAAGCATCCTGTAAGGTAGATACTATTAGACTATCCCCACCTTACAGGTGAGAAAACTGAGGCACAGAGAGGTTAAGAAGTTTACCTGAGGCCACGTAGGTACTAGATCGCAGAACTGTGATTAGAACACAGGTCCTGTGGCTCCAGGGTCTGTGAGCATAACCTTCAGGCTTACTCCCTCTGTCCTGCAATGTCCAGCCCCAGAATGCTGAGGCAACGATAGTCTTTAACCTGATCTTGGTAGAGGTCTTGCACTTAAGAACCCCCCCTTTTTTATCAGAAAGGCATTATATTCTTTTTAGTTTAAGGTTCACAACAAATTAAGGGGAAAGTAGAGATTTCCCATATATCACCTAACTCACACACAAGTGTAGAATTTCCCACTATCAACTTCCCCACCTGAGGGTACATTTGTTACAATTGTTGAATGTACACTGACACATCATAATCACCCAAAGTCTGTAGTTCACTTTGTGGTTCACTCTTGGTGTTGTATATTCTATAGGTTTGGACAAATGTATAGTAATGTGTATCCATCAGTATGGTGTATGCTACAGAATATTTCTGCTCTCCTAAAACTCCAGGTGCTCTGCCTATTCAGTACCCACCCTTGCCCCAGCAACTCCAGGCAACCACCGATCATTTTACTGTCTTTGTAATTTTGCCTGTTCTAGAATGTGATATAATTGGGATTACAATTATACCATATGTAGCATTTCAGACTTGCTTCTTTCACTTAGTAATGCACATGTAAGGATCTCTGTGTCTTTGCATGGCTTGACAGCTCATTTTTTTTCCTACTGAATAATATTCCATTTTCTGGATTACCACGTTTTATTTATTCATTCACTACTGAAGGACATCTTGGTTGCTTTTAAGTTTTGGCAACTATGAGTAAACCTGCTAATATAAACATCACTGGTGGGTTTTTGCATGGTCGCAAGTTTTCAGCTCCATTGGGTAAATACCAAGGATCATAACTGCTGGATAATAAGAGTATGTTTAGTTTTACAAGAAACCACCAACCTGTCTTCCAAAGTGGCTTTACCATTTTGCATTCCCATTAGCCACATCTTACCCACATTTAGTGTTGTCATTGTTCCATTCTAATAGGTAGTATCTTGTTTTAATTTGTATTTTCCTGATGACATTCAAGGTGGAACATCTTTTCATAGATCTTATCTTCTGCCTTTTACCGTCTTTGGCCCATTTTTAAATTTATCAGCATGTGAACCAAGACTATGGTAGGAATGATGGAGAGGAGTAGATGATATTAAAGATGTTGGGAGAGACAGCAGTGACAGGGCCTGGTGACTGAGTGGCTGAAATGGTGAGGGTCAAGGAGTGACTATGAGAGTCCAGTTTCTGGCCTGAGTGGACAAATAGTGGTACTTCTGGGAGGAAGTGAGGGGTGGGGGCCCAAGTGCAAAAACTCATTTGAGGAAGTGAATCTGCAGTGTCTGTGAGCCATCTGAGCACAGGTGTTCACTCTCCTATCCAGGCTTATCAGTTGCTCATCTTTTCCCAAAGTAGCCAGTGTTACTTGTGAGGCAGCTCTTATTCTAATGGAGTCTTTTTCACTTTTAAAAAAGATTTTATGAAAAAATAAAATAAAAAAAATAAAAATAAAAAAGATTTTATGTATGTATGTATGTATGTACGAGCATTGAGGGGTGGGGGCAGAGGGAGATGGAGAGAATCTCAAGCAGACTGCCTGCTGAGGGTGTGGGGTGCTGATGCAGGGCTCAGTCTCACAACCTAGACAGAGATCATGACTCAAGCAGAAATCAAGAGTCCAGTGCTTAAATGAGCCACCCTGGCACCCTGTCTTTCCTACTTCCATGCAAAACTTGTGTCCCTATGATTTACATCTTACTTCTGTGTTGTGGCTCAACCGACAGTTCTGAGAAGTACCTTATTTTTACTCTTCCCAGTAAAGTCTTCCTTCCTGCCACAGCCCCCAAGAAGGAAGCTTGCAAAAGTTATTTTCTGCAAGTGTTTTTTTTTTTTTTTTCATTTTTCCTTTCTGGTGTGGCCACTCCTGCCCTCTAGTGGCCATTTGTGGGGCAGCATGGGGCTGTGTACTCCGCCTGGCTTACACCATTCTGTCCCAGAGAGATTTCCTACCCTTCTTTTCCTCCTAGAATCCTTCTCATCCCCACCTTGTCTCACTATCAGATTACATTTGACACTGAAGAGATATTCAGTGTCCAGTGGCACAAGAAATGAATGACCCACAGAATAGGAAAACACATTGCAAACTGCATAATCCAACTCGCTTCTTTCACACCCAAGGACCCCAATAATGGCCACAGCCTCCTAACTGGTCTGGCTGCTTCTATTCACACCCTCTACAGTCTGTTTTCCACTCCGTAGCTAGGTTGACTAGTCCGTGTCTCTCTGTTGCTTATTTTTGCACTTGAATTAAAATAGAAATTATCCTAAGTATGGCCCTTCATGATGTTGTCCCTCTACTTCTCTAAACATTTTCTTAGAAAAATCTCCTTCTTGTTTCCTGATTGGGCTGCCCTTCCTTCTATTCTTCAAATATACCTAGCTCTTTCCTACTTTAGGTCCTTTGCATATGTACTTCTCTTTCACCTTATCTTTCACGACTTAGCTGAAAGGTCATCTCAGAGAAGCCTTCCTTGGCCCAACACCACTTAATCTTTATAAAAGCACTCTATATTCCTTACTAGCACTTGCTGCAATCGAGGAATGTTTGTTCACTTTTTTTTTTAAAAAGATTTTATATATTTATTCATGAGAGACAGAGAGAGAGAGAGAGAGAGAGAGAGAGAGAGACATCGGCAGAGGGAGAAGCAGGCACCATGCAGGAATCCTGATGTGGGACTTGATCCCAGCATCGGGGATCACGCCCTGAGCCAAAGGCAGACACGCTCAACCGCTGGCCACCCAGGTACAGGATGAGCCTTTGACTAACACTGGAGTTGGTCAAAGGATAATGAGGTGATTTGTCTGCAGGTGTGGAATTCCCAACAGTGTAAGATTGACCAGAGTTCCCAAAGAAGGGGTTGTTAAATAATCTCTGAAGTCCAGTCAATTCTAGTATTTTATTAACTTTTCTATCCAGTATATTAAAAATGGAAGAGGTCCAGATTGAATAATGACTCAGTAGCTCATGTTGGACTAATCCTTTCATAGTTGATAATTATAAACTTTGGGTACAGTATTTGGGATCCCTGGGTGGTGCAGCGGTTTGGCGCCTGCCTTTGGCCCAGGGCGCGATCCTGGAGACTTGGGATCGAATCCCACGTCGGGCTCCCGGTGCATGGAGCCTGCTTCTCCCTCTGCCTGTGTCTCTGCCTCTCTCTCTCTCTCTGTGACTATCATAAAAAACAAAAACATAAAAAACAAAAACAAAAAAAACTTTGGGTACAGTATTTAAAAGAAACCATCTGATTTTCCTGGAGAGAAACAAAAGTAGGTAGAATCTGGGGAAGATATGACCCTTGAAAGAAGAGAATCAAACCCGCTAAGCGAGATCTACATTTATGTGCCTCTTTTCTTAAAGCATTCCCCAGTCCACATGGCATGGAGCAGCTAAACCAAAGCAGAAAGCTGCAGTTGTATTGGTTTGACAGGTTAGCAGAGTATAGGCTAACAAAGTAGCTGGAAAATGAGGAAAGCTAAAAAGATTCCCAGCTCCATCAATAAGTCTGACTGATGCCTCCTTTAAAACTGTATTGCAGTTCAACTCATTTCTGTTTTTCATACTTTCCCACATTTGCTAATCTTGGGAGCACTCTCCAATAAACTTCTCGCTTGCAACTCACCATAGCAGAGTTGGCTTCCTGGCTGAGGAAACTGACTTGCAACAATCCAATTGATATTTATGGAACATTACACTGAACTGTAGACTACCCATTCAAGTGCAAATGGAACATTCATTAAGATAGAGCTTACTGAGCCTACATGAGTTTCAATGAATGTCAGAGATGTCAAAAGTTTAGAACCTTATAGATTATGTTCCTTGCTCACAAATGAATCATATTAAAAATAATAAATTATCTGAAAGAGTGGTGGAATTTGAAAATTAAACATGTTTAAATAATACATGAGTCAAAAAAGAATCACAAAGAAATTAAGAATAATTTGAATTCAACCGTAATGAAAGTTATGAAATGCCAAGTTTCTGAGATGTAGCTAAAGCAATGTGTAGAGGGAAATGCATTGCTTTAAATGCTTATATTAAAAAAGATAAAAGGTTTAAAATTAATGGTTTATATTTCTATTTTAAGAATCTAGGGAAAAAAATCAAACTCTTAAATCCAAAGGAAGGAGAAGAAAGGAAGTAATAAAGAGCAGAAATGAAATACAAAACAAACAATGGAGAATATTGGAAAAGCTGCAAATTGATTCTTTAAAAGATTAACAAAATTTGTAAATTCCTAGCAACACAAATTAATCCAAAAGAGAGAAACAACAAATTTCTCCTATCAAGAATATCAGGGAAAATATCCTACAGGGAAAAAGATCCTCCAGAAAATGAAAACATAATAAAAAAATTTATGAATAAGCTTATGCCAGTAGATTTCAACAACTAAGAATGGACAAATTGCTTGAAATCACATATTGCAAATACTGAAATAAGAAACAGAGAATATGAATAGATTTATAAAACAGATTGAGTTCATTATTAAAAACTTTTCCATGAAGAGAACAGCCCCAGATGGCCTCGCTGTTGAATTCTTCCAATAATTTAAGAAAAAAGATAATACCAATATTACATAAACTCGTTCAGAAAATAGAAAAGGCAGGAACACTCCCCAGCATATTTTGTGAGCTCAACATTACCCTGGTACCAAAATCTAGCAAAGAGATTACCAGAAAAAGAAATTATAGACCAGTACTTTTCATGAACACGGATGCAAAAATCCTCAACAAAATATTATCAGATTGAATCCAGCAATATATAAAGCTGGTAATTAACTATAACCAAGTGGATTTATCTCAGGAATGCAAGTTTGGTTTAACATTGGAAAATCAATCAGTTGATTCACCACATTAAGCAAATAAGTGATTTTTAAAACTATAGTCTTCTCAGTTGAAAATCGCTTCGCAAATTCAACATCTGTTTCATGATAAAAACTCTCAGGCAACTAAGACTATTAAGGAACTATCTTTGATAAAGTGCATTTACAAAAATCTACAGCTAACATCTTAGTAATGTGAATTAGTGAACATTTTCCCGCTAAGATTAGGAAAAGGTAGGTACCTACTTTCATCATTTCCATTCAATAGTGGGATACTAGACACTGTAATGAAAGAGGTGAGGAAAGGAAAGGCTTTAAGGTTGGAAAAGGAGAAGTAGGGACGTCTGGGTGGCTCAACAGTTGAGTGTCTGCTGTTGGCTCAGGGCGTGATCCTGGAGTCCTGGGATCAAGTCCCACATCCGGCTCCCTGCTTGGAGCCTGCTTCTCCGTCTGCCTATGTCTGTGCCTCTCTCTCTCAATCTCTCTCTCTCTCTCTGTCTCTCATGAATAAATAAATAAAATCTTTTAAAAAAAAAAAAAGGAAAAGAAGAAGTAAAGATGTCTCTATTTGTAGATGACATGATTGCTTAAATAGAAAATTTTAGGAAATGTATAAACAACCACTAGAAACAATAATTGAATTTATCACATCAACATATTGACAACAATTGGCAAATATATGATACTAGCAGAAAACAAATGGAAATTGAAGCTTAAGGAACAGAGTCTTAAAATGCCACCCCCCCAAAAAAAACCCAGAAGAAATATTAGGAATCAGTTTAACAAAATACGTGCAACACTTCTATATTGAAAATTACAAAATATTTCGGAGAGAAACTAAAGAAGATATAGTAAGTAGAGTGCTCTATCATGTTCATAAAATAAAACATCCAGTAGTGTTGAGATCTTATTTCTACCCAAACTGAGCCGTGGATTCTGTATAATCCCAAACCATATCCCAACAGACTTACATACAAGTTGATTTTAAAATGCATATGAATATAGGACCTAGAATACTCTAAACAATCTTGAGAAAGAAAATCTAAGTTGGAGGACTCATTTTGTCTGATTTTAGGCCTTTAAAGCCGCAAAGCCATAGTAATCAAGGCTGTGTAAGGACAAACAGATCAATGGAGTATAATAGAGTGCAGAAATAGACCCATACATACACAATTCATTAGTGCCAAGAAAGCCACCAAAGCAATTCATTGGAGAAAAAATAGTTTCATAAATGGTGCTAAAAAACTGGATAAATGAACCCTACCTCATACCACTCGAAAAATCAAGTTCAGCTGGATTATAGACCTAAACAAAAAAGCTAAAACTATTAAGTTTCTGTAAGAGATTAGAAGACAGTATCATCGTGATCTTGGGGTTGGCAAAGATTTTAAAAGCAGATACAGAAAGGTTTAATGATAAGGAAAATCTGGACTTCATAAAATTTTAAATTTGTTTAAAACATCTGCAGATAAATGTAACAGATTTCATATATGTACATATAAATATGTATCCCTGATATGTATATGTATATATATTTGTATGTACATATAAAATACTCCTAATCAAATAATCCAAATCAGTAATAAAAATATAAACAACCCACATTTTAAAAATGGACCAAAGACTTAAACCGACACTTCACAAAAGAAGATATGTTAATGGCCAGTAAACCCATGGAAATTGCTGAACCTCTTTCAGTATCAGAAAAAATAAATTAAATTTTATACCCAAAGGAATGGCTAAGATTAAAGACTGACAGCAACCAAATGTGTTAAGGATGTAAAGCACTGGAACCCTCAAATGAAATATACAAAATAACACAACCACTATGGGAAAATTTTGGTGGTTTCTTACAAAGGTAAACATATTTCTACCCTATAATCCAATACATTCACTTCTAGATATTTTCCTGAAGAAAAGTCTCCCTTTCACTCTCTCTCATTTTCTCCCTTCTCCCACAAAAATGCTTAAATAACAAATCCCCGTAACAATCATATTCATAATACCCTCAAACTGGAAACATTTCAAATATCCATCAAAAGGAGAGAGTGTAAAAAGTTGGGTTTATTCATCCAGTGAAATGCTACTTGGCGACTGAAAAACAAAATGGCTATTGGTATGTGTAGCCTAGATGAGTCTCAAAACCACTCTGTTGAAGGCAGAAAGCCCTTCACAAAAGATTAGTGCATATAATTACCTTTATATGAAGTTTAAGAAGAGGTAAAATTATTATATGGTGACAGACATCAGAAGAGGGTTTGCCTATAAGAACGTGTGGACTGACCAGAAAGGGGCACAAGAGAACTTCCTGAGGCAACATAAATATAATAAATCTTATACCAGTTACTTGTTCAATACCAGAACTCAAAGAGTTGTACACTTGAGAACTGTGTATCTCAGCGGAAGTAAATTTCACTTCAATAAAACTATAATCTCATAAAACTAGAAGGGATCTAATTGTATCGTTTAAATAATCATTTTTCTCAGTGGGATATCTGGATTTCAAGTGAATAATCTGTTTTTTATGAACTTATTTTTTTCTGTCCAGAAAAGTAATATATATTAGTCTGCCTGGGTTGCCATCACAAAATATCACAGACTGTGTGGCTTAAAGAACGGAAATTTATTCTTACACAGTTCTGGAGGCTGGATGTCTGCGATCAGGGTCCCACTATGTTTGGTTTCTGGTGAGGGCCTCTTACTGGCCTGCAGACAGCTTCTTTCTCCCTGCGTCCTCACCTGGTGGAGGGAAAACAAGCTCGTTAGTGTCTCATTTTATAAAGGCCCTAATCCCATCATGAGGGCCCCACCCTCATTACCTTAACTACTTTTGTTACCTTCCAAAGGCACTATCTCCAGTTACCAGCACAACATTAGGGGATTAGGGGATTAGGGCTTCAACATGTGAATTTGGGGGATGCAGTTCAGTCCACAGCAGTATACTATATTTTCTATACTAGAAAATTTTCCAGATTTTCTAGTATACTAGAAAAAAAAAAAGTATACTAGTGTATACTAGTATAGTATATACTATACTATATACTAGTATATAAAGTATACTAGTATATACTAGTATATAAAGTATACTAGTATACTCTAGTATACTAGTAAAAGAAAAAAAGCCATGTCATTGCATTACCAAAATATAATTAGTTATTATTCCAATGTATTTGATTTTCAGAGTTATTTTATCCTTTATGTGGTAGTTGTTCTGTCAATAAACTTGGAGCGTGAGTTTTTTAATTACAAATGAAAAGTTTTCTGTGGTACTAAAATTTCTTTATATGTACCCCTGTCTAATAGCCACAAAAGTTTTCTACTGCATGGCTGTGCTGTAGTTTATTTATTCATTATTTTGTGACTAAAGGTTGGAATTCTTTCCAGTATTTTGCTAGTATCAGTAATGCTATGAAAAACATATTTTGTGCAGGAGGCTTTTTCTATAACTGAGATTCCTTTCTTGGGATAGAATTCCAGAAAATGGAAATTATAGGTTAAAAGGTTATGCTCTAATTACATGTTGCCAGATTCCTTTCCAAAAGGATGTCCCACTTTATACTGCCCCCAGTAGTGGAGCAGGAAGATGCCATATCTGTTTGCTCTTAAGGGGAGGAGGTCATTTCTACTAATGTGTGTGTTGGGTTGTTTCCACAGGTTAGCAAAGACAGCTGAAGCCAACTTGTGCAGGATTCCCCTGGCTCTTCTGGCTTAAGACCCTACCACCTCTTCTCCCCGGCATCCTGTGTTCTGGGCCTCAACCAGACAAGTCTGAGTAGGAACAAGCCATCTCTTCCATCCATAGCCATGAATTTCCTCCGGCGGCGCCTCTCTGACAGCAGTTTTGTGGCCAACCTGCCTAATGGCTACATGACAGACCTGCAGCGCCCAGACAGCTCCACCAGCTCCCCTGCCTCCCCGGCCATGGAAAGGAGGCACCCCCAGCCCCTGGCAGCCTCCTTCTCCTCTCCAGGATCCAGTCTCTTTAGCTCCTTCTCCAGTGCCATGAAGCAGACCTCACAAGCCCCCTCAGGGCTGATGGAGCCTCCAGGTCCCTCTGCTCCCATTGTTCAAAGGCCCAGGATCTTGTTGGTGATCGATGATGCCCACACAGATTGGTAAGCCAAAATCTACAGGTGCTTCCACCTAGGCGCAAGAGAGGAGATGGGGCTTATCTCAATCTTGGAGGGTAGTGGGGGTGGGGAGCTGAGAGGCTTGGTGATATTACAGATAGGCCGGAGGGAAGGAAACTGAAACGATGTTTACCATGTGGCTGCTGTATGCCAGACACCATGGCACCTTCTTTGTGCTTTACATTTACGGTCCCAATCCTTTACCTGCAAATCCAAAACCCAAAAAGCTCTGACAACTAGAAAATATATTAAATATTTTATTTATTTATTCATGAGAGACACAGAGAGAGAGAGGCAGAGACACAGGCGGAGACACAGGCAGAGGGAGAAGCAGACTCCCCTCAGGGAGCCTGATGCAAGACTTGATCCCAGGACCCCAGGATCACACCTTAAGTCGAAGGCAGATGCTCAACCACTGAGCCACCCAGGCATCCCTAGAAAATATTTTACAATCCATTTGGCAGCAAAGCCTGGTCTGAGGGAAAGTGAGACTATAATAGTCTTCATTATACTACTCACTGTGCTTGACCATATGAGCTACTGCAATCTTGTTTTACATTAGCTATGGGGGTGCTGCCCAGAGCTCACCACAAGTATTACATAATATATGGTATGTGTGCCATATTACCTTCCTAAAAATGGAAAACTTTAAAAATTTGAAATAACTCTGGCAAGTTGCTTACTATCTTTCTGCCTCAGCCATCTTCCATCCATTCAATTAGGTTGCTGTGAGAGTATAAGAAACCAACATAGGCCCATGGTCCTTATCTAACACCCTTAGGACCAGAGTGCCTAATTTTGTATCCCATCTCTTCCATGGACTGGAAGTCTAGCTCCGGAATCTATTCTTCTAACACCAAGTATGGGCAGAAATGATGTGCCTTCCAGCCTCTTGTTAGGCATGCTGAGAGATGGTTAGCTCTCCAGAGGCAGAGACTGGGCACGTGTGTCAAAGTCATTGCAGCAGCTATCCCCCGAGTAGTTATTGAGCACAGCTGAGTACAAGTCACAGTCTTAGGTACTCAGGTAAGTGATGAACAGACCCTGCTTGCGTGGATATCTGGCAGTTGGAGAATAAGGTCCTATACCAAATTTTTGGTAGAGATAGGTGATAAATATTATTATCAGTCCTAGTTGGAAACATAGAACTTGCAGTCCAGGAAATGAGTCCAAATGTGAGACATGGAAGCACTCTCTCCAGGGCATTTCTGATAGTAGACCCCTAAATGGTCATGGGGCCAGAGAGCGAGGTTGTATGCGTGTCTCCAAAGGCTGCCACATCACAGGTTCTCAGTAATTATGTCTTAGGTAAAAAAAATTAATGCATTCAGTTCACTGAGCATGCCAGAGGCTCTGCTATTCCTACATGCATGTGTGTACTCACATTTATTCCTTGAGAAGTTAACTCAGGTTGGGAATGATTGAGCTTGTGCTTTGGAGTGGGAGATATTTATAGTATATAATACATATTCAGGACAGTCAACATGGAAGCATGTTCAGCAGGTGTAGACAACAGTCTTTACTTTCCTGCTAAGAAATCAGTTCTCCTTAAGCAAGATGGTCATATGCATGGCCTCTTTTCTGATCCAGTCTACATTGTCTTCAGTGTTGCTTGAAGCCTGTCATTGTGAAGCCTCATTTATCTGTGTCTGTGCTTAGGTAAAGCACCATCTTTAGGTTCTGAGTGTAGTGGTTGATTTCTGCAGAGATGTTGCTTCCAGGCATTCTTGCCTGTATAATCCTGCTGCCTGTCTGCCCAGTAATGAAGATGCCTGCATGGCCTTTGCAGTCCTCTGTTTCTTTTTAACCCAGTGCTTGACCTTGATTTTGAGCATTCTCTGCTGACTGTGTTATCTTTGGCTTAGTCAGGGTTTGCCATGATATGGTGGCAGTGGTTGGGGGGGTTATTTAAAAACCTGTTTGTCAGGAAAGTTACTTTCCTGTGTGGAGGCTGAGGCTGATAAATGACAGCACAGTACAATGGTGAGGAACACAGACTTCAGAGCTAAGCTGTCTGGGTTCAGATCCCATCTCTACCCCGTTGTATCTAATTGAGCTTCGCAAGTTACTGTACCAAATGTGAATAAAATAGTACCTACCTTGTAGAGTTAATGTATGTAATTGGGTTAAAATCTGGGTTAATATAAAAGTGCTTAGGATGTGTCAAGTAGACAGTAGGTGATACTTAGGTGTGAGTTACTATTGGAGACTATTTGTGACCTTCTTTGCAACATTAAACATCTTGATGACAGCCCCTCATGGGCATGTTTATTTAATCTCTTCATCCCCAATAATGGGCAGAGTGGATTAGGATTTATCCTGTTGTACAGTTTTCTATTAATCATTCGGACCTGTTAGCTCCTGAGTGATAAAGTTGGGTCTTATTAATCTGTCCTCCTGATGTCCATGTGGTAAGTAGTATGGTGTAGAGGCACAGTAAATGAGGTTGAACTGCAATGAATGGCCTCACTCAAGTAATATTTATTATTTTAAAAAGTTTTTATATAAATTCCAGTTAGTTAACATACAATGTTATATTAGTTTTAGGTGTACAGTATAGTGATTTAGTACTTCCATACATCATTCACTGCTCATCACAAGTGCACTCCTTAATCCCCATCACCTATTTCACCCATCCAGGTAACATTTAAATTTTGACTTGGATCTTCCATCTCTAATCCACAGGCATGACTAATGGATGAATTACAGGCTGTGCATACTGATGGGTGACAGGATTTTAGCCAGAGGAATGTCTCCTGGTATTTTTCAATCATGCCTTTTATACTTACACTTCAATCAGGTCTCGAAAACAGCAGTCTTTTTCTTGCCCCTCAGTGGGTAAGAACAGGGAGAAGGGAGAAACTAACACTCATTAACTTACCTGGGAGCTGCCTCTGCATCCATTGGACATTTGTGATAGAGACTTCCTGCCTGCAGGCACATCAGCTTTTCCTGCAGGACTCCATCCTAGATTCTTCTCCAACTTCCTATATTCTCTGAATCTCAATACATTCCCAGCTTTCTCCAGATCTATGCAGGCAGCCTGGGAATCCCAGTCTTCCTTTGCAGAGTTCCTGAAGGATGCTGGTCCCCTGCCACCAGGAGCCGCCAGCAGGTGGCGAGCCAACCCCACTGTCCCAGGCGGCTTTGGCAGAGCCTGGGCTGCCTTGGTCAGCCCCCGCCCAGCCCCTCCTCCATTGTGCAAACTGTCTCCTGAGAGGAAGAAGTTGCTAAAGGGGAGAAGCCAGCTCACAGGGCCCCCTATTTACCCCCCTTTGAGATGATAATGAAGGGGGAGATAGCCACTGTCTGGACTGAGAGTGAACCCACCAGGAACAATGCTGCTCCCTTTTTTCCTTCTCAGCCCCAGATCCTTTGTCTTCCATTCTGGGTCCTGGACTTGCCTGCAGAGTCAAGTTTCCTTATGGTGAGGGAGTTTGTGGGGAAACCCCCACCCTCTCCCTCCTAATGGGGCCAGCTTGCAGATCCTCTGAACCAGTGTGGGCCCCCCAAGGACTATCTGATACCTGCCCAGTGACCTGACTTTTTATCCTTGGAGGAGAAACAGAGGGCCCCAAAGTTACCTTTGCTGAGATAAACAACTCATGGCTGAACTTTGTAAGATCCCTTTGTAAGATCACCTTTGGGGGTTGGCCCTGGAGGTGAGCCTGGCTAGAGCAGTGGCGTTTGGGGAACTTTGGACCAGCTCAGTAGTAGGTCTGAACTTAGGTTGGTGTCCTCTGGGATTAGGGGAGATCAGTCAGTCTTGAGAACCACAAGGGAAAGGAGAAATAAATAAATGGATTTCAAGCTCAGTATCTTTCAGCCCTACTATTTGTCTACTCATTCTCCTGCCTAGAAACTTCTAGCAGCCTCACTGGTCTCAGACCTCCAGTCTTGACCTCTTGGTTACCTCCCATGTTACCACAAAAGAGTCATCTTTTTGAAACACAGACTTGATCAGTTTGCTCCCATCGTGCACCCCTCGTTATAACTCTCTGTTGCTGCATCATTGCCCTCAAGTTCAGATTCAGTCATCAGCTGGCCTGCCTCCCTCTAATTCTGTCTCTGGCTCCACTTCCTGCTGTACTATTTATTCTGCAGGAATAACAAACAACCTGTACTTCTCAAACACACTTGCCTTAGCACATTCTGCTCCCTGCTACCTGGAATACCCTTCCCTATCTTGTTCACTTGTCCAATGTCCATTCATCCTTTAAAAGCCTGCTCAGGTGTCACTTCTTCTGTGAAGTCTTCTCTGGCATGCTCTACCCTGCCAGCAGTGCTAACAACCACCTCCTTTATACGACTTAAACATATGTCATTGTGCTATAGTAATTTCACACTGTATTATCATTGACTGCTAGGTGGCTGTCTTTTCTGCCAAAACAAGGCCCATGTCTTGTTCTTCCTTATATCTCTGGTGCTCAAAACACCGTCAGTGTTCAGTTAGCATATGTCATTGCCTCCACTCCAGTCCAATGAGGATAACTTTTAATGGGTATAATGGGGCCTGAAAACTGCCTTACCTTAGGAGTCAGCAATGTAATACATATAGTTGAGGGGTTTCTGTTTTTACTCACCTAGGTATAAAATCTTGGCTCTTTATTTTCCAGTATGTGAGGGTAACTATGAGCTGCTATTTCAAGATCATTAAAAGAAAGTTGGCACAAAGTTTTATTATTACCCACAGAATGTACCAGAACCCCAGATTTGATTTTGAAATCAAACACTGAATGTGACCAAAAAACAAACAAACAAAAAGATTGCTTATAATTGAGTTTGGGTTGGATTTACCTGTCTGCTCATGATTTTACCTACAAGATCTTCAGAGCCTGGATGGAGTTGAGGAGCGGGGTTGGGGTGAGGTGATAGAAGCAGCTAAGCCTTTGCCCCCAACCCCTCCCTCTAGTGTCCTGTGGAACTCTGGCTCTCCTCTCCTCTTACCTCATCCATGGCCTTGTTCCCAGAATGTCTGCTATTCCATTTCAACAATGATCTATTGTTACCTTCCCTTCAATTCTCCACCCTTCTCTATGTTTCTTTTTTCTTTTATTTGTTGGGGAGGTAATGAAAAAAGTATTCTTGGTTTGAAACACTCCTCTCCTACTGCCCTTCCAGGCTGGAGTGTATCAGGCTACACTGTCCTACTAAATAATGATCGGTGATACCCATTAAACCATCTGGTGCATTTCTAGATTCACCAAGAGATGCTTAATGATAATTTATGTCCCCACCACCACTCACCCCACCCACTCCCAGATGGTGTCTTTGTATCTCAGCACCTACAACAGGGCAGGCAGTTAATTAGGAAATGTCTGTTGATTGAATGAGTGACTTCGGAGGTGATGAATTATTGGTAAGGACAGGTAGGTGTGGTGACAATGAAACTAAGGAGTGAATTTGGTGACATTCTGAAATCCTTTTTTCCCCTCTTATCTCATTCTTTTTTTTTTTTTTTTAACAATAGAGCCTAATATAAATACTCCTAGATTTTTTTTTTATTTATTTATGATAGTCAGAGAGAGAGAGAGAGAGAGAGAGAGGCAGAGACACAGGTAGAGGGAGAAGCAGGCTCCATGCACCGGGAGCCCGACGTGGGATTCGATCCCGGGTCTCCAGGATCGCGCCCTGGGCCAAAGGCAGGCGCCAAACCGCTGCGCCACCCAGGGATCCCTCTTATCTCATTCTTAATTCAACAGAAAGTCACAGTATTCACATGAGAGCATTTGCCCCTCAGAAATTGGCAAATGCTACAAAACACAGGGCTTTCAGTTCTCCCCCAGACTACTGGTTATTAATCATCTGCCAACACAGCACTGGTTGTAGGTACTTCCTGAGATGCCCAGGGGGCATAGTATAGGCAAGGAAGCAGAACACAGAGACCATACCCCTGCTCAAAGAACTGTTGGGTGGCTAGGGCTGGGACTTGAACAGGACCCGCTTCTTAAAAGGAATTTCTGGCACCACAGCTCCTGGTAACCCTCACAGAGGACTTCAGTGTTTGGCAAGATGTAGATATTAAGAAGTCTTGGTTGAAAAAACGAATGAACACCCAAATGAATAAACTATGAGCAATTTGGGGTTGGGGTCATGTTTTCATCATTGTCATGTGGCAAACATTTGTGTACTTTCCACCACCAGACATTGTACTAAGTAGTTTTCATAGTTTTCTAATTCAATCCTCCCAACAACTATATGGAGTACTTTTACCATTCCCATTTTAGAAATAAGGAAAACTGAGGCTCTGAGCCCAAAATTGAAACAGATGTCAGTGGCATCGGGGACCCAGCTCAGGCCATTCTGGACACCCCTGTTCTCTCTGCATTTTTCCCCCTCCTACCTGAGCATAGGCCCTTCTGTGCTGTGTGAAGCCACTGGCCTGCAGAGCCTGCTCAGGAGGCTCGCACATGTACACACACCCACACACACCCAGTGTCTGAGAGTAATGGGAGGAGACCGGGTGGCAGGACTCCATGTAACAGCACTGTGGCCAAGCACAGGATCCCAGTGACCTCACCCTCAGAGGAAAGTGCCCCACCTCAAGCCAGGCAGCCCCACCCTACTGGAGTCCCGTGGGCAGCTGGAACGATCTGGTGCCAGGAGGAAAAGGAGTTCCTATATCCATCCAGACACTCGTGATCTCAGGTTTGGGAATTGGATCCTTCATAGAAACTGCCTTTGGGCTATTATCTTCTTTTTAAGGTTCCAACAGGATCTTTTCTGCTTTCTCCTGCTGTGTTCCCATGTTAAATGTGTAATTTCCTAGCACATTTCAGACATGATGCCTACGGGAGTTAAAATGGGAAGGAAGATGAAATGCAGAGAGCTTGGGGCTGGCAGGCTGCAGGTCAGGATTGAAGCTCCAGCTTTGCCATCCACCAACTCTGTGGTCTTGGCCAAGCTGCTTTGCTTTGCTTTGCTTTGCTTTGCTTTGCTTTGCTTTGCTTTCTTTTCTTTTCTTTTCTTTTCTTTTCTTTTCTTTTCTTTTCTTTTCTTTTCTTTCTCTTCTCTTCTCTTCTCTTCTCTTCTCTTCTCTTCTCTTCTCTTCTTTCTTTCTGATTTTATTTATTTATTTATGAGAGACACAGAGAGAGAGAGAGAGAGAGAGGCAGAGACACAGGCAGAGGGAAAAGTAGGCTTCATGCAGGGAGCTTGATGTGGGACTCCATCCCAGGACTCCAGGACCACACCCTGGGCGGAAGGCGGCACTAAACCACTGAGCCACCCGGGCTGCCCTACTTTACCTTTCTGAACCTCAGTTTCCTTATCTGTAAAGTGGGGACCATAATGCCACTACTCTTGCCATTCCATGGAGCTCGCAGAACTGTTAAAGCCTCCAGTGAGAGCACATTGTACCTTCCCCTCACAAGTGTTGTTCCATATGTGCAGTTTGTTTGCCTGTGCTGTGGTCCTGTGTCAGAGCATAAGCTCCAGGAGGGTAGAGCTTAGGGTTCCTTTGTTTGAACACCATATTCTCAGAGGCCAGCATAGTACCTGGCACAAGGTAAGGCAGGATACATGAATGTTTCAATTAGTGAGCAAATAGATGCTCTTGCCAAAGGCTGATATTACTGTTAAGGAAGAGTTCAGGATCGAGGATGCCCTGGGGAGAGTCTCTCTCAGAGAACACAACTGCCATGGAACTCGAGAAGACTACCTAAGGTCCACATGCTATGCCCAAGGCTCCCCTTCCTTTTTGTACAGCTGGGAACTCAAAGGCTCCAGCTTCCACTTGAGGGGCTAAACTGCCAAAGGTTGCTTTGACTGAAGGCATGAGGGCTTCAGGGCATCTTGGCAGGCCCCTCGAAGCCTTGCAGTGGACCTAATTGGCCCCATGGTGACCAGGATATTTTGCTTTCCATTGTGCCACCTACAGGGGGTGTTTGGACTCAGAGCTGGTGTCACCTGCAGTACCTTTGGGGTAGGGTTGCTGGATTCAGAAAAAAAGAAAAAAGAAAAAAAAGTCCAAAATCTATAAAGAACTTATTAAACTCAACACCAAAGAAACAAACAATCCAATCATGAAATGGGCAAAAGACATGAAGAGAAATCTCACAGAGGAAGACATGGACATGGCCAACATGCACATGAGAAAATGCTCTGCATCACTTGCCATCAGGGAAATACAAATCAAAACCACAATGAGATACCACCTCACACCAGTGAGAATGGGGAAAATTAACAAGGCAGGAAACAACAAATGTTGGAGAGGATGCGGAGAAAAGGGAACCCTCTTACACTGTTGGTGGGAATGTGAACTGGTGCAGCCACTCTGGAAAACTGTGTGGAGGTTCCTCAAAGAGTTAAAAATAGACCTGCCCTACGACCCAGCAATTGCACTGTTGGGGATTTACCCCAAAGATTCAGATGCAATGAAACGTCGGGACACCTGCACCCCGATGTTTCTATCAGCAATGGCCACAATAGCCAAACTGTGGAAGGAGCCTCGGTGTCCATCGAAAGATGAATGGATAAAGAAGATGTGGTTTATGTATACAATGGAATATTACTCAGCAATTAGAAAAGACAAATACCCACCATTTGCTTCAACGTGGATGGAACTGGAGGGTATTATGCTGAGTGAAATAAGTCAATCGGAGAAGGACAAACAGTGTATGTTCTCATTCATTTGGGGAATATGAATAATAGTGAAAGGGAATATAAAGGAAGGGAAAAGAAATGTTGGGAAATATCAGGAAGGGAGACAGAACATAAAGACTCCTAACTCGGGGAAACGAACTAGGGGTGGTGGAAGGGGAGGAGGGCGGGTGTTGGAGGGGAATGGGTGACGGGCACTGAGGTGGACACTTGACGGGATGAGCACTGGGTGTTTTTCTGTATGTTGGTAAATTAAACACCAATAAAAGTTTAAAAAAAAAAAAAAAAAAAGAAAAAAGAAAAAAAGAAAAATACAAGATCCTCAGTTAATACTTAGATAAATAATGAATCAGTTTACCTCATGCAATATTTGGTATAGACTTATAATATATGCTTAACATGTTGTCGGTTAAGAGTTGTCGGTTTATCCAAAATTCTTTTTTTTTTTTTGGTTTATCCAAAATTCTAATTTAATTGGGTGACCTGTATTTTATCTGGATAATCTATTTATGGGGGATGGCAACAGAGAGAGTTGCCGCATCTCGGCCCTGGTAACACAGTCCCAGTGAGAGGCTGGCCTTTGCACTTCCTTGCCTTTTGGTTGGAGAACCAAAGCAGGCCCCCACATTGATCCCATTCTTGAAGGGCAGCTTTCCCCTCCCATGACAAGGACTGAGGACTGTCAATTACCAGCAGGGAGGGAGCAAAACTAGTAGAGAGTCCCACGGCCTACTGCCTGGGTCTCTTCTCCTTCTCACTGCGTGACCTTGGGAAGTCTGATCTCTGAACCTCACATTCTTCAGCTGTGAGACGGGATGATGGTATATCTTTTGTGAAGGGTCATTGCAAAGATTAGAGATGATGGCTTGGCTAGGGCTGGTACAGGGGCTTAACTTGTCATAACAGGCACTGAAATGGTAACTGTACTAACAATTAATTGCAATTACTAATTGCTGATGAATATAATGGTGCTGGAAGCCAGGGGGAAGGAAGCCACTTGGCATGCTTCTCAGTTCAGTTGGATAGGCTCAAGGGCTGTCTTCCAGAAGCCCTGGAGGAGGGATAGCTGGATGCTGGTAAACTGGCAGGCACTCTACTGTGAGGATGAGAAGATGAAGGCCTGGGTTGGTCCCCCCTAGACTCACTTGGGGGTGCTCACAGCAGAGACATGCACCAACCTATTGAAGAGACATGGCTTTGGGAAACAAAATCCTTACATATCCCCCCACCACTTCCTCTACCCCTAAACCTTTCCTTGAACAAGGCAGGCCCTGGCTGTTGCCAGTGGGGGAATGTAGGGGTGGAAGGGAGAGGGAGAAAGGAAAGGCCTAATGTCACCTTCCTCCTCACTTCGTTCACCAACTCACATAGGCCACCCAACACCACCTAGAGTGGCTCTGGACTTCTGGACTTACCCCTCCCAATTTGGGCACCTGGCCTGCTCTCCTGCCCCTCCCCCTTGCCTCCCTGGCCCTGGCCCTGGTGCTGGGGAAGGGGAGGGGCCTTGGGCATTCCCCAGCAGCCTGCCTAGTCGCCTGGAGACAGGCTCCGTTTTCCCAGGCCCGGCCCCTTTTATCAGGGAGACAATGTGCGCACACAGTGAGGGCCTTGTGTGGCACCCAAGCCCCAAGCCCTTTGACTTGAGGAATTTTTCAAGTGCTGACCTCTCTCCGTGAGGTCTTCCTGCTGTCCAATCCTGAGGCCTGGTGCCCCTGCTGCTTCCTACCCAGCTCTTTCAGGGAGAGAAGCAGGAGGTGGGGGGGGTAGGGGAACAGTGAAGAGCTGTCTCTCCCCTGGTAGAGTCTTCACCCTCTGAAACTGGCTAGAAAATCTGGGGGAAATGTCTTTGAGCAGAAGGGAATGTGGGGAGAAATTTGATAGATGCTTTTTCTTCTGGATTACTCCCTTCTCTGCTGATGCTGGATCTTAGTGGAGTCACTCTTCTCTCTGGGCCTCAGTTTCCTCATTGGTCTAATGATGACAGACTAAGATCACATTCCCCAAAAGACTGTTTCTATCAGAACAACATTCAGATTCCCAGGCACCACCCTACACCTTCTATATTAGGTAGAGTTCTTTGTTTGCAAGAAAAAGAAATAGACTTAGGCTGACTTAGTCAAAATGGGGATATATTGAATGTGGTAGGCTCACAGAAGCAAAAGAAAATATGAGGACCAAAGTCTCGGAGAGACCAGGACCCAGGGCTCCACGGGGATCTAGGCGGCTGGGACTTGTGGGCAGCCTTCTCTAGAGAAGTCAGCTCCTGCTTCCCTCCAGCCATGTGCCTTCTGCTCACATATCAAATTCCTGGGGAAGAACAAACCTGGCTGGTTCCACAGTGTGTCCTGGGACAGTCCAACCAAGACCATGTGCTGGAGAACTGTTTGGTTCCTTCAATGCAAATGCAAATGGAGGTGCTGTTGCTGGATTGGTACAGGACAGGCCACACTGCCATGTGCCCTTAGAACCACTGAATCAAAATATCTAGAGTGGAGCTTGGGAAACTGTATTGTTTTTAAATGATGATGAGCCAAGTTTAGAAACCATTGAGTTAGAAGACTTCTTTTCATGTGGCTCCCAACTGGTAGAGCCAGGAACAGTGGGGCCACCTAAGCAGGAGATCTGTTTCAGTTCAATATATAGAATGGGAAAGTCATCCAAAGATCAAGTGGGCTGCCCATTGGGAGTGAGCCTCTCATCATTTGCATGTTCAGGTACTGGGCTGGCCATTTGGGGAAAATGTTGTAGAAGAGCCCTGAGTATAAAGGGATTGACCTATAGCCCTTACAGGAGGCTTGAGCCTAAAGCTTTGTGTTTTTTCCTCTCTGCCTTTATGTCTCAGTCACTTCTCTGGTCTTGCCTTGCTTTTCTCTGAAGAGTTCAGCTGTTTACCTTGTGAATCTCTCCTCTCCCTCCAAAATGTGGTTGTCTTGCCCAGGTCCTCTGAATGACCTTTTCAGTGTAGTCCCTCAGATGCCATGCATGGCTTTCTTAGCAATAGGTGTTCCAGTGCTGGAGTCTACAGACTTCACCTCACCTCATGACAGCCTTGCCTTGGGGGAGGCAGGTCACTGGGCAGTTGCCAGCCTCATTACAGAATGTCTCTTCTCCTGGGGCCTGTGGAAGCCTGCCTGGGATGTGTTTCCTTGGCAGGAGGGATGCTGTCTGTGATGGCAAGAGAGAGGATGGTGTTTTGTGTTCATTTTCCTGACCTCCCACCTTGGATCTTCAGGAAGGGTAAGGATGCGGGTTTCCTGAAGATTTGCACTGAGCTAATTGCCAGCTTTACAGGACTTTGTTAACTTAGGAATTGCCTGTGCCACTACTTCCAGGCAGGATGGCCGGTGACTGAGGGGCAGGTGGTAGGAAAAGGCACAGGCATAGAGAAATATTTCCCTGCTATAAGGAAAACAACAATACATGCTTTATGACAAATGGTATCTGCCCACTTGGTTTCAGCTTCAGCAAAATGATGGCGCGTTGGAGACTGTGTTGGGTGTGAGAACTGGTGTCCCTTCTGAAGGTAGCAGCTGCAATTCACTCACTCAGTTGTTACCATGCAGGAGTAAAAGGCTGGTGTTGCCAAATCATTGATTTCTCAAGGGCAGCCAGAAATCTGAATTTTTTATATGAATTTACTATTTTGAAATTATAAGTATAAAATTTAAGTCCAAATTAAGACTGTGGACTTCATGAAGTTTACCAGTTGGTAACTTCTGATAAAGAAGACAGGAGTCAGGATGAATAATGCAGTCTAGCCCTTCTTCTGGGTCTGTCTCCCAGCTAGATGATAGGTACTCTTTTGTTTAGTGCAATACCTAAGGTCTAGCACAATGCTGGGCACAGAGTGAACCTTGGATAGATGAGTGGATGAATGAATGGATAAGTAGTTGTATAGATGGATGGGTGGGTGGGTGGATGGATGGGTAGGTGGGTGGATGGATGGATGGATGAATGGATGAATGGATGGACAGATGGATGGATAAATGGGTGGATGGATAGAGGGAGGGAGGAAGGATAGGAGGGAGGGAAGGAAGGATAGAAAATGACTTTTCTCAGCCTTTTTTCTTCTGTTCCCTGTCCTTTACACCTTGACAGGGCCCACACCCCCTTTCTAAATCAAACATTCGATATTCTCATCGTCCCCTTCTCATCCTCCTTATACCATCTAAATCCCTTTTCTGGAATGACCAGATATTAGTCACTTGCACCTTGTATGAATTACCTTTCAGTATATTACCTTTCCCATGGGCATTTCCCCAGGTTGGGCTCTTAGTAGATGCTCATTAAATGTTTGCTAAGTGAACGGCTTAGCTTTCTAAATGTTAACAAACTCCTTTGTGTCATAAAGATTGTGGACTTTCAGATATGTATAGGAATGAGGGTGACACAGTGTAGTGTCTCTGGTAAGGAAAGGGGTAAAGACTGAGATGACTGATATCTGTAGTCATGGAGAGTGGGTGGCAGATGACTTTGTTTGCCCTAAAGGCCTGTACTGGGGAGAAAGAGGAGATCCCAGGGAGTAGTCAAGGCAGGTTTCCATTATGCTAGACATGAAGCAGGAGTTCCATTTAGAGCAAGGAAGATACTGCTACTTCCTCCTCTTAGAGAAGAAATAACATGTCACTTCCCCGGGGACACACCCAACTGGCCTCAGCCCTCTACCCATCCTGGTGAAGGTCAGAGGGGAAAGGGATGAACATTAAATGCCTGCCATGTGTCAGGATGTGTCAGGGATATTATTCATGGGCACATATAAATGAAACAGGCTTGGGAAGGTTGATGCCTGTCTGAAGCAACATAAGGAAAGAAATAGCAGAGCTAGATGAGACCTAAGTCTGTCTCCAATGCTAGCAGTGCCCATCCTACCTCTTTACTTGGAAAAGAGAAGTTCCATCTTTCAGCCCACTGGTGGGCAGCATACTTGCTAGCACATTTTTGGCAGCTTCCCAGAGTCCTCCAAATCTGCATCCTCATTTAAGCCTTATGCTAACCCTGTGGGTAGTCTTCCTGTCCTTATTCTACAGATGAAGAGGTAAGGGCTTGTCCAAAATCATGTAGCATTTGCCCCAGCTGCCAACTCAAATCTAGGTCTTCTGCTCCATGCCTGTCGCTCATTTTTTTCTGCACCTTTAGGATATGCCCCAGGAGAATTCATCACCTCCCTAAGCACCCCAGCACCTACCCATTTTGTTTACCCTTGTCTGTGCCTTTCACACATACACACACAGCCAGACCCTCTCATATTCATCTTGGTGGCCCTTGGCCTTGACAAAGAAGAGGCCCCAAATATCGGATGCAAGGATGGATGAACTGGGCCACTTCACAAGGGAAGTAGCCCCTGACATTTAGACTAGACTGGGTGTACCTTTTTTGGGCTGATGTCCTGTGTGGTCATTGTCCATTTATGAGTCTCTCCCTCCTGTTAGGTGATAAGCTTCCTTAGAGCCTGCAGGCCCTGGCCCATAATGATGATCAATAAATAGGTGTTAAGCGTCTTCCAAAGCCTTCCCTGACCAACCTAAGTCAGATCTCCCCTACTCTCCACATCTTATCCTCTATCACTTTGTGCATTTTATTCTTAGTACTCACTATTTCTTTTTCACCTGGTTGGTTTTCTGACTTTTCTGGGAGCATGAGCTCCACAAGAGCAGGCACCATGTCAGCCTTTTCGCCTTATACCTAATAGGGTGCCTGGTCTGTATGAGGCTCAGTACATAGTGGTTACATAAGGGAGTGAATGGTGACCAGATCTACCCATAAAAATCTCCTTTCCTGTTACTGTCAGAAGCCGATGAGGGGACATTTGTCATACTCTGTGGCGTGGAGCTCTAGTTTCTTACCTCCATAGATCTTTATGAGGGTGCAAGGGGCCTGGCCATGTCCTTCCTCTGCCTGATTTCACTGGAGTTCCCTAATTGCAAGGTGGTATGGAGAGGCTGCCCCATCACTGGAGGATCCCCTCTGGGAGTGGGAAGGGGCCAGGCACATTAGCTATTTTTCAAGTAAATAATGGAGCTAGAATGGATCTCTGAATTGGACCTCTGTGTTCAAAAGTCCTGCTTTTGCCTCACCTCCATCCAGCCTAGGTGCCATGTGATTCTCCTCATCTTACTGACTGGGAAAGCCTTGAGCATGTCTGCCTCCAGTGGTTTCCTGCATGGTCCATACTCCATCTCCCCCTGCTTAAGTCCAGGCCATGAATAAGCAACCAATATGTTACATCAGAAACGTGAGATTCCCCTCCTAGGGCCAGTTCCCTGCATCCCTGCCCGCCCTCTCCCTACAGGGGTGACCTGTGGGAAAAGGGCTGTGTCTGAGACAGAACATTCCTGACCCCTCCTCCCTGGGAAGGGCATAGCCAAAACCCAGCCACATTGACTCTACAACCCAGACACATTTATTAGGAGGGTGCCACTTGGACACAGGTGGATCCTGTTTGTGCTAATTCTCCTCTTCCTTCTGCCCCTGCTGTCGCCATGAAAGAACTCAGTACCCACTCCTCATAAATCTCTCTCACACACCACATCCCGCCTCCCCAAACTTGGGATTTCCCACCCCAGGCAGCACTGGTTTTATAATATTCTCTTTCCTGGTGCCTCTGATGTGGCAGTAAAATATGAGACCACCCACAGAGAAGGAAGCTTACTGGAATCAAGAGTTTCCCCCACCCCCTTCCCAAGGCCAAGGCCTGAGTGATTGGCTGGGATATTCAGGGAGCTCATTATGAGAATAAACATATTAGGGCAGTAGGAAAAGGTCTGTATTAGGGAGACAGCCTTCAGGCACAGTGAGGCCATCAGTTTTGCCTGAGGTCAAACAGCCAGGCAGTTAGAAAGGCAGCAACCCCAACCCCCAAGGCATCTAGAATTCCAAACCATCCCTACCCTTCCCTCTGCCAGACAGAACTGTTCAGAGGCGGCTCAAGCCTGAATGAGCCCCCGGCAAGGAGGCAGCAGTCTGTGTGGCCTGTCAGGAGACAGACTTCTGACTCCCAGCCAGGCAGGGGGATGGACTGCCTGACCCCCAGCTTTAGCCCGAGTCCATCTGCCAGGCTCTGCAGTAAACATTCCAGAGATGGGCAAAACAAGTGTTTCTCCTGGGAAGGTGAGGCCTTGTGAAGGCCAGAGCTGCTTGGGTGGTATTGTTAAAGGGTAAAGTGCTCTGGGTTCTAGTTAGAATCGAGTTGAGGGCTACCAGTCAGTCATTCAGGTTGGACGCTGTACAAGGACCCCACATCATAATCAGTGCAGAATTGTAAGTGTATTACAGCAGTGTACCAGTAGATGACAGTAAAGTGTCTTAAGGACAGAGTATGCTGTGACTTATCCCTGGAAGACATTGTTCATTTACTCAGTGAGCAAACATTTGTTAAGCATGTGCCTTGTGCCCTGGCACTTTGTACCAGATACCGGATGCAGTAAGCATTGAGACAGTTTCAGGTTTCTAGAAGCTCACAGACTAGGTATGTGGGTGCAAGGTAAAAACAAACACCATGCAATCACAACATGGAATGATATGTGTTTTAATGGTTGTTAGTATAGGATGCTGTATGGAACCCCAAGGAGGAACCCCTAACTCAGCCTCATTGTGGGGGGGCACTCTCAGGGAAAACTTGATGGAGGAGGTAAGTGAAGATCTTGGAGACAGCCAGGCAGAGAAGAACAAGAAGCCATCCTAAGCAGAGAGAACAGCCTGTGCAAAGTTTCTGAGGCGTCAAATGTAGGATGAGGCTGGGGAATCACAGGAAGTTGTGTATGTCCATGAGGTGGGCAGAAAACCAGAGGAGAAATGGGCCAAGTCAACAGGGTCCAGATCATGAAGGACACAGAGGGTCTGAACAGAATCCCAAAAATCTTGAAGCTTAAGATCTAACTCACCATAACACTTAGAGATTTTATATGTCATTGACAGAGACTTCACCTGGAACGTGTGGGGACTGATCCCCACCATTTCTTCTCTCAGGGTTCATATTAGAGTCAAATAGGAGGAAGGATGTAAAGGTACTTGCAGGCCTTATATACCAACGGCATCTATTTATTATTATCACCACCCATCACTCGTTGCACTGATGGAACAGATCAATGTGATGTGAATCACATTTCTGTTTTGCAACCTCTGTGAGGGCAAGATTATGTTTTATTTGTGGATCCCCACCACATAATACCCACAGGCACAGAGAAAACATTTAATAGTTCTTTGTTGTTGATTCTGTGGTAGGCCCTGGGCTGTGTACTTTGGAGCTAAGAATGTGCAGGAACTGTTCTGAGTGCTTTTATGTATCTTATCTTGGTTAGTTTTTACAGCAACCCTGTGAGTTAGTTACTAGTAGTAACCCCACTTCCCAGGTGGGGAAAGTGAAGCACACGGAGGTTGGAGGTTGAATGAGTTACCCAAGGTTGCACAGTAAGTGGTAGAGCTGGGATTGCATCCATGTGGTTGCCCTGAGTTAGCTACACTGTATGTATTGCCTTGTTGCATAGAGAATCAGGTGAATTTATCACTACAGGCTTGGCTATAGATGTTATCAACCTTGACAAATGAGAAAACCATGACCCAGAGGGGTTAAGTACCTTGGCTTAGAACATGTGGTGAGTGAGTTGTAGAGCTCAAATTTTGCCCAAGTCTTGCTTTTTCAGGTGTACCAGTGATTGTTCTCATTAGTTACCCTCTGAGGTCTCTGAGTACTTCTTTTAAACCCAAGCTAGAAGGAACCTTGCTTAAGTCTGATTCTAGCCCTTACCAGCTGTACCCCTTCTGACAATGGAGGAGGTCTCTGCACGGGACCTTGTAAATGATACCTTAGACCATGCACTGTATACACAGAACCCTAGAGTTCCTTGCCCAAAGGGACCCTGGCCCAATTCCATGCCCTGTGGAGACCAGTTCCCTGATTAATCCTCCCAAGGCACAGTTGAGGGGGCATGAGTGAGGAAATGAAGCATGACACATAGGCTGGGCCATCCATGAGCCTGCACAAAAAGCCTAGGTGGTGCAGGATGGGCCATCCATGAGCCTGCACAAAAAGCCTAGGTGGTGCAGGACAGAAAGGAGGGTGGGAGGAGGATTAGGGAGGAGGGTAGAGACCAAGATATGGCGATCCCCATGTTGCCTTGTTCTGAGTAGAACCCTAAGAATTCCACGAAGTGTAAATTCTGATCCTTCCAGATCATTATGAAGTTGTATTTGTCAAGGAAGACAGAAATGTTTTATTTAAATGTTTGCTGGCTTTATATATCAATTATAAATATTAGACATATGATACATAGGCCTTCATTTGTTCTTTTGCCCCAGGCTCCACAAATATTAGAGGTGGACTTATCCCCGTGTCTGCAGTTGGCTGACGCTACCTTTAAAGGTTTGTGATAAAATTCACAAACTAGGTGGAAAGGTTCCCTTTGCATGAAGCCTCACTGCCCACACGTTTTGTCAAACACCATGCCTGAAAGAAAAAAGACCACATCTTCCTTTCAAGTCACAATAACAGCTCCTATCCCACTAAAGTTTTGCCTAGTTGACAGCTAAGTCTGTCAACATTGTGAGAAAAAGTAATGTTAATATTAGAGCTATCAGTCAGTGATTTGGGCAGTCTTGGAAAGAAATGAACTCCATTGTCATCAACTGAGTGTAGATAGAAACTCTTTGGAAGCAGGCAGACAGAAGTTTGGTCAGAGAATTTGTAGAAAGGATTCTTTCTTTCCAAATGAAAGGTTGAAAAAATAGCAACATGGATGTTCCAGGAAAAAAGAATAGGAGAAGAAACTAAGAAGATTGTTAGATGACTACTTACAAATTATTGATTTGAACTCAATCACATGACCACACCTAGCTGAATAGAGAGTTGGGATATTCATTCTTTTGTGTGTGTGTGTGTGTGTGCGTGTGCCAATCCATAAACTCCCTTACTTTGTGAAGGGGAGAATGGGTATTGGAATAAAGAGCTGTCTCTTTCCTAGAAAGGTTTATGGAAATGCTTAACACAGTGCTCAGTTTACAGCAAATGACTAAGAACTGTTAGTTTCTTCATACCAAAATCCAAAAGAGCAAATGGAAACTTTTATTACTTTTGTCTTATGTGTGGGAGGACATCTAAACCCAGAGTACCCCAACATATGCTGCTATTTTTTCAAGCTTGAACAAAAACATAGATGTGGAATTAGAAGAACAGGATAAAGTTCTTTAGGCAAAACATTTTGTCTCTCTGGGTTTTGGTTTTCTTTTTTATAGGTTGGAAATAATAATGCTTTCTTCATGTTGGTGGTTGGAAGCATTAAAGGAGAAAGGCAATATAGGTTAAAGCCTACAGCACAGTTTCACAGAGTAAATACTCAACGAGTGGGTTTTTTTCCCCATCTATCTCTTCACTTATTTATTCATTCAAATATTACTTGAGCTCCTACTGTGTGTTAAGCACTCTGGTAGGTGTTGAGAGTATTTGTTCTTTACTTCAAGAGGCTGTGTTATATAGTATATTGAGACAGAAGAATTAAACACAGTTACTGATTATAACTAATTATAATTGTAATAAGTACTATGAAAGAAGAGTATGAAAAGAGAATTGATATGGGAAGAGAGATGAGGGGGCCAAGATTGGGGTGCTTATAGAGAAAAAAATGGGCAAGTGGATGGATTTGGGAAATAATTAGAATGTAGAGTTAGTGGGTATGGGGAGAGAGAGAACAAAAATGATGTCTATGTTTCTCCCTTGAGCAATAGGTAGATGGGATGCCATTTACTGAGAAGATAGAACTAGGGGTGTAGAGGAAAGATGATGGAAAGATGGCTGGCTGGCTGGCTGGATAAAGGGACAGATGTGGGCTGCTTCATTGGACAGATTGACAAATGGACGAATGGGTGGACAGATAGATAATTCATGAAGTATATAGAGTGTAACTCACTAAAATAATAAAATAATTCTCATTACTTATGTAGGATTCTTTATCTCATTTGATCTTTAAAATAACCCTTAGAAACATGTCATGCAGGTATTAATATCTTCCTTTTACATATGATAAAATTGAGGCAAAGGGAGGTCTAGCCACCTGGCAGAACCAGAACCTGAGGCTCCAATCTTCCCATTCAGTATTCTTTCCCTTCTTGCACACAGTACATACAAATAATAAGAAAATCAGTCAAGGTAGGAGGAGAGAGCATGAAGGTACAGATGTGTCTGACATGCACTTCTTGGGGTAAGTAAGGCCTTTGGAAGAAGGAAGAAAACAGTAAAGCAGTCTGCACTCTTACTCAGTAGCTTTCTTCCTCTCTTTCACAGGACCAAGTATTTTCATGGAAAGAAGGTGAATGGAGAGATTGAGATCCGAGTGGAGCAGGTAGGTTGGAGCTAGGTCTTTTATGCTATCGCCTTGATGTTTTCCGTAGGGGAGTCATTCCCAGGAGCAGCCTTGATCCTCATGTTATGTGGCTACAATGAGTCAAGATTACCAGAAAATCCTGGCTTATACATGAGAGTTTTATTAAATTCCAGAGTCATTTAGCTTAATGGTTTTTGTTTTAGCAGCAGAACCTTTCTTCAAAGGAAATCTCAAGTAGGATGCCATTGTGCAAAATAGAGACAAGTAGAGACAAGAGAACTGATGAAATGGGCGCGGGGAACCCAAAAGTCTGTCTGCTCCGTCCTGCTCCACTTTCCTTCAATTCCCCCACAGCCCCCAAGGCATCTCCTTGGAACCACTGGAGCCAGAGAGCACAGTGGGTTTGAATCCTGGCTCTCTCATTTAATAGGTATGGGGCAGGTAACCTAATTATTCTATGCCTCAATTTCCTTGTATCATTGTTGGGATTAAATAATTTAAAACCTCAAAGAGTTATGAATATTGGCTCTAATATCAACATCCAGGCACCTCATTTATTGGGAAAGAAACACAGACTTGTTCAAGGCTACATAGGAAATCTGTGGCAGAATTGGGACTAGAACTTATGACCTCTAGATCTAGGGCTCCTCCCATTCATTCAGTATATGCCAAGCATGGTGCTCAGCCTTAGGAGAGCTAAGGCTCAAAGCATGGGCTCTGGAGCCAGACTTTAGGTCTGAATCCCAGTGCCACTCCTTACTAACTGCAACTTTGATTGGGCTGTACTAAGCTCTTTGCAGTTCAGTTTCTTCATCTATACAATTGGGTAATAATAGCATCAATTTCATAGGGTGGCTATGAGGATCAAATGAGTTAGTCTCTAGGTATTTGGAATAGCACCTGGCATATACCAGGCACTTAGTAAATGTTATTCATTTACCATCATCATCGATGTCATCATCATCATCATCATAAAAGACAAAGAGTTAAAAAAACAAACAAACAAAAAAAAAAGACAAAGAGTTAACAAGATAGACAAAGTCCCTACTATAAGATGAAGTCAGAAAAGTGCAATAAGAAAATAGAGGGTGTGACTTTTTTTTTTAGCATTCTTTGAGTTTAGTGTGTTAGAGGAACAGAAAGCCTTTCTGAGTATCCAATTTGAGTTGGCTTAGTATTAAAACACCTTAAACTTGAATTTCAATTTGATCCTGTGGCTTTCAAGTCAGTCCAATGTCTACTGGTTTTCCTTCCATGGCAAAGAGTAGGTTATTTTTGTTCACTTAACAAATATTTGTCAAATGTCTACTTTGCTAGTTCACTAATATGTGGGGAAGGAGGATATAGAAACAGAGGCTCTGTCCCAAAAAGTTTGTGGTTTAGGAAGGGAGGCAAGATAAGTCTTCACAGAACCTCAGTGCAGGTGGAGTCCAGGAAAGAGAAGTCCAGACTTAGTGCCAAGGGCAGCAGAGGCCACAGGGAGTAAGAATGGCTCTGAGGAGGAGGTGGTATTTAGAGGGCATCTTGGAGGATGGGTAGGATTTCAATAAGTGGATATAGCCACATGAAGTGTACATGAGATGGAGCAGTGTGAGCAAAAGTAAGGGGGCTGAAGAATAGAGTGTGTGGAATGGTGAGATTCCAGTTTGGTTGACTCCAAAATAGGGCACATCATCTTCTCCTAGCCCCAACTTACTTGTCCTCCCAAGTTACCTCTCTCAATAAAGAGTGTTACCCTCTACCTTCCCATTAGTCAGAAACCTGCACAGGCTCCTGGATGCTTCGCCTCCCTCCACCACTACACCCATTCAGCTACCAGAACCTGTTGACTCCACATTCCATGTCTCCAGTCCACGCACTTCTCTCCATCCTCATTACCTAGATCCTCAGCTGAACCATCCTCAGCTCTCATCCAATCTTCCTCATCAATAGCCTTCTAACTCTTTTTACCCACTTCCAATTTATTTTTATTATTAAAGCTGCAGTGATCTTTCTAAAAAACCAAATAGATTCTTTAAAGTGTTAGCTTTTTTTAAAAAAAGATTTTATTTATTTGAGAGGGAGAGAGAAAGACAGCATGAGCAGAGGGGAAGGGCAGAGAGAGGAGAGAAACAGACTCCCCACTGAGCTGGGAGCCCAATGTGGGGCTCGGTGTGGGCTTGATCCCAGGACCTTGAAATCATGACCTGAGCAGAAGGCAGACACTCAACTGACTGAGCCACTTAAGGCCACTAAAGTGTTAGCTTTTAAATCCGTTCCTCAAAGACTCTTCCTTTCACACCTTGATCTAAATCCGCTAACTTGGTTATTCCCTATCATAGCACCCAACTTGGCCTTCTTAGCCCTTATCCATATATTTAGGTGTGAAATTATTTGCATGAGCATAAGGACCATGACTGTTTGGATCTCACTTTGTTAAGTAGCACACGGCCTGGCACATACTAGAACTAAAGAAATATTTGCAGAATGAATGACTGATAGATTCCACAGATTCCAGGCTACTTGTCAGTTTCCAAGGGAGATAAATCATTGCTTCTTAATCCCCCTCAAAAATCTGTTTTTTTCATAAACCATCTGGTAAATGCTCAGTTGCCAGTTCAGCCAGTCCTGTCTCATCCCATTCATGAAAACCCCAGAGACATGTTTTAATTTTACCCATTTATCTCAATGATGCCCCTAGCCCAGCTTATGGGTATAAAATCTATAAGTAGGAGCATCATTGGGAATTGCCCTAAGAATAACTCACTCGGCTCTGGGGACACTCAGCCAATTATGAAGGCTACAGTCATACTGGAAAACATTGGCTAATTTAGCATCATCCTGATTTCTAGCCATCCCCCTCCATAGAAGCCAGAAGGCAAATTAGCCAAATAGCAGGTTATTTGGGCATTTTTCCCTCAAAGACATGCCTTCCTAAAGTCATCTTAGAGTCTGAAATGATTGTTTTTTCCCATATGGATGAATGGTTGGGTCACATAAGCAACCCCCCAGGAATCTCACACGTATCCTCTCACACTTAGGAAAAGTCTTAGGATGGAAGCCACTGTTTAGTCTGAGCTGGACTCACATTTTGGAAGTCTGTCTCCCAACTAAGGGCCAAATTAACCAGATAATTGCACTGTCTGGGTTTTGCTGGACAGAGCAAATGAGTTAGTTGTGGTTGGCCTAGAGGAAGCCTCCGCCTCTTCTCTCCAGCCTCTTCCCCCCAAGTTCAAAAACTGCTTGCCTCAGCACTTACAGAGCCAGGAATCAAGAAACCCTGGGGAGGCTGGGAAGGTGTGTGTGTGTGGGGGCTGCATCATGTTTCATTCCATTACCCAGAATGCCCTATTGGCTCTGTGGGGCCTCACAGCAGTGTCCTTGGAGGGTCTAAGACGTTTGGGCCAGGGTGGTTGACATGTCAAGTTCCTTTCTGTTTATATTTGAGCAGAGGGCCTTTTTCTCCATAGGTACAAGTCACCCCTCTATGGGACTAAACAATGAGGTTGATGAATGGATTAATATTGAATAGACTCAGTTCTGAGAGATGAGCAGACTAGGACTTGTTGGGACAGAGCCTTGGACTTCTTTCCTCTCTAATAAAAAAGACTGCGATTACAATGGTCAGTCTTTCCTCAGGGATAATAGAGGTACCAAGGCATAAGCAATGACAGTGTCCTGCTCTAACAGATGGAAGGAAAGACAAGAAGGTGAAGCATCTGACCTTGGCTCCAATGGAGGAAGCTGGACAAGCCACAGATTTACATATGAATGCCAGTGGCTCCCTTGGAGTCCTGCTCCCCCTGTGATATTGGAGTTGCAATAGGGTTAGGTCGATGTGTGCAGATCCCAGGAAAGGTTCTTGATGCAACTGCTATTCACCTTCTGCTCTTTATATATTTCCTCAACTCGGATGTCTTAGGGAAGCAAAGGTGGGATTTTTTTCCCTCAACATATGTAAACACTCTTATCATAGTTTGGCTATTGTGGACATTGCCGCTATAAACATTGGGGTGCAGGTGCCCCATCATATCATCAGTAGATTTGTATCTTTGGGTAAATGCCTAATAGTGCGATTGAATGGGAAGAAATCAGAGGGAGACAAACCATAAGAAACTCTTAACTGTAGGAAACAAACTGAGGGTTGCTGGAGGGGTGGTGGGTGTGGGGGTTGGGGTACCAGGTGATAGGAGGGCATGTGATGTGATGAGCGCTGGGTGTTATATGCAGCTGATAAATTACTGAAGTCTACATCTGAAACTAATAGATGTGCTATATGTTGGTTAATTGAATTTAAATTTAAAATAAATAAATAAAATAGTTTAAACACTCAAAACCATCATGTATATAATTTTGCATGCCCACTTCAGCTTTCCATCCACAGTTCTCAATGGGTCAACCTTTCTTAGAATGAATCTTTGCTGTAGATGTTATATTGACCATAAAGATCATGTGATATTTCAAGAAGTAGTGGTCAACAAGATAGAGAAATGGAAGTTGGATGTTAATTCAGATCAGTGAATTGGTAACAAGTTGAACATTACCCCCATTAGGAAATGATTACTTGATAGAGATATACCTTGAGAGAAATACATGTAATGGCAGAGCCCTTGGCTTTATTCTTCTACTTAATTAGAGACTTGTCAAATTATATTTGCTGATGACTTGAAGCTGAATAAGAGAATATGCCATGTTAAGCCTGATACAAGCGAATAGAAGGAGGTTGCAATATAAGGCCCTATGGAAAAACTCAGCTGAAGAGGAGCAAGATTAGGGAGACTTTGCTTATTAAAATCACAAAGAGGGGGAAGGGGATCCCTGGGTGGCTCAGCGGTTTACAGTCTGCCTTGGGCCCAAGGCGTGATCCTGGAGTCCCGGGATTGAGTCCCGCATCGGGCTACCTGCTTGGAGCCAGCTTCTCTCTCTGCTTCTCTCTCTACCTCTCTCTCTCTCTCTCTCTCTCTGTCTCTCATGAGTGAATAAATAAATAAATAATCTTTAAAAAATCACAAGGGGAAAGAAAAGACCTAAGATTTGAACAAATTCTTAATATCTGTAGAGGAAGTCTAATGTGGAGGTTAAGATTGTGACTTCAGAGTAGGAGGGACCAGAGATGGATCTCAGCTCTACCATATTTTTTTGTGTTGGCCTTCTATTTATAACATTTATATGCACGTTTTGTCATCTGAAAAATGAGAGTAATAATTTCTATCCCCTAGAGTTACTGTGTCGATTATATGAGTCAGTGTAAGTTATATGCTTAGCGTAGTTTCTGGCACATATGTTAGATGCTCAATAAACTATAGTTATGGTTGCCGTTCTCCCAAAACCTGATACCTCTTTAGGCTGTGTTATCAAAGTACAGCATTTAGAATCCAGGAATGTGCTGGTACATAAACACACATGCACACACACACACACACACACACACACACACCCTTACACCCCTACACATGTATACTGTCCTGGTCAGACGCTAGGGACAGATCCAGTTTTGATGTCACATCATAAGGGGGTATTCCACAGAATGCCTTGTGAAGAGAGTGATTGGAGTCAGGGGAATCTGACATCTGTGAGCAAAGGGGATCAGTATAAGGAACTGAAGATGTTTAGTCCAGAGACAAAGGTCTTTCAGAGAATCCCATCTACTCTGTGTAGTGTCTACTACCTGAATAAGTAGGTGAAAATGGTAACAGTTACCATATGTTAAGTACTTACAAGATCAGGCTGGATGTTTTTCATTGTTGAATTAGCACTATCATTGCCTCCATCTTAAAGAATCTGAGACTCAGAGGGAGTAAGTGGCTTTCCCAAGGTTGCCCAACTTAAAATTGGCAGGAGCTTGTCTTTGAACCCAGGCAGTCTGACTTCAAGGCCCTCCTATATTAATCCACTGCATTTTTCTGCCAGTGGTGCAGGTATTTAGAGCCATAATTGAATGTGTTGGTTAAGTCACATCCATAATCTTATTCCGGCCCCACCACAACCCTTTGAGATGGTTGCTATGACGCTCCCTGTTTGGCAGATGAAGAAAATGAGGCTCAGAAAGGTTCCATAGCTAATCTGAAATGAGTGATAAAAGTTTCACTTGTGAGTGTGCTGGAAAAACCACCCCAGATTGTCTCACTGGGGTTACAGTTCAGGCTAATAGTACTATTCTGCAAGAACATGGATTTCAACTTGGTATGAACAGAAACTATGAAGCAGTACTGAGTAATGATAAATGGGCCACGGCCCTTGGTAGGTGCAGAGTTCCAGTAGAAACTGGGTTGATGAATGTAGTGAATATTTTGTAGGAAATTTGGGTACCTAATTGGAGATAACCTTTGTTATTTTTCTCTTTTATTTATTTTTGGGGTAAAGATAATATATACAAATAGCAAAAGTTGAAAAGATTAAAAACGGTATCTAATGAAAAGGTCACTTCAACTTTGCCCCTACTAATCTGTTTTCCTTAACCATCCATAAACTTCATTTAACCATTATCGCTAATTCCTTGGGCACCTTTCTAGAGAGGTTTTAAGTGCAATGACCAAATATATGTGTATATGTATTTTCCTTTGTTTTTCATAAATAGTAGTTGGTTTGAAAAACAGAAACCATTGTAGGTATTTCGGAAGAAGATTTAATGGGAAGATTATTTATAAATGGTTCAAAAGGGAAAATCATATTACCCAGAGCCACAGCAGCCCTACATTCACTGCTGCTGTTGTCACTACCACCATGGCCAGTGGAGAGCCATGAGTCTGCCCTCCCACTGTGCTGCAGGAATTGCCACCAATCTGCTGTATCTGCAGAGGCTGTCAGTGAAGCTTCTGTAGCTACCACCAGAAGCAGAACAATTGCTATCTCCTTCTTAACCTGAACTCTTGCATAAATGGCTCCCATTGTTAGAAATTAACTGAAACCATGTGGCAAAAGCATCTGGGATATGTAGCTTTAGGCTTTCAGCCCCCATAGTGCAGGAAAGAGGGATGGGTGTGGGACTGAGTGGCAATCAACAGTGAGCAGCACAGTCCATTCTTTTAGCTGTTCAAGGTCCACACATATCCTTCTACATACCTGTACTGTTCTGAACCCTGACTTCTCACTTAATATACTGGTTGTTTCTTCCATGAGAGTATGTGCAGAGCTGCCTCATTCTTGTTAATGATTGCCCGGAGCACCGTCATATGGATATCCAGTCATTTATATTCCATAATTTTACTATAGCAAATAATGCCAAACCTGTGTCATTGCAGACGTCTATTAGCATACCCATAGGATTCCTTCCTAGAATTAGAACAACTGGTTCTAAGAGCAACGCATGCCATGAGTGCTGTCACGCACCTGGAATACAGGGCTTTCTGCAGCTGCTGGCATTGCTACCACCCTCAGCAGTTAGCTCTCTTCTGGAAGTGGCCCAGATGAGGACAGCTGCCTTGCCTAAGCTCACCTCTCTTTCCTGATGGCAGCTTCATTCAATGACTGGGCAATGCAAAGACCTTGCCCACTTACCCCAATTTGGGACAACTCTGAAGGCCCATCCCAGCTTCCGAGCTCTTTGTGGAATTGACAGAGGCCTTTGCTGAGGTAGCAGTGCAGCCTGACTTCTCCTTCTGCCCAGTGCTGCTGCTTTCCATTTTCTTCTCATCTGATAATGGTGATACCCAGAGCACTCCCTGGTAAGCCCCCCACAGGCTGGTGTCTATCTCAGAGTATACCTCCCACTATGAGTATACACTTAGGATCCTGATAGCTATTGCCAGATCGCCCTCCATAGAGGTTGTATAGATGATCTATAAGACCCTTCTGATGTGGATTTCTAGGACTGTAATTGACCCATGGGTTCTGGTGTCCAGCGTGCACAGAATGTCCTCCTGGTTTCAGCTCAAGCATTGATGCTGAACACTGAAGTACTTCATAATTTGCTCTTCCTATTTGACCTTCTTGTGTTTGAAATTCACCGGAGCTTGGCGTTTCTCTGCAGGGCTGAGTCCGGCAGAACTCTACCCGCTCTGATCCACTAAGCCTTGTTTTGTTAACACAATCCTGCAAGATTTATTTGTTTGGCTTGGCTTACCCTGACCTCAGACATTCTGTTTTGTATTATTTTTAAAAGCGTGCAGGTCTCCATGGAGGCCTTTTTCTTTTCAAATCTAAGAACCAGCTGGGGGAATGAAAAAAGCAGGTGGGACACTAGGGCATATTAGCTGAAACATAACTCATTAGAGGAGCAAGTGTGTCTTTTCTTAACCATGGCATTATGAATGTGGGTGAGTTAATCACCATCCTGGCTCTATCTTTAGGCCCACTAATTTAAGAAGACAACAGAGAAATGGAGAAACAATAGCAATGGTGATGGTGGTTAACTTTGATTGAACATTTTCTGTATGCTGGGTGCCATGTTAAGTGCTTCCAGTGCCTTAACTCATCCCACATGATGTGCCTATTGCTGAGGAAGCTGAGGCTCCAAGAGCTTAGATAAATTGCCCAGCCTGGGTCACACAGCTGGTAAGAATGTGCTGCCGCTGGGATCTGAACCTAAGTCCAGCTGACATCAGGGGCCTGCTTAACCAAAGTAGATCTAGTAGAGTATATGTTGAGTTTTGAATTTGTCTTCATTAAGCTCTTTTTCAGTTCCCCTCTTGGATCAGGTTCCTCAAGCACATAATCCCACCGTCAATTCCTATCTTACCTTACTCTTTTGATCTGCTGGATAAATTACAATTTCTTAGGAAGTGTCCTTCTAGCAAAAGACTCCTCCTTTTCTCGCTAACCCCGGTGGCTCTTACCCATCATTTGATGTTTCTGGCTTATTGCTGGATAGTCCTCCTGTTAACAGTTCTGTTTGTTCTTTGTTTTCCTCAAAAATAAATTATTACTATTTGTCTCTAAGTGTAGTGGTACACTTCAGACTATATTAAGACTATAATAGCCCTGACTCTGGAGTCAGACCAGGGTTTGAATCCCAGCCCTGCCACTCCCTAAGTGACCTTGAGCAAGTAACCTGACTTCTCTGTGCTTCAGTGTCCTCAAATGTAAGATGAAAATAATAATAGTAATAATAATAACCACAAGATATACCTACAGAATTGCTAAACTCATGTTTCAGTCTCTGGGATTATTCAGAAATGGAAAGGATATAATTCATGCTTAAAGAAGTTTGTTGTATAGTTAGGGGTGGATAAGAAATATAAAACATTCATGTTTATGTGTGTGTTTTTATTATTTACATATATTTCTAATCATATTTCCCCAAACATATGGTGTTCAACTGGCATCTGGTGCAAACTTCTAACTTTTCCTTGATAGCAGATAGTACAGGTCCTGGTCAAGGTATTCAATAAATGTTTGTTGAGTGAATGTGTGAATGAATGGATAGTGTGGTACAGTCATAGTAGGGTAGGGCCAGAAAGGGACCTTGGAAATCATCTAATCCAACCTGCATGTTTAATAGCTGAGATTCAGAGCAGGGAAGTGAGTAGACCTAGCACACACATCAATTATTGTAGTTCCATGTAGAGACCCCCTGGCTCCCAACTCCCATATCACCCTTTTTCCTACTACATGTCTCCACTTGTCAATGTTATCATTTATCTTCCCCATTTAAGAAACTATTAGTGTCTTCTGATGGTTTTGGTAGCAAACAAGTTAATCTAATTCTGTAGTCAGGAAGTCCATGTTTTCCACATTTACCCACAAGATGCCTTCTCCTTGTGAAGGCAGGGGTGCTAGGATGGATTCTGAGCCACAGCTAATGGCCGAGGCAAGCTCCAAATAATGAGGGCTGGAGGAAGATTGAGACTATGGTTGGATGAGCCCTGCTGATCCTAAATGCAACAGGGACTGCTTTGTCACTTGGATAGTTCTTCATGGCCTACCTCCCTGGTTTGGCTATACTACTCATTAGCCACTTAATCAAAGACGAGAAGAAAGGATCCATGAGAACGAGAGCAAGTCCATCTTCTTGTGCTGGGAAAGCTGGCTCATAGTATCATAGCCTCTACCTACTCTGATAATTTTCCTGTCCTTGATGCCATCTCCCTCCATCAATATCTGCTCTGCCCCCTGGTTATATCATAGATAAATGTGTCTCCAGTGGAAATTAAGCAGCAGTTCTGAAGGAGAACTTAATAACCCTTTAACTTCTTGAGTGGTGTGTATTAAAAAAATAAACAGAATTTGACTTCTCTCAGCCTGCTTCTTAATTCAAGAAAACACTTACTGAGCACCTGCTCTGTATTTGGCCTTAATGACAGCCTTCCGCTCTCATGGTATTCTCCTTCTGGTGGAAAGATAGATATTTGGGGGCAGTGACTGTAATACATTAGAGACCTGTGCAAACCTTAGTGAGCACAGAAGAGGGATTGCCACCGTTGCTTTGGGACATTCTTAGGAAATGCTTCATGGAGAGGTTAATACTTGGTGGGGATTTGGGGAAAAGAATTAGCTTTGCATCAGGCTGCAAAGGAGGCAAATGTGAATACCAGGCCTCCCAGCTCAAGAACATACTCAGCTTGTCACATGTGGGGAAAATGACTGGAGTATAGGGTGCATGAGGAGTGGGAGTGGGAGATAAAGCTGGAAAAGAAACAGAGAACAATCGCTTTGGGGTGGGCTTTGTGCAGCAAGGTAAGCAGCTGGAAATCATGTCATAGAGGCAGTGGGGACATACCTGTCAGATTTTTAAGCTGTGGAGTGACGTGATCATGTTTTCATTTTAGGATGCACATGCTAATAGTGGTTTAGAAGATTGGCTGGGTAGGAGTGGTGGCCTGAGACTGCATGTAAATCCCTGCCACATGGTCTTTAGCTTCTCTACCTGCAACTTGCATTTGAAAAGGGACAAGATGACCTACTTTTTCTTTAAAGCAGAGAGGATGGAACCAGAGCCACACAATGTGTTTGAGCTAGCATCCCATAAAAGCAAGTGCTGTCAACTGCTTCTTATTCACCACCTTTGTCCCAGCCACTTGCCCAGACGCAGTTCACTCCCTACATTCCACTTTACTCTCAATCTACCTAAGCTCTCGCCTTGTGGTGCCTTCCACTGCTTATGATTACCACTCCTCTGCCCACTCCTCTGCCCACTCCTCCCCACTTTTGCCCCTCCTTACACCCTGTCTGGCTTTGTCCTTCAGCTTTTGCTTGGCTAACTTTACATTTACTGCCAGCTCTGCTGTCAATCTCTACCATTTAGAGTCTGGCTCACTCCCTGATGAGAGGAGCTCCCACTGGCTTCACCCCAGCCCTGCCAGCAGCCCCTGCCCGGATGTGCTTACACACAGGATTTCAGTAGGAATCAAGGGTTATTAATTAACCCAGGGTGGAGCCCATTATGAAACATCCCAGAAAGCTGGAACAAACCAAAGGGACTTCTGAACTCGCAGCAGGGAAAAATGCCTTTTAATTGACTGGGATGACTTCACCACAAAAATCTGTCTAGCTGTTATGCTAAACTGGAAACTAATCTATTAGATTGTCTAAGGAATCTTCCACCCCACCCTGACCAGAATCTCCCGAGGAGGGAAGTCAGGCCCGCACATAAACAGGACTTATGCTTTGAAATGGATTCTTTTGGATCCTACCCAGACTGGCTGCATTTTCCAGTCGCTGGGAAAGAGAAGGGAGACTGGTATCTGAGAATAAGTTTGTATGTCCTATGGTGTCTACCTTTAATATCACAGGGGAGATTTTTAAGGTACTGCATACTTTAGAATTCAGCCTAGGCTGAACCTGTCTGGGACCACTTCTCTCAGGAAGTTTAGAAAGTGGCATGAGAGTATTTCCATGGATGGTGTTGTCTTGGACTTGGAAGGGACTGATAATAGCCACTGCCTAATCCCATGCTTACATGCCATGCACACACTGAGCACTTCATGTGGATTAGTTCATTTCATCCTCATAGCTTTCCTGTGAAGAGTAAGTATTATATAGTTTCTCAATTTCCAGATGAGGAAATGAAAAGGGTCAGAGAGGCTATAAGGCTGCACAGCCTACAGGTGGCAGAGCCGGAATTCACAGTCTAATTCCAGATGCTATTTTAGCAGGCAAGGTTTATTACAGGAAAGTGAAATCCAGGCATAACTTGGTGAATTTCTTCTCATGTGTAGAGAGAGCTGGCTTGTGCCTGAGACTTGTTCCAAGGGACACAAGCATGGCATCCAAGCTAGTCCTTGCCTGCCTTTCCTTCTTCATCCCCTCCATTATGTAGCTTAGATTGTAGTACTAGCAAACCCCTTGTGGCTCCTTTCCTGTCCTAACACCATCTTGTATTTACCCCATCTATGCCTTTTCTTATGGAAATCTATCCTCCTGGGACATGCTTTTCCAAATTTTGCTTGTTTTCAAGATTTAGCCCTGGTATTATTTTCTATTCTTCCCCTGACCACCCAGAGGAGGCAGGGCGAGTTGCTCCTTATCTGTGTTCTCACACACCTCATGCATATGTCTATTATTACACTTACCAGATTGCTTTGGAATTACTGGTCCACCTGCCTATCACTCCCCTTAGACTCTGGGCTAATAGAGAACATGGATAGTACCTTTATTCATCCTAAAAATGTTTATTGAGTGCCTACTATGTGCTAGAGCTACAATGGTGATTAAAAACAGATGTAGCCTCTACTGGATAGAGCTTAAAATCCAGTGGAAGAGTCGGACATCAACTGCATCTTCAGTCTCTCTCTCTCTCTCTCTCTCTCACACACACACACACACACACCCCACACATCTCATAATTACAAGCTGATTAGGAGCTGTGAAAGAAAGATTCACAATGTTATAATAGCATCTGTGGGTAGACTACCACTGGGCACTTGTTTGCATACATAGTAGGTGCTCTGTGTACTCAGATACATGATCTGTGTCACTTAATATCTCTAACTTATCTGTGATAGGGAAAAATGAAAAAGGAACAGAAAATATTGGATCCACCAAAGAACGTCCCGGGAGATAGACTCATTCAAATATCCTTTTGCCTGGTAAACAACACAGGTCAAGCACTAGTTTGACACCAATGATATAGGAAAAGCAGTGATACAGTATCATACAGGGAAGGCAGTGCTTGACATTAAGTGAGCCACCATCTAGGAGTTTACCTCTATAAATTCATTTAATCTCACCACAATTACACCAAAGAGACACTGATGGAAGTAAGACTCAGCAGGGTTAAGTGTCCTGCCCATGGCTGCATAGCTAGTAGGTAGGAGAGGTGGAGGCTCCAAAGATGCTCTGGAGCCCACACTGCTGACCCTACATCTTACTGCCTTACACCCTCCTGTAGAACTGGGACTCATCATGGCATATTTCTTTGCTCTAAGTCATGATGCTGGTAATAGTAGAGCCAAACTACCCCCACTTTGTCTCCTCTATTTTGAAGTCTGGCATTGGAGTTCCCAGGAGAAGAACTTGACAGTGATAGAAAGGTAGCACCAGACAGGTGGCAGAACTGAGCCTCATCTTGGGGGATCTGGGGTTACACGTTGGGGTTTGGGAATGCATGTTAAAGGAAGGAAGGAAGATTGGCTACTGCAGGTCCGCTGTGTACTCTTCATCACTCTCCTGCTCCTCACATGTTTCTATATTCAGTCCTTCAGCAACACCTGGGGTGTGAGTCTTGTTATTGTCCAGATGAGGAAGCAGGCTAGGGGACGCAAAGTAGGTGTTTGCAGAGTTAGTGGCAGAATTATGACTGAAACCTATATCTGTCTGTTTTGAAAGCCCATAATTTTCCCCTTAACTCACCTGTTGCCTAGCCAGACCTGGAAAAAAGGCTTGCTTTGTCTGGCCTAATGCAGTTTTTCTGATTGATTTTCTCGTAGACCATAGACAGACAGCCCATCTGGGTTTTTTGACCTCCCTCTATCTGTGTTGCTGGAACCTTTTTCTGATCCCTGAGCAATAGCCCTGAAGTTCCCCTCATGAGCTTATGGGTGGGTTCTCAGCCTGTTTAAGATAAAGTGAACCAAGTGACCTCCCACCCACCCCAGTGGACCTACATTCTGTCCAGACAGGGAGGAGACCAGCAGCCCACCCCTCTGGCTGCCAGGAAAAGCAAGGGAAACGGGTGAATCTCCACTGACTGGGCCAGGACATACCAGGGCCCCAACTTTGCGTTCATTAGACAGAACTAGGTTTTGATCATTTGTCTTAATTTGCTTATTTTTGTACAGCCACTTTGGTCTCCCTCTGGCTGCCTTTGCTCTCTAGGCTCCTTCATGTCTATGGGGATAAAGGGGCCAAAGTCCTCAGGCAGCACCAAGGCTCTTCCCAACCTGGGACCCTCCTGCCTTTCTCACAACCTCTTTGCCTCTTTCTGCTCAGTGCTGCCCCCAAGAGTCTTTGGAGGAGCCAATATTTAATTTAGATAGTCTCTTGTTTATAGCAGCTTTCCCTTTGGTGCTGCATCTTGGTTTCCAAAAATGTTATTTCTATGAATATCTATCCATCCGCCTCTTCTTCCATCCACATACCTATTTGTTTATGTGTTCACCTTCTCTCTGGAACCTAGGTCTCTCACCACTCCTTTTTTTTTGTAGTCTCAAAGCAGTTTACAACTAGCCTTCTTTCCCCTGAATACCTTCATGAAATTTAGTATTTCATAGTACCAATAATAGCGATAATAGGACTTTTGTATATTAATCACTTGCTGCACACACACACACACACACACACACAGCTCTGATACTCTGGCAGGAGCTTGCTATACATACCCTCACTTCATCCTCACAGTGACCTTGTAAGTTGTGTATTACTGTCACAGGTCCCACCAAGCACGTTTAAGTTGGCAGAGCTGTTTTGAACCCCTGGTTCCCAAGCAGCCCATACTCTATAAAACACTGTATTTTCCTAAATCTCACTGCTAACTCACCCCTCATTCCTGGATATGCATCTACTGCCCATTCTGGTTTCTTCTAACCCTTGCTTTAAATGCCCTTTGCGTATCTTTATTGGGAAATGACACTGAGATTCTGGAAGCTAATAGGCTCATTTTTATTAATGCTTATTACTACTGTATATTTTACTTGTATAGAGAAAAATTTATTGTTGCCTCAGAAGAAAGAAAATAGTTTGAGACAGTTCGGTGTGATGGACGAAGCTGTGCCTTGGATCAGAAGAGCAAGGGATCGAATCCTGACACTGCCTCTTATTACCTGTGGGACTTTGGGCATGTGACTCTGTGTTCCAAACTTCAGTTTCTTGATCCAAAAAATGGAGATGATGATAATAGCAGTACTATCAGCACATTGTAAGAATTTGATCAATTTTCATTAAGTCAGAGGGGATCCTGGATCTAGGTTGATCATTTGTAAAAGGAGGAATTGGCAAATGCATGGAGCACTTTCTACCTGCCAGCCCTCCCCCAGCCACAACAGATACCACTGCTCAATGAAGGCATGCTTCCCAGCCGAGCTTAGGGCAGCCTCATTATTCTTCACACAGCAGCCAGAGCTGGCAGTAAAATGAAACCCATTGGTGACCCCAGAGGAACTTTCAGTTCTCACATTCTGTGGGTTTAATCCAAGCCTGCTTAGAAAGGATGGCAAATTATGGATAAGGTGGTTGAATCCTGAGAGATGAGCTCAGCTAGTAAATATATGAAGGGAATGAAACCAAGAACTCCGAACAGCAGACCTCTGAATCCTATTCTGGTGATCCGTAGCCTGGAGCTGTCTGCTAGAGCAACTGTTTTCCGGTTGTATACTTTAGAACCATGGTCTTCCACGGGGATACCTAGGGTTACCTAGGTAACCTCTAGGTACCTGAGCATCTTTGGAAAAGCAGGGGCAGGGGGAGGGAGGGAGAGGGAAAGAGGAAGAAAGAAAGGGAAGTGAGAATGAAAAGGAAGGGAGAAGTAGGAACAGGAAGAATGAGAGAAGGGAGAAAGCTTAACCATTCCTTCTTCTATATCAATAATTCACAACCAGGGGAGATTTTGCCCTCCAGGGGACATTTAGCAATGGCTGGAAACATTTTTGGTTGTCACAACAGGGAAATGCCACTGACATCTATGGGTAAAGGCCAGGAATGTTTCTAAACATCTTAAAATACACAAGCTAGCCTCCCACAGCAAAGAATTATCCAGCTCAAAATGTCAATGCTCCAAGGTTGAAAAACCCTGTTCTAGAGAGAAACAACTCAGAGATGACACCTTTTGTGTGGCGAGTCCTGTTGTTCCCTAAAGATAGGTGATGGTAGTATAATTTATAGTGGTGAGGGCTTCCCAAATCAGACCTCTCCAAAGAAACTTCACCTTCACAGTTCCTTTTAGTCAGCATCGTAGCCTTGGAACAAGGACAGGGCAAGGGCCTTCTCTCCCATTCTTACCTGACCAAAGACAGTGAGGCAGAAATTCCTGTGACTTCCCCCAAGATCACACAGCTAGGAAATTCCAAGAATGCAGTTGAAACCTAGGTCTATCTTAGCCCATGCTGAGTGATTTTGCAACACAATCCCACATAATAAATGTGTCCCCTGGCTTGTACCCAGTAGCTCAGCAGAGGCCTAAAGTCTGTTGAAATCTTTAAGGGCTGGACCAAGCCTGTTGTAAAAGTACCAGGATTTGTTTTAGTTGAATATGGTAAGATGCAGAAGTGACTTACATGAATGATCAAGTTCATTGTATTAGTAGTCCTCTAAAAGTAGGGATGTCACACCACTTTGGGGGACCACATGAGCACATGGCCAGTCAGGAGGCAGAAGGAGCTAGGGGGAAACGTGGGCAAGAGCCTTTGTTATGGTCTTGCAGGAAAGAAAGGGCAAGCAGGGTAAGCAGCCTTATGACTGGCTAGTTGGAATAGCTTCAGCAGGCTCTGGGGTCTAGGGGGCTGTCCTTGGTTTTCTGGTACCTGGCCTTTGAATCTTAGGGGGATGGTCGCCTGGAGTGTGAGAGCCCCATAGAGCAGGTGGTTGGCACATGGGCTTTGGATTGGTTTTGGCTTGCATTTGAAAGGCATTCTCTGTGGTGAGTTATTTACCATCTCTGGGAATTGACTAAAATTCCTGTGAGAGGCAGTCTTTCCAGGGTCAGCAAGGCCTCAAGATGTCAAAACATCAGAATACCGAAAATAAGACATGGTTACTACACCTGTGTAAAATCCAAAGCCTCACCATACTACAGCTTTTTTTTTTTTTTTTAGATTTTATTTATTTATTCATGAGAGATGGAGAGAGAGAGAGAGGCAGAGACACAGGCAGAGGGAGAAGCAGGCTCCATGCAGGGAACCCGACAAGGGACCCAATCCCGGGACTCCAGGATCACACCGTGAGCTGAAGGCAGGCGCTCAACCGCTGAGCCACCCAGGCATCCCTATACTACAGCTTTTTAATAGTCTTTTAAAACAGGACTCTTTTATTTCCAATTAAATCTTATATATAAACCTCACATTTAAATAAATTAAAATATAAAAATTACTGCTTTTCTTGATTCTTAGCTGGAAAACCCTGAATCCTTTGAACCTTCAGGAAGTGACTAAAGCCCCCTCCTTAGATGGCCTCTTCAGAGGTAATTCTCCCGCAGTAATCCTACCATGACCTCCAGGCCCACTGCTCCCCTTGCCTCAGGTTGCAAGAAGTCTAGTAGAGTAGCTAAGAGCAGGGAGCCTGGAGCCAGACTGCTTGTGTTCACTTGGTCTGTAACCTCCCAGCTGTGTGACCTTGGGAAATAAATGCAGTGTCATTGTACTATAGTGCTCCCAGCTATAAAGTGGGCATAATACTAAGAGGACCTACCTTAGGTAGTTACTGTCCTTAGAACAGTGGCTGGCACATAGGAAGGGCTTAAAAACTATTATTCATTTTAATCATAATGTAAATATAATTTACTATATGAAATTATAAATATATTACCACTGGAAATACCAGTGGTATTCATAGAGCTACCTCCTCTCGTCCTATTACGGCTAGTCAGTAGTATCACTACTTTCATTTCTGCTTTTCCAAAGACTACAACTGCTGCTTCTACTTTTTGCCTCTGTTGCTCCTGTTTCTCCTACTATTGTTTCTACTGGGATAACCACTGCCACCACCACCACTGGACATTACTACCACCGAGTAAAAGTAATGTCAGCCAGGTCCTTAGAGTCAAAGCAGGTGTGAAGGTGCAAAAAAAGGCATGATCCATCACTGCTGGGCCACCAGTGACACACTCATCCTGTTTCTCTTATACCCTTTTTGCATTCCCCTTCTTCTGGGTTTAGGGGAAGTTATTTATGAAGTCTCCAGACATGTGGGGCCATCATTAATGAGGCTCTGTATGTGATTCTAAATTGATGAGGTGTTTTTTTGGCACTGGATATGGGAGTGCCATTGTGAGTTAGCAGTGCAGAGGTCCACCCTGCTCCTGGAAATGGACAGAAGACCCCCCCTTCCCTTGGCTTCTTGACATGGGAATGCATTGATTTCAGGTGACTCTTCTTTCTTGACACTGCCCCTTGCAGTCCCCATTGGGAGATTCGGTTCAGGTTGGCCCTGAGCCCTATCTGGATCATGCTGTTTTGGAACTACTGGTGCCCCTGGGGAAGAAAATGAGCATCTGAGAAGAACTTGGCCTTTAGAAACCAGAGTCCCTGCTGAGGAAAAGGAATCGAGGAACAGCTCCTTTGCAAAGAGGAAAGTGGCCCTTGGTCTCCCCCTTCCTGAGCCCAGCCTTAATTTGGAGATATTTCACAGTGGACTTCTGAAGGGGTGACTGGTTCCTACCAAGCTGCCTTAAAGGCTCAGAGCAGAAACCTATGGGGACTTGCAAATCAACCTCGGGAAGAGAAATTAGCTATGTCTTGTCTCAGAACTCCCAAAGCCTGCTCCAAAATAAACACATAAGCTGTGCCGGCAGGGAAAGCTTGGGCCTTTTTTCTTCTTCATTTTAGAAACTCCATGTGTGCATTATTTTAAATAGGCGCCAGCACACGAGGCCCTTTTAACAAGATTGAAAACAGATGGGGCCTCAGGCTGTTCAGTAGCTCTCAGAAATGAACATGGGAAGTGCTAAGCCATCTTGTGTCCAGGCAACGTTCATTTTCTCCTCGAAGCATCAGTCGGCCAGGCCTCTCATTCCCAGGGAGCACAAGTCTGCTTCCTGCATCAGGTGTGTCAGCCAGGGGAAGGAAGTATCTCCTTTCACTGAATATTTCCGTGTTTGCATTTACTTAACCCTTTGGCAGCTTGGGAGAAAGGAGGATTGTGCTATCCTTGGAGGCCCCAGGCTTCTGGAGCTGGTAGCATTAGATTTACCATCCTTATTATCAATGGGATTATGATCCTTCATGGTTCACATCTCTCCAAAGGCTCCCAGTCTTGCTCCATCTATTAGCCAGAGTCCTTCCCATAGCTCTAGACCCTTCGTGGTGTGACTTCTCTGGCATTCTTCCTGCCCTTTCCTGCCTTGTCCTTGCTTACTCTGATCCAGGTACACTGGACTTCTCACGGTTCTTTAAAATCAAGGGACAGAAAACAAGTGTTGGTGAGGATGTAGAGACATTGGAACCCTTGTACACTGATGGAAGGAATGTAAAATAGTGCAGCCACTGTGGAAGACAGTATGGCAATTCCTCAAAAAGTTGCACATAGACTTACCATATGATGAGCAATTCTACTTCTGGGTGTATAACCCAAAGAACTGGAAGCAGGGACTCAAGTAGATGTTTTTAAATTCATGGTCATAGCAGCATTACAATAGCCAAACGTAGAAGTAACCTAAGTGTTCGTTGACAAATGATGTGTAAACAAAATGAAATCTATCCATACAATGGAATATTATTCAGCCTTCAAAACTTGAAAAGGAAGGAAATCCTGACAAATGCTTCAGTGTGGACAAACCTTGAAAACATGCTAAGTGAAATAAGCCAGACATAAAAGAACAAATACTATATGATTCCACATATATTCACATTGTAAATATACTTAATGCCACTGAAGTATATGCTTAAAAAACAGTTAAAGTTGTGAACTTTATATTTGGTGTATTTTACCACAATGAAAACAAACTTTAAAAAACAAGTGAGCACACTCTGCTTTAGGACCTTTGCTCTTGCTGTTGTTTTTGCCTGGAACCATCTTCCCCAAGGTATCCTTACCGTGGTTCTTTTTTATTTCTTCTTCTTTTTTTTTTTTTTTTTTAAAGATTTTATGTATTTATTCATGAGAGACACAGAGAGAATGCAGAGACATAGGCAGAGGGTGTAGCAGCTGCCTGGCAGTGGCCTTCACGTCTACATCTCAGTCTCCAAGCCCCCAAATTGTCCATCATTCCTCTGGGGAAATGTGGGGAAACTTTCACACCTGGTTTGCTTAATCCTATAAATACACTTTTCTGAACATTCAGCAGAAAAGTGTTTGAACATGTGGAGCAAGCTCTGCAATGAGGAGAAGTAGAGAGAAGCAGATGTCAGGGGGACATTAACCATCATTCTCTTCTGCATAGTTAAGCTGTGGTCTTAAAATTCCTGAACATTTGCCTGATCTGTTGCAGGAGCAAAAGTTTGTGGCAGGTGGCAAAGTTCTTTCCTAGGTCTCTCAACCTTAAAAGCTCTAGGGGCTGAGGTGGTGCCACCATTCTGTCCCCCTAAAGGCTTCCCCTCCTTCTCTTTTCCCTTCTCTCTCATTCCCCTTCCCCACTTTTCTCTACCCCCTCTTCTTCCCCTTCTTCTTCATTTCCTTCTTTCCCTGAAGACATTATCAAAAGCTTTCACTTTTTTTTCTTTTAAATATTTTATTTATTTATTCATGAGAGACACAGAGAGAGAGAGAGAGAGAGGCAGAGACACAGGCAGAGGGAGAAGCAGGCTCCGTGCAGGGAGCCTGATGTGGGACTCTATCCTGGGTCTCCTGGATCAGGCCCTGAGCTGAAGGTGGCGCTAAACCGCTGAGCCACCCAGGCTGCCTGCTTTCTTCACTCTTGTAGCTGATCTGGCACAGGGAAAAGGACGGATGGGCACAATGGATGTTTTTCTTTGATTCTCACTTGCTGTTGTTTCTTGCGGGTCCAGTTTTTTTGGGAACCGGAGCAGGAAAGGGTGACTAGCAGGGCAGAACTAGGGCATGCCTGGGTGCTCTGGCTGACATCCACCAGAACCCCACCTTAATCTCTACTCAGTGTACATCTAAGCCCTGGAGAACAAGCAATACTGGGCCGTGAAAAAATTTCCTTAGAAATCAGAGTGCCACATTTACTGGTGATTTTTTCAAACTGGACTTCTTGAATTCTTTCATTACCAAATATGATGATGATGGCGGTGGTGATGTTGAATCTTCATCATTATCTTCATTGACAGTGTGAAGATGATAATGTTGCTTATGAGGATGGTGATGGTGCTAACATCTTAACCCTGTGATCCAGACGAAAATCCTTACTGGGATCAATCCACTGTCCTCTCTCCAACCTCTTCTTTCACTCACTCCCTCACTATCTCTGTTCCAGCCACACTGCCTGCCTTGCTGCTCTTGAGCTACATACATAATGCTCCAGCCTCTAGGCCTTCCTCCTTCCTATTCTCCCTGCCTGCAGACCCTTTCCCCCTCTTATTGTAGGATTTGCTCCCTCCCTTTGCTTGTAGCACTGATAAAGTGCCACCTTCCCATGACCCTCCTTATTTGACATAACACTCACCTCCCAGCACTCTGTCCTCTTACCAGAATCTGTTTCTTTCCCTGACATATTGTTTATTGTTAATGGCCTATTTTCCCCACTAGATACAAGTTCCATGAGAATGGGGAGTTTTGCTCATTTGTGGTCGTGTCATTAGATCCTGTCCTTGGCATAGTAGCTGTCAAGTGCATGAATGAATGGATGAATGGAGTCAGAGTTGTAGCTCTCTTGCTCCATAACCTTGTGATCTTGGCTGAGTCATTTGTTCTCTCTGCTCCTCAGTTTTCTCGTCAGCTAGTGGAGATACTAATACTTAGCCTCATATCAAGAGGTTGTTGTAATGATCCAATTAAATAACATAACCATGATAGCTAACATTCATTGTGCACTTATTTTTGCTTATGCACCTTGCTAAGGGCTTTTATCAATTCATTTGATGCTCACAATTACCATGGGAAGGCTTATTTTATAGACAAGGGACTGAGGTATAGAAAGGCTAGCCTGCCTCAAGTTTTACAGCAAGTAAGGCATAAGAGCTCACGGACTCGCGGTCTGATTCTGAAAACCAGCCTATACCAATCACTTTGTAACCTGCAAATCACTGTTACTGATTTTTTTTTGTTTAGTTTTTAAAATGTGGTTAACTCCATCTGATTTTGGATTTTCTATTACTTGAACATTTAAGAATTTAGGGTTTGTCATTTTAACTTTTCCTGTATTTTTATATTTATTTTGACATGTTTTTATGGATTATTGCTCCCTGCCCTGCCTTCTACACACACACACACACACACACACACACACACACACACAAAGCATTATGTTTTGATGAGCTGAAGATACCTTTGCATCTACACATTGTAGCTGGGTGCTTTCACTGAGATGCCAGGCACTGCTCCTGAGTGAGATTTCCTCATCTGGAATGGGCCACTAAGAGAGTCTGCAGACTCTCAAAGCCTCTTTTGTCTACAAGGTGAATCTGAACTGGTGGAAAAGACTTCAGATGCCAGGCAAGGAAGTCACTGAGCCCACTGGGCCCTCAGAACTAAAAACACAGCCTGTGCCGGGAAATCTACAGGAAGCAGTTCTTGCTGACAGCAGGCCTTGGGCCACCTGCCAAGTGTTTGCAGGAGCGGGGCAGTTGGAAGAGGTAGAGTGGTGAAGGAGGGGCAGGGACCCATGGGCTTTGCTGACATGGGAAGGTTTGAAAATTAGGGCAGCCACATGCACAAGCAAAGCCCAAAGCCAGCCAAGCAGCCCTTTAGCTGACCCAGCTCTGTGCAGTAGAACAGAGTCACCTCTAGTAACCCACTTGGTGCAGTGTGAAGGATGTTGGCCTGGGTTTGGGTCCCAGCTCATATAACCATTGGGTTGTAACTTTTAGAAAAATCACTTTGCCTCCCTGGGCCTCACCTCTGACATCTACAAAATAGACATTCATTTATTCAATGATATTTATTTGAGCATTGTGCTGTATGTCAGGTACTGGTTTGGGTGCTGGGATAGAGCCATAAATGAAACAGACCTCTGCTCCCTGCTCTGGTGAGAGAGATGGACAATTAAATACTAAAGTGGAATGGATGTAAATCATGTCAGATGGGGAAAAGGGTACAATTATGTCATTGGGATTGAATGTCATAGGGAGAGTTCAAGCAAGGAAAGGGGGCATGGAGTACAGCAGGTGCTTTGTAGGGAGGTGCCTCCTGGGGGTGCCACTGAGTAGAGATGTAGGTGGAGTGGGAGGGTGCCCTTGTTGCCATCCCCAGGAAGCTCTAGGGGTTGGGGGACTGGAGCCTGGAGTTTGCTCAGCATGCTTGACAATGGGAAGGTGACCAGTGTGGCAATGGCAGAGTCAGACAGAAGTGGGGAATAGGGGATGGTGGAAGGCCATATCAAGGAGGTCATCAGTTCTTTAGTGTCTAAACCACGTTGGACATTAGAGACCAGGTAGCGCTTAGGTTTTTTGTGTTTAGTGCTACTTGATTATTGTTGTTGTTGTGCGTCCTTCTAATGAGTCTCTTAGACGTTAGGAGACTCTGTGAAAGAACTTAAGACATGAAGAGGATCAGAGTACATGCAGAATGCTGATTGTTTTTAAAGGAATTTGTTAATGACACAGTTTGGTTCCCAAGAGTAAACATAACAATCTGTTAGGGATTAGAGTGGAATTTTGATGATAACTTGCTAAAGGATGCAGGAATGCCCTAATCCTACCTTGAAAATCACCACCCCTGTTCTAGGTTCCTAAAGTAGCCAAATACACAGGGAAGAATAGCAAATAAGTCCTGGAATACCTTTAAGCTTTAGCTGGCCTGGGCCCCCCACCCCAGTGCAGGGCTCTTTGCTAGAGCTGGTGTGAATCCTGCAGTTAGGCTCCAGATCATTTGTGGATGTTATTTATTAAGCATGTGGCTGTTATTACTAAATAGACCCAAGGTATGACAAACACAGTTATGAAGAGAGAAAGCAGGACATCTGGGACTTTTGGCAATCATAGTTTACTGCTGCCAACTCATGGAAGAGAGAGCAGTAGAGGGAAAGGTGGATGCTGAGATGAGCATCTATGAGGAGCTACAGGCAGAGGAGAGGAATCGACATGATGACCACCCACATCATCAGGCACTTAGCTGCAGAGAAGCCAGTGTCACATGTGGTTGCCTGGCTTTTCAACCTAGCAATGACCTTGCCATCTGTCACCTGTAGCATTATGATACCCTGACCTGCAGATTAACAGTTCCTCTGCATAGGGTGTAATGGGAAAGGTTGGAGAATGGGGCTGAGGGTCAGAGGTTGACCACCCAGCATTAGAAAAGGTACTGGAGGCTGCCCACCTTCTCCTGTCGACTTTGTGTCTGTCTCTTTCTCTCTCTTCCTTCTGAAAAATCTGTGATATGCTTAAGGCTTTGAAAAGGGACACACATTCTAAGGTTTAAGGGTACAGTCTCGACCAGATGGGTCTTTACAAACTGGCAGGAATTTCTAGTATCTTATCAGCCATCCTTGGATTCCAGAACAGTCTGTCTGCAAGCTCCTTGCCTTTCTCAGGAACTCTGGACAACATCTTTTTGTGTCAAAAGCCTTCAGTCAGGCTTCATGGTCAAGGCTGAAAGCTGCCACCTTTGCATTCCCACACATTCTTGGTTTCTTGAGCACATTCCCATCAGTCATCCAATTGCAAGTCCCACTTTCAGTTTTTCTCTCATCGATCTGTTGGCCTAATAGCATCCTTCAGCTTATTGTAATGATGACTGCACACACCATTTCCATTCTATCATCAACATCATAATCACCATAGATGCAGTTATTAATAAGCAACCATGAATACCCCATGCTTTCAGTAATATTATCTACTTGGCATCACGTGCTTGCCAGGTACCAGTTCCAGGGAGAATACCCTACGGGTAGCCAAATACCCTATGGGAAATTGAATGCATTCTGTCTTTTTCCCTGTGTGCATGCGTGTGTATGCTTGTGTGTGTACATGTCCATGTGCGTGTGTGTTTCAGAATGGGACATGAGTTTAATTATAAAGAGGTGCTTATGTTGCCTTCTGATCTAGGGAGTTGTGGAAGAGATTTTGTTAGTGGATAGGATTCCAACCATATCTAATACCTGTAACAGAGCTTGGAGACTAGAAAATTCTTTGTCAATATTTGTTGTTAAATATGTAACCACTCCCCTCCACTGAAGCCTCTAGTGTTTTCCAGCGGCTTCCTACCCCCCCCCCCCCCCCCCCACACACAAAATGTTATACCCTACTCCCTGGAACCTGTGAAAATGATATTCAAAAGGGACTCTGCAGATGTGATTATAGTTACAGACCCTAAGATAGGGAGAGTGACCCTGATTATTCAGGTGAGCCCACACAAGCCCTTAAAAACAGAATTTACTCTGGCTAGAGAGAGAAATGTGGCAGAGGGGAAAGTTAATAGATTTCTAAGAATATGTGACATACAGTGCAAGGGACCTTAACTGTCTTGGAGAGGCTTCCAGCTGACACCAGCAAGGAGGCAGAACCTCAGTCCTTCAACCACAAAGAGCTAAATTCTGCCAACCACCTGAATGAGCTTGGGAGCAGTTTCTTCCTAGAGTCTTCCAATAAAAGCCCAGATGATTGACACCTTGATTTGGGCCTTGTGAAGCCCACAACAGAGAAACTAGCCAAACTAATATGGGCTTCTGACTACAGAGCAGTGAGATAATAAACTTGTGTTGTTTGAAGTACTTTGTGGTATTTGTTATGAAGCATGCATATATGCATATACTTTGTGGTATTTGTTATGAAGTATGCATACATTTGTTATGTATACATATGTATGTATACATCATATACATAGATGAATGCACTATACAATGCACAGCAGAGTTCAAGATCCTTCTGGACTGGTCTCTGACCCACTTTTCTACCTCTGCTTCCTATTATTTTCCTCCATAAACTCCATGCCCCAGCTACAAAAGACATGTCACCATTCCATTGATCCAATAGCCCTGTATTCTTACCTGTGCTTTCATTACTAGATGCTTAGATTGGGCCTTTCCCCTCCTTTCTGCCTGGAAACACCCTCCTCAGTGTTATAGGCTAATGGATCTGGCAATGGACAGTTTCAGAAGGCAAGCTACATACATAGCATTAGTAGATATCTGCTTATCACAAATAAAAATAACATTTTATTTAGCAAGCATTTTTGAATACCTACTGTGCTCCTGAAGCTGGATATGAGGCAGTGAAGAGCTTTCTAACAAAAATATTGCTTGGCATTCCTTTTTCATAAGATGTGATGTGATAATAGATTTTTCCTTCAGTGATAATTGAGGGATGCTAGTTGAGAAATAAATATCTGTAAAAATGAAAGGCACTGTAGATGTGATAAAATGAAAGGCACTGTAGATGTGATAAAATGAAAGGCACTGTAGATGTGATTGACTCAGTTGATTATAACTCTTTCATTTTAAAGATGAAGAGAGGGCAGCCGCGGTGGCTCAGTGGTTTAGTGCCACCTTCAGCCCAGGGTGTGATCCTGGAGACCCAGGATCGAGTCCCACGTTGGGCTCCCTGCATGGAGCCTGCTTCTCCCTCTGCCTGTGTCTCTGCCCCTCTTTCTCTGTGTTTCTCATGAATAAATAAATAAACAAATCTTAAAAAAAATAAAGATGAAGAAAATTACAGTGGATAGTGAAGGGTTTGCCTGTGGTCATTGTCATTAAGTCATTGTCAAATCCAAGGTTTAGATCCCTGCCTCAGACAACAAGGCGAATTCCTTTCCCACTATTCTTTGATTCTTCCATGTACATGTTTTTAAAAGTCATAAACAGGAAATCTCAGGTAATCCAACACTTTCAGGTATTGTTGTGATCAGTGTTGAAAGCCTCCCACACCAGGTCTTAACAAGAGCAACAAAATACAAAGTCCCTATATGTGCGTAATACTGCAAAAATCTACTTGTCTTTTTTTTTTAAGGTTTTATTTATTTATTCATGAAAGACACACACAGAGAGAGATGCAGAGACACAGGAGAGGGAAAAGCAGGCTCCTTGCAGGGAGCCCGATGTGGCACTCCATCCGGGTATCCAGGATCACACTCTGGGCCGAAGGCAGGCACTAAACCGCTGAGCCACCCAGGGATTCCCTCTACCTGTCTTTAATGATGTCTAGAGACAATCTCCCACAAATGTATAACATGACTATTTTCCCTTTCAGAACATTCAGCTGGTTTATTTTATTGGGCTGCTTCCCTCTTAGAATATTATACTACTTGATATCAAGACTTACTGTAAAGCTGCAGTAATTGAGAAAACTTGGATCAGACTCAAGGATAGACAAATAGATCATATATGAAGTCACTTGATGTTTGACCAAGGTATGGTCAAAAGTAGAATTTAATCCTTTCTTTAATGCCATTAAAGAAATGCCATTAAATTGCAAGGTATGCAATTCTATTGGGAAGGAATAGTCTTTTCAATAAATAATTGCAAAGTATTTGAATAACCATTTGGAAAAATTGAACCTCAAATCTTACACAAAATATTAATTCTAGATGGATTACAGATGTAAATGTGCAAAGACCCTATTTCTAAAAAAGGTCATATTTGTGGGTATCAGGGTTAGGGTGTGGATATATCTTTTGGGGAAGACAGTTCAACCCACTGCAGTTTCTACATGAGCTCTGAGGCTCTTCAAAAATAGCTGTTCTTTGAGATTCTACCGAGGACCATCATGCTATCATGAAGGAGAAGTATTTGGATACCTCTGTGTTCATATACAAGTTTTGTTTGTTGAAATTTTTAAAGAGTAAAATATAGAAGAGTGCCCTCTCTTTACTACCGTGGCTCTCTATGCTTGGTCCAATAGAGGCTTGCTACCCCTAACAACCAAGGCATTTACCTCCTGTAATTATTCATAAACAATAACTGGGAAATAACTCTAGAAATCTTGACCTGAACATGATGAACTTCTAACTTGTATATCTAAACCTGAGTGTGTCTTTTTTCCAGATATCTCTTTCCATTTGGGCAGCAAGACAGCCCATGAGGCTTTGCCACCTTGGAGTTGGAGATTCTATCATTCAAGATTGATTTATTCCTTTTCTTCAAATTTTTGGTGCCCAAATGTTCTGTGTTGCAACTTTCTTCTAACTTCTTTTCTCCACACAGTCAAGCAACAACTTTTATTGCTAATTCTTTTTTGTATTCTCACCAGTGAAGTATCTTAAACATGATGGGACTGAATTTTTAGGGCCTTAGACTTAATAAACAGGTCATTACCACTATTTACTAATCTGGACTCATTAACAGAGCTCATTGCTTTTCACCTTGCCACGACATAATGAGGCTATTAATTAATGCAAGAGACATAAGTGTCCTGGGTTTTCTTTAATGCCATCTGGGGAGATGACTAGGTCTTTGGTCATAATTCTGTTAAATGTTTCCAAGGGGATACATTTCAATCACTGTGAAATGATATTTTCCTTCAATATAAACTTGCTTTTCTCTTAAAATGGGCTATTTTAAGGTCCCTAAAATTCCCAGTTGTAATCCACCTGGTTCCTTATTCAGCTAAACAGTGGGGGTAGTGGGGTATAGCAGTTAAAAGCATAGGCTGGAGGTCAGACTGCCTGGGTTTAAATCCCGGCTCTGCTACTTACTGTGTACATTTTGCAAGTTATTTAATCTCTCTTTACCTTTTTTTTTTTTTTTCCAATCTGGAAAAGTATGAGGATTAAATTAATTCATACATGTAAAATGCTTAAGACAGAATCTGACACATAGTGAGTTTTTCATATGTAAGAGAAGTTATTTATATTCATTTAATCCTGAGAAATAGCTTTTGGCATCTATTGTGTAAGAGGCACAGTTTGATAGTATGCATTTTCTAGGATGGGGTTACAAGTTGAAGTGTCTGCACCCTACAAAATTTACATGTTGAAATCCTAAGCCCCAATACCTCAGAATGTGACCTTATTTGGAGATAGGATCTTTATAGAGTTAAGTGAGGTCATTAGAGTGGACCCTAATGCAGTATGACTGGTGTCCTTATAAAAAGGGGGTCTTTGGATATGGAGACATGTATAGAAAGAAGACAATGTAATGAAAAGGGAGAAGGTGGCCATCTACAAGCCAAAGAGAGAAACTTGAAACAGATTTTTCCCTCACAGCCCTCAAAAGGAAGCAACCCTACCAACACATTGTTTTTGGACTTCTAGCCTCCAGAAGTGTGGGAAAATAAATTTTTGCTGTTTAAGCCACCTAGTGGTGGTACTTTGTTATGGCTACCTTAGGAAGCATGGTTATGATAACCTGGAATCACTGTCCCCAGGGAGTATATAACCTGGTAGAAGGGATGTATTCCATAGGGCCTTGGTCACAAGCAACAGAAATTCAGCAGATCTTGCTTAAACAAATAGGAAAACAAAAAGATTAACTTATAAAGATACAGATGTATTGCAGTAAAGCCTAAGGGCAAGATTATAGCTGGCACATAAACATCAAGACTACTCATCTCTTGTCTCTGCCCCTCTCTTAGAGACTGTGACATTTTTCCCTCTGCCTCCTTGTTTTCTGTACTTTCCCAATCCAGATAGCAGAAAACATGGTCTTTGGTTATACTCAGGGTTTGTATATTAAATACAGCCTGTAGAAAGAAACTGTGTGAATCACTCAGCAGTTTTAAATTCTAATACAAGGGCACCTTATTCCTCCACCCTGGGTCAAGTGCCAGCCCCATCAGCTGTGACTGAGGGGCTGAGAACTATTTCAATGCACAGCTCTGGTGCTTCTACTGTAACCATGTAGGTGGATGAGGGAGGGGCTATGACCAAAAGAGGTAGCAGTGGACAGATGATGAGGAGGACTCCATTAACAGTGATAAGCAAGCACTAGCTGTGATGCCATACTACTGCATAACCTGAAACTGGAGAAATCTAGGGAAAATGTTATATTGAACAGCCTTTGGCCTCATGTAGTCCTGAAGCTGGAGTTGCTTCTTCCACTTTCAAGAAAGTAGAAATCAGTAGTGGCTAATAGCATGGGTCTGTGAATCGGAGACATAAGAGTTTCAATCCAACTTTGCCTTTTACTATGTGACCTTGTACATAGCACCATGCCTGTGCACCTTGGATTCCTCATGTTTCAGAAAGGGAAGTAAAACATTATCAACTTCCTAAGATTCAGGTGAGATATAAGTGTATACTTGGCACATACAAGTACCCAATAAATGTTAATAGTTTTTAGCATCATTATTTTTTTATGAATCCTTTTGTGTTTTGCTTTCTCCTTCAGGCTGAATTCTCAGAGTTGAACCTAGCTGCCTATGTTACTGGGGGCTGTATGGTGGACATGCAAGTCATGAGAAATGGGACCAAGGTTGTGAGGTAAGGAGGACTGAGATATAGAAAACCTTCATTTGAGAGGCATGTGTGTGGGTACCTCACAGAGCTAACCCCTCTCTCTGCTGCCTCTGACCGGACTCCCACACCACATGTACTTTCACATACTGAGTGTTACTTTCAAAGAGTTTTAGGTGTTGTTGCGATTGGAATTACTAGCCACACAAATAATATGGAGAAGCAATGGTGGTGTGCTGGAACGAGCCCTGAGCTTGCAGAGAAAAGACTGGAGCATTTATGGCTTTGTGACGCTATTTCAGGTATATTATTTAGTCTCTATTACCCTCAGATTCCCATCTGCAGCATGACGATTGCAACACTCAAGTAAGAGACATGTATGTGAGGGTGCCCTGTTCATTCTAAAGTGCTATACAAATGTAAGGGTTTATTAGAATGAGCTACAGCCTGCTTCCAGCATATGGCATACTAAATGTTCAAAGAATCCCCTCCTAGGACATCAAACCTAAAAGTACTGTATATACCATTTTCCAAAGAATCTGTTTATAATGTATGCTGAGCTTGAAGAGGAGTAAGGGAATTCTGCAGAAGCCCAGAAAAGTCAAGAAAGTACAAATCAACAGAAGAGATAGAATTGTGTTATATACTTCTACCTATTAACATATTTCTACCTATATTTCTAATATTAATATATTAACCAGAATAATACAGACCAGGTCTCCTGAGAATTTAGCTGGGGGAGAAATAGGATTCAGATTTGGGGAAGTAAGGAAAACAGAAAGAACTTTTGAGGAAGAGGTGGCATTGGTTTTGAGCCTTGTCAGTGGTAGAATATGGGCATTCTCTGCGTCATAAGGGTAGGAAACAGTCTTTGTAAATGCAGACAGGCAGAAAAAGAGAGCATGTTTGGAAAATTATGATAATTCAACTAATTCAGCCATCATTTACTGAGAGACTACCATGTGCCAAGAAAGACATTATTTGGCTATTTCTAATAATGATGGGCTAGATTATTTGGACCAACCTTGCCACTGAAAACAACTTAAAAAACTGGTTTTAAATAATGATCATCTTGAAAGTCTTCAAAGAGTTGGCAAGACATTAAGGAATTACCAAGAAGAGAATAATGAGGAAAAGGAAACCCAGAAAGATGAATAAGTACAAAAGTTACCTTTTTCTTGAGAGCATTTGCGAAGTCTAGCAAATTTGAAAATTGATTTTGATAGCCTAGCAGGAACAAGGGAGACAGAGGTCAATGTCCAAGGCCACACAAGGTGGGAAAAGTAATGATAGCCCCCCCCCAATAAGCTGAGACCCCAAAGGACCACATCTTCAAGATAAATGAGAATTATAAGTACATGAGTCCTCACAAGTAGTTGCAGTTTAAATTGCAGTTTGATTGAACTTCTAGGGAGCCTTAAACGTGGTTTATGGTGATCCCAAACATGCCAGACATAAAAGCAAATTGTATGTAGAGGAAGGTACTTTCATCCTAGGCTTGATAAATTTTTTTTAGAATAGCTAGCATAAAGCCAAAGATAACCAGGCACAGACACCATGAATGAGAAGAAACAGAAACAATAGGCAACAGAAAGAGACCCTGAAAGATGTAAGGTACTGGACTTATCAGAGAGCAATTCTTTAAAAAAATAATAATTAAGTTGAAAAAAATCAGATTTGAAGATATCTTCTAGAAATATAAAACAATAGTAATAAAAAGTGACACAACCATTTTTTAAAAAAACAAATACAACTTCTAGACTTGAAAACTGTAATAATCAAAATTGTTGGATGTGTTGTGTTTAGCAGCATATTACACACCATTGAAAACGTGATAATGAAGTGAAAGGTGAGCTGAAGAAATCTAATGAAGCACAGAGAGAAAAAGAGAAATGCAGGAGAGTTGATCAGATCTTTTGAGAAAATCTTACATTTAAACAATCTCAAAACGAGATGGAGCAGAGGCAATATCTTAAAAATTGATGTTTGAGAATCTTTCAGAAAGTTACCAAACCACCAAAACCAGAAGCTCAGCAAATTTCAAGCAGGATCAATAAAAAGAATTATACACCAACACGCAATAGTGTAAGTATAGAAAGATGAAGAAAAAGCATCTTAAAAACAGCCAGAGAGAAAAAGGCAGATTCTTTATTGGAGTAACAGACTGAAAGCTCCCAGGCAGCAGTGGTAGAATGACATCTTCAAGATGCCAAAAGAAAATAATTGCCAAGCTCTAATTTCATCTTCAGGGAAACATTTTTTATGAATAAAGGCAAAAATGAAAACATTTAGACAGAGAATACCCTCACTAAGGGAAGAGTTTAAAGAACATGCTTTAGGCAAAAAGAAAATGATTCTGGAATAATATAGAGCTGCAAAAAGATATGTACAACAAAGAAGGTGGTAAATATTAATAAATATTGTCTTCAAATAATATCTATAATAATAATCTATAATGTCTTATAGATTTAAAAAATACGTGAAGAATTAAAATACATGACAGTAAGATAGTAGGGACTGGGATAAAATAGAATTAAGGTGCTCTGAGGCCATTGTCTTGTCAAGGAGGTAAGAAAACATATTGATTAATAATAGGCTTTGAAAAGTCAGAGATGAATGAGGTAGTTATACTGGGGTAATTATGTAAAAAAAAAAAAAAAGAATGCAGTAAAACTTAAAAGCTATAAGGGAGGGAGGGGCACCTGGGTGGCTCAGTCAGTTAATTCTCCAACTCTTGATTTTAGCTCAGGTCATGATTTCAGGACCTTGGTATTGGGCTCTGCATTGAGCTCTGTGCTCAGCGTGGAGTCTGCTTGTTCCTCTCTTCTGCTCCTTTCCGCCACCCTGCTCTTGCTCTCTCTCAAATAAATACATAAAGCATTTTTTTTTAAAAAAAAAAGCTATAAGAGAGGGAAAAGAAGAAATAGTAAAAGAAGACATGAAAGGCAAGAAAAACCAACATAGAATGTGTATTACAAATAAAATAAGGTGGTAGATTTAAATCCAAATATATAAGCAGACTGATATAAATGGCCTGTACAGCAGTGCTGGTTATAAAGTACTGAAAATTTTCTATACAAGTTGGTCAATAGCTTCTGCTCATAACCCAATGAATACCTTCAGCTACACTTACCCCATGGATGGGCATGACCACTGGGCTGCTCTTTTGTTCCCCAGTTCACCACACTTCTGTCCTCAAGCACACATCCTTATTCTTCCCATGGTCAGAGGATGCCCAAACATTGTAGGGAAGGCACACCCTTGGAAGCAGTGGTGGAGAGAGAAAATGCCTGGTTTCTTCTGTCCCTTCAAGGCTATAAATGTCTGAGTCCACTGGAGTCGCCCTCTCATGGTCACTTGTGAGAACTACAACCTTCAGAAAGTATCCTGTAAGTTAAACTATTTGCTATCACGAGTATATATCATTAATTGCATTAAGTATAAAAGGACTGAATGCTGTAATTTATAGGGCATCTGCATCAGAATTTTCACAGTAGATTTTTAAAAATCCAGCTATATTCTATTCAAGATATTTATCTAAAACATAGGAATATAAAAAGTTTGAAAGTTAAAGGATGGAAAAATATATATATATATACCATTTAACTGAAAAGAAAGCTAGGTGATGTAGCTGTACTAATATCAGGGGGGAAAAAGAGATTTCCAGGTGAAAAACATTACTAGGGCAAAGGAAGTAATGTATTATCATAAAGATAAGAAAGAGACTAATTTTAATTTTTTTTTTAATTTTTATTCATTTATGATAGTCAGAGAGACAGAGAGAGAGGCAGAGACACAGGCAGAGGGAGAAGCAGGCTCCATGCACCGGGAGCCCGACGTGGGATTCGATCCCGGGCCTCCAGGATCGGGCCCTGAGCCAAAGGCAAGCGCCAAACCACTGCGCCACCCAGGGATCCCAAAAGAGACTAATTTTAAATTTATGAGCACCAAACAAATGCCTCAAATTATACTTCAGAAATTATCAAATTTATCTGTGCTTATGCTCCACTCCTCTATCTGGGAAAGGAACTGAATTGTCTTATTTTGTAATATATAGAAACGAGAATGTCCATCCTATTAGACCTCAAATTTGGCTACAGATTAGAATTATCTAGGAAGTGTTTTAAAATTCTGATGGCCAGGCAATATGCCAAACCAGTTTCGCCAGAATCTCTGAAGGTAGGATTTGGGAATCTGTAGTTTTTACACTCCCTAGGTGTTTCCAGTGTGTAGGCTGATGGAGAACCTCCCCAGAAAGCTCTCACATCGGCCCTGCACTGGGTCTGGGTCAGCTGGGGCTAAGTGTGCTGCCTGACACAGAGACAGGGAAAAGTGCCATGTGATAATGAAAATAGAGTGAAGTGATGTATCTACAAGCCAAGGAAAGCCAATGATTGGTGTCAGTCACCCTGAGGGAGGGACAGGCATGGAACAAATTCCCTGTCAGCCCTCAGAAGAAACCAATTCTGCTGACACCTGTATTTCAGAATTTTAGCCTCCAAAATTGTGAGAGAACACTTTCCTATTGTTTTAAGCCATCCAGTCTGTGGTACATTGCTTAGGTGGCCCTAGAAAACTAATACAGTAGTGCTTTCCAAATTTTAAGTGCCTGTCAACTCCCTAAAGACCTTGTTAAAATGCATATTTCCATTCATTAGGTCTTCGAATAATAGCACCTGAGATCCTGAATTACCTACAGGCTCCCTAGTGAAGCTAATGCTGTCAGACCTGAAGCCTCAGCTTGAGCAGCAAGGGTATGGGCAAGCTCCCAGAGGCTGCTGGTGTTGGTAGAAGACCATACCTTGAGTAACCAGAGCTGTGAGGGCAGTGCCAATATAGCCAAAGCACTGGGTTCAGGGTCCATGCGGCTGTTGAGATTTATTCTGTCCAAGTCCAGGATGGTGCTTACAGTTAGCTGGACAGCTTGTTTTGGCAAGCCACAAGTTCACAGACCTGAGAGAAGGTGCATACAAACCAGGTAGCCCCAGCCCAACTCACGATGTATCCTGCAGGAAGGGACGGAGTCAGTCGGAATCTTCCTCTGCCACATAGTACTGTTTCAAGCCCAGCTGTGGTCTACCAAAGTAGGAACGTTGAGCAGAGTTCTTGACTTGCAATATACGCTTTCAAAGAGACTTAGGTGTTGCACTGAAAATGACTTTAATCACTTTCAAGTGTGCAGTATGAGCAAAGCCTACATTTTCTGAAGTCATGCTTATAAGAAGTGCCTTCAGAAAAGTTGACCAGAATGGATGGTAAAGCAGACCACAGCTGGTTTTCTCCAGCATCCATCCTTTCTACTCTGAGGCACAACATCTAGATTTTTCATATGGGTGACCCCTTCCCAGTATACAGTCTGTGTGGTGTCTAGAGCTGATGTCTTTTGGTGTCAGACTGAATCAGAATATTGTAATGGGATCTAAGACAAGCCAATGAGGATCCATTGTGAGGCTTTTACTGGAACCCTTGGGTGGGAGACACAAGTGCATTTTGCTGGGGCTGCTGAGCTGGTGGGACGGATACCTCGAGCTGCTGGTGGCCATCTCTTTTTTCCCTTGAGGTTTTGCTAGGGTTGAAGCCAAGGCAAAGGAAAGTATAGCCAAGGGAGGGACAGAGAGTAAATGACCCGATGATGTTATTGAAGGCCCTGGATCCAGATTCATCTCCAAACCTTAGCCAAAAAAAATCCCTTTTTGATTAAGCCAGCTTGAATTACACATACAAAATTCATGAATTTTTATTTAACAAACACTTTATAGCATTTCCTACGTGCGAGGCACTGTTCCAAGCACTTAACATGTATTGACTCATTTCATCCTTTCAGCAACTCTATAAGGTATGTACTATTATAATCCACATTTTCTAGATAAGAAGGCTGAAGCACCAGTGAGTTGGGTAATGGAATCAAGGTCTCCAGCCGGTAAGTGGCAAAGCTAGTATTTAAACCTAGGCAGTTTGACCTCAGAGCCCGTGTGGGGCACCACTTCACTGGACCCACCTCTTCAGCAAGACTGCTTCATAGAGCTGCTTAAAGAGGCAGTATGTTCCTCCTTATGAGTGTTGTGCAAAAGTACCACAGCCATCTGGTAGGAAAATATTGAGAAGATTCATGCACCTGACTTTTAGTCAGTGGGAATTTACTGAAATGAAAGGACACTAATTAGTGTCCTTAGATAAACATGAAACATATGAAAAAATAAAATTCATTGATAAAGTTTAAGTATTTGGTCAGATGCAGAATATTCTAATAATGTAATACTGGTGTGTAAGTCACTTTTAATGCTCATATAATATTTCGTCTTTTTTTAAAAAAAGTATCGTGTCTTTTAAATGACTATTTAAAAAACTATAGCTATAATAATTTGTTAATGATATACAATATAAAAAGATGTGAATTGCAACCTCAAAAACAAAATGTAGGAAGAGCGAAGTACAAAAGAATCTGTATATGATCAAAGTTAAGTAGTTATGGCTTAAAATAGACTGTTATTAACTATAAGATGTTTTATGTAAGCCCCATGGTAACCACAAAGCAAAAACTTATAGGAGATACACAAAACAGAAAAAAGAAAAATTCAAAACATACCACTGTAGGAAATGTTCAGCCATAAAGAAACACAGCAAGAGAAGAAGAAAAGAACAAAAGAACTACAAACCAGCCAGAAAACAATGAACAAAATGGCAATAGTAAGTCCTTACCTATTAATAACGACTTTAAAAGTAAATGGATTAAATTCTGCAATCAAAAGACAGAGTGGCTGAATGAATTAAAAAACAAAAACAAAAACAAAAAAACCCCCAAGATCCTGCAATACGCTGCCTATAGGAAACTTTAAAAACACTTATTTTTAAGATAAGATAAACATAGGCTGAAAGTAAGGGGATGGAAAAGGATATTCCATGCTAATGAAAACCAACAGAAGTGTCACTATACTTATATTAAACAAAATAGGCTTTATGTCAAAAACTGTAACAAGAGACAACAATGGACATTATATAATGATAAAGGAGTCAGATCATCAAGAGGATTTTGCAAATGTATTATATCTATGCACCCAACATCAGAACATCTAAATATAAAAAGCAAATATTAACAAGTCTGAAGGAAGAAATAAACAGCAGTTCAATAATAGTAGAGAACTTCAGTACCCTTAAGTTACATCACTAAGACAGAAAATCAGTAAGATAACATTGGACTTGAATTACACTTTAGATCAGATAGACCTAACAGAAGGACACAGCACTGCATGCAATTGCAACAAAATATATATTCTTCTCAAATGCACAAGAAACATTCTCCAGGATAGATTATATAAGTTGGAAAATAAATTTTAGCAAATTTAAGAAAATTGAGATAATATCAAGTATCTTTTTAGACCACAATTGCATGAAGCTAGAAAAAAAAAAAATAACAGAAGTAAAACTAAAAAAAAAAAAAAAAATCTGCACAGCAAAGGAAGCAATCAACAACATGAAAAGACAACATTCAGAATGGGGAAAATATTCGCAAATCACCTGTCTGGTAAAGGGGTTAATATCCCAAATATATAAGGAACCGATACAACTGCAGAGCAAAAGACCAAATATCCAAATTTTTTAAATGGACAAAGGACCTGAGTAGACATTTTTCTTTTTTTTTAATTTAATTTTTTTATTGGAGTTCAATTTGCCAACATATAGCATAACACCCAGTGCTCATCCCACTAAGTGCCCCCCTCAGTGCCCATCACCCAGTCACCCCAACCCCCCGCCCACCTCCCCTTCCACAACCCCTTGTTCATTAGTAGATGTTTTTCTAAAGAAAACATACAAATGGTCAACTGGCACATGAAAAGATGCTCAACATCACTCATCAGGGAAATGCAAATCAAAACTACAGTGAGATACCATAGCACACCTGCTAACATGACTATTAACAAAAATGGCAAAGGGTAGCAAGTGTGGGTGAGGATGTAGGTAAAAGGGAACCCTCATGCACTATTGGTGGGAATGCAAATTGGTGCAGCCACCATGGAAAACAGTATGGAGGTTAAATTTTTAATAAAAAAATTAAAAATAGAGTTATATGGATCAGCAATCCCACTTCTGGGTATATATTCAAAGAAAAGAAAATATTTTGAAGCGATATTTACACTCCCGCGTTTATTGCAGCATTATTCACAGTAGCCAAGATGTGAAAACAACCTACATATTTATCAGTCGATAAATGAGTAAAGACAACGTGGTATATATACAATAGAATATTATTCAGCCTTAAAGAAAAAAAAAAAAAAGGAAACCTGCCATTTGCAACAACATAGATAAACCTGGAAGACATTATGCTAAGTGAATTCAGACACACCAGGCAAATACACATGATTTCACTTGTATGTGGATTCTGAGAAAGCTAAACCCAATAGCAACAAATAATAGAATAGTGGTTATTAGGGGCTGGCAGATTTTGGGGAATGGGAAGACATTGGTTAAAGGGTACACACAGTTATAAGATGAATAAGTTCTGGGGACAATGTAGAGCATAGTGACTATAGTTGATAATAATGTATATTTGAAATTTGCTGAGTGAGCAGATTTCAAGTGCTCTTAGGAGGGAAAGTGGTAAACTATGTTAGGTGAGGAGAATATTAGCTTGGTTGTGGTAATCATTTCGTAACATATACATATATCAAAACATGTTTTACACCTTAAATATATGCAGTTTTTATTGGTCAGTCACACCACGATAAAGCTGGGGCAGAGGAAGAGGCAGCACTTGGATTTGAACCGTGATTTCTGATTCAATGCCAAGTGAATTTCCAAGTGTCTTTATGTCCTGAGACTCTGTTATTCTTTTCCTTACTCTACCCACGTCCATTCCACGGCCTCTGGCCCTGTCAAGCCTACCCCAGACTGGCATGTGTGGACTCTTGAGTCTATACAGGAAGCAGCAGGACTCAGAGATTTCTCCAGACATTGAGTGTGGTGTAAACTCATCCTGGGTATAGGATGTGTGTGTTGCTCTCCATCAGAAATGTGTTGCTGAGAATCCACTTCTTTGAGCCTTCATTTCTTTATCTGTAAAAGGTAATCATATTTTACATAGTTTGGCTGAAAAGTTTATTCATTTGTTCCATAAATATTTATCAAGGGCTTGCTAGGTTGCAAGCTTTATTCCAGATATTGAGCATTGTATCAGATGGGGGCTAAGCAGAAAACAGAATTCGCCCACAAATGGTTTATATAAATATTGTAACGAAGGAACCACTTACAGAGAGTAGTGTGTGGGGCTAAAGAAACGTGATGCATCCAGAATGTAACAACAGCAGGAAGCAATTATCATCCCTAGGGATGAAAGGGCAGGAGAGGAAATAGAATTAATAGATTTAATCTAATAGGTTTCACCTAGACTTGAGCAGGAGAGTCCCGCACTTGAACCAGCAGTGGCGGAGGAACACGGCTACCTCCAGAGTCATGGTACTGAAGCAGGGTGGGCATGAGAAAGAAACACCACCACCCTTCCCTCCCCTGCCCTCCAGGCTCCTGCTGGGGCCTCAGTTCGGCCAAAGAGAAGCAGAGACCGGTGAGTGGGATTGATGCCTTCCACAGATGCCCCACAGCATGAGGGTAGGAGGCTCAAAAAGAGACTAACTCTCTTAGGAAGTCACCACTGAACAAAGCAGACCAAGTCTCTGTTCAAGGTCAGATTCTAGTGATGTTTTATAAATAGCAAAGTATTGCATACAAGTTGGTTAAATCATCAGTAATTATAGCAATTAAAATGATAGAGTCCCTTACTCTGGTTTCTGTCAAATTCCCAAACTAGGGTGCGCTGCCAGGCAGCCCGAGGTGCTTAAGAGCAACCCAGACATCCAGGTTCTCAGTAAAGTTGCAAAATTCTATTTAGAAGGCAGAGCAGGGGCCATCCCAGGGCATGTTAAGATTCATGCTTTGTGATGGCCGTGGCCGTTCTGGGCCCAAATTCAAGACTGGCTCCACAGTGGAGTGATAACAAAGGGCAGCCGTGCCTATACAGACAGATGGGATTCAAAATGCAGGACAGGAGAAATCAGGAATGAAAAATACCCAAGGAGGCAGACATTAATGAGGCCCCAGCCTAATTACACAAGCCCTGCTCTCAGTTTCCAGCATTAGGCAACACTAAATTACAGGCACCCGTTCAAACCACAGTGGCTGATAATGTGCATCCGCTCATTAGAAGGTCAGACCTCAGAGAGGGTTGAAGAGAGGAGCCAGAAAGCATAAGTAACACAAGACCTTGAGGAAAGGCATCAAAGACTCCGATATTCCCCCTGGTACCCACCCTAGTCTTAACCGTTTCCAGGGAAGATGCTTGGGGCAAGACAGAGATGTGTCAACCTGTCCCACAGGAGAGGATATTTTATTCGGTCTTCGAAGTCTAGAGTTAGAAGAGTCTCTCTTCCCTGTTCTTTGTGTCCCCATTTTATAGATGGGCAAACAGTAGCTAGGAAGGTTGGGAAGAGGGTGATTTGTTCAAACCTCCTATCACATTAGCTCCTGATCAGCTCTCAACTTCCCTGTTTCTGTCCTGGGAACTCTCAAACACCCCATCAGAGCACATTGTGAAACAATGTTCCTTTACTCTTTATTTCACACATAATTGCCTAGAGTCTTCTGACCCTCGTGAACCTAGAATTTAAAATTCCACTGGGCACCTGGGTGGCTCAGTCAGTTAAGCATTTGCCTTCACCTCAGGTCATGATTTCTGGGTTCTGAGATCTGAAGTACCTCATCAGGCTTTCTGCTCATCAGGGAATCTGCTTCTCTCTCTCCCCTTCCCCACTGCTCATTCTCTCTCTCTCTCTCTCTCTCTCTCCCCCCCCCTCCCTCCCTCTCTCTCTTTCTCTTTCTCTCTCTCTTTTTCTCTCAAGTACACACCAGCAAGTATTACGAAGAGTGAAGGATCTGCTCCCACCTCAGTCCCTGTGCCTGTTTGGAAAAGTTCTCCCTTTAGCTCTCCTAAATGGTTACAGACCCACTGAGCGTTCCCTGCTTTCCTTTCATTTATTCATTAAAGATGTGCCAGGCACAGAGGATACCACAGTGAACAAAATAGACAATAGCCTTTGTGGAGCTGAGATCTAAATTGCAGAAAGTGGAAAACAAACAAATAAACAAATATGCATTCTAATGGCAGGTCATGAGAAGTAGTTGAAGCAAAAGAAGACCTAGAGAGGGACTGCTATTTGAGGAAGTGTGAGCAGGGAAGGTGACTTAAATAGAAATTGAAATGAAGTGAGCAGAGTGAGCCCTATGGAGTGGGAGGAGTTTCCCTCTCTCTTGGTGGCAGACATGCACATGGGTGAAGGTGAGGGATAGCTGCCTGGGGTGGGTCCAAACCCCACCTTCCACAAGCCTCAGGGCCCTGGACCTCTGCACCTTTCTAACTCTTGGTTTCCCAGTCTGTAAAGAGGGAAGAAGTGGTCGTTACTCCTTGAGTGATTTGTATGAAGTAGATAGAGCAGGGCCTAGTGCAGTCTTTACACTTGTTTTCTCCATCCTGAAACACTTCTGCAGATATTACCATGCCCTACCCTCTCACTTTCTTTCAAATTCCTGATCAAATCCTGCCTCCTCAGAGAAACTTGCCAGACTGTACTATCTCTGCTCTCGAGGCCTGAGCACTTTTTTCTTTAAGCATTTATTCCTGCTTGAAATTATAGATGATTGGTAGGTGGCTAGCTAGCTAGACAATAGATAGCTAACGTAATATAAATAAGATGTAATCGATTTTATTGTATTATTTTCTAGGACAGAAGACTGTAGGCAGGGACTTTGTTTTGTTATCACTGTATTCTCAGGCCCTAGAACACTACCTATCACATATAATAAGGTTCTCAATAACTATTTGTTCAGTAAGTAAAGGAATGAACCAGCCTTCAACTGATCATTATTGTTTAATTCCCCTGTCTCCCACTGGACTGGACCTTCCTTGAGGATCAGGTTAAGGACTCTTTTTCTGAATTGTACCCCCAGTGCCTGGCAAAGTGCCTAAATCTTTGCTGAAAGCATTCAGGACCAGCCGACTCTTCGAATGAATAAGAATCCCACAACTTTGCAAAGTAAAAGCAGTAGCTTGCACTGGGCGCGGACTTGCTGACCAGCACACCGCCCACCTCCTCCTCTCCCTGGGAAGGGTTGGGGTCTGGGAGGCCAGAGACAATGAATCATTGAGGGTCCCAGCATAGCAGCCTTGGAGGGGGAAGGCTCCGATCTATCTCTTCACCCAGGGCCTTTGCCCTCACCACTGCAGGAGAAAGCAGGATCCCTGGGGACTTGCAGAGGTGGGGCGTGGGAACGGGAAGAAAGCTGCATAAGAAAGAGACAGTGAGAGTCTGTAAAGAAATGCCAGGCTCTGCTGCCCATGCGTCTCCAGCCAACGGGCCGGCGGCAGATCTGCCAACTCCCCCAGGAGAAGGAGCGGCACTCTGACAGAGAAAAACAGTGTGGCTCCTGATTCCCAGAATCACAGAAATTGGGGGTGGGAGAGGTCTGCAAGACCACCAGCCAGCCCATGCAGTCTTCTGCACCTTCCCACATGCTGTAGCCCCTCCTGGGAATGGCTCTGGTGCTGGGTCCCATTTCATGTTCCCTGGGGGGACCCACTCCCAGCCTAACAGTTTACTGTGGAAGAAGCTGCACATGGGGTGCCTGGGTGGCTCAATCAGTTAAGCATCCGACTCTTGATTGTGGCTGAGATCATGCTGTCAGGGTCGTGAGACTGAGCTGCACATAACTCCGCACTGGAGGCAGAGCCTGCTTGGGATTCTCTCTCCCTGCTCTCTCTGCCCCTCCCCCACACTTGCTCTCATTCTCTCTGTCTCAAAAAAAAGAAAGAAAGAAAAAAGAAAAAGAAAAGAAATTGCCCTGATGGTCACTTCACCCTTTTGGTTTCGGTGTCCTGGCCTTTTCTCATTCCTAAGCAATTACTTTTTACTGAAAGGCTACTGGGTACCCGGTACTTCTCAGTGGCAGGTAATTTCATCTGCTTTTGAAAGAAATGGACACTTTGCAAGAAGGGGAATGCCTAGTTGGAGGCCACACAGCTAATGAGTAGAGGAGCAGGGTCTACAGTACTGTGATTTTGTTATCATACAATCCTGCTACCTGATTGGCACAGCTTGATATCAATACCGGGGAAAACCTTAGGGTCAGAGTCAGGTGGTGGTCTTGGGTTCCAATCTTGACTCCCCACTTGCTCTTTGTATGGCTGCATGAGGAACCCCACCTCCTGATTTCCAGGTTTTTCAATTGTGAAATGGAAATAATGCCTACTTGGAGGGACTAAAACAGGGTAGGTCTGCCACCAGTGTCCACTCTCCAAATGCGCACTCTGCCCCTTCCTCACCCTGCTACCCCATTACTTGTCTTGCACACTCTCTCCTTCCTGGCTTCTCAGGATAAGCCTGGTAGAAGGAGGGAGGGAGAGGAGGAGACGATCTAGGACCCCCTCCCCACCCCAGGCAACATGGTAGATCGAGAAGAACCCCACAACATGCATGCAGTGATCATTTATTCTGCTAAACTGTTTTCAGACTCTCTCTCTGCATTTAAGCAAGTCCACCTGCTTCCTGAGGGTGTGTAGATCCACTAATTCAATGACTTTCCAGTTTCTTGTGAAGGTGATGAATTTGGGAAACTTCTGCCCTGCTTATTAAAATGCAGATGCTCAGGCCCCATTAGCAGAAAGCCTGATTCCTGGGCAGGGCCCAGGAATGTGCATTTTGTCGAGCTTTCTCTACTAGATTCCAATGCCAGTTCCTTGGACCCCACTTTAAGAACCATCGTACAACCAGCCAAATGGAAAGGAGCAGGAGGCAGACAGCTGCAACACAGGATGCTACATGATTTTATTTTATGTAGTTTTAAAATAAGTGAAAATTTTAGTGACATATACTAAACATATTTGAACTTGCTGAGAAGTTGTAGGTTCAAAGTCTGTCTCTAGCACTTACTGCCTGTAGGGCTTTAGAGCAATAATTATTTCCTCTCTGAGCTTGTTTCCTCATTTGTAAATGAAGGACAATTGGTAGAATCAAAGGAGGTCATATATATGGTCATATTTGATAGACTATAAAGTCATATATAAACATCAGATGTTATATTAAGATGGGCAGTTTTTTTCTGGGACATTCCTACCATGGGCCAACTCACCTTTCTGGGTCTCATGGATTTCTGCAGTACCCTCCTCACTGGTCTCCTTGCTTCTGCCATCACCCACGTCTCAATTGCTATATAACAAACTTCCCCATAATGTAGTGGCAGCTTATAGCCACAACCATTTTTATTTGCTTGCAATCTATGGGTCAGGAATCTGGACTTGGTCAGGCAGTACTTCTGCTGCAAGCAGTGTTGGTTGGGCTTGCACACAGCTTGTGGTTTGGCTGGGCTGGAAGGCCCAAGTAGGCTTCATACTCAGGCTTGGTGCCTCAGTGTCCCTCCACCTGACTGACCCCTCTTTCTCCACATGGCTAATCCACTTCCTCATAGGAGTGCAGTCTCAGGAGAGTCAGACTTCTCATATGGCAGCTGGTTTTCAAGAGGTCAGGTTACAAGAGGGGTGGAAAGTGTCAGTGTCTTCAAGGCAGAGTTAGAAGGTACACGACATTACTGCTGCCATGTTCTAGTGGCCAGAGACAGGCACAGGGGAAAACTGGATTTAAGGAGACACCATCTCTTGATGAAAACAGCAGTGGAGAGTCTGAGGACACATTAATCCCCCTTCAATCCATGCTCCAAACAGCAACCAAAGTGATTCTTCCAAAATTTAATCAGGTACCAAGCCCATGTTTAAAATCTGCCAAAGATTTCCCATCCTTCTTAGAGTGATATTCACAGTCCTAACCATGGTCTGCAAGGCCCCTACAAAAGTGTTCCTTATCTGTCTCCAGCATGAAAATATAAGCTCTTTGAGTATACGAATCTCACCTGTTTTACAAGTCACTATATCCCTAGTGCTTATAATAGTGGCTGGCACTATTTTGGTTGAATGAGTGACTGATTCTTATATTCCTCCTTTTGTTTTATTTTCTTTGTTTAAGCCCACTTCCCTGTCACCAGGCTGAGAGGTCCTCAAGGGTAGACATGTTGCTTTCATCATTGCAGCTAGCTGGCACCTAGCATCGTACGTGATAACCATTGGGCTTGAGTCCTACCCTTTGTTTGAAGCCTCAGGCTTACGCTTTTAGAAATTCTTATTGTCCTCCTTTGTTCTGAAACATATATTGATCTCTTACTATTCTCCATATAATAAGCTAGTGAGTTACATGCATCTTATCATTTATTTTTTTAAAGATTTTATTTATTTATTTGAGAGCAAGAACAGAGAGAGCGAGAGAGCACGAACGGCGAAGGGCAGAAGCAAACTGAGAAGCAGACTCCCCACTGAGCAGGGAGCCTGACTCGGGGCTCGATCCTAGGACCTTGAGATCATGACCTGAGCCGAAGGCAGACGCTTAACCAACTGAGCCACCCAGGTGCCCCGTAACTTATCATTTAATCCTCAACACAACTCATGATATGATTATGTCCTGTTGTGATCCCCCTATTACAGATGTGAAAACTGAGTCAAAGAGTAGCTGAAAAGTTTGCCCAAGGTCACACAGAAAGTGGAAGAGCCAGGATTTAAACCCAGGCAGGCTAATTCTAATGCCTGCTCTTAACGGCTAAACCATACTGCTTCCCACATGATGTAATCATTGATTGTGGCTGGTCTGTTTGGTGCCATCTTATAACCGTTCTGTGCTGGCACAGCCTATTTCCCCAGTTAACTCAAGTTTGTATCTTTCAATATTTTAAGCCCACTATGTCACTTACACTGTGCAGGCTGTTGAATTGTTCTGTGCCTCAGTTTCCCTGGATACAAAACAAAGATAATTACAGTGCTTAGTGCAAGGCCTGGTTGAGGAAATGAAATGGGCTTATTCACATAAAGCACTTAAAACAGTACCTGCCACAGAGTTAGCTTTCAACAAATCTTACAGTTATTGCCACTGATTTTCCCCAAAGCATGAAACAGCTTTAGCACTGGGGCAGCACTCTGATAAATACTTTTGCCTCTGCTAATAAATGGTGAGATGTTTTTACCTGCTGTGAAGCTACCTGTGTTTTACCATCGCAGGATGTCCACTACCACCACATAAAGAGCTTTTGTGTCCTGACATGCTTTCCGATTCTTTACATTGTCATACTCATTCTTTCACATTAGGCTAGTGTGAACCGAATGCCTGTCTTGTGCCAGGCTTTCTGCAAGGTTTTTCCAGTACACTGTGTCACTTTATATGCTTGTCCCCATATCACAGATGAAGAAATTGAAGCCCTCAGAGCTTATGTAACTTGCCTAAGGAGCTCAGCAAAAAAACGAAAAACCTAACTGGTCCTCCCCATTCTCCCTGCCCACTCCAGTCTATTCTGTACATAGCAGCCAGGGTAAGTTTTCCTTTTTTTTTTCTTTATTTCCTTCTTTCCATCCTTCCTTCCTTCCTTTCTAACTAATAGACTTTAATTTTTAATTTTTTAATTAAGATTTTTATTTATTTATTCATGAGAGACACATAGAGAGAGGCAGAGACACAGGCAGAGGGAGAAGCAAACTCCTTGAGGGGAGCCCAATGTGGGACTCGATCCTGGGACTCCAGGATCATGTCCCGAGACAAAGGCAAACGCTCAACCACTGAGCCACCCAGGTGCCCCTAGTCTTTACTTTTATAGAGAGGTTTTAGGCTTACAGCAGAATTCAGCAGAAGGTACAGAAGATTTCCCAAATACCACAGGTGCACAGCCCCTGCCACTATCAACATCCACCACCAGAGTGTTACATTTGAACTTACACTGACATGTCATAATCATCCAAAGTCCTAGTTTACAGTAGAGTTTACTCTCCTTGTTGCACATTGTGTGGATTTTGATAAATGTATCATGGCATATATCTACCACGTATCCTATAAAACAGTTTCACTGCCCTAAAAATCCCATGTGCTCTTCCTATTCATTCCTCCCCCCACCCAACCCCTACCAGCCACTGATCTTTTTATTGTCTCTATAATTTTGCCTTTTTTAAAAAAATTTTTTATTGGAGTTCAATTTGCCAACATATAGCATAACCCAGTGCTCATCTCGCCAAGTGCCCCCGTAGTTTTGCCTTTTGCAGGATATTGTATAGTTAGGATCATGCAATGTGTATCCTTTTTATTTTTTTATTTTTACTTTTTAAAATACTTAATTTATTTATTCATGAGAGACACAGAGAGAGGCAGAGACACAGGCAAAGGGAGAAGCAGGCTCCCTGTGGGGAACCTGATACAGGACTTGATCCCAGGACCCTGGGATCACGCCCTGAGCTGAAGGCAGACGCTCAACCACTGAGCCACCCGGTCGTCCCTGTGTACCCTCTTTAGAATCAACCTTTTAATACTCTGGTTTGATCATGTCACTACGTCAGTCAAAACCCTTTCATGAGGCTATGTGCTCTAGTCCCTGCCCACCCCACCCCGGCTGCCTCCTCAGTGTCACCAGCTTTTCCTCAGGTCTTCAATCCATTTTTTTCCAATCACTGGTCTTCACAAATTCTGTTCCCTCTGCCTGGAAAGTTGTTTCCTCCCTATTTCACCTAGAAAATTTCTGCTCTGCTTTCAGGTCAAGTGTCACTCCTCTAGAAAAACCACTTAAACCCTCCTATATGATATTCACTAAACCTGGTCCTCAGTGGGCTTGCAGCCAGTCTTCATTACGTGAAAGGACCTATCTCTGGAGCTATTTTAAGCTCTTACTATGTCTCGGGCACTGTGCTGGGCACTTTGCATTTGTTATATCTAATTCTTACATCCTCCCTGTATGATCAGTATGATAAGCTTGGGAAATTGAGGCTCAGAAAGGTTCAGTATCTTACTGAATGTCCAACAACTCACAAGGGGTGGGGTTGGCTTTTGAATCCAGCTCTGGCTGAATGTAAAGATTATGTTCTTAAAACGATACCACGCCCCCTGCCTTTTCTTAATGCTGGAGCCAGTGCTTGAGCCTCTGTTGGTGGCAGGGCACAGGGGCTCTCTGGGTGGGTGGGCTGGTGACTACCCATTTCCTTGGGTCAGAGGTCAGGGGAGAGGTTGTTGCCATTTTAATAACATGCAACAGCAGCTCTGCAGTTGGGCAATTGGAGCATTTGTTCACCATATGACGGTTTGGCTTCCATTCAGCTCCCCAGAGAGAGCCATACAGCCATCTTTTATTACCACCCTCCATGCTGAGAGAAAAAAACATAAAGAGATAAAGTGACTGTGTGGCTTGCCTTTGCTTTGGGCGCTCGGGATTACCCAGAGCTTCCTGACTGCACAGCCTGGCTGCATGGTCCCTCCTCTCATCCAGGGCTACCACATGCATCAGGGCAAGTCTGAGACCATCCTTTGTCTCTCATCCAGCCAAATTTATGCTCTCCCTGTGCTTCTCTGTACCAAATACTAAGGCAGGAGAAAAGTAAGGGTCATTGTGTAAGATTGTGTGGCTTGTGCACTGCTTAAAGGCATGTGGTACCCTTGGAAGTTCTGCCTTTTCTCTCTGTTCACCTGTACTTCTGGCCTTTTTCTGATTTACACAAAGATGTCTATGTCAGTAGGAAAGGCTGGTGAATGTGGCATGGAGAAAAAAAACCCTGTCAGATAGACTTGGGCAACCACACATCTCCCAGTCTCTGCTTGGGACCTTCATTCACTAAGATGCCCAAACTCTGGACCTGTGATACCAAAATTCATATGGGCATAAATTACTGTAGTAATCATTAACTTCCCTTCCACCTAGGCTTAGAATTCCTTATGCAGATTATTATGACTAAGACTCTGACCTTCAGGGTCAATAGCAAAGCAGTTTGTGTTAAGACCACAGTCTGTGCAGTTGAGCAAACTTGGATTCAGGTCCTCCTTCTGTCATTTATGAGCTGTGTGACTTAGGGTCACTCACTTCCCCTCTCCATGCCTCAGTTTCCTCACCTGTGAAACAGACTTATGCTTACAACGATTAGATATATAATTTATGCAGTCATGATAAAAATGGCTAACTACATCCTGCTGCTGTTATAGGGCACTTTTATAGAGATTAATTTCTTTAATCCCCTGAACAACCTATTTTCCAGATGAAGAATCTGAAGCATAGAGAGATTAACCAACTTGCCCAAGGTCACACAGCTGCTAAATTGGTGAAGCTGGGATCTAAATCATGGCTCTCTCTTAACTCTCAAAGTAATGCACGTGGAAGTGAATTCCAGTGCCTGGCACAAAGAAAGTTCTCAGTAAATAAAAGGTATTGCTTTTATCAGCAATGGCACTGGGTCAGAGGCTGCCAGGGCATGAGATTCTATAGATCAGCTGTCATGTCATGTGGTTCTTGAACCCCATTCCACAGAGGTACCTCCTGGTCTCTTTCAGATTGTTGGGTCTGAGGGCTGAGTGGGCAGGATTCCCTCTCCCCCCTTCATACTCCAACCATCTTTATCCAGAGAATCAGTTCCAATTTCATTTATATATTAAAATTCCAAGTGAAAATTTGTTTTTAAAAGAGCTCTGCTGCCAAGCAAGAGTTTAAAAACACATGGCCCACCTTAACCCCTTCATTTTTAAGTAAATATGCCATAGAGAGGGGAGGTACCTTGCTCAAAGATATGCAGCAAGTGAGTTGAAGACCATGCCAGGACAGAGCTACTTCTTGATTCCCAGAGCAGTGGCTTTTTGCTAAGCGTCCTTCAGGGTCTTGTTTTTTGCTAAGCTTCTTTCAGGGTCTTGGTTTTTTTTTCCTCAAGTGCAACCTGGAGAATGTATTTTGCTCACATTTCCCGGAGCCCCTCATTCCAACACACTTCCTCTCAGTTTCTGAGCACACTGCCTATGTCTGTGTCTGACCTGGGTGCACCCTCTCATGTGAATGCTGACAGGTGCTCCCAGTCCCAGGCAGTCTGACCCTGGCACCACCCTATTTCTCAAAGGCAAGTCCATGAGGCTGACTTCACACTGCTGGCTCCATCTCTCGCTGTGCAGGTCAGACCTGAGCGCAGAGAGGAGGGAGGGCTGACAGGTTCATAGTGTTAATGGGATACATTTGAGAAATGCTAAACCAACAGTGTTTGGAAATTCAGGCCAGCAGCCAGGCACAGAGCCGGCCAAATTTCAGCTGTGGTGGGAGGGGGTGGTTATTCTGAGGCGGAATTAGTGTCTTTTAAAAAACTGGATGAAGACATTGTTTATTCAAGACCCTGGGAGCACAAAGATAAAACATGCATAATGGATTTGGGGTCTTTCAGCAGACAGCTCTCCTAAACTGTCTCCATCATAACAAAGAGTTGCAGCCATCCGCTGAGGCCTATTCAATGGCCTGTGCTTGCTAGCTGTGCATAGATCCTCTTCCCCTGTGGTAAACTGTATGGCATAGGTTAGGAGGCTGACGTTCAGAGAGGTGAAGGAACTCATTCAAGGTCACATAGCTGATGGGTGAGAAGGAGCTAGGATTTAACCAGGTTTCTCCCAACTCTCAAATCTCCATTCTTGATTGAGACTAGGTCCTAAGGCTAGGATCCTGCCCTCTAGTGTCAAGGGCAAAACAATTTAGGTGGAGTGTTTAACCATTGGATTTAGATGAAGACCATTGAGATTATCTAATCTGGGATGGACAGCATACTGGGTACAGATAATTAAGACATCCTTAGAACACTTTAAGCCTTCCCATCAACTTAGGCTATCAGGGCAGGTTACCATAACAACAAGACCCTGTGAGTCTTGGGTTGTAATGGATATGACAGAAAGGCTAGACATTCCCAATTAGGGACCGTCTAATTGTTCCTCTAGACTTGATCACAATATGATATGCTAAGGCTTGAGCATTCATTCATTCAGTGAACATTTATGGAGCACCTTCCCTGGGCCAGGCATTGTGCCAAACTCTGGGAAACAAGAAAGTATTGGCATTCATCGAGGAGTCTGTAGCCAGGGAGTGTTGAAAAGTAATAGTCTTCAGAGACACACCTGAGTGCGTAATCCATCTCTGTTCCCTTAACTTTACTCTCTGAGCTTCTGTGCTGATCACAGGGTATTCTACAGTGGTTGAGGGTTGGGCTTATCAAACTTTATCTATTAAGGACCAGATAGCAATTATTTTCAGCTTTGCAGCTTATATGGTCTCTGTCACTACCACTACACTTTATCATTGTGGCATGAAAGTAGACCTACATAATGCGTAAGTGGATGAGTATGGTTGTGTGCCAATTAAACTTGATTTATAAAAACAGGTGGTGGACTGGATTTGGCCAGATTTGGCCTATGGGTTGTAGTTTATATACTTACATACTTCTCTGGTTAAAAGAGTATGGTCTTTGGAGTGTGGCTGCCTGGGTTCAGATTTTAGCTCTGCCTTTTACTGGTTGTGTTGACCTTGGACAAATTATAAAACTTGTGCTTTATAATTTGTGCTTTAGTTTTACCATATATAAAATGGGGATGATTTCTGACAACAACGAGGTTGTGAGAAATAAAATAATATTTGTAAGGTACTTATAAAAACAGTGTCTGGCATATTGTCAGCCTTCATAATCATTAGCCACCCAGAGGGAGATTAGTGTATGTGAAACAGTAATGGTATTAATACCTCCCTTTTGGGGCCATTGTGCTAAGGGTGATATCATTTGTTATTGTGAGCTTCATTAGGGCATGCGTTTTTTGAGTGTTTTGTTTTTATATTATTGCCCTCTAATAAAAATTTATTTACAAAAACAGGTGGCCAATCCATAGACCATAGCTTGATGATTTGGTTTCTTTAAATATTCCATTTAAATATTATTTATCTTGATTACTGAATTTTAGGGCACCTCTCCCACAAGTTTTATGCCCAAGTTGAATGCTTCACTTACCTCATCCTAGTCCTGGGCTGGCCAGAGCTTACTTAGAACAGTTACTGGCACATAGAGGACATTCAGTGAAAGTCTGTTTAATGCCTGAAGTGCCTGGACAAAGAATCCAGCATCCAGTGGGTTTTCCATAAATGGAACCTCCCTGCAGTGTGTGTGTGTCACTGGGATTAAGAGCTCCAGTTTGGGAGCCAGATGGCCTGGGTCAGTATTTGGATCAGCCACTTACTGTGTGACTTTTAAAAGTTTCTTAGCCTCTCTATGCCTCAATTTCTTTATATGTAATATGAAGCTAATGGTAGTGCCTATACTATAGGGATGCAGTGAGGATTTTAAATGAGTTGATCCATCTGGTGTTTAGAAGAGTATGGGCAGGTGGTGAGCACAAGAGATATTAACCTTTCGATTATTTTTTCCCTGCGTTTAAGGATCACTGATGGGTAAAATGGCAGAAATGAGTAGTGCTACTAAGGAAGAACTGGGTGTAATTATTTCAGAGAAGTGGGGTTTTCACTTGTTAAACCTTGGTGAGCGTCACAACTGTCTAATGAGCTATTCTAACATGCAGAATCCTGTTCTTCCCTCCCGAGGATTTAGATTCATTATGTTGTGGCCTGAGAATCTCCTTTTCCAACATGCCAGGTGCATGTGATGCAGGGGGTCCCAGGAGCACACATTGAGAAACTCCAGATCTTCGGTTTCCAGGGAATGGCTTCTCTCAGGCCTTGCAGCTTCCTGAGAACAGGCAGATCAGCCACTTCCTGTCTCCTTTCCTCCCTCCTTGTCCCTGGAGGGGGCTCTGCTTCCAGATGGGGTCAGTTCATTTCAGCTGCTCCCAGGCCTGTCCCCAAGGCCTCCAGCTGTGCAAACCTCTGGCTGAATTGTCTCAGAGACTTGTCAGCTAGTGTGTTGAGGGCTCTGTTGATGCCTGCCCTGCTGCACGCCTCTGCTGAATATGGGACCTCTCAGCCGGGGGCACCCTGCAAGCTGAGCTTTCCCCAGCAATCTGACTGTTATTCTTGACTGTCAAAGGGCAGGATGCCAGTATCTCTCCTTCAAGAGCTGGGGAAGTGAGAACAGCTAGAAGAGTTGGGCAGAGCTGTGCCTAGAGTGGAGCAGGGGCAAAGGGGAAGGCATGTGGGTTCAGCAGCCATACAGACCTGCTTTACATTACCTGAGTGGGGGCTTTGGATTAGTGAATTAATATCCATGTGCCTCTTGTATCACTCTTCTTTGCACAAGGACATTCTTGTCCCCTTAGCAGAGCTCCTATGAGTGTGAAATGAAGTATGAAGACAAAGCACCTCACTAGTGTCTGGGATGCAGCAAGTGCCTGGAATTTAATTGTGCCCATAGAGAATCAGTAATTGGAGGCAGGTCAGGGGAGATAAAGTGGAGGTTTTCCCTCTGCTAACTGACCATCTAGACTCCATGCCTCGCTCTCTAGGATGTTTCTTAGTTTTGACGTGTAGTAGTTGTCTTCCCAACTAGGTTGTAGGCTCAATGAAGTCACAAGCTCACAAGCTAACAGAATATTCTACATCGGCTTGCCTCCCACCTAAAGCATATTGAATACCAACTTTTTGTGAAAAGCAACTAACAGTGAAGAATTCCAATTGCTCTTTTATTTTTCCCAAGAAAATCTTATTCCTTTTCATTTTGTGACTAAATGAAATAATGTGGAAAAATGACCCATCCCGGAACCAAAATAATTGCTTTTTTGAATGAGATTATAGCAAGTTATAGCTGACAAGAAACTCTCAAGTTCATCTGATTCCACCCTGTGGGGTTACAGATGAGAAAACCAAAACTCAGAGAAGGGAAGTGGCTTGCGATTGGGGGATCCTCCTCTGAATCACAGAACATAGAAAACTATGAGAGTGTCTGTTTTCACAGTTCTCCCAGGCATGGTACATAACTCGTACCCTTGCAGACGGATAGGAGAGAAGTTAGCTCATCACATACAAGGATGCCTTTGGATTAAGGGCTTAATTTTCTCCCACAACTGGTTGAGAAGGGTACCTCTTACTATATAATGGGTACCAGAGCTGTGGCTAGCCCAGACACCCTCCCATAGTGGATGAGAGTCACATCCCAGTGGTTAGTGGTATGGAAGAAGGGACTGACCCATCACTTGCCCAAATGCTTTGTAAAATCCAAAGACCCTACAAACATAAAGGGCTCTTTGTTTATTTGGAAGAGGGTGGAAAACTACTAGATGTAAAGGCGAAAGGCCTCTAAAACACATGTCCCGGTCTTATTGTGTATCAGAGTAGGCTGATTGTTGTGGGAAAACAAACTTGGTGGCCTGATGCAAAAGAAGCCCATTTCTCACTCAAGAGTTCCATGTGGCAGAACTTTGTCAGTTTACTCAGGTGCCCAGGTGGGCCCCTCTCATCTTGTGGCTCCATCCTCCCTAGGTCCTCAGAATCCTCTGCAGGCTGTCTGCATCTGCTAGCTGATGAGAAGGAGAAGGGAGCAGAGTCTATGGAAAGATCTAAGTCCATGCATCATTCTCACTAGCATTTCATTTCTTCCAGAGGCCTGAACTCAGCCACATGGCTGCCCCCAACCATAAGGGCTGTTGGGAAATGTAGTCCAGCTTGGTGCCCAGGTGGAAAAGGAAATAAGTTTGGCCAGCAGGTATTTATTTCCTGCAATGCTTTGTAATTGCAAACAAACTTTCTGCTATTACCCATCTTTAAACCCAGGGAATAAGTCCTGCTTGCAATACAGGATTGTTCCAGGGATAAAGAGACATAAAGGCTGTCATGGTGCTCAGAAGCACTGCATACAGGTAAACTTCATTGCCTCCTGAATGCCTGGCCCAGAGCCAAGTCTATAGTAGGTGCAAAACAAATTTTTGTGGACTTGCTCGTCTTCCCACCAGCCTCCTGAATGCATGCTTTGCCTCCGCTAGCTAGCATTTGATTCACACACACATCTTTTCGACAACTTACCCATTGCAATCACTCATTGCCGATTTCCCCTGCCAGCTATGAGCTGGAACACAGGAAGGGTTTTATCTGAAGCCTGAGACATCCTGAAAGGATGAGGCCTCCCTTCTTGGGTCCCTGGAAGGCTGCCCATGGCACCTCACATTCTTTTCAGCCTAGCGGCCGATGGTAACCATGAGCTCACTGAGGGGCTTCCGCAGCCAGCTTCTGCTGCTGATGCATGAAGCTCAGGGCTTGTGGTCTGGAGACCTTGGTTATTTTCCCTGATCCCTCCATGAACCTCGATGTTACTCAGAAGGAGGAGGAAAAGGCCCCAGAGATGCTGTCAGAACTTGATCATCAGGGTGTACCTAGCTCACCTTACCATATTTAAGTGAGCGTTATGAATGTTTAAGACAAAAGTCAACTCTCAAATAGCAACAGTAGTAATAGCTTACACTTCTGTAATGTTTACTGTGTGCTAGGCATGTTAGCTTAGTCTCCAAGATAAGCCAATGAAATGGGCATAATTATTTTGCCCATCTTACAAAAAAGAAAATTGAGGCACAAAATGTTCACTGGCCTTACCCAGAATCAATCACAGAAGCATTCCTTTGGTTAAGACATGGACTCTGTAGTTCACTGTAGTTCTCACTACTTCCTGATGTCTCCCAGACAGAGGCTGAATGTCCATTGCCATTTCTCTGTACAAAAAAAGGCAGTCAGAGTGTGATGCTTTAAGACCATGGACACTGAATCCAGATCACCATTGTTTAAATCCTGGCTCTGCCACGTTTCAGCTATGCAAACTTAGGCAAGTAATAAACCACTCTAAACTTCATCTGTAAAGTCTGTCTAAAATCACTGGCTCTCTGTGCCTCCAAGGGCTGTATTTAATCTAGGCTACTAATGTGCAACTTCTGACTTGAGACATATTCAAATCTACTCCATTCGCCAATAGAAGTGCAAAGGAACCTCTGGCAGATGAAAACAGATGTGGAAATTAGAGCTCAGAAAGTTCAAGTAACTTTTCCCATGGTCAGTGACAGTACCAGACCATCCGTGAGAAGTTGGGTCTATAAATCTGCCCACCAGCTGCATCATCCTTTGATGTGCATGTTTTATAAAAGGCTCTGTTCCCAGAATCTGTGGTGGATGTGTTGGAACAACCTGCACTTACTTGCAGGGTAACTTTAAGCAAGGTACTTCCTGAGCCTTCATTTTCTCATCTAAAAAATGGGCTAATAAAAACTGTTTTCCATAAGGTTGTGGTCTGGAGGGGTTGGCCCATCGTGTCTGAAAAACCCGTTTTGCCCTCTCACCTTCAGAGAATATCCTTGGGCACAGCCAACTCCCACCCATCTTGCTCATTCCCTTTTAATACTTACTTGCATTTAGAAGCCCTCACTAGCTAGGTTTTCCCTCAGTCAGCTCAGCCTGGGATTTGGGAGCTGTGTGGGCTTCCCTTACAACATTGTTTAGAAATGGCCTATGCCCGTGCTTGTCTCCCAACACCATCCCAGACTCAAGGGCTGCAAATGTCTTGCTCAAGAATTTATCTCTAGCTCCATGCCCTGGGCTCCTACAAAAGAAATATGTGTTGGGAACAGCAACAACCCAGGGGGTGACATGGGGTGTGCCTCCATTCCCTTCCTGTGGTGGGGAGTTTGAAGCAGAGCTAGAATATCTTCCCTGACTATGCTGTGCAACCTCTCAGTTCTTATAGGGCTTTCTGGGCCTCAGCAGGCTGCACTATTACATGGCTCTGCTCTCCTCAGAAAAACAAAGATGCTGGGAGGCAGGAACCTGGTTGTCCTTCCCTCAAGCAGTTTCAGCTCTAGCTGGCAAAGCTGTGCCTGGCTCAGAGAATGATTGGGGACTTTGTGAGGCAGAAAGTCAGTGTGGCTATTGGGTTACAGAATACAGCATTCAGAACTAGGCATACCTGTGTTTGAATCCTCGCAGGATCACTTCCCAGCTGAGTGCTCTCAGCAAGTTACTGAACTCTCCTGGCCTCAGTTTTCTCATCTGAAAAATGGTAACTGACTTCCGAGGGTTGCCCTGGGGACTAGGAATTAAAATCTGCGAACTTCCAGTGATAAGAGAAATAAGGACTAGGGATGTAATGTACAGCCTGATGACTATAGTTACCACTGCTGTGTGCTATATATGAAAGTTAAGAGAGTAGATACTGAGAACTCTCATCACAAGGAAAATAACATTTTGTATTTACAGGAGATAATGGATATTTACTAAGCTTATTGTAGTTATTTCATGACCTATGTAAGTCAAGTCATTATGCTGTACATCTTAAACTTATGCAGTCCTGGATGTCAGTTACATCTAAATAAAACTTGAAAAAAATCCCTTGAGCATTTAGAATAGGATATGGTACATAATGAGTGTAATAAAAATACTTGTTCAATAAAAATCTAAGCAGGAAAAGTAGGGTACATGATCAGTCCCTGTGAGAGAAGCAAATGGTAGGAACAAATGAATGGGAGCTGTGTGATGATAAAAAGGAAAAAAAAAAGATTTGCTGAGACTAAAGAACCTGGCTTAGGGCTGGAGGATGGAGAGGGTCTGCTTTAATGGCAGGAAACAGTAGCAGCTAACACTCATGCACCTTCGACTCAAAGCCAGACACTAGTACGTTTTTACCATGCATTTGCTTACTCAGGACTCATATTCCCAGTGAGGAAACAGGTGTTCAGGTATCACCTGAAGACTCAGCTGGTAAGTAGCAGAACTGACATTTGGACCCAGATAGTATAGGCTCTGAAGCCCATTTTCTAATAATTAACCTATAGCAGGAATGCAGCCTTTGGCCTTTCACAGCACTGTTTTAGTTGACTGTCAGGTACTTGTTACTCTACTGGAAGACCAACTCCCATTCATAAGTGCCTTCTATGAAGCACATGGCATCTGCTGTGCTCCCATACCCACCTAGACTGATTAGCACTGCAAACTTTAACTTGCATCATTTTGTATCTCCTGCATTTGTCTCTTCATTCCCTAGTACTCATTCATTCAACATTTTTGAGTGCTGTGTGCTAAGTACATATATCAGATGCTGTTGCTACATCAATAAACTAGACAGACATTTCTAGCCCTCATATAGCTTAGAGTGAGGTGGGCAAGGGAAAGATACTACTCAAATAATCAAATGTACCATCTTAGAATCTAAGTAGGAAAGTGTTAGGCACTGAGTCTTGTCCAGCAAAGATTCTCAATACTTAATAAATGTCAGTGCATTGTTTGATATGGGGTAACAATAATGGAAGTATTTACTCCCAGGTCTTTATATCATCAGGGAAAAAAAATGTATTAGGGACACCTGGGTGGCTCAGTTGGTTAAGTGTCTGACTCTTGATTTCAGCTCAGATCATGATCTCAGGGTCTTAGGATTGAGCCCCACGTTGGGTTCCACACTCAGCACAGAGTCTGCTCTCTCCCTCTCCCTCTCCCTCTCCCTCTCCCCACCCATCCCCCCCAATAAAATCTTAAAAAAATATGTACTGAGTGTATGCTATCTGCCAGGCATTCCAATGGAGAACTAGGGATGAGACAAGGAGTATATATATAGCCATTGTCCTCATAGAGTATACAGTCTAATAGGAAGGCTGACGTGTAATTTAAAGCCTAATCACACAATTACAGAGGTTTGTGCAAAGGGCTGGATAGAAAATACTTCCCACATTAAAATAATATGGCATAGATTTTATTTTTTTCACTGTATATCTAGAAGAATGCCTGGCACATAGTAGGTATTCAGTAACTAGTCACTGAATGAATAAATGACATGATATTTACCCTAGGTTTTGAAGGATAGATAGAAGTTTGTCAGGAAATTTGCCTGGAACTGATGTAATGACCAAGATGTAAGGGATTCCATCAGAGCTGAAAGATGGAAGAATCTGTGAACAAGGATCTATGAAGATGGTCCTGGGCTGAGTGGCATTGTAAGACCTATTCCATTTTGAACCCTCTCTTGACTCAAGTCTATCATGAAGTCAGTCTTCATGCATTGGTCTCAGTTTTGATTGTAAAGTTCCATCAGAGACGGAGCCAGGAGATCACATTCTTTCAGGCTGTTTTAGCTGAAAAAGAAGTTGTTATATTTCACTTCCTCATTTTACCCATAAAGGGGCTGAGGCTCAAGACTTGTTCAAGGTCTTGGGCTGGTTAGTGACAGGGCCAGGACAGGAAGCAGGGTTTTTTTTTTTTTTTTTTTTTTTTAGGAAGCAGGGTTTTAACTCCAGGCCTGTGTTCTTTCCATTCTGTGAGGGCTTTCCAGGCCTTTTAAATTTATTATTTTTATTTTAAGCAACAGAACCTTTTTTTTTTAAACTAAGTAAAAGCTTACATGGTAAATGCAGAACTGCCCTGGATAAAGCCACATGGAGGGCCAGTGGTGGACCCGTAATCTCCATCACGGACCAGTTCTCCCCTTTCTACCAGCACACTCCTTCTTTGATAGAGACAGTTAACATTCTCCCTGTCTTCTGAGGATGAATGCTGTCTTGATGCCCTAACTCCGTTCCCTCTTACAAAAAGATCTTTTCTCCTAAGTCTCACTTCAGAACCAGTGTACTGTAGATAATACAAGTTAAGCTCTCAGTATAGCACCTAGCACAGTAAGTGTTCAAAACATGTTCATTGTTACAATTTTTATTGTGGATTTGGCTCGGTTCATGCAAATGAGAGAGTGGAGAAGGGATCTCCTGCTCATGGGCCACCAGCTATGAAGTGGGTGCAGGACGAGACACTTACCATACCTATCTTGGTTGATCTTCTGAAAGAGGTCAGTACTACTGTCTGTGTTTCACAGTGGAGGATACTGCAATTCAGACAGGTCCACTACTTGCCTGTGGTCACCCATGTAGTAAGGAGTAGGCTAGGAGACAAGTCCAGGTTTCTTAACAGCCTAAAACCCTCTGCAAAACACACACAGAGACTTACACATACACACACACACACACACACACACACACAGTGAATTCAGCATTCTTTGTCAGGCAAACTGCTATTTATTGTTTCATTCAGCCCTGATATCAATACCATTCCTCCATCAAATGAATATTGAGCACCTATGATGTGCTAGGCACTCTAGTAAGCCCTGCGCCAAGCATAGGCAGGATAGATGGGAATGGACAGCACATGAGTAATCACACGTGTTACTTATTATTACCAAAGGAAGAAAAAGAGAATGATTTCAGTCTGTGTTATTACTCTCCATTATACAGATGACGAAACTGAGACTCAGTTAAAGACCTGCTCAAAATCACAGGGCAAATGATAATAATTGAAATTCATCATGTGTGTTAACTACATGCCAGGCATTTTTCATGAACTCACTTAAATTCTCTTAACAACTCTATGAAGTACTGTTTCTCTCTTCATTTTCCAAAGGAACCTGAGTCATAGAGCATGAAAGTAACTTGCCTAAGACTGCAGGGCTTGGAAATGGTTGAGTGGGGATTTGAACCCCAGCAGTCTGGCTGCAGAGCCTACATTCTCAATCCTTTAAATCCAGATCTGATGGACCCCACTGCTGCTGTTTCTGCAGGAGGAGGGAGCTAGAAGCAGGTTCAGAGTCCCTGCTCTTTTGGGCATCCTGGACCTCTCTCTGAGTGTCACTGTGTAACTGTCATATCTGAGAGAAACCTGCTCCTGGAAAGCAAGGATGCCCTTCCTGGGAAGTGACAGCTCCAAAACAGTATCCTGCAGCACAGCTTGATCCATGAAGCACTTCCTTGAATAAGTGGTGCTCCCCAAGGGTGGACTTCAGATCGCAGGTGATCAGAGGGAGATTCATGCTTCAGGAATCTGAGACCTCAGCGGAAAAGAAATCAATGTCTGTGCCACCAGTGTACCTTTAGCTCACATGGGCAGGTGCCACGCCCACGCACTCACATTCCTCAGGGGCACAGGTGCTCAGCAGTTAAGTAGTCAGCTTGGCTGAAGTGGGGTCAGAGCAGCTCCTTCACAGCCTGCCTGGCCCAAGGGGCGTAGAGTTTGGAGGCCCAAAGAGAGCCAGAGAGCGTTCTCTGAGATAGAAGTGTGTTAAACAGGACCCTCAGTAAGGGGGTAGGCCCCTTTCAGGGGACCGGGATGGGGGTCGCAGTACAGGCTCCCAAACATCACCAGAGATTATATGATTTCTGAGTTACCACACGGTGATAACGTCACACACTTAAAAAAAAAAAACTGTTTTAGAAAAGTTAGACAGTATATTTCCTCTTGCCACATCCCATGTGAGCCTCACAATATATCCACGGTTTCTCATCTGTGAAATGAGAATTATGCTCATTATGTAATACAGTGAGGATTAAAAGGAGACCAGGTTTGGAAAGAATTTCACATAGTATTTGCCCTTTCCTCACAAAATTGTTCAAATTCATGACAATGCTTTAAAATTCATGACAGATACTGTTAAAGGATGTTAGAAAGTAATATCTTTTGCTGTTTTACATTGTCACAATATCAAATCCTGAAGCTATCCCCAAATGCTTTGATTCTTTTGTTAACACATAATAATGGTTTTGTCATCCACCAGTTTATCTGGGTCTTCCTTGAAGGCTGAGTTACGTTTTTAGCCTCCTCTCTCTCAGAATAATGAGGTGCTAAGTTTACCTTAGAATGGAAGAAGTAAAGGAGTCTCCCTTTTTTCGGTTGCGGATGTTCAATCTTTAAAGTTTCAGTGTCATATTTGTATATGCATGTGTTTCTCAATTTCCCAACCAGATGCTCAAACCCCAAGGATCTGACCCACGTTTAATTCTTAGGTATGATTAGCATTTATTGAGCCTTCTATGTGCCAGGCACCATTCTGGTTGCCTTACATGAATTCATTGAATCCTCCCGCCAACGCTATTAAAGAATCCTGTTATGATCTCTACTAGCAAGGAAACTGATACACATAGAGACTAAGTAAGTGGGTGGTGGAACTAGGCTCCCAAGCCAGAAGATCTGGGCCCAGAATCCCTACTCTTTGATGATAATTCTACTGTCTTCTTGAAGCTGCTCACTCAGAACCCCACATTAAGAGGCACTGGGAAATATTGTGGGTTTCATTTAAGACTATTCCCGTCCCCTGTCTTACTCTGATTGTATAGCTGAGGAAATGAGGCTCAGAGATGTGAGCTAATTGGGTGGGTCAGGAATGCTTTTATTGCATGTAAGAGAAAACCTGATGTGTACCAGTGTAGGCAATAAAGACATTGCTTTTTCTCACATAATAAGGGTCTAAATGGAGGTGTGTCCACATTGGGTGCAGTGAGAGATTTTGCTGTCAAGGATCTAGATTTTGCTTCTTGTTTTTATATCCTGCCATCTTTAGCATGTTGGCTTTTTATTCTCATGTTGAACACCTCAGTGTCTCTGTTAGTCTGAGTTCTCCAGAGAAACAGAACCAATAGAAGCAATATATAAATATGTATAATATATGTCACATATATATTATGTACTGATATGTATAGATTACAAGGAATTAATTCAAGTGATTATGGAGTTCAAGGCGTCCAAGATCTGTAGTCATAAAGCTAAAGAGCCAGGAGAGCTAATGATGTAGTTCCAACCAGTATCCAAAGGTTTGAGAAGCAGGAGAGCTGATGGTAAAAATTCCAGTTCAAGTCCAAAGGCAAAAGGAGGTTGTTGTCCCAGCTCAAAGTCAGGCAGAGAGAAAGCATTGTGTCTTACTCAACTTTTCTTCTATTCAGGCCTTCAACAGATTGGATGAAGCCCATTCACATTGGGAAGGGCAATCTGCTTTACTTAGTTTATAGATTGAAAAATTAATCTCATCCAGAAGCACCTTCACAGATATAACCCCCAAAATACTATTTAACCAGATGTCTGGGCACCCCCCATAGCCCAGTCAAATTGACACATTAAAGTAACTGTCACAACCTGTCCCAACTCAGCTGCCATAGTTGGAGAAATCGTGTCAATGTTTGGGTCAGGAAGAAGAGGTCCCAGGTGGCTCTTTTTCTCTCATGCCGATTCTGTTTAAGGGAAATAGAAACTTCCTTAGAAGTCCTTCCCAGATTTCCTCTTTTGCCTCGTTGGTTAGAATTGGGTCACACAACTAGAGCTATATATAAGGGAGGTTGGGAAAATTGAGTATCTGACTTTTCAGCCTCAACAATAGAAGGCCAAATGAGAAGGAGGAGTTTCTGAGTCTGCCATCCACTAGCATCTATCATGGTGACCTGTGTAAGGGCACAGGTCCATAATAGAAATTTGAAGTAGGATCCTGGACCATTTACTCTTTTTATAATATGTAAAGGAGAATAACATTTTATTCTCTAGACTATAATTTTACATCTAAAACCCTCATTTCACAATTCTTTCAATTTCTGTTTTTCACCAGACCCTCGCTCCAAGCCTATAAATGTTTGTTACAAGGTGAAACTTTCAGAGGATAAAATACACACAAACAGGCCAGTGGCAGGGGCCCAGGATCTAATCCTCCTCTAGAAGAAGACTGTCCAGTTGAACAAACACTGAGTGCCTACTATCTGACTGTCATAGTAATAGGCTGTGATAATGTTGTAAAAAGGAAGATACTGCCTATGCTCTGGATGTGTTCCCAACTGGTAGAAAACCAAGTTGCAAAACAAATGTGGGCCGTTGGGGGACTGAGGGCCATGAGAGAGAAGTGTATGAGATACAGTAGAGCACAGCAGAGAGAGGCCTGTTCCCCTGCAGGGCTCAGGGAAGGCTTTCATTACCAAGAAGGTGATATTTGAGCCGAGTCTGAAAGGATGAGTAGATATTTGTCAAGCAGACTGGACAGAAAAGGCCATTCTAGGCCAAGGGAGCATCATATGCAGTGTGGTGTGAACCTGTCCGGTTTCCCTGACTCTGGAGTGAACATGCTCCTTCCCCACACGTGTATGTATAATTGTGAAGCTATAAAGTGCTGACACCAGCATTCTCTCCCCACAGTGTCTTAATTTCCAGTCTCCTGCACTTAAGCACCCAACCAACCGAAATTTTAAGTCTCTACTTAAAGGTGGACTCCTCCAGGAAACTGTTTCTGACTGTTGTAGGCTTCCCTTCTCTATGCTCCTGTGTTATCTCTGCCATTTCTTTGTCATTTTAGCAGTCTCTGTATAAATGTGAGTGCCTTCCAGTGCTCCATGACCTCCCTGACAGCAGTCTGTGCCTTGTTCATCTCTACATCCCAGTGCCTGGTGTTATGCCTGGTACCAGTTATAAGCCAATAAGTAGCTGAGGAATGAAGAGAATAGGCAAGCCCTGGAGGTGGGCATAGCAGACGTGCTATTCCTACATACAAATGAGAGAGCTGAGGTTCAGAGCATTAGGCCTGTGGTCTCACCGGTGGTAAGTGACCCAGTGGGACTGGAACCCAGGTCAGGTGATCCAGTTTTGTTCTGTTTTCACCATGCTGCCTCCAGAAGGAAGTGGGGCCCATTTTTCATTTTGTAAAGACCAGGAATAGATTCCAGATTATCAGAATTCCTAGCCATTTCCCAGTATCCCAAACAGTGACACCTCCCATATTTCTCTCTAAATTCCCATTTCTCCTATTCTGTAAACTTCTCCTCTCCTCCCCCCCCCCCTTTTTTAAGATTTTATTTATTTATTCATGAGAGACACAGAAGAGAGAGAGGAAGAGACACAGGCAGAGGGAGAAGCAGGCTCCATGCAGGGAGCCTGACGTGGGACTCGATCCTGGGTCTCCAGGATCATGCCCTGGGCCGAAGGCGGTGCTAAACCACTGAGCCACCAAGCTGCCCTCCTCTCCTTTTCCCTTAACCTCACCTCTCTGAATTCTGGTTACGCAGCCACCCTTCCATCCCCAACTCCACTTCATAAGTGGGCAGCTCTTCCCAGATGGTCTCCAGTCTGTAACAGGCTGGCATTCCTGAAGCATCTGGATAATATGAGGGCAAAGAACTGTTCATCATCTTCCTGACCAATATCTGCATTTCCACTTTCTGAAACTTTCTGATCAGAAGGATGGATAATAGGAGATGGGGCAGGAGATGATTCTGAGGGCCCTAAGTGGCTGTGATGAACAAGCCACATTTAGGATTCTCAGGAATTGCTAGACGACTTATTTTTTTTTCCATTCCTTCCAGATTTATTGAGATATAGTTGACAGATGGTATCATACAAGTGTCACCTGACACAGTGATTATTTGATATATGTGTATGAAATGATCAAGACAGTAAGGTCAGTTAACATCTCTATCACCTTACATAGTTACTATTTGTGTGTGTGTGTGTGTGTGTGTGTGTGTGTGTGTGTGTGTGTTGAGAACACTTAAGATCTACTCTCTCAGCAACTTTCAAGTATACAGTACAATATTGTCCATGGCATCCCCAGAACTTAATTGTTTCATCCTTCCACCCACTATTGCATAAGAGCAGGGACCACATCTACCCTGTTCAACTCCTCAGCTCCCAGCACAGTACCTGGCACATAATAGGTGTACAGCAAAGCTTTGTTGAATAAGAAAATAGTTTTTATTCTTAGCTAAAAAGTAGTCTTCAAGCAATGCCTGGTCTTCATGTAATACCTTTTATATAGACTTAGAATTTACTTCCAATTGTATTATCTCTTCTGATCTTCACAGTATTTCCGAAGTAGTTGTTAGAGTCCCTAGTTTGCATGGAAGAAAAGTGAGTCTCAGAGAGCTTAGTTAACTTGCCCAGAATAATGCTAATCCAAGGAAATGCAGCTTGATGCTTGATAAGGAGGTAAGTATTGAGCATCTGCTGCTTGTCTGAGTCTGCATGGCCCTGAGAATGGTCCCCTATATCAGGCATTATCATCTTAATGGTATGATTTTTAGAGATAAACCAACTAAGGCACAGAGAGTCTAAGCAACTTGCTCAAAGCAGGAATGGCTGAGCCAGGATAGGAACCCAAGCAGGATAGCAAAACCATCCATTTCTATTATATTCTTTGCAAGGAAATCTGCATATAAAGGATGACATGTTTTAGTGGATGCTAGAGACTTTGCAGGGAATACCTGCAGAGAAGAGGGGTGAGAAAAAAACCTGAGCAAGTAAAGAAGTGGCAGGATTCTGAAGCCAAGGAAGATACTAGAAAAATCCACTGGAATTCAGTGCTGGCAACAGAATATACTGTAGGAATTTTTAAGCAGAAAGGAACTTACTATAAGGATTTAGACCACCATTGAAAGGACCACCATTGAAAGGACTAGAGAAGTGGGCTCCAAGCTGGGCCTCCGGGAAGCTTCTGGAGTACCACAGAAATGACCCACCAGATGTTTCAATTCAAGAGCATTTTGACGTCACTGGGATTCAGAAAGCCAGAATCTGGAAACTTCTGCCGTCTCAATGGCCTCTCAGCACCCAAGAAGCTGGAGCAGGGCCCCAGAGAAACCACATTTATGCCTCCAGAAACTCGTCTGCCAGCAGGGAACAGAGGGGGCAGGGAGATGATTACCATCTCACTTCTGCTCTCTGAAGTTCAGCAATTGTTCCAGTCAGCCAAATCTGATTTATATTCAGAATCTTGGCCACAATAGAGTCAGAAATGATGTTCCCAACATTTTATCCTCTGCAGAACAAGCAGACACACTATCAGGAGGGTAGATTACAAGTTGTGTGAGCATCCACCCCAGGAGGCACAGAGAATCTTTGATACATCTCCATACCAATGGGACAGTAAGAGCCAGGAAAGCTATAATGCCTCCTGGCTTGCTACCATGTAGCAAGTAACCTCAACTCCATAGCTCCCTGGGGAAAAAAAAGCCTAGTCAAAGAAATGACAGATTTGGAGAAACTACTGCAAACTATGACAAAGGATTATTACCCTCATATTTAAATAGTCCTTATAACTTAATAAAGATGAATATCCCAATTTAAAAATAAATAGGTAGGGGATCCCTGGGTGGCGCAGCGGTTTGGCGCCTGCCTTTGGCCCAGGGCGCGATCCTGGAGACCCAGGATCGAATCCCACGTCAGGCTCCCGGTGCATGGAGCCTGCTTCTCCCTCTGCCTCTCTCTCTCTCACTGTGTGCCTATCATAAATAAATAAAATTAAATTTAAAAAAAATTTAAAAAAAAATAAAAAAAATAAATAGGTATAAACCTAATTCATTAAAAAGATTGGCCTGTGAACAAATAGGTAAAAAGATGCTAAATCTCAATAATTATCAAAGAAAACATAAAGGAAATGAGGAGACATTTTTTCAGATTCAAAAAGATTAAAAGAATTGATTTCATGCTGCTGAGAGAGTAGAGGAAACTGGCTTTCCAATTAACTATTCATATATAAATGAGATTTTCCAATGGACAGGATAAATTTAAATGTTCTTTGATCCTGTAAGTTCCCTACTAAAGACTTTGGTAAGGACAAAGTTAGAAAGCCCAAACAGAGTAGTAGAGGCATTCTTTCCAGGACTGTTTTTGTAATAACTTTTAAAAATTTAAATGGGTACCACATATACTATGTTGCCAACAAAAAGGTTTAGATGTTTACATTTTGGTGTGCAAAGATCTCTATGAAATAGTGCAAAAAAGAGATTGGGAGATGGCATGTTTGTATAATTCCATCTTATTTAGAAATATGTGCACTTATATGTATGTTTACATATTAAAAATATGGTGGGAAATACTTTGGAATATCAATATTGTCTCTGAATCTTGAGAGTACTGTATTCTTTTACTCTGTTTCTTATATGTTGCTGTGCTGTTTTTTTTTCTTTAACCACGTCATATTTATTAATAGATAAATCCCTTTAAAACTTTTTTTCCCCCCTTTGAGAGAAAATTTGGGCCTTGTAAAGCTTATTGGGCACAGTCACTGCCTTTACCCTTCTCCAGATACTTTAGAAAACCAACCTTCTAAGGCCCCTTGAAGTATGGGTGTTTAGATCTGTGACATGGAGCTTGGGGCCATGGGATTAATTAGAGTTGGTACAGGAGGAGCACTGAGGGAGGGAGATGTGCTAATTTTAGCATCTCTGATAGTTGTTCAGGATTCCTGTAATGTCCCCTCACACATGCTTAGCTCTGTCCTGCAGCCCCCTCCCCAGTGATTGCAGGGCTAACACAGGCAGTAATAGACTTTAGATTGTAACAAAATGATCAAAATCTCTGCTGCTTTAAACAGAGGTGTGTGACACCTTTGGGTGGCAGGTCTGGCAGAGCTGGGGCCCTTAGCACTCACCCTATTTTGAGGCTCTGCAGTGAAGCCCCTGGAATGCCAGCCTTCCCTTCATTTCCAGTATCTCTAAGACAGAACTCCCCATCATCCCTGCACTGAGCAGTACCTCCTTTGCATGAAGTCATCCAGCTCAAATCCTCTGGCATTCCTGCTCCACCCCCACTGTTACTTAACTTCTTTCACTCTTTTTCCTCTTCCCCTTCCTCAGGATAAGGATTTAGAATATATTATTAAAAGTACTCTTTGTTGGGGTGCCTGGGTGGCTCAGTTGGTTAAGTGTGTCACTCTTGATTTCAGTTCAGGTCTTGATCTCAGGGTCATGAGTTCAAGCCCTGCATTGGGCTCCATGCTAGGTATGGAGGCTACTTAAAAAAAAAAAAAAGAATCATACTTTGTGGGCCCTTTATAGATTCATAGAACTTTATCTCTTAAGTGACCTTAAAAATAGTATAAGGCATAATAGATTTCTTTTATTTGGTGTCTATTAAATGCCAATCACATTATATATGTATTGCTTTAAGATATTGGGATGGCAATATCTTAAGATTTAAACAGCTACTGACAAAGGAAGATATATAAAAAATGGCCAATAAGCCCATGTGATGACTCCAAACATCATTAATTACCAGGAAAATGCAGGTAAAAACTATAATGAGATATCGAATTAAAAAGACTAACAATGCAAACTATTGGCAAGGATATGGAGCAACTAGAACTCTCATATACAGCTTTTAGTGTGACATGGTACTGCCTCTGCAAAACAATTTGACAGTTTCTTATAAAGTTAACTATATGTTTCACTATAATCCATCCATTTTTCTACTGGATTTTTCTCCTAAGAGAAATGAAACATGTCTACTGAATGACTCATACAAGAATTTTCCTAGCAACTGTATTTATAATAACCCCAAACTGGAAACAACCCAAATGTCTATCAACTGGTGGATAAACAAAATATGATACATCCACATGATGGAATGCTTCTCAGTGACAAAAAGGAACAAACCATTGAGAGATATGTATTAGTTTTCTGTGCTGAGTAACAAATCCCTGCACGTATATTGACTTAAGATAACACATATTTATCACCTCACTGTTTCTGAGGGTCGGAAGTGTGGGCACAGTTTAGCCATATCTTCTCTATGACTGCAATCAAGATGTCATCCAGGGTTTGGATCTTATCTGGAGGCTTGACTGGCAATGGAACCACTTCCAAGTTAATGCAAGTTTTTGGAAGAGTTCTTTTCCATGTGGCTTTAAAACCAAGGCTTTTTGCTGGTAATCAGCTGAGGCCACCCTCAGATTCTGGAGGCTGCCCACAGTTTCTTGTCACATGGCCCTTTTCATAAACTGTTGTATGATATGGCAGCTTGCTCCTTCAAAGCAAAGGGAAAAGAGAGTGAGTCTACTGGCAAGACAGAGACTTATATAATATAATGTGATCATGAGAGTAATATCTCATCACCTTTGCAATATTCTAGGAAAAAGTCACAGGTCCTGCCTATATTTAGAGGAGGGGATCATATAAATGTAGGAACACAGGAAACAGTAGTCATGTTGGGCTACCTTCCAGTCCATCCTCCATAATACACAACACAGAATCTCAAAAATATTACATTGAGCATAAGAAGCTAAACACAAAGGAGTGTGTAATTTATAATTCCACATTTATGAAATTCTAGAACAAGCCAAAATAATCTGTAGTCACTGAGAGATCAGTGTTTGCCTAGGGAACAAGGGAATGGAGGGGATTGACTATAGAGGTCACAAGGCAAGTTTTCAGATAATACAAAGTACTTATCTTGACTAGTGTGATGGTTAGATGGGCATATACATTTGTCAAAACTCATCAAACTATGTTTTAAATAGGTACATTTTAGTTTGTGCAAATCATACCTCTGTCAAGTATACTTTTAATGGCCATATGAATTTCTTATTTTTGTCACCATTAATCTGTGAGGAAACTGAGGTGCAAAACTTTTGCATAGTCACACAGCTGGTGAAGCTGGAATTCTAAGCCAGATCTAACTGCAAAATCCATTCCCTTTTCCTCTATCCATAACATCTTATTTTCCTGCAAGCCACCACTTTCACAAAGGAAAAAAGTAGAGGCCCGGAAGGATAAAGAAACCTATCCTAGGCCTCGCATAGAGAGTCAAGAGAGTCTCAAGTTTGTGTTTTCTGATTCAGAGTCAAGAGTTCTTTGTAATGCTAGGTCTCCATTTGTCCTGCCAGACTCCATTAAAGCCTTGTAGCAGATTTTAAGAGTTATTAATACATTTTTAAGTTTATCCATATGTGTCATTATAAATACACTTAACAATATTTTTCTCTTAAAACACATAATGCTCTGAGCCGATTCTTTGAAAGAACAGCATATGGTCATCCATGAAAATAAAGGTTTCAGAAGGTATGCTGTATGCTGTTGGTTGCTTACCTTCTTTCTTTCCTACCAAATACTGAGTCTATTCAGATGTTTGGTGGCCATATGCTTCAAGGAAACATGGGTCCGTCTCTGATGACAGGGCATGAATCTTGGTTCCTTTCAGCCAGTTGTGGTCATTTTGTTCCCACTGAGAGATGTGTTTAGGTAAGAGCCTGAGATGCAGTTCTGACCAATGAGGCCTGAGAGGCATGTGCTGGGGGATTCTGGGAAGTCTACCAGGCTTCTTAAAAGTGATAGAAGAAGGGGGCCCTTTCTTGCAGGCATGAGGGTATGACCCAGGGATCTTGAGGCTCATTGATAACATGAACGGACAGTAGGAGGACAAAAGCTCATCCTTGAGAGTAAGAGTCAAAAGGATATAAAGCATTTAGGTCCTTGAGGATGATGTTGAGCCCCTCATGTACTCACCCCTGTGACTCCTTCATCTCAGTGATGTAAATAATATGCTTTTTTAAAAAGGTTTTTTTAAGTTTATTCATGAGACACACACAGAGAGAGAGAGAGAGAGAGAGAGAGATGCAGAGACACAGGCAGAGGGAGAAGCAGGCTCCATGCAGGGAGCCTGATGTGGGACTCGATCCCAGGACTCCAGGATCACACCCTGGGCCTGCGCACTGAGGCACTCAACTGCTGAGCCACACAGGTGTCCCATAATACGCTTTCTTTATTGACTTAGTCATCACTGTTAATTTGTAGCCCAAATCATCTTGCATACAGAAGATATAAGCAGATACTGTCAAATATCTTTTTTTGCACCCAACTCTGTGGCACATAAGATTATTATAAATACTTGTTGGCACTACATTACTTTCAAAATTGTATGGCAGGCAATTGATGTTGTATATGCCAGGATTCGTTTCATTCTCAGAAGTGTTTGTAGATAGCTACTGATTAGAAACAACCTAACTGTCCATCTGAGATTGGGTAAATAAATTAGTAAAAAGCCATATAATGAGATACAATTGGAATTAAGATAAAGGAGTATCTCCATTTGTACTGATAGGAAAAGATTTCCAAGATGTGCTGCTATGTAAAAAAATAAGAGAACACTATACAGAAGTCTTTGAAGTTCATGGTCATGGAAAAGCATCTGAAACTCATTGCCAGGACTGTGGTAGTACAGGCAAGGAACTTGGAAGGTGGACACAAAATCCTAAACAGAATTTTCACAAGGGGTGGGGCCACTGAGGACATTAAGTGATAATGGTATTGTAAGAAGCCTGTTGCTATCAACAGCAGGAAATCTGTGGAACCCACTGATGGATCTACAACATGGAAACAGCTAGTGAGATCTGGCTCTTGAGGGAAAGCATTAAGGATCAGGTGGGCATATAACAGGGCTGATGTATGTGATCTAATATACATGAATTCCCTACGTTTAAGATATTAAAGAACTTTTTTAAAAAGTCATATTCATAGAAACTCTGGTGTCACAAATAAATGCTACCTACCTGTCAGTATCAATATTTAGCTAACGTAACATTAATCAAGAGCTCTCTATGTGCCAGGTGCTGGCCTCAATTCTATCCGGATTGGCTTATTTGATCTTGTAGTAACACTATGAGATGCATGTTATTGTTGCCATCCTATTTTTTACAGCTGGGTAAACTGAGGCATCAAAGTGTTAACTACTGTTCTAGGATCATATAGTTGTTAAGTGGTAGAAGCAGGAATTGAGCCCCAAGTCCACACTCAGAACACTCCACTAGTCAACCTCTACGGTTATTAGAAAGATTAAATGAGCTCATGTGTGCTTAGCCAGTGTTTGCCTTAGCCAAACTCAAAGAGTAGTCTATGCACCAGCTGTGTTAAAAATTTGTTAGAAATATCTTTAAATTCTTAGATACATTGGCCAGGTTCATGATCACTGCACACTGACATGTCTCTTGGATGGCATTGAGCATATGAAGTCCCACCCAGCAGAGGAAGGAATAAACCCATGCCCTTGCCAAACCTTGGGAAACTACCTAAGTATTGTATATATAGTTGCTACCTTGCTTTCTTGTTTAGCAGCCATTTATTGACAAGCACTCTGGACTAGGCAGGAAATTAACCTCTTGTCAATCAGTTGTATCTGACGTGATCTTAGGAAGTACTAAGACCTGACGATTCCCAGTCTGGCTGTGTGATCTGTGCATGCCAAAACCAGCTGAATAATTCATCTGCTCAATTTAGCTGCTCTATGGGACAAAGATCTCAAACTCCTTCCTTCCTCAGTGTCTGTCATATCATAGATGCTTAATAACAGTGCATTGAATGAAGATGCCATCAGAGTTCACCTGGGTGGTAGTTGTCTTTTTTGCAAAGAACACCTAACAGAAGTTCTCAGCCTTGGCTGTCCATTATAATCACTTGGAGGGCTTCTAAAAATCCACAGCCTCAAGCCAATCACATGAGAATATCTGAAGGTGGGGGAGGAGAGGGAAGGAAAAGGTGTGAATAGTTTTGAGAACTCCCCAGGTGATTCCAATATGCTGCCAAGATTGAGGACCCCTAAGCTAGAAGGAAAAAGGCAAATTGCAGAGGATTGACTTTGGCAACAGCCAAACCAGCAAAGTCACAGTTTGAGATGCAATGGGTAAAGCCCAGATGGCTTCCTCGAAAGCTGCTTCATCCCTCTACATCTTTGATGGGCATGTGAGCTGAGCTGGAAGCAGCCAAGATCCTGTCTTTAGAAGTTCCTGTGCATAGTGAAAGGTGCAGCTGGAAGCATTTATGCTGGAAACCCTGACTGGGTGATAGTCCTAAAAATTATTGCCATATGTCTCCAGCAGGGAGAGCAGGGCCCATGTTTGTTCCCTCCACCCTCCACAGCCTTGCCTCCATCAGCTGCTCAGTCTTCACCCATGGGGGCCCCTGGAGTGGCTCCATTTAGTTTAACAATTTTATGGAGCATCTATATTTCTTGCAATAGGCCAGGCCCTGGAAATACAGATATAAATACAACATCACCCCGTCCCTGGTGGAGTTCACAGCCCAGAAGGAGAAATGGGAAATAAATCTACAACTAAGATGTGGTATGATAAGGGCCATGAGAATAGTACAGAGAAGAGAGATCTTAGAGGAGGGGGTGAGGAAGGGGCTTGAGGAGGCTCCAGAAGCTTCTGAGTAGTGGTAACAACGCTGAGGGTTTTTTCTTTTTCTTCTGAAATGTTCATATATATTTTTTAAAGTTTGGAAGAATGTTAAACACGTATAGTTGAACATATCAATTTTAAAAATATTAACATTATGCCATGCTTATTTCAGAGCCTTTAAAAAAATTCTAAACTACTTCAAGCATAGAAAAAGTACAGAGAATACTATAACAATCACCCATATACTGAGGTAGTTGAGCTCCCATTCTGGAGCCAGGCTACCTGCCTGCCGTGTGACATTAGTGAAGTTACTTAACTTCTCTATGCCTCTGTCTTATTTAAAAAAACAAAACAAAACAAAACAAAACAAAAAAAACAAAAAACCACCGCCCACCTCAAAAGGTAATTGTCAGGATTAATTAAAGTAAATCTTTTAAAAAGACAGAAGGTCCTCACACACACTATGTGCTTAATAAACACGCTTATCTGTGTATTAATGACTCTGCTTGTTGAATCTTAACATTCTGCTCCATTTGTTTTTGATATTTTTTATAAATAGGAGCTTCCTATTACACATATTTTTAAAGAAGCCTCTGCATACCTCTCCTGTTCTGACTGCTAAGATAGAATAAAGTTAGCCAGAGATCTGTGTGGGAAAGTCTACCACAAGGCCCAGGGCAGGGCAGAGCAGACCTGGACTTCTGAGGAAACACTCTGGTCTGGCCAGAGAGGAGGATGACCTCTGGGCAGGGGAGGAGACTAGAGAGATGGCCAGGGCACATCAGGGAAGCCCCCCAAGAGCTCAGACACTGTCCACGAAGCCCATGTAGGGGCCATTTCCCTTCGCAGACCTCATATCCAACTGTCCCTTGCCAGGAAATCCTCAGGGTGTCTTTTAATTGACTCCCTGCAAAACATCAACAAAACAATGAAAAATAAACCTCACCCACACTTGCTCCTCAATCTGGAAAGTTCCACCATGTATGAGCTAGCTTTGAGGAAAGTGGGAAGACCCACTGGGGCAGCAGGATGGGAGCTTAGCCTCCCTGAAGTTATTGCCACCTGAGTGCCCCAGAGGCAGGAAATGAGTGATTTAAGGCTGTAGCCCAGCCCAGAATGTTTAGCTTCCCTGGGCCCCATGACGCTTGCACTGAGCAATTACCTTGGGGAAGGGAGTCTTCCTTGGAACTGTGTACCCGCCAGGTGGATACTCATGCTGAGTGAGCTGATAAGAGGGCCCCCTGACTTGTTCGATAGTTAACCTGACAGAAGCACATCTGTGGCTTGTCAGGCATGGATATTTTGGGGAAGCCTTGGGTACAAGCACACACTACCACCCAGCCTGGGTTGAAAATGTGTTCTGTCACCTCCCAGCAGTACCATCATCTTTTATCTCAAAATGGGCTGTCCCCTATCTTCCCCTCCCCTCCACTGCTTCAGCATCCGTTCCAGCCGCTGCTGAGGAACAGCTGCTCTGAGGTCCATCTCTCATCAGCTGCCTTATCTCCCTGATGAATAATGTTCCCCTTCCCTGAGCAGCAGCCTGGCAGGAGGCCCGCCCTGAGTGGAACAGGCTGCTGACAGCCCTTGGAGCCCAGGCAGCTGTTGGAGAGCGGGATGGCCCCCTGGCCCCTGCCTGGGGTGAGGGCTGACCCCCACCCCCACTTCACAGAGACCTGCCACCTTGAGGGCACCCCCCACCAGCCCTAGCAAGCGTCAGCTCACAGACTGTCCCCAGTTGCTAGGGCACATGGGGCTTTCAGGGGTGGGGACTGAGGAAGATGCGATTTGTACCTTATAGCACAAACCTCTCTGTACTGCATGTTTAATCACTCCAGGGCTCAGTTCTCCACATCTGCAAAATGGGCTAATTGTCGTGGTGTATAGCTGGCTGTGGTTCTCTGCTCCAATCCCCTTTGCCAGCCAGTGCACCCATCCCCCAGCACTGTGAGTGCCATAGTAACAGTTGTTCCTCTAGCTTCTTCAGAGCCTTTGGCTGATGGGCTGATGGCAGCCGCATCCCTGAGATAACCCAAAGGCTAACTCCCTCTGCTACCCTTCCCCCTTCTGTTAGGGGAGTTGGTAACTGAATGATCCTGGAGAGGTGAAAACCCAGGCCTCTGCCCTCAAGGTGGGACAACTTCTGAGCCAGCCCCACAGATGGGTCCGAGACTGGGCTTTACTCACAACTACACCCCTTTCTGTCCTGTTTCCCTCACCCCCTTACAGCTCTGCCTCAAGAGCACACCCTCCCTCCATGAATCACAGCTTTTTAGAAGCTTGTTTTGGGCTTGGGTCCTAGGGGGCCCAGCCCTAGATAAGTACCTACTTCACAGGGGCTTTATGTGAGGATTCAAGGTGATAAGACTTGAAAAGCCCCTTGTAGGAGCCTGGCACTTGGCAAGTAGTAGCTGATCTCAATTCTTGTCAACTACTGCGGCATGACAGAAGGTCATAACGGAACTCGGACAGACAATAGAGGTAGGTGTTGAAAGCCTTGATTCCAAGTCTGGATTGGAGGCTGTCATCCCAGGAAAGGACCCTCGGAGGTCATTCAGCCCAACTTTTTTTGTTCTGGTGAGGAAACTGAGGCCCAGAGAGAAGCAGCAGTCTCTGAGACTCATGGTAAGTCAGGGGCAGAGCTGGACTGGATGATGTCTTGCTTTTTTTCCCCTCACTCTGCCATTTGGCATCTTCAGGCCCTCTTTTTCCTGCCAGTTTTTGAAATGTTTGTTGACTTTAGATAGTCTAGGACCCTGAGAAGTAAAGCCAGAGCACACTTCTTTTCCGTGTAGATCTCTTTAGCACCTACTATGGACTAAATACCTGCTAGACACTCAGGGAAGGATTCACAAACATATATACCAACCCCTGGTTGTTGCAGAGAGCTTCACCATTTTCATTGTGAGTGTGTGTGTATGTGTATGTGTGTGTTGATTAGTGAACTCTAGCTTTCCCAAGAAGTGAACAATACCAGCCCATTCTACAGGGGAAATATTAAGAGCAAGCTTTTAAAGACCATTCAGAACAGATGGGTGGGCAAGGAGATTCTTGACTCACTGTTTCCATATTAAGCACTTAGGAATATTCTTAATTTCCATAGTGCTCTCTCTGAATGGTCCTTTGATACCCCTTTCATCTCCCCCAAGTCTGTATGGAGTTGCAAACATGAGACAGATCATGGCTTCTAGGAGACAGCTGTGGCCCCACGTGGTTGGAATATAGAGCATATCCTGGGGGATGGCCACAGTGGGACTTGAGAAGTAGACCAAATCCATGCCGGATGCAAAACTTTGTGTATCATTCTACTTCAGTCTGCAAACACTGAGCAACATCTAAAACCCACTGTCCAGAACAGTGACACGCTCAGATGTGGGTCCTACAAAGATCTCTCTGGGCACTGTGAAGAGGAGAATTCTGTCCTCAGTAGAGGACACCTTTGAACAGGTGAAAGGTGAAGTAGGAGGCCACAACTTGTGAGCTGTCAGGAGATATCATGTGGATAATTTCCACATGACCAAGACATGAAGGTGATGGGAATGGAGGATAAGGAGAAATCACTAAGGAAGTGGGATCTGAGTTGAGGAAGTCTTCAAGGGGCAGCTTCCCAAGCATGAGGAATGGTACAGACAGCACAATGTGAGTGGATAGAAGATGAATATGGAGGGAAGCAGAGCCAGGGGGCCGGGCAGAGGATGTGCAGCTAAGAGGAGACCCAGGCCACTTTCTGGGGAGCACTGGATGCCTGGTGAAGAAGTAGGCACTCCCACCAGTAGGCAGTAGAGGCTGTTGGAGGGTTTTGAGCAGCAGAGTAACATGAAGAAAGTAGGGTTTGAAGACCAGTCCAGGAGTGGGATACCAAAGAGGTTGGTAGTGGGAGAGTTACTTTCCTAAGTTGAAGATCACGTGCCCTGTCCAGACCAGTTGGGATTGCCTACCCAATGTAGTCCAGCATTTTTAAATGGAGAGATTTCATGTGAAAGATCTCACATAAAAGGCAGGTTTCCGGCTTCAGGTGAAAAACAGAGAAATTGGTGAGACCAGAGCAAGTATTTCCACGTGGCTGCTGCTGTCTGCTGGAGTCAGGTGGCCATGGTCCCCTTTAGGTGTAGCTTTGGGTTTCATGAGCATTTTCCCATAGAAATCCTGCTTTATTTATTTTTGGTGCCAGTCTGCATGGTGATTTTTAAAACTTCTTTTTTTTTTTTTTTTAATTTTTTTTTAATTTTTATTTATTTATGATAGTCACAGAGAGAGAGAGAGAGGCAGAGACACAGGCAGAGGGAGAAGCAGGCTCCATGCACCGGGAGCCCGATGTGGGATTCGATCCCGGGTCTCCAGGATCGCGCCCTGGGCCAAAGGCAGGCGCCAAACCGCTGCGCCACCCAGGGATCCCAAAAACTTCTTTTGAATGAGTCATCAACATTTAAGTTTTTGAGAATTTCATATAAATATCCAGATTTGGGCCTTAACACAGTCATTAGGGCCACCTGGGACCTCATTCATACATGGCCATAAACACTAGAGCTTATGCAATTCTCCCATTCACCAGCCCCCCCCTCCCCCTTGCTCTCTACAGAGGCCTATGTTAGCTGCCATTTATCAAAGAAGTTATGCTTGCCTACAGAAAAATGAAATGTTTCTTGTACTCAAGTCATTATCAAAAGTGGGAAAATGAAAGATGGAGTAAGGTGTATGCCAAAAAGGCCAGAGAGTGTGTTGTGGAAATTAAGAATATTTCTCTGTGTTTACTATGGAAGAGGATATGTGTAGAAGGATACCACCGAAGACGCTACTAGAAAAGGCTAGCCAGCCCTGAGGTCACCTGCTTGGGCCCTGGCATTTAGTTTGGGAGTCCCTGGGGTAGAGGCAGGGAAATTGAGTAACACTCAGCAGTCAGGATTCTGAGCCAGGCCCTGTGCTACACAGAGGAATAAAGTGAAGGATTGTGACCCCAGGGAATGGAATCTGGGGATCTATTGAGGTATCCTGGGAATGAGACAATGGGAGGTACATGAGAGTAACGGGGTACACTTCTGGAGGGGACAGCAACATTGGTGGGTCCTTACACAGTTGGTGTCAGAAAGAATTGCAGATGACTTCAGGGTGACAGAACCTGGGCTCTTGGGAGCATGGTGGGTAAGAGAAGTCAAGAGATCCACTTTGAGGGAGGCTGATAACTTGGGACCTGGGTGCAGGGAGTTTGAAGTGCTGAGTATTCAGGTGGGTGGACAGTGCTGGTTGCATGGTGGTTATTCATGTTGGCTTTGAATCACTCGAGTCTCTTGTGGACGTTGTTCTTGCTTTGCTTAATCTCTCCATGCCTTAGTTTCTTGAAAATACTCTCCTCCATGCAGGATCATGATGAGGATCAAATACAGCATAATTAAAAGTTTAAAGATGATTCCTGGCACAGGGGAAGTGCTCTGTAAATCTGAGTCATTTTCACCCTTGCCTGTGAGTACAAGGTGGCCAACGTGCTGAACAGAGATGATTCCATAAGCAGAGAACCAACGTGGAAGCTTGGACAAGAGCCACAGGAAGAGAGAAAATGATGAAGTAAGGAGCCAGGAAGAAGCAGCTGGGAAACAATGGGAGAGGGTGTCTTTGAGGCAGGGACGAAAGATTTGGGAGGGGAGGACAAAGATCATGCTACAGAGGCCATGGAGGAGCTTTACAGCAAGAATTCACCACTGGGGGAAATTTACCCCCCAGAAGACTCTTGACAATGTCTCCAGTCATTTTTAGTTGTCACAACTGACCTTGGGAGTGCTATTTGCATCTAGTGGTTGGAGCCAGTTATATTCCTGACACCCTACAATGCACAGGACAGGCCCCCCCAAAAAAAGGATTATCCAGTTCTCAATATCAATAATGCGGAGATTGGGAAACCCTTCTCTAGAGAGCCAGGAGGTTCTCAGATTTGACTCATGGTTACATCACACAATGTGTGATTGTGGCGAGTTTCTTAACTATTCTCTGCCTCAGGTTTCCTTGTTTGGAAAATGAGGATAACACCTGCCTCCTGGGACTGCTGTCAGACTTCAGTGAATTAAGATATAGAGAGGGCTTGGAATGGAGGCTCATGGTACATTAGTTGTCATTAGAAATCAGAGAAAGTACTGAAGGGGGGCACATGGCGGGATGAGCACTGGGTGTTATGTTATATGTTGGCAAATTGAACTCCAATAAATAAAATTTTAAAAAAAGAAGTCAGGGAAAGTGAGGGCATAGCAGAGCCCATGGCATCTCAGTTTGACATTTTAGAGTGACCTCAATGTGGTTTCATAGAGGTAGAGAGGAGGCTGATCCAGATGCAGAGGGTTGTGGAGATGGGTTCATGGGAATTGGGGCTGGCAGGCTTAGACTGCCCTGTCCGGCAGTTGTAGGAATGGAAGAGAAGAGGCTAATTAGATGACTGCCAGGCCAAGTGAAAGGGCTTGCTTCACATTCATTTCTGTATTGATGCCAACCTAAAGTTTTGGCTGATGTCCAAACCATATTGTAATTGACCCTTGAACATGTGGATGTTAGAGGTGCTGATCTCTTGCACAGTCAGAAATCTGCGTATAACTTGCAACTCCTTAAAAACTTAAGTACTAATATCTTACTATTGACCAGATGCCTTACTAATAATGTATACAGTTAACACTTGTTTTGTATGTTATGTGTATCCTATACTATATCCTTATCATAGAGTAAGCTAGAGGAAAGAAAATATTATTAAGGAAATCATAAGGAAATACATTTGCCTTATTGTACTATATTCATTAAAAAAATCTGCATATAAGTGGACCTGAGCAGTTCAAACTTATACTATTCAAGGGTTAACTTGGTCAACGGAAATTTTCAAAACAAAAGACATCACCTGTAACCTTACCACCTTAACACATTAGGAAGTTTCCATCTCCTCTTCCAGGACCAGCATTTTTACTGTGTGCCCTTTTCTATTGTTTTATGTCACATGAAATTGTCCCATAAGCATTTTCCATGATGTTCCATCATTGTTATATTTATCATTTTTTTTCCAAAATTAAGATAACCTCATTGTTTTTTCCTGGCTGTTAAAATGCTCTGTTCCCCCCTCCTTTGAATGCAGATAGTACCAAAACGTCTGAAGAAGAATATAACTCCCATTTTCTACCCTACCCTTCAGAGATAACCAGGCTAGCATTTTGGTAAATATCCTTCCAAACTAATCTCCATGCATTTATTGATGTGTTGATTTGTTAATTCTTTCATGTAAATATGAACATTCCTTAACCGTCATTTCATTTTCAGCCTTAAGGCAGAAGTTTCTAATTGTTGGGGTTGGGGTTGTTGTCTTGGCAAGTGGGGAGGTGGCTGTGGATGGGCACACCCAAGAGCAGAGGAAGTCAGGAAGCTCAGAAAGTGGCTAGGAGGAGGAAATGCTGACTAGGTGTGTGGTATACCCGTGTCCTGAGGCTGCTGTGTCCAAGCACCACAGTCTGGATGTCTCAAGCAAGACAGATGTCATCCGGCACAGTTCTGGGGGCTGCAAGTCTGTAACTAAAGTGTCGGGAGGGCCACACTCCCTTCTCAGGGATGCAGGTGAGGGTCCTTCCTTGCTTCTTCTGAACTTCTCATGGTTGCCAGCAGTTCCTGGCACTCCTTAGGGGTGTAGACGTATCATGCCTGTCTTTGATTCCTTTGTCACATGGCATTCTGCTCTTCCTGTGTGTGTCTGTGCCCCAGTTTCCCTCTTCTTCTAAAGACACCAGTCCTGGGATGAGGGCCCAGCCTACTCCAGTGTGACTTCATCTTGACTGGATTAAATCTGCAAAGACCTAATTTCCAAATCAGGTCACATTCATCAGTAACAGGGAATAGGACTTTTGTTTTAATTTTTTTTTTTTTTTTTTTATTTATGATAGTCATACAGAGAGAAAGAGAGAGAGGCAGAGACACAGGCAGAGGGAGAAGCAGGCTCCATGCACCGGGAGCCTGATGTGGGATTCGATCCCGGGTCTCCAGGATCGCTCCCTGGGCCAAAGACAGGCGCCAAACCGCTGCGCCACCCAGGGATCCCGGAATAGGACTTTTGTACCCCAGTGTACCTTTTGGGGGGACACAGTATAACTCATAACATGTAGGATCCCTGGAGTGATGGAGGAGAACGGAGCAGGGACAGAGCAGTGAGGACTCCTCTGAAATGAAAGGGAAGGAGGAGACAGAGAGACAGAGATTCTTGAGGCTGAGAAGGGAGATGAGGAAGCCTCCTTCCTCCAGCAACTCATGTCTGTGTTTTATTAACCTCCTAGTGGTTCACAAAGGGGGCCCTGGGATTCATCAGAGAGCAGCGGCCATCCATACGTCCCACAGGGCTCCTTCCCCACCGTCATCATACTGTGCAGCTGGCAGCTGCCGTGCGGACCCCACAGGCCTCGCTGCAGCATCCTGTTGTCTGCTCCTTGCCAGACTCTTGGTTGGCTGCCACCTAATTTCTTTTCAGCCTGGACTAATTTCTTGCAGTCCTCAGGCTGGCAGGAAGCATCCCTAATTCTCAAAGCCCTTCCATATGGCCCTCCATCTGCAAAGTATGCACAGTCTCCTCTGTTGTATCCTTGTTGCAGGACAGTGGTCCACAAGCCTTCAGGAGCATGGAGACCATTGCTGTGTTTTGATCTCCTCCCTTCTTCTCAGGACACCTGTTTTTGCTGGTGTCCTCAGTTCTTTTGGTCTCCTTTTTCCAGATGCCATACCCAAAGTTGAATTTTCAGAGGTGGAGGGGGACAGAGGATTGAGGAGTGTGGTGACACTTCTGAGGAAACTTGAAGCCTCTCTGCTGGTGGACACTGATATCAGAAAGTCCACAGCATTCCCAGGTGTGCCTGGGGTCAGATCTGAATGTGATGGGTAGCATGTGACCAAAATGAGCATCATTGATCATCACACTTTGTCATCTAGAATCTTGGGGAACAAGGGACCATTACAAAATTACAGTCAAGTGGCTGAGAATAATGAGGCTTCTGATTATTAACTTAGGTCCCAGGCAAAGCCTAGCCAAGATCTGTTCTTGCCACCACAGGTTTCTGCATATTTGAGGGAAACATTATACTTCTCTGATGGTTAAAAGTCACTCAGCCTTTGGCGTCCTGCCTCTATACACTGCCTGAAGCATCCCATAATCTCTCGGCACTGCATCACCTGTCCCATCTCTGCCATTTAATTATATGTTGTCTTTGGTTTCCTCTCCAATACTGACAGCCACTTCTGAGAAAGATCTGGAATCAGGAACCCAAATAATATAGCTCATATTAAGTCCAAAGCTGAAAGAACAAGAAAAGCCAGATACAGGCTCCAGCCAGGATATGGGGTATTGAAAGAGGCTTTCTTGCCCAAGTATGAAAGATGCAGGGCTTGGACTCAATGGGACTATCGAGACAAGGAGGCAAGAAGAGGCTCATGAGAGCCATTAGAACTTCTTACCCAGCCTCATCTCTTGCTACCACCTCATCAGACCTTGTACTCCAGCCATGTAACAATTGCAAACTTTGCCACTTCCTCCCAATATCAGAGCAAGAGTAATGACAAGCACTGACCCAGTTCAGCAGTGTAGACATCAAAGGGAACTTAATAGGTCAGATAGCTAAGAAGAAAAAGATGGGCACAGGGGCTGTTCCCTTTACCTGGAACACCTGCAAAATGCTACCCATGTGACAAACCCATACTCTTCCTTTAAGACCCAAGCCTTCTGGCACACGCTGATCCACCCCCACCCCCAGAAAGAGTTGAATGCATCTTTGGTCCACCTTTGTACGCTGTACATGCTTTTGTTATTTCACTTACTTCCTGGTACACTTCATGAATCCTAGTCCTTTAGAACTTCACTCAACTCCTCTTAACTCAATCCTCTTGGATTGTGGGTGTCCTTGCTTTCAAGGATCATGTCCTTCTCATCTCAAGGTCTCCAACCTCTACCGGGGTGTTTGGCCCACTGTGAGGGTCTGAGAATTGGTGGCTACATCCTTGGATGTTGGGGTGATATTAGGATGTGGCCATTCCCTGGCTAGAGAGGGTGGAGTACTGGGTATGAAGAGAGGCACTTCATGCCATAGGTCGCCTGGCTCAAGTCACTAATTTCTCTGTGTTCCTTTCAAATCCCTCATACCACAGGCTGTCAGGAGGGACCCTGTGCATTCTATGTAGCAGTAAATTGCAGCATTTGAACTGTAACACATTCCTGGTTTGCCCAGATATATCACTCATAGAAAGTGTTTATTTTTTCACACATTATACCTGAGAATGTTAAGAGGTCATAAGGTTCATCTTGAATTCCTTGGGGTTAAAACTTTCTTGATGATGCTAACCTATCTCTGGGAATCAGAGCATGTTCCCTGGTAAAGCAGTCCCTAGTTGTTAGGATCACATGATATATCCTGGCAGCTCTGGCTATCAGCACCAGCTCTCTTTTCTAGAGCTACAAGTAAAGAGGTCCCTACCTTTTGCAGTGGTCATTTCACTTCATGCCCATTCATTTTCCCCCTCATTTACACATGCATTCATTAACTTAGTCATTCATTTAAAAACATTAGTATGGTCTATTTTGTTCAAGACAAGCACTTCTGTTCTCATTGAGCTGTCATCTTTAGAGGGAAGAGCAGATAATAAAAAACTAAACAGATCAAGAAGAAAAATAAAATTGCCACAAGAGCTGTGAAGAAAGGAAAATAGGGCAATATGGGATTTGGGGCAAATTTCAACAGAATGAGCAGGACAAGTATCTTTGTGGAAATGAACCTGAGCTGATGAGTAAGTGATGGGAATGAGACCTCTGGGGCAACATTTGGGGAAAAGCATACAGGAAGAGAGAGTTAGAGGAAGAGGAGGTATAATTGTGGCTCAGTGAAGGTGAAGGAGAGGCAAAGGTAGAAAGTGAGGATGGAGAGGTGGGCAGGGGCTCTGTTGCCATGGTAAGAAGCCTAGGATCTGCTCTCATAAAGAGGAAGACTTCAGAAAGCTTTTAAGCAGGGAAGGGCTATATAATTTTGAAAGAGCACTTTGAATATAGCATCTTGAGATAGATCTCCAAATCCTTAAAGACAAAAAGGAGGTGACCACTACTTTTATTTTGAAGAATCAGAAAGATTCCAATTGAGAGATTAGTTTTAGAAGTCGGAGAGAAAGCACGTTATAATATTTGGGGCTGGTATTGGGCCGTCCCAGGACACACCCTCGGATACTCCTCTTGGAAGATGATCTTTGGAAGGGTACCCTCTTTCTCTAGATAGCCAGATTTCTCCCCCAGGCTATGTCTGTCTTATGAGTTCTCCACAAACAATGAAAAAACTGGCAAACTAACCAGCATGAGACCTTTGTTTCCTCCTGGGGCAGAGTGGAATTATCCCCAGTGAGACACCAGGTTTGCTGCCGCTTGTTGTCTGTGGGAGAGGCCAGACTGCTGGGAGTAAGGGGTGTCTCATTGTGAGAACCAGGGCCCTGGAGGACCCTCTGATTATCAAAACAGAGAGAGAAATCAAAAGGGAAAGACTGTAGATTTGACTAGGTGGGAATGGAAAATGGGTTTATATGGTTTTTTGAAGATGCACAGACAATAGAAAAAAAGACAAGCAGACAGCTAGTAAAAATATTGCCATACCAGATGATGTGATAAAGTTAAAGGGAATCACCCTATACACAGAGCTCTGTGAGCAGACTTTTACAGAAAAGAAAATGCACACGGTTAATGAAAGTACTTAAACTCACTAAAGTCATAGAAATGCAAACTAAAACAGCAGTGGGGATACAGGGTATTTTGGGGGGAGTTGCTTATCAAATTAAAAAAATGTATTTTTCAAAAACTGCTGTGGCGGTGAAGCCATAATGATATGGACACTGTCATCTGCAATTGGTGGCTTACACCTTTAGAAAGGGGGCACATTTGGATACTTAAAAATTTTTCGTGCCCCTTAAGCCAGTAATCCCACTTCTTAAAATTTATTTTAAGATAGTTTAAAAATGAAAAAAAAAAAGATAGTTTAAAAAGGAAGGCATTGGTTTGCATGCAAAGATGTACATGTATGAAGTGTTGGAAACAGCCTACTTGATAATAGTGGATGATAAGTTGACTTCATTATGGTATATACATTCAGTAGACTGTTAGGTGGCTGTCAAAAGTGATATTTTGGGGGACGCCTGGGTGGCTCAGTGGTTGAGTGTCTGCCTTTGGCTTAGTGCGTGATGCTGGAGTCTGGGGATTGAGTCCCACATTGGGCTCCCTGCATGGAGCCTGGTTCTCCCTCTGCCTCTCTCTCTCTCTGTGTCTCTCATGAATAAATAAAATCTTTTTTAAAAGAAGAAATGATATAAGGGATTTTCTCTGAGTCAAGAATTACAGATAATTTTGTTTACTTTGTGTTTTTGAAGTTTTTTTTTTACACAATGAACATATATTCCTTTTCAAGTCATAAAGAAACAGAAAATGGTTTTTTTTTGTTTTTAGAAAATGGTTATATTTTGTTAGTGCTGTCTGTTGTCATCAGATCCCTGTTAGAGACACAACATTCCTTCCTTCCTTCCTTCCTTCCTTCCTTCCTTCCTTCCTTCCTTCTCTATTGCTGCAAGAGCCAGTGAAGTGGAGCACAAACAGCAAGAAAGCCAGAGGAGAGACCTGGGTGTTACCTACTGCTCTGGCATGGTTTTGCCTGGGACACATCAAGGCCCTGCTGTGGTCCTTTTTTTTTCCTTTGGTATATTTTTTATTGGAGTTCGATTTGCCAACAGATAAGCATAACACCCAGTGCTCATCCCATCAAATGCCCCCCTCAGTGCCTGTCACCCAGTCACCCCATCCCCCCGCCCACCTCCCCTTCCACCACCCCTTGTTAGTTTCAGCTATGGGCCTTAGTTTCCCCATCTGTAAAATACATTAGTTGGACTGGTTCAGCTCCAAGAATGCAATAAGGATATAACCATAATAATTCCAAGCTTCTAACCCAACTCTGACCCTAACTACAGAGTGACATGATTGACCATTTCCATGAACACAACAGTGTCAGCCATACCCAAGATACCACCATCCACCTGGCTCCCCTGGGATGAGTCACAACTTAATGGGGGGGGATCTCTGCCATTTTCTTTAGGGATTAGGGGGTGATTTTTGTGTACATCATTCCTTCACCACGCACTTATTACACCTCTGCTCCCATGGCGCCAGGCCCTGGGGTTATACAAGAAGACCCAAGCTCAGAAAGATTGAGAAATGTCTGCACCTGCAACACATTCTTTCCTTCTTTCTCCACTGGGGCAAGTCCTTTCCATTTGACCATTATTTTAAGTTACATTCAATTTATTTGAAAGAGAAACAGTTTATTTGAAGCTAAATGTCTAACTCTTATGATCCATAAGCCAAATGGATCATACCATTTTGAGTATAAACCACCTACATACTGTGAAGCTGATTTTCTTGTGTGACCTAGAAGTGAGGAATCTTGATATAGATGGATCCTTGGGCAGTGTGAGTAAAACAATGTTTGAATTTACCTGGAGCCATGTGATGGAGAGAAGAGTATATGCACTTAGAGTGAGATCACCTAGTTCACACATGGCTCTCTTATTTCCCAGCTTTGTGACTTGGAGAAGTTCATAACTTCTCTGAGCTGCATGTTCCCATCTGTAAGTGAGGAAATAGTCTCGATCTTACCCAGGTCTGCTTGTGGGTACTTATCAGGATTATGTCTCCAAAGGGGCCTAGCAAAGAGCCTGGCATATTCTTGGCCATCACATTAATGCTCTTGCTGCTTTCCAGAGGTTGCTACTTTGGGACAAGACATGTTTGAAGTATATAGGATATATAAAGCATACATATTGTGTCTATATATCTGAGTGCATATACATACCATGCTGCATGGTGGTTGAGAACTAGGGCCATGAGGCTGCAGGCACCTGACCCTGCCGTGTACCTGCAGCATGTCTTTTTGAGCAAGTGACTTAATCTTTGTGAGTCTCAGGCTGCTGTTGACACAAAATGAACAAACCTTTTAGAATTTCTTTAAAAAAAAGAGAGAGAATTTTATTCAAGCCCAAGTTAGGACAGCTGCCCGGGTTACACAGTCTTCACAAAGAAGAGAGTGCTCTGATAAGGGAACATTTGATGTAGGTTTCTATACATATTTTGCATAAAAAGTTGCAAATTATTAGACAAAGAACATTTCAGAAAGTTGCTGGCCTATCTTAAGTTCCTAATACTGGCAGGGCTGTATGACTTGAGTCTTAGGGGAACCAGGAAGTTTTTTACTTTTTCTTATCATTTATGTTCAGAATACTCCTTTTTGATTATTTTCTTTAACAAAGCAGATATCCACTATGTGCTCTTGGGGCAGAAATAGAGCCTGTACTTTGAGGTTTTGCCCAGTCATTTTGACCTTGGTAAATGTCGGAGTATAGCTTCCCTGGGAGCCCAGGAGCAGGACCCACAAACAGTAAAAGTTGAAAATTTCCTTTATCAGTGCTCCTCTGTAAAATGGAATTGCTGGCAGCATTGCCCACGTTCTTGGGCAGTTATGAGGATTCAGTAAAGTAATATGTATTGCCTAATAAAAATGGAAGTGTATTCACTGAATAATTTCATACATTTTCCTCTGATTGTAAATGAATATTTATTCAATGTAGAAAATCTAAAAAAAAAAAAAAACCTAAAAAAGAGACATGAATAAAATATGAGTTGTTTTCAGCCCTTTTATTTTGTAGCTGCTGTGTGTTTGCATCTGACTGTCCCCATTCACACTCTCCCACCCCATCCTCATTCTGAACTGAGAGCTCCTGGCTGGCCCCCACCATGCTGGATCAGTGCTATCCTCAGCAGGCTGTGGCCCGTTGCCCTGGTGTTTCAGCAATGCCCCGTGTAGTAATACTGCTACCGGCCCCTCTCTTTGCAGATCCTTCAAGCCAGACTTCATCCTAGTCCGTCAGCATGCCTACAGCATGGCTCTGGGTGAAGACTACCGAAGCCTGGTCATTGGCCTTCAGTACGGAGGGTTGCCTGCCGTCAACTCCCTCTACTCTGTCTACAACTTCTGCAGCAAGCCCTGGGTGGTAGGTGATGGGTCAGGCTGACCTAGAGTGAAGTGGGTGGCAGTGGGTGGCCTCCCAACCCTGAAATGGGCCCATCCTCCAGCATGGAGGCCTCAGTAATGGGTCTTTTTTAAGCAACTTAATTGGACCCCAGGCCTCTTCTGTTAATTATTGCCTAGCGAATATTCTATAACAACATAGTATGAACATAGTATGACATAGTGTTATCTTATAATAACATTAGTGGTATACTGTTCTTACTAATATTAAATTAGACCATTTTTGTTAGCAGTGGGCACTATTTATTGAGCTCTTACTATGTACCAGAAAACCGTAGCTGCCCGATGCTCAAACTCTTGCTGTCCGGTGAAATGAACATCATTACTCCATTTTGCAGAAAAAGAAGCTCAGCTTCAGAGCAGCTAAGGAACTCACCCTGGTCATGTAGACCAGGAGGGGTGAAACCAGAACTCGAAGCCATATCTCTCCAACCCCCAAGACTTGATTTTCCCTGTTTTGTAGTCATTAATTTAGTTCATCCCTTGATTTATTTGAATTTCCATTCAAATGTTACCTGTAAGAGAGACTTACTAGGATACTACCCCTCCATTCCCCCAAATACTCTCGATACCCTTATCCTGATTTATTTTTTCCCCAATAGTTATCTCCATATAGAATGATAGATTTATCCATTCTTTTGTGTATTATCTGTCTTCCCCCCCTAGAAGTAATTCATTCATGCAACAAATATTTATTCAGCACCTACTATGTTCCAGGCACTGTTCTAGTCCTAGGAACATGGCAGTGAGCATATCAGACCATAATCCCTACCCCATAGATCTGGTATTCTAGTGAGCAGGGGCACATGCAGTATATTAATAAACATCCCAAATATATAATAAGTCATATAAACACCAACAGGGAAAATAAGGCAGGGAAGGGAGATAGGAAATATGGAGCTGTGGATATGTACAGCATGCTCTGTGAAGCTCTAGCCATCTTGTCTCTTGTTTCCTTCTGCTTGGTCTCTTGGTGGTAGGACAGTGATTAAGAACAGGGGCTATGGAGCCTGATTGCCCAGTTCCAGGAGCCTCAATTTATGAGCTGTCATCCTGAGCAATTTGCTTAACCTCTCTGAGTTTATTTTCCATATTTGTAAAATGATGATAATAATAGGGTCATCCTGGTAGGGTTATGAATGAATACATTTGGCTGGCACAAAGTGCACACTCAATACATGGTGACAATTATATTCATTCAGTAAATATCGAGTGCCATCAAGGTCTCTGCAACATTGGCATTCAATATTTATTGAATGAATATATACATTAATTTAGTATATATGAATAGTTTTTAACCACTGTTACCATGGCTCTGGTCTCCTCATTCTACCCTGAGATCTTTGGCCCATGGCATCCCATATTTGATGTCACTGTCTGGAAAGGGTCTCGATGGTATTGGCCCACACCCCTTGTTTTTTGATGCCAACATCATGATGATAGCAGCTACTGTCCATCAGCACTGTGTGCTGTGCTGAACCCTTAACATACATACTGTATTTGATCTTCAGAACTACCCTGACAAGTACATATTGCTAATATCTCCATTGTATGGATGAGGAAATTGGAGGTGGGCATCTCCAAAACTTGTGTGCTTGATTATAGACTTATTTTCTCTCTCTCTTTCTCTCTCTCTCTCTCTCTTTCTCTCTCTGGACTTCAGCATCCTTATCTGTAAACTGAAGGATCTCCCGTGATTTTTCATATTTCTGAGGTCCCTCAAGCCCTCTAAGTGGACTCCCTGTGGGACCACATCTGCAGATTGTACCCCAAGAGTTTGCAGACCAATTCTAGCCTGATGCAAAAAGTTACCCATTCTGTCTGAGACATTAGTGTTGAATTACATTAGTAATTACATTAGTGTTGAATTAGTGTCAATCTGGTGTAAGACTTAGCACCCCTGCTAGCTATTGGTCATCCACCTTAGGCCACAAACTGTAGCTTACTCCTTCTTCCTGATCAGAATTTACCATACCTTTTACACTTATGGCCACCAGGAGTTCCCTTTGTTTCTGGGTAAATTCCAGGCTCCTTGTTCCAGCCTTTAAAGGCTCCCAGTGGTCTCTCATGAATCACCCTCCATTGTCATCTCTCATTGTTCCCTGTACCCAAGGCCACAGCTATGACAGCCACTCTCTCCAGGACACTAGTCTCACTACACACCTGGAGTACCTTTCCATCTTCTCTTGTGTCATCTGCTCCAGGGAGTCATCCTGACCCCTACTCTGTCCCTCTTCCAGGCCCCTCAGTCCCCTTGCTTTCCTCCAGCAAGACATCATTATCTCAGCCATCTGCCCACAATATCTCCCCTCAAGGCCTGGTCTCCCATGCTCAGCTTGTTCCAATATTAAAGCACAGTGCCGAGCACAAAATGAGCTCCCAAGGGCGCTGAGTGGTGTGGGGTAATGGAAGAAAATGTAAGTCCAAGGCCTGCCTTCCAGGTGCTTACCCTCCAGCTCTGGGGATGGCAGCTACCTCTATGGCAAAATAAGGCAGTGCTGAAACAAGAGGAGCCAGGTATGGAAGGAATACAGCTCAAGCAGTTGGAAGTGCAATTGTAAAAGCAGAAAACAACAAAAAAAAGAGTTGACTCTTGAACAGTGCAGGAGTTGGGATGCCAACACCCAGTGCAGTTGAAAATCTGTGTATAACTTTTGACTCCCCCAGAGCTTAACTACTAATAGCCTACTGTTGACTGGAAGCTTTACCAATAACATAAACAGTCAGTGGTCTGTTAACACAATTTAATATTATATGTATTATATGTTGTTTTCTTACAATAAAGTAAGCTAAGGAAAAGAGAATGTTATTAAGAAAATCATAAAGAAGAGAAAATACATTTATAGCACTGGCATATAGCATTTATAGCATTTCAGTATTTACTGAAAAAAAGCTGTGTATTTAGTGGACCTGTGCAGTTCAAACCCATGTTGTTCAGAGGCCAACTTTATTTGTGATTAATAATAATATCTAACATTTGAGTGTTCCTAGGGACCAGGTACAGCTTTTCATACATTGTGTAATACTGGATCTCTTTTTTCTCCATTTACAAATGGAGTGACTTTCCAGGCTACACAGTTAGTAAGTGGTAGAGAATTTGAATCCATACACCATAACTAGTGTACACCATAAACTGTCATGCAGTACAACTTCTCTAGAAAGGCTTTGTAGGCTGGGGACATGGTCTACACCATAAACTGTCTACACCATAAACTGTCATGCAGTACAACTTCTCTAGAAAGGCTTTGTAGGCTGGGGACATGGCATGAATGTCAGCAGGTGTGAAATGCTGACAATGTAGTAAATGTTCACTAAATGTAATTTAGCTGAATTTGGTGCCTGACAGGAATGAAGGGTTGATGCACCTAGACGATTGAAAAGATGAATTTCCAGCCAAAGAATCTGGTTTTCATCCTGTAAACAGGGACTGACTAGTGCAGCTCAGCTCAGAATTATTAGATACTTGAGGCCTGAGATCGAGTGGGAAATCCCACCATACTGTATAAAGATGATTGACCAGTACTCTTCCCCCCTTCTTTTCTAGTTCTCTCAACTCATCAAGATCTTCCATTCCCTGGGTCCTGAGAAGTTCCCACTTGTGGAGCAAACATTCTTCCCCAACCATAAGCCAATGGTGAGTGGCCTTTCTTACTCTGATTACCTTTATGATACAGAATGAACACAGATGTCCATGTTTTCCATCCCTTTGGATGGATGAGTAGGCTGAGGGGCCACTCCCTCACCACCTGGGCTCTAGGGAAGAGCTGTGATGTCCTGTAGGAATACCTGGCTTTCCTAGGGAAAGGATTAACTCTTTGGGTAAAATTTCAGGTAGCACGGCAGATGGCAAAGGTAGATGGCATTCCCTGGGACGCCGGGTATTGTCAGCAAATCTGGGAACAATCTGAGCTGTCATTTTGGAGCCAAAGGTTGGTAATAAGGATAAAAGATGTTTCAAAGTTTGGAAGTTGTTTCTCTTGAGCACTGGGCAGACCTGGTTTCAACTCTTATTTTAATAAAAACAGTAATATTTTATTTGTGTTGATTGTTGAAGAGCAGTTTCTCTGTATGTTCTCTTTGCATGTTCACTTTTGGATGTACCTGAGGTTGTCTCTGGGAAGTGGTTGGAGCTTCACTTGGAGCACATGGTAGAGCCTTTCATTTGGAGGACAGCTGGGTGGGAAGGTTAACATCTTTCTGAATAGGGTGGTGAACTCTCCATCCTACAACCAGAAGAAATTGGGTGGAAGAGTTCTGTGCAGCTGGAAATAACCTGTGATGCATCTGCTTGTGTGTTTTGGCAGTCTTCCTAAACTGATCAAAGAAATGCAGGGCCCTGGCCCCATGCTTGCCATGTAAGGAATGTGAATCTTGGGAAACAGGGTAGTTAATAGGGTATCCAAATGTCTCAGCTGGGGACTGTGGCCTGTTTGTAGAATCCCAAGCTCAGGCTGCTGACCTAGAAAATTCTCTTTTGAGACAATGATGGATAGGACTGTAGGCTCCAAGAAGGAGCAGTCTAAACAGGCAGAGAGGTTTTTCCATTGATTATCTTTCCCTTCTATCTGATCTGGTAAGAGTCATCAAATCCAGGATATGCTGCTTGGATAAGAAGGGTTTGTGGAACCTGGCATATTCCAAAAAAGCGTGAACACCGTAGAGAAACTTCAAGGTTTATTAGCAAACCAGAATGAGTTTGAATCCCGGTCTGCCAGCGTACTAGGTCTTGAGCAATGAATGGTCTTGGCTTCCTCTGAGTCTTGGCTTCCTCTGAATCTTGGCTCCCTCAGCTGGAAACTATGGAGGACAGTGGGGCAACCTCATTGGGTTGTTGAAGTTTAATGTAATCATACAGAGAGAGTGCTGTGCCTGATATACAATTGGTGATCAAAGTAGACTAGCTTAAAATAGGGGCAAAAGTTATACCCTGGAAAATTGTCAACAATGGGATGAAAGTTGGGTGAGGGGTCTGCAGCCAACCAGCCCATTGAGGATGACAGATCCAGTTGTAAGCTCTGAGAGGGGCTCACCTGCTAGTGGGACCTCTTGAGTTCCTGGCATTCCCAACTAGGCCAAGCCATAGTAGGAATTCAGGTAGGTATTTGGCATCAGGTACTGATATTTGCTACCTTTTGTTCTCACTTCTGTGGTGTAAGATTCTTAGGAAGAACACAGGGAAAGCCATACCAGGGCTTCCGACTGGAAATACTTGTACTACTTACCAATAGTTAATTAGATTGAGATCCAGATTCTGTAGAGTTATGGAGAACCCTGACCATGGAATCAGGGAGCAAGCTCAAGGCTGGATTAGCAGTCAGAAGGAAATCTAGAAAGCCTCTCCTGAAATCGCTCCTGTCTTGAGAAGGGACTGGAGCTGGGTAGGCTGAAGCTGTAGAAGTGGGTGAAGGGAGGGGAACGTGCATGGGCCTGCAGCCAGGACAGGAGGGACCAGCTTCCAAAGCCCTCTGCTGTCCCTATTACCCTTAAGGACAGTCAGGATAAACAGGCAAGAGACTACAGGTGTGTGATAGAAATAAAACCATTTTACTGTTTAGAATAAAGGACACACTATAAAAAGTGAACATTATGCAACATTACAGACAATATACATTCACGGAATATAAAATTCATAAATAACATGGAGGAAAACTGTAAACAGTGCTACAAAATTTAGCAACAAATACATTCCTTCCAGATAGGGTTTTCTCTGGTTGGTTTCTCTCCATCACTTCTGGGTCTCAGGACAGCAGACTGGCTAAGGGGAAAGGTGAGAGCCTGGGAGAATCTATGAAGCCCCTCCCCTCAAAGCAGGACCTGACCTCCTTCACAACTCCCAAGAGCCAACTTGGGGATTGTTGACATCCACCTCCCCTACACTCCCACATTTTTTTTTTGCTTATAGTCATCAGATTTTTAAAGTTTTTTCTTTGTGTAAAACTATTGTAGTGATCTTTTTCCTTTTGGTAGCCAGGAGACAAACACTTGGGTGCCAGCCTGGGGTAATCCATATTGGCGACCATCAAACACAAGATGAAAGGCTGGAGCAGAGGAGGGTACTATCTCCCAGGAGACCACAATGTCTCTGAGACAGGATTGTTCCAATAAGTCATTTGTTTCTTTAATTGCTCAAGAATCATCATATGAAAAATGGTGCTCATGGGCTGTATCTCAACTGCCATGATATAGGCCTGGAGCTGAGTGACAGTAAAGGACAAGAGTCTCCAGCATTATCTACTAACCAGATGGAGCACAGGTCTGAGAGGAGAGAGGCTGGGTATAGTGCTTTCTGGATAGGGAGGCAGAAGAGATGGCCAGATGAGGTCAAGAGATCTTGGAATCATAGCTCCCATGGCCCTGGATTTTTAGGAGAAATCATGGCTTCCTAATTGGGTGGTCAAGTTGGGGACAAAGAATGGGAATGACCAGCAGACTGCCCAGTGCCAGTTGATACAGAGCAAGGACATGAATGTAACTTGCTGTTTTCTCTTCCTACTTCCTACTCCAGAAAGCACTGGGTTGCCAACAAAGGGAGGAGGTTGGATGAGTCTCAAGTGCTAGTTGCTCCTCATTTCTCCAGTTTGCCAGTCAAGCTGCCTGGACAGTAGAAGTATTTTACCCTCCATTCCACGTTAGAATTTGATTCAGGAAAATGGCGGCATGTGGGTTTCATTTTTTTTCTCTTAAACACAATGTACACATATTAAAGCCTACACATGACACAAGATTTAGCAAAATAAAACGTTCACGATATGATTGAAATACGGAAGTGTCTCAGCTACATAAATGATTTTAAATTATACAGTAAGTGAACAGGTGAAATAAACAAAGCTATAGCTTATAGAAAGCTCAAAAACCGCCCTCTGCCAACATTGCTTTGCAAAGGACCCTTTTTTGCCCAGGACCTGCTGTTCTCTTTACCAGGGCCTGACAGATGGGACTGTGGTTCCACCAGCATTTCTGCAAGGAAACTTCAGATATGACTCACTCTCAGGCCTCACCCCAGGTCCCGCCTTGTGTGAGTGGAGGTGGCCCCACCAGGGACCAAGAATCACCAATGCTTCATGGAGGGGATGCTGATGTCCATTTGTGGGAGGGCACTTGTATGGGTTGGGTCAGGGGGTCCACCTTATAAGACTTCAAGGTTGAAATCAATAAAATCTCAGAACACCAACGCTGGGGCTTACTCCTTAAAAACCACTGGTCTGCTGACCTCAGATCCTTTTGCTTACACTGCTGCATTGAGAGAGACAAAGCCTCCCATTTCTCACCTGCCAGATGGCATGATCATAAGGTAAAAGATATAAGATAATAAAATAGATCCCACAGAAGCCAGATGCCTGTACTGCCTTCCCACTGAGGAGTTCTGCCGAACACCTTGCCTGGGCATTTGTGCGTGTGTGTGTGTGTGTGTGTGTGTGTGTGTGTGTGTGTGTGTGTACGCAAGACATCACAATGTGTTGTCTGCTTTTTTTTTCTCCTATTTCAATTGGCAGCTGTTTCCTAAAGTGGAATGAACTGAAGATACAAATACTAAGAAGATAAATACCCATAATCTGAAAAAAGAGAGCAATCATGTTAAATGTCACCATCCTACCATCCCCAAATCAGTAAAATATACATTATCACCTACTCTTGGCATCTCACTTTCAACACTTAAACTTAAAATACTTTTATTTAATCGGATAACTTATATTATAGTTTTATTTCAAAAAACACAACAAAAACTCTACAGCGGATTGCAGAGTCAGGCTTCCCCAATGACCACCGATTTTAATCCCATGAGGTAAGGACCTCAGGAATGGTGTTCGCCCACCAGTGAGCTGGGGCAAAAAGAGCAGGCTGTCCCGAAACCCAGGAAAGTGGCCATCTAGCTGAGGCAGGACACTTTGCAGCTTTCCCTCCTGTGCCCAGACCCCTGACCCACACTAACTCTCATCTCCCACCTGAGCTAAGCCAATAAGGCAGTTAAATGAAGGCCCCAAACATGAAGCAGGAGAAAAGGAGAGGGACAGAGGTCAAATGACCCCAGTTAGAAGGATGTTGAGGGTGTTCAGAATTTCAAATTTTAATTAAAATGAAAAAAAAAAAGTCAACTTGGAATGTCATTCATGATTTTCTTCAAACAAGCAATGACAACAAAATAGAAGAGATTATACTACTGGCATATTTAACAGCATTGAACAGAATTCTGTGTCCTGTAAAAAATTAGCTTATGTCCCCGTGTGGGTATATGCAAATGTGTATACAAACACATCCCCCTAGGTGAGCTAAACCCTATTTTGGAAATAGTACTCTCTACCCAAATCTACTTGGCTATATCTGTGGATAGTGTATGGTGCATGTATTCCTCCAATTTACATAAAGGTAAGCTCCTGGCCAAATCTACCAAAGAGTTTTCCAGGAGGAAGTCTTGTGGGAGATAGAGAGAGGAAAGACATTCATCTCAGTCTTTCACCTGAGCTTTTGTACAAGGCAGGCAAATTGCCTCCTAACCTCAGGCAGATGTTTAAGTCTTCATCAACTAAGAAAGTTCTGGTCTGGCTGCTTACCCCAGACTCAGAAACATCTGGTCAACCCAAGCGGCACTGGGCTGGGGGAACTGTGTGTGCTGTATCTTCTCAGACCCTCTCCTGCAGTCTCTTTCTTCCCTCCCTCACTCTTATGTGCAGACACAGACAGACACAGTCTGGTTGGGACATGCAGTAGCATCTCCTCAGTGTATAAGATCTTCTGTGTACCTTGAGTCTATCTGCTTGCTGCCCTGGACTGCTCCTAAAATGGTTCACCTCTTAGCAACTTCCTTGTCTGTGTCTTTTATGTCCTGGGGTGGAGAAGGGCCAAGAGAAAAGGATCTTGGAGATGGTGAGGTGGGGAAGAAGAGAGAGGGGTATGTGTTACAATGCCCAAATGGGATAGTTTTTCGATTTTTGTTTTCCTAAAAAAATAGATTATATTATCACGAAGAAGAGGCGTGTACATTCCTCATTCTTCCTGGCATGGCACCAAAAATTCCCACGTGGAAATGGGTGATGTCAAGGCCAAAAAGAACGGGTAGGGTGGGGCCAGGAGGATGGTTCCAAATAAACTCCATATGACAGCATAGACTTTTCCTTAAGTGTTCGAAGTGCTAAATTTGCAAGAAAACAGGCACTAATGTCATTGTCATCATCTGGGAAGAGTTAGTGTCCGAGGGAAGCTCAGCGAGAAGGGAGGGAGGTGAGGTGGGGCAGGGTCTGGTGCTCAGGGGTCTGTGGCATTGATGATGCTTTTGTCTGGGGGCGCCCATCCTCGGTACCAGCTGCAGTAGCCACCCTTCTGCCGGATGCAGGCATAATGTTTGGACTGGTAGCCAGGGTAGCCAAAATTGGAGAGCATGTCGGTCCAGAGGCACTCGTTCTTGGAGGTCACAAAGCAAGGCAGGTAGTAGCAGGATTTGATCTGCAATTAAATAACAGCCAATGGTTGGTGGGCTCTGCCATGGTGGACCCAAGCCTGGTATTTCCTCACGTCTGGATTCACACCAGTGTAGGTGGAGCCTAGGCACATCACTCCCTTCGTAAAATAGAGTAACATTCACTAACACTTACTAAGTACCATTGTGTTCCAGATATTCTGCTCAGTGCTTCTATGTTATTCTCTTTAGTTCTCATAACAGACTTATTTCCTTTATAGATGAGAAAATAGAGGTTCAGAGGGGTTAAGTAACCTGCTCCAGGTTTCACAGCCAGAGAGTGGTGGAATTAAACATTTGAGAGAACTTTTCCTTCTCAAATGGCAACAGGCAAGGATGTGTGATCTCAGCTGTTGTGGGAATCGAGGAAGTAAGATTAAAGCATAAAGTATGGGCATCCAGCTACCCTAGGAGAGAAATCGGACTCAGTGAGCTGTGTGACCTAGGGCTAATTAACTTAAGCTTTCTGAGCCTCTGTTTTCTCATCTGCAAAATGAGCAGAGTGGTAATTAAAACCATACAGAGTTGTTATGAGAATTAGTGAGAGAATTGTGTCGCTCACTCCCACAGCAGGAAAGCTGTGTGCCATGGCGCTGTGCTTGAGTCAAGGAGTTGGGCCTGATTAAAGAGTGACCTTCTGCAGCATGTGGTATCAGCAGTCCTGAGCCAGCTCGCCCACCTGCGGCAGGGGCCACCAATGAAGCAGCTGCCCTGGTAAGCCCACTTGGGACTGCTTGACAGGACCTGAGCGTAAGGATCTTATATCTGCCACAACCTTGAACTACAGGAGGGGCCAGGGGTGCTGAAGAGTCCTTGTGCCCCAGCAGCTGCCAAGTGGGCAGCATGGAGACACCAGATTCCAGCAGAGAGGCATTCTTCCCCTGCCTTCCTCATCGTGAGCGATGCCTGGGAGCAACATTCCTTACCACCCTTGTGCAGACCTGCCCTTCTGCCCTGGCCTGACATGTATGTCCTCCATACAAGGGCTCGGTGCCCAGTACCGCAGGAACTGGCATTTCTGGGGCTGTGAGCCAGCACTACCCCTGCCTGCCGTCTCCAGGGCTTACCTTGCAGTTACAGCCCAGGTGATACCTGTAGTTGAGCCCCTTGCGCTGGGAGAGGGTGAGCTGGTCCCACCTCTCCACAAAGTTGCATAGTCCTGTGTACATCTTACCATCATAGACGCGGCCTAGAGGAGAAAAGAGGACAAGGGGAGAGTTGTTTTGTCCAGAGTCCAGCCACAGGTGAAAGAATTCTCATGTCCTTAGACCAGGTACTGTGCTAAGTACTTGCCAGTCCTATGATTTTATTTCATCCTTCCCAATACCTTTGAAGCCAAAATCTGCCCCCATTTGCAGAAGATCTTAAACCCATGAAATTCCAGAGCCGGGATTAAGGCTAACTCATCCCTTCTCTCATCAGTGGTTTCTTGGATTTGGTCTCATTTTTTCCTTTTCTACATTGACTGCTTGAAGGTGAGCAGCTTTCAAAGATAGACCCAATAAATATGTTGACTATGAGGTATAGAGGAACGGGTACTAGCAATATATATATATATATATATATAAATCCCTTTATATATATGAAGTAATGAGAAACTGCAAAACTAGGCAAAACAAAACTACATTTCCTCCATGGGGCCAGTGGTGGGGATGAGACTAAACCCAGCCTCAATGTAGAGCTTTGAGTTCCCACCACAGGTCAAGCAAGGTGCACTCTACACAAGATATTCCTTACAATTCACTGGGCATGTGGCCAGGGTCCTAAGGATACTTCTGGGCCTACTCCTCCTCCTCTATCCTTCTGAAGTAAATGACTGGTGGACCTTAGCCAAACCCTGGCCTAGATGCTAGAGTTGGCTGTTACCTGTCAGCAGGTACTGGTACTTGTTGACCTCTAGCTTAAGGCCACAGAGACTTTCAGAAGCTTCTGTGTGGATGTACTGCACGTGGGGCATCTTGGTGAAGCCTCGGTACATCTGTGGGCAGAAGGAATGTCATGAGAGAAGGACCAGGGCTCAGAAAAGAAAGCATGCTGTCATGTATTCTGTGGAGATGTGACTCCCCTAATCTACCATAGTGTGGCCAGTCACTGACTTACCCACCCCAGGGCTTTCACTTCAGATAAAGCCATCTAGTCTCCTCTTGTCTGGTGCCTTCCCAGAGAAACCTTCCCATCCAGCCAGTCACAATGCCCATTCCAACATTTCCACAACACTGTACCAGATATATACTCTTCTCATATCCCAACACCTTTTCAGAAATCCAAAGAATTTGCTATGAAAGGGGTCCTGCCTGCCTCCCCAACCTTGGTCCCCAAGTTCTAAGAAGGTAGCTGGCTAGCCTTCTAATGACATCTCTGTGACATTTCTCAGTGTATAAAAGCATTCCACTTACATTCCCCTCATTGTTTCCTCCCAAGAACTGATGGAAGTAGGTATTATTGTACCCATTTTACAGACAAAGACTCAGAAATTCTGTTTGGTTGATAGAAGTTGAACTCAGGCCAGTATTCTCCATGCTTTTCTTTTTCTGAGCATCTGTTGAAAGCACTGGGTTCCTTTACCCCAGACAAAGCATATAAACACATATACAAAATTTCTCGATTTTTAACTGAACATTTTATAAAGTTGAACTGAATGAATATGCTGATATTTGGCCATTTTTATCTACAACATAATCTAAGACGATGGTTCTCAATGGGAGGCAGTTTTACCCCCACCCCAGGAGACATTTGGCAACGTCTGGAGACATTTTTGATTGTCACAGCTGAGAGGCAGGTGGTGGTTGCTACTGGCATCTGTGGGAAGAGGCCAGAGATGCTGTTAAATATCTCCTGATGCACGGGACAGCCCCCACAGCAAAGAACTATCTGGCCCCAAATGTCAGTAGTACCAAAGTTGAGAATTACTCCTCTAATATTAACCCACTTAATCCCCATAACAGCCCCACGAGGCAAGAACTGTTTAGGCTTATTTTATAGATGAGGAGCCTGAGCGCCAGACAGGTAAAGTGGCTTCTCTAAGGCCATACGGTTGGCAAATGGCAGAGAGAGGATTCCAGGCCAGAGAATCTGCTCCAGAATCCATGCTCTTAACCATTATCCTATGCTCTCTCTCACTGTGGTCTCACAAGTTCATGCCCAAAGGCCTCTGATACAGGCAAATGCTATTTATAGCTGTTGTGCCTCCTTTATTTGCATGTGCTCAGAGCCACTGGTGTGAACATAATGAAGCTGAACCCGCATGGTGATTCCGTGTCAAGACCACGAGTCTTACACGGGTTCAGACCTGTTGAGAAAACTCTATTAACTGTGTGTGAGCTGGCGAGGTTAGGAGAGGACACCAAGGTATGGCCCAATCCCATTATCCCCCTGGTTCTCAGAGCACACAAGCCCTGGAAGGCTGGTGCTCTCCAAGAGTTTACAACAGGACAATGTCTCTCCCTTAGTTCCTGGCATGCGTTATTAATTTACTTATGGTAATTAATAAGAAGCCAGACATCCTCTCATTGATGTCTCATCTAAGTGCCTCCCATTTGTAATAACTGCCTGGGTTTTCTCCTTATTTTCTTTCAAGTGGGGACTGGCTGGTGGGGGTAGGTGGTCCACAAGGACCTCCACCATCATAGAGGGTCTGCTGGACCCACAGAGTTTGGGAGCCTCTGCCTTTTTAAGGGGAACACTGTTCTAATTGTGTGCAACCATCAGTGCAGATGGTTTTAATTTACCTGGCCTCTCTTTTAACCCTCTTCTCTTGAGAGGCTCACCAGCTGAATGAGGAAATGCAGCCAAGCACTGTGAGAACTGCTGTCCACACTCAGTTTTCAATTATGCTGCAGGGGATCAGGGGCGGGTCAGATCGTACATACTCCCCACTTCCTCAGTGATGGATGGTGCCTCTCTGGCTTTAACAGGAACCATGCTTAAGAGCACTGCTGTGTGCATGCCATTAAGTGGGCCTTCAAAGAACATTCCTTACACTCTCTCCTGTGCCCAGCAGCATCTCCTCTGGAATGGCTCTTCCTTGAGTTCCTGGCAAATGCTTCAACTCGGTCCTCACGTTAGGTCCTTTGGACCTAGGTCGTTAGAGCCTCAGTACATCCTTGTCAGTCTTTCCCCTTCATGTCCTCCCTGCTTCATGAGTGAGGATTAAGGCCCTGTGTAAGGTCCAGTGACTTCAGCTGCTCAGTTGAGTTCTCACTCCTTTTGAATTAGGAGGAATTTTGATTTCAACATGGCTTATAGCACTTGGATGCAGAATCAAAACTTTAATGCACTGTGAACAATTAGGTCTGACAAGCACAGTGCTGTCTTTTAGGGTCAGTTCTGAGCTTAACAATATGGTAAAGCAGACTGTACTCATTTTGTTATCTTTTCTTTATAATAATCCCATCTTGACCTAAATATTGACCCTGAAAGTATCATTAGGTCTATATTCATAGAGACTGAGAATTGGTTTGACAAATTTAGGAGGGTTGTGATTGGTTTGTAATGTGCTGACGACATCAGAGAATCATAGAATCTGATAATTGGAAAAAACGTTAAAGGTAATCTAATCCAGTTAAAGCACTGGAGGATTAATGGTAAACTCAGGTTCTGGAGACAGACAGCCAATCTGAACGTTGTCTGCCACGTATTAGCCACTTGGAAAGCTACTTAACCTCCTTGAGTCTCAGTTTCTTTACCCATAAAATGGGACAAAGTATTTACTTCATAAAGTGTTTCTGAGAAATAAATGACTTAGAATAGTACTTGGTGCACAACATTCGGCAAAAATTGTCTTAAAACTAGCTCTACCGAAATTCATATTGGCAAAGGAAAAGGTTTGGTCCTCTGCTTTCTATGTCTCTTTGCCCAACCTTATCTCTTAATGCAGGAGTTTAAAGCTGATTTGGAACTTAAGACTAAGCAGGTTGTGTTCTCTCTTTCTCTCTTTTTCCAGCTTTATTGAGGTATGATTGACAAATAAAAATGCATATATTTAGGATGTAATGTGATGTTTTAATGTCTGTATATGTTGTGAAATGGTCACCACAATCAAGATAATTCACACACAGAGTTACCTTTTGTGTGTGTGAGATTCTCTTAGCAAATTTCTAGGATTCATTAGGGGATTATTAACTATAATAATGCACACCATGCTGTGCATTAGGTGTCCAGACCTTACTTATCTTAGTTCTGTAGAAATGGAACTTTTTACCTTTTGACCAACATATCCCCATTTCCATCAACCTCCCAGCCCCTAGTGACCACCACTCTGCTTCCATAAGAAGTTCAACTGTGAGTTCCACTTTTTTAGATTCTACATAAAAGTGAGCTTATGCTGTATCTGTCTTTCTGTGTCTGGCTTATTTCCCTTAGCATAAGGTCCTCCAGGTTCATCCATGTTGTCACAAATGATAAGCTGTCCTTTTTTTAAGGCTGAGTAATGTTCTATCATTTCTAGACACATACCTTATTGGATTCTATAAGCCTCTGGGCCTTCCCTCTTGGTAGTATGTACACAAGAGTTTGAAGAAGTTAGCTTCCCTTGAGGTGAAGGGACAAATAATGTAAGAAAGAAGTTTCTGAATCTGGGGGCTTTGAATATTTCTTATAGAATGGCTGGTCTTTACTTTGACAGCACGAAATAATCACCATTATGTCAAGTATTTCTGGCATGCCTGCCAGAGATGAGCACTGTCCTGAATGCTCCTTTACATCATGAACTCCTTTAAACCCACAACTTATTCTCATATGCAGACCAAGCAACCGAGTTTCAGAGACATTAGATACTTGACTGAGATACCAAGTGTGCTATCAAAGTCTTTCTTTCTCTATAAGAGAGAAGTCTTTTTCTTAAAGAATAGGCCGTCTAGCAGGGCGGCCAAGCACGTGAGAATGCAGGCAGTCTCTGTTGAGGGCTAGCTGAGAGACCCAGGCCAGAAAGAGTTACAGGCATCAAGAAGGAGGAGAATGGCTCCCTGTGGGCTGGAGAAGCTTCCAGCTGGAGCTTCAAAGGCAAGACCTTGCAATAGTGCTCATTTGATTAGATAAAACACTAAAGGAAGGAAGTCCCCAGGGACCAAACATTCCAATTGCCCAGCAAATCTGTCTTGCCCAGAGTCAGGACATGCAAAGCACATGACCAGTGGGCCTCCCCTTGGGACCCCCGCCCCTCCAGGACCATCTAGGACATAATGTTCCCCACGTGTTGTCCCCTACTGCGCCAGTCTGGGAGCATATCTCCACTGCACAAACTGCAGCTCCTGGCAAAGCAGACTGCTTTCTCATGGTCCTGATAGGAGATAAGGTCCTGATAGATTAAAGTAATCAATTCTGGCAACTTCTTCCTTTGCGCTATAGCCCAGTGCCTCTGCTCCAGCTAATCGCCAAGTATGGGTTTGTAATAAGTTCCCCTAACATTCAAACACTACCCCACACACACACCTATGGGTCTCTGCCCACTCAAGACAGGGCTATGACATTGACCAGAGGTTCTGGAATTAGCATATGGGATTGGGGCTGCCCACCTTTACTCCAGGTGAGAAGTTCAAGGGGGAGGAGGTGGGAACTCTGAGATAGAAGAGAGAGGTCAGACAGGGTGGCTCAAATTCTCACGTTCTCCAAGCTCCTTTAGTCCTGTTCTAAGGGAGCCCTTGCTCACTCCATCTGACTCTCTTGGGTAGACTCTCTAATCCACCAGAACAAAGCCACCTAGGGACCAGTGCCAAAATTCATGCAGGCTCGCCTCTGGCCTCTCCTCCTTCCCTCCTACAAAGAGTTTTCAATACACCCTTTGCAGGATGTTGCAAGTCAAGAGCTACACTGCTGGATGACAAACGGGCAGACCCAAGCTAACCTCTTTTTGTTCCCCGGGGGAACTATATACAAATGGGGTGGGGTAGGCCCCCAAGTGCACAGGAATGATGAATCAGCCTGCTGCTCCACTGCTCTGTAATCTCCCTGTTGGCAAAGGCTCTATAGCTTCCCTAGTGTCTGCCACTTTCTAGTCCTATGAACTTGACTGTTACATAACCTTTCTAAGTCTCAGCTGCTTCACCTATAAAATAGAGGATAATGTGCATCTACTTCATAGGATTGTTATCAGGACTGATCTGTGCAAAGGTTTAGCAGAACACCTGATACACAGTAAATGCCCAGTACATGTCACTTGAATAGAGTCTTATATTCATTATGACAAATATTATCTTGGTATCCCCAGCTTGAAGCACAGTGCTGATCACAGCGAGAGTGAGAAGGAAGGAGGGAGGAAAAGAGGGAGGGAGGTTGGATGGACTACTCCCATTCCTATACCCCATGCCTGATTAGTAGACTGCTCCCTGGAGACTAGCAGAATTCAGTGGTCTCTCAGGACAGAAGGGCAATGACCCTTCTACAAGTTATCTAATATTGGGATGGTAGGAAGGGCAGAGTTAATAAAAAGGCATTACATAGTGATTGATGATCAAAGTGAGACGGCAGGGAGATTTGGTGAGCCATGTAAAGAACACACAGGATTGGGAAGGAATCCCAACACCTTAGCTTGGGAACCAGATCTGTCTTTAATTAAATGCATGACTGATCAAGTCATTTCCCCTGTGAGCCTGTGTCAGAAGTAAAACAAGGAATTTTACTTTCCAGCTCCCAGCACCCTGGTTCTATGAGCCTGGGTGAAGAATAGTGGATGGACAGTGTGATGCCACCAGCCTCAGAGTGGGTGTGTGTGCTCTGAAGCTGATGGGTGAACAAATGCAATTTGGCCTCTAAACACCCCCCAGCAGCTGGCCTGACACCAGTGAGGGGGGGAACAGGACATTCTGCCCACAGGAAGGGCATCTGATCATCCTGGTGTCCAGGCCCTGAAGGAAGTAGGGAAACTAAGCAAGCTTAGGAACTACTGCCTCCTAGCTCTTGTCTCAGATCTGTTGGCCACATAGTGTCCATAATGTGATGGATTGTTCCAGAGCAGGAGGGGAGTGTTGCCTGAACCTTTGTTTTATCTAACATGCTTTGGCATTTGTTCACTAGCTACTGGGGGCTGTACGATGGGGGTTTCTTTGGTTGTTGTTGATCTTGTTGACTCCCTGCTCCACACTCTTCTCTCCCCATGGCCATCTGAAGACATAAGCTGGTCCCATGACCAGGCTTGGGCAGCCAAGGGCACCTAGCCAGGGCTGACTCTGGACATTACATAACCAGAAGGCTGTGGATATTTCCAAAGTTGAATCCGAAGCAACAGGTTCCACAGATATAGTACATCAAACCTCAGGCCTCAGGATGCAGGAATAATGAGGCCTGGATGTCTGCCTCCAGGATGGTCAGGTACCACCTATGGGCTCTCCCCACCCGCATTGAGTTCCACCTGGGTGTCAAGGCTTGTCTCCTTTGGGGAGTTTTCTGGCCAGTAGGTCTCACTCTCCATTTCTCCCTTAGGTGGAGAAACATCCACCAAGTCTCTTTTGTGTGCCAGGTCCTGTTCTAGTTTCTGGGGATGCAAATGTGGGCGGTGAGTAAAAGGGCTGGCAGTCCACTTAGACCTGAGCACACCCCATTTTAAACTTATAGTTAGTCACACATATGTGTCTTATGTGTCTTACGTCTTCTCTCCTGGCCTAATTGTACTTCCTTAACGTAGGAACCCCATCTTTCTCTTGGCCTCTATGGCTCCTGGCATTAAGTGCTGTTTTTTGCCAAGGTGGAATGATGGACCAGCTGCTGAGCTATTCAGAGTGAGTGAGTGCAAATACTCCTTTCCAGCACCCAGAGTAGCTCTTGCTTAGAAGAAACACCACACATGTCCCAGGGCACTTAGAATCCTGAAATGCCTGAGCTAGAAGGGCTTTTAGGGGCACCAAGCTCAACCCCATACTGTTACAGGTGATAGAACTGAGGCCCAGCAAGGGGGGATCCCAAGGTAAGCAGGCTATTTGGGAGTGGAGCTGAGGCAAGGAAACAGGTTATGCAGGTTTTACATCTGAGGTTCTTTTTGTTAAGATGGACTTCCTTAGTGGGCTTCAGAAAGTTAATATGCTCAGGAATATGTTCAGTTATACAAATGTGCTTAGTAAATGGTGCTAACCAGATGGGATGCAAGATCTGGGAAAGACAGGGAAAGAGGGTGCAGTTCCTACTCCCTCCGGGATAAGGTTCCTGTGGTCAGCCAAAGTTCAGTGTAAGGATTCAAAGAATTAAATGTAAATTGTAACCTCAGCAACTGCGTAAGACCAGTAGGCACTATTGAGCTCAGAAGAGCCTGTAAGACAAACTCATCCCATCCTCTCATTTTGCAGATGGATAGACTGACACCCAGAGAGAGGTGGTGACTTGGCCAAGGTCTCACAATTACCAGGGAACAAGGCTGTCTGCCCTCTGGTTCCAGAGTCAAGCCTCTTTTCAATGGTTTCTAAGGGACTCCACCTGCACTGGCTTTAGGGTGAAGCAGCCACCTTCCCCTCACTACCTGGCATCCCTTTCTTCTGCCTCAGCAATGTTCTCTCCAGCAGTGGGGAAGGGCTATGCACACCCACCTTGCCTCCTCTGGCTAGGACTTTACTGGCAAAAAACCCAAGAGCTCTCCTAGAGCGGGCTTATGTCACTCACCTTCATCTGCTTGATGGTGTAGACCAGCGTGCCAAAGGGCCCCTCCTTCACCAGCTTCTTCCCTACCACCTTGGCCCGGATCACTGCAGAAAAAGGCAAGATACAGACAAGAAGGAGATTAGGGAGGCTTGAACCACATCAGAGACCACATCTCAGGTTGGGTGCCTGGAATTGCTTTCTTACCTCTGGGCCAACTTGAATAGACGATTGTGTTTATAAAAGCAAGAATTCAGATGAAAGACCCAGGGGTTGGGAGAGGAATGGAGGAAAGAAGGAAAGCAGTCATCATTCAACTTAATTATCCCAAATATTCACAATTGCCGACTCTGGAAATTCCTAGGCTGTACTCACCCCTGGAGGAGTTTCTTGAATCTCTGGTTTCACCATAATCCAAAATCTACTTCTCTTGTTAGAGCCTCTTGCCATCCCCCCATTGTCCATCTGATAGTTGCATGGTTTCCCAGACCTATTCTCTTTCTACCAGGACCTCTTCCTAAATGCTGCCGCATTTAGGGGCTCTTCCTTTGCATGCCCAGGTCCTGACATGCCTGCAGGGTTGCAGTGCATCCCAGCCATTCCCCATGGCTGCTCAGCATTCTGATGGGGCCCTTGGTACCCAGCACTTAGATGGCAGGGAATGCAGTAAAGCATAGCTCAATTAGGATGTGATAGAGGAGGGAACAGTTGGGAATAGGGGCTCAGGAGTCAACCGTTCTAACCCCAACTCTACTCTATGGCTATTTTGGAACTTTGTTTCTGGTCTCCAATTTCCTCTTCTGTAAAGCCAGGATAATGGTGGTATCAATCTCCTAAATTGGAAGGATTAGGTAAGATAATGCAGGTGAAACACCACCATGTCTCCAATGTGGAATATGTTACATAAACATTATTACTATCATTATCATCATCAAAAGTGGAATGGGCTGATCCCGGAAGAACTGCTGCCATTAAAGTAGCTCCCATTTATCACATGCTGTGTGCAGTAGTACATTTCATTTATTCACTCCTCAAGTCCACTTACAAGGGCAGTATTAACATCCATATTATACAGACAAGGAAACTGACAAAGAAGTGATGCCACTTCCTCTTCTGAGCCTCAATTTTCTCCTCTGTAAAGAGGGTGTAAGTCTACCTACATCAAAGAATTGGAAGAGGATTAAACAAAAGATCTTATGAAATTTCTTAGTACCAACGTCTGGCAGAAAGGAGTTGCTCGGTAAATATTAATTGACTATGAACAGGAAAATAATTAGATCCAATGTGAGGAAGGCTGGAAGACAGGCATTTATTACATGCAGTGAAAACACAGAGAAGGGAAATATTTACTTTAGTTTATAAGAGGCTGTGCATTCTTTTTATATTTTATAGGAAGGAGAAGCACCCAGTAGCTGTCTTCAGATATTTATAGAACTTGCACATGGAGAAGTAATGGACAGATCTTAAGACAATTCAGAAATTGAAGAGAAGTTGTGTTCATTGGCTCAACCAAAAAAAAAAGTCATTTAATAACTAAAACTGGCAACACAAGGGAAGGGGCTGCCATAGAGTGAGAATGTCTCCATCAAGGGGTTCTGGAAGCTCTCATGCTAGGACTTGGCCCAGAATGGAATGGATTTTGCATGTATAGCAACCATACTTTGAGTCACAAATTGAACTCTTCCAGCTCTAAGATCCTGTCACCCTTTTCTTACCTCCAGTTGCACTAAGCCCTCAAAAAGAGTAGGTACCCAGTAAATGCCTGTTAAACAGAATACCCTTCACTTACACACACACACACACACACACACACACACACACACACACACCTGCCCACCCATTCTGGTAGTTCTGTTATCCTTCCCCATTTCTATGTTTCTCAATTAAGTGACTCTAATATCTTAATTTGAACAAAACAAAACAAAACAAAAAAACCTTTTTTAGGAACCAATCCTGCCATCCCAACTGGATTCTGTCCTGTTCCTCCCCAAACAAGTTTGGATTCTACTCTTCCAGTCAGACATGAAGTCAAGACCCAGATGAATCAACAGCCCCTCCAGACCTTCTTGCCAGGGAGGCTAAAACACAGAGCCCATTGGCGAAGTTAGTAATTTAGCCGAGGCAGCTCAGATTGGGAGGAGGTGAGTGGCTGTTTCCAAGTCTGCTGTAAAAACGAGAGGTTGGCAAAATTCCAGGCCAAGCTCCCTCAAGATTCTGCCTCCACTTCTGTGTCTAACTTTGTAGCAGCATCCTCGGCAGGGAGCCAAGCTCCCAGAGGCCCAGGGACTATTTCCTCTACAGTAACTCCCACAGTCAGGTTGTAACAGCTTAACTGTTGGGCAGAGAGCATATCTGCCAGGACTTTACTATTGATTCTTCCTGAATTGATTTGGCTCCATCCTCCGCTGCTTCATTAACACAGAAGGTAAACTAGCAAGTTGAGTCTCTGCCTTAGAGGGGAAGAAATAGCAAAAGCAATTTTTAAAATAGCAACTTCTACCCTTTCCTGGCTCAAAAATGGCTGGACTTCTTTTAAATATAACATGTCATAAGCAGACCTGTCCCATAATACTAGGTACTAGGTACTTCTGGAAGCTTCTGCATACACAGTGAGCCAATTCCTTCCTTACCCTGAAATGGCCTGAGCTTGGAACCTTTTCATCTGAGAATAGTTCAATGAAAAAGGAGCAAGTTTCTGTAGTCAGGAAGCCACATTTGAGTTTCAGTTCCACCATTACTATGGCCTCAGGCAAGCCCCTGTGTCCCCGACCTCCTTTCTCCTAAATCTTTCTGATTGTCTTGGTCCAATGCCCATCACGTGGCTTACAAGTGATGTCCCTAATTCTAGTGGAGCAGCAACAGAGCAGAGCATTGAAGAGCCAGGGCTCTGGAGCCTGACTGCCTGGGTTCGAATCCCAGCAGCAGTGCCACATGACCTTAGGGAAGTTATTATGCCCTTCCTAACCTAGAGCAATTCCTCATTATCCTCATGCTGTGAGGGTTACATTCAGGCACTGAAAACGCTGTGTTTGCTGTCACCCCTGTTAGAGGACCACCACCACTGTGACTTCTGTTGTTACTCGTCTATCTGAGCATCTTTAGTTTCTAACATACACCATAAGCTAAGGCCTAGGAGTTCTCTCTAGGATGGGAAGAGAGGCAAGCTCCTCAAAAATATCTGGCCATGTAAAATTTTAGGGAGGGAGCACACATAAACTGGTCAGAACAAACATAGAGGTGTTTTTAAGGCTGGAGCACTCACCAGACTTAAAATAGGGACCTGTCCTATCTCATCACCCAGATGTAACCCAAGAGCAGCCTACCAGGACCAAACTCGATCACATGGCTATAGTCCAGAAAGGCTGGTGGAGAAGGCCTAGCAAAGAGGCCACACTAGTGTTTTCTTTATAAAAACTAAACTGAATTAAACCGAACTAAAATTAAGTAACATTCTGCTCTCTCAAAGAGATTCACAACGTCCTTCCAGAGTCAAAACACCAACCAACTTCAAATCTGCCCATTAGGTCTGTGAATTAGTATGTCTTTATTTGCTTCGGTTTCTCCTCTGCAATGCAACTGTGTGCTATTTTGTACTTTCTTATTTGGCAATAAGGGTGCTCCTGAGGCATTTGCTGGCCTGGGGGGCCACAGTGGGCAGGGAAGGTAAGGAAGGTCATGGTTCTCCAACAACAACAGAAGACAGTTTCCAAACTTAGACTGGCAGCATGTGGTCTGTTCCCGCCACCTTGGTGGAGTGGCTAGAAGCCAACTTTACAGATGGGCTGGGCTAACAAAGGTTTTCTTTATTCTCCTTCACGATGGAACATGGCCCCATACTGTCTACTCAGTGTCCCCCAGCAGCTAAACCAACATGGGTGTGAGCTGGGTTGGTGTGCTGGTGGGGGTGATGACGAGAAATAGAAGTTCCATTTCCTGCCTCCACAGAGCAGTCTAATGGGAAGACAAAGTTTAAAAGTTCATGGCTAGAGAGCTAATCTCCAAGGTATGAAAGCACAAGTCAGAGAAAGGGGCAATGGTGGACAGCCTGAATCTCAGTCTTGGAGACTCTTATGCTCCTGGGAAAGGAACCTGGGCTTCCAGGGGTATGGAGATCGGAGGAAAACAGAGTAGAGTATTTTAACTTAAAAGTCTGTAAGGAGGGATCCCTGGGTGGCGCAGCGGTTTGGCGCCTGCCTTTGGCCCAGGGCGCGATCCTGGAGACCCGGGATCGAATCCCACGTCGGGCTCCCGGTGCATGGAGCCTGCTTCTCCCTCTGCCTGTGTCTCTGCCTCTCTCTCTCACTGTGTTCCTATCATAAATAAATAAAAATTAAAAAAAAAAAAAGTCTGTAAGGAGAAACTGACCAGGCTATGTGTGCTTATGTAATTGGCACATAGATCTGTAAATATGTGTAGGGTCCTCTTAAATATATCATATACCTGAGGATCCAATTAATAATTTTCTTTCTTTAAATAATTTCTGTGGGGAGAGCTACTAAGAGTTTACAAAAACACGAGAAACAAGGCACATCCCTTCCAGAAATATAATTGTATGCTGCTGGACCCCACCTCCATCCATAGCAATGTAGAACACAAGCAGCACAAGTTTTGAACAAAAAATAATTCCAGTGGCAAACAAGACTCAGTTTCCAGTGCAGCTTACTGCTGTGTCCAGAAATTGCACATCCGCGACTCATCAGCATATTCAAACGGGGACAAGAGCCCATGAGAAAGCCCCTGACTCTCACCCTCTCCTCCCACCTCCCATGCAACCACCTTCAATCACACCCAGACCTTTCTGCACAGATCTGATGGTCAGACTTTCCAGCTAGCAGGTTGGAAGGCAAAGTTTGGCTGGGTTTTGGATCAAAACCTTAACTGAATTAATGTATATCAACTTAGACATGGATTCTGCCCGTCTTACATCTTAGGGTCCTGTTGAGAGCACTACAGATCCTCCCCAGGGTAGAGGAGCTGATGCAGCCATCTAGTGAGTGACATACTTTCAGTACCACACACATGCCCCCACCATACACACTCTGTCCCATTCCTGTCTCTCTGAAGGCCCTGTAGAATGATTTTGCTGACTTGAGGTATGGTTTTTAGGAGGACAGTGAGGCTAGGTAAGGCACATGTAGCTAGCAGGTAGAATGAATTTCTGCAAAAGCAGAAGTTACTGTTAGTGTCAACCTGAGGAAGGGGAATGTTCTTCTGATGGGATCCTAGCAAGCAGGATCTAGGTAAGCAGAAAGGCCCAGACTGTGGGCTCACCTGTCTTCCTGGATTTGGACTAGGAAATAAAGAGCAGTTGGGAAGTACCTGATACTCACTTATGTTTATGTCCTGGTTGCCATCCACATGGGCCGCCCTGGGGCTGAGAGCTCATGACAAAGACAATAAGCAAGGGACCCACAGCAAGGCAGGCCCACAGCCCATCTGGCTCACCCCGTTAGGCAATTCCCTGGTCCTGTGCCCCATGGAGAATCCTGCATTTTAGTCAATCCAAAGAGGGCAGAGCCAGGCTCCCTTGCTCCTCCAGCTGCCCACCCATTCATTAACCATCAGCTCCCTGCATTTCATTACATCACATCAGTAAGTCTAGAGGAGAGGGAAGGACTAGAACACACCGATTAGCCCCTCCCCTGTGCCCACAGGTGCTTGCATGCCATCCTGCTCTGTTCTCATGATAACTCTGTGAGATGGCTATTACTGTCCCAGTTTTCCAACAATGAAAAAGAAGATCAGGTACCCTGAGGGTGGTTTTGCATCCCAGCAAAACAAAAAATTGGTGGGTCCCCCAGGAAAGTAGACTGCCTGAGGCCTTTTCATGGGATTCGTACTGATTGCAAAACATTTCATAATTTTCTGTACCTCCCCAACCCCACTGTCAGCTCTGCTAAGGATCTGAGAAGTGTATTGGTCCCTAGGAGGAAGGCCCCCCTGATAAGCCTCCAGTGACCCCCATCCCTTTGACCACCCCACAACTCTGTCCCAGTCACTCACACACACATGCCCTCTGATTAGTACTAAGAATCTGCAAGTAATCACCATTAGCAATAGAATGGAATATCATCTGTTTAGCATACTGTGCTCCCCACCAAGGCTTTTAAGGAAGAAAATAAAATAACTTAGAAACCACAAAAACCTGACAATCCCTGAGGTTTCTCACAACACTATGAGTCTGAGGTTAATTAGGCTGATTAATTAGATGAGACAATGTATATGTAAAAAGGCACTTTGTAACCCTGAAGCTAAACAGATGATATACTATTATGTTGCTGATGGTGATTCTTTGTAGGTTCTTAAATGTGCTAATCAGAGGAAGACAGCAAGAGACCCAATTCAGCATTTCCTCATCCCCTGAGGATCTTTGGTATCTTATCCACCTCCAGTGACCCTTTCCAGAGTTCTTCACAATTTTCTGCTGCCTCTTTGGGGACACTTTGATGATGTCCATCTTTGAGGAAAAGGCCTTAGGAATTAAGGGTGGGTGGCAGAGATCTGAAGGCCTGCCCTAACTGGATCTTTCTGGTTTCCAGCCCATTTATCACCACAACCCCAAACCCCAAAAAGCCTCTCTACAAAGACCCGGAGGTTAAAAGGTCAGATCAAGAAAGCCCCTGGAGAAGTGGCTGTGAAACACTGGAATAAACAGGCATGGAAAAAAAAAAAAAAAACAGGCATGGAGTGCATAGGCCTGGATGCAGTCACTGCCCTGTCACTGTGTAACACTGGGCAAGTCACTTCCCATCCCAGCTTATAAATTGGGGTGATGATTACCAACCTCAAAAGCTTCTTTCCATGACCTAAGCTCCTTTTTTCACTCCTCCAAACAGCTCTCGTCAAGATCACTTTTGACCTCCACGGTGCTCAATCCAGGCAGTGGTGGGTTCTTCGTCCAACTCTTACTTACACCCAGCTTGTGGCTTCATACCATCCATACAACTGGTAGCTCTCATCTTTGTAACCTCCAACCCAGAACCCCCACGATGTGAGTCGACATTTAGTGTATGTTTATACTTGAAGGCCTAATAAGACATCTCCAACTCAACCCATCCAAAACCGAGCTCCTGAAATGCCCCTCCCTCAGCCCTGGTCCAGTTACCTTCCTCATTTTGGAAATAGCCCCATTCTCCTACTCCTTGTTCACCACCCCAAATACCATGTCAGGGCCTTTGCCCTTGTAGATCCCCTGCTAGAACACTCTTCACTTCAGTAGCCACATGGTTCCCTCCCTCATCAACTTTGAATATCACCTGGCCAGGGGGCCTCCACCATCCCCCATCCCTTCCTTCATGCCTTCCCTGTAGCCCTTGGCCAGTGTTCCTGTGCTCCACAGCCCTGACCACCATGACATAGTCTCTATCCATGTGCTGTTCTTTATTTTACTAACTACTGTTGCCTGAGCACCCAGAGGAAAGCCTGGCACCTAGCAAGTCCCTACTATGTATATGCTGAATTCATGAAGTTAAAAGGGCCACATGGAGGGTGATTAAAAAAAAAAAAAAAAAAAGATAAATAACTCCCCTGGGTAAGCTCTGGCCTATGACCAGAGTTTCTGAGCCATATTCCATCAGAAGGGGATAATAGCAGGTCTCAGTTCATAGGGCCAGATAAACATCTGTTCAAGAATCATTTACAAAGTACTGTGCTAGGCTCATGGGGACAAGGAGATAAATGAGGCCCTGAGGAATTCAGGGGCTGGGTTTTAAAAGACCGGCCAGGAAATAGGTAAATGATATTCAAATATAGCAAACACAGCAGTCTGAGTAAGAACAAAGAGAGGGCAGGGCACAAAGAGGGGTGAGGCCTGACCAAGGGGAGGGGCATCTGGAGCTCCCCAGAGACGACAGCGGATCTAGGCCTAAGTGCATCCCAGAGAAAAGATTCAGTTTGCTTTATCTGAATCCAGAGGAAGCAGAAGCCTGGACCAGATCGGGTGGGGAGGGTCTAAGGAAGGAGCTGGGAGGGAGGCGGAATCTCAGCCAGACTCTGAGCAGAGCCAGGACTGACTTCCCGCCTTTCCAGGAGGATGGCCCTGGAGAACAGGAGAGGTGCAGGGAGGGGCAGCCAGTGAGGAAGAATGCCCCTTGGAGAAGTCTCACCATAGGCTCTCCCAGAGTCCTACCCTGATCCCCTGAGGGCACTTCTCCTTGTCAGTTTCAAAGGCCTTTTTTGTTGCTGTCAAAGCCACGACCAGACATGGAGATGCACTCCCAATCAAGATAGGGAGTCTCCAGTTCAAAGCCTGTCCTGACTAACTCTTTCCGTTAAGTAAAAATATTAATCTTGGTTTTATTTAAGCAGGTTTTTTTGGCACGGAATGAACCCCTGTGGCTAAAAATAAACCCAAATACACACACACACTCAGAAAAATCTGGAGAGCTGCAAATCATTTCAACCCAAGTTTCCATCTCAGAGAAAGCTATTAAAAGCGGGAGGATATTAAAACCTCTCTGCACAGAGCCTCTTTTCTCAGGGCCTGCCTTGTGTTCTAGGGTCCTCGGGGCAAGGCTGTCCCGGGGATGCCCTGTCCCGGGCCTCCTGGCAAAGGAGGAGGAGGGGCCTTTGTGAGCTTCTAGCTCTCACCTTGCGAGCAGTGTGGGTTTCTGCTTGAGCAGTCCAGGAAACATGCTGGGGCCTCAGCCTACGTCAGCTGTGTATGAAATGAAGGGGCCCAGAGCGGCAAGCAAAGGGAACACAGGCTCAGAAAGGTCAAATTGTCTGGAACTTTGAGATTATCCGAAAGGAACACAAGCAAAGTCTATAGCTTACCCCAGCTTTCATGTTTTAAGTGGCAATCTCAATTGTAAAGTATTAAGAGACAAAATGTAAGAGTCACCACCTAGGCATATGTCCTGACTTGGTATTAATACATTTCATTTGCGGTATAATCATTTTCAAAGTCTGCTACCCTCAATTTCTTCCTGTAGCCACAGCCAGTTTGGGAGTATGGATCACTTGACCCAGGACAGGGTAAAAGTCCTAGTACTGGTAGGTTCCTGGATTCAGGGCTGACTTACTTGGGGAGTGAGGACCATCAAAGAAGGGAGGTGGTGTTCTTGTGATCTGGATTTCTAAAAGGTTGGTAAGGTGACTACCCTGAAGTATCCACTAAGCTTTCGAATTGTTGAGGCTTTCGTTGTGCCAAGGGCAGCCAGAAGGGGAATATCAGTACCCCAAAGCACAAGAAGTAGGAAGGGAGATGCTTCCCTATAGCTTCACCCCCATTCTCTCAGGAATAGATGGGATCAACAACCCTACCCACAGTTCCCCCAAGCCTCCCTTGGTTTTGCAATGTAACAGGATTATTTTGAATAGCACAGTGATATATACAGGGCTCTCTGGGGTTCGGTCCTCATCTCAAGTCCCACCACTGCAAAGCCTCTAGCATCCCCTATTGCTTTCCCCCACCCCACTACGCTGACCTGTCCTGTGATGCCCCTTGTCTCAGTGACAATGACTTTTCCCCAGTCATCTGCCTACACATCTGTTTCCCTGCAAGACTCATGTAACTGAAATGCCACCTCCTCCAGAAAGCCTCCTGCCCACCCCAGACCACACTAAATCCCTCCTGTCTTCTCAGCTTCCTTTCTTCCCAAAAATGTTCTACTTTAATGGTCAGTTGCTTGGCACTGCTTAGCCTGAGTTACTAGACAGTAGGCCTGTATCTATGACCCCAGCACCTGACAAGGTGCCTAGAATATGGCAAGGCTTCCCAAAATGTTTGTTGAATGAAGAATGAGGCTACTGGAGGGAATTAAAGGTAATATAATAAAAGGAGACAGAGATGGCTTCAGGTTCAGGCTCTTGGAGTATGGGTCAGGAGTCTGAGTCCCTAAAGATCATCCAGAAAAGAAGAGAGAGAGGCATATAAAAGTGTGATCTGAGGGATGCCTGGGTGGCTCAGTGGTTTAGCGCCTGCCTTTGATCCAAGGGCATGATCCTGGGGTTCCGGGATCGAGTCCCACCTCGGGCTCCCTGTGTGGGGCCTCCTTCTCCCTCTGCCTGTGTCTCTGCCTCTCTCTCTCTCTCTTTCTCTCTCTCATGAATAAATAATAAAATCTTTTTTTTAAAAAAAAAGTGTGATCTGAGAAGCTAAAATGGGAATCTCCAAATGCTGAAGATTCATATCTAAAAAGAGGTGAGTCATGGGGTCCTGTTAGAAGAGGCCCCAGTTAACAAATGCCTGTGGAGGTAGAGCAACCAAACTCCACCAACAGATGAGAACCCAAGGCTCAGTCTCAGAAAGGAGGTCAGTGAGACCACCTTCTTATTCAGTCCTCCTCCCTCCTCTTCCTCCTTCCTCCTCTTGTCTCCTTGCTCTCTTCCTCCTTCTCCTTTCTCCTCTTCCCTCCTCCACCTCCCTTTCCTTCCATCCTCCTTCCTCCCCATCTCTTCCTCCTTCTTTTCTTCCTTCCTCCTTCCTTCCTTTCTGGTCCTCCTTCATCTTTTTTTTCCTCCTCCCTCCTCTACCTTACTTCCCTTCCATCTTCCTCCTTCCCCATCTTCTCCTCCTTCTAACATGAGTATTTGGAATAAATTCATTCATCCACTATTATTTCAGAAGTGTTTGACTACATGCCTCGGATCCTCTGCTTTGCCTTGGGGATTCAGCAGTCAGCAGGTAGATGAGGTCCTACCTTCAAGAAGCTTATTTCTGTCCTGACCCAAAAAAATAAGTGGTTGTATACTAGGGAGCCACAGCAGCATGTATTGGACACCCCAGCCTAGCTAGGTAATTTCTGTGCTTTGGGGTATTGACATTCCCCTCCTGATCACCCTTTACAGAGCAAAAGCCTCAGCCATTCCAGTCATGGTTAGTGAATACTTTGGGGTAGTTGTCTTACTAGCCATTTAGAAACCCAGATCACAGAAACACCATCTCCCTTCTACAGTGGTCCTTATTCCTTAGGTAAGACCCTGGTGGTACTATGGATGCGTGTTATGGGGAGACATACTGCCTGAGCTAGGATTTGAGAAGTCAGCAAGAGTCAACCAAGAGAAAGAGAATGAAAAGGCCTTCAGCTCAAGAAGGGAGCAGAGGCAAAGGCCTCAGACCTGGAAAGCCTAGCCCATCAGAGTGACAGAAAGTAGGGTGTGTGACAAGGGGCGGGGGACAGTGGAGGCCAAGAGGCAGGCAGGAATGCCCAGCTTTGTATAGACTGGGTCTTGCTCCAACACATGTCATTTCTCAGGTGGGCAACATGTGCCCAAATGGGTGCCTGAATGGTCGGCTGATAGGAGAGCCTCAAGAATCCCCTAAAAACAAGTTCAGTCCTTGTTTGCCCCACTTTGCATCAGACCCACCAATGGTCCCATTCCATTTCACATTTTGTTTCTGATCTTCAAAGTTAAGATTTAAGGAATCCCTGTCTTCCCCAACACCCTCCTCCCAAACCCTTTAACCTCTCCCAGTGGTCTTATCTTGGGTGTTTTGGCTGGCTCAACTCAGCATATGCCAGAGCCTAGGAGGCATCCCGACCTCTAGAAAGCTCTACCCCACTTGGTTCAAAGGCACTGACCTGTTCACTGTCATGCAGGCACATAGGTCAGGAGTGCTCAGAACACACACCCCTGCTAAGTGCTCCAGCCCTCCCCAGGGGCCCATGGGAAACTTTATCCCACACAAGAGGCCACCAGAATAGCAGCCTGGTCTTCAACCATGGACCCTTTGAAGCAGTGCCCAGAAAAATACCGTGCTGACGAATGGTTCTCAGAACTTCGAGCTTTCAGGTCAGGTCATTTTTGTGAGACCAGAACGGCTGGCAACATCTCAGGAGCTGTCTATAGTATTTTATTTTTCTGCTAATTGGGATTTTGTTTGCTAGGAGAGTCGAGGGACTCCAGGATAGGTCCAGGAATGGAAAAGCCAAGGAACTGTGAAGCAAAGGGACCTCCCTCACTTGTACAGCAGACCTGCAGATGTGTCTTTGCAGACAGACAGTGAATCTGTTCTCAAAATGCCGTGAGGATGGATGGGAGACTTTGTTGTGGTTTGAGTAAGAAGCAATGTCTGCTCTTCTCTCTGTCTCTGAGGATTATTTAGCACAGACCCCAAAAAGAATGTGGTACATTTATAACTTACCGTTGGGTAGCTTTTAAAATAGCCAAGTCTTCCCCCGTCTCTCTTTAATTTCCCTAACTTCAGCCAGGAAGACTGTGGACACCAGGTGGACACAGCGCGGGGATGGGGGGGGGTCCCATAGAAAGCAGGTGCTTCCCTGCCCAGCTGACTCAGAACCTTCCAACCAACTCAGTACCCAGGTAGTGGACACTGAGGCAGAAACCGGTATGAAGAAAAACAAGGCCAGACTATAGATCTTCAAGCCCCAAGATAGTTATCAAAGGTAGCTAATGTTGAAAGTGTGGAGGGATGGCTGGAGATAAGATACAAGTCCCTTTAAGGAAGCCAACCTTTGTTTTAAGGAACAGAAAAAAGTAGACTGCTAACAGCTGCCCTCTTTGGTCAAAGTGGGTAACAGCAAAATGATAAAGCCTGTCCCTGGTAGTTGCATACAGCCTGCCTTAGCCTGCCAATGTGACAAGAAATGGTGTCAATGGTTAAAAAAAAAAAAAAGAGAAAAGACTGACCACCCACCGAACACCTTCTGAATGCAGTCCATAGTGCCTTAGCCTCTTGTGCATTTAGTAACTATTTCTTGAGTGGCTACTATGTGCCAGGGTCTGTGTCAGGTGGACACAGGTGGTGGAAACAGTGAACAAAACAGATGCACCTTACAAATATTATAGCTAAGCCTTAAAACTAACTTGCAAGAACATTATTTCCATTGGGTAGATCAAGAAAACAAGACTCAGAATAGACAAGAAACGTGTCAGAGGTCACATAGCAAGAAATTAAATCCGCAAATTCCTGCCAGCAAAGCTCATCTTTCTACTGCTTGATATTTCACAAATCTGAAACAATCAGCCAGTCAAATGCATCAGACATGCAGAATAAAGGAAAATTCTCAAGGCTTAGTTATCAGGGAACGCATAAGCCATAGATGGTGAGAACCTTATGGTGGGGTTAACTCCCCAAAACAGAGAAGTCCAGTAACCAGCCTAAAGCCCCATAGTTTGGGGGTGGGGAGCACAGGCCTTAGCTCCAAGGAGAGTGGCAAGGAGGAGACAAGTCAATTTTACTGAACATCTGATTGGCAACCCTGGTCTAACAGCTCAGGTGCAAGGCCCAGGGCCTTTGTACATGTCATTACCTCTGCCTAAGACCTTCTTCTGCTCCCCTTTATTTGGCAACTCCTATTCATCCTTCATATTTCAGCTCCAAGGACACTCCCTCAGAGGAAGCTTTCCCTGACCCCTCCCTCAACATCAGACTAAAACAAGACCCCTGCTAAATATTGTCATATTCTTTAGTTTGAGAGTTTGTTTGGAAATTCATTTGAATAATATCTCATTTCCCAGCATTACACACTAAATTGGGATCATGACTTGTTTTGCTCATCATTATATCCCCAATACCTCACCCAGTGCCTGGAACATAGTAGGTGCTCAGTAAATGGGTTTTGGGTGAAGGAGGATATCTTTTCCATCCTGGCACCTATTCATTGCATCCTGAAAACCTCCTGCTCCATCTTCCTCTACTATACAGCTGCTTTACCCACTAGCTACAACTGTCCAAGGCCAGTTCCACATCTATGAGTTGGACAAGAAGAAATGTGTTGAGTTTTAAATGTGGAAAAGAAAAGAAGGGGAATAGAATAAGCAAGGGCATGGTAGTCAAACTGAGTCTAGAGTGTGAGAAGTAACATAGCTAAGGGACCCTGATGACCCCAGCTGGCAAGAAGCAGAGGATACTCATTAGTTCGTTCTACCCCAAGGAAATGTGAAGTTCCCCGGGTGATAGGATCTTGAATGGGGGACTTTTCAGGACTGTCTCACAATCTGGGTCTGTAGACAATGATGCTGCTTCTCTGTCCCCAGGATCCTCAGCCCCTCAGATCCTCACTTGGTACAGTTCTGATAACCTTTCACTGGCCATGCTCAGGTGTATGAGTATCTTGGATAATGGACTTCTGAACCCAGTCCACTGACTCATTCCAGTTGGGCAAGATGCATAAACTCTTCAAGCCTCACTTTCTTCATTCTGAAGAAAAGAAACTATTACATTTATGAGGATGAAAAATAATGAAGATGGAAGCCACCTGGAACCCAAGCCCCCTCTTCTCCCTATCCCCCCAGTTACTCCCTAGTGTGCAGGTTTATTCCTTCCCAACAGAGTTGCCCATGAGCGCAATGAGACCACTGAATGTTAACATAGATAACCTCAAAGGTGGTTTTCATATCTCATGGGGATCTCTGTCCAGCTGCTGGGATGGCACCCTGCACCAGACCATACCTGAGTCATGTTTTCTGGTTCTGTGAACTACCTAAAGTGCCCGTCTCCCAACAAAGTAGGGGTCTGGCTGCCTTCCGCATCTCTCCTCCTCTGAAGAGGGCTGATAACACTGCATGTGCCTGACCATAGGTAGCCCTGTTGCTGGATGCTGGGCAGCCCTCCAGGCAAGTTCCCATGCCACAGAGCATCCCCAGCACAAATGACCTCCCCTGACCACCCCTGCCATACATCTGAAGGCTGTCAGGGCTTCCTACTCCGTCCATGGAAATCTCACACTCAAAGGTGGGCTAAGATAGTCTCTGAAGCACACCCCCAACCAGTGCTCATAGATGTTCCTGACTGGAGTAACACAGAGCCAATAGGAACACGTTATCCTTGATATGCCAGGGCTCTCAGAGAATAAGAAATGAGAATATCAGAGATGAACACGTTTGGCCAGACACTTCCACAAAAAAAGCAGAATGGTCACTGGGGGCAGTGCCACCTTTTCCTACTGATAAAAATACTGTTGTCATTAATTGTAATGCTAATTATAAGACTGTGGTTAATTACAGTAGTTTCATCAATTAAGCACTTACTCTGCACATTCAGTGCGAAATGCATTACACAGATTTGAACCTCGTTAAGACCTTATACAGTAAGTCTGTCATTAGCCCCATCTTGGAGAAACTGAGGCTTGTAGAGAGTAAGTGACTTTCCAAGATCATGTAACTAGAAGTGGTGGGGCCAGCATGCCAGTCCAGGGAGCCTGACTCTGAAGTTGCTGCTTTTCACCACCGGGTCCTACCTCCATTGCAGAGCACACGTTTGACTACAGTGCAGTGGGACAGGCACACTTTGCAGGCTTGAGGCTCTAGGTTGGGTGAAACCTTCACAACCATGCAGTGTAACCTCCTCTGAAATTCTGTACAGTCTCATCGCAGGATTAATCTAGCAACTATGCAAATATCTATAAGCTAGGTCACCTAGCTGGTGCCATGTTGAGCCATATTTTGACCATACCAAAATTATTTATGCTGCCTCTCTGTGGCCTTCCCCCAACTGGTTGACATTGTAGGCTTACACAAAACAAGATATTTGAACAGCATGGTCATATTCCCTAAATTTTCTTCAGAATAAATATTTTCATCAGTTTTTATGGCTCTTCCCCACCTATGATGTGATTCCAAGTCTCCTTCCATCTCTGTCTCACTCAGGGCCTGTATCCCTCTAATCTGTTGGTGTGTGTGTGGGGGGGGGGTGAATTAAAATTTCCTAGGGGTTGCTGCCCAGTGTGCAAAGTTCAAAGAGATTCACCTTCCTCACTCTGGATCCTTTTACAGCTGGCAATGCAGTCTAAGACTCTACCACCAGCCATGAAAAACTCCTTAGCATTTTCAAAACAGAATCTGCCTCCCAGCTTTGACATTATTTAATAAATAACCTACTCCACTAAGTAACTGCACTTATTTGGGTTTGGAATTAAAAGGACTTTTTTTTGCGGGGGGAGGGTCTTATTATATAGAAACTATTGAGTAATAGGAAGAATTCTGGGCTAGCAGTTGGAAGCTAGGTTATCTTTCTGGTTCTTCTATCCATTTGCTGTAATTCTGATAAATCGTGACTCTCTTAGAGCCCTAGTTTTTTTATTCTGCATAAGGGAGAAGTTGGACTGGATGTATCCTATGGTTCCTTACAACCTAGAGGTCTCAGGTTATTTTAGCACCTCCTTTTAATTCCCACATGTCCCCTGAGTTCTACTTTCTCTTCATCAGTAATGATCCTAGATGCCATGTCCTCCCTGTGTTCCGGGTCTAGAATCACATCTCTGAAAAGTTCATCAAACCTAAATAAGTAATCAAGATGCTTCAGGTGCCTCCTCTGGCCTTGCCTTAAAGATCTTCTTTCACCTGTTCTGTGTGGACGATTTGCCCTAACCAGAACTGGCGACAGTGGCAAGTAGGAAACTGACCCCTAAGTCAGCCAACCTGGTCCATCCGCTACCAGTCTGTTTTCTTTATCAGCCACTGCCTGTTCTTGCTGCTATTGTTTATGCAGCAGTCATCCTATTATCTAGGCTGACAGTCCATCAGGGAGTTTATTTTCCCCAAATTTAAACAAACCTGGGGTAATCTCAGTGGTTAAAATACATTATGGGAACACTAAACATTAATGCCATTTAGGGTCAGATGGATCCTGACATTAATGCCAGGTAGTGTCTCCTGCTCTGCATGGCCCCATCCCTACTGACAGAAGGATTCTAAAGACTGCTGAGCAGAGGTCTTCTGTCTTTAATCCCCCCAACTGTATATTGATCCAAGGTAATAAAAATGCTTCCAGGATGGCATCTCCATGGGGACTGTGCTCTAATAATCTCACACATACCACCTGGAGATATGCTATATAGATAAAGACATAGATATGCTATATAGATAAAATTCAGCTACCCTTACCCTGATGATTTAGTTTAAGTAGCTAAGACAGTGATGGAAGAGATAGGTTGATTCTCCAGCCCATCCAATGCTCTGGACAGTTCACCTCCAGTTTCCTGTAGAGTGGGACAGGGTGCCATCTGCCCCCATAATCCCTGGATGGCTTATTTCAAATGCTCCTTGAGGTCCTCAGAAAAAGCTGTTTTTAAAAGAAGAGAGAGCTCTCTTTTCTACCCAGGTTTGACCCCCAGTGCCCCTTAAGGATATACTTCAAGGCCAAGTTGCCACCTTGATTCCAAACTTCAACTGCAGTCCAACCTGAACTCACCAAGCTGCGTCCCAGCCCCAGAGGTTTCTGTCTTTGAAACAAAAATAATATTCAATATTTTTCACTCTGTCAATATTTTTACCTTCATCTCCCTCTTGCCACCATGCCCCTGGTTGAGGAGAAAAATAGATTTTTTTTTTTAAGGCCAAACAAAAACAAAACTCGGTCCAGGCTAAGGCCAGCAGATCGTGATGTTCTGGACGGATTTTGCTGCGTGCCAGCAAAGACTGTCAGCAAGATCTACAGGAAACACCTTGCAGAATCCATTGGGAGAAGCAGAGGCCACCGAGAAGTGCAAGGCAGATACACTTTTGGTCTGTGTGACTGGCCTTCTAGGTCAGGGTACAGGAAATGGCTGTGGGATTCCAGGCCTAGGAAGGGCAAACACACAGCTATGGCAGCGGGGGCGGTGGGGGGGAGGGGGTTGCAGATCCCTCTGGTGTTTTCCATTGGGAATTCCTTCGACTTGCATATCTGTTCCCATCTGCCTGTGCATGATCTGTGCTGAGGGGACCCAATAAGAAGGGTCTAGGCGGCTTCCCAAGAGTCTTCTGTTCCAGGGGACAGGCAAGCTGTGTTTTCTGTGAAAGAGGGATGTGCATCGCAGTGGTCACAAATGTGAGGACTTGGGCACCAAAGAAACTAGAGTTGAATCCCAGCTCCAACTTGTACAAGCTATGGACACTCAGGCAAATCATTTAACTCCTCATAGGCTTGAGAGTAGAGATGTCATCAGGTCTGCCTCAGAAGGTTGTTGTGAGGTTGAAGTGAGGCATCCAACCTGAGGAACTAAGCCGAGTGCCGGGCACACAGTAACTTCTCAATAGACAGTGGTGATAATTATGATTTAATGATAGCCCCCCTTTCCCAAGGCAGTGAAGAAGCTAGAGGGTGGTAAGAGAAAGAACAAAGCAGTCCCAAGAAGAGAGAAAAGAAAATGCAAAGTACTAGCTGGGACCCATATGGGGCATTGCAAGCTCACAGCCTGGCTGCCAGCTTCCCTCTTGTGAAATGTCGGCTGCCCCACTTACTCTTGTTCAGGACATTGCAATTTCAGATCAGGTTGAAATGAAGGACATTAGCTGGTATCAGTCCAAGTGGAATGAACACCCCAGAGTAGTGCAAGAGACAGGGAGAGGAGGCATTGCTAGAAATGCTTATACATAATTAAGCCTTTCAAGGTCACATCTCGGTCCCTTTCTACCCAGGGACAAGGGGAGTTGGTTGTGCCCAAAGTGGTCTGTCAGAATGTGTGGGTAACCGTCCCTAACCTTCCACGCAGAGAAGCCATGGGTGTGGGAAGCCAGCCCTGATGTGCAAAGTGAGGATTGAGAGCCATGGAGTTGGCAGGCCTGCTCGAGCCCGGGTCAGCGGCCAGAGCTCGACATTGTTCTGGCCGGAGGAGGGAACAGCCAGAAGCCAGCATTCTGTGGGGAGGCCATGGTAGAGTGAAGGCCAGATGCAGAGCAATTAGGATATGATGGAAACAAGGACTGTTTTCCATGAAATAGGACGTGGGCAGCCCTGCTATGGTGGGCATGCTGGCTAGATGAAGCATCTAGCACCCATCAATCCTCAGGTCAAACAGCAAACCACCATGTGGGTACAAATGAAGTGCCAAGGGCTCCTGTCTACCCCTCTATCTCTGCTGTAACGAAAGTGCCTGTTGGGATCCAGCTGGGCAAAGGGGGCATGTTTCCTTACTCTATCTATTGTTTGGTAGTCATTATGGTAAAAGGACAATTATTCTTTCAGCACCACCAGGAACAGTAAGCTGGGGGCATTCTTTGAACCACCAGAAGTGATCAAGAAAGGAAGGTGCAGATTAGAGAGGGTACCAGTTTTAATGTGCAACACAACTCATGCCTCTCTGGCTTGGGACTGGAGTCAGCATTGGTGGTTGGGGCTGCTAAGGAGTGCCCAGCTGAATTTAGCAGTTCCTTTTTTTTATCACTGTTTCCTCTTCTTCAGTGATACACTTGGCAGGTAGAAACATGCCAGTTTCAGCTAGTGCCTTGTGCCAAGTTCGAGTTCACTATAGACAGTAAGCCAGTCGTCTCTTCCCACCCCTAAGGCTACTTCTGGGGAGGTGGGCAAGTAAAGACTGATTTGCCCCAGAAATACTTGTTTTTTTTCTCCACTTCCCCATCATAGGGACCCCTAATAAGATAGGGAGAGTCTGAATTTCCTTATGTGACTATCTCCCCACAGCTTGGCCAATGGACTCTTTTGCCTCAATACCATTTCCCTCTGCTGGCCCCAGTATGGAATCTGGGAAGGCTCAAACCAGTGTACTGATGAGCCAAACTAGAACTGTGTATGGTTAAAGGAACCATAGGAACTGTGTATGGTAGGGTGATAGACTATTTCCCAGGGCCAGCCCCAGCAAGCCTGCAGTGGGTAGGCAAGAACTCTGGCTGAGTTGGGAACTGTTGGCTCTAGCCACATGGACAACTAAGTCATGAAGTAGCCTTTTGGGCAAGTTACTTCCCATCACTGGGAAGCAAAGAGATTGAATAAAAGTGCTTAAAAGTCTGAGTCCATATGGCCCTGCATCTGGTCAAGAAGGCTCATCTAGACAGGCAGGAAAAGCTTCTTTAAATTCTGGTCCTTCCTTCCTGGGTGGGCACCATTTGGTGAGTGGCTGGCTTGCTGACCTCCTTCTGAGGCTCTCTAACACATCAGCTGACAGATGGTAGAATGTCCCAGAGGCTTGTATCCCTGAAAGATCTCCTGCTTCACATCTACATAAAATAATGTTGCCCTGATAGGCTGTTTGTTCCTAAGTGGACTGTAAGAGCTTTCATTCTTGAGTTTCACCCACTCTAGGCTGGGGCATAGGAGCTAAGTTGGAATCCAGCATTGCTGGTCACTAGCTGGGTAAGCTGGGACAATACACTTCAGTGGTCTAAGCCTCAGTTTCTTTGTCTATTAAAGAGCATTTGTTCGGGGCACCTGAGTGGCTCAGTCAGTTAAGCGTCCACCCTCAGCTTGAGTTATGATCCCAGGGTCCTGGGATGGAGCCCTACATGAAGCCCACTGCTCAGTGGGGAATCTGCTTCTCCCTCTCCCTCTCCCCCTGGCTTGTGCTTTCCCGAGCACTCACTCTCTCTCTTTCTCTCTCTTTCCCAAATGAGTAAATAAAATCTTTAAAAACAACAATGGCAAAAAAAAAAGGGCATTCCTTCATGCATTTAACAAATTAATATGTTTCAAATATGTTCTAGGCAGTGAATAAGCAAATGAGGCCTCTACTCTCTTGAGTGCTTAAATAATGATGTAGAAGACAGACAAAACAATAATCTGATGTCAGGTGCTAGGAGAAGAGGATAGAGAATGGTAGTGGTGGGCAGTGATATTTAAGATAGGGTAGCCAGAGAAACCCTGTCTGGGAAGGTGATAATCAAGCTGACACCTTCATGATGACGAAGAGCCAGCCAATGAAAATCTGAGGACAATACTTTCCAGCGAGAAGGGCAGCAGGTTCAAAGACTGAGATGAGGACAAATTTGGAACCTTGAGCATTCAAGGAACAGCTAGAAGGCCAGTGTGGCCATAGCAGGGCAAGGGGGAGACAGAGGCCACATCCCACAGAGCCTTCTAGAACTTGTTTAAGGAGTTGGGAAGCCACTGAAAGGCTTTGAGGACATTGCTGAAATCTGAATGACATTTTTAAATGGTCATTTTCGCTATTTTTGAGGGAATGGATTGGGGATGGCTGGAGTGAAAGCAAGGGAATTCATAATAGTCATAACCACCCCTTCCCTGCCTACCACCCAAGGTAACTGTAAGGTTCCCATGAGATTCATACTGACACCTAGGAAAGTCCAGAAGCACAGGCAGAGATACGTATCCTCACATGTTTTTAAATCCATTTTTACAAGTAGGAGCTTGTAGAGCCTGGCACCAGCTATTTGGAACTGTGTTCCTGTATGGATTTCAAGGAAACAGGGTAGGGCGGCAGATTCTGCCTGCCTGAGCTACGCAGCTGTCCAGGCCCAGATGAATTCACATATTTAAACTGGGAGCCACGCCTGGCTCTGCTCTCGCTGCTGATGCCGGACAGCAGTAAGCTAATACCCAGCAATGTGGAGAAGCTGACACTCCATGCAGACTTACTCGCTGAATTCCTGGCAAAAGATAGCTCATCTCTCCTGGCCTCACTTTTCAAGGCTGGGAAGGAAAGAGCAAAAGAAATGGAGATTTGTTCACTTAGGGATTTTTTTATTTCAGAGTGGCCCTTTGGACGGATCATGATCAGTCAAGTCCGGGCTCCCCGAGAGAACTCGTCCCAGTGCTCAGAGAAGCAGGGCTTGAAAGCATCAAGGGTTCCAGCGCTTTTCCTTCTGCTGGGCTTTGGGGCACTAGATTGGAAGCCAGAGGTGTGGATTCAAATCCCATCTCTGCCTCTAGGTTTCCTCAAATGTAGTTAAGAGATGGACAGCAACACCAATCAAGGCTGTTGGTAGGGATTGGGTAGGAAAGCCAATGTGAAAACGCCTAGCTGAGTGCCTGGCTTCATTCACTAACTCACTCACTGACTTCTTCCAGGTGATAGGCTTTGGGCTGAAGAGTGGACATCCTGGTGCCTAGTCAATGTTGGCAAAATCTGAAGATGCATAGCTGTATTCTAGCTAAAATGGAATACTATCTAAAATACCAGGAAGTTCACAGAGGAGAATAATTAGCAGGATGACATGTACTGAGTATCAAGTTTAAAAAAAAATATTAACTTCTCAGAAACTCAATTCCCTGTCCTCCCTACAATAGGGACACTGACATCTCCTAAGGCCTCACAGCTGGAACTTGACAAAACAAAGTGTCTTTTTTTTACTGCGGTTCCTGGTCCACACTCTACTTTTTTGTTTCCTGGGACTTTCTCTATGCTTTTTACTTTCTTGTGTTACTTTGTGTGTGTGTGTGTGTGTGTGTGTGTGTGTGTGTGTGTGTGTGTTACTTCTTTTTTACACGAGTAATACAACTTAAGTAGGGAGGGAAAAAAATGGTAAAAAAAAACCCACTATATTTTTTAAAAGATGATTCAAATTACCCAAATTTCCACTATCCAGTTATAACTATGCTTCAAAATCATCTGTTACGTTCCAGACCTTTTCCTATGCTCATATAAACCTGTTATGTTTCTCTCCATAATCTATGATAGAATCATCTAGAACATACTTGTTGGTAATCCTGGGTTTTTTCAATCCCAGTATGGCAGTCCATATAGTCCCGCTCCATTCCTTTGAAATAGCTGTGTTGATTTCAATTGCATAGATACACAACAGTTAGACATTTTTATAAACAACTCTATGATAAACATCCTTGTGTGTTTATGTATATGTACAGATAAATAAAAGTTCACATACATATATACACAAAACATCCATACATATATCTTAGCATACTTGTCTAATTATTTCCTATAGATCTAAAATTATCAACACTTTTAAAACTGTCATTTTTACATTAATTGAATCCAGGTCAGTAGACCCTTCCCACTCATGAGCCAGCTACTTTGGAAATACCTAAGTTTTGCACTGAGCCTCACTAAAGAAGCATTGGGCACAGTTTCCTACAACTCACTCCTACCTCCTCCCCATCCTCCCAGCCACAGCTTCTGTCCCTACCCCACCATGGCCAGCTGGTGATCAAGCCTGAAAGAAATTCTATCTGCCTGAGTCCCATCCCTTTTCTGCCCCATTGGACCCAGGCTGCTATTTCACATTTTTTACAGGATCTGAGTCTGAGTACACATCCCAGGACAGGCAGGGCCAAGAGGAGCCAAGTCTTCTTTTTTTTTTTTTTTTAAGATTTATTTATTTATTTATGATAGACATAGAGAGAAAGAGAGGCAGAGATACAGGAGGAGGGAGAAGCAGGCTCCATGCCGGGAGCCTGACGCAGGACTCGATCCCGGGACTCCAGGATCACGCCCTGGGCCAAAGGCAGGCGCCAAACCGCTGAGCCACCCAGGGATCCCCGGAGCCCAGTCTTCTGTGTCATAAAGTCACTAGTCAAAGCTACCTCCCCAAAACAAGGTCTCTTCCTGCCTCTCTGTGCCCCTTTCTACTCATAAAAGCTCTCACTTTTAATGGGCAGTTTTAGTATGCTGCATGGGTAGGGAGCATCCCTTTTCATCAAAGAGTGAATGCAAACTGCCTTCCCCTCTCTTAGCTTAGTATCAAAGGCATTTGCCTCCAACACTGGTCCTGAAGCAAAGAATGACATCGGAAGGAGAGGAAACAGATCAGAATGTTTCTCATGAAAAGAGCTATAAAAATAACACATTCACCTAATTAAAAGTAACTTTTAATTCTGTATGTGTACAGGGAACCTACACCATACACGCATACCTCTAAGTAATCTGTACTCAGTGATTCTGTTTTCTGTAGCAGCAGGCATCTGCTGTCTCCATGCTTTCAGTCCCTGTATGGCTCAGGAGCTCAAAGATACAACGTGTGATTGTCTTAGATTGTGCCCAGCCCCCCCCCCCGCCCCTAGAAACAACCCAGCTCCTCCGAGGCTGAACAGTGATTTATGCCAATGCTGAAGGAAGACCCAGCGCAGATGGAACTTTTGAGATATGGCACTGTGGTTTAGAGGTATTTCAGGGCTCCCTGACTTTCTAAATGTAGCTCTTCACCTTTCTATGTGGTGACTTCCTAAGGGGTCCCTCCATTGCCTTTATATCCAGAGGTGCCACAAGACCTACCCCTGCAATCACCTTGCTCAAAGGACTATAGGGACAGCAGTTTCCTGGGTATGGAGATGGGGGCTCTGAGGTAGAGTGACTTGCCCAAGATTCCATGGACGATGGAGGGTTTTGTGGTAACTGCAACCCAGGTCTTTTCACTCTGAGTGTACTATTCCCTCCCTGCCCCTGAAAGCCGTGAAGTCTCTCCTGGCCTCAGCTGGTCACCAGCTGCATATCCAGAGCCCAGCCCTCAGGCCCAAGTTCCTCTCTTGGTGACACTTCTTCTTCCCTCCATCTCTTCTTCCTGCTGCTGGTCCCTCAGCTAGTCCCATACTACACTCCTCCACCCCTGGCCAGCTCTGTGCCCATCCTTGGCATCCTGGCTTTTTCTGTGCTGAGATATAGAGGGCCAAGTGCATTCTGGTTTCTCAGATGTTGACTCTCTGGCAAACCCCCAGGTACAAATCTGGCGCATCTATTTAGAAGAGAAGCAGAGGAAACCCACACCGCCCATAGCCCACAATGGGAACACCCCCTCCCTGTATCCCCTATGGCAAGTGCCAGGGGCCCCCCTCCCCGACTACAGGTCCTGCAGAGACCAGGGGAAATCTAGCACAGGTCCTCAAGAGTGGGACAGATGGGCAGTAGGGGCAGAGGACATGGTAGCCCCTCACCCCTTGGAGCCAAAAGTGAGAGCCCAGGAAAGGCCAGGCTACTATTGGCTTCCCACAGTAGTACTCTAGATCCAATCCAGGGGATCAGCTGAGTCCTTACTTTCCCACCATTGTTCTTTTATCTGATTCTAAAAATAATGTGTCACCGTTGTGAAATTTCATTTTCCTGAAAATAGTGCTCAAAATTAAAATCCCCCCAAATCCTGCAACCCAGAGGTAACTAGTACTGATATTTGGTATCTAGATATTCAGACTTTCCTTTAAGCATCTATATATATATTCAAACCTTTTTTTTTTTTTACAAACGGTCTTCTCTTACCCAAAAGTGCAACATGGGAATATTCCCACATCAATATTTAGAGACTATTCCAAGCTATTTTTATGGCTACCCAGTTGTCCACTGGATGAATGCACCATGATTTAAGCAATCCATTTATGACAGGCATTGAGATTAATCAATTGTGTGTGTGTGTATGTAATTATGAACGATGCAGCCGTGGATTCCATTGGTTTATTATTCATTTGAACTAAATCTCTAGGAATGAGATTGCCCGTTAAAGAGTATGCACAATTTTGAGACTTTTGATTCTCGGGGCACACTGTTCCCCAGAGACGCTACACCAATTGCTTTTCCCATCAGCAATCTGTGTAGGTGAGAGACCAAACTCTGTGAGGATGGAAAATACAGATGCCTGCATTCCCCAGTCCACCCAGTCCAGGGACACTATCTGGAAATCCCCAAAGGCATTAGCATTCAACAAACTCAATACTGGCAGTTAGAGAAAGGACAGAGCGGAGGGGCTCCAATAAGTTCCGGGGCCCATATGAGGCTCCCTCTGTCTCCCCAAAGTGTGCCTCTACTGAGTGGGGCATAGGGTGACAAGAGGGACTCCATGGGGCAGTGATGAGATCTGGCCCAGAAATGTAGTCACTGGAAGCTGCCTTCCCTACTAGCTGTGTGACCCTGGGGAAGGGCCTCACCTCTCTGGGCCTCTCTTTTTCCATCTGAGCTGTCTGACATTCTTAATTCTTTAATCTCAGAACCAGCTTTTTAAGACCACAGTGGAGGTCTACACCCCATCTTCTCTCCATTCACTGAGTCATTTGCCTTTGATCTCTCCATTATATCCATTTATATAAACTACCTCCTTGAAGAACCACACCAACTTTTTTGGCTTCTGTTTTTATTAGCATAGCCCTGATGACATCGTAGTGGCTTGCGAGAGAGAGAGAGCAGCTCTTCACTGGAAAGTAAAGGACGTGCTTTTCAAATTCAGCTTTAGCTCAGCATTTGCGAGAGCCCAGGCACTGCTGACATGGCTCCCCCATCTTCCCATCGGCCCTGCATTATAAATGGGGCTCTTCTCATTTGCAGTTGGGAAAACCAAGATTCAGAATTTACATTTCAGTCAAACTTACCCCATGAGTAAAAAGCAGAGTTGAGATTCAATCTCAAGTCTGTTTGACTTCAAGCTCCATCTCTTTCTAAGCTTTCCACTGTCTGTCCAGCCAGCCCTATGGGAGGAGCCTTCATGTTCAAAGACATGGAATTCTCTAATGCAGGGCTGAGAGTTGGAAAAGCATGAAGTCACCTGGATTTCTCAGTTTGGTCATGCTTGGCTCAGGACCGTGAAGCCAATTAACATGTCTCTCCCTATCTTTTATCATCTATAAAATGTGCAGTAAGAGAATTAATTAGCAGTATCTGGCAAAACCTGCTCAGCCTCTTAAAAATCCATACAGTACTTCCCATCCAGTAAGTAAGCAGTAAGTGTCCTTTCCTCCTTCCAAGAACCAGCATCTGCAGCCCCAGATTACAAATAGGTGTGAGCAAGCTTCTGTGATTTCTACCCCGGAACATAACCCAAATCTCCCAGTCCACTCCTACCCTGGTCACAGGTGCTTCCTGGCACCTAGTGGTAGCCAGGTCCTGGTGTTGCAAGGGGCCTGTACCCATCCCTAAGCAAGCATGTTGCAGAATCAAGATGTTCCAATGAAATAGGAGTTAGGAAAAATCTCTGGCTGACTCTGAAGGCTGTCTCTCATCCTAAAAGTTAATAGAGTTAAAAAAAAAAAAAAAGCCAATGACCTGGGTGCCCATTGGTCCCTGATGTCACATCTTGTCCCCAGGCTCAGCTTTTTCAGGTCCCCAGGTAGTGCCAGGGGCTGCAATAGAACAGGTTGGCAGGCAGAGTGGACACACACACATGCACACACACACACAACGGAGAAAGAAGGGAGGACTGGGGAGTAGGCTGTGGTTGTGCTCAGAGGGAATGAGGATGGCCTTGGGCATAGAGCCTCAAAGAGTGCCTGGCCAGAAGGGAGGTCTGATTCCCTGCCCTTGCTAAGCCAGGAGCAACTGCTACCCTGCACCTCATATGAATCAGAAAACGGCACCCCCGCTAGGTGTCAGCAGCCTGCATCACACACCACACCGAAAAATACCTCTAAGGTCCAGTGCTCTTGGGCTTCAGGAAAACAAACAAACAAACAAACAAAAAAAAAAAAAAAACAGTTGATGGGTTTCCAAAGAGGCCATGAAGTAAGATGGGTACCACAGAAAACCCATCAAAGAACTTCTCGTGGGCCCATGGGCAGAAGAGAAAGTCAGGCAAGGCATGGGCTACAAGAGGACTGATACATTGGCTTCTCCAGAATCCTCTTTTTTTGGTTTTCTGAATCTTTGAAAACCAAAGATGTGGTAGGAAATGAGGGCCCTGGAGCATGCTTCCTGCACATCCTCAATAGTCCAACCTGGAACTATGGAGAAGGGAGAGCAGAGCCATAGCAAAGAGGAGACAGGCTGAGCAGCAGCTTCAAGGGTGGGGGCCATGGGTCATTCACCTTTGTGACTTCGGTATCTCTCCCAGTGCTTGGAACATAGTAGATGTTCAATAAATCTTTATTTAAGGAACAGATGTGCCCAGAGCAAATGTATTCTTGGGACCTTTACATGGTCAGGAAAGCCATGTGCCCAGCAGGAGGCAGCCAGGTTGGGAGATGATGGTGATCAAGGCCCATGCTTGGTGGTCACAGGCAACCATGTGGCTGGTGGTTGAAGAAGATAGCAATTGGGACGCAGACTTCTGTGTGTTTAGCCTCCCACATGGGGCCAGGCTGAGCTTGGGAAGGAGGCCACAGGTCCTGCCAACATGGCACCCAGCCCTCTCAGTATCCTGAGATGCCTTCTCTTTAAGCCTCTCCAGCCCTGTGGCCCCAGGATCTACAGCCGGCAGAGAGGCAGCTCCTTGCAGGCGTAACCCAGCACCGGGCCAAGGGGGAGGTCAAGCCTCTTCAAGCCAACACAGATTACTTCCTCTTTCACTGCCTCATTCTCTAGTGGAAAAAATAAGAAAACAAAATTCCCCTGAGCAACCTGAAACCTTGTGACCCCTCTGGCTAAGTGGCAAGCCCCAGCTCCACCTTAGTCCCCTCCACTTTTCTCTGGCTCACCTATGCTTAAGCCCAGAGGCCAGCCTCGGAGGTTATTTATAACTGTCAGAGGAGAAGGAGGCAGGAAATAGGAAATCATGAAGGAGGGGGCCAGGAGGAGTAGCAGGGGCCAAGTGACCCCGCTGGCTTGGATCCTCTGCCTGCCTGGCCCGTGGCGTCAGTGCCCCATGACAGGGCTTCTTCCCCAGCTCACGCTCCTCCTGGCCCCAGAGCCCTGCCTCCTTCTCTCTGGCCAGCCACTTCTTCCTCAGGCCCAGGTGGAAGCAGTTTCATCCTGAGGCTTCTCTTCAGTCTGGCCACAGTCACATGAGCTTTTCCAGCTGGAGTTAAGGGCACAGGAGCTGGGGGTGGGATAGGGACCACCCAACCTTTTACCTCCACCAGCCCCACCCTGCTCTCTTTCCTTCCGTTTTTTGTTTAAATACCTTGAAAGCTAGAGTATGAATAGTCAAGACTTGGGACCAAGAGGCCTTAGAGTCCTCCAGAATTACATAGCTAGAAGGAGCAGAGCCCAGCCTGGGGCCCTATCTCTTGGGGGCTCCAACCCCTTTCTCTGTGTCTCCATGCTGTCCTTCAGAACCTCAGCTAGCCAAGACTCTTCTGGTACAAATATGAACATACTTTATGGGCTGCATAGGCTAGGAGTGTCCATACTTGCATACCCAGAGCCATGAACTAGGAGACGGAATTCCAGTTGGCTACCTCAGATCCTGTGTAGACTGAGGCATAATATTCAGCATTGAGTTCATGCACCAAAACATTCCAAGTGACTGCTGAATTTGCAGTGCCACTAAACTTCCAGACAATTTTGGATTAAGTTAGGTTATTCTTGTTTTGTTTTGTCTCGTTTATTTCTTACTTTGTTTTAATACATCATCCTCAACTCAGTGATTCTCTAAGACAAGTGTTCTGAATTGGGTGGATAGGAAGTGATTATAGATGGCCTTCAGGAAGGTGTCAGAAACTCTAGAATTTGTACGTATAGCTTTAATTAGATTCTCAGAGATGCTCCATCCATGAACTGATTAAGATGCTCATCTAAGAGAAGCATAGACCAGAGAGGTGAGAGTTCAAGCTAAGACCAGTGGGGGATCAGGGGTGGGTATATCCCCTCGCTACCTTCTTTCCACAATACTTGTCCCCTAGACTCTCATGTCTTAAATATGTCACATTCACACCAGCCACAGTTCCCTTCCATCAAGTTTCTAATGGTATCAATAGGATACTAGGATTTTAAAAATCTGGCATGTGCTCAGAACTGAGCCAAGGAAGATTGTAACACAAGTCATGAACAGAGGCTGGATCCTTAAATCTAGCCAGTGTTTGGCCTTTATTAAAGGTCACTCCTCCCTTCTTCCTTTTTCTTCCAGCCCCTATAAAGTGCCCACTCACTGATGAAGCCATTCTGTTCAGCAGCCCAAGATGAGCATCTTCCCTATGCAATGCAGATAGTATCTCTTACTTTCTTCTTCCCTCCTCAGCATAGTACAGGCAAATGGAAAAAAGTAATTTTGAAGAATCTTCATGTGAGCAGTGTCTTACCAGTGGGACTTAAAGACATTTCTGGGAAAAAACTTGATCAGGGAAACCCTGGATTAAACAGAACTAAACAGGTTACTGTGCAGCAGGACTTCTCAGAGTCTTTACTATGCTAATGGTCATTGTGCATCTCCAAGAAGGAAATACAATAAACAGCTTTCCTAAGTGTGTTGGCTGAATGAACATTTCTTAGGACTGGTGTTTGAAAGATCACACCCTGGGAAACACTGCTTTAGGCTTTCCCACAGTACATGGAAATCTTCCTTGCCCCTATCCTCACAACTCACCTGATAAATTACAAGAGGTGGTGGTGCTAAATTTCTGCCAGGAAAGCAACCTCAATTCTTCCAAGCCAGACAACGAGGTAGCCTTCAGGAAGGACCCAGGAACTCGGAATTGGAGAATGGATAAAAAGTCTCAAGACAGATTTGGAGGTTCCTGTCTTAAGGCTCCAAGGAACTATAATCTGCAAAGTGTTGTAGAGAACACCAAAGTCATGATAATAGAACAAAAGGAAGTAATTCCTATCTTTCTAGCCTGGTGGGATAGCAGGCAACAAGCAAACTGAATTTGTCTTTCCTGACATTCTAATTGCCTGTTGTTCACCTGGCCCAAAATAAAAGACATTGGCCTCAAGACAGCAAAAGCAGACAAATAAAAGTAACACAGATCTCCAGCCTGTAGGAAGACCCAAGTAACCTTAATCTGAAGTTCTTTTTATATGACCCATTTTCAGTATTTGTTTATTTCTGTACTTTACCTGCATTTATTGAGCACCTACTAGCTGGGATGGCCTGTGGTCAGGAATGCCCATCAATTTCCAGGCAACAAGGCTATTTTTAGTTTTCTGGTGTCTATTTAAAGAGCACTAATCCTCTCAGCATCTCCCTCCTGCAATTAGACTCATAACCATTTTCCAACCTGGTACACTGACCTCGCCCAACTGAGAAGGCAAAATGGACAAGTGTTCTTCCCACACTGTTGCATAGGGCCAGGAATTTGGCCTTTGAGGGTTCGGGCAGCCTGAGAATCAACCAAGCCAGAGGAGATGTGCCTGCTTTGCCCGGACCCTTCAATCAGTGCTGGAGTCCAGAGCCTCCTTTGCTGGTTCTTACTGACAGCACAGTGAGGCAGAAAGTACTAGGAAGTCAGGAGGGGTATGATACAGGCAGCAAAGTGAGACAGTAAGGGAAGACCCTGGACCAGGGAACAGATGTACCAGCCCAAATACCAACTTTGCCATTGCATGGCTGGCTGACTTTGGGCATAATTTGTAATTAAGAGCTTGGACTCAAGTCTAGCATCCTGGACTCAAATCCTGGCTTCATCATGTACTAGCTGCATTTTAGGCAACTTACATAGCCTCTCTCAGCCTTTTTTCCCATGGTGACAATAATGATAATAATTCCTAATGTGTAGGTTTGTAGATAATAGTAAATATATATGTATATGAAGTTCTTAGAATAGCTGTCAATAGATATTAACTGCTTTAATATTTAATTCCTCTGAGGCCAGGTTTCTTCATTAGCAAAATAGAAATCAGAGTGCCTTCTCATTGGGTGATTATGAGAGTCTAAGGAGATAATGCATGGAAAGGTCATGCAACATGACTCCATAAATGTTAAATATTACCAAATGTTATTATTTTTATTCTCTTTCCAGCTCCATCTCGTAGGCCAAACTACCTCTTTGGATCTTAGTTTCCCCATCTGTCAAGTGAGAGCACTAGATCACATGGATCCTACAATATCAGAGCACAGGGGTTCCCTGCACTGGGACCTACATGGCCTGAAAGTCACTTGCCACAAAGCTGAGTCAGGAGCCTCAGAGCCTTGATTGGCCCAGTACACCTGCATTTTCCCCACGTTTTTGTGCACAGCTCATTAAACAACTGGAAGGAGAAAAAAGATGCCTTGCATTTGCATGCATTCTCTTGACCTGCACCGTCCTATTCATGTGGTGGCCATTAACCAGAGGGGGCTGTTAAGCATTTGAAATGTGACTAGTCCAAACGTAGATGTGCCTAGAGTGTAAAATACATACTGAATTTCAAAAACTTATTAAAACCTTACTAATAATTTTGTAATTGACTACATGTTGAAATGATATCTTGGATAATATTGGGTTAAGATAGTATTAAAATTAAATTAACCTATTTCCCCCCCTTTTTTTAATGTAGCCATGAGAAAATTTAAGATTACATACATTGCCTGTGTTTGCAGCTCTCAATATTATTTGTCTTGGTCAGTGCTAGTCTAGCCTTGGCCTTTCTGTCCCCCTGCTTAGGAATCTCCCAATAAGAAACTCTTCTCCAAGGGATATAGAAGGAATTTGAACTATTTGGGGTTAACTTTTTTAAACAAAATAAAACACAGATGTTGACTATCCAGGTGGGGCATTAAATTTTAAGAGCCTCCAGGAATCTACTCTGGCTTAAAGGGGCCCTGAATAAATAAAATCCATCAAGCCAAAGCATCCCATGGTGTTAGCACACTCATGAACACCTGAGGTTTGACATCTGCACTCTGGTTGCCCCAGCCATCTCTTGTCTTCTCTATCTGAAAAGTATGACTAATGGCTTGGGTTTCATTTTCCAAGACAATTACCACTGTTTAGCATGCTATCCTAGCAGCTTAAGACAGCTTTTTCTTATGGAGCCGTTCTGTGCTTAACATGTGAAAACTGATTTCTTTTGTCTTTGTCTGTCTCTCTCTCTCTCTCTCTCTGATACACACAAGAGCTAAGTACACAATTGCTTGGGAAGGCTGGAATGAGATCTTTCTCAAATGTCATTCAAGATACTTTTATTTCATGCCTACTGTGCATCAGGCAATGATCTGGTAAGATGTGACTCTCTGGATTACAGCTGGCTCACCATCTAGGGGGAGGCACCAAGTAGTAATAATATGATGACCGACATTAATCAAAACCCTCACTACATGCCAGGCAGAGGGCCAAGCCTACAACTCCCATTATCTCCATGAATTCTCCTACAACGCTAGGAGATTAAGAGTACTGTTATGGTGTAGTCCATTTTATAGATAAGAAAAATGAGGCTTAGAAAGATTGACTTGCCTGGGATATACAGCTAGCTACTGATGGAGCCAGAGTTTGAACCAGGCAGTCTTAACTCCAGAACCTGTGCTCTGAACCTTCTCAGGAACTGTGGAAAGTGCAATAACAAACAGAAGCAGTATTCTCTGGTAAAACAGAGAACAAGGTACATCATTTTGCCTGAAAAACCAGTTGGTCTTATTTGCCAGAGACCCTAGAGCCTGAAAGAAATTCAGACCATCTAGACTCAGGGTCACAAAACTGGTAAGTCACAGGGCTGCATCTGGCCCAACGACATGTTTTGTCTGGCCCACACACATATGCGTGTTTCTCATTAACTGTGCCAAAGATTTAAAACTCAAAAGATTTCACATTAAAATTTTGGATATCGAGCTTTTCCTTTAAAAAACGGAAATCTGGTAATACTACTAGGCTCACATTCTGAGAGACTGGAGCTGAGTACTAGCTGTCCCCTTAAGAAAGTACATGGATGCTTCAGCTCACCACAGTTGCTACCATGCTCTGGTGCCTCCCCCACTGCAAGGCCAAAGGTGAGCTGCTACTTAACATCACATTTGCCTATTGTTCTGTTATTTATCTTAGAATAAAGAAATACTTTTAGTACCCATTGATCCTTGCACAGTGGGAAAACAAGAGACAAGGTAACCACATATGTGTATATTTGGTAGAACCGAGTAATGTTTCCAATGTTTCATAGGCAAACATCCAGCTTCTATGACTGGCCTCTTTAGGCATTAGGGTTTGTGCTCTAACCTAAGTGAAAGGTAAGAAAACCCAGGCCAAGAGAGAATCAGGCAAAGAACAAACTGGAACTCACATCTACACTTGACTATTTCAGGTGCAGGTTTTTTGCACTGTACTCATTTGCTCAGAAACGTACCCTGAGAATAATATGAATAATATGGATTCTCTTGCATCTCTCAGCCCTTCTGGTAAACATTTGTATCAAGAAGCTACAATCATGGGAACTTGAGGGTTTCTGTCCTATTGTCAGAGAGGGGAGTCGATTGCAATTGCCCACGAGGGCACATGTTTGATCTGTGGGTTCCAAATCTCCCTTTTCATTCATGTGAACTAGGTTCCAGCAGATCACACACATTTTTAATCACAGGTCTTCATGTTAGCCAGGCTTTCACAAGAGAAGTCTTCTCAGCTACATAGGTTTGAGCCAAGCCTTTAGCCAAATTTCCTGGAGCAAGGGACTGCTCAGATAGACTATGGATCTGGAAGACCTTGTTTTGATGAATATTGAGTCTAAATCCCGCCTCTTATCCATCAGCTTCAGTGGTGGTGTTAATGGGGATCAGAAGAATTTTTACCACGCTCTCCAGACATCAATGACAGACACCAAAGTGACCTTAATTTTAAATTCTAGCCATCAACTAGGTCTGCGAGGTTGCTATCTGTTTGGCAAATCAGCTCTTCTCCAACAGGAAGTTTGGTGGTCAAATATGTCATCCGATAAAGTATGTCCGCTCATTAGTGGTTTTGTTCAATTGAAGCCCTCATCCACTTTTACAACCACAGAGATCCTAGCTCTTATCTTAATAGACATATTTCTAAAGAAGTTACCTTCTAAAAGGTGTTGTTGATAGATGTAGGTACTCAATTATTCAGCTAGACTAGAGAGCCCCTTTGAAGAGAACTTGACATATAGTAAGTATTCAGGAAAATACTGTTACTAGAAGTATATGTGAAAAAGATGCATATATACCACATAGAGCCAGTACTGCTCTTTTACAGATAAAAGCCTGAAATCCAGAGAAGTTGACATCACTAGGGTGTTTCCAAAACCAGATGGTGACCCAATTCTAGAACTCAAGTGTCCTGACTCTAAGCCATTGCTCACTCCTGTACTCTGTGCATCTCCTAACCCCAGCATAGACAGGGGTAGATGGGGACAGGGAATATGGACTCGACATCCAAGTTCAGTGTCACTGATCCATTTCCCAGGCCCTCCCCAGCATCTTCCACCTGTGCCTGTCAGAGTCTAGGAATATAGAACTTGGCCTCCTAGTTCCACGTGTGGGCTGTGTGACTGAGCTCTGGAATCATACTAGTTCTCACTCTCCACATCTGTTTAACGAGAACAGTGACTCTCCCCATCCTGCTTTTCTCTGGGGGATGTTGTAATTCTCAAATAAGATCAAGTGGACTTAAGACTCTAGAGAACTTGGTTATTGGTTTCAGTGTTTTATGGGAGGCAGTGTGGTTAAGTGGGAAAACATTAGACTGAGGGACAGGGGTCAAACAGCCATGATTTTGAAACTTAGCCCCTCTTTATGTGGCCCAAACATCACATCTCTCCAAGCCCCATTTTCCTAACCAAAAATAAAGTGAGAATACTCATTCTGCCATATAATGTAACAGCATAACTAAAAGCTAATATTTCTTGAACTTTCAGTATGTGGTAGACTCCGTGCTAGACATTTTCCTTGAGTTTTTTCACTTATTCACTAACCCCATGTGGTACTATTATTTCCCCTCATTTTGCAGATGAGCAAACTTAGGCCAGAGAATTTACCCAAGCTCATGAATGGCAGAGCTCACAAGAGCTACTATGTTTCCAAATTTCAAAGGCTATGAGTCTATTCATGATGATCAAGACCAGGTTAAATGGAAATCCCTCCTAACTCATGAACCATAAGCACTTCAGCCAAACACTGGTGATCCATTAGGTCATGAAACCATGTCCTCATGAGGTCTGACCCAGGTCGTAAGGCTTGCCTTCCCATGCCTTGATCTGGGGGATTGAAGGAGCCCTGAATTTCTGAATGAAACAGCCCTTCTCTATGGGCAACTGGGCTGTCAGATGCCTGGTGCCCCCATTTGAGAGGGACGGGGGTAATTGCCATGTAATATTTAAGGTCTCTGGTTCTAGAATAGCTGTGCTCTGCTCAGGACTTCCCCCCTTCCTTCCCCACCACCCCACCCCCCCCATCCATCCCCTGTCATTCAAGGGGACTCTGTTTTTCCACTGGCTGAACTTTACCTTGGGCTCTCTGAGGCCAAATCTCACAGCTTTCCTTCCCTTCCCCACCCCCACAAAAAGCCAGGTGGCCAAAGGCCTGGGAATACTTAGCATCTCTCCTCTCTGCCCTGAATGCCACTGTTAGGTGATAAGATTTACGTGAACATAAATCAGAACTGGGTGTTGGGCAGCACGGACCATTCCTTCTGTGGCAGCCAAACCGTCCCAGGCTCGCAGATGGCTATAAATGAATCAGGAAATGTTCTCTAGGCCCCCCTCCCTTCTCTAGACACTAATTTTTTAGCAATCAGGCAAAAACTCTTCTGAGTTCCAATACAGCTGGGACGGACACCTTGTGACCTCCTGTCAAATGCTATTTAGTGAATCCCTTTAGCTAGGATCAGTACATACTTGTCTACTCCAGCCCATCAGAGATTAACACAGGAAATCAAACCCCTGAACCCACATCACCTGCTCTGGAAGGGTATGAAGCTTAACCAGGACATATTGGCTACCTGCTAGCTCTACAAGCCTGTTCTTAGTCCTGTGGGTAAACAGGGAGATGGCAAGAGTAGTGAATGCGTGGACCTGCTTACATGGAGAAGGGATGGTAAACTGGTATAAAACTAAATGACTCTAAGAGGAGTGAAGAACAGTTATCTACCAAGGGTCTATAAGCTATTTTTAGCACTTCAGTAGGCCAACCCAAATCATATAATAAACCATCCAGTCAGTCACCCATGAGAAAGCTTATCAGGCTTAATAAGACACCAAGTTTCATTGCTTTTGACTGCAGTTAGTTTGTGTATTAGCTGATTATGTCAGGAAAAAAATGGCTATTATCAGCCATTATAATTATATTTTAACCGGTTTTCATGGAAAAATCATTGACATACAAAATGTGGCAGGTAATTTTTCCCAGCATTGAGAGAATTAGTAAAAATCATCCTTAGCATTGAAAAGGCTGGTTCAGTGGAAGGAGCACCCGGATAGAGATTAGAAATAGGGTTTGAGGCTTGGTTTCATTAGAACCACACAGCAATAAAATTGGGGGCAGCAGGGGAGGCCAGAGCTGGAGAGGCTGGCTATGGAAGAACATCAAAGAGAAGCATAATAAAATAAAATAAATTTAAAAAAATTAAAAAGTATTTTTAACAGCAGATAATCTTAAAAAAAGAGAGAGAGAAGCATATTGAGTGGAACCCTGGCTGTAGAGAGTCAAAAAACTAATGTAGAGGAGGTTCCAAAAGATGTTCCTGGGCTATAGAGTCATAGCCCTTGGTCTATGCTGATTTGGATTACAAATTTTGGATGGATTAAGCAAGTTTAGATTCTATTTCTTAGAGGTGTGATCTTGGACAAACAATTTTACCCTCTAGCCTCAGCTCACTCACCAGGAAGCTGGGATGGGCCATGTCTACTTCACAAGGTGCAAGGATTTTCTTACAGTGCCTGGAGTACAGTAAATACACCTCAGGGAAAGGTGGTTATCATTTTGAGTGATCCCCTGGTGGAGTGGTATTTAGAAATCTCCAGCTTTTTTCTCTGGGAGTATGAATGGAGTATTATGGCCAGAATATGCGACTGGACTTATCAAGTAATGCAGACAGTAGAGCAGGTACCTTCCCTCTCAGAGGGTTTAGATGGTCCCTCTGGGTGGTATACAGCCCTTAGATCTTTTCCAGCCCAAGAATGACTCACTCTGGGAATTTTCCATGCAGCTTTGGATAATTTGGTTTTTACTAAAGATAGTGTTTTTAAACGTGTTCAAAATTTGAGCAAGGTGTGACTATTCTTCTATGCCAGTGCCAGGGAGTGCATGGGGAAATGGGACCAAATGAGACCTGGAGAATGGGAAGTTGATGAGGGTGTTCAAAACCCAGGGGACAGCATGGGCCAAGATCCAGACAGAGAATCTGAACAGCAGGAGCTGGAAGAGCCAGTGATGAGAGGATGATGAAGACGGAGGCAGGGGTCAGACTGGTCCTCATTAGAGCCATTTTATGACACTTCATCCCAAGAGTTCAATGAAGGGTTTTTTTTTTTTAATCAGGAGAGTGGAATTGTCTGTCAAACCAGACCTTTTAGTTGCTTTAGTTCCTCCAGTTCCTTTTAGTTCCCATAATGACTCTGGCATCTTCCTTGGCTAGAAACCACTGTGCTTTCCCCTCCACAGTCCATCTCCAGTCCCCATGGCCTCCCACCATTCCCTCCAAGCATGATCCAAATGCAATAGCAAGGGTAGTAGGGAAACAAAGGGATAAGTCCCCTCACTGTCACTATGAGTCTGGCTAGGACCAGTCAAGAAGGGGATATCTTTAAGTCAGCAAATAAAACCCTGCACACATGTCTTCAACCCTGCAGCTCAGCCTAAACCTGAGCTTACAACAAAACCCCAAAGTCAAGCAACTTAATCCAATGAATGGCCCCCTGCTTATTATGAAAGCAAAAATATAAAACCATCTACAACTGAATGACTCCCAAACTGCATCAAGTTAAGAGCCATGGCTTTCCTGGAATGTAAGCCTCTCCCTCCCTATAAAAATACTCCTGTCAGCTTGGTCTAAGTGGCCTTAATTTTGCTCCCTTCCAGAGGGACAAAAGGATAAGCAACAAGAAAAAAAAACATAGAAAATCAGTAAAAATTATAAGCTGTTTTTCCATTTGAGAAAGGCATGTAAGTCTCTCCAGGACAGGACTATAATACTCCCTCCATTCCTTCATGTTGCACATCCAAAAACAACTATGTGAACAAAGCCACTCTGGAGGGCAAACTAGCAGGTGCTGTTAAAATTTAAAATACACCTACCTGTGTCCAGGAATTCCAGTTGTATATTTGCTATAAAGAAATATTAGCACACAAGAACCAGAGAAGTAGACAACTATTTTTTGCAGTGCTCTTTGTAAACATGAAAAGCTGTTAGAATCCTAGACATCTATCAGTAGGGAAATACATTCTACATACATTCTATACTTACAGGGATATATAGTATAGTAATGTAATAGTATAGAGTAGTATATAATATACCATATTACATAATATATGGTAATTAACATCTAATATAGTAGTTGAGTATATTTTAGAGCCAGCTCACTGGGGTTTAAATATAGGCTCTGCTGTAATCCTGACAAAATTATCTGATTTTTCTAAGCCTCAATTTCCTCATCTGTAAAGTGGGAATGACAGGAGCATGCTTGCCTCAGAGGACTGTTTAGAGAATTAAATGAATTAATGCATGTTAACTATTTAGAATAGTGCCTGGCACATAATAACCACTCTCTACCTGTTAGCTTTTTATTTTTTAAAAGATTTTATTTATTTATTCATGAAAGACACAGAGAGAGAGGCAGAGACATAGGTAGAGGAAGGAGAAGCAGACTCCATGCAAGGAGCCCAATGTGGGGCTCGATCCCAAGACCCTGGGATCATGCCCTGAGCTGAAGGCAGGCGCTCAACTGCTGAGCCACCCAGGCCTCCCTACCTGTTTGCTTTTTAAAATATAATCCCATGGAACACTATACATAGGATGAAGTATATATGTGTATTAACTGGGAACAAGCCCTAATACATGTTGTTCAATTACAAAAAGCAAAATGCTATATGTGGTATTCCACTATTTATGGTATTCTATCATTCATGTATTAAGGGAAAAACTACTATAAATTTCTCTTGGGTACCTATATATATAAATGCATAGGGAGGAAAGGATCTGGAGAAGAATCTAGAATTAGAGGAAGTGCTCAAAACAAAGGTTAGCCTTATCTAATTTTAGATAGATAGATGATAGATAAATAGGTAGATAGATGGATAGATACACATGTACACATAGTTACATACACACATGGATGTCGAATGTATTCATAAGATAACTTTTGATTTTTAAAATGTGGAGAAAACTTAAGGGCCACGGTGTTGCAAGTTATTATTCCCCTTTTATAAAAGAGGAAACCAAAGCTTAAAGACATCCAATAATATGCCTAAGTGCGCACCGCCAACAAGCCCCAGAGGAAGGATTTAAGCCTAGCTCTGCCCACCCCACGACCTTTCCACCACCCCACACTGCCTCAAGGCTGGCCACCCAGGAGTTGATGATAACAAAAGCTAGAAGAGTTCTCCTTGTCCATACTGGCTGGAATGGTAAAAGCCAAATGCAATGGAGAATTGTGTTGTTGTTTTTGTTTTTAATTAATGAACCTGTTGGAATGTGCCATTCAGCAGTGGAGCTGAATGGTTCCTGCTGTTCCTGCAAAACAAACAAAAGTCCCTCCACCCAAGCCACTTCTGTGGCCACTTTTCTAGCCTTATCTATCCAGGGATTGTGAAAGGGACACAGAACTGTGGGAGAGGCACCTTCTCCAGCTAGCCAGGACCCAGTCTCTGATCTTCCTGCCACCACACCAGCCATCTACATAGAGTGGGCATCTTGCCCTGGGCAGCCCCAACTCATCCCCATCAAGAAGGGGAAGAGTCTTGAAGCCCATGATGTCTTGTCTCCATTAGCTTTACTTCTCCCTGGATCTCAGTGTGATAATTTAAGTCATTGTTTATTTTGACCTGGTGGTTTTGAGAATCTCTTTCAGTTCTAATAGCCAAAGAACATTAGAAATTTTCCTTTTTCTCTATTTATGTCCTAAACTAATAATAATTTTTCCCTTCCATAATATGGTATTTACTTAAAACCTCAGGTCATTTTGGCTCTTTTCATATTTTTAACAAAAACTTTCCCAAATCAATAAGTAAAGCCTTCTTCGAATGTTAACCCTCCATTCCCTTTCAGTCCAAGGAAGGGTTGTTTTCCTTAGAATATTAAGGGTAAATGAAAGTCAAAAAGGTTTTGAAGAATTGCCTAGCTAAGAATGAATTCGCCTTACCATTTAGTAGCTGGGTGACCTTGGGCAAGCACAACCTTTCCTAGACTTGATGTTTTCCATCTGAAAAAAAATCGTTGTGATACCTACTCTTAAGGTTGCTGGGTGGATGAAGGACATGGAATTTATGAAGTACTTGCACCCAGTAGGAGTCTGAGAGGTGTCCCTTCCCTCCTTTGTAGAGCAGCTCTCCTCTTTCTGTGGTTCCCAAGATCCGGACAGCCTGGGTCCTCTCTGAAGTCCGATCCTTTTTATTTTCCTTCAGTCACAAAGCCCAGTGTGGATGTGTGTGTGTGTGTGTGTGTGTGTGTGTGTGTGTGTGTGTGTGTGTGAGAGAGAGAGAGAGAGAGAGAGAGTCAGACAGACAGAGACAGAGAGAGACAGAGAGACAGAGAATGGGTCTGGCTTCTTTGAAAATGGCTTCTTTGCTAAAACCACAACCTCAGATCTGATACCAAAAGAATCTGCTGGCACTGGTCCCTGTCAAAACAATTCGGAGATATCCAAGGACTGTCCTCCAGGGCTGGCAGTGGGCCCCCAAGCTGAGCCTCACTCGTGAATTCCCAAGAGGCTCTGGAGTCAGGCCCCCAACACTCCATGGCACAGCCCCATTCCTCCATGCAAAGGAGGCTGGAGAGAAGGGCTTGGCATTCTAAAGCAAAATTCTCTCTCTCTGCTGCCTGCCTCCTGAAGAAACCACACAACCACACACACACACACACACACACACACACACACCAATTTTCAGAAAGCTCTTGGCACTGCCTACCCCTTCCTGAGCTGGACAGAGCTGCTGGAGCAGGATCTGCCCAGCCAAGGCTGCCTTCTTCATTCCCAGCCCCCTCCCTTCCCTCCAGAGTCAAGGTTTTGTCAGGAGTTTCAGGGGTGCTGACTGGTGGGGAGGGGGTCAGAGATATCCTGGCTGCTGCCAAGTCCTTTTCTTTCCCCCACAGTATGTTTTATAAGCCGGCATGTAGTTTATTCTTCTCCTAAACACTTCACTAGGGTGCAAGGCCTGGAGTTGCCATAGAAACACCTTTTAACTCCTCCCCACCCAGAAAGCAGTGCCAATCCCCAGGGCTTGGGAAGGGGGCGGGGGAGAAAGGCAAAAAGAGACACCTGTGGATGAGGAGAAAGGAGAGGGAAGGTGATGGGGGTTCTTTAGACAAGGCCAAGTCGGGCATACAGTGCTTTGCCCAGCAACATGGCACTCCGCCATGAAGAGAAAACAGCCAGGAAGGTCTGGGAAGAGGAAGCGGGTGGTCTGGCTTGAGCACCTTTAATGGGCTACAGCATTGATTGCTGGGGTCATAAGGGTCAAGGAGAATGGGGAGCTCCTACACATTTCTTTCAGCGTGATGGCAGGCAGAGCTTCAACCCAGACTGGAAAGGAGAAAGGCTATATGAGCAAGGAAAACTGGGTGCCACCTACTGGACACTAGCAGGGTACTGTAAGGCAGCGGAGGTCAACAAGCAAGCAGCCCACATCCACACCTCCCATTTTTAAAAGCATTATCTCATCCCTACCACTAGTGCAGTGCACCAAACCCAGGCAGAACAGTTCTGGATTGGTGCCAGTGTATCGAAGATTTTTGTTTGTTTCTTTTTTATTTTTGCTACCACAATGTTCTGGTCTATGGGTACTTCCCAGTAACTTAGCTTTCCTCTGGGCAGTTTATTGAGGGCAGGGATTTGTTAAATAAATCCAGAGAAATTACAAGAAACTTTCTGCATCAGCCCAGACCCACAGCAGGAAACCTGAGTCGACCAGTGCAACCCATTAAAAGCAGGGTCTCCTTGCTGCTGTTTCCACTGTTCTCTGGTGAACTTGCAGGGTGAAAACCCAAAAGCCAAGGGCAAGGGGGAGTCATGAGGTCTCACTCTCCCCACACACCAAAAACTCTGAGCAAACACCCCCAAGCCATTGTCAAGCAGAAGAGGGTACCCTGAGTCCACCTGTCAGCCTCCTGACCTCCTCACTGAGCAAAACCAGAGCCCAGCGGCAGCAGCAGCTCCCAACACTATTCAGGTGGGAATGTCACCAATGGGGTAAGGAGGAACAAGCCAAGTAGAATTTGGGTGGGAGCAGTCAAAGAAGGAAGAAAACCTTCCAGGCCTCAGGCAGCCCAAAAGAATCCTTTAGGCAATCCACAAACCAAAGGGCCAGCTGGATTCCCCTGGGGAGAGGGAAGGGTATACAACATGGGCCCCAGGAAACCTCTAACAAGGGTGACCCCAGGTCACATAAACACCCATGCTTGCCAACTGGACTGACCTTCTGGTCACCACAGCCACCTCCCTGACTTCTCCTAGGCTCAGCAGGGCCCACCAGCAGCGCCCCTCCCAACTTCAGCTGCCTTCCCTGCCAGGCTCCTGTCTCCTCCCCCTCCCCTGCAGCACACTTGTGGAGGCCCTCACCCAGGACCCAGTGGAAAATTTTCCTTCTTCTTTATGACTTAAAACACACACGCTCCATTCTTCACCTCTGAATCGACACAGGCAGAAGAGGGCAGCTAGACTGTGCCCCACCCCACCCCAGCCCGAGTACACACACACACACACACACACACACACACACACACACCCCGCAGCAGGGGCCACTGGACTTGCATGCTTTATGAGCTGGAAAGGAGAGAAGAGATGTTTTCCAGCTGCTACTCCACCTCTGGCCATCCAAACACAAGTGTCCCAAACACTCCCCAACAAGTTCTCCCAGGACACTTGTGAGGCCCTGGATTAAAACTGGTTCTACTTCTTACTGAGTCTCTAATCAAGACACAAAGTCCAGTTTGGAATTGTCACCATGATGCGATCCTTGGCATCTTTGTTCTTTTGGTGACAAATCTGTTTTCCACTGCTCATTCTCCCCCTCCCCACATGCATTCAAGCAAAAAAAAAAGAAAAAAAAAATAACCTTCCTGTGAATTCTCACAGCTATGTGATAAGTGATCCCTCACACACGCCACCTCCTGCTTGCTATCAACACTCTCAAATACAGTTCCTCCGGGAAAGGGTCAACCCACAGCTTTCTTCTCATTTTTCCCCTTAAATCCACTCAAACTTGGCAGTCTAAGAAGCTCATTTAGCCTTTGCCTGGGAAGTAGGAGGCTGGGTTGGGTGTCAATGAAAAGAATAAACTAAATGGGTGCAGGAGAAAATGCAAACTCAGAAAACTTCAAGATTCTCCTGCAACTTTGTGCACATGGCTGGCAACTTTTTTTAAACTATTGAACAACTCAGTACTTCAGTTAGTTGGCATTCCAAGTTTTAGGAAAGCCCTCCCACCCTTCTCCCCCAGCTCTTCTCTCTTGAGAGTGAAAAGGGAAATTTTCCAGATGTCAAAAGGACCAATAGGGGCCTCACGCCCTAAAATGAGAGCAAAGGTTGCAAGGGGTTCACTTACCACCGTAGGTTTTCTCTGCAGGGCATCTGCCCCTTCATCTATGCCAGACCCTCTGACTGAAGAAACTGAGTTTCTCCCCCCTGCCCCCATCCCAAGCTCAGTCAGAAAAAAGGAACGGGACTCGCTACGCCCTCCGGAGCTGCACCCCAGTCTGGGCTGCAGCGCAAGGGCACCGCAAAAGCGGGCACCGCAGGGGCTCTGGCCGGGACACCCGGAGCGCTTACCGATGTCAGAGTTGCAGAAGGCGTCCTGGGGGTGGCTGGGCGAGCATGTGCACGCCTCGGCGCCCCAGTGCCCCAGGCTCCAGCTGCCCAGAAGCACCACTAGCCCGAGCCAGGGAGTCATTGCCGCTGTGGCTGCTGAGGCTGCTGCTCGCCTCTCCAAAGTTGTCGCGCGCGCCGCTGGAGGGGCCGCTGCAGCCCGAGCTCGCCTGCCCGGGCTTGCGGGGCAACTTTGGCTTCGGCGCGCTGCCCTCGGGGTGCCCAGTGGGGAGGGATGGGGCGCAGCGAGGCTGTCTCGGCGCTGGCGCACGACTCTGCGGGCCGGCGGTCTCTCCCGGGGAAGGAGCGGGAGCCGGGGCGGAGCAGGAGCAGCAGGAGGAGGAGAAGCCGTCTGAGCGCCCGCCCGCTGCCCGCTCTGCGCCGCTGCCCGGCGGCCGAGAGATATAGTGCGGGTCCCCCCGGGCAACTCCTCTCGGGCACTCGGGGCCCGCCCCCTGCGACCAATGGCAGAGCCGCATTACCTCATCGGCCCTCCAGAGGGGCGGGGCCGGGGGCGCGGGCCGACGGGGCGGGGCGGCCCCCGGACCGTTCAGATCCTTATAGGGAATAATACGGCTGTGGGCACGGGAGCGGGTGAACCGGAACGCGCCTCGGACCTAAGCTTGCCAGGTGGCCCCCGGAGCGGGTCCCCGGGCCCGACCTCGCCAGTGCTCTGACCACACGCCCACCCACCCTGCTTGCTCTCTGAGCGCTTCTGACCCAAACCACCCACCACAGCACCAACTCGTCCTCGTGTCACCGGCGGCCCTGGCGACCCTGACCGCGCCTGGTGGAAGGGCTAAGGACAAAGGCTAACTCTCCAGCTTCTCTGGAAAGAGCAGGGTCAGAGGGGAGAGGACCAGCTGACGACCCACACACCTACCGTCCGACTTTCCTGGATGTGAGGGAGCCATCTGCCCTTTGGAGCTGGCTTTAAGGGACTGTTGCGCAGCACCCCCACCCCCACCCCACTTGCCCAGAGTAAACTGTGAAGTCACTCAACAAACACTGTTCTGAATGTTGGAATGAGCAAAACAAAGTCCTTGCTTCCATGAAAGTCGCAAGCAGTGCATCAGTGAATTCACCAATATGCCAGGTGATTTTCTATGATGATAGTACCATGAAGAAACAAAACTTAGTAATGGGTTAGAAATTACTGGATGATGGTGGGGGGGACTGCTTTCTATGGAATAGTGAGAGAAGGTATATCTGAGGAGGACAGTCTGGCTGAGAGGTGAGCAAGGAGAAGGAGCAGGAGGAAGTCATATGGAAATCTGGGAGGAGAAAATGCCAGTTAGGGAGAACAGCAAGTGCAAAGGCTCTGAGCTTATTTGAAAAACAATGAGTAGAAAGGGCAGGAGAAAATAGTAACCCCACCAAAGCCAGACAAATCTCCATCCTTCAGCAAGGAATTGGGGGTGAATTGATCCAAAACTGGGGTAACTTACACTGGATTCTGGAGAACTATCCAGGATCTTAGCCTACTAGCCATAATGGATGATTGCTAATAACTAATACTATGACTATCCTTATTATTAAGGAACATTTTGATTCTGCCTTATAGTTTCCATGCCACATTTCATTATATCTCACAATTTTTTTTTTTTTAGATAGGAAAACACAAAGTACTATTCACACTTTCTAGATGAGGAAACTGGCACAGAACGGTGACATGACTTGGCAAGCAGCCAGGAGCTCCATTCACTCATTTGCACCTGAAGAAGGATTTTATTTATCTGGACTAAAGCAGTAATTAGCTATCACCGTGCAGATGCCCTTTTACAGCTGGAGACTTCTGTCCTTCTATTCTTGTGTCTCTCTCCCTTTCTCTCCTAACTCATTCTGTTTAGGAAGGTCCTTGAATGTTTTGAATATAGAAATGCCAAATGTTTGGAACAAAGTGAGGACTGGGAATACTTCTCAGAAATGCAAGTTCAAGTTCCTTCTCAGAAACTCTCTTTAAAAAAAAAAAAAAAAAAAAAAAAAAAAAAAAAAAAAAAAAAAGAAACTCTCTTTACACCTCGGATAAGTGGCACTGGGATGGCAGAAGCAGAACATTTCATTAAAAATGATATTTCCAGGAACATTTTTTAAACTCCTTTGCCCCTGCTCCTGAAGAATTGTAGCTATAAGGAAGGAACCAAGTTTCCACATTCTCCTGCCCTGTCCCCTTCCTAACTTCTAAGCCCCTTTCCACCTTAACTCTATAGCCTGGCCCAGATAGTTCTTTCCTTCTCTCAATGTTTACTTCAGCACTTAGCTCACTGTTTCATAGAATATAATTGTATCATTTCCCCAACCACACTAGAAATACTTTAAGATCTGAGATATTTAGCCACACTGCTTTTTTGGCCCTCTGAGTATAAAATGGGGTCCCAGGAGACTTGGGTGTGGCTATGGCCAGCTGCCCAGAGAGTCTGAAGCAACAGACACACTCTAGGGACCCAGGTTGAATGAGGGCATACTTGGTGGGATTTGAGAGTTTTGCTTATCCTTGCATGGTGCCAGTCATGTGGAAGGTTTTATAAGCCTTTCCAGACCAAGTCCGCTTTGAATAAGCAACTTATGTGATAAAGGCCCTCTCTTCTCTTTTTACTTTTCACTTTACGGTTTTGTCCAACATGCCAGTATGTTCTCCAAGGGAAGGCTTGCCTAGAACATGAGTATCAGGCAGGTAACTTTTGCTCAACTTCAAGCAGCAGGTTCCTTATAGAAAGCATCTGAAACATTTGATTATGGCAACTACTTAATTATGTAAGCATCCAGAGTAATCTGATTGTTTTTCCAGCTGAAAGGTAATGAAATTGCCTTTTGGTTTATTTCCTCTTGCACCTAAACTGGTCCATGCAGTGTCTTTGCAGTTTAGCTTCCCTTTCAGTTGCAAAGCCCTCCCTAATGTCTAACCCAAGGGGACTCCCCTCTGCCCACCCATGAGAATTCCGTTCAGCCCTCACCCTGAGGAAAAGAAAGAACAAGAATCCTTGTGAAGGAGAGCACAACTGCCAGGGTCAGCACCCCCAGCAAGCAGAGCTCACAGGCATCAATCTGGATGTCATGTTGTCCTTAGACCTAATAATATGTAAGAATTACTTTTTCAAGACTATTTTATAAGCTAGATGGAGCAGACCTGCAGCTAGTGGTAAGAATGACGATACTGGCTCTCCCACTTTCTCTTGACAGCTAAGAATAAGGATAGGTTTATAAATTTCAGAAGAACTACAGTTTCAACATCTCTCTGAGCTGTCCTCAAATCTACCACGCTGAGCTGATGTTCTCTTCCCTGGAACTTTTCTAGGGAAGGTGAGTCCACCCCTTTCATATCAAGTTACGGAATACTGAAATCTATGAGAAGTCTCTCATAGACATTCAGAGGTTCTTAAAAAGGACCTCAGAGACTACCCATCCAACTTTATAGGTGGGGAAGATAAGGTTCAGACAGGTGAGAAAATTGCCTCTCACGGTCATCTTGTGGCAGAGCCAGGATTACTTTACAGTTGCCTGATTCCTTAGCTGGCTCTCTCCCACATTCCTGGGCCTCAGTCCCCCCAGCCACAGCACATGACCTAGTGCTTGCATCCTAGTCATGGAAACTCCAGCCATTCAAGGTCCTGAATCTGCATGTCAGATCTGTATTTCAGGAATTTGTTTCAGTCTCTTTGTATGGTGGATAACACATGGAGAATCCCGCCTGCCACCTGCCCTGGCTAAACAGTTCTCCGTCATGATAATAATCACCTCTGAGCCAATCAGAACAAATACCACTCTGTTCTCGGAGGTTTATCTCTTGTGTGTTTATTTTTTCCCTTTCTAAATTATTACTTAATACTTTTTAAAACATTCCAAACAGATTACTGCAAAGAAATGCATGAAGCTTTATTTCTGGGAGACAAAAAGAGGCTGGAATGAGGGGGGGAAAAAAAGACCTCAGATTGGTTCGATTGTTGCTGCAGAAGAATAGTTGCTTGCATGTGTGGACAACTCACCTGGCCATACCTCAATTTCTGTGTTTATTGAATGAAATCTATAACTTAATGGTCTCCAAGATCTCCTTTGGCTCAAAAAGTCAAAGATTCCATAGGAAACTCTCAAGGACAAGAAAGATAGACCTTACCCTTTAAACAGGTTTGAGACAAATCGAATATGCCCAAGACTGAAGCACATCCATCAATCTCTCAATCAACACTTATTGAGTTCCTATTCTGTTCTCTCCTCCAAGGCTCAGGCTGAAAACAAAGATTGTGATGGTGAAGCCATAGGAGAGACTGAAGCCCTTGTCTCTGATAGGGCCCTGTTTAAATTACTTGTTTATCTGTCTGTTTACCTCTTGGATCATAAGCACTAAAAGGTCAGAAAATACATCTTTTATTGCCTTTATATCTTATTCTCAAAATTCACTAAACTACTATTCAGGGTTTTTTAAAAGATTCTATTTATTTATTCATGAGAGACACAGAGACACAGGCAGAGGGAGAAGTAGGCTCCATGCAGGAAGCCTGATGTGGGACTTGATCCTGGGACTCCAGGATCAGGGCCTGGGCCAAAGGCAGGCGCTAAACCACTGAGCCACCCAGGCATCCCCTACTATTGCAGTTTAAATGCCTCCTCCTCCAGAGAGCCTTCTTTCTGTCTTTCTCCCCCAGTCTTCATCAGTCACCCACAGTGGATTTCCACAGGACCCTGTGCTCCTTTCTTTCATACCACTTAGCTGGCAATAATGTGATTGTTTATCCATCTCTTTCCCTTCCGGGATAGAGGAAGCCCCTCGAAGACAGTGTTGGTAACAAAGAAGTCAACAAGTACTGGTTGAGTGAGTCAAATTGATTGGTCCCACCAACCCCTTCCCACTTACTCTGATAGACAGGTGGTAGCTCCTTGGAGAGCTCACAGAGCCTTATCCCTCTGGCTGGTGCTAGGGGGCGCTGTAAGCCAGAGAACACCCATTTCCTCAGCCTGCAGTCTCCGCCAGTCTCACTGAGAAGGTGGGAGAGGCAGTTCCACACTAGTTACCCACTCTGAGTGGGTGAAACTAACCCCTCCCATCTGCAATGGCCACAGAGCTGTCGGTCAGCATCCCGTCTGGGTCCGCAGCTGCCCAGCTCCTCCACCCCTGACCTGGCCACATGTCAACCAAAGGGGAGACATGCTCTCAGGAAGCTGTATACTCATGAATCATGGGTTTGGGGGGATTGGGGAGATCTGGGAACACAACAGACAATGTCATGATCCCACTCTTTCAGGGCATAGCTGGCCTCTGGAAATTAAACCAGGAGAAGGTGCTGACAAGACATGTTGTTTCTGTTGTCTCATAAGGAAACACCTCTTTTCTTCCCTTCCTTTTCCCTTCTAGACCCTGGCCACAATGCCTTCCCCCAAACCCACAGTCCTCATCTGAAAGTCATTACATTCAAAATAGCCCTTTTCAAGCAACAGACAGTCCTGGTCCACCCATCACGATGAGCCCTGGCCAGACCCTCAGTGGGGTTGCTGCCCAGCACTGGGAATTATGAACCTGAGATGGTAAGCACTTCTGGTTCTCTGTGTGTCTGGCACCAACTGGGAGTAAACACCTTTTCTCACTTCCATCTGGAGCTAATTTCATGGCAATAAAATTGCAGAGTGTCTCTTGCCCTAGCTCCCCTTAGTCCTGCCATGGAGTGAAGACCCCTTAGTAAGAGTCTCTGGCTGCATACACCTAAATCCTGGGCTTTTCGCATTTCCTTCTACCCTTTCTGGCTTAAAAATATCTTCTGGGATTTTTAAGCCAGAAAACACATGTGAACTGTAGAGACATTTTGCTCCCTATGTTTTCTGGTGGTGAGAGATGAGAAACAAAGTTAATATTCCAGCTCTGTTTTAAAATTTTTAATTATTTATTTATTTATTTACCTATTTGTTTTCAAACTGACTATGTGCTCAGTTGGTCAATTATTTCTGTGAAAGGTAATACTAAGTGGAGGGAGACCTTCTCTTCCTTGACCCTGTCTTAATGTTTTCCTTATGCTGGTGGAGTTCATGTGTTTTTCCTTTAAAACTGAGTAGCAAAAAAATAAAAAAATAAAAAATAAAATAAAACTGAGTAGCTCCTTTGTGGTTTCTTTGAAGGTTGCATGTGCAGCTTTGCAGAGAAGATGCATGTGAGTCTCCGCTGGGTGTTCTCATGGCTTGGGAGGGAATAGGATGGACAGTATGCCTGGTCTCCAGTCCGATGAGGCTGGAGATTCTGTCTCTGGCAAGGCACTTGAGCTCTCTTCAAGAGAACTTGCTGGAAATGAAATTGACCTGTCCTGTGTGATGGGGATGTTCCAAAGAGTGTTTGACACCGCTGACCACATCCTTCTTCAAACTTGGCTGCTGAGACTCCAGTCTCTCTGGGTTTTCGATTTCCACCTCTCCAACTGTACCTTCTGTCTTCTTGGCAGACTCTTTGAACTCTTCTTGTCACTAGAATGTAGGTGTTTCCCAATTTTTTGTCCCTGGCTGCCTTCCCTTCCCTTTTAGCCTCTGCATTCTCCCCAGCTAATTCTCTACCCTGGTTCTAGCTACTTCTCTGACATGTGCACAGGAATGGGCACTGCAAGCAGCATTATCCCCCTCAGGCCCAGTCTATAGCCAGCTTCCCTCTGGATAATTCCACTTGGAGATCCCATTGCCTCCTCAGACTCCACTCTTCCCCCTGATGTGGTGTTACCCATACCCGCTGAGGACACCACCTTTCACCAAGTCCTGTGATTCTCACTCCACACATATCTTCCTATCCTCCCTTTCTCCACATTGCCACCATTTCTGCCTTGGATTAGGCCCATGTAGATTCTCTCCTGACAATTTCAGTAGTCACATAACTGGTCACCCTGTCCAGAGTCTTTCTCTGTCAAATGCAACTTTTGCCCTACTGCTCATGTAAAATTTTTCAGATATAAATTTGAAATCATCCTGTCCTTTGCTTAAAATGATTCATTTGTCCTCCATGGCTTTCTGAACAAAGTCTTAAACCCCCAAAGAAAAGCATACAAGGCTCTGTACTGTGATCTGGCTCTTCCCAGGGCCCCACCTTGGGGGACCATTGCCATGGAATACAATGTGATTGTTCCCCCTATAGTTATGCAACAGTAGGCCCTGTCTTAGCTTATCTCTCCAAACCTATGCCCTCATTCCCATCTTCTAACCCAACATGAGCTTCCAGCTGTCAGTTTCCTGCCTCTGAGGCTTATTCACACTATGCTCTTTGCCTGGAATCCACCCTCCACCAATGTTTTCCCCACCCTCCTCCGTCTCATCTGCAAAGATTCTCTTATCTTTCAGGATTCAGCTAGAGTCACCACCTTGTGGATGTTTTCCTGAGCCTCTGTCTTCCTCAACAGAATTGACCTCCTCTCCTTGGCCTCTCTTCCCTCATTCCTCTCCCACACACATCGTAGACTCCAGATTTCCACCCAGTACTTCCCACACTCTGTTGCCCCTAGTGGTTGACATGTCTTTCTCTCCTCTTGACAGCTTCTTGGAAGCCCAGCACAGAATCTGCACATCGTAGGCATTTACCAAATATTGAAAGAATAAATAATCAATGAATGGCTAGGGAAGAAAAGATGGGAATGATCAGAGTTATTATCTTCACAAATTCACCATTACAGAGGTTCTGGAATCTGGCTTCTTAAGTCAAGAAACTCATTAAGGTTCAGTCCCCAGACTTGATCAGTCCCGGGGATACTATGATTCATAAGAGACTAGCAAGCCAACCACAACTCCATTGTCTTTGCTTCCAATGAAATATTTGTCACATAGGTTAAAGCACTCATATCAATGTGACCTCCATATTTTCCCCCTTAGAATCATAGAGGGCTTTGTGTGAGGCTAGTTTCTCATCAGAAAGTTGCTTTGCACCTGAGAGACACCTAACTCTGGGAAATGAACAAGGGGTAGTGGAAGGGGAAGTGGGCGGGGGGTTGGGGTGACTGGGTGATGGGCACTGAGGGGGGCACTTGGCGGGATGAGCACTGGGTGTTATGTTATATGTTGGCAAATTGAACTCCAATAAAAAAAAAAAGAAGGTTGCTTTGGTGTATATGGAGTCAGAACACAGGGATTGAGGTCATTGTAAGTAGGTTTTTTTCAGCTGAGATACTATAGAATTTTCCTCACCAAACTGAACTGAAGGCTTTGCCACAGGTATGACAATGTTCACACCCATGGGCAAGAGCCCCTCTTGCTGGAAGGTGACAGTGCTGACACATATTGCCAACTTTGGACTCTGGTCTTCCCATTTCTCTGCTCAAAACTTGCCACTCTTCACTTCTTTCACCCAGACTTTTTCTGCACTGGGAATATTACAGTCCATTTGGTTTCTGTGTTTTAGATTACAGTCACCATTCTATGATTCCTTCAGGTCAACTAGTTTGGGTTCTAGACTTTGAATGCTTCTCTTACTGTGTCTTGATGTGCTACCACAGACAGCTAATCATATATGTGGTGTGTGAATTTATGGCTTTGGGACTCAAAAGACAAGTAACCTTCTTTCCAAGTTGTGGGTGGACTCTTCGTTAACATTGCTCCACTGACCATCTCTATTTGCCTCACATCAGCTCTTTGGAGGAAAGGGGCAGGATTCTCTCCTTTCACCCTGCTTCCTTCAAATATTCCCCAGACACTAATTAAGTGTTCACTGCTACATGCTAGACACTGAAAATCTAACAGTGAACAAGGCACAGACCTGCCCTCAAGGAGTTCCCAGTCTCATTATCTCTTTCTCTTGTGGGAGAGTAAGACATGAAAATAAAAGTGGGTGGTACAAACTACAACTAGAGGATCAAGTGTGCCATGAGATCATAGCACTGGGTGACCCAACAAAGAAGTGGGAAGGTGTTTGGGAGACCATATTTTGGTAAGAGCTAGAAAAGAACTGTAGGGCACCAAATCCAACCCTCTCATTTTACAGATATAGAAAAAGGCCCGGAGAGGTAGGGTTTTATATAGTACTTCATCATCTTTCCATCATTCCATGCCTCTCTAATTTAGTGTAAATAATTCTTTCCCTGCCCTGTAATATGCATCAGCTATAGTATGTAAGCTGAAAAAGATTTCTAAGACAAGAAAAAGGGAGGAAGGGGACTCACATTAGTTCAGTACCAACTATGGACAAGTCATTTCCAATACAGTATTGTTTTCAATCCTCACAACTCTTGATAACAGGTATTACTTTATGTCTGCATTATGGTTAAGAAAACAGGCAAAACCAAAAAAATAAAAAAATGCATATCTGTGTTCACTGCTGCATTATGTACAACAACCAAGATGTGGAAATAACCTAAGTGTTATTGATGGATGAATGGATAAATTAATTGTGATACACACACACACACACACACACACACACACACAAACAAAACATGGGAATATTATTCAGCCATAAAAGGAAAGAAATCTTGCCATTTGCCAAACAACGTGGATGGACCACATTTAATTTCTCACAAGCAAGGAAGAGGCAGAGCTGTGATTCAGACCCAGGGGCTCTGTCCAAACCAGTACTATTTCTGGAGCCTAAAAATCACTATACCCTCAGGGTCATCAGGACATTGGAAGTGCTAATGATTTCCTCTTTGTCTTTTGGGTTCTCTATAAGGGCTCAGAGTCCTTGATCATTGTTGTCACCAAGCAGAGGGAGTCACAGTGCCTCCCACTGAGGGTTGGAGAGGAACCTTTATCAATAGGGAGGTGAGATACATCTCTTATTTTGCCTGGTTAGCAGTGGAGAGAAGGCAGAAGCAATCACAGAGCAGGCAATTTCTGGGGGTATAGATGTGCCCTTTCTTACTCAATAATTTGGATGGATGCCACAAGAACATCACATTTGTATTACAAAGAAAGGGCCCTGAATCCAGAAGCAAGCTGATAGAATACTAATCAGTACATTTTTAACAGCCATTGAATATGGCTTCGTATGCACTGAAATTTCAAGCATGAGATTGAGGCAATGTACCAGGTTTTTCTTCTAGTTCTGCTACACACAATATCTGAGTGACCGTAGGTGAATCGATGAATCCCCCATTCTTCAAATGTAAAACCAAGGGATTTGACTTTATGATCTCTCTGAACTTCTCAGTGGAATATTTTGGAAGGAGACTGACAAAGGGGTCAAAGATCAACACCTGTGACATCAGTAAAACTGGCTTTTAATCCTTCACTTGTTCCCTCTGACCTTTAACAAGTTCCTTAACCTCTCTGAGCCTCGGATGTCTAGTGGTAAAATGGAGGAGAGATTCTTACCTCATACCTCATTCATACCTCAATGGAGGAGGATTTTCATGAGGATCAAATGAGGTGTGGTAAGTAAGGCATTTGGCACAGTGCCTGGCACATGATAAATTCTCACCGAGAACCTATATGCGCCAGGGTGTGACCCTACAGGTGTAGGGGTGAATGAGGCCTCTGCCTTCAAGCAGCCTGTTATCTAATGATCTGTGTTGATTAAGGATGAGCAAACTCCCATATCCCCTTTGACCATGTAAGTAATACCCAGAGAACGGATGGGGTATAAGGAAGAGGAAAAGAAAACAAAAAAATTATAATAATAGTTTCTTCTTACAGAGTACCTACTGGGTGCCAGGTGTTCTTCTAGGCAGCCTGTGTATATTAATTCATAGCAAAAACTGTGAGGTAGATGGAATTATCCTCACCATCCCTGTTTTCCTCACATACAGAAACAAAGGTACGGAGAGGTTCTGTAACTTGCTCAAGGTAGCATGGTCAGGATACTGCAGTGCTGGGATTCGACACCAGAGCAGCCTGACCCAAGAGCCCATGCTTTTAACCATGGGCTTTTAACCCACTAGCCTGCCTTTTCCCAAGGAAGGTGAGCAGGCAGAAAGTAACAAGGATACAAAATGGCAGACGTCCAGTGCCTGTTGCCAATGGGTCTTCTTTCCCAGAACGCCTCATAAGAACATAAATCAGATGTGGCCCCCATCGGAAAAGACACTTAGTAGGGCAGAGAGCACCTCTGCAGGCCTTCCTGGAGAATAATACTCAATGGATTCAGTGGGATTTGCAGCCCTCAGAACACTTGTCCAAGTCCCATCTTGTCCATCTACAACATTTCTCCCTAGTTTATATTTATACTCTGTAAAGGGAAAGCAAGCATTTAATTGAAATTGGTATTTTCTAGGGTTAACTAATAAATAAATAACACTGACTGAGCACTTATTATGTGCTAGGCCCTGTTCTATGTACTTGACAGATATAAATCTATATAACTTCTACAATTCTATGATGTAGGGGCTGTTATTATCATGCCCATTTTATAGAAAGAAAAGCTGAGGCACAAAGAGGTTCAGCAACTTAGCTGAGACCCCACAATTAATAAGTGGTAGAACCAGAATTTGAAGTATAGAGTCCAGTTCTATGCTTCTCATTACCTCTCTGTACTCTGATGAATGGTTGAAAACATTTTGTAAACACTAGCTGGTATTGTCACTCTGCTCTCATACCCATGTTCATGCTGTTTCCTTGCCCTGGAGTGCATTTCTTCCTCTCACCTGGCTACCTCTTACTTGTCCAAAGGGCTGAAGAGCAGGCTTTGAAGCACCCACAGGCATGATGGAGCCAGTTTACACTGGTTTATGAGAGCTTGATTGTTAGATTTTCTGGATTTTTTCGAGTCAGTTGTTAAACACAGCCATTATTAAAAATTTAATTACATCAACTTATAATCAAACAAATCATATTAAAAATGTGGTAATGAATACTTAAAATTCATCACTTCCTAATTATTTCGTTGCATTATACTCTCATCTCTAATTTTGAGGCTATGTCCAGCTATTGTGTCTGTGTGGTGGAAGTATTGTATCCTGGCGGGCTGTGCCAGGTTCCTCCCAACTCTGCATTCAGTGACATCACACGGGTAACTTCAAATTGGCCACGATGGGTGTATTTATACCACAGTGATTGGCAGATGCCACAAGTCAGGCCTTTTGTCCTGGAGAGCTAGTTGGTAAATATTCACCCACACACCACTGCCATTTCTTAACTGTGTGATCTTGGACAAGAATTTTCCAGTGCCTCAATTTTCCCACCTAATAAAATAACGACAGCATTAGTGCCTACCTCACAGAGTTGTAAGGAATAGACAAGATGATGCATGGAAAAGATTTAGCAGAATGTGTGGCACAGAGTCAGCCATCGATGAATGGCCGCTGTCAGTGTTAACAGGAAGACAATATTATTATTAGGCATTGTCTCCTACAAGTGGCCTTTCCTTCCACCCAAGCTGGGAGCCACCCATCAGAGATGAGCTCTGACTTGAAACTCACTGCACTTCTTTGGGATTATCAGTTTCTGTGGCCCACTTTAGAAAGTGAGCTAATGACAGAGGCGAATTGAGTTTTCTCTTTTGAGCACTTAGCACAATACCTGACACTCAGTAGGTCCTTAGTAAACTGTTAGATTAAATTATTAGTGAAGGAAGAGTTCAGAAGTACTGAAAAAGATCACTGAATATCAGAATTAGGACACTTGGAAGCTTCTCTAATCACATTACAAACTTAAGAAACGCTTCTTCACTTCCAAGCATTACTGGAATATTCTGTTTAGGGTTCATGCCTTGGGAGTACCTTATAATGAGGTCATTTTGGAATTTTAAAAACTAAAATCCCCCTGATTTGGTGCCCAGACAGACCCACCACACACTGAACTCTCTTTATAAAGAAGTTCTCAGTGTATAAGGTATGGAGCCCCTATGATAGTCTTAGCATGTCAAGTTAGGGATATGACCTGTAATTTTCCAAACTGCTTGAAGGTAGCTAGAACTGCCTCTGCCTCAAGTATTTAGAAAAAAAAAAAAAAAGATCTTGATGTCACATCAACAAACTCTGAAAAAGATTGCACATACCTGGAGTGCTTTTCAAGGTCTGGGAGCCAGTGATTGGAGGCAGTTTCAGGGGGAAAGGAGGGGAGAGGCTGAAGGCATGTTGAAAAATCATTTTTTGTCTGTTGTTCCTTTGTATGAACTGGTCGCTGGCTTATGCAACGCCCAGTAATTAAAATGGCTGGAATGCTTTGCATTTTTACAGCAACGTGAAGGCGGCTTGGAAGCCTGGAGCTAGAGCCAGATGGAGGGAGGCCCAGTGATCCTACCCTGGCTGCCCCTTGGCAGAGGTGGCTGGCATCTGTCTTGGGGTGGAGGGGCTGGCAGGGAGGAGGGAGGAAGTCAAAGCAGCTAGGAGTAACTCCCACTACTCCCTCCTCTGGGCAGGTGCATCCAGGTGCACCGCCTCTAGAATGAAGATAGGCACAGACCACCCACCTTCTAGGAGTCTTAAATGATTAGTGGTGCTGCCTAGAAATGATAAATAATGATAAAGCTATCCTTTATTAAATATCCACACTGTGCCAGGTCCCATACTAATAGCATCGCATGTATTATCTGCCTTCACACACAAGAATCAGATGTCATTCTTCTGCTTAAAGCTCTTTATAGATCCCTAGTGCATTTAAAATGAATTATAAATGCCTCACCCTTTCACAGCCAGTGTGCTGTAGTCCTTGCTCCTACTGCCCTTCTATTCCCCACTCTCCTTCAAGTTTACTGTGTTCTCACTGTGCTGGGAGCATGCTTTCACCCAGCTGAGCTCAGTCCCTCTCCAGGACTGCCCTGCCTCCTCCCTAGGCCTTCCCCCTGTCTTGCTAACACCAGCTCCTTCTTATTTAGCTTCCAGCTCAGATGTTTATCATCTTCTCAGAGATGTCTGCTATGGCTAAAATAGCACAACCACCTTCGCTCCCACATGGCTCCCATCATCCCATGTTTCAGATTTTTTTTTTCAGTATTCATCACTATCTGGAAAAGCCTTGTTTGTCTATTTATCCACTGTCTTTTCCAACTAGAATGGAAGTTCCTTGAGGTCAGGGCCCTCATCTGTCTTGCTCACTGCTGTATTTGTAACACCTAGATCCATGTTTAATAAATATCTGTCAAGATAATGGACCTTTACAACAACCCAGCAAGCTGGACATCATTGTCCTCATCTTCCAGATGCAAAAATTGAAGCTCAAGGAGATTAAGTCATTTGCCTGTGGTCATCCCATAGGAACTGATGTCACCAAGGTCTAACTCCAAAATCCATGTTTTGGAATAAGTATGAGCAACCTTCCCCCATGGACATCTACTTTAGAAAATAGGGGAAGATGGTATCTGTATTTCAAGAGCAGGAACCAGCACTCAATACTGTTAGCCCTTTAGTAGTATAATGATGGTGGCACCAAGAAATGAGGATGTAAACTCCTGATGGAAACCCACAATCCTGGTGTTCTAATTTAAATTCTGCTACCTGTGTGACCTTGGATGAGTTCATTATCCTCTCTGGGTACCGTTTGGAATGTGCAGAGAGTTTCTGCTTCTTCTCCCCAGCAGTCAATTACACGATAGTTATGTGAAGTCCCAGCATTCCCATGTCTCTCTCCTGCCCTGGGGTGGAGAGGCTGGTGTGTGCATGGATCACTAGAGTGGAAGCCATACCTTGGGAGAAGAACGCTGTCCCTGACCAAGGGCATCTGCCTGCCTGGGAGTAACTTCAGGAATAAGCAGCTTGTGTTGAGAAGCTGGCTTTGAAGCCTTCATGGGTGTTGGAGGATGGGCAAACATGGCTGAGGATGTCGTCACTGCTCCTATCATTGTTCAAGCACTGCCTTCCTGAAAAAGCCTGACTGCCCAGCCTGGCCTTTTAAACCTCAGCATCTGCCCCAGCCTCACTCCCACTCCGACTTCATTCTCACGAAAAAAGACCTGTGCCTTCCTCATCATGACACAAGTTGCATCTTCTTTCTACCATTGGCTTTTTAAAAGGCATTTTATTTTGATGTAATTCCAGTTTACAGAAAGGTTGCAAGAATAGTTCAAAGAATTACCAGATAGATACCTTTACCCAGATTCCCCGAATATTAACATATACTGCATTTCCTCTTTCCCACCTTCTCTTCTCCCTCCCCTCTCTCACACACACTTTAGACACACACACACACTTAAACACACACATACACACTTAGACACACACACAATTTAAGAGTAAGCTGCAGACATGAGACCTCTTTACCTCTAAATATTTCAGCGTTCATTCTGTAAACACAGAATTCTTGTAAACACAAGGCTGCTCTTCGCTTTTGAAGTCCAGAGCAAGTCAGCCCCTGGAAGTCAGCCCCCAGGGCTTGCATTCCAAACCTCAACTCTACCTGTTACTAACGGAATGCATTTATGTAGAAGCTTTCACTTTTCTGGACTTCAGCTTCCTGGTCTATAGATAGGGGACCCTAAAAGCACCTAACTCATAATACCAATGTGAGAATTCTTAAGATACCCTGTTTTGCAGGTTCAGCACTGCAACATAGAAAGTAAAAGTGCACAGTAAGTAAATGGGCCGGTGTTTTGCTAGAATGCTTTGGGTTTTTTTTTCTCTTTGAAGTTGTTTGGATTCCTTGGATTTCTCCCTCTCTTTCAGGCCAATTTTCTTTAAAAAAAAAAAAAAAAAGCAAGACAGGTTCTGTTGTTGATGCACCCCCTATTTACTGAGCACTCATGCTGGGTCTGACCATGCTCTGGGTACTGAGATACAGCAGCGAATAAGACAGATGCAGTCCCTGGCCTTCGAGCCTGTATTTGCATGGTGGAGACAGACAGTGGACATGAAAACAGATAGATGAACCATTTCAGTCACAAGTGCCATGAAGAAGGTAAAGCCAAGTGACTGGGAGCCAGAGAGTGTGCAGGGAACTCCTTTAGTCAGGGTAACCAGAGATGACTTCTCGGATGAGGCAAAACTACTAGCTACTTTTAATCTAAGAAAATGCCTTCTGGGAAAATGTCAGACACAATTAATTGCTTGATAAATGTTCCCTCATGATTGAATGCAAGGTAGGATGCATGAGAGTTTTAAATCCTCCCATAAGAACATAATAATTGGAGCATGCCCTTCTCTACCATTTGTTTGGAGCCATGCACCTTCCATATATTATCCTATTAGCCTTCCTGCACTTGTGAAGCAGGTGTCATTAGCCTCATTTAATAGATGAGGAGGCTGAGGTTCAGAGAAGCAAGTTCATTTGCCCAAAAGCAAAGAGAAAGTAAAGAGGGGGGCCTTTGACAGCACAGAGCTACAAAACTCCACAATGTCAGCCTCTTACTACTCACAAGTAAGAAAATGGCAGGTTTTCCTTTGAGGGAAAAGTGCCACCCTGGTGTTGGGAGGCATGGTTCCAGCCCTGGCTCTGCCACCTATGAGCCATGGAGTCTTGGTAGAATTGTCCATAACACAGCGTAGTACTGGTTGGTCCCTCACCAGTCCAACTGTAACTGGTAAACTCACATGTTGGGGTTTTTTTTCCTTCCTCTGACTCCTCTTTAATGGAGAAAAATAACACAAAGAGGGAAGAGAATTAGGAGGAAAACAGATGGACTGCAGTATCAACCACCCCAGGTAATCACTCTTGGAGTCAGAGAGTGGGTCTGCGGTCAGAGGGCAACACAGAAGGGAGATATGAGTCCTCTGCCTCGTGACACCCAGCGTACTTTGTACATGGCAGTAGGGGCTCAAGCCCTACTCTCGTATGAATGGGTGCCTTTGTTCTCTTATGTCAATTAGAAGAGCCCTGACATTATTTCATGGCCACACCTTATACAGCAAGCAAACAATGCCTTCTGTGATATGCTGTTCAATTTCAGGAACTCCTGTTTCAAGTAGACCACTAACATATTAGAGAGTCCAAAGTAGGGTGAATGTGGGAGAGTTACTATTGTGGTTAGTTGACTGTTTTAGTTATCTACTACTGTATGGTGATATAACCCACACTTAGTGGCTCGTTTAAAACACCACACATTTCTTATCTCCTGGATTCTGTGGGTCAGGAGTCCAAGCCTGGCTTTGCTGGGTCTTCTGCAAGGGCCATAGTCTAAATGTTAGTGGGGCTGCAGTTTCATCTGGGACTCCACTGAGAAATAATCTACTCCTTTGCTCACATGCCTATTGGCAACATTCAATTCCCAGTTTCTCTCTGGCTGTAGGCTGGAATTCACCCTCAGGTCCTTGCCATGTGACTCCACAAGGCAGCTTACTATAGGGCAGCTTGCTTCTTCAAAACCATCAGGGAAGCATCTCCTCTCAAGACAGGCATTGCAGTCTTCTACAATGTGGTCACATAGATATAATCACATGCATCATCCTGTCACCTTTGTCATATTCTGTTGGTGAAAAGCTTTTCATAGGCCCTGCCCACACTCAAGGGTGGGGAGGGATTATGCAAGAATGGGAATGCCAGGAGGAGGGGATCATGGGAGCCACATTGGCTCACCCTCCAAACAGAATGATCAGAGTGTTGAAAGCCCTGGAAATCACGGACTTAAAATCAGCACTTAAAATGTTTAACCTGGGAAAGAAGAAAATAATACTGACAAACACTAAAGACTTTTAATATATCAGTTCACTTGACCCTCATACAATCTTATAAGGTAGATATTGTTATCATCCCCATTTTACAGGTAAGAAAACTGAAGCACAGATAGTTCAAGCAATATGCCAAAGTGACACAGTTTTTGAATAGTATTGCTGGGAGTTGAACCAAAGGAGTCTGCCTCCAGGGTTCATGCCCAGTAAGGATGAGGTTGAGTTCCCCCAAAAGACTCTAGGACCAAAGGCTAAAAGCCACTAGGTGGTGGATTTGGGGCTTATTATTATAAAGAGCAAATAAAGCTGTGAGTTCTAGTGAAGTTTGAGCTCCATGTCATGGGGGAGTGAGAGGTGTTTCAACAGAAGGCTGCCCGACCATATTGCAAAAATGATGTGGAAGGGATTCCTGCATGGCAAAGAATGCTGGGTAAGATATCCTTTAAGCTCTCTTTAAATCAGAGGATTAAAAAAGATTTTTAAACTGCAACCTCAAGGCCAGAGTTGGTCCACAGATGGCTTTTCTTTTGTTTATGCAGCACTTTTGTTTTATTTTTTAATCTAATCCACAATTTTTCAGAAAAATTCCAATTTCCAGCTTCTCCTGAAAACCAGAAGCTCTGAATCCACATTGCCAGGGTATAAAAAGCAGGTGCTGAGGAGCACCTGTCCGGGTTAAACTAGGAAAATATGCTCCTGCACATCACAATCCCCACCACTCCCTCTTGTCTCTTCAACTGAGGCTACAGGTCTGTTATTTCTCCTACTGGCCTGTTTCAAGGCCCCAGGCTGCACCATAAACTCCTGGGCCAGGCATTCAGGCTATATAAACCATGGTCACAGGAGGAAGCTGAGGTGGAGCTAGGCTTTAGTGACTATGTGAGAAGTTCAGCAAACATAGGAAGGGAGCCAGAGTATGAAAGTATTAGGGGCTCAGCTTCTGCTGTGAACGGATACCATGCTCCTCACTTCACTGGGAAAGACAGTTCTGATCCCACTGGTGCTTTGGAGGATCTGGTGATAACCTGGAGAATAGGACTAACTCCTAAACATCTTCCAGTGCCCAGATCCATAGACTTAAGGGAAGCCAGATTTTTTGTGTTACAACTACAAGACCTGAAAACCCATTTGCTTTCTTTCTTATTGGGGAATTTGCCTTCTGAAATCATTTTAAAGGGGGGAAAACAATTTTGAGAAAAATAGGAAGGAGAGGACTCATGGAGGGAAAGCTTGGCTGTGAGGTAGATTTCTTTGCTGGTGCTTTTTTGTTCTGTTTAAAAAAAGAAAGCTATTTTTCAAGAGAATAAAAAGGAAAAGGAGGGAGGGAAGCATATTCAGCTGCAGATCTATTCAGAACTTTAAATCTCTGCCCAAAGTTCCAAGGCAGCCCCTGGAGAAAGGAAAATGCATCAGAAAAGGAGCTAGGAAACCCTCAAATAGCAGGTGGGTGCCCTGGCCCCACCTCAACGCATCAACAACAATGATAGCTAACACTTACTATGTACCAGATACTAATAGAAGTACTTTATTATAGATTCATTAAGATTCGGTCCAACCCTGTGGGGCAAGCACATTATCATAATCCCATTTGATAGGTAGGGAAGCTGAAACCCAGAGAGGTTAGGTAACTTGCCCAAAACCACACAGCCCATCAGTGGCAGAGCCAGGATTCCAACTCTTGTAGTCTTGCTGTAAGACTTGTGCTGTTAACCATGACCTAGTTGAACCCTCAAGGACTGATTGAGTAGGCACATAGGAAAGGCATTATGCTAGGTATGGTGCGGGGGAGGTGAGAGGGAGCAGGAGGGAGGCATGAGGAAAGAGCAAGACCCTAGTTGAGTCTTTGAGGCTAATCCACTTTCTGGCAAAGGGACCTTGAGCAAGACTGTGAGCAACTGGGCCTTGCAGGACATGGAAATTCCAGTGCCTTATACAATTAAAAGTTTATGGAAGGAGGGAGAGAGGGAGACCAACAGGAAGGGAGGGAGGAAGAAAAGAAATAGAAGCAATAATTAACAGTTAGAATAGTAATAACTAATAATTAGCTAAGCAATATGCAATAACTAATATAATAGTTAGAATAGCTCTTATCAAGTGTTTATTAGGCCAGATACTGTCAAGTGCTTTACACACATTATATCATTTAATACTCATAATAACACCCCTATGATGTGGTTAATTCTATTACTTCCATTTGAAGGCTACAGAAACTGAGGCACAGGAAGTTCAGGAGCTTGTCCAAGGTCATGATGCTGGTAGATTGGAGAGCCAGGATTCTGACCAGGTGGTGTAATTGTAGTGCCCAGACTCTTAGCTGGTAATGAAAACAGTAAATATTTGAGGTCAAGGTGTCATTCCTCCCATTCGCAGGGTACTTGGTGGATTACAAAACTCTTTGCGGTGAGGTTTCCAAGGGTGGAGATGGGGACAGAAATTTCCGGCGATTTCTGGCGAGACTCAGCCAGTGAATCTTAGCTAACATTTAGGTGCAAAATGCCAAGGCATGCAGAAAAGTGGAACAGAAACCAGAGCAGCCGATGCTGCACAGCTCAGAGGCCTTTTAGCGGCCTTGTCCTCTCAGGCATGGGTCTGACTTGTACAGCAGCAATACACTGGTCTTCTGTGTTTTTACTCCCCAGGACACACTCTTGAGACTCCCATCTCTTTCGCTCCCTCACCCCCCAGGGCCAGCTGCAGCCCAGGCAGTTTCAGCCCAGCTCAGCAAAGCACAAACCAATTGCAGTGTCCCATAACTAGTGAGCTGGTGGCTGCTTAATTTGTACCCAGGCAGGTAGGCAAAGGGAAACAGAATTCAAAGCAGTAAGCTTCAGGAGTTCAGTCAGGGCACCCCTCCCCATGTTGGGCTGGGCAATGCCGCAAGCAGAACACAGAGGTTTGCACAGGCACAGCCTTACCTTCCGGGGGCCTCTTGATTCCAGCTCCCCCTGCCGTGTTTGCTCCTCTGCCCTGGTTCTCCCATTGCAAAATGGAGCCCCTGGTACTTGCCCAACCTGTATCATCACTGGTACTGAGGATTGAAGGGGTCGATATAAATGACGTCGCAGCTCTAATCTGCAAAATTATAGCTGGCAATACAGCTGGTAATATTTTTCCTATTTAATGCATTTCCTGGAGAGGAAGTATGTCTGGGGTGGGGGTGGGGGACATAGTGTGAGAGTCTCATAGACCTGAGTTTCATTTCCAGCTCTGCCACCAGCCAGCTGTGTGTCCTTGGGTAAGTCATTGTGCTTCTCTGTGCCAGGGTTCCCTCCCTTGCCAAGTGAGAATAATGCCCACTTCAGAGTCACTGTGAAGATTAACTAGATAGCACCCAGCTCATGGAAAAAAACGTAATGAGGAGTAACTAGTAATTCTTTGCCTCACATTCCTAGTTCTCTGCCATTGTTATTCTCTTAGGGCTGCCTTCTCAGAACTCAGGACCATATCAGAATCATGGTTACCAGCCAGCACCGTGTATCAGTCCTCTCTAGTACACATCACATTGTACATTTATCTGGATGATTACTTGATTAACATCAGCTTCCTTCACTAGCCATATGGAGGCAGAGACTGTGTCTGCCTTGGGCCATCACTCTAACCCCACTAACACAGGCTTGGCATATAATAGGTGCTCAGTAAATATTTGTGGAGTAAATTAACAAAATAAATTAGTGCTCCAATATACTGGTGTATTCCATGTGTTTGCAAGGGAATGTTACAGATAGATCTTTGTTATTAATAGTGAAAGTCCTAGAATTTATTCCTTTTTAAGAAATAATGAAAGCACGCTCAAGATTATAATGGTGTCCTCCTCTTTTGCATTTTTTTCAACATGCTTTCTTGGGTGGGGCTACAGTTAAATGCAAGCCCTGGGGATTACATTCCACCCAGCATAAACCCATGAGAATGTCTCCCTCAGGAATGTCATTTGTCATTGGGTCTGATGGAAGCAGAAGGTTGAAAAATGTGGGTCTTACAATACAGATCCCCATCCCCTTTGCTTGTAGCCTCTAGAAAATTGGTCTAGAAAATTGGAGACAAGAGTGGCCTGTTTCTCCCTCAGATGGCGTGAACGTTGAGAAGTTAATACTTCTAAGATCCTGGGCTGAAAGCAGAGAATTATCTGCTTCCTGCCATAAAACTTCCTGCCTTGAGATGCTGCTTATCAAACTGTTAACCCTAACGTGTCTTGAGCAGACAGGACCTGATAGGAGAAAAGCATTTTCCTCTTGATCTGGCAGCCTACAGACCTCTACTAGAGCACATACTACCCTTTGCAATAATTCACAGGCTTTAGGCAGCGTCCCTATGAACTTTTCATCTAACAGTTAACTTTTCAGTACATTATGTAGTATAAAAAAGTTAGCAAATTAAATCCACAAATTCATGGATATTATTGCTTAGATAAACCCAATGCTGGCACTTACAAGAAAAAAAAAGAGTCAATGCAAAGAAAATCCTAAGGAAATATTAATAGTTAACTGTTACAAGAAAATGGCAGAAATTAATGTTAATAGCTAATGCATGAGTTTCAGGAATGCTGCAGTTATTTTCTTGTTTCTCTTCCCATTAATTTGTGAGTTTCTTTGGGAAAGAGACTGTCTTTTATTCTTTTTATCTCAAGCACTAGTACAGACCCTGGCACATAGGAGCTCAACAAATCTGGTGGATGTGGGATGTGTGGGTGACTGAATGGTGGGACAGGCTTGGCATCTTGGGCTCCAACAAATTCACAGAGGTTGGGGTCTTCCCAGGGCATTGGGGACAACAGTATTTCTGTGTGATAATCAGCAAAGGGAGGGTTGGGCTGGCTCCAGCCCATGAAATAAAGCTAACGTGCCCAAATGCCAGCTTCCCCACTTTCAGGCTCTCCCCTAAATGACTCTAAAGGAGTCATTACGGTCGGGTGTACAGAAATTCTGTGATTCTGGGAGGGGTTAGTTGGAATTTGAAAAGTACAGGGAAGGCAGGTAGAAGGAGGTGCTACTGAGCTGGGGCAAAACCAGACTCCAGCTTGAAGGAGTGACACTTTGAGGTCTAGTGATCACCTATGCGGTCAGCACCATGAGTGGCTCTGGGTGGTGACATCTGCGAGGTCACCCATGGGCATTTCAAGCTTCCCTGTGTGTGTGCTGGGGGATAATTTATGGAGTGGCTTCTACTGCTGGGGTCCCTACCTACCCCAGAGCAGTGGTCAAGCAAGGCAGCCTTGTCCTGCCCAGCCAGGTAAGCAGATTTGCTTCCACTTTGAGTTCTTATGCCTCCCCCTAGGATGGCACTTTACAGTTTACCAACGCATTTCATGTCCTCTGTCCCATCTGATTCCCCCACAGGATCCTAGAGGAAGCCACTTAGGGTGGTGCAGAGGGAAGGTGGGAACCAAATGCTCAAAGCCATGAGGCTCTGTAGAAGGAGCACCACTTCTACAGGAGGGCAGGGTGCTCACCTCAAGGTGGCCCAGGACATGGGACTTGGAGCCACAGCCTTGTGTTCAAAGGCCAGCTCAACTAGGCACCATCTGGGTGGCCTTAGGAGAGTTAGCCCTCTTCTCCAGGATGCAGTTTACTCTTCTATAAAATGGAAATATAACAATATCTGCCTCCCAGGGCTGTCGTGAATATGAATGACAATTATTTGGCACATAGTAAGTGATCAGATTTCATTACCTCATGATTACTTTGAGGATTTATTAAGGTACTGAGTATGTTCACTTCCTAGAGTTCTCATGACAAAAATACCACAAACTGGTGTCTTCAAACAACAGAAATTTGTTCTCTCACGTTTCCAAAGTCCAAAAGTCCAAAATCAGTATCAATGGCCTGGAACCAAGGTATATGCAGGGCTGAGCCCCCTCTGGAGACTCTAGGGGAGAATTCCTTCCTTGCCTCTTCCAGTTCCTGCCTGTTGCCAGCATTTCCTAGCTTGTGGCTATATCTCCCCAACTTCTGTTTCCATCTTCGCATGACCTGTGAGCACGCATACATGCTTGCGTGTGTTAATTCTTCCTCTGCTTTCCTCTAATAAGGATACATATGATGGCATTTAGGACCCACCCAGAAAATTTAGGATAATCTCCCTGTCTCAGGATCCTTAACTTAATCATAGCTGCAAAAACTATTTTTCCAAATAAGAAAACAAGTTTTAGGGTTTAGGATGTGGGTATCTTTGGGAGACCATTTTTCAGCCTATCACGTGGCCCTTTACAAAATATGCTGACCCTATTCTAGAAGGATAAGGAAGCCACTCCCAGGCTGGTCAGCTCCTACCTTCTGACCTGCCTTCTGGAGGCCCCACATTTCGTTCTCCATCTGTATCTCGCCCACACCAGGGTTCTCCATTTTGTTAAACACTTCCTAGGACTACCTATATCTTCCTCACCCCTGCCCCCTGCCCCTTGCAGAAAAAAAATAATGATAATAATAAAACAACACCAACATCTGCAACATTTTTTGACCTCTGGTCCTACTTTTCTCTCTCCTGTAGCCCTGCACTGTCTTCAGGAACAGAAGGAATGAGAGAGATTTTAGCAGACAAGTTTTGTTTTCTAGGCTAGGACCCTTTCTTTACCTTATTTTGTAGGCTCAAAGGCATTTCCGGATGTCCTAGGAGGATTTTACTTCATTCTCTCTAGCTGAAACTGATCTCCTGGCATTCTATTCCATCTTTGCCAGCAAACAGCCACCCCTCCCAAGGTTAACTGCCCCAAGCAGCAGTTTGCTAAGAAATGTACTCTGCTTCCTGTTTCAAAGTCTGATCATGGAAATAGATATTTGTTCATTTCCAGGTGTCCTCCTGGGCTGGTAAAACTAGCACAAACAGGGGATCCTTGGGTGGCTCAGCGGTTTAGCGCCTGCCTTCAGCCCAGGACGTGATCCTGGAGACCCAGGATCGAGTCCCACATCAGGCTCCCTGCATGGAGCCTGCTTCTCTCTTTGCCTGTGTCTCTGCCTCTCTCTCTCTCTCTCTCTCTCTCTCTCTCTGTGTTTCTCATGAATAAATAAATTTTTAAAAAATACATTAAAAAAACTAGCGCAAACATGGTGATCAATAAATGTTTACTGTGGGGATGAATAAATACCACACAAGCCCACAGATTCTGCCCCATGTAGACTGTGAATCCATTTGCACACTCCACAGGCTTGACAATGAACAAAGGACATTGTCCATCTTTTGATGGGGTATGTGAAATGGCTAATCAAGTACACTGGGTAGGGGCATCAAAGTTCTGGGGATCAGTATATCACATGACACTCCCCTGCAAGGGGGCAAACAGATACAATTGTCTTTAGTTTACAGAAAGGAAACTGAAGCTCAGAAAGCTATGTCATCCATAGGTGACAGACTTGGCCCTGGCAGATTGGTCCCATTCCCCACTAGCATTGTTTCTGCTGACCTGGACAGGGTCCATTGTTGTAACAGGCAGTATGAGGGGTGTCCCAGGAGGTGGCTTGACTTGGGAGTTAGAAGGCTGCTTCTGATGTCTTCTCCATCACTAATTCTGTGGGTGAACTTTTTCTCTCTGATACCTAGTTTTCAGAATTTTACATCTTTGTGGGGAACAACTTCAGGAGACCAGGCTAGTTGCATCATCATCATCATCATCATCATCATCATCATCATCATCATAGCTATCATTTAATGGAGCACTCACTGTGCTAGGTGCTATTCTATATGCCTTACATGGTTTAACTCATTTAATCCTCATAGCATTCTTATGGGTGTTCTTATTATAGCCACCTTACAGAGGAGAAAACTGAGACACAGAACACTTAAGAACCTTGATTCAGGCCACACACATATTAATTGGAGAAAATGGAGTGTCAGGAATAAAGAAGTTGTTATATTATATAGGTGGGTAAGGAAAGGTCTCTCTGCTGAGGCTGACACATGAAGAAAGGCAAAAAGAGAGAGCCATGTGAATATCTAGAAGAAGGGTTTTTAGACTAAGGTAATATCAGGTGGAAAGGTCCTGAGATGGGGGTGTACTTGGGTGTTCAAGTAGCAGCAAATGAGCAGAGGGAACGAGAGGGAGGAGCAGGAGGTGAGATCAGAGATAGGACGGGGGTGAGGAAGGGCAGATTGTGCAGGACCTGTAGCTTATGGGAAAGAATTTTTCTTGTATTCAGAGTGAGATGGAAAGTCATTGCAGGGATCTGAGCACAAGAATGGCATTCAGCTTAACATATGAAAGCATCCCTGTCTGCAATGGGGAGAAACGGTGGTAGGGACAAGGGCAGAAACAGAGAGAGCAGATGGAGGTGATTGCAATGATCCAGGAGAGAAATAGTAGTGACCTAGTCCAGGGAGGTTGTAATTGACATGGTAGAATGTGGTCAATTCTGATTTTATTTTAAAGAGTGGCTTATAGAATTTGCCAGTGGATTAGATGAGGGATATAAGAGAAAGAGAAAAGCTAAGGGTAACACCAAGGCTTTGGGGCTGATCAAATAAAAGGAGTTACCATTCACTGAGATGGGGAAGTCTGCATGCCAAGCAGGCAGAGGGGTTGGCTGCTGGCATATTCCACTAGCAATGCCTATTAGGCATCCAAGTGATCCACTTGGAGATGATGAAGAAGTTGAATCTAGAGTAGAGGAAGAGGATTATCTGAGGATATAAATTTGGGAGTCATCAATATGTAGATGATATTTAAATTCATGAGACTGACTCAGATCACTATGGAAGGCAGTGTGAATATAAGAGTATAGACCAGTGCGGCAAAATTTAGAGGTCGGTGGCACCTGGGTGGCTTAGTTGGTTTAGTGTTGTCTCTTGGTTTTGGCTCAGGTCATGATATTGAACCCCATGTCCCAGCAGGGGAGTCTGCTTGAAGATTCTCTTCCTCTTCCCTTCCTTCCATGTGTGTCCATGTGCACATGTGTGCTCTCTGTCTCTCTCTCTGTCTCTCGCGCGCAAATAAATGAATAAATCTTTTTTAAAAATTTAGAGGTCAGGAAGATGAGGAGGAATCAGCAAAGGTGACTGAGATCAATCAGTGGGTGAGAATCAATACAGGTGTCCCAGAAGCCTAGTGAGGAAAGTGGTTCAGGGAGGTGGAGTGATCAACTATGTCAAATGCAGCTGCTTGGTATAGTAAAATGAGAGTTGAAATTTGGTCATCATATTCAGCATTATGGAGATCATTAAAGACTTTGACCTGTGGATGGATGGGAGTGAATTCAGGAGAAAATGGAAGAGGGGAAGCAGAAGTATAGACTTTTTGCTATAAAGATGAATAGAAAAATTGGGTGGTAATTGGAGGAGAATGTAGGATCAAGAAAAGGGCTCTATTTTTTTTTAAAGATTTTATTTATCCATGAGAAACAGAGAGAGAGAGAGAGGCAGAGACACAGGCAGAGGGAGAAGCAGGCTCCATGCAGGGAGCCTGATGTGGGACCTGATCCCAGGTCTCTAGGATCAGGCCCTGGGCTAAAGGTGGTGCTAAACCGCTGAGCCACCTGGGCTGCCCCAGGGCTCTATTTTTAAGGGAGATATTACAATAGCATGTTTGAAGGATGATGAGAATGTTACAACCATATAAAAAAAAGTTGATACAAGAGAGAGAAAAGAAACTTGTGAAGTAATGTCCTAATATTGCTGAAAGAGAATGATATCTGGAACACAAGTGAAGGGTTCTCATGGGTAGGAGCAGAGTCCTCCAGAGGAACATGAAGGAAGGCACAGTATATCATGACAGATAATTGGAGGATGAGTAGATGTGGCAGTAAGAGCTTCAGCAGGTCTCTTCTGGTTGCTTCTCAAGTGAAGCAAGGTCTTCCTCACTGAGAATCTTGAGTGGAAGGGTGTATTAAAAGTATGAGAAGAAAGGATACAATGTTAAATAGTTGCTTAGAAGAATGGGAAAATGAATGTGCTAGGGACTATCCTAGGATGACAGAGCTGTCCCAAGTCCTCAAGCTAATGGTCATGTTCCTCTCCAGACATGTTCAGATGTGGTATATTCCGATCACCTTAGCAGCTGAGGGCAAGATAAGATGCAACAGAATGACATGTGTAAGTAGGAAGGAAAGATCAATTTTGAACACATGTTTGAGTGCCTATAGGATTAAGCGGCCTGGAGGCGGTGGATTATATGTATGATCTGGATCTCAGGAGAAGGTCTGGGATAAAGGTAACATCATCAGCAAAGACAGAGTCATTGAAACTGAGAAAGTAGGTGGGATGTCCAAGAAAGAAGTATAAAGAGAAGAGTATAAACTTGGGAAACACCTCCATTTTAGGGGGTGAAAAGAAGAAAGCATTCATCAAAAAACAAAAACAGAGAAAGAAGCTGAAAAATTAGAGGAGCATGTTTTTTTCCTGAAGCCTAGAAATGAGACAGTTCAATGAAAAGGAGAGAAAATCATTCAGGGAGGCTGGAGAGGCAGCAGGGAGGTGGGAAGAGGAGAAAGGCTCCTGGGTTTGCCCAGAAGGAAGCCAGTACTGGATTATCTCAGAGCACTTAATAGAAATGCAAAGAAAAGGAACTTGTGAGCAAAATATAAGGGGCATGAAAGAAAAGACCTAAGAGAGCTACATACAGATAATAGGAGCTTTAGGAAGAGAAAAAAGAGTTACTGAAAGAGATACTTAAAAGATAAAATAGAAGAAAACATTCCTGAACTAAAGACCTGAGTCATCTGATCAGAGGGGTTTTCTAAGGTCCTAGAAAGAATAATGATGAAATAAATACAAAGACAAAAATCTGATGATAATTCTGAGCTCCAGAGTAAAGACAAAAACCTGAAAAGTTTTCAGAGGAAGAAAGATTATATGGCTACTTACAAAGGAAAAAGAAGGAGACTGGCAACAGACCACTCATCTGCAGTACTGGAGTCTCAAAGACAGTGGAACAATTTTCTCAGATTGAGAGAAATATATATTATATAGGATTCCCTTACCCACTCATAATGTCATCCATATTAGAGGGGCTCTAAGTATACCATCCATATATATACTCTTTCAGAGGGAATGACTTAGGGATATACTCTAGTGAAATGAAAAAATTGAACCAGAACAAAGATCTCAAAATGAGGGAAGACAAAGCATACAAGTAAATGTGTGTGTGCATGTGTGTGCGTGTGTGTGTGTGTGTGTGTGTGTGTGTATGTATGTATGTATTTTTTTTTTAAGTCACCAGCAATTCTTTGAGGGAACAATCCTTGGAAAGTAGTGAGAGCAAAAACTGGGTTCCTCAGAGTTGTAAAAGCAATAGCTAGAGAATACTAGAATTCTCTAGCAATAGCTAGAGAAGAGGAATGGATATAAAACAAGAAGGGAAGATTACTTAAGAAATCAAAAAATACTTGACTTTATGTATAAAAGCAAAGATCAAGCATGTGTGTAGGTAGAGAAGGAGTTGTGAGCAGGCCAAGGTGGAATGTGTACAAACATATGACAGTCCTGAGACACTGTCAGGACTAAGCCATTGCTGGTGATTTGAGAACAGGATCCCTTCATATTATGGAAGGCGCAGGCCTTTGAGTAGCTTGGATTTAGGAAGGAGGGAGAAATACTGGAATGGTCAGAAGGAGAGAAGGAAGAAAGGATGAGGGAAGGGAGAGAGTTTCAGGAAACTGTTGTCTACAGATACCCAAAGACCTGTCAGAATTGCATGCATAGGGGTGCCTGGCTGGCTCAGTCAGACAAGCATGCAATTCTTGATCTTCGTGTCATGAGATCAAGTCCCATTTTGGGTATAGAGGTCACTTTAAAAATCTTAAAAAAAAAAAAAAGAATCGCATGCATAAAGCATATATCTTAGTATGAGTGTTTTTAATTCTGTAATCTAGAACTGTAGCCCAGTTGATGAATCTTTCAACTGGGATCTATTATTACCAATAGACACATAGTTAAAGTGACCTCTGATTGAAGGGTACAAAGGACCAATCATTGTTTGAGGAAGGATTCATTAAAGCATATCTGAAAGTCATGGACTGGGCACCTGGGGAAGAGCATCAAGACATTTGGTTCTCAGTTGGCATGGCAAAAGTGGGAGAGCCCCATGACGGCTGAGATGGGAGCCTAGGACAAAATCAGATAACTTTATAAAACACCATTGCATAAGGATGAGGCTGGCTACATGTACTCTTAATGGCATTATGAGCTGCAGAGATTCAAATCTTGGCTCTCATTCACTGTGGGAGCTTGAGAGAGTGATTTCACTTCTTTGAGCATCAGCTTCCTTATCCATAAAAGAAGAGTATAAAAAAAATAAGAGAATAATACAGACCTTGCAGAGCTTTTGGAATATCACATCCATGGTTGTTACAGAGGGTCTACTGTGTGCCAGGCATTGTTCCCAAGGCTAGGATTCCTTGGTTAAAAAAACAACAACATTCCATATTTCTCCTTCCTGGAGTTTCTATTCTAGGTGATTATGAGAAGGAGAAGAGAAGCTGCCATTACAGAGCCTTTGGCATGAAGAGAACAAAAGGTGCTCAGTAGATACCACTTCCATCCTATTCCTTCCCAAAGTGACTTTCACAAAGGCTCCATCACCCAGAAATAGTGGGCACCCACCCACCCATGGTGGGCAGAACTGCATGGCTCTGAAGACCTTCCCCCAATTTCCATTCCACAAAGATGCAACCTTTGTTGATTATTAGCAAAAATCCTTGAAAGCCAAGCTCTCCCATTTGGACAAGGAGCTGGAGGAGGAAGCCTAGTGCTTGGACCCACCCCCCCAACACCCTGCTTTCCAAGACCCGAATCTCAAGCCCAGCTTGTAAAGGATTGTGAAGGATCATTCTCTACAGGTTCTCTGTCTCAGGTTTGGCTTCTTGCCTCTCCCAGACATTCTTCCCCATGGCCTGTATTTTGATGTGTGAGCTCTAATCACTTAAAAACACAGGATTACACACTCAAGTAGTGTGTGTTCTTTAAAAAAAAAAATGCAATCTTTGTATGTGTACAAAGGGGTGCACAGACCCCAGCTTCCTTCTGGCTCCCTTTCCGCAAGCCCTTTCCCAGTGCTTCCCCTGGTCAATGTGCCTGGTCAGCGTGCCTAGCCACCTGGGCCCAACTCTCCCCGGGGGCCTTCCCGCATGTGGCGTGCCCCCCTTGCCATGTGACTCTCCTGCGCTGTCACCCTCTCACTTCAGTGGGCCTGTCATTTTCTCATTATGGTCACCACCCCAGACCCAAACTTGTCCTCCTCTTTCCTGTTTCCAATTAAACCTTGTCCTATCAGGAATCAGATCACGATGTTCTGCGGTTGCCAGAGAGAATGACAGCATGCACGCAGAGGGGGGGGATTCCCACTTACTAGCCTGGTAAGCTTGGCCAGAGATATTCTGGGGGTGGGTTAAAAGCTCTGGAGACCCCAGGGCAGATGGAGTGGGCGAGTCATTTGTGGTGGGTGTGGGCGGGGTGCATTTTCCTTCCTTGTCTCGTGCTTTCTTTTCACAGCTGTGGTTCCCTGGAGCCCTAACATTCCAGTTCCCAGAGCTAATTTTAGGTTCTTGGGACTGGCTTGTTCTAAGTGACCCTGGCCCCCGCCTTTCCCCTTTGCTCGGCATATTCATTCCGACCCTCTGGCTCACACAAGCCGCACTCTCTTGCTGGCTCTCAAATCAGTGAAGAGTAATTGTAATCCAGGTCCCCCACCAGCTAGAAGACCCTCAGGAAGCAGGAAACTGAATGGAGGGGGCGTGGAGTGGGAGTCCTGGAAGGACAAAAGAGAATGGGGGTGGGGAGCAACTTCCTGCCTCCCAAATAAGGAGATGATGTTTATTGCACTGGTCCTGAGCACAGGACCTTCTTAAAGCCTTTGAGAGGACCAAGGGGCAGAAACGCCAATGAGGACAGACAGCTGGATGCCTGCCACCTGCTTCACCACTGCTGGTCTCCCTTCAGTATTTATGCAGCAGGTGAACCTGGGCCTCCTGGGGTGGCTGAGTTCCTTTCTCCCTGGGTTCTGCAATCATGACAAAAACATTTTATTGAGTTTTAAAGTAGAAGAAACACATGTCATCTTCTTGTGCCTCTGATTCCACAGTGGGGTGAGCCAAGGCCTGGAGATAAGACATGACTTCCCTAAGGTCGGGATTGAGTACAAGGTTATGTGAAGCCAGAACTGGGACCAAGACTTGAACCACGGCCTCAGGCACCTGGAGTTTCTTTCAGGCACCAAGCTGCCTTCAGCAGTGGTTCTGTTCATTTCCTATCATTTGGGAGCAGGCCACCAGTTCCTCTGTCACGAGCAGCAGGGAGATTGGGTACCTCCCTCCCAAACTTACTTTCTCAGCACCGCCTTGACCTGGCTGGCTCTTTACTGAGGTCCTAATGGAAGCTCTGGGAGGAAGTACTCTCCTGGGGAAATGAGCACCACTGGCTGTGGGTCCCACCTGGGGAGCTGTGACCCCTTGGGACAAATTCCATTCCTGAGCTCAATCTTTGTCTCTGCTGATTAGCCAGGAAAGTTGATCAAGAATTAGATCTTCTACATCAAATTTTAGAGGCATCAATAATTAAAAACCCTCCCTGGCTATTTGCAGCAACTGTCCCCTTCCTTCAAATTCTCCTGTTGCTCAAACTTTTTTTTTTTAATATAATTTTTTTAAAGATTTTATTTATTAATGAGAGACACACAGAGAGAGAGGAGGCAGAAACACAGGCAGAGGGAGAAGCAGGCTCCACACAGGGAGCCCAAGGCAGGACTCGATCCGAGGTCTCCAGGATCAGGCCCTGGACTGAAGGCAGCGCTAAACCGCTGAGCAGCCTGGGCTGCCCTCAAACTTGCTTTTCTATGCCTTTTTCTCTCTCTCACTTTCAGCTGCACTCACTTCCATGCCCTCTGTTTCAGATCCTGGGGTTTCCTCACCTGGACAAGTAATAAGTTCCCCCTGGGATAGAATCATCCAGTGACCTCTTGGGGACCTCTCAGTTTCCCAGCCACTGGTGACTCCAGCCATTCTCTTGATGTACTGGATCACTGAGGCAGTACCACATGGCTAACAGCATGCAGACAGGCTGGGTTTCAACCCGCTGTGCCTCACTTTCCACATCTGTAAAATGAGAATAAGCAGTATAGGGCTCTTGACAAAGATTCAATGAGTTCACATGATGTATACAAATATAAGAATTCATCAAGCAGTACTCTTAAGATTAGATCATTCTATCAACTTACTGTATATGTTATGTTTTTTAAAAAAGATTAAATGAGTTTATACACTTAGTTTATACATTTGACTCAGTGTGACAGATAGTAAACACTCAATAATGATAGTTGTTATAGTAGCTGCTGTTATTTAACCTTGGCTCTCTGAGGACTAAAATTCATTCCTCCTAAGCATTTAGAGTAACAGTGTCATATTTGTCCCATGCTTTCCCATTTACCAAGCACTTCCTTGTGCATCCTCTCACTTTGGTTTATCACAGCAGATGGCTTACTATTTTCCCCCATTTTAAAGATAGAAGAAAGGTTCAAAGACAGAGACTTGCTCTAGATCATGCAGCCCATAATGGAGAACTAGGATGTACACCTGTGCATGACTCTCGGGTAAGGACTTCCACCCCACCTTGCTCTGGCCATCAGCAACTCTATTCACAGATCCATCCCAACTTACTGCTTACAAATACCAGGTTCCCTGACCCTGGGCATCTCTATGTCCTTCTGGAAGTGACCTATGCAAGGTCCTGTGGCTTAATAAACCAAAGCTGAAATAGAACCCACATCTTCCTATCCACTGGAAAAAAGACAGTCTCCTCAATAAATGGTGCTGGGAAAATTGGACATGCAGAAGAATGAAACTAGACCACTCTCTTACACCATACACCAAGATAAACTCAAAATGGACGAAAGATCTAAATGTGAGACAAGATTCCATCAAAATCCTAGAGGAGGGGATCCCTGGGTGGCGCAGCGGTTTGGCGCCTGCCTTTGGCCCAGGGCGCGATCCTGGAGACCCGGGATCGAATCCCACGTCGGGCTCCCGGTGCATGGAGCCTGCTTCTCCCTCTGCCTGTGTCTCTGCCTGTGTCTCTGGCTCTGTCTCTCCTTCTATCTCTCAAGAATGAATAAATAAATAAAATCTTTAAAATAAAAAAAAAAAATCCTAGAGGAGAACACAGGCAACACCCTTTTTGAACTTGGCCACAGCAACTTCTTGCAAGATACATTCATGAAGGCAAGAGAAACAAAAGCAAAAATGAATTATTGGGACTTCATCAAGATTAAAAGCTTCTGCACAGCAAAAGAAACAGTCAACAAAACTAAAAGACAACCTATAGAATGGGAGAAGATATTTGCAAATGACATATCAGATAAAGAGCTAGTATCCAAGATCTATAAAGAACTTATTAAACTCAACAGCAAAGAAACAATCCAATCATCAAATGGGCAAAATACATGGACAGAAATCTCACAGAGGAAGACATAGACATGGCCAACAAGCACATGAGAAAATGCTCCGGCATCACTGTCCATCAGGGAAATACAAATCAAAACCACAATGAGATACCACCTCACACCAGTGAGAATGGGGAAAATTAACAAGACGTGAAACAACAAATGTTGGAGAGGATGTGGAGAAAGGGGAACCCTCTTGCACTGTTGGTGGGAATGTGAACTGGTGCAGCCACTCTGGAAAACTGTGTGGAAGTTCCTCAAAGAGTTAAAAATAGAGCTATCCTATGACCCAGCAATTGCACTGCTGGGGATTTACCCCAAAGATACAGATGCAGTGAAATGCCGGAACACCTGCACCCCGATGTTTATAGAAGCAATGTCCACAACAGCCAAACTGTGGAAGGAGCCTCAGTGTCCATCAAAAGATGAATGGATAAAAAGAAAAATGAATGGATAAAGAAGGTGTGGTGTATGTATACAATGGAATATTACTCAGCCATTAGAAATGACAAATACCCACCATTTGCTTCGATGTGGATGGACCTGGAGGGTATTATGCTGAATGAAATAAGTCAATCGGAAAAGGACAAACATTATATGGTCTCATTCATTTGGGGAATATAAAAATTAGTGAAAGGGAATAAAGGGAAAGGAGAGAAAATGAGTGAAAATATCAGTGAGGGTGACAAAACATGAGAGACACCTAACTCTGGGAAATGAACAAGGGGTAGTGGAAGGGGAGGTGGGTGGGGGGTTGGGGTGACTGGGTGATGGGCACTGAGGGGGGCACTTGGCGGGATGAGCACTGGGTGTTATGCTATATGTTGGCAAATTGAACTCCAATAAAAAAAATTTAAAAAAAAGAAAAAGAACCCACGTCTTCTGAATTTCCAGTCTGGCACTATTTCCTCCACAACCTTTTGTCTTGTTGGCCTGATTACAAATTTAGAGGCATTAAAGACTTTTTTTTGTTTTTCCCACTGAATTAAAGGAACCAAAGTATTGCATCAGGAATTGGGATATATTATAGCATGGGTGAAGAACATATGGACACAGGACAAGAAGGTTACAATTCATATTACACTGCTATCACTACAGTGCCTATCATTCAAGTCACTTGTTTGCACTATAGAGTTCTGGGGTGGACTGGGGCAGCTGTTGAGAGTCCTCGCTCCAGTTACCTGAGTCCTTCAGGAGTCCCCAGGACTCTGCTTTCAGGGTTTTCCCTCGTCTTCCACCCCCACCTGGACAATCTCCTAATGCAGTTATTTTAAGGAAAGTTCCACAAGGCAGAAACCTCACAGGATCACTGATGTTTAAGGGTTTGGTTCTTCCTGCCTCCCATTGGAGACTGGTTTTGAGGTTGTTTCGCTGAATCACTGGGCAAAAAGTAAATAAATAAATGAAGGAAGGAAATCTTGCTCAAAAAGAATTCTGTTGCTTCTCCAAAAAAAAAAACAAAGCATCTCTCATCATCAAAGGAATATGCAGGACCTGGCCTCTCTGGGACTGTACTTCATCCTAGCAGTTCAGAGGCACCCCCATCAGAGAAGAACTGACCCAACACCCCTTGGCCATGCTCAGAACTGGGATGCCAAGCCTCCAAGGCAAGCTGGCTATGTGCCGGGGCCTCTGTGTGGCTCAACCTTGCTGTTGTCCTCTCTCCCCTGCGAGGTAGGAGAAGAACCAGGAGTGACCTGCCCCTGGGGCCTGATATCTTGTGAATGTGCTCTTCTTCCTTTGGGGGTCACCACCTCTTCTGGAGACTTGTGTGCATGGCTTCCACCCTCCACCCCTTGTCTCTTTCTCATGTCCTATTACTTCTCTGGGCTCCTCCCACCTCCATAAAGATAAAAGGAAAGCTCTTGATAACCAACTAGTCCAATCCCAACATCTTGCTGACATGGAGACTGGGGCCAAGAGAGCAGCTGCAGCTGACGCTGGGATGTGTAGCACCTTTGTGCAAAAAATGTAGGAATAGAAAACAGTCAGTGGACCCCAATACCCAGAAGCTGGCAGAGCCACCATACTCTAGATGGGAGAGCTGGCTGGGCCTCCCTGTGCCCTGGGAGCTCCCATGCTAGAACAAAAGGGCAAGGAAATGAAAGATTGAGAGAAACTTTCAAGGAGAACCCTTGCAGCCACCTGACCAGTTTTGAAGTCCATCACTATGGGTAGAATCTTCCTAAAGCATCTCACTGAGCATTTCTTGTCTTGCTCAGAATCATTCTGTTGCCCCCAGAACCAGTCCATCCTCAATATGCCTGGCATTCAAGGCCTCCCAACATGTTCCCCATCTTCTCTCCCAGTCCATCTTAACCCTGCCTCTCTGAACCAGTGGTAGGAGCAGAGGAGCCCCACTCTGTGCTTAATGAATCCCAGGAGCTAGGTATTGGGGATCAGGTTGTGGAGGACATATCCATGGTGTTCTGTGTGTTCCTCTGTCAAGCTGCCCCATTGTGGTGGAAGGAAGGCCAGCCCCAGCAGGCACTGCCCCAAGCTCACTCTGAGATCCTAGTAAGCAAGTCACTGGCTGTCTCTGAGCCCTTCCCTCATGTGTAAGATGCTTCCCACCTCCTCCCAATTTTTGGAGATTTAACAGCATAGCTTCGGGAAAAATAAAGCTCCTGGTATGTAGGATGTGCTCAGTAAATGTTTGCTTCTCTCCTTCACCTGAATGACAGGGTGGAGGAGCAGATGGAGGGAGCTCAGTCTCCTGGAATGTTTGGAGGACCTTGGGGATGTGCGAGGCACTGGCCTGTGGTGGGCAAGTGTGGGTGGAGAACATGGCTCCTCACCACCACCTCTGTCTAGACAAAGGCCTCAGAATTGCTGAGTCTCAAGGTTGAAAGGAACCACCTATCCAAAAGGTCAAGTAGTCTAGTCAGAGGCTGATTTGAAAACACTCTTCTGTTAGCTTTTCCATGATCTAGAATTTCATCCCAGCTAAATCAGGACCCTGATTTTCATTGTCAACTCATTGTTGCTGAATTCATTCTACATGCCTCCAAGCTTTCCTGTATTTGGTCACTTAATCCTCTCAAATCAAAGCCCCATAGTATGGCCATCATTTCACTGTGAGAGAATTGAAGCTTTGGAAAGTTAAATAATTTTCCCAAAGCCACACAGCTAATAATTTCATTGTAGAGATATTTATTGAGCACCTAGTTTGTGCTAGGTAGACCTGAAAACACAGCAGTAAACAATGTAACCTGTATCTTTCTGGATTCTGGATCTTTCCACCTCCTCTTGCTTACTGCCTTTTCCATCTGGACACTACAACTAAACCAAGGGCTTGAATAACTTAGAAAGATATTAAGAGGTTGGGAAATAATCTTTGATTGAAGCTTAAAAATGTTAACCGTGGTTCTCCACAGGGACAGTACTGTACAGTACAGTTTGGAAACTGGCGGGAAGACTTTTGGTTGTTGTCACAAGCAATGGGCACTTTGTGGGAGGGGGCAGGGATGTGCATGGAACAGTCCTGCATCCAACAGGGCAATTGACCATCCCACCAGACACAGATGAAAACCCACTTATAATACCCAAACTTAGAACCTAACACCATATTATTTTGTACACAGAACATTGGAACAGGGAGCAATTTTAGTTTATACACCCTACCCCCTACCCAAATGTAACCACCATGTAAATTCAGGGCAGATTCCACTTTGTGCTGTTGGAGCCTTAACAAGAGTTGTTTTAGCAAATCATATCACCAATGACAACCCCACTTCTGGCCTTTGAGTTGCCAATTAAAAATCCAAATCAGTCCACATTTGTAGATGTTAAGTTCATGACTGTTTTATTCATAAATGCAAGCATCAGACTATTTCATTATGTCTTCCAGTGTAGTCATGGGCAAATGTTTATAAGTAGTAACATGTTACTTTATTATAAGTTATTTCTTTTTAGTTTTTATTAGAAATTATTTCTACTTGATTTCTCTTATATATTACACTTAGGGCATCCTGTTAATTTTTAAAAATTGTGTGTGTAGATTAACCAGGAATTTCATTTCAACATAGGGCATTACATAATATCTGTGAAAGAAAGGAGCATGGGTATGAGAAGGTGGGTGGAGCTTTGTAGTAAGAGAAGGGTCATGTGTGGCCATGAGCTCTTCCTTTTTCATCTATCACTCTATTGAGGATGGAGTGGGAGCTGTGCTTCCAGGACTTGGAGGAGACATGGGCATGATTACCTGGCCATGAAAGCAGTTAGTCATTAAAGGAAATAACTGAATGGAAAGGGCAGAGATTAGTGTCAAAAGATATGAATTTGAATATTGGTTCCGCTACTTACTGAAGATAAAACCGGGCAAAATCTCCCTTTGTTCCTACATGTTAGAGGGAGCGCCTTGAACCAGAACAGGTGATCATTGTAACATTCTGTGGCTCCAGGATCAGTCTTGAAGGGTTCTCAAAATTCATTATGCTTCTGGAACAGTGCAGTGGGTCTGGAGGCTGGGTGGTGGGGAAGTGGTAAGAGCATCCACCCAGTTTGAACCTGGATATGCCACCTTTGGGAAATGCTGAAATGACAAATGGCATTTTATTTCTCTTTTAGTTTTAGCCTCAGTAAAATGGGAATGAGAATGGTCATACCTTTTTGGAGTTAAGATGGCATTTTGGGGTGTAACAAAATCTGAAAGGGTGCCGAGCTTAGTAGTTCTCTGTAAATGTGACATGTCAATTCCGTTTCTTCAACCTCCACACCTTCTTAAATTCCCCTGACCAGTTCCCAACCTCTGCCCTCTGCTCTGCTCTCCTGGCCCTTCTGTCCCAGGACAGGACTGGAGAGGGAAGGAAATGGAGTCGTGCTGAGTCTCCATCTTGTCTCACATGAAGGGCAAAGGTTAGAAGTCCCCCCACGCTGGGGAGTTTCCACTTCCCTCTCTGGCCAGCTGTGGGATCTATGGGGAGAAAAATGACTAAGATAGGGAGAATTTCTGGAGTTCCTCTGGCCCTGGCCCAAAACCCACCCATGGGAAAAGAAGAGGAAAGTAGTTTGTCAGCCTGAAGATTCTGGACAAAGGCTTGGCTGTTGGGAAATGGAGACTCTCACCTCCCTTTCAGCCAGTGCTCAGAGTGCAAAGGTGTAAGACTATATGCTATACTCAGAGAATCTTTGAGAACTTGCTGGAATTCATAACGTAGATCCAAGTTAAGGAAGCAGGATCCAGGTGGAGGAACTAAGACCGGCCAGATATAGAAGATCCTTGTTTGCTCAGAGTTGGAGTATTTACGTGGCAGGGGATCTGTGGCAGCAGAGGATGGCACAGTAGCTTTGGGAATGCTCACTAGTCCAGGACTGGGAAGACAAGCAAGTTGTAGGGAAGCAGGAAGAAACAGACATCTGCCATGGACAGCCCCTCTCCCGCAGTGCCCCCTGTAGAGCACCCCTGGCAGCAAGACCTTCAGATGAGGGCTCCTCTCAAGGAGGCCAGCTCTGGAAGACTTGTTCCAAAGAGGTGTGAGTGATTCAAGCCAGCTCTTCCAGAGGCCACTTTATCTCAACTGGCATCAAAACTCTTCCAGGGGAGTAGTTTGCCAACTATGCCATGCCCCGGGGAAGCATCTTTGGAGGAAGGGGAGGTTGAATCAACAGGCCCTAGGCCTCTGACCCTAGGTCACATTGTACATTGGTGACTCAGACTTAAGGGGACACACTGCTGCCCACAGAGACCCACCTTCCAGAGGAGACCAACAGTAAAGGAAGGGCATGAGTGACTCCAGGCATGGATGTGGACCTGGGGTATCTGGCAGTGGGAGGGGCAAGTCTGTCAGCCCAGGGAGGTGGAGGTGGGAAAAGTTTCCTAGAGGAGGTGAGGCCGAGAAGAACCTGGAGGAACAACAGGGGATCAGCTGGTTGGAGAACAGGAGGCCATTCCAGGCAGAGGGAGCAGCTCCTGCAAACACCTGGAGGCACCGCCCACCACTGCTGTTTAGGGGCTTCAAGCGGTTGCAGGAAAATATAGGGATGGAAAGAACCATGTTGGAGTTAGACATGCCTGTGTTCAAGTCACTGCTCTGCAGCTCATCACTTCTCTGAACCTCAGTTTCTCATCTGTAAAATGGGGATGATTCCTCACCAGTTTAAGCTCTGTGAGGATAGGCATCCTGTCTCTCTTATTTGCCCAAGGCCTAGAACAACACCTGGCGAGGTGATCCGTCAGTCTGTGCTGAATGGATAAAGGACACAATGCCTGTGAAGTGTCCAGCATAAAGTAGATGCTTAAGAATAAAGAAAGTCTTTGAAGTTGGGATCATAGAGCATAACAATGTAAATGAGAATGGTAAAGTGATTTGGACCTTGGATGCTGGTGATTCGGACTTTTTTGGTAAGCAATGGGAACAGTGGAGAATATGGCGGGCTCCAAAGCCACCAGGTATAAGCTCCTGCTAGGGAGTCTGACTGTGCCTGAGTCCCTTCCTGAGGTGGAGCCAGCCCTCTCAAGACCCTTCCCCCAGGAAGCTTCCCATGAGTCATTGTCACAGGGTGGTCAGGGTCTTCCTGAAGCTCCTCTGGAGACAGCCTGAGTCAGGAATTGGGAATTTCTGGATGTGATCTAATACCAACCCTTGGAGTTGGTCCCTGGACTCAGAAGAAGCACCCGCCTGCCTTGCCTGACTTGAATGTCACAGACCCACAGGACCCATAATCATTCATCTTTCTGTGCACTCTGATCTACTGACCCTGTCCAGCTCTAATGTTTGGTTTGCTATTGAGAAGGGAGGGCTTAGGCTGAGATGGGGCAGGGCAGTACTGCCCTCTGTGGCATGTCTTACTCAGGGCTCCAGAGGCTCCTTTGGCCATAGCTGTAAGTTCTGGGGCTAGGTTCACCACCATAAGGAAATCCATATTGTTCAGGGCCAACCCCTAACCTTTCTCATGGCTTAAATGGCCCTGATTCTGCGGGAGGCCATGACTTTCCCCAGAGTTCTCAAATTCTCCCTTGATAAGTCCTGGGCTTTGACTCACCTCCCTTCATTTGTCTGTTCCTCCCTCTACTCCTGTCAGCAAAGCCAGCTCATACACTCCCCGGGCAAAAGGTGGCATCCACCACTGCTGGCACTTCAGCCATGCCCATGTCATCTGTGTCTCAGCCTGTCCTGGATCTGGAAGAGACTGACAAAGGAAGCAGGACTCCAGAAGGAATATAAGTTATTAAGCAGGGGTATAGACTGCTTGGTTGTCTGCAAGATAGGAATAATAGGGCCCTTTGAATGTTGCTTTGAAGATTGAGAGGAGGCCTGGAAAGGGATAGCAGAGGAGCACATGGCAAGCACTTAGTAAAAAGATAGGTAGTAATAATAGTAGTAGGAGTAATAGCAGAAATAGTATTAGTAGCAGCAGCAGTAATAGTGGTGGTGGTAGTAGTAGTAGTAGTGGTGGTGGTGGTGGTGGTAGTAGTAGTAGTGGTGGTAGTGGTGGTAGTAGCAGCAGTGATGGTGGTGGTAGTAGCAGCAGCAGCGTTAGTGGTGGTGGTGGTAGTCATAGTGGTAGTCACAGGACAGCAAAACAGCAGCATCAGTAGCAGTAGTTTTTATGATATACTGATATAGAATTAGAGGCACTAAAGAAAGAAAAAGGTTTCACAAAGATACCTAAGGAACTGAGGTCAGGAAGTTCAGGCCCTCATCTTTGTCCTGAAGAAAAGAAACGAGAGGGAGGCTAGATCCAAAGATACAGGCGATCAATCAGTGGTGACGCCATGGAGGGAAGCTCATAACTAAGCAACATTCTGGAAATGAAGAGGACAACTTCTTGGTGAGGAAGGAGGAAGGGATATTCTGAACTGAGTCACTGATCTAGAAACAGCAACCCCTGGGTGGCTGAGGGACAGACCCTGGCACCTAGTATACAGCCAGTGCATAATAAAGGCTTACTACTGCTCCTGGAGTTCTGTTTAGCAAGCATTCACATTAATGATTCATCAAATCATCATGTAGGGGACCTGCAGTTGTGAGCCCATTCAACAAATATTTATGGAGTACCCAAAAAGGTCTTTTATTACAGATTTTCTTTAGAGCAGTTTCAGGTTTACAACAAAATTGAGAGGAAGGTACACAGAGTTTCCACATACTCCAGCCCTCCCACATGCGTGACTTCCCCTGTTAACAGCATCACACACCAGAGCATTACCTGTGTTATGAAGGATGAACCTACAGGGACACATCATAATCACCCACCGTACATCATTTCCAGTAGGGCTCACTCTTGGTGGTATATATGCTATGGGTTTGGACAAATATATAATGACATGTATCCATCATTATAGTATCACAGCATAATTTCACTGCCCCCAAATTCCCTGTGTTCTGACTGTTCATCCCTCCTCTCCTTCTGTCACCCCAGCAGCTACTGACCTTCCTTACTGGCTCCATAGTTTTGCTTTTTCCAGAAGATTATATAGTTGGAATCATATGGTATGTAGCCTTTTCAGACTGGCTTTCTCCACTTAGTAGTATGCATTTAAGTTTCCTCCACATCTTTTTATGGCTTGATATATAGTTTCTTTTTAGTACTAATTACTTTTCCATTGTCTAGATGCACCACAGTTTATTTATCCATTCACCTACTGAGAGACATCTTGATTGCTTCTAAGTTTTGGAAGTTACGAATAAAGCTGCTATATGTGCAGGTTTGGGGGTAGACTTAAGTTTCAGCTCCTTTGGGTAAATACCGAGGAGCATGATTACTGGATCATATGGTGAGACTATGTTTACTTTTGTAAGAAACCACCAAACTGTCTTCCAAAGTGGCCGTACCAAAGGAAAAAGGAAAAAAAAAAAAAAGTGGCCGTACCTGCATTCCCACCAGCCACAAATGAGAGTTCTTTTTGCTCCACATTCTTGTCAGCAATTGGCAGTGTCAGTGTCCCAGATTTTCACCATTCTAATAAGTGTGTAGTGGGATTTAATTGTTGTTTTAAGTGCATTTCCTTGATGACATATAATGTGGAGCATCTTTTCATATGTTTATTTGCCATCTGTCTATCTTTTTTGATAAAGTATCTGTTAAGGTCTTTGGCCCATTTTTTAATCAGCTTGTTTATTTGCTTACTGTCGAGTTTTCAGAGTTCTTTGTGTTCAGGGATATTAGACCTTCCTCAGATGTATCTTTTGGACACTCACCATGTTTACCCCTTACCTCACTGTTCTAACTTATTAGTCTCCTCTGCTCATTCCTTCACATTACGTGGGGCCCGGCGTCAGACCTCAACGCTATCCTCTCTTCTCTACCTGCACCCACCCCTTTACTCCTTTCTCAACCTTGCTGAGTATCATGGTTCTAAAAGCCAAAACACCAGACTTATATATCCAAGATTGCTATGCATTAGATGTCTCCTCAGGACATCCAACAAACAGGCATTCAAGCTCACATGTCCAAAGCTGAACTTCTGATCTTTTCCCCCAAATCTGTTTCTCCTCAGCATTCCCCCCATTTAACTTAGGCAACTCTCTTCAACCTCAAAACTGTGTCTTCTTCAAGTGCTCCTTCTCTCACTACCTCTTCTTCCTAATAATTGAATCCATCAGGAAATCTACAATCCTTCTATTTAAGGATTATATCAAAATCTATCCAGAATCCAGGATCCTTCCATCTCTCATCTGGCTATTGTAGTCCCTTTCTTTTTTTTTTTTTTTTTTGTTTTGTTTTGTTTTTTGTTTTTTGTTTTTTTGTTTTTGTTTTTGTTTTTTGGTTTTTTTTTTTGTTTTTTTTTTTGTTTTTTTTTTGTTTTTGTTTTTTTTTTGTTTTTTTTTTTGTTTGTTTGTTTGTTTTGTTTTTTGTTTTTGTTTTTTTTTTTGTAGTCCCTTTCTAACTGGTTTTTCTGCTTTTGTCCTTGCTGACTTTCAGTATTTTCAGCATATTCAATATATTTATATAAAATATTCAATATATTTCAATATATTCAAAATATTCAGTATATTTATATTCAGTATATTCTCAGCAGAGCAGAATAGCACTGAAAAATGCGGGTTCACCCTTCCACTGCTACAAACCCCCAGGGGTTCCCATCTCACAGAGCCAGTAAGGCCTTACTGCCTGTACCTCCTGTTATTTCTACACCACTCTATTATTTCTCTGACCTTATCCCCACTATGTGAAAGGGATTTAGAGTAATAGGAGTCCAGAGACCAGTTATAGTTTTTACACAAGAGATGTGCTTTAATTTTAGGGCCATGGCTCTGTTCTCCCCTATCTAGAATGATCTCCCAGGTATCCTTGTGGCTCTGTCCCTCACCTAGTTCAGATTTTGACTCAAATGTCACGTAAAAAAAAAATTATTTGAGGAAGAGAGAGAGAGAAAGCATGAGTAGGGGAGAGGGGCAGAGGGAGAAGCAGGCCTCACTGAGCAAGGAGCCCAACATGGCCCTTGATCCCAGGACCCTGAGATCATAACCCAAGCCAAAGTCAGATGCTTAATCGACTGAGGCACCAGGTGCCTAAATGTCACTTTCTCAAGACCTTCCCTGGCCACACTACTTTAACTTGGTATTATCCCAGTCCATGGCATTTTCTTTCTTTTTTTTTTTTTTTTTAAGATTTTATTTATTTATTTGATACTGAGAAAGAGAGCGAGCTCTCGCACAAGCAGATAAGGGGAGAAGCAGGCTTGATGCAGAGCTCTGTCCCAGGACCCTGGGATCATGACCTGAGCTGAAAACAGATGCTCAACCAACTGAGCCACCCAGGTGCCCCCATGGCATTTTCTGTTGCCTTTCTCTGCTTTAGTTTTCTCTGTAGTTCATATCCCCACTAATACACGATACAATGACATTTATATGTCTATTATTTCTCTCCCACCTAGCCTACCTTCTTTGTCATTGTATCCCTAGCACCTAGAACAAAGCCAGCACATATTAAGTGTTTAAAGAATGAGTTTATTGGGCAACCTTGGTGGCTCAGCAGTTTAGCGCCGCCTTCAGGCCCAGGGTGTCATCCTGGGGACCCAGAATCTAGTCCCACATCAGGCTCCCTGCATGGAGCCTGCTTCTCCCTCCACCTGTGTCTCTGCCTCTCTCTCTCTCTCTCTCTCTCTCTCTCTCATGAATGAATAAATAAAATCTTTTTTTTAATAAATAAAATCTTAAAAAAAAAGAATGGGTTTATTAAAGATACCACTCAGTGTATTGACATCACTCCCAGCTCCTCTGATCGTGGTTCATTGCCTTGAACTCACTTGTATGTATTGATTTTCATTGTGCTTAAGTGAAGTCCTCAAACTCTCATTCAAATACATGTCTATTTGGCCCTGTCTAGTTGCCCTCCAGAAAAGCTTGACATCCCAAGTTTGACTTGGGACTAGTCACTTTGTTACTGTATCCAACCATATTTCAAACCCTACCAAATTAATGTATTTCAGAAAGAGGCTAGGTTGGGGGTTAGACCTACAAGTGTTGCCCAGCAGGGATCTTTAAATAAAGCTAAAGTGACATAGTCCAAGAGAGATAAGGGACAGCTATTTGGAGAGGGAATTAGGGGGAGAGAGATGTCCCCAATGCAAAATGTCCCAGAGATTTCAATAAACCACAATGCAGGGAAGCATAGGAAAGTGAACCCAAAGGTGTGCCATAATAGAATTCTAGTCTGGGACTCCTGGGTGGCTCCGTGGTTGAGCATTTGCCTTCGGCCCAGAGCATGATCCCGGGGTCCTGGGATCGAGTCCCACATCTGGCTCCCTGCAGGAGGTCTGCTTCTCCCTTTACCTGTGTCTCTGCCTCTCTCTTCATGTCCCTTATGAATAAATAAATAAAAATCTTTAAAAAGAAGAATTCTGGTCATCCACTATCCACTAAGACAGAACAATGCCATGGGATGGCTCAGGAAGACAAAGGGAGACAGGGGCTATATGTGTTCTGAGCCAAAGATCAGAATCGCTAATGTTCCATCTGAGGTGGCCCCATGCCATCTAGAAGCCACCTCTGTGCCAGTGAAAGATATAGCATGGGTCTGTTTGCCCACAGCTACCCTGTTCCTTGTTTGGCAAGGGTACTTTGCACACAACTCAGACAATCTCAGCACCTTCCAAGTTGTGTCATGATCATATCTACATGGCAGTTGGTCTCCTCCCCAGAGTTAGTGAGCCATGGGGGTTCATTTTGATGCTCACAGGAATAAGCCCAGGGGCTGTAATATAGACAGAATTCCTAAATATTGGATGCATGAATCAATGAGTGAATGAATGGATACACATATTCCCCACTCTAAGGAAGGGAAAAAGAGAATCAACGTTATTATTATTGGTGTTAGATGCTCTTCATTGAACCCTCATTGTACCCATGTTCCTGTTTTCTCAACAAACTTCAGAAGGTAGTTGCTGTCAGCTTTGTTTTATTAATGAGAAAACTGAAGTTCAGAGAAGATATCTGCTCAAGGTTACACAGCTTATCGCTGGCAGTACCAGCATTTAAAACCAGGGCTGTACTACCCCAAGCCCGTGCTCTTTCTCTTGGGCCACCTTCTCTTGAATAAAAAATTACTGAGTACCCACTGTGTAAGCTACTGCAGTAAGACACCTCAGGTAGTTTGCTCTATTTAATCTCCATATTTTGAGATCCATGTTATCCCTTTTTACAAATGGTAAACCAGGGGTCAGTAAGTTTACCCACATTGCCCAGATTCATCCAACTGCTAAGATCTGGATTAGAACCTGGTTTTGACTCCAAAATTAAGCTTTTTCCACTGCACTACAAGGCCCAGGATGCAAGGCATGGCCAGGCTGGTTGACTCCTGGTGATGGTCATAGGCTGTTGCTTCTTCCTTGCAAGTATTAGCTTCATACTGTCCCAGCTCTGCAAACTGTAGCCACTGTACCCTCACCCTGAATCACAGGAATCAGTAACCAGGGCAAGTCCGGAACAGGTCAGTCTCCATGTCTAGGGAAACAGAGCTAGCAACATGCCCCTCCTTGGACAATGACTCCTGGGTTCTAGAAGCTACTTACTGCATGATTCCTGCATAGCTGCTGAGGATTAAATCTTAGCAGTATACTGGGTGATTGAGAGCTCAGGCTCTAGAACTTAAGTTCTTGGGTTCAAATCTAGTAGGCTACTCACTGACTGTATGGTCTTCATTTGATTCCTCATTCCTTCTGAGTTTCATTTTTCTCATCGGTAGAATGAGGTTAGTAGTAGAACCTATCTCATAGGGTCACAGATCAGATTAAGTGAGACAGTGTTGATAACAGGCTTGAAACAGTGTCAGCCACTTTTAATACACATGGGTTAAGAAAAACTGAACAATGGGATGCCTGGGTGGCTCAGTGGTTGAGCATCTGCCTTTGGCTCAGGGTGTGATCCTGGATTCCTAGGATCAAGTCCACATCAGACTCCTTGCATGGAGCCTGCTTCTCCTCCCTTTGCCTCTGTCTCTGCCTCTCTTTCTGTGTCTCTCATTAATAAATAAAAATTATAAAAAAAAAAAAAACGAAAAACTGAACAATTCATTAAGCCATGGTGAACAGGAAAATAATCTAGAGCTCTCTCAGAGATCATCTTGCACCTTTATGTTGGTCTTAGAAGAACACTGGATCCAGAGTCCAAAGATCCAACTTTAGATCTGGCTGTGTGGCCACCTCACCTCTCAGCCTTTTCTACTCATCCAGTAAAGAGTTGTGGTGATACTAGAACCTGCTCTACTTAGCCCTAGGATTCCCATGAGGTTTAAAGAAAATAGTAGATGTGAAAATATTATGTAAAGCATAAAATGCTGGAGAAATTTTATCTATTGTGTGAAGATGGTTTTTCTTTCTTGTCCCCCACCCCACCCAGGCTCTCGTCAGCCAGCAAGTCTACCTCCCACCCTTTTTGGCTCTCAGCTGCCCTGGAATCTCAGTTGGCTCCCAGAAAGGATTCAGAGCACAGCACAAATTGTCCAAAGGTTGCTTCCAAAGCCTCCGGCAGCTAAGCCTGGCCCCAGCCCTTCCTCCTTGAAAATATCTGGCCTAATGGGAAGGAATGTGGGCTGGCAGTTAAATCTCATTCATATCCACAAGCATCCATTGAGTGTCTTCTCTGTGCCAGGCTCTGGGCACTGAGAATCCAGGGTTTGAGCAGGATGGTCTCTGCCTTCAGAAGCTCATAGTCTAGTGAGGAAATAGTCACATCACAGACGAAGACAATAGGGTAGGGTAGCACTGTGACCGGGAGCGCAGAGGAAGCACTGTCCACCATGTGGGAGAGAGAGACAGAGAAGGCTTCCTGGAGGAAGGGGGACATCTGACAAGAGCCATACCCCCACCCAAGCATGAGTGAAGCCTTCACCACACTAGAGCCTCCTCACCTTGGTGGTCACAGATTTGTCAACACTCTTAAGATGGAGAAGGCTTTAAAATATTATTTCATTCAGCTGTCATTTTAAAGAGGCCCAGAGAGCTGAGGTGGCTTTCTCAGGTCATCCAGCTAGATCTGCAGGACACGTTGGGCAACTTTTATTTGCTCTTCTTGAGCATCCATTTGCAATCAGACCAACTCCCTGGAAAAGGATACCAACTGGTCTTGAAAATAAATCCAGAGGGGGATTCTTAGAGCTCCCTTTTCTTCTGCCCATTGTCCTTGCACAGCTCTTTACAGTTTATACGGCCTATCATATGCCTCTGAGTCCTCCAGGTGAAGCCATTATCATTGAACATATTTTATAGGTAAGGAAACAGGCTGGACAAAAATCCCTAAGATGCAATTGTGAAACTGGGAAATTAACTTCAAAAGTTAGAGAACCCTGAGTCAACATCCTGATTTGACTCCAAACTGTTAAGTCCATTTTATTACTAAGAAGTTTGTGACTGTTTCCTTGCACACTTCTCTTTCCTCCTTTCTTGTTCTTTTATAACATTGCCTTCAAAGAGGCAGAAATCACTGGTTGGCATGTGGCTGAATGTGGTATCTGGGATGTTTCTATTTCTTCTGCTTTTTGGTCCTGCCTGTCATCCTTGTCCCTTTATCCTTAGCTCACTCTCTCTCTCTACCCCCCCATTCTCTCTTCCTTCCCTCTATCTTTCCCTTTTTCTGCCCTGTCTCTGCCTCCCTATCTCTCTCCCTTACTCTATCCATCTCTTCTTCTTTTCTCTCTGTGTCTCTGTTTCTGTCTCTCTCTGCTCCATCTCTGTCTCTCTTTCTTTCTCTGATGTGTATGTCTGTCTCTCTGTCTCTGTTTCTCCTTTCCCTCCTCCTGGTCCCTTCCCCTCCACAGAAAGGCTGTGCAGGTACTTGGAGGTACCACTAAGCTTTGCTCTGACTAGCCCAGGGTTACACAGTTGCTGCCTTTTGCAGAACTTTCTGGCTTCCCAACCTCCAGTTCCTGGGCCAGTGAGAGAGGAAGCTGCCAAGAAATCTGACAAAGCCCTTGCCCAAAGCTGTGCATTCTCTTGGCAAGAAAGGAAAGAGGAGTTCCAGAGAAGAGACAAACAGGAGACATCAGTCAGCGACAGTCCCCCTTCCAAACCCTCCCCTGAACTTCTGGTTTGAGGAAGGGTGGAGTCCACCCCTGCAGATGTGCAGCAGTTTGCAGGAAAAGGCAGTGACTTCACAGATGGCCTAAGCAAGGGGAATGGAAGTCAATATTGGTAAAAAGCAAAGCGCATGCTGTTTATCTGCTCTGGATGGAGAGCTGGGCCCTGGGAGCTCAAGGTTTAAAGAAAGAAGAATAGAATCCAAGGTGACCCTCATCCCTGCCAACTGGTTCCAATCCTGGATCCTCCCCCATGTCCTTCCCAGGCTCCTAATTCCTTACCTGTCTAATAAGAACCATCCTTCTTCCCTCCTAGAGCCACAGTAGCAGTCACTTCTCTAAAGTACCCAGAGCAGAGTGTAGCAGGTACTGGGCACACGGTGCACACTGGTCCCTTCCTCCATCTTCCAGAAAGTCTTCCTGGAAAGCCTGAGTCCCACTACACTCCCACTTTCTGCTCCCTCCAGCTCGTTGTTGATCTATACGCCCAGCAGTCGTCCTCCAGACCACCTCACTATGGCTCAGGAAGTAGCCACCCCATCATCATCCTATCATCATCGTTACTGCTGTTCCCATTGTTGGTGTTAGTCCTCAGACTGTTTGCTGCTGACATCTTGTTCCCTTGACAACATAAGGAGCCATCACTTCTTGTAGACAGGGCTGACAGGGAGGCACTCACCACAGAGTAGTGGGTGAAAGCGTGGACATTAGGGTCAGCTAGGTCCAGGCTGGATCTTCTCTACTTATTAGTTTGATCTTCTCTACTTATTAGTCATGTGCCCGGGCAATGATGTAACCTACAAAATGGACATCATGAAAGCTGGATTGGATTCTGAAGATTGAATAGATGAAGAGCTTAACACAGCAGGCACACAGTAAGCCCTCCATGAATCAGGGATCTGACTTTTAGCTGTTATTACATGGCATTTTAGGTCCCTTGGTACCTAACACAGTCCTGTGTATAAAGTGCTAGGCATTCAGTAAGTAAAGATAGAAAGAATGGTGCAGCTGTCACAGATCAATGGCTTGCCATGGAGACTTTTCTATTACAGTTTAGCTTGGACAGGGGCTACTGGGAGTCCTAATACTCAAACTCAGAATGATTTCAGGAGGCAGTGAAGTCTGACACCCATTTCCACATTTAGAAGGGAATGATGAGGCCCTGAAGATGGAAAAATATTTACTCAAACTTCTTATAAACATGTTCATAGAGTTACTTGTTTCCTATTAAAATGAGAGAAGGTAGTATCTGGGCTTTGTGGGTCCTTAACTTCTGAGGGCAGGGTAGTGATGTACAGATGTACTCTCTGACAGCAGGTTTGCACAGAGGAGAGAGAGTGAGAGCAAGGAGTGGCCTGGGAGGACGAGAAATCGGTCACCTCATTAATAATCGCTTCACCAAACTGGCAAAGTATATCCTATTCTCTCTGAGAAGTTCACTTGCTCAAGATCATGCAACTGGTGGTGCTTAAGACCATACAATTCAAGATCCCAGCTAGTGAGTCAGGATTCCAATCTGGGTATGTCTGACCTCAGAGCTGGGTTTTTCATGATACCTACTGTCTCTGGATGTGACCTAGTATAAAAAGAGCCCCAAAGGGGAGGTTTGGACCCCAGGAAGACCAACTCACCACCTTCCCCTGCAGGGTGCATCAGATTGCTCATTCTCCAACCCGGAAGGAACAGGGCAGAAGAGGAAAAAGTTGACAGCCCAGGTGGGCCTTCAAGCTCATCTGTGCTAATTGGAACCCATGATGAGGGGTAGCTGAAGAATCTTGTCACCTGAGACCCAGAGATGCTGACAGCCCTCTTTTTGCCTAGGGTGGGAAAGTGGCTTATTTCTGCAGCTCTCATTTTCAAACATACAAGCACCTTGGTGAAATTCATGGAACTCATGAGATTTATATCTTCCCAAGCAGGTTGGCATCAGCCAGCAGCAATAGCTGGCTCAGCCATCAGCCTCTCTCCTCTGTCCTTTTCTTCCCCTAATGCTCCTTCCCTCTTCACTGCCTTTGGTCTTGCTTCCCTGTGTGTGCTGCCACTGGTTAAAAGGGAATGTAGATTACTAGCTGGCTTGGGGCACCAGGATGGCTCAGGGTTATCTGCAGGGGCCAGCCAAAGGTAATTGGTTAAGTCTTGTCCTGCTGATGAGATTGTTCAGAATCAGAGTGGAATATTAAGCATTAGACCACTATGACTTCTGTACCATGGGCCCCAGCCCCACCACTCCCTCCAGCAAGCCATAGGATTCCATCAGCAATTTCCTGTATTTCCCAAAGCTACATGTGAGTCATACCATTATACTCATGCAGGGGATTACTGAAATAGCTAGTATTAAAAATACCGACTATCTCATATTGATCAACTGATGGATAATTGTAGAGGTCTTTGATTAATCCAAAGGGTTTTATTGACTTGCAATTATTCATTATTATCTAATAGGCAATTAGCTATGTTCCTTTGGGTAAGTAAGTTACTTAATGTCTCTGATTCCTCCTCTAAAAACAGAATTATCATACTTCACAGAATCCTTGTGAGGATTAAATGAACTAATACCTATAAAATACTTAGAACACTTTCAAGGACCTGGTGACTTTTCATTGTTAGCTGTTTTTGTGGTTAGCATTGCTATTAATGTAATAAGTAGATGGAATATCTTAAAGCACACCATGCATTCTAGGAGAGTTGTCAATAATGTACACTGCTCATTTTGTGGGTAAGAAAATCAGCCCAAGGAAGTGAAATGGGCTTTGGACTCAGGTAGAGCTGTATTCTAATCCCAGCTCACCTGCCTCCTCACTGAGCGACCTTGGATGGCTTACTTTTCTACTCTGACCTCTATATCCTCATCTGTAAAGTGACATAAGACATATGTCTCTGCTTGGTCCAAGAGTAGCATTCAAACAAGTTTCCATGGTGATGATTTTCACGTTCCTTCCCACCAACCACTCCTGACCTTTCTCCCCTTGTCTTAACTGCTGAGCTAGCCAGACAGGTTGACTTGAGCCAGATCTTTTGCCCTTCTGTGGTATGCTCTTCTGAAAGTTTCTGCAAGACCCCATGAGAGCCCAAGCTGAGGCCTGGGGTCTACTGTAGGCTGTAAGGTCAAGTGCCAGGAGCTTTAACTTCCTGTTTGGTAAAAATGGGAAGTTTTAAATTAGCAAGATAATTATGTGGGCTAAAAAACTAATTTAGTATTTGCTTTATCTTATTTATCAAGTAAGAGTTCAAAGCCCTTTGGCTTGGGATACTGCTATAATGGTCAATTACAGACCTTGGGGAAGATGTTCCATAAAGAGACCCATATAGTGAATACTGTCTCCTGCTAATTTATCTGTTGGCGAATAAAAGGTCTGTACTGATCCTGAGAGTTCTGTTTAATGATAAAAAATAGAAGCTGGGACGCCTGGGTGGCTCAGCAGTTGAGCCTCTGCCTTCGGCCCAGGGCATGTTCCTGGAGTCCCAGGATCGAGTCCCACGTTGGGCTCCCTGCATGGAGCCTGCTTTTCCCTCTACCTGTGTCTCTGCTTCTCTCTCTCTCTCTGTGTCTCTCATGAATAAATAAATAAAATATTTTTTTTAAAAAAAGGAAGCCTGTCCCACAAGGGAAGAGCACATGCTACTCTGGTACAATGGTTAAGAACTGAGCTCTAGAGTTAGAATCCTTGGATTTGAATCCGAGCTCTGGTACTTTCTACAAGTGGCATAACTTCCCCGTTTCAGTTTTCTCACCTATAAAAGAGATACAATTGCAGTGTGGGGGCTGAATGAGTTGACCAATATAAAATGCCAACAGTTCCCATGTGTGTTACCAGCCCATCATTGTCACCTCTTTTCCACGCCCCTTCTCCCTCGTGTTTTGGTGAAAGACATTTGGAATCTCTTCTTGATGCTAGAATAGAGAGCCAGAGCCTCCTTTGTTCTCAGCCACCTAGAAATAAAGTTAGCTGAAGCCAGAATGGGAACATTCATCTATAGCACTCACCTTAGTGGGACTGTTATCTTTAGCTCTCAGCAAAGCCCAAGGTTGCAGTGGATTATCAAGGTCATCTCATCTGACCACTTTGGCTACTGGGTTCTATTTGCTAACCTCTCTTCAAAGCCCCCCACCCATCAGTCTTCGAGTGCTTTCAGTGACAAGAATTTGTCACATCCTGCTCTTCCCTCATTGCCCTTGAGACTGTGTCCAAATTCCTAAGACCTCTTCACTTTGTCTCCAGTTGTGCCCTTTCCCATAAGCCTTCGATTCCAGCCAAAATCCAGGTCTCATTTGTAAATGCTGCACTGTTTTCCAGCAACATTACTTTGCATGTCCTATTCCCTCTCTCTTCCCTTCCCTGACAACCTCCTACATATTCTCTGACTCTGATCAAAATCCATCTCCCCCAGGAGCCTTACCAGCTCCCCAAAGGGCTTCAGGGTTCCATTCTCTGAATTTCTCCTTCTGTTTACATGTCTGTATACCCTACTAGTGGCAACCTCTTAATTATTTTCAACATTGTACCCTACCCCAACCTAATTTGACACTAGCAAAGAAGAGGTACCTAGAAACTATTTACCCAGTGAACACATGATGACTGAATTGGCTGGTAATTCCACCCATTGGTGCAAATTTTATCCCTCTTTACACAGCTGCCCTTAAATATATGAAGACAGTCCTCTAGGTCCCTGGAAATCTCTTCTCTAAGCTGACATCCCCAGTTCTGACACCTTTCTTTATATGATATGGTTTCAAGTCACCCTTCAGCCTTCTCACTCTCTCCTAGACAAATTCCAGGTCTTTCATGCTTTTCCCAATGTATGTCTGCTGAAGCTGAACCCTAGGCCCTATGGTGGCCTGGCATATGTAACAGGTGACAAGATTGTCCCCATATGAGCTGGGTATGAAGTGACTCATATCATGGTGAAAGAGTACAGGCAATTAGAACCAGCTGGACATGGATTCAAACTCTACCTTGGGCATCCATCAGCCATTAAACCAGAGGTGATACTCAAAATTTTTAACAACTGCTGGCCCAGGAATTGACCAGTTAGCTATAGCTTTATAGAAAAGTCTGAAAGCCCCTGAGGTGCCTGGTGTTAGTGTTTGGACCATAGGAGGGGGGAATGGCAAGGAGGTAGTCAGAGTGGTAGCTAATTAATAACTACTACTGAAATACCTGAATAATTTAACAGCTGGTATGCCAGGTGGCTTTGAGTACTGGATATAACCAGATTCAAGTGACTTCAATACTCTGAGCCTTGGTTTCTCCATCTGATATGGAGTTGGAGGTAGTACCTATTGTTGAGGTCTTTGAAGGGACACAAAAAATAACACCCTTCTTTCCTGACAAAATTCAGAAGTAATGAAGGAATAAAGAGAAAGAGTGATCAGATGGGAATGAAAATATCACCTTTACTACCGGAGAAAGATTGGAAGGTTTGGCTTGTATCTGCAGGTGAACGGGCTCCTCCTAACTGAACCCAGAATTAGACCCACTCACTTTCAAGGTTACAGGCTGCACTGGACTAGGTTCAGCCTCCTCCACAGTGCAGTCCCCACTTACCACTCCAGGCTTGTCTCTGCCATACCTCGTGTTCCAGCCACACTGAACTTTCTGACAGTCTCTAAACATGCCAGGCCCTCCCATAAGCCCATGCCTTGCCTGCTGTTCTTCATGGAATGTTCTGTCTTCACTTCTCTGACTGAAAACTTCTATTCATTTTTGAATACTAGCTTATGTATCCCTTCCTCCAAAGCTTAACTGTACGTATAAACTTAAATTGGGGGCTCTGGACATCATGCTTAATCCTGGGGGCAATTGCAAGCAAGCTATTCAGAATAACCTGATGGGATTCGTTTTTACAGGAAATCAGATTTCATAAAGAACTTTCCTCATAGTCATCATCATACAGCAAGAGCTTCATTTTGGCACTCTACATTTACCAATGCGTAGGGGGAGAGGAAGTCTACTATGGGGCCCTTTTCTTCCCCATCCAGTACATTTAAAGGCCTTTCAATTTCGTTTTTTTTAAAAGATTTATTTATTTATGATAGACAGAGAGAGAGAGAGAGAGAGAGAGAGAGAGAGGCAGAGACACAGGAGGAGGGAGAAGCAGGCCCCATGCCAGGAGCCTGACGTGGGACTCGATCCCGGGACTCCAGGATTGCGCCCTGGGCCAAAGGCAGGTGCCAGACCGCTGAACCACCCAGGGATCCCCAAGGCCTTCCAATTTCTATTTTCCATTTGAGCCCTGTATTTCTTGCTCCTTGATGAAGGAAATGTGGATTCTACTTCATGACATAGTGTCCACACTTATGGGAGCAGGCATTTTTTTCAGGCTTGTTCAGATGTTTGCATTATCTCTGCTAAAGGAATTTAGCTTAGACCTGAGAATTCTGCCTCCAAGGGAAAGTGTTTTTTCTCCTAGGTCATTAACAAATTCAGAGCTCAGTATAGCCCGCATATCTCTTAACTCTGTAAGTAAACCAGAAAGTTAAGAAATTTAAGGAATTGTCAGATGTAGAGTGCACAGTGCCTAGGATAAAGTTAAACATTAAATAAATGTCAGTAGTTGTTATCATTACTGTATTCATCAGGATAATTAATGTTCAAAGGCTACAACAGGCAAACTCTTAAAATCTCAGTGGCTTACCACAATAAAGACTAATTTCTTGCTCATGTGATATCTGATTTGAATCAGGCAATTCTCCCCAACCAGGAGCTACACTATCTAGAACATGGGCCTCCACAGTCACCACAACAGGAAAGAAGGGAAAGATGGAGGAGGCACATCAGCTCTTAACTACCTCCATCTAGAAGTGATACCGCAATCCCTTTGCACATAGTCCATTGGTCAGAACTGGTCAAAGGCCCCAAGCCTGACTTCAGGGAAGGATGGGAAATGTGGGGAGCACTGGGGTATATGATAATTAATGTGATTTCTGCCATAATTATCTAGGTAGGCAGGAATAGGTTTGCTTTCTCACCCCATTTCAAAAAGGATTTGGGAACAATGAAACCATATATAAAGAAGATTCAAAAGGCTTTGCTCAGTCATATTACTTAGCACCACTAACCCTTAGTTTTCTCTTTGGCAAAATGGGAAATCCTAAGAGTACCTACTTTGTGAGGTTGTTTTGGGTCATGAATATGACAATATATAGGACCAGGCTGACCTATTATGACTGCTCTGTAAAAATATTAGTTGGGTCTGGAGCTCTAGCCTTTTGGTTCTATAACATCATTGAATCTCCTTCAAATTTAGTCTACACACAAACCCTGAACTGTTGTTTGTAGTTCTCTTTCTGTGCTTCTATAGCTGGTTTTGGGGATCCATTGGTTCATTTTCAGAGAGCTGTGCCTGCTTGCTTAATAGTGTGAGCAGGACCTAGCACGTTGCCTGGCCCTAATCTGGTAATCACTACATGTTTTGAGTTTGGCATTGAAGAATGCACAGGCTTCAAGCCCGTAAGAAAGGGGCCCGCTGGGTTTTTGGGCCTCCTTCAAAGGAGGCTCCATGATATGGGGGAGATCTGGGCCCTTGGATTCCCTAAATATTAAATATTCTGCCTCTGACTTGCAGTGTAATGCTGATCAAATTTCTTCTATTTCTGCCCCTGTTTTTCCATCTGTAAAATGGGAGGCAGTACAGCATGATTCTCAGGACATAGATTCTAGAGTCAGATTGCCCTGGTTCGAACATTTGTTCTAATTTTTCCCCACTGTGTGTCTAGGGAGAATTACATTATCTCTCTTGAGCCTCAGATTTCCTGCCCATTAAAAGAGCATACTAATAATTCTTACCTTGTAAGATTGGTATGAGGACTTGGGGAGAAAATTTGTACGAATCATTAGCACTGTGTTTCACATGTATCCAGTAATGTTGGGAAGTATCATTAAAATGAAAGGGTAGGTATTCTATACTACAAAGTACTACTCATCAACAAAAGAGAGTGAACTATTGATACCAACAACAATATAAATGAATTTCAAAACCTATGCTGAGCAAAAGAAGCCAGATGCAAAAGTACAAACTATTTACTTCTATTTTTATGAAAACTCTAGAAAAGACGAAACTAATCTATAGTGGCAAAAAAAAACCAGGTAAGTGCTTAAGGCCTGGAATATGAGTCTGTGATGATTAATGTTACATGTCTACTTGACTGGGCCAAGGGATGCCCAAATGGCTGGTGAAATACTCTTTCTGGGTGTGTCCCTGAGGATCTTTCCAGAAGAGATTAGCATTTGAATTGGTAGACTGAGTAAAGGAGATAGCACCAAAAAAAAAGGGCAAATTTGTTCTCTTTACTTGAGCTGAGACATCCATCTTTTCCTGCCCTCCTTGTTTGGCAACTCCTGCTTCTGGGACTTCCAGACTGGGATCAGAACTCACACCATTAATTCCCAGGCTTTCAAGCCTTTAGACTTGGGCTAAATTACAGGATCCAGCGTACAGATGGAAGGTAATGAGAGTTCTTGCCTCCATAACTGCATGAGCCAGTTCCTATAATGAATCTCCTTTTATGTCTATCTGTATATATCCTATTGGTCCTGTTTTTCTAGAGAACTCTGAGTAATTTGGGGCCTCACTGTAAAGGGGGCACAATGGAATTTAAGGGTGATGGAAATGTTTTATTTATTTATTTATTTATTTATTTATTTATTTATTTATTTATTTAAAGAGGGAGCAAGGGACAGAGAGATAATCTTAAGCAGCCTCCATGCCCAGCACAAAGCCTGATGCAGGACTCAATCTCATGACTGAGATCATGACCTGAGCTGAAATCAAGAGTCAGGAGCCTAACTGACTGAGCTACCCAGGCGCCGCAAGGGTAGTTGGAAATGTTTTTTATCTGGATTGTGAGAAGTTACATAGGTGTATCCATTTGTCGACAATCATAGACCTGAATATTTAAAACCAATGCTTTTATTGCACATAAATTATACTTTGGCAAAGTAGATTTAAAAACTAATATAACAAAAAAAAAAAAATTAAACGGTTGGACTAGATGACTTCTAAGTCCAATTCTAGGAGATCCTGCCAAGTATGGGCCCTGCTCCGCCCAGCAAATAAGACTTTCAGACCAGGGGCGCTTTTTGTCTGTCCTCCCTTCCTCTGGGCCTCTGCCACGTCTCTGCACATCCTGGTCCTATTTTCTACCCTCAAGCCAGCCCACTGCAGCTCTCTGCTGTGTCAGTAAACCAAGATAAGGTTGTAGGCTGGAGTGGTGTGAGGCCCTAGACATGAGTGGGAGCCCCAGTTATTAGCTCATAATGGGGATGAAAATGTTGGCAGCATCCCACTGCCATGGGGCTGGAGGACCCAGTGACCCTTCAGACTGCTAGGGCCTGCTGACCATGATTCACAAGCCAGCATGGGAGGCAGCAGGGGAGTCAGCTGATGGTGATGCTCCAGGATAGGGCCTTCTTTTTCTGAACATTAGCAGCTATGTCAAGAATAAGTCAGAGCCCCCTTTAGCTAATCAGAACTCCCAGAGCCACCAAATCCCAGAGCTAGATGTGGAGGGAAGCTGGAAAGGAGATAGGAATGTTCCAGCCTGTGCTAGGTGATTTGCACAAAATCTTTTGCTTCCCACTGTGATATTATGGGTTTGAACTGCTGATCACAGTAATAGTAATAGCAGTTAGCATTAATCGAGGATTTACTATGTGCCAGGCACTTCCTAAAGGACTTCATATTCATCATCTAAGCTAACAATTATGTGACATAGATACCATCATTATCCTCATTTTGCTGGTTAAGAAATTGGGTCAGAGCACAGAGAGGTTAAGTTAACTTGCCCAAGGTCTCACAGCTCTAAGAGTCAGATTTGGGACTTAAACCCAGGTCATCTGATACCAGATCCTACAGAAAGCAGATGCTTTGGTGTCCTGCCCTTCAACATACACAAAATGAGTTACTAGACCAGAGACCTCTGTGAATCCTTCCACAGAAGAATCTAGTGGCAGAGCAGAGGCTGCAGGAATGTGGCCTTCCCCCACTTCTGCCTCCCAAATCTTGCACAGGTGCATGTAATCAGGGAAACCCAAACCACACTTAAACCCTAGCTCTAAAGAAGTCTAGGGATGTAGTTTTAGCTTTTCCTGATTCTTTCAGAACAGGCAGACACAGTTCTACTGGAAAGTGAATGGATGCTAAAGACCATATTACCCTGAGAGTCAACTCTGAGAACTGGGAATCAAAGGCCATGGAGTGGATACATAGAGTATTAGATGGGTCTCTGGGTAAGAAATAGCAAAAGCCAGTGTTAGGAAGTATGCTTAAACAGAGATTTAAACTAAGACATATCAGAGAATATCTCATGGCATCCAAAAACAACAATAAGTCCAGAAATGGTCTGGAACCGGGAAACATTATCACCTCTGGTCTCAGCCCTGGTCTGTGCATCTGCTTTATTCTTCTCCTGCCTTGAAGATGGGATTCCTCTACTTCTCAGATCCACACAGCAGGAAGCATGGCTGTCCTTGCAAGGCCAACCTCCCAGAGTAATTGTTTGTCAATCTCTTTCTCTCTCCTTCCACTAATTCCAAGTGCCCAGGGTATAGATTTGGTTGGGCTTGGGTTAGTGCCTGCCCCTGGTCATATGTATGAAAGCTAGGATAGGTGGGAATATATTGTACAAAACAGTAGGTGCGTATCTTCTCTCCCCACCGATTCCCTACCACTGGAAGTAAAGGTGGGGAGTTAACACACACACACACACACACACACACACACACTATACACCATTCACTGGCCTAATCAAGGCTCAGAGGTTTTTCAGATTGCTCCCATGTGAAAATATGCCTCCAAGCTGTTGACATTCAGACACCAGACAAAGGATTACATCTGTTTACCCAGCTCAGGCCCTTTATGGCAGCAGATTCAGCCACTCTCTATACACCCACAGATCACAGCAGCAATAGCCCTAGACAATCTACATTTATTTTTGGACCTTTTCTCACTCAGATGACATCTCTATAGTCTTGGCTCTTTGTTCAGCTCAATCCTGGCTTCTGGCCCTTTAGACTAATTGTCAGTTTTTGGTTTCCACACTCTACATCTCTGTTCTCTCAACCAGGCTTTGACTAGGCTTGGGCAAGTGATCCTATAGTGTCCCTTCATGTCAAGTATCCTCAGGAAACCCATCACCCACTACCTTAAAACTGACCTCCAGCTCTTGTTCTCCAGCAACCTGTCTGGGCCAATCTGAGATGCCCAGGTTGAAGACTTCAAGAACATCCGTGGGCTTTGGCCATTTGTATTTGGCCAAACTCTTGGGCTTTGGTTCAACATTCTGTCAGTTTGAAATCTGTGCCAAACCTTGTGCCAGACAACAGGACACAGAGATGAAGAATATAAGGATGTTGCCTTCAAGGATACCACAGATATGGCAAAGGTGGAGCTCCAGCAGGCACTGACCATGTTAAACATTGGATAGCAATCAAGAACCATCTACAAGGAACTGCTCTCCTAGGCCCAGACAGCCAAAGGAGAACTCACGATAGCCCAGAATGTCAGAGATAATTCTGATCCTGGCATAAGAATCTGGAAGATAAGAAGTCTTTGTTAGTTCCTCCTCCATGGGTACAATGAGGTATTCATGCTATTCCCCTCGGGACTTGGGAAGTCTTTTAGGCCCAAGAAAGGTCCGTGCGTCATCATAATTGTGTAATATGGCTGCCTTCTTTCCGCCCCACCCCTTGACATATCCTGGTCAGGCAAGATAAAGTTCTCTTGATGCGCTTGCTTCTGCGGCCACCATCAATCAAGCTTCCTTCAGTGGCCTTTGATTTGGCCTTCCAAAGAGCTGGAAATCTGGGGGCCACTTCCTTCCATCGGTCTCAACCCCTGCTTTTCTGCCACCATGTAAAGGGACTGATTCCATTTAAAAAGCACAGCCTCAAGTTTAACCACCCTGAGTTTGAATCACTTACCAGCCATGAAGACTTGGACAATTTTCTTAACCTCAGGACCTCAGGATTATGTTTCATTTTGTTTTGTCTTTATCCAATGTGTAAAATAAGACTTAAGGAACAGCTTCATAGAGTTGATGGCCAGATTAAATAAAACAGTACATGTAAAGTCCCTCAAGCTTTACCGGACACCTAGCAGATGCTCAATAAATATAGTTCCTATTTATAGGTTCTAGGTTTGGTGAAATAAATGGACATGGTCTCCACATTCAAGAAATTTAGGATATTTATCATAAAAATAGATGGTTCTTTATCATAAATATGGATGAGTAGGCCTACCTGTAGAATTCTAATCTATAAATTGGACAATAAGATCTACTCCACAGGATGTGTAGGCACTGTTAACCCCCACTTTACTGATAAGATGATGAGGCACAGAGAAATTGAGTGACTCATCTGTGGTCACAGAGCTGGGAAGTAGTAGAACTGGGATTCGAACTACCCTCTGGCTTCAGAGCCCATGTTCTTGCCACTTCACTCTGCTATCTGCATCATCTTGCTAAGCTAAGTGAATGTGAGGAGTCACCAGGAAGCAGAAGGTAGTAGAAAGAAGGTCAAAAAGAAAAAAGAAAAAAGAAAAAAGAAAAAAAGAAGGTCAAATTTGGAGTCAGGAAGGTTGGAATCTGACTTCACAATGATGGTGGCTGTGGGCAGATTACTCTGTTTCCTTATTGGCAAAATTATACCAGGCATAAACCCTGTCCAAGAGTTCCTATATAGATTTCACTAGGCCCATTGGTTCAATAAGTGGTTGTTGGAAGCCTACAGTGTGCCAGGCACTGTCCTAGGTGCTGGGAATGAAGCTTTGAACAAGAGACATAGCTGGTGTCAGATCAGGTCCCTGCCCTGCTATCTAATGAGAGAATAAGATTGTGTGCTTGGCAGTATTTCCCAAACAGAAGTTTGTCATTAGTATTAAGCAAATGAAAATGTTTGCATCTCTACAGGGACTGGATTAAAGCAAAACAACAACAATAATAACAACAACAGGTGCCATATATTAAGCATTTTCTCTGTGCTAGGCACTATGTTAAGCTCTTTGTGTGGATTTTCTACAGCAGTCCCTTCAAAACATTGCATAGAGGCATGATAATAGGTTCTCATTTTACCAAGGGAAAAAACTGAGGCCCAGAGAGGTTGTTAATTAGCAGCCAGTTGAGCAGTGGAGCTGGTTTTCAAACATAGGTGATCTGCCTTCAGAGCCTCCAGTCCTAAACATCACACCATATGGCTTCCACTTCATCTTACTGCTGCTTCTGGTTACTTGTATCAGGAATATATTTAGAGACATCTGGAAGTCTTGTGAAGGGCTTTATCTTTAAGTGTGGGGAATTTAGCTCACAAGCCTCCATTGTCTAGTCAAGCCTGGCCTTGATCCTGCTCTTACTTTAGACATAAAGACAGATGCTCAGCTGCAGGTCTGGGGAGCAGAGCGCCATGGCATTCACTGGCGAGGCCTCCCAGAAGTTACCTCACCACTGGTCTTTACATCACTGCTGGCCAAGCCAAGAGCCTGGGTTGTGTCCTGAATCTAAAAGCCTGACCATAGGCTTTTATGAAGCTGTATCTTGCTGAGAACTTCCTGGGCATTACCTCACTTGTCCTCTATCAGCTTCCCCAGAAACTGTGGCTGGAAGCCTCATCCTAGATTTATAGATTGTGGAGCTACAGGCTCCAGAAAAAGGAAGTGACCTTTTCAAGGTGTCCCAGTACAAATGGGTACAGAGATGTGATTCCCAATCCCAAAATGTCATCTGCAGCGTTAATGGCCAGAGACCTCAAATCGCACCACTAGGGGCAGCAGAGATCAAACAGGAAGTCTGTATTCCTGACTTAATCCAAGACCTTTTCCCTGCATGGAGCTACATTCATTCTTTCACTGAACAGATATTTGTTGATCACCTACTATGTGCCTCAATAGGCACTAGGAATAGCAAGGTGGATAAGGCAGATGCAGTTCCTGCCATTACAGAGCTCAAAGGCCAGCAAGGAAGAGACCTGGTTAAGAAGTAATTACAACTGTAATGAATGTTCTGAAGAGAACAACACTGAAGACTCTGGGACCCATATCTGGTGACCTACCTTGTACAGGGGATCAGAAGAGACCATCATTGAAAATGATGTTTATGGGGCAGCCCCAGTGGCGCAGCAGTTTAGCACCGCCTGCCGCCTGGGGCATGATCCTGGAGACCCGGGATCGACTCCCACGTCAGGCTCCCTGCATGGAGCCTGCTTCTCCCTCTGCCTGTGTCTCTCCCTCCCTCTCTCTCTCTCTCTCTCTCTCTCTCTCTCTCTGTCTCTATGAATAAATAAATAAATCTTTTTAAAAAGTCCATGATCTTTAAAAAAAAAAAAGAAAGAAAGAAAATGATGTTTATGGTGACACATAGGATGAGGGAGATTGTTTCCAGTGAAGAGGAGAGAGTGGTACTCTAGGCAGAGATACTACATACAGAACCAGAAAGAGGTTCATTTGAAGAAACTGAAATATGGTGAAAAGGACAGTGGCAAGAGATATGACTAGTGGGTAGGTACAGACAAGATGAGGAGGACTTTGAGGTCTGTATTATTTTCTGTACTGCATAACAAATTACCACACGTTTATCTGCTTAAGACAATACACACTTATTACATCAGTTTCTGTGGGTCAAGAGGCATCAGAACCCAAAACTTCCAGCAAATCCTGAGCGAATATGCTATTCAGGGGTGGGTACGTGTTAACCAAACACATTATTGCATAAAAGTGAAATGCGATCCATATGGTTAACACTTAAATCAGAACATCCTTGAGGACGCCATCAATTCTTCATCTTCCACCAAGATATATAGGAAATCTAATTGCAATCAGAATGCCAGCCTCTTAATTCATAATAATAGTGTCTGCTGAAAAAAGAAAATCCTGGAATCTTCATGTCCAGGACATTCTCTGAAAGTGGAAACACATGGGAAACCACAGCATACTCAGGTGGCTGTTTAGCAATTGTCTTAGAAGTATCAGTGATGGGAATTAGTTCGACAGAACCAGACTAAGATATCCTGTTGCAGCTACTTTATAGTAGGTTCATTAGGGCCAATGGGATGAGACATTTTTGAAGTATACCCTCAGTAAATGGCAGCTACTATGACAATGACTATTCTTTGTTTTAATATCACATCCGAAGTCATTAAACTAAGTAACTTCCAAGTTCTCTTATAGTACTGATGTACTGTGGTTCCAAAAGCAGCTATTGCTTATCCTAGGGTATAGTCCAGAGCCAGAGCACACTGCCTCCTGAATAGTAGAAGCCTTTGCCATCACCATCAACATCAACATCATCGTCATCATTAGTAGTAGTAGTAGTAGTAGTATAGAAAGCAGTCATTATCTAGGGAGTTCTGCCTACCTTTAGGACATGCTATTAAGTGCTACTGATATTATCCCATTAAATATTCACAGTAACTCTGCTGGGTAGTTATTCTTGCTCTCAACATGCAGATGAAGAAGTAAGAAACTGAGGCTCAAATAGGTAGTATAGTTTGACCACCAAGGAAATGAAAGAGACAGAATTCCAATTGCATCCAACCCACTGCCACTCTGCCACACAGATAAAATGGATCATGCTTTGCATATGTTCTGAGCAAGTGCATGCTGTAAATTCAGCCTCTTCTCTCCCACTCAAGAAAGTAGATTGGATTGCAAGTCAGTGAGAATGATGTCATTATAGAGATCATCTTGAACCTACTTTAATTCATTGAAAGAGGAAGTATTTATACAAACATTGGTAGTTATTAATATGATGACTGCTGGCTTCCCAGCAGGTCCCAAATACCTGATAGTCCCCATCAGTGTAGTCCTCAGTTATTCTAGAGGGTCCCCCAAAGATGCCTTACATCTACCCATAAAACAACCTATCAGCTGTCATCATATGTGGGTATCAGTCACTTTTTTCTCTCTGTTTCTGCCTTCCATATTTATGTCCATCATCCACATGGCCATCTGGAGTCAACTTCCCACTGAGCTGGGGCCATGCTTTCATACCCAGGTCATGAAGTGGCACATTCATTTACTCATTCATTCATTAATTCACTCAACTAATATTTATTGATAGTCTACTTTGTGCCAGGCATCATTCTCAAGCCTGGGGAGAGAATGGTGAATAAGACTGACAGATCCCTGGGGAGAGAATGGTGAATAAGACTGACAGATCCCTGTGTAACTAATATTCTAGTTGGGGATGAGAAGAATAAACAATTAACAAATGGGTAGCTGAACAAATAAGAACATTTTAGATAGAGATAAGAAATACAATGAAAATAAGACTGCCAGGGTGGAGAAGAACTAGATAGGATGGTATAGAAGACACTGTTGATGCCTCACCCCACATTTCCTTGGCCCATCTTTGACTTCACTGGCAACTGCAATGGTCAATTCCCAGGCACAAAGACATCCCACTTGCCTCTCCCCATTTTTCCTTCTGAGGGCGTTTTCTGGTGCCACAGGATTGTGCTCCAGCCACACACAGAGATTGACTACTCCAGGGCCAGCCTTTAACCAAGGAGGCAATAGCCAGTGGATAAATACTCTAGCATCTCCATCTCTTGGTGGGACAGTTCTGAGACATGTTCTACATGATATCCCAGAGGTCCCCAGTGGGACTGATCCTTGGTTTCCTATAGAAGTAGCCGACTCAGTAACACCCTGTTAACACACCCATCTCTCTTAAACTGTTCTAATTCCCTCACTTGTGCTTTCTGAGATCACTTCAAAATAAGCCACCTGCACCAAGTCTCTTTTAATGTCTGGTTGTAGGGAACCCAGGATGGCATCACTGAAAAAGTGATGTTTGAGCTGAGACCCAAATAATGTGAAGTACTCAAGATGTCAAGATCTGAAGAAGAGAATTTTCCAGGAAAACAGAGGAGCAGGAGCCAAAACCCTAAGGCTTGAAGGAGCTGGTGAACTCAGGTTACAGAGAAGGCTTGTGTGGCCTGAGCACAAGGACAGATAAGAGCCGGTAGGAAGTAAAATTGGAGAGGCAGGGAAAGGCAGGCCATGGCAGAAAGCTTGGATTTCATCCCAAGTTTAATAGAAGCATTGGAGGATGGTAAGCAGGACCTGATTTGCATTTGGTGCATTGTTGAGAAGAGATTGTGGGATGGTGTAAGTAGAAGCAATGGCTACTTAAAAGGCTAGTTCTGCTGTGACCAGTCTCAGAATTGCCCTTAAATGGTTCCACTGAGTTTTGCCTCTCAAAACTCCTTTGACGATGCAAGACAGAGGCCAGACAAACCCAGATGTTCTTCTGATCTTCTATTTTCCTAAGCAAGGTATCCTCCCAGCACCTTCCACCTTGCAAAACATAAGCTCCCATATATGAAAACGCAGATTGACATAGGCGTATATAGTGAGGGAGGGAAATGTGAGCTGTATCAACAACAGCCAAACCACAATCCCTCGTGTATTGCTAACAAGGGTGTCGCCTACCTTTCCTCCAAGTCCTGTGTCACACAGTCTGCTATCATGGCTGCCATAAATGGCCATGTGACAAGTGCCACATGACACTAAGGTCAACATGGATCAGAATTAAGAGCCCCTCTAAATATTCCAAAAGAGTCCACATGGGGTAATTAGTGAAAAATCTAGACTTTATTGAATATCTCATAGGAAAGGTGGAGAAGAAAGCTTACATTGCACACCTCTGTATTCCTGTTTTCCCAAAGACTCTCTCCTGAGATAAGAGAGAGGTGAAAAGGAGGCAAGTGTCAGGGAGGAGCCAGATCAAGCAGGGCCCTTTTTTTTTATTTCTTTTTTTTTCTCCCTCTCTGATTTCTTCCCATTCAGTTTTCCCTCCCTTCTCCTATGATCCTCTGAGCTATTTCTTATATTCCACATATGAGTGAAACCACATAGTTGTCTTTTTTTAATTTAAATTCAATTAGCCAATATATAGTACACCATTAGTTTCAGATGTAGAGTTCAGTAATTCATCAGTTGCATATAATTCAGATTCAGATCACTACATTTATATTTTGGGGGTAAATACCCAGTAGTGCAATTGCTGGGTTATAGGGTAGCTCTATTTTTAACTTTTTGAGGAACCTCCACACTATTTTTCAGAGTGTCTATATCAGCTTGTATTCCTACCAACAGTGTAAGAGGGTTCCCCTTTCTCCACATTTTTGCTAACATTTGTTATTTCCTGACTTGTTAATTTTAGCCATTCTCAGTGGTGTAAGGTGGTATCTTATTGTGGTTTTGATTTGTATTTCAAGCATGGCATTTTATGTCATAATCAGGAGCACTCGTTTTGTTTTGTTTTGTTTTGTTTTGGGGGATTATGCTAAAATAAGACCCAAACTACACATAACAAAGCACAGGGCTGAGATGGCCAAGGTCAGATTAAAGCGCACGACAAATGCTGACTATGTGTCTAAGTTTCTTGTACCTGCTGTAACAAATTACTATCAACTTAGTGGCTCAAGCCAGCATAAGTGTGTTGTCTTGCAGTTTGGGAGGTCAGAATTCTAAAATAGGTCTGCAGGGCTGGTTTCTCCTGAAGGCTTTAAGGGAAAATACCTTTCTTTATCTTTTCTAGCTATGGGAGACTGCCTGGGTTCTTTGGCTTATGGCTTCTTCCCCCACAGTACTCTAACCCCTCTACTGTCATCTGCCAGTCTCTGCTTCTGACTCTGATCCCCCTGCTCCCTCTTTTGAGGGCCCTTATACATTGGGCCCATAATCCATAGTAATCTCTCTGTCTCAAGATCTTTAAACTTAATCACACCTGCAAAGTCTACTTGGGCATGTAAGAATATATTCATAGGTTCTGGGATTTAGTTTGTGAACATCTTGGCGGGGAGCAAGGGGCATTGTTCTGTCTACCACACTAAGTAAGTGTGTTTTTAGATGAAGAATTGGAATGTAAATTTTGTGCTGAGTTTTATTAAGAAATAAATTGATTCTAGTTTCGGCCTCAGTTGGCATCCTAGCACTAGCCAGTCAAGGTGGCAGCAAAAGAGTAGGGACAGGTCTGTGCAATGTCTCTCCAGTCCTGGGAAACCAAGGTATATGCTACTGTCAATACTCAAAAGCAACAAAAAAAAAGTTGTTGCAGTAAAAAGAAACCTCCGGACCTGGGTTCTGATCTATTTACATAATAGGTGTTTGACAAATGTTGGCCCACTATTCTCAGAAGGTGTGAATGAGTATTGCTTAGGAGCAGTGAATTAGGTACTAGAAGACGCTCTTTCCTTGCTCCACCACTCCTTGCTGGGTGACTTAGGAAAGTTGCTTCCCCTCTCTGGGCCTCTGTTTCAACAGATACAACATGAGGGGCTTCCAAAGAAAAGAGCAAGTTTGCTCTAACACTAGCCTCCCAGGTTTCTAATGCCAGCAGCCCATCTGACCACCTCACCTTGAATTGACCGGAAAATATCATGCCCACAAGACGTGGCATTTGCTGTCACATGGCTACATAGGGCCTGCAGCACTAGGGCCAAACTCCTGAGGCCCCTTCACGTGGCATGACCAACAGCTCCCCCATCCCTGGGACCTTGGGCAAGGATGCAGGCAGCAGCCGGCAGCCACAAGCATGTGCTATTTCTGTGGTTTCTACTTAGAACAGTTTCCTACTTCAACCTGCCAGTTCCTTAAAAGCATTAGGCTGAGGTTTTGCCGAATGACTCCACTCTATTTTCATAAAGGGGTGGAGGGGCTCCTCCTGGGAGCCAAGCCCAGAGCAGGAATTCCACATGAATTAAGGGTATAGAAAGCTTGGAAGTCTGTCTCCTGGAGAAAAAGAAAAATAGCCTGGTGGGTGGTGACTTTCAGAGAGTAAAGAGAGTTTTTCCACTAGCCAGGTTCATGGGCTCAGTTTGCTTAGGTGGCTGCTCTATTCCTTTCTCTGGTCCTCATTTCCCCTGTTACATGAGGGGCTTGGGTCCCCCCTCTACGTTCTAGGCACTCCTAGGCCTCTCAATTAGACTGTTCGGTATAGATTAAGGTAATTTTAAGAGTAGTAGCCAATACTTCTATAAAATTTTCTGTGCTGTTCTAAGCACTTTATAAATATAGTTTCTCTTCTCACTCATAGTAACCCTCGTAAGTGGGCACTCTTACTATCCTCATTTTACATATGAGAAACAGAAATAGGGTTGACAAGTCAGGATTTGAACCCTGGCAGTTTAGCCCAAAGTCCACCCTGCTAGCTCTCTTAAAATAAGACCTTTCTGGAGGCAGACAGCTTAATATTGGGAAGAATGCAGTCGAATTAGTCTCAGAGGGCCTAGGTTTGAGTCCTGGACCCATTTTGTGGGTGGTCTTGGAGGTGTCACTGAATTCTTTGGAGCTTCAATTTTCTCATCTATAAAACAGGGCCATTGTCCCCAGGCTGATAATCTCCCAGATCTGTGAGGAATCTGAGGTGATGATTATTCATAAAGAAGCTCAAGAACAAGATAAGCAGTCTCCCAGCAGAGAGTTTTACTATTGTTATTATTCCCATAGAAGCCTCTACCCACAGTTCCCTCCACACTCCCCCCCACCACACCCCCCAGGCTGCTTCCACTTTGAAGGGACTCTGGGAGGAAGGCCCAGTTGACATCCTAGCAGTTCCAAAGCCCACTCCCTGGCCTGGAGGTAGGAGGGAGGCAATGCCTTTTTAGCAGCCTTGAGTCAGAGCCTACAGTCCTGTGAGGGCTGGGCGTCTCCCCCTACCCTGTGAGTTTATGTGCAGGCATCTGTGTATGTGCATCTGTATGACCAGCCTTGGCCACTGACCCCAGACATCTATCCATCTGCCTTCTGTCTAAGAGGCCTCTCCAATTTAATCCACCCAAACAGAACTCTTGATTTCCCTCTTGAAACCTGCTTCTCCTGATCTACATCTTGGTAAGTGCTACAACCATCTACACAGGCTGCTCGGGCTAACACCTTCCAGACCTCTTCCTCTTTTATGACCCATATCCAGTCCATGAGCAAATTATGTTGACTTTCCAATTCTATCCCCCTGTTTTTTCTGACTCTGCTCTCTCTTGTCCATCATGCTACCACCACCATGAGCCAGGGGAGAGATAATGGTTTCTCTCCATCTTGTGGTTGGTCTATCCCAATAGCCTCCAACAAGACTCCCTGTGTGCACTTTGCCCCCTGCCTCTTTCACATCTCTTCCTGACATAACCGGAGGGATCTTTTGAGAACACAAAACACTTCCTGTCAACCCTCTGCTTATAACTCCCCCGTGGCTTACATAGTCAAAAATTAAACTTTTTACATGATTTAAAGCCCCCTTGGGAGGTACTTAACTGTCTGGCCTTATCTTGTACCACTCTCCCTCTTCTTGTTCATTTGCTCCTGACACACGGTCCTTCTTTTGTTTCTCAAACAAGCCAAACTCATTCCCACCTCAGGACTTTTTGCATCAGCAGTTCCTCTGCCTATAATGCTCTGCCCTCACATATTTCTGTAACTGGCCCTTTGTCATCACCTAGATTTCAATTCAAATGCTACCATCTCAGAGGGACTTCCCCAACTACCTTGTTTAAATATGTTTCCTGCTCCCAACCACTCCTCTCAGAGAGATACCTCTCTTGGCTTCATTAGAGTATTTACCATCATCTGACATCATTGTGTTTATTTCTTTGATCAGTCATTTACCATCTGCCCCCATTGCTAGAATGATCATGAAGGCTCAGATATGTGCATTGTTTTTTGCAGTTGTATCCAGAGTGTATCTCCAGTTGGAGTGGGGATCTTGCACATGAAAAAGACTCAGTAAATATTTGTTGAATGGATACAAGTTAACTCTCTTGGTTTCAGTTTCCCCATTAGTAAAATGAAGAAGGAGAAGGAGACAAATCATTTGAAAAGACCCTCCTGGTTCTAACTCTGGACTTTCAAGTTCCCATTGGGATGATGAGTGGTAGATGGATGGATAGATGGATGGATGAATGGATGGATGGATGGATGGATGAACAGACAGATGAATGATTCCAGGGGTTTTATTGAAACCACCTAGGACAAAGGGAGTATCGAGAAGAAGATGGGGAGAGAGAAAGAGGGTAAGTAACTCCACTGCGAGTTTGCTTCATCTATACCAGTTGAGAAAGGGGCATGATTCCTTCCATCCTTTCTTACCCTACATACCACCTTTCCCCATGGCTGCACTGGGAAGATGGCAGCAGCAGCTGCCTGCCCAGAGCTCCACCCAGAAGATAAAAGGAACCAAAGGAATGTGCTGGCAAGGCTGGTGTCCCTGTCTCCTCAGGGGTGTAAATGGCTTTCCTGCTCCCACAGGTTCAAAGAGCACTTCATTTCACAGCAAAAGTACAGCTAATGAGAAACAGATTTTCTGGCTCTGGCCACAGCACTGAGAACCCAGGAGGCAAAGGAAAGCCCCCAAGAACCTGGATATGAACATCTGTACCACAGGGCCTTTTCCTCTCCTTCTCTCTCAGGCCATCCAGCTGTCTCAGCCACAGAGGAAAGGGGTTGTTGAGAGGTGGGGATCAGGACAAGAGCAGAGTCTACATATAGATGGTTGAGAGGGGCCCTCAGGAGGAAGGCTTCTGAACTATGGACCTTCTAATCATTCTGAGTTGGGTTGGTTTTTTTTTTGTTGTTGTTGTTTTGTTTTGTTTTTTTGGTCTGGAAGCCAAGTTGGGCAATACCTAACAAGAACAATAGTTTCCTTGTTCTTGGGGCTGCCAAGGTGCCAGCTACAGGGTAGCCCAGTGGGAAGGCCATTGGCTTCAAGGCCACAAGACCTGATTAATAGACTCTGGGCCTTAGTCTTCTCTGCTGTCTATTGAGCACACTGGTAGTGATCACTGAGAATCCCAGAATTGCTATCCATCATGCAGTGCAAATAACAGGTTGAGGCCCAGAAGACCTGGGTTCTAGCCTTGGGTCTGCTAGGTGTATGACTTTGGGCAATGCAGACTGGGACAGTAAGTCTTGGATGATTCTTTTAAAAGAGCCTAAGTTCAAATTCTGGTTCTTTCTCTCATTTTTCTGGTAGTGTTTGGGCAAGTTAACTTGGCATCTCTGAGCCTGTCTTCTCATCTATAACCCACACCAATAATATCAACTTCATGGGCATGAAGTGAGGATTAAATGAGAAGAGACACATAAGCTACTATACTAAGTAGGTGCTTAAGGACAAGGATGGAAACTTGTTTGCTCAAAGATCTTAGAAGGAACAGAAAAATCTGTGCCCAAGTCAGAAGACAAATCCAGGTTGGACCCATGGCCAAAAAAATCCAATAAAGGCAACAATAGTAGAGTGATTGCAATGTCACATACTATAAGCTCAGAATCTTAGTCTCTCCAGAACAACATGTAGGGCAGGTACTACTGTTTTCCCCCAATAGTTAGAACCAGGACTTACAGAGAGAAAGTTGGATTCCAGAATATATGCTAAATCACCTCTTCTTCAAAGCTTTTCCCTTGTAGCCTTCTCCCCCAGCCTCTGGGTGCCTGCCTACCTCTGGGGGCCTAATCCGTGTCCAGTCTTCAGTGGGCACAAAGTTCCCAATCTAGATCATTAGCTCATCCCTTTTACCCATCTCACTTTCCAGGGTATTAGAAGGAGTATTTAATTCATTCAGCAAGCATTTCCTGAACACTTACTATATGTTGGGCATTTGAGACACAACAGTAAACAGAACAGAAAAAGAAAAATCCTCTGTCCTCATGGAGCTTATATTCTGAAGGGGTGGGAGGAGGATAAAATGAACAAATGGACAAATAAAAAGTCACAGTTTCACTGGCATTAGTTTGTTAAAGATTAGTAAGATACTTATTTGTGGGGTCCTGAAATAATTTGGTTCTTGCATTATTCACTGTAATGTTTAACACTAGCTATGTACCAGGCATCATGCTACGAACTGAGATTTAAAATATGAATAACGTATGTATCTTGCCTTTGGTGAAATTCTATGCTAAAAGGAGAGATCAAAATATTACATAATTGTAATACATGGGGCTAAGAACTGTTCTGGAAGAATTTCCCTCAGTGTCTCAAAGAGGGGATGAGGGAAGAACCAGGAAAAGTCTGAGAAAGGCTTCACAGAGAAGATAACATCTGAGCTTGTCCTTAAAAGATAAGGATGAATTCACCAGACAGAAATGTAGGGAAATACTTCCTGGAGTAAGAATAGTCATAGAAGGAAAAATATGCAAAAAAAAAGGGGGGGGGCAAAAATATGCACAGCATGTTTGAGAACTCAGAGTATACATTCCTATGTAGGTAAAGAACAGGATGAATGCAGGGGAGAAATGAGACTGGGGAGTACTATAGGAACTCTAGGTGCCAGCAGGTAAGTAGTGAAGAGTCATGGGAGATTCTTTAAGAATGTGACCCAGTCACACATGTATTTTACTTACCTGTCTTCATCATCACTAATCCTTTCTTCAGCTGTGTCTAAACTGATGCTAAACCTGTTTTGGGTATACTTAAAATGGGTTATTTCATCTTTTAGTTCTAGAATTTCCAGTTGATTTTTTGTCAGTTTCTTTTTTTTTTTTTTTTGTCAGTTTCATTTCTCAGTAGAAATTTTTCATCTTAAAAATTTTTTTCATCTTTTCCTCTATTTCTTTCTTTTTTAAGTAGGCTCCATACCCAGTGTGGAGCCAATATGGGGCTTGAACTCATAACCCTGAGATCAAGACCCGAACTGAGATCAAGAGTCAGGTGCCCAACCGACTGAGCCACGGCACCTCCCCCCTTTCCTCTATTTTCTTAACATATGAATCAGTTATTTCCCAGTCTGTGGCTGGTAACACCAATATATGGATTGCCTAGAGTCTTTTCCTCAGCAGACTATCGAGGGGAGGGCAGTGTTCCTTCAAAGGGTATGGTGGACATGATTGATATATTTGTTGGGGCAGGATCTGGAGAGATTCTGATGGAAGAGGGCAGGACAGCAAGGAGGATTTCAGAAAGGGGATGTGGAAGAATGTGGGTGACAAGGGTGTGGACTCTCCAGCCTGGGCCCCCTCCATAGTCATTGCCTACCAGCCAGACTGGGAGTAGTACAGCATCAATCACTTTCCCCTCCACCCTGCTCCAGCTGGGAAAGACATCCTGGCTGTGTAAACTAACCTTATGAGTCTAATTCCAAGAAGGCCAAGGAATTTGACAGGAAACAACACAAGCTAGTCGTCTTAGATCTCTGTCTGGGCTTGACGTGATTGGGTCTGAAATAGCTACAGAGAGCTTCATTATTAGACATTTTGAACCCACAAAGATACACACACGTTTGCGTGCACAAACAGGAAGGTTTAATACAAGGCCACCAAAGGGGTAAGGCCATACAGGCCTCTACACAGGAACTGAGACCAAGGCTTCAATTTCAAGTCAGATCCCCAGTGGAGGGTGTTTGACAGGCCTTGTCACTCAGATTCCAAAAATCTGTCTCCACAGCCAAGAATCCTTCATCTCTGTCCCCACTCTCCATCTTGACTATTCTTGTGCATTGCAGGCGGCTCAGAGGTGGCTGTTTTCAAGTGCAGAGTGAGCCATCTCTGCCAAGAGCTTGTCTTGCCAATCACTTCCTTGGCCCTGGCCCTCAGCTCATCCAAGTCTGACATCACCCTTAACCCCCCACCACCACCCCCAGAATAAAGAGCCACCTCAGAGGCTGTGACTGCCAGACCTAGTCCCACTCTGTCCCAGACATTTCTAGCTGACAACTCATAGACACAGAATCCCTCCCAGCCATATGCACAGCCCTCACTGCTCAGGGTGGTCTGAATACTCCAGATTTACTCTGCTGGGAGCTTGATCATCTGACATGGGAGGGATGGACGGTGTCAGGTGCTGGTCCCCCAGAGGCTAAAGGGTCCTAGCCCTCATGCACCCAGGAGCCTCAGGGGCCTTAGAGTGGTCTTTTCTCTTATTGAGTCTGGAATGAGTGCTGCCTTAGGTCTGAGGTAAATAGGAGTAATCACATCATGGACTCAGGAGCTGGATCTTGCTGACTTCACTTACTGGCTTTGTTGTTCCTAGCTCTGTGGCCTTGGGCAAATTGCTTAACCATTTCTTCATCTTTTTATTCTTTATGTAAAGTGGAGCTAGTTACCTTATAAGGTTATATTAGGATTAAATGAGTTGATACATGTAAATTTCTTAGAACAAGTGCCTACCAGCTAAGAAGTTGCTAATAAGTAATATCAGGAGAGGCAAAAGGAGAGTAAGTAGTTTATAGGGACAGAGTTTCAGTTTGGGGAGATGAAAAAGCCCTAAAGATGGATGGTGGTGAGGGTTACACAACAAGGTGAATGTATGTAAAGCCACTGAACTATACACTGAAAAATGTTTAAAATGGTAAATTTTATGTATGTATGTTACCATAATTTTTTTTTTAATTAACAGCTGTTATTACTTGAGGGGCTACACCTTCAGGTCCTCATGGGACTCTGAGATAAAAATGGTATTTTTGCTGCCAGGAAGGGGGAACAGCCTTCTCCTTTAGTATGGAATTTAGGTTTCTCATTGGGCTCCAGCACCTTTTCCCACAAAAGACAATTCAGCTCTCAAGTCTCCAGGGGTTCCACCAAGAAACTTGGTTACCTAGGGAGCTCTCTGAATTGCAGACACTTGGACACACATACACACAGACATATCAAAGAGATGGACACATAGAAACATGCCCAAGGAGGCAGACAAGGAAGAGTTGCAAAAGGATGAGGTAATCTAAGAAAGAACTCTGGTGTCTGGAGATGGATGTTCCAGGTAAGACCCTGAAGGAAATTGGATGAGATGCGGGTGGAGTGACCAACCACATGCTCATTACATTGTCCAGGTCTTGATTCAGGCTCTACCTACTTGGAGTAGCCTCTCTGATCCTCTCCAAACCCTTCTAAACCCTCCCATGGTCTCAGCCTTGGCTAAAGGCTCCCTCCAGCAGAGGGCCCTCCCTGCTTCTCTACCCCCTTGAGGGCCCATTGCATCAAAGCCTCAATATATTCCTCAGCTCTTGTTCACCAATTGCTTTGTGTATTCCTCCTCCTTAAAGATGGGAGCTGTGGCTTTTCTTCCCTGCACTCCTCTCCTTGCACACTACCCCTAATGGAGCAGACCTCACCTATGCCTTTTTAAATGATGACATATGGATGAATTTTTTGAAATACACACACACACACACACACACACACACACACACACACACACACAGTGTATTTGCAGGAACACCAGTTCCATGGGATATCAAGAGGTATTGCAAGAAAAGAGGGTTCCATAGTCTAATATATTTGGGAAATACTGAGCTAAGTAAAGTTAAACAGGTTTATTTATTATAGAGGACATATCAGAGACTATAACATGCTAACAATTATTTCAGTAGTGTGTTGGAGCCAGCTCTTACCAGCCCATTCGGCACATCTCTTCCCAGTTTCACATTCAGTGATGCAACATTGGTAACTTGAATTGGCTTTGGTGGAAGTATTTACACCACAGAAATCAGCAAGCACTACAAATCTGAGATTTTGGGGGTTTTTTTGTTTGTTTGTTTTGTTTTTCCAGAGAGCTGGTTTACCAGCACATTACTAAATATCACTTCAGGAAGAGATTACAGGATGCAGGTTTTCCTAGTGTATTTGACCATAACATTCCTTTGTCCTCTAGTGGGAAGCATCATGAGAGAAGTAGTGTTCCACAGAACATTTTATGGGGAAAGTTGTCCTATACAAAGATGCTTTAACCTAATGCCAAGGGAGATGATTCAGAGGAACTTATATTAATTGAGCCTCTGCTGTGTGCTCAGCAAGATATTGGTACTTTATGTACATTATCTCACTTAATTCTTACAACAACATTGGAAAAGCTATAAATATTGTCCACATTTTGCAGATGAGGAAACAAAAAATCAAGGAATTTCCCCAACTTCACACCACCAGGAAGTGGCAACACAAAGCCAGTCTCAATCAGGGATTACAATGTCTAATGGGGGAGTATTTGCAACGAGATTTAAGTCATTTTAGAAGGGTTTGTTAAATGATTAGTAGACATAGACAAGTCATGAGCTGTACTTAGAATCTAGTCATCTAGAATTGCCAGCGACACTTCTAGAAAATAACAAAAAAGTTACTGAAAATCTCAGCTGGCCCATATCTTGTCTTCTTCCTACTTGTCATCTGCCATGGGCTGACACTGCAGAATACCACAGATTTCAGAATCTCCAGGGCACTTAAGAAAAAATGCCCAGGACCTGAACTCAGCCCTCCCCCCAGGGCAGTTCTCACCTGCAGCCAGGATTGAGAACCACTGAAAATTATATGGAAAGGCCCTTAGAGACCAGCCAGATTAATTCATTTTAAAGATGGGGAAACTGAGGCCCACAAAGGGGAAGTGGCCTGTCCAGAACCATACACCAGTCAGCTGCAGAACGTTAGACCAGTGCCTAAGCTTCTTGGTCTCTGGGTGATTCCCTTTCCACCTAGCATAAAGGGTCTTCAGAACTCATTGCCTGGGATGCCTGGGTGGCTCAGCGATTGAGCTCCTGCCCCTGGCTCAGGGTGTGATCCGTGGTCTCAGGGTCAAGTCCCACATGGGGCTCCCTGCCTGGAGCCTGCTTCTCCCTCTGCCTTCATCTCTGCCTTTCTCTCTCTGTGTCTTTCATGAATAAATAAATAAATAAAATCTTAAAAAAAAAAAAAAAGAACTCACTGCCTAAAAGAGATTATGTCAACTGAAACCCAAACTTATTTTGGATAACTGAGAATTGGTTACTTTTCCACCAAGGAAGAACTAACCTTATCAGCTAACAGTATTCCAAGTGCAATGGGAAGCGCCTGGAGAGTTTCAAGCTCACAAACCACACCAGATGTCCTAGGAAATACATCAGAACCCCCAAATCACAGTCTTATAAGCTAAGGAACTCACCCCTGTCAGGCTGATCATGGTAAGACCAACCCACCTTTGCTGCAGTGACTTTTCTTCCCATCATTAATTAATTAATTTGGTCAATCAGTACTGGCTTACCTGGAAGGCATTGTCCTTGACAGCCCTACAGTGAGCAAAATATACTAGACAAGTTCCAAGGAGCTTACATCTAGTGGGGGAGAAAAACAATAAAAATTAATCATATAATAAGAAATTGTGGAACATTTTATGTGGAAAATAAACAGTAATGTTATGAAGAGTTTTGGGGGAGGAGGAAGTCACATCAAGTGAGCTAGTCAGGGCAGAGGGAAGAGCAAGTGCTACGCTGGTTGGGATTATCAGGCTGGGGTTAAAAAGCCACAGGGACCAGGATATAGGTGGGAATCCACATGACTACAGTCACGTTACCAGGCCAGAGTCCGTGCTGGAGAGGGGAGGCAGGTTGCCAAACTGAAGAGCCAGCATCGGATACCTCATTAGAGGATCCAGCAATTCTTGTCCTGTACCTTATTCTTCACTTGCCCTGACCCACAGACTAAATCCCAGAAGCATGAATTTCCAAGATGTTCCAACTTGGTTTTATTCAAGATATGCAAGTTTTAATGAAATTGAGTGAGAGGTCCATTTTGGCCAGTCAGGTGGATGAAAAATGAAAATGATGGGTTATATCCAGGAGTAGTGATCAAGCCTCTTGAGTTGCAAAGAACTAAGATTCCTTCAAGTGAGTTTCTAAGAGGGAGTTTCTGAGAGGGCATAAGTGATTACTTTGGAGGACACTTACACAGGAACCTAGAGAAGAACAAGAAAGCCCCTGGGAAATGCAAAAATCCTATTTCTCTATTAACACACACAGTTACTCTGCTCCTGACTCTTCTTGCAACCAGTTCCTTACTCCTACTACTTTCCCCTCCTTCATTACTTTGACCCCTTTGTCCTCTGTTTAGTTCATGAACTTTCAGACTTACTTCCCACTGCTCATTGATACATTCCTTCCCTCTCCTCAAAGCAAATTCCCAAAAGAGGTCTGATTGGCCCCAGACCATTCCTGTTTGACGAGTGATTAGACACCCTTGGCTCAGGTGTACACTCCTGGTCCAATCAGCTATAGCTAACTCAGCACTGGAGTATGTGAGGCTCTCATAAAAGTCCTGGCTGCACAGCTAGCTAGTGTATGGTGACCAACTCATCCCAGTTTGCTTGGGACTTTCCAGGTTTTAAAACTGAGTTATGTCTCAGGACCCTCCTGAGTTCTGAGCAAACTGGGACAGTTAGTCACCCTATGGTTGTGGGTGGGACAGTTCCCTCTGGAGTCCTTGAAGGACAGAGCAACAGACATCTTCAGCATGTCAGTGGTAGAGTATGAGGAAGTCAGCATTTTTTTTTATCCACTGATGGTGGGAGTGAAAATTGTTATGACCTTTCTGGGGGAAAACCTGGAAATATGTGTGAAAAGTAAAAAATATGTATACTCTTTGACTTAGAAACACTTCAGTGATTTCTCCAAAATAATCAGTCCAGAGTGCAAAGATTCCTGAACAAAACCATTCATTGAAGCATTATTTATAAAGGTAAAATAATGGAAGTAGCCTAAGTTAATTACCAACAGAGAATCAGGGAAATAAAACAGGATATGTCCAATGAATACTTTGCGATCATTAAAAATAATAATGTGCCTTTCTAAATGTTGATGTAGTATTTTTCTAGGAGGTATTCTTAACAAAAAGGAGATGAGCAAATATTTATCATTCCATAAATAATTACATTTATGTAAAAAGGGGGGGGAAGTACATTGAAAAAAGTCATGGAAACATCCCAGTGGTGAGATTGCAGATGATACTCATCTTTAAACTGTTTTACTTTTTCTGAATGTTTTTCAATGCATAATTATTATTTCCATATTTGGATTTTTTCCCATTTTTTAAAAACATAAAACATCCTGGTCCAACAAATCTGATGAAATGGTGTTTTCACTCAAAGATGTTTTTATTTTCCAATTTTGTTCTGGTCCATTAATTTTAGAACACATAGAGGTTTGATTCAGGTTCCAACTGATCCAGTTGGGTTTGGTTTTTTTAAAAAACAAAAACAAAGTTGATTCCATCTGAATTGCGTTTATAGAAAATTAATATTGGGATTTGGTTAAGGATTCAACCAATCAAGTGGTTGGTTCCTATTCTTGGTTCACAGTTTATGCAGTTCAAGTTGTTCCTCAGAATTCCCACAAGAACCCTGAATAATTGGAATGAAAGCAGAGAGAGGTTTGAAAGCCTGAATTATCCAGAAAATTGTCGTGTCTCTCAGCCTGGAAGGGCCTGCAAGCAGCCATTTCCCAAAGGCACAGAGCAAAGCCACAGCTGGGACATTTCCAGACTTATTGGCCTTAACCACATTGTGGCTAGAGCCATGCTGCCCCGGGACCTTGGTGTCACTGCTCTCTTACCCTCTGCTTGCTCCCACATGGCAGGAGCTGGCCCTTACTGCCCAACAGTGACTGGGGGCTTCCTTCTTCTAGGCCAGGCCCTTGCATGGTCACCCAAAGCAGTTTGATTTGGGCGGCACAGCCCAAGGTGAAATTCCTGCAGCATGAGGTCATTCTTCGGCCATGCTGTTCATGCAAGGTCATGGCTTACTTGAGGACAGTGAGAGTGGTGACCAGAGGCCTCACCAACAAAAGCTGCACTCTGCTCTTTTTAATGCTTTTTGTTGATGGTGGGAACCCTGGCTCTATGGAGAACTCTTAGAAGCAAGAGACAAGTGTGGTGAAGGTCAGTTCCTGCCTCAGGCAAGCTGCTTCCATGAAGTAGGCTAGGGCAGCACACTCACCCAGCTGCCAGACAAGGTCCCCAAACATCCCACTCCTTCATGCTTTCCTTGAGATCATCAAAGCCTTAGCTGGAATGGTTTTAGAGCTGTGTTACCTAGAGCCACTAGGTGGGTGACCTTGGGAAAGCATCTTCAGCTGCACCTCAGTTTCTTCAGCTGAAAGCATCTTCAGCTGCACCTCAGTTGTGAATAAGCAGAGAAGCATACCTCTTTCCTAGAGTTGGCATGAATATTATATGAAATCATCTTTCTGGAATCACCTGCCACATAGCCTGCCACCAGCGGAGCCCCAGGGACAGTGGGAATGGTCCACCTAGGGTGCAGACTATAAGGGGCGACACTGCCTATAGAGAATTTACAAGCCATTATAAAGCTAACTAAAATCTGGTCTGCCTCTTAGGATCCCCACCTATCAACATCTCTAAACAATGTCAGTGATAAATACTGTACATCATCCATGTTGACAGCTTCAATCATTCCTCATACTCTACCACTGACATGCTGAAGATGTCTGTTGCTCTATCTGTCCTTCAAGGACTCCAGAGGGAACTGTCCCACCCACAACCATAGGGTGACTGTCCCAGTTTGCTCAGAACTCAGGAGGGTCCTGAGACATAACTCAGTTTTAAAACCTGGAAAGTCCCAAGCAAACTGGGATGAGTAGGTCACCATACACTACCTAGCTGTGCAGCCAGGACTTTAATGAGAGCCCCACATACTCCAGTGCTGGGCACACCACTGCTTGCCACAGATGGCACACTCCACAAATGGCAGATACTTCTCTTGTATTATTGGATGTTAGAAACAATATATAATTGGCTCTCATTCACATACAATGATAATCCTTTATTTCAGATGTGAGTACTAAGCTATAATAGATGGGGAGATCCTGAGAAGATCAACTAATGGTTCTAAAGGTTTGTTTCTCACCTGATTTGCAGAACACTGGCAATGTACAGAGTGTTTTCACAGGCACAACCCCTCCTAATGCTCGCATGGCCCTCCTAATGCTCGCATGGCTCGCAAGTGCGGTTGTGCCCATGTTATAGATAAGGAGACCGGCCCAGGGGCATTTATGGAAATTAGACACAGTGCTTCCAAGCCCCTTCCCACCAGCCCTCTGTGGAGCCCAGGGCTTGAAGCATTGTCCCCAGAGATTATCAGTAGGGAGAGAGCAAAACAACCATAGCACTTGGGGCTAGTTGGTAAAGAGAAGAGAAAGGGGGAAATCCTCCTATTTCCTATAGGGGCCCTCCCACTTACCTCGTTTGGGCATCCTGGAAGCCTCCCAGTTAGGTTCTCCCCAGTTCACAAGAAAGAATACCAAGTCTCTGGAAGATAAGATTTACTTACCTGGAGGCAGATGGACAAGTAAGAGGCAGAGCCCAATAATGAACCCTGGTCAATGTGAGACTAACACTCTACATCTCCCTCTTACCTCAGTGACCCAACTGGGTCAAGGGAAGGGCCTGATAGCATGGTTGACCAGAAAGAATGAAGATTCTGAGCTTCTAAGTAAGGAAGTATTTGGAAAAAGGAAATGCTGAATCCCATGCTTCTCAGAATCATAGTGGTTCTGAGTTGAGGTCTAGGGACAAAAGGTTTTCTCCATATGCCCTGGGTTTTTCCTGCCTTACACTCCCACGAGTCCCTGATCAATTGTGTGGCAAGTGCCCACGGCTTCTGGGGAGGCAGAAAGATATGTCTGTATCTGCTCACAGATCCTGAGCTTGCATAATTTGAGGGGGGATTGATCATCTTCATTCATTTGTCCCATTAGTTCATTGCCCATTGTGGGTTACTATTATTATTATTATTATTATTATTATTATTATTATTATCATCATCATCATCATCATCATCGTAATATATGCTCATGTAAGATTCAAAAGATACTGAAGGGAAGTCACCAAAAAGCAAGTCATAGAAGGAGATCATCTTAAAGGGAGAGTGAACATCCCAATATGTGTACAAGGCATAGGAAGCAGCAGGAGGAAGATGGTCTGTTGGAGAAGAGAGGCAGGGAGGCCAGGAGAAGTGTGCAGACTTCCAGGGAATTACAGGGACCAGGGAAGAAGTCAAGGGTCAGTAAAGCTATGAAGTGGGTGATTTTTGGAGGGGAGAGGTGAAGAGGGAGCAGGTTTGGGACAAGATGCAGGACCCTCCTGAAGATGCAGGACTCTTCTGGAGAAGGAACAAAAGCAAACAGAGGCGGTGTGATAAGAATGGCTGGTCAAAGGCCAAAGAGAACCTCAGTACCAAAGGGCTCAAAGTCAGTGAAAGAAATAAACATCAATTTGGTGCAAATTAACTCCTCAGTCTCCCTCCTCAGATCCTGTATCTTTTCTCCCAGTAGCCCCATCTCTTCCCTTCAATCTCTTCTTTACGTCTTAAACTCCCTCTTCTGCCTGGAGAACTTCCTTTACCGTTTCTTTTCATACATATTTGCTATCAGTGAATTATCTCACCTTTTGTTGATGTGTAAAAGTCTTCAGTTTGCCTTAATTTGTCAAAGATAATTTTTTGGGTACTGAAACCCAATTTGACCATTTTTCTGTTGCAGCATTCTGAGGACATTGTCCTGCTCTCTTCCAACCCATATGGCTCCTGCTGTCATTCTGCTCTTTGTCCCTCTTTGTACTGAAGATGTCTTTTTCTCTGCTTCTTAAATTTCCTCCTTTTCACTGGTTTTCTGAAACTTAATTTTAAGTTCCTCAGTATACTTGTCTTTATGGGTTTTTTTTTTTTGTATTTGTGGTTCACTGAGCTTCTTGTGCTTAAAATGTCCATCAAATTTGGAATGTTTGCCTGCTGATTTTCAAAAATTTTCCTGTACTCATCTCTTCAGGGATTCCAATTACACATATATTAGACTGTGTGATATTGCCTCATGGCTTATTGAGGCATTGCTGTCTTCTTTTTCTCTCTGTGCTTTAAATCAGATAGATTCTGTTGCTACATCTTCGAGTCCACTAATCTTTTCTTCTGCAGTTACAATCTGCTAATCCTATTTAATGTATTTTTTCATCTCAGATATTGTGTTCTTCACTCTAGACATTCCAACTACCTCTTATTTATATCTTCCATTTATTTCTTCATCACATTCATGTTTTTCTTTGTATCCTTGGACATATAGATAAGACTTATAATAGCTTTTTAGCAGTGCTTGTCTCCTAATTCAAACATCTTTGTCATTTCTAGATCTGATCATATTTATTGGTTTTTCTCCTGGGTATAGTTCATATTTTCCTGCTTCTTTGCTTATCTGGTAATTTTTTATTGGATAACAAATACTGTGAATTTTATGTTCTTGGGTGCTGGGTTTTATTGTATGTATTTCAAGGGCATTGGATTTTGTGCTGGTGAGCAGTTAATTAACTTAGGGTCAATTTTATCTTTCAGGGAATTTCTTTTAAGCTTTATTATGACATCTCAGCCTTTATTTGGGGACTAATTTAGTCTACATTATTGAGGTGTTATACCTTTAAGGACTCTATTCATTGCCTTTGAATTACAAGATTTTTCTGCCTTGGGCTGTTCAGAACACAAACTATTCCCATCCTTGTGTGAACTCTAACAATTGATTGGCTTACTGCTTTCCAGTGTTTTAGCCCCCATATCTGGTAGCTTTCTTTCATGTGTGCTTAGGTCAGTATTCAGTCAAAGATTCAAGGGGATTCCTCTGCAGATCTGGGGATTTTTTCTTTCTGTCTCTTTGTGTGTGTGTATGTGTGTGTAGAGTGCCCTCTTCTTCGAGTGTCCTGCCCATAAATTCTAGCCCAGCATCCCTTAACTTCATTCTCTGTCTCCTTAACTCAATGACACTGTCATGTTCTGTTTCAGTTCCTCCTTCCTATGCAGCCTGGGAATTGGCTCCAAGCAATAAGCTGGGACAATCATAGGGCTCACTCTGCTTCTTTTTTCACAGGGACCACAGTTCTTTGCTGCCTATTGTCCAATGTCTGAAAACCGTTGTTTTATATGTTTTGCCCAGTTTTCTACTTGTTTGCAGGGCTAGGACAATTCCTATAACAGTTAAATCGTTCATGGGTGGAATCACAAGTCTCCATTGAGACTTTTTAAAGCAAGAGGGTGAACAAATAAAATGCATATTTGAAAAAAAATCAGTCTCACTGGTTTGTGGAAAATGGAAGTGATAGCGTGTTATAGATGGCCAATTCTGAGTCTGTTGAAGGCAAGAGATTCTGTTAACTAACATTCAGAGAAGCATTGGTTAAGATGGGACAAATAGAAGTGTATTTAAAATGTTTTGAATTTACAGGACTCCGTGATTGATTAAATGTGAGAGGTTGATGGAGGAGGAAGTAATTATCAAGGATGACTCCCATTTCTGGAATAAACAACTGAGTGAATTATAGCATCACATACTCAAGTAGAACAATGAAAATTTGGGATGAAAGACCATGAGTTCTGTTTGAAAAAATTATGTTGCCTGTGAGACATTCAAGCAGTGATGCTGTGTAGGATTCTGCTCTGGAGCTCAAAAGAGGGATCTAGGCTGGCGCTGCTTAATATTATATAGTATTTAAAGCTACAGAGGATGGATAAGATGTTTTTCACTTAATGCCTAGAAACATTAGCCATGTAAGTGTTTCTCTAATCCCCTTAAATTGTAAGATTTTAGGAGTCAGGCTTGGTTTGTTTTCTCTTTTGAATCCCGTCAAAGTGCCTGGCACATTGGCTGCACATGGTAGGTAGGTAGGTTTTAATTCATGTTTGTGAAAGAGACAGTGACAGTCAAGGAAGGGACTCCTTCTTTCATGCTGTGAGCTTTCCATTGCCTCCTGGTTGTCTAAAAGGTTGCCTTAAGTTTCATTGTTCTTGTTTGTTTTTCTAGTTGCAGGCAGACTTTTCAAATTAGCATGTTAGTCATCAGCAGAGGGTCATGACTCTCTTGTTCATAATAGGGCTTGTGTCATGTCAACTTGGGTCTCATGTCCTATCCTGGAGCTGGAGTTGGGACCGCTATGCAGGAGGCCACATTCCTTCCAGGGTGGCTGCTGTCCAAGGTTTTGGCTGCTTGGGGAAAATCTTTAGAAGCCCCAAGGGATATTTATGCCTTTGGATTTCACAAATTTCACATAAGCCTAAGACTCTCAGATTCTCCTTGGTCGATCTGAGTTAACCCTGAAAATTGCTCAAAGGAGGAAAGAGATAAACCTGTTTTAAAAAAATATGAAAGCCTTAGATTTCAAGCCTTAGGATTGCAGAAAATTTTAAGCATTAAAAACAGTTTAATTTGATAAGAGATTCTGAATTCTGGGTCTGAGATTCATTATACAATGTTGAGAAAATAACCTCCTGTCTCTAGTCTCCAGTTTCCTCATCTAAAACTGGTAAGATTGGGACTAGATGATCTCTAAGTGCTCCTCCATTTCTGACATTAGAAGAATTTTATGTGCTGGATAGTATGAGTCATAGACCTTGCTTCAAGGTGTTTAAAATCCTAGAATTGAATTGAGGGGCAGACTGTCCCTCTGATACATAAATAAGATATCTTATTTTTGCAAATGTGCTTATATAAAAATCTGGAAAGGCCTTGTACATTGAAAACAAAAATTTCACCTTAGACTTCACAATGAAAACAGTTTTTAGAATCTTAGAACTTTATCCTGAAATGAATCATATATATATATATATATATATAATATATGGATATTATATATATATCTTGAAGATGAAAAAATGGGATCCCAAGAGGGGATATGACTTGTCCAAGGTCACAGTCAGTCCATGATTGAACCTAACTCATCTACCCCTCCCCTCCCCTCAACCCCACAAAGCTATTTCTCTACCACCCCCCCTCCTTTTGGCACCACATCCTGTCTCTGCAGCTCTGCTGTCTCTGCAGTGGAACATTCCTTCACATAGGGGATTAAAAGAGCAGGGGTGGAATGCTAAATCTCCCTGCCCATTGGCAATAGCTTCTTTCCTGAACTGAACCCAGCGGGCCTTGGCTCAGGGGAAGCCACCAGTCCATGTGCAGCCCTGGATTGTCAGAACCAACTTCAGTCCACATGCCAGGGGCTGTCCATGCACTGTTCTCTGTCAGGTAAAGCCCCCCAAACAAATGTTCTGTGGCGGGGGCACTGCTGAGTTTGGGTGCTGTCCTGGAGCCTTTCTGGGCCAACTCTGTCAGTGTGCCCCGCCAAGCTCAGTGGAGCCATTGGAGACCCTGGGCCAAGCTTTGTGTGAAGGCAGGCCAAGTTTCAGAGTGTCCAGCGCCAAGGCTCAATGTCTGGTTCAGTGGAGAAAGTAAGAGGTCCAGACGCTTCTCTCCAGTTGACCTCTTCTTGGCTTTCTGACCTTGGACCTCAATGACCTGTTAGGGCCTCATGACCATGTGTGGATAAATGGATACAATGTCATCTTGCCATCTTTGAGCACATTATCCCATCTTACTGAGTATTTACACAGTCTAATGTCTCATATCTTCTTCATGTACACAGAGGATAAATAATGTTTATTCTTTATAGTTAGCTCTCATCTACCCATTAGAGAGTAGTATTAAGGATATGGATGCTCTAAAATTCTTCCAATAACATTGAGTATTTCCAAAACCATTTACAACTGCCTAAAATGACCCAGGGACTCTGCTAAACAAGCTTAGCTTAGCTCTATTAAGGATAACAGAGCTAATAATACACCATCACTGCCTTCAGCAGGCTTCCTAATGATGAAGAAAAACAAAGATTATTATTATCTATAGACCACTGGCTTTTTTTAAAAGATTTTATTTATTTATTCATGAGAGACACAGAGAGGGGGGCAGAGACACAGGCAGAGGGAGAAGCAGGCTCCATGCAGGGAGCCCAACGTGGGACTTGATCCCACATCTCTAGGACCACGCCTTGGGCTGAAGGCGGCGCTAAACCACCCAGGCTGCCCTAGACCACTGGCTTCTAAGGAGGGTAGTTCCCACAAACAGAAGGACTTGGGTCTGGAATATCTAGGACAAGTCCTAACTGTTCTATGGAAGAAAGAGTGAGATTTTACAGAGGGGAAGAACAGATGGGGAAAAGAATAGATACAAGCTGGCAGAATAGTGTCCTGTGTGAAGTAAGAGTAAAGGAGAAACTTTGGTTAGCATTTCAGCCAAAGAAATGGGAGAGAAACTGTATTGAGTGGAAGCTCATGATGCTATGTGATGTTAAAATCCCTTTAGACTTTCCCTTGAGGTCCTTAGTAAAATCTACCATATGCTTCTTTTTCTGAGGAATATGAAGAGAATTTTTCAAAGTCTTATGTACTGGAGAGCTTGAGGCCAAGGCAGCGTGTTTAAGTTATCCATTGCTACAGTAATGGTGTCTAACAAACAACCCCCAAACCTCAATATACAGGAACATTTGTTTATTGTTTATCAATATGGCATCAACTGAGGCTGGCTAAGAGACCCTTTTGATCCTTTTTGGTCTTGCTCATATGTATGGGGTCAGCTAGGTGTGGGCTGATTCAGGGTAGCCTTGACTGAGTTACCAGGACATCTTGGCTTTACTCCATATATCTCACTTCAGCAGCTAATTCAGGCATGTTCTCATGTTGATGGCAGAGTTATGGGAGCTCAAGCAGAAATATACAAGTGCTTGTTCAAGTTTCTGCTTGCTTTGAGGAGCCTAATATCCCATCAGCCAGAGTCAGTGAGATGACTCAGAATAAAAAAGTGGAAAATATTCTTTGCCTGTTCATGGATAGTGAGTGACAGAACTCCACATAGTGGCTGTTCCACTGAGGGTTACTTAGAGCAGAGCCCCATCTGACCCTCTGTGGACATGTAGCATGAGCAAGAAATCATGTTTTTCTAAAGATAGGAGATGCTAAGATTTTGTTACTGCAGTAAGCCTAGCAAACCTAGCCTGTCATTACTGATATAATCATCTTACATTGATGGCTTATAATGTACTAGGTACTATGTTAAGAACTTTATGTACGTTTGTTATTTATTCATTCAACACATATTGAATGTCTCTTTCATGTTTAAGATTGAACTCCATTCATCTTTATAACAACCCAGCAAGATAGATATTATTTTATCAATGTTATACATGAAGAAACTGAAACTCACATTGCTTAAAAAATTGTACAAGGTCATACAGCAAATGGCAGAGCAAAACTTAAACACAGGTATGTTGGATTCTAATGATCAAGCTCTTAGCTAGTCTGTTCTACTATTTTTCTGGGGACTGTTCATTAAAAAAAAAAGAAAAGACCTTGTCACAAGAAGTGGATTTGAATATAGTGGTCGACTTAGATTAGAACATTGAAAGCGGGGAAGAGTCATTTCCCTGGTCAGTCTTTTTCTCCCTCACCTGTGTTTGATCCACACCTTAATCCCACTTAATGTCCATGACTTTTAGCACCAGCTGGAGTGGTAGCACACCTGGCATCCTCTTCAGTGAGTTCTGTTTCCCCAGACAGAGATATTTTCTTTCCCCAGTGTCAAATCTTACAGCCAAGCTGCAATGAGACATATTGGTAAATGTTGCCTTGGCAGCTCTAAGAAGCCTGCTGAGCCACAGCCAGGCTCTAACCAGACCTCACCCAGGGGAGGGTTGAATCATTGCAGGGAGACAGGAGACACAAGCCTTGAACCAAACCATGAGAGGAAGAGAAAGTGGAGAAGAGAGCATGGAGCAGCCCTCAGAACAGAGAGGAGATAGACAGATTCAGTTGAGAATAAAGAAAGTGGGAAGAGCAGTTTTTACCCAAACAAGAATTCATTCATTCTTTCATCCACAAAGCATTTATTGACCATCTACTTTGTTAACCATCATGCTGGGTGCTGGAAAATATCAAAAGCTTAAGTCATGGCCCTCATCTAGAGACCACAGATTACTATAGGAGAGATAGACATGTAAACAAGTTACAAGATGTTTACTGTACTCCCTGCTCTGAAGCCCATTGAATACAACACAAAAAATGAAGAACGGAAATAGTAAAGAAAATGTCATCTTCAATTAGGAAATCACTATGGGGCTGAGATGATTAACTGCTTGCCAGAGTTCATTCTTGTCTTTCCATAATAGAGAGGAGTGGACAGGGGACAGCTGCCCAGGCAGAGACCACAATTCCCAGTCTTTCTATTGCATTTTGTTGAGCCATGTGACTAGTTCTCATAGTTGGAATGTGAATAGAAGTGGCCAAGATGGATAAGAGATAGTGAAGATCTCTTCTCGTCTCTTCTCTTCTCTTCTCTTCTCTTCTCTTCTCTTCTCTCCTGCATCAAGCTTTCTCTCCACCTCCTTGTCTCTCCTCTTCCTCTTGATCCATAGAGGGACCTCTAAGACCAGCAAAGTAGGAGTGCAGGCTCCTGAATCACCATGTGGCAGGCTGCCCATTGACCAGGAACATCTATATCGGACTGCTACGCAAATGAGAAATGAACTTATACCATGCTAAACCATTAAAAATTGGGGGTAGCGTTGTTATGTTAAAATAATGTTATTTATTCTTAATAAAATAGGCTAGGATGCCTGGGTGGTTCAGTGGGTTAAGCATCTGCCTTTGGCTCAGTTCGTGATCCCAAGGTCCTGGGATCAAGCCCTGCTTTGGGCTCCTTGCTCAGTGGAGAGCCTGCTTCTCCCTTTCCCTGCCTACCAGCTCGTGCTCTCTTTCACTATCTCTCTCTCTCTCTCTCTCTCTCTCTCTCTTTCTCTCAAATAAATAAAATATTTAACAAAATCTAAAAATTAAAAAAAATAGGCTAAAACCCATACATGCCACATTCAGCGAAGCTTGGACTTCATCAAAGGAAGACAATTAAAGGAGTCACATACATTGCCAGATATCCTTGAAAGTAATAAAGAGGATCCCTAAAAGCCAAATAAATGATCATTTGCTGGAGAGCAAAGGAGCAGAGGTGGGGGTAGGCCATGGAAGAGTGAGGTCCCCTATAATGACTCAGGTCCACAAGGTGGGAGGGCAAGGGAGACAGGGCCAAAGGAGGTAGCTAGTATTACTCCTTCATCCCTGACTCCCACTCCTTAAATGTCTTAGAAGTGGAGCAAAAGAGAGAGAGGGAAACAACAATTAGCCTTGCAGCTAATCACTGGAAGAAATACATGGGACCCAGCAGGCTTGGATCTTCCTTGTAATCCATACAGACCTCATCCATGGAGGGATGCTTGAAAACTCAGGATAGATGCATTTCCAGGGCAGAACATACTTGGTAACAGATCCTGAGACAAGAAAATCAAAGGTAATCTGTTGGCAGCCCAGCTAACTCCCCCATCCTATCATTATATCCCTGAGAAAATAACAAACCAGAGTAAAACATTTCCAAAGTCAAACTACAAATAAGCAGACAGGATACAAAAAAAAAAAAAGAAAGATGAGGGACACTTGGGTGGCTCAGCGGTTTAGCGCCTGCCTTCGGCCCAGGGTGTGATCCCGGAGTCCTGGGATCAAGTTCCACATCAGACTCCCTGCATGGAGCCTGCTTCTCCCTCTGCCTTTGTCTCTGCCTCTCTCTCTCTCTCTGTGTCTCTCATGAATAAATAAATAAAATCTTAAAAAAAAAAAAAGATGATTTCTATACACACACAGCATACAGGATCCAATGTGAAAAATATTTTTTAAATAATATAACTCTTATAGAGAGAAAAAATTAGCATCAGCAAGATATGGAATTCATTTAGTTGAGAGAAGAGCCAATAATATAGGGAATAGGGATTTAAAAATGGAAGAAAGGGCAAAATTATAAAGACAATGAAATAAAATAGAAGGCAATACTTGCAAGTATACATACCAGGCATTCCTAAAGAAAAGAAAAGAACAATGGGCCACGAACATATTCAAAGGCATTACAGAAGAAAACTTATGAACTAAAGAAATGCCTTAATCTACAGAATAATGGAATTTTGATGGATAATATTCAGATAGTAAAATTAGGAAATACTCTAAAGGAGAAGTCAAGCTGGCCTGTGACTGTACAGTAGAGTGCCAAAAGATATGGTAGTGATGGACACAAAATTCTAAAGGTAATCAGTATGTTCTCAAATTTGGTAGCCGGTCTGGTTGTCTTTCATGTATAAAAGTAGAAAAAAAAAAAAAAGTAGATGAACGGCTAAAAAAGATGTGATATATATTTTTATATATATACAATGGAATATTACTCAGGCATCAGAAAGAATGAAATCTTGCCATTGCAACAATGTGGAAGAAACTAGAAAGTATTATGCTAAACGAAATAAGTCCATCAGAGGCAAGTATCATATGACTTCACTCATATGTGGAATTTAAGAAACAAAACAAATGAACATAGGGGAAGGGAAAGAAAAATAAGATGAAAACAGAAACAGAAAGGGAGGGAAACCATAAAAGGCTCTTAAATACAGGGAACAAACTGAGAGTTGCTGGAGGGAGAGGTGCGAGGATGGGGTAACTGGGTCATGGGCATTAAGGAGGACACATTATGAAATAAGCATGGGTGAATAAACAGGTATTATATCCAACTGATGAATCACTGAACTCTACCTCTGAAACTAATAATACACTATATGTTAATTAAATTCAATTTAAATTTTTAGAAAAAAAAAAAGAAAAAAAGTAGCTGAAGGACATTTACCAACAGACTCAGAGAAAATAGTACATAGCACTCAAGTTTACAGGGAAGGTCAGGGGGTGGAGGACTTGATAATAAAACCTAGTTCCCCCCAAAATATATCAAAAATACCAACTTAGGAATGAGTAGTGAACATTATATTCGTTTAAATATAGAACGAAGGCTGAACAGCTGTGGAGATTATGATCACAGCACAGAATGTAAATGTTCCAAACCACAGCAGTACACAGAGAAAAGCTTAGCCAACAACAATGGTAGAGGAAGGATGTGAAGATGTATACATACCCTGAATTCTATATCTTTGGTGGCAGAATGTTTGTGGATTGGATACAGAATAAAATTGATAAATCCAGATGTTTATGGATAGTGTTTAAAGTTATAAGGGTGATGACTTCAAGGATTAAAAACAGACTATAAACCTTCCAAGGCACTAGAAGAAAAGAGGGGGTAAAAAAAAGAAACCTCACAAATAAGACAAAAGGGGGGGTAGAGGGAGGAGGAGAAGAGAGGGAGGAAGAAGGAAGGGAGAAAAAAAAGGAAAAGGAAAAGATTACATGTAGAAAATAAAGTAAACCTTTTATTAAAAAATAAAATAAGATGATGGAATTTAGGTCAAGTACATCAGATAGAACATTAACGTAAAGTGTTTTTCTGCAAAAATGAAGATGTCCAATAAGGGAAAAGGGCAAGTTGCAGAGCAATAACTTTATATGAACGATTTTGGATCAAATAACTGACTGTATATACCCACATCCTCATATATACTTGATTATAAAAATTTCTGGAAGCCCTCCAAAGAAATTGCTAATAAGGATTAGCTTTGGGCAATTGTGCTTGAAGAATGGGCAGGGGGTAGGGGAGAATTTTGTTCTTCCCTTTATACAGAAAACATGTGTTAGGTCTGTGTTTTAAAAAGTAACTTAAAATCAAGTAAGTAGAAGGCAATATGAGAAATGCCATCACGGCAGAAATGCCATCATGGCAAAGGGCTTTGGGAGGTGACAGGAGGGAGGAACTAATTATGCCCAAGGTGCTGAAAAAGGCTTCAGAAAGCAGATGACCTGTGAGCTGGGCCTTAAAGAATGACCATCAGTTTTTGAGTACAGATCAAGCAGACAAATCAGAGGCTGCAGAGACAGAAGTATGCATGTTTTCCACAAATGAGGAATTTCCCAGGGTGGTGGGAGCACACTGCATGTGGGTCAGAGCAAGGGTCTGCTCCTCCCGGTGCCTGAATGCATGCTAATTGACAAACCCTGCAGAAGTCTCAAAAGAAAGCAACAGAAAGAAGGGGCCACTTCTGTGTTGAAGTGGAGGCTGGCCATTCTCTGAGCTCTGGCGGAAAGGCAGGCATGCAGAAGTGGTTTCCCAAGGCTCCCCTACACCCTTGGCTGCACCCCCCTGACACCCTCAGGCGCAGGGAGGGTTGCACAGCTGATTCTGAAAGGAAAGCAAGAGGTTTTTTCCTGATCTTGAATCAAGCCATGTGCATGTTCCAGAGTCTAGAATATGGGTTTGGGGACTGGAGCCCCCAGCAAGGACCCCCTGGTCAGATTCAGTGAGACTTCAAGAAGGGAAGGAGAAGTTCTGGAGGAGACAGGAGAGGGCACAGCCATGGCTGAGAAACCAAATGTGAACTAGGAGCTCATCCACTAATGCATCAACCCCAGGCTCCCACTTCATCACCATCTTGGCTTTCCCTGCAGTGTGAGCACACTTCTTCCCCATTCTATAGGGCTCAAATTCAATGCCACCTCCTCTTTCCTGGTAGTCCAGCCTTTTGTCCTATAATGTTGAACACATTACAACATTTAGAGTGAGCCCCCACATGAATCCTCCCACATGGGCAGCAGAAATGAAGGTAAAGTGGCCTCTGTTCTGAAATCAGAACCTACCTTGGTGCCCTTCTCTAATAATCTTTAACTTCTTACACCCTGCTTTCCTGGGAGTACCTGATCCTCCTCTGCTTGCCAGAGCTCCCACCTAACGGAGGGATGCAGGACAGGTAGAGAATCCTCCCTTCCAAATCCCTGCTTGACATGCTGAGGACAGTGCAGAGAGTGAATCTAGGACACTGGGAAGCGGAAGGGGCTCTTGAGTGCAGGAACATGGTGAAACTGCTGCTCCCTTTGTGAGTGGCTGGAATCCAAAAAAGGTCATAACAGCTGGCCTGAACCCATCTGAGCCCCAGGAATCCAGGAAGCCCAGAGCAGTGAAAAGGGGGTCAGACAGGAGGTTTGTATGGCGGAAAGCTAGACAGTCAGCTCCCTCATGAACCTGCTTAGTGACCTTGAGCAAGTGGCAATCTCAAGTTTGCATTGTCTCCCCTGTAAGAAAAAGAACTAAGAACAGTTGAAACTTAATAAAAGGTAGCTGCCATAATGTTTGTTATTTAGGAAACAGAGAATGCAGGTATGGATCCCAATTCCTTTTGTGCCTTGCCAGGGAGATGCCCTGAAACAAACTCAGATCCAGGTGGCCCCCAGGCCTTTGGGTGGGAGAAGCCACCAGAGCAAGAGTCACTGGGCAGGGTGAATGGCTTCCTCTATTTTAGTTGCAGTCCTCGTGATGCCCCTTGACATGGAAATCACTGTTCCTATTTTACAGATGCATCAACTGAGACTCAGGCCAGTTGTCACCCAGTCACCCAGCTAAGATTTGAACCAGGTCTGTCTAGCTTTAATGCCCAGAGGCCATTCACTTTCTACGTCTGACTGGCATTCATCCCAACACCTAAAAAGGGTGCTTTTGACACTTCCCTAGACTAGATCTTTCAGCTGCCCAATCTTAGCAGAGACCCTCCCTTCCCTAACCCATGTTTCTGATCTTCTATCTCCACCAACCCCAGCCCTACCAAAAGCTAGAGAAGGGGAAAAAAGAAATCATGTTTTTAGTGCCTCTAATTTGCTAGGTTTTTCTACCACTAACCCTAAATGAGATATTACCATTCCCACTTTACAGTTAAGGAAACTGAGGCTTGGGGCCTCAGGTCAGTTGCCCAAGGCCCCAGCACTAACATCATAAGAGCAAAGACTCAAAGCTGGCTTTGCTCACTCCCAGGCCCTTATCTGAGGCCACTTTTCATGGGACACCAGCCCATACTCTGCTCTTAAGGACTGCCTCAGGATACACACAGGACTGAAAATAGAGAGCCAGAGCCCAGCATGGGAGGGTTCCATCCAGTTAGTAAATTGGAAAGCAAGCATGGTTAGACAGTCCCCAGGTGGTGAACTGGGGAGGAATGGGGGCAATAGGCGATAGGCCTCTGCCTGAGGGCCAGGTATAAAAAGTCTTTCTGAAAAACTGGGTACAGAGACTTGGAGATAAAACATGGGCTACCATCCAAGCCTCAGGATTTAGGAGTTGTTTTCCAAATTCCTATCAGAAATCCCATAATTAAACAGGATTGAAAGCTGGTCATTACATTCAAAGCAGCAGACAGTGGGGATCAAGAGTTTTCAGACTGCCCAGAGCTAGCTAACAAAGGGAAAAATACTTCTCTTTCCCCAAATGCTAACCAAATAGCATCTCCCCAGGGCAAGACTTCCTGCCACTGGGGGGAAAAAAATACACACACACACACACACACACACACACACACACACTCACACACACCAATTCTGATTTGGGACACAGCAGAAGTCAAATATCCATTCAGCCATCAAGCCAGAGGCAGAGCAGAGCAGAGTCCTGCTAGGCTCAGGACTTAGGGAATGGGGGTTTTATGTTCCCATGTGCCACAGACCATGGAGCCACTTACTGGCCCCACTGATCCTCAGTTTCCTCATCTGTAAAATGGCCAACATGGAAATGGTATTGAAAGCTCCATTGGATGTTCTGATGTCTAGAGGTGTACAAATATAAACAAGTATTTACTCAATATCAGCGAGTAAATATTTATTGAGTGCTGTATCATGCTCTCTGACAGTCACTGGGATATAAAGAGGTTAACGAGACACATTCTTTGAGCTGACGAGACACATTCTTTGAGCTGAGGGTACCCTGAAGTCTCATGGAGCCAGTAGATAGAAAACAAGCAAAAGCAGTTTGTTATGGAACTGTGATTATGCTGAGTGTTATAGAGGTGAATCACAGGATGGGCTGACCTGGGAAGGAGTCCTCAAAAAGGGGCCATTTGGCTGAGATGATAATAATGAAAATCACAATAGCTGTTACTTACATAGTACTTAGGATGGGCTGGCACTGTTCAGAGACCTGGAAGGTTAGTTGGGATTAATACCAAGAAAAGATGCATAGAGAGAATTCCAGACACATGGAATGGCATGGACAGAAGCCCTTAGAGGGGAGGAAAATGGCAGGCTAAAGGGGCTGAAAGGCTGGAGGAGAGAGATACAGGATGGGAAGTGGGGCCTTGCAGCATCTTATAAAAGTTGGAAGGCAGAGGAGCAGTGAGACTGGAGAGTCGTTATGAAGCTATTGCAGTTAGGTGGTAGTGATGGAAAAGAAGAGAAACAGGATATATGCAAGATGTATTCTCGAGGTAGACTTAATAGGTCTTCATCCCTGACCTGTACCAAGGGTAACACCCAGGATTCTGGCCTGGGTACCTGATGGGATGCTAGCACCAGTTCCCAAGTTGGGGAAAGGTAGAGGAGGCCAGGGATGGTGAGGAAAATCCCAGTTTGGTAACAGCATGGTCTGAGAATCAGAATCCCTTTGCTCTAGTTCTGGTTCTGCCAGTACTTACTTAGGTGACCCTGGGTGAGTCACTTCACAATTATCAAAGTCTTATGTAGCATTTAGACTATATTACCTGCAACTATCTTTCCAAGCTCTAACATTTCATGGTTTTACAGCATACATTTCCAGTGGGTAGCTTGGGGGCTAGTTTCAGGCCACAGGAGAGTTTTATCGACCCACAGAGAGTTTATTCATTGGTAAATTCCCATCACAATTCAGATTTCTGGCTTTTCTTTAAAAAAAGAAGATCCACAACACTGGGTCTGAATCAGATCCCCATGTGGTGACAGTGAGCCAGAGTTGAATGGTAGTTGCCAGTTTGGAGAGCCTGGGCTCTGCCTCTCACTCCATGCCCAAGGATCCCACCACGCTCACTCAGATGCATAGTCTACTTGAGGACTCAGAGTTCAGGGGTCATAATTCAGTGTGTTAAAGCACAGGAAAGTTCTTTGTAAGGTGCCTTGTGCTATGAAGTGTGAGTCCTACTGGCAATATTTAAAGATGTTGTGCTTCTTCTTTTTGAAAAAAGCTTGAGGATGATGGAAGACAACAGAATTAATAAACTCTTTCAATAGAAAGTAGCAGAATATTCAACTCCAAGTATTTTTTTAAAGATTTATTATTTATTCATGACAAGCACACAGAGAGAGAGAGAGAGGCAGAGACACAAGCAGAGGGACAAGCAGACTCCATGCAGGGAGCCTGACATGGGACTCGATCCAGGGTCTCCAGGATCACGCCCTGGGCTGAAGGCAACACTAAACCGCTGAGCCACCCGGGCTGCCCATCAACTCCAAGTATTTAAGAGAAGAAAAAAATTCATTGGTCCTTGTATCTCAGAGTCCCAGGGGTAATGGCTTCAGGCACAGCTGGATCCAGGGCTGGAAATGATGTCACAAGGGTACCGTCACTTTCTCTTCTCCCTGCTCTGCTTGTTCCTGCATCAGTGTTTATGGGGAAGACAAGAAGTCTTCTGCCAGGCCCACCTGTGTTAAAAAAAAAAAAAAGGAGGGGAGATACCCTCTTGACACCATATTTCAAAATTTCATAAAAGGACTCTGATTGTTCTTTCGTGGGTCATGTGCCCACCACTGGATCAATTATTGTGCCCAAGAGGATGCAGCACTCTGACTGACCACAGTTGTCAGGAAATCCACCATCATATTTGATGCTCCATTAGGATGCTATGCGGTGGGAAAGCGGTTGTTCTCCTTGGGAATGTATAATAGCTGCTCAAAGGCTACTATGGAAGAAAGACATTGTTATGAATTGAAATGTGTCCTCTCAAAAAGATATGTTGAAGTCCTGCCCCCCAGTACTTCAGAATATGACTTTATTTGGAAATAGGGCCATTGTTGAAATTAGTTAAGATGAGGTCATATTGAGTTGGGTGGGTCCCTACTCCAAATGACTGGTGTTATTATAAGATGACCATGTGAACACAGAGACATGGGAAGAACACCATCTGGTGATAGAGGAAAAGAGGTTGGAGTGATGTAGCTGCAACCCAATAACACCCAAGATTGCTGAAAACGACCAGAAGCTAGGAAGAGGAAGAAAGGATTCCCCTACAGATTTCAGAGGGAACATGCCTCTGACAACCCCTTGATTTCAGAAAATTCTAGCCTCCAGAACTGTGAGACCATAAATTTCTGCTCTTTTAAGCCACCTAATCTGTTACAGCAGCACTAGAAAACTAATATAGTAATGCTAAGCAGAAGAAATTATTTCAGTACTGGCTGAAGGGATAAAAAGTATGGCCATAGAAGGCTTGAGAGGAGAGCATTCCAATAAGTGGCGTGGCCAGCCTGATCACCTGTCTTAGGATGTGGAGGGTGATAAAGATGGAGAAAAGGTGCACCAGCGATATCCACTGCACTAGTCCTCTCCCCAACAGAAGTAGAGCAGGACCATAGTATTGATGTGACCATGAATTATTCCACTGGCATGACTGAGACAAGTTCACTTTCATCACTGCTTAGTATGAGTCACCATTCAGGAATTTTATTGGCTCAGCTTCCTGCTCTCCTTCAATGGCCTGCCTCCCTTATATATGCTTGTCTGGTCTTGTATGGATGACTTTCCAATCTTTGGAGAAAAGACCCTAATATAGACATTTTCAAGGGCTTGGCTCTGCTGGGAAGAATGGTATCAACTCCTTCAGGTGCATGGTGCAAGTGTCTATTCTTAGCAGAATGTGTAATAGCCTCTTCAAGGTACATCCCAAGGGCATGTTTGCAGAATGATAACACAAGGGGACTACAAGAGAGTTCCACCTGGGTGTCTCCCACAGATTTCTTCATGTGCCTCTGGAAGGGCATGTGCCTAACCTGCAACCAGGCTTCTACTCTATCTGTTGGTAGAGAGATAGCATCATCCAGAACAAATTTTCTGAATGGCCAACAAGTGTAAAATAAAAACATTTTCTTTCTACTGAAATTCTTGTTTGCATTCAGGGATATCAAGCTACTTAACTCCAATCTAAGTGCTGGGGCTAATAAAGATCAGATACAGGGGCGACTGGGAGGCTCAGTTGGTTAAGTAAGCATCTGCCTTTGACTCAGGTCATGATCTCGGGGTCCTGGGATTGAGCCCTGCATCAAGCTCCCTGCTCAGCTGGGATTCTGCTTCTCCCTTTCCCTCTGCTCTCACCCCCACTCGTTCTCTTTCTCTCTCTCTCAAATAAATAAATAAATACATATATACAAACATAAATATTTAAAAAAATAAAGATCAGATACAGTCTAAAGAGGTAATGAACATGAAAGCTTGGCACTTTCTGGGTGCTCAGTAATGTTACTTCCCTTCTTACCTGGCTTCCAAGACCTGCCACCCTAGAAGGGGATGAGTCACCCCATATCTCATGCCTGGGGTATGGTGGTCACCTCCAGGTTTTGTCTTCCTGCTTCCTCCCTTTCCTCTTCCCCACAGTCTATTCATTCTCAATACAGCACCTCCTTTCAAAGTATAAAGCAGAGGACACTCCTCTGTTCTAAATCCTCAAAAGATGCTACATCTGACACACAGCAAAAGCCAAAGTGCTATAGGGCTCTACACCAGAGTTCCTCAGTCTCAACATTATTGATATATGGATCAGGATAATTCTTTTTTAGAAGGGAAGGGGAGTTTCCCATGTACTGTAGGATGCTTAGCAGCATCACTGGCCTTTGTTCACTATATGCCAATAGCATCTACCCCTCCAATATTGTGACAATCAAAAATGGTTCCAGACAAATACCCCCACCCCCAGGGTCAGTATCATCCTTGATTGAGAACCACCATTCCACACATCTGCAGCCCCTCTGATCTTGTTTCCTATACCTTCTCCCCTCTCACAACACCAAGCTACATCGACCTTCTTGCCATTCTTTGAACCATCACGTAGGTTCCCACTCCAGAGTCTTCGTATCAGCTGTTTGGCATGCTCTTCCCCAGACTGAGTTCCCCAGACTCTTTCCCCAATCCTACACGACTGTCTTATTTCTTTCAAATATTGGCTTTAATATCACTGTCTCAACGTGACTTCTCAACAACTTTATTTTGAAACTGTGTTTACTACCACATGATCTCAGGACTCTCTAGCCCCTTCACACTGGTTTTTTTCCCCCATACCACTTATTACTTTCTATTACTTCATACCTTTTTTATTCTGTTTATCATTTTTGTGTATCTCCTTCCAGTAGACTATGATTTCTATAAAGGCAAGGGCTTTTGCTATATTCACTTGCATCTTGATTCCTTAGAGCAGTTCCTAGCACACAGGAGGTGTTCGATTAATATTTGTTGAATAAAGTGACATGCCACTGAGAATGGTGAATTGAGTCAGCAGCTGTGACAGGAAAAGCATAATCTTCCCAGTCAGGCAGAGATGAACTTCAGTCTTGCCTGGTCACCTACTAGTTAGGTAACCATGGTTGAGCACCTCTGCTTCTGTGAGTCTTGGTTTTTTCATATGGCAAATGGGATGATATGTAAATTCCATAGCTGTTGGGAAGAACAGAGGTTATATAGGTGAAAGCATTTAGGACAAGGCACATAGTAGGTGCTCAATTATTTCTAAGATTATTATGACAAAAGTGGGTAAGCGAAACATGGAAAAGACTGCATTGTACTGAGCCCTACAGGGTGAGTAAAATGTAATAAATGAAGATGTGTGGAGAAGAGGAAGAGCCATATTTGCTGAGCTTCACAACTTTCTTCTAGAAATGGAAGGAGTTATTTTGTCCAGCCTACATGCCTGGAACTGGGATTTTTAAACTTATTTAAATTCAATTAGTTAACATATAGTGTATCATTAGTTTCAGATGTAGACTTCAGTAATTCATCAACTGCATATAACACCCAGTGCTCATTATATACAGAAGGAACCTGAAGAGAGGAAAATTAATTTTGGAAACTCTTCAATTCTTGACTTCAAATGTTGATTTTGAAATACACCATGAGCCAAGAGAGGGCAATGAATGGAGTTGGAATTGTAGTTTGGACATTGACATTTACAACTCTGAATAAATAGGAAAATCTGAATCCAAAAGGATGAAAACCATCTAGCAAGTTGAGTAGAAAAGGACAGCCTCTGAAACAGGGAGTCAACCTTGACCTAAAAAGAGGCTTTATTGGGTAAAGCAAGTAAACGATTGGCCAGTCTACACAAGCAATGCTGTGAGAGTGCCATCAGCCAGATTCCATCCCATTCAACAAGGTGTATTGAATTGAAATATACAATGATCTGGGAGGATACAGAGAAACATAAAACATGTACTCTGTCCTCATGAAGCTTACAATCTGTTAGGGGAGACAAACAAGAAAACAACACATTTTACTATCACAGAATTTATTTTTTTAATATATTTTTTACTGGAGTTCAATTTGCCAACATATAGCATAACACCCAGTGCTCATCCTTCCAAGTGCCCCTCCTCAGTGCCCATCACCCAGTCACCCCCCCCCCGCCCACCTCCCTTTCCACTACCCCTTGTTCATTTCCCAGAGTTAGGTGTCTCTCATGTTTTGTCACCCTCAATGATATTTTCACTCATTTTCTCTCCTCTCCTCTCCATTTCCTTTCACTATTTTTTATATTCCCCAAATGAATGAGGCCATATAATGTTTGTTCTTTTCGAACAAACACTCCGCATAATACCCTTATTATGACTTATTTCACTCAGCATAATACCCTCCAGTTCCATCCACGTCAAAGCAAATGTTGGGTATCTGTCGTTTCTAATAGCTGAGTAATATTCCATTGTATACATATACCACATCTTCTTTATCCATTCATCTTTCTTTTTTTATTATTGAAGACTTGCACTCATTTATTCATTTAACAAATACTCTTAAAGGATCTACGAAGTGTCAAAATTTTCAGCTACATCCTAAGGATACAGTGTTGAATAAAACATAACCTTTACCTTCTGGGAGGTCATAGCCTCCTACCATTGCCTCCATGAGATTACACAAATTAAAATGGCCTTGTGTTTTGGGACTACTGAAACAAAAGATGTGAAGAGAAGAAATGATAATCTTTTGAAATGTTATTACCTGCCTGCCAGGCACAGTAAGAGGGGTATCCCTAGCTATGCTTTCTTTTTTATATATATAAATTTATTTTTAATTGGTGTTCAATTTGCCAATAGAATAACATTCAGTGCTCATCCCATCAAGTGCCCACCTCAGTGCCCGTCCCCCAGTCACCCCCACCCCCCACCCACCTCCCCTTCCATCACCCCTAGTTTGTTTCCTAGAGTTAGGAGTCTTTCATGTTCTGTCTCCCTTTCTGATATTTCCCACTCATTTTTTCTCCTTTTCCCTTTATTCCCTTTCACTATTTTTTATATTCCCCAAATGAATGAGACCATATGTTTGTCCTTCTCCAATTGACTTATTTCACTCAGCATAATACCCTCCAGTTCCATCCACGTCGAAGCAAATGGTGGGTATTTGTCGTTTCTAATGGCTGAGTAATATTCCATTGTATACATAAACCACATTTTCTTTATCCATTCATCTTTCGTGGACACCGAGGCTCCTTCCACAGTTTTGCTATTGTGGACATTGCTGCTATAAATATCGGAGTGCAGGTGTCCCAGCATTTCATTGAATCTGTATCTTTGGGGTAAATCCCCAGCAGTGCAATTGCTGGGTCGTAGGGCTCATCTATTTTGAACTCTTTGAGGACCCTCCACACAGTTTTCCAGAGTGGCTGTACCAGTTCACATTCCCACCAACAGTGCAGGAGGGTTCCCCTTTCTCCACATCCTCTCCAACATTTGTGGTTTCCTGCTTTGTTAATTTTCCCCATTCTCACTGGTGTGAGGTGGTATCTCATTGTGGTTTTGATTTGTATTTCCCTGATGGCAAGTGATGCGGAGCATTTCCTCATGTGCTTGTTGGCCATGTCTGTGATATTTCTGTCCATGTCTTTTGCCCATTTCATGATTGGGTTGTTTGTTTCTTTGCTGTGGAGTTTAATAAGTTCTTTATAGATCTTGGATACTAGCCCTTTATCTGATATATCACATAGAATTTAAAAGAAGTGCAAGAATTCAAGCAGAGGCAAATTACTACAGGAACATGGGGAAGGGGGTGAACAATTCTGCCATAAAGAACTAAAGAAGACTGCATGGATAAAGGTTGCATTTGAGCTGGAGCCACAGAAAAGCAGGAGAAATATCTGAGAACTTGACTGGGGCGAAAGATTTGTCCAAGGAACCATAGGGAGCTGTGGTTTAGAAATAAGTAAGTAATCCTAACACCTGCCTTCAAACATAGAGCTTAAGGGTCATTTTTCATTCATTCAATTATAAAATATTTACTGAATCCCTCTTATGTGTAAGCATTGAGATGCTGAGGATATAGTGGTGAATAAAATAGACTAGGGCTCTGCCCTCATGGAGCTTGTATTCCAGCAGATGAGACAGAAAAGAAAGATTTGGACAAATGAACAAGATAATTTCAGAGAGCAATAAGCATCAAGAAAATTACTGTGGAAGCTTGGTTCCTCTCCCAAACTCTCCAAGTAGCATTTCAGTAGGACAGAGTAAGGAGTCGGGCAAGAAGCTCAGAATATTACAGAAATTTTCCTCCTCAAGGAAACACAAAGAAGAAACATTCTTTGGCCCTTCTCACAAAACACTAGATAGGAAGATAGGATCGCCTGGGGAGAGTGTAGAGGGCTCATGAACGCATGTGGAGCTGCCAGCATTAAGATTTTAGATAAAGCAAGAGAAACCAGCAAAGAAGATCAAGGCCAGTATGGGAGAAGAAAATCCAGAAGAGTATCCTATCGTACAAGTCAAGAGTTCAAAGCATTTTCATGAAGGAAGGCATGGCCCCTGAGTCAAAACACTTTTGTGGAAAGAAGAAAGAGAAAGCCTTTGGGAGACATTCATGATCTTAGCAAGAGCTCTTTCAGTGGAGCAGTAGAGATAGAGATGTGTTAGAGCTCATTGTCTTGCTGGGGCTAATTGTTAAAGGATCTTTCCTGGGTATGGTGTGGGTATCATGTGGGATCTGACATCCTACACTTTGAGATATTTGGGAGTAGACAGGAAAAGTCTAGAGAGGGGAAGGGACTCTGGAAATCCCAATAAATCTCTGCTAGACTGGACTGAACCACAAATGCCTGGATACCCTGGTCATTTCCCCTACTTCACCAACCACCTCGTCTCCCATTCTAGGTCCAAATTCAGTTTTGATCTGCCCTCTACAACTGACCCTTGCAACAGCAAATCCTTGTTGGAATGCAGCCTTGAGTCTTCTCAGCTCAGGCCAACACCAGAAAATGCCTGTCCACTTGCCAAAGTAAACCCTCACTCTAACCACACCTGCTTTTCAATTCCTGGGAACCTCCTGATTCCCTCTGAGGACTCACCTTCCTTATGACACTAGAGCAGAACTGAGCTCTTGTTAGTTCCCCTAATAGTGGTTTACATCTCCTTGACTTTGACCTGACTATGTCTTTGCAAGGAATGTGTATGGATTTGTGCGTGTCCATACATGCAAGCACATGCAAAACACTTCTGCAACTTTCTATTCACTCAACAGATCTTATGTCATTTGGATACAACTCTAATCCACTCCTTCTAATGGTTTCAAAATATTCCTTGGTGTGATTGGACTGCAGTTAATTCAACCATTCTGCTACCAATGAGCCTCCCAAATCTTCGGTGAACAAGGGTATGGTAAACATCCTAGAATGTATATCTTATATACATTTGGAAGGTTCTTATCCTCTTGGAACACTTCTGCTCATTGTTAAAAAGTCTCTCAGGAGTCTCTCCTGAAAAAAAGCATCATATGTTGGCAAATTGAATTTATTTTTTTATTATTTTTTATGTTTTGCAAATTGAATTTAAATATTAAAAAAAAAAAGCATCACTGATTACCCAGAAAGAGTGAATCCCTGCCCTGCTCCTCTATCTTCCTAGTCCTCTATGCTTACATCTCTGCTATAGCGTTTTAGGAGTATGTTGAAATTTCTCTTAAGTGTATTTGACAGGAAGCTCCTTGAGTGCTGGGACAGTCCTATTTAATCTCAGAATCCCCTGAGTCTAGAACAGTGCCTGCCTGCTGCAAGATATGTCTGATAAGTATCATATTGAATTAAATTGCAAAGAGTTTGAGCTTTTGAAACCAGACTGGCTGGAGTTTGAATCACCATGGTTCTGTCACTTACTGTGTCACTTAGCTTCTGAGCTTAATTTTATCCTCTGTGTAAAGGAGGAAAATAATTTGTGTAAGTTGAATAAACTGGGTAGAGTTGAGATCATGTAGCACTTGGCCTGGCATATGGATGGTGTTAAAAAATGGATGGTATGACTCCTTGAAGAAGGAGGCCAGATTGAGACTGAGTTGGCACTGGGCCCTTTTGACACACCTTCAGGCTTTGCAGATAGGGAAACTCCCTAAAACAAGCTGACATTTCCCTGACAAATGCGGAGAGAAATCTTGTAGGTGCCAAGCTGTCTGGAACCTGTTGCCATTCTTCTAAATACCAAATCACTAAGTACCCAGGTGGAGATGACTGGTTTCCAATCCTTGTGACACACCTTGATGGACAAGCATTGTGGACATTACTCAAAATTTCTCTCCAAGCCAACACATTGTGCTTTGAAGGTGAGGGGCAATGAATATTGCTTTTGATACACATGCAACTGGGGCAGGAGCTGGATCCTTAGAGGAGATCTTAGGCTGGTGTCATCTAAGATACCTGTCAGGTGTTGATCTAGATGGGGCATTTGCTATTTCTTTCCCTGTTTCACTCCACCTTTTCCTCAGTTTCTATTCTGGGGGCTTAAGAGTGTCCTGGATCATTGAATAGGGATTGATCACACAATGGCAATTTGGCAAGAGGTGAACAATGACTTGAGGGCAGATGTTTCCTCTGCTGGGCAATCCATCTGGGTCCTTTATAGGACAGCAAAATCAGGTTACCTGAGCACTGATTTAGCTTCTGGCCCCTCAGGGGGCTTCCAGGCAGAGGAAGCTTCTGCCCCCCTCACTTGGTCCCTGCCTGTGGTCTCACTTCAGCCCTCATCACTGTTACAGGGCAGTTTTCATCAAATGTGCAGTAAGAATAAAAAGAACACAAGCAGGCAAGTGAATATGTCACCCTTCACTTAGCCATCATTTAGCTTAATACTCATCAATGTGGCACCACCTTTGATCTTGGATTCCATAGCAACCTTCCCCCAAAGCTATTACTCATCTCTGTAGAGGGTGTCCCTGGATGCAAGAGAAGAAATTTGATGTTCTGGGGCCAGGGTGAAGATGCAGAGTTGCATAAAGCACATGTTTCTAACATGTCCACTGTCTACCTATCATACCAGACACCCACCATCATTTGACCCCGGAATCACCCCAGGCTCAGCTGCTGGACAATTCCAAGTGGCCACCCTGTGATGCCTGTAGGGAATATCGCAGGCACCTGCTCCTGGCTCTCCCCCCTGGGGGACTCAGAATTAGGGTAGTTTCAGATAGAAACTAAGTGTTGTGCTAGGTGAGGGTTTCTTGGTGTTTTGTCAGGTCTGGAAAACTATATGACAAGGCCTGCATATAATTTCTTGATAAAGAAACCAACCAACAAGATACAACTTTCCACTAACTGCCCAGCCTGGCCAGGGCCCAAGCAGATCTCTCCAGCCCATTCAAACTCTAGCAAACCTGAAGGTCTCTTGGGACATTGCAGGGATTTTTCTTTTTTCTCTTCCAGAAGTCTCTATTGCAACCATAACTTTTTATTTCTTATCTGAGAAAGGAGCTTGGAATAGAGGGAAGGTGACCTTAGGAGTCAGAGAGACCTGTGTTCATAGCAGGATCTACTCCCTAGAGCTATTGTAACAATTGAAATAGTGTATACAGAACATCTATGAGTTTGGTTCCTGGTGCACAGGGAGGTCTCAGTCAAAGCTGAGGATGGTGGTGATGTTGATGATGACAATGAAACTGTTACTCAACTATCACTATGTGTGTATTTACTTATTGATTACCTAGGCTATGTACTACATATATTCATATGTGCATATAAATGCCACCATTCTTCTCCTCATCCAGTTCATTTCCACCATCCTAGCCACCCTTTGATAAAAGAGAATGATGAAACCAGAATCATTTTATCATGTTTCTGTGACATCTCAAAGGGTCCCAATAATTTCATTCCACTAATTGGAGTGGCAAATCCCTTGACCCTTTATCTGTAGCCTCCATCATTTTTCCACTGAACAAATATTTTTTTGTGAGTCTCCTGTGTGCTAGGTGTTATTCTAGCAACTGGGATCCAATAGAGAACAATACAAAGTTTACAGTCATAGTGAGAACATTTTGATAGGGAAGACAGATGATAAATATGCAAACCATAGTCTGTTTCTTTCTGTCAGGACCACTGTCTTTGTGGGAACGTCCCTTCCCCTGCCCCCATCCCAACCCCAGCTGCAGAACCATTCCTCAGGGACAGATGGGCTGCAAAGCTGGCTTCATCAGAGCTAGAAGTGTACAATTCACAGCTTGGAAATCTCAATCTCTATTGAGCCAGAAACTTGGAATCACCTTTGCCTCCCCTTTCTCCCTCCCCGTCACCTCCCAGAGCCAGCCTTTCCCCTCACCTGGCACCCAAATCTCACTGCCACTGACAGTTTATGTAACACTGGGATGAATCTGAAGCTCAAGTGGCATGGTCAGACATGAGCTTTGGGAGGCTCACTGTGGCTATCTATGGACATTGCATTCTAAAGGGATAATACTAAAGGCTGGAAGGCCTTTGCTGAACCCAGGCAAGAAAGGCTGAAGATGTGATGATATGGCTCCTGACAGCTTCCATAAGTTCTGGTGAGCTGTCACATTGCCCAACATCAACCAGGAGTGAGGGCAATGATAAAATGATCATGAGCCGATGCCAGACTGAGATTGGCCCTCATATCCTCCCCATCTCTTGCCTGGGTTTCAGCGATAGCCTTCCAAGCCTTTAGTCTTACCCTTTTCAAATCTAGCATCCAAAGGTAGCCACAGCAAGCCCTCCAAAGCTCACATCTTGATCATGCCACCTGGGCTCAGTATTCGTAAGGGCTCCTCTATGCCCCCAGGATGATGTCCAAACTCCTTGACACCATCCTGCCTGATTAGGCCCAGGCTCATTTCTCTAGCATCACATAACCTCTCTTTGACTTACATAGAGTAAATCTTTGGCCATATTGAAGTCCTGGAGCATAACTTCTTCCTTTCACCACCAAGCTTTTGTATGTGCAATTCCTTCTTTCTAGAACACCCCAACCCCTTGTTCATCTGACTAATCCCACTTTATCCTTGAACTCTCAGCTTAAACACTGCTTCCTCCAGAAAACTTCCGGCTCCGGAAGTCCTAAAGAGGTTCACCTGCCAGGATCTGCACAGCACCCTGTGCTACTCTATCATGGTGCTATATCAAATTTGCCTGTTGGCTCATCTGCTTTCCCTACTAGATGGGGAACTCCTTAATTTAGGGGAAATCTCTCATGTATTGTGTCTGGGACATGGAATACAGACTCAGTCATTTCATCCACGTGCACTGACAAAACAGTGATTTGCATCAAGGCCCATGGTGGTGAGGGTCCTGATTGGTTCTGTTGGGTGAACAAACCTTAATTCATGCTACTAGATCCCTTTCAGGAAGGGAGGACAGTGAATGAAGGAAAAACCACCTGGCTCATCCCTCTCCATTTCTGACACAGTGTCCTATGCATAGAGACCTCCTCTCTTCTCTCTCCTTCACCAGGTCTCCATAGAGCACCCCTTTTTCCAAAACATGACACTTACTTTGCCAAAGAACTTCTCACCTATTCTCAATCCCAAGAGATTTTGTTTGTTTTTCTAAACCTCCTCTATTGCCTGGAGGAAAAAGGAGTGTTTTCATTTTGTTTTGTAACATCACCCAATAGGGAATCCACATCACACTCTCCATACAGGTTCATGTCATGCCCAACTTACACGCCATCCGGGGCCCACAGAAAGACAGGACTGGGCCCCAGCCTAGCCAAGTGATAAAACAGCCAGCCACTTTTCTCTGCCCACATCAGTGTCAGGGGCCAGCCAGTCTTGGCCTGATGGGAGGGGACCTTCTCCACAAAGCTCTCTTTCTCTGGCCATTTCTGAATTATATAGAATTCCCAGGGAGGGGCCTTGGTCTGGCTCCTCCACCAAGGCCAAAGGGTTCCCCAGGCCCCACCCAGTTTCTCAATGTGGGAACCACCCAGCTGGCTGCCTCCCTGGCTCACAGGCTACAGAGAAAAAGAAAAGGGCTCTTGAGAGTGGGTTTGAGTTCCCACGCAGGAAGGTGCCAGCTCGAGACAGCATGGCTTTGTGCTTGACAGAATCTGTCCTCTTACCAGGCAGAGGGAAATCATGTCCTTAGGAGGGATCAGAAAGACCAGTGAGGATGATGGAGTCATCCCTGCCCCAAGCAACAAACTGCAAACATACCTGCCTTTAAGGGGAGAAGGCTCCTGACCCAAACTTAACTCTGAGAAAAGCTGTTCCCAGCCTTCTCCAAGACTACCAAAGTTCTCTCAAACCCCACACACCAGAGTTTCTCTCTACCTTAGTAACTGTTGATTCAGAAAATATCCCCAAACTAAAAAATACAATACATCCTAATTTTGTTCCTAATCTACATATATTTAAAGATAGAGAGATCCCCGTAGATGGGCAAGATACTATGTATAATAAGACTTATGCATAATAAGACATGCAGATCTTTTTTCATAAGTGCAACACCTCGGAGGTATACAGATTACACTTTGTCTTCTGCCACTAGTAGAAGACACAGGCTATAGCAAATGGGAGAGCAAAAGCAAAGGAGACTAGAAAGTCCTAGACATTTGTTTGGACCTTCATAATCATTATTACTTCTCTCTGTATCAACTGCTGTTCTCTAGAATTTTAGGCTCAAAGCCTCAGACAGTTCCCAATGTGTATAGACTCATGGACATTCAGAACTTGTAAGGGACACATGAGATCATGCAATCCAACAAACTGATGATTCACAGTCCACCATATGTGTGTGTATGAGTGTATGTGTGGGGGCGAGGGTGTAAGGTGTGTGAGAGTAAGTACATCTGAGTAAACGTGTCAATGTGTGTATGGGTATGAGGATGTTTGTTTTTGTAGGGAATGGAAAGAAGGCCTAGTGAGGATCCCAAACACCCTAACCGATACCCCCAAGAACTTCTGTAAATTAAATTTAAAACTTTGAAAACAATGGAGCAAATTCAAGCTAATTTAATCTCACCACTTTACAAATGTGGAAACTGTGACCTGCTGAAGAAAGGGATGTGCCAAATAGTTTTATGTTGTCAGAGCTAGAAACCAGGTCTCCTGGGTTCCAACTGGTCCATGATGCTTTGCTGCATTACCAGTAGAATCACTCTCACCATTCTTGAACATCTGTAGTATTCACCTAAGGGGTATGCTGTCCAGGTTCATCTCTTTAGAAAATGTGCCCACTCACTTATGCCCTCCTACTCCCCAGTCCCTACACGTATCTCATTGCTCCAAATATTTATCTCACCATTCATTATGAAAGTAACACATACTCAATTGTATACAATTCAGTCTCCACATTATATTAAATCCACATAAACACATTCTGCAGGAGTTCTCTTGCACAGCATACTTTCTGGCAACAACTGATTGGTCTCCAGGGAGAGCAGCTGAACTAAGATGGGCCAGTCAGAGTTCTTCCCTGAGAGTACTGACACCAGAATAAAGAAAGAGAGTCATCCCTTTCTATTCTAAGCTGTAAAATTCGTCCATGAAGACCTGAGGACTCAAGTCCTTCTAGCTTATTGCCTTCACTCCCTTCTTAGTTTCCTTATATGCAAAATGTAGATATTGATGTATTATGACCCAAGATGGCTGCTTCTGTCTCTGCCATCACATCTGCATTTCAGCCAGCAGGAATAAAAAGGCTAAAGAGGAAAAAATATTTGTGTCATTTCCCCCTTAAGGAATTTTCTCAGGGGCTGTCATATGACACTTCCACTCAAATCTCACTTGCCAGAAAATAGTTATATGGCCACATCTAATTTGAAAGGAGCCTGGGAAATATATCCTTGAGTCTAGGAAGCCAAATATATGACTATAAATTAGTAGCTTTTTAACCATGGAAGAAGAAGAGGCTCGATATTAGAAAATAATGTGCCCACCATTATTATCATTTTTACTTTTAACAGTTCTGCCATTTTTTCTAGTGGTTACTTCAGCTGTTCCAAGTGGGAAAGGTGGTTTTCTCAGAACCTGTTCTCCTTTCCCCACTGTCTTCTTTGCACTTAGTGTTTACGACTCCAAACTAGTGGTTTGCAGAGATGAGGAGAATAGAATGAACCTCACTTGGAAGTTAGGGCCAAACAGATCTGTTAGAGAATTCTGGAACAGAACCTATGGTTCAGTTTGTCTCTTTCCTAAAGAATTTTGGCCCTAACCCTAGCCAGGCTGCTGGCTCACAAGAGATGACAAGCTAGAAAGTGTGAATGACTCAGTTCCTACACATGCTACTCCCACCCCCATTTTATTAGGGAAATATCTTCTGACAGGACCTTCATAAGGGCAGGTCTGATCCACTCATCATGCGTTTATTTATTCAACACATAGTTTCTTTGGAGGCAGGATGGTGGTTAAAAGGACTAGCCCGAGTCAAATCCTCTGGGATTTGAAACTACCTGGTTTCAAATCCCAGATCTACAAGCCTGGGGAAATTACTTAACCTTCCTATGACTTGGTATCCTTATCTGAAAAATACAGATTTCTGTACCTGCCTCATAGGACTTTGGGAAATTATAACAGGTAACCCAGATCAGACATATAATAGTAAGAGCTCAATAAATGCCAGCTATTTTATCAAGTGCCTACTAGGTGCCAGGATTGTGCTAAGAGTGTGGGAAACATAAGAGTGAGTCCTTGCAGTTATGGAAACATAGGCACCATAGGCTTGGAGCTACTCTGGATCCAGTGGGAGCAATTGGCAGCAGCATCTGAGCACTGAGGCCTTTTATGTAGGAAAGAGCAAGATCCTGGAAGCCAGAGGGGTCATGGGAAGCAAAACACCCTACTACCTTTTTCTTTTCCCTGCCCTCCTCCCTAAATAGATGACCTAAAGTGTTTGTGTGCACCATGCGTTGAGATGGTCCTAATTCCACGCCCAGGGAGTCCCTTTACATCAGCTCTGCAAGGGTCTGGCTGCCTCCTTGAAATACCAGCAGCTTGCAGCAACACCAAAAGCCAGAGAAAGGAAAGAAGGGGGGGGAGGAAGGAAGAAAAGACAAAGCCAATTGTCATTTTCTTTGAAAAGACAATAACAATGAACAATTCTACTTCCACAGTGTCCCTTTTTTCCCATAGTACACAATTGATTACTTTAAAAGAAAAAAAAGCTAATTTAGAATCTTGACATAAGCTTTATTTTCTGCATCTACAAGGTGATCTTTCAAACATTTATCTCATTCCTCATTATAATAAAAGTAATATGTACTCATATAGAATTCAAACACTGAGAATAAAAGTAAAAAGCAAATTGCACATACATACACACAGTAGAGTCACACCAAACACATTTAATATGCTCAGAGGAAAGAGAAGTGAAGAGAGCCAGAGATAAGCAATTTAAGTAGTGCAGGAAGTTCCTCCCTCCTTTCTCCTCAATGAGCAAATACTCAAGAGGAGGCCCAAGAAGAGAGATGCATCCCCTTCTGTTCCAACAGGAACTGATAATAATTGAGGGACAATTATCATTTTACAACACAGTGGGTAGTTCTCATGCAGCGTAGCCCCATAATACAGTCTAATAGTTATTTTATCTGGTGGTCAATGGAAAGACAAAAAAATCTGTTTTTCTTGGAGGAAAACATTGAGAGATGATGGAACTTTTATACTGTCTCTTACAGGTGATATTAGGGGATTTCCAGGGTAGTTTTCACCATGTGCATCATTCTGATCTTACTGCTCATAATTTAGAACCAAATTCATAGAACATACAACCCCTTCCCCTCCTTCCTTCTGTCCTCCCTTCCTTTCTTTTCTTCCATTATTCTTTCTTTAAAACCAATGAAATAATACCTTGCATACTATTTGGCAATTCTCACCTAACAAATATCTTGATATATGTTTCCATCATCATGGAGTAGTCTATAGAACTAAAGTTTATTAAACCAGGCCCCGCTGACAGTACAAAAGTGCTACAAAGTCTTGGCACACATATCTTTGTATTGCTCAGGATTTTTGTAGGATAAGTTCCTTGAAGTGCATTGCTGGGTCAAAGGGTATGCACATTTTAATTTACTAAATGGCCAGTTGCCAGATATATACAGTGTGTGCTCTGGTGTATATTCACTTTCTTCCCCATAAGCAGTCATTTAAAGGCTCTAACTTGTTTTTTATTTTTTTATTTTATTTTTTTAGTTTTCTGGAAGAAGAGTAGATCAATCAAAGTGAGGGAAAGTAAAGGTCAAGGAAGGCTTCTAAGAGAATATGACTGTTAAACCAAGGCTTGAAAGATGGCCTGATTTTCAACACAGATAAATGGGCAAAGCACATTCCAGGTAGAGGCTAGAATATGAGGTCAAAGAGGCTCATGGGGCATGGCTGAGTGGTCCATTATATCTGGGCAAATCATTGGCCATAGGTCATCTTTGCCTTAGCTCTCATGAAAGGCTCAGACACTTGAGTAAAATGCACAAAAACATAAGGAGTTACATTGTTTTGAGAGAGAGAGAGCATGAGTGGGAGAGAACAGATAGAAAGAAACAAGCAGACACCCCACTGAGCAGGGAGCCCAACATGGTGCTCTGTCTTAATACCCTTGGATCATGACCTGAGCAGAAGAAGGCAGAGGCTTAACTGACTGAGCCATGCAGGCACCCCAAGTAGTTACATTCTAATGGGATAAATGAACATGGACAATGGACAGAACACAAATCCAACTAACTACATGACATAATAAATGGTGGTAAGCACTATAGGGAATAAGGATCAGAGAAAAGGGACAGAGAATGTTTCTTGGGAGAGGAGCAGGTTACAGTCTTCAATAGGTGATCAGGAAAGCACTCACAAGAAGGTAGGGGGTGAGGGGATTTTTTTCCCTAGAAATCAAGCCCTACAGATTTCTGGGGAAAGAGCATTCCACAGAGAAGGTACAAAAGGAGAAAGACCTGAAGGTTTGAGAGACTCTGGTAAATTTGAGGAAGAACAGGGAGATCACGTGACTCGAGCAGAATGACACAGTCTGACATATAGTTTAAGGAGATCATTTTGGCTAACAGATGAGGGCCAAAATGGGGAGATCAGTCCAAAAGTTATGGGAATAATTCAGGTGAGTGATGGTAGTGACTTGGGCCAAAGCAAAGCAGTGAGGGTAGGAAATGGCCAGATTCTGGATATATTTTGAAGGCAATATATCCATAGGTTTTGCCCATGGTTTGGACACAAGATGTAAAAAATAAGGAGTCAGGACAACTGTTAAGGTTTTGACCTGAGCAGTTGGCATGATTAAGCTGCCATTAAGTGAGGTGGGGAACACTTTCAGGGCAAAATTTGAGGTCTTTAATGTGTGATTCTTATTAGACATTGGAGCAGAGATGTCCAGTAGGCCATCAGATATGTTAGAAGGAATTCAGGGAGAGGTCAGGGCTAGAAATATAAATAGATGAGTCATTAGCATGTAGATTGTTTTAAGACTCATTAGACTAGATGAGATCACTTAAAGGAATGAGTGTGGACAGAAAAAAGAGAAAAGGTCAGAGAACTGACCCCTGAGACACTTTAATGTTATAAAGGTGGAGACCTCCCTTAGGAGGTGGAATGTGGGAGGCCAAGCAAAGCAAGTATTTGATTGACTATTGTTGCTAAGTCAAGAAAGATGAGGACTAAAACACTGCCCACTCCATCTTCCCTGGAACACAATGTATTACTTTTAACCAAGTGCTGGTCAAGCCTCCCTGGCCTGGGATGGAAAGCATATCACTTTGCATATTAGCCCCCATGTACTGAGTAGATGGTTTAACTTCCATAGAAATATCTTATTTCCAAGTCCTAAAGTAGGATTCCCAACAGAAGGAAGAGTACATATCATGTGCAGAACACTAGACTTAAGAATGGAGTCAAATGACCTGAGTTCTAGCCCTGGCTTACCCATTTGCATCTTGGGTGACCTTGAGACCACCTCTAGCTCTCAGCTTCTTCAAATGCAATATGGTGGATGATAAGCAGAGGAGGCCTGACCAGAGTACCACTGAGATGCTTTTCGTATCCGCTACTCAAAGCTATAATTCAAAGACACTTCCCTCTCTCTCAATCCAGTCTAGCTACGTAATTTGGAGGCTTCCTTGTTCAAAATGCAAGAAAAATGTACCATTGAAGGTACTATAACATAAACTTTTCCTTTCTTCCACGGTCTCTCTAACTTGTCATGTTTTTTTTTATTTGCTATTTAACATGCTAATTACAAATGTTAATAAACAAATTTTTAAGTATTTATTTATTTATTTATTTATTTATTTATTTATTTATTTATTCATGAGAGACACACAGAGAGAGAGAGGCAGAGACAGAGGCAGAGGGAGAAGCAGGCTCTATGCAGGGAGCCCGATGCGGGATTCAATCCTGGGACTCCAGGATCAAGCCCTGAGCTGAAGGCAGGGGTTAAACCACTAAGCCACCCAAGCTACCCAAATTTTTAAGTTATTAACATCAATTTTACCACTTGCTTTTAGACTATGCAATGCCAACTTTATATGGATATATAAGAGCGTTTAGCTCATCCACAGAATCAATGAAATTACACAGTTCATTATTCATAGCTCACATAGGCATATGTGTATGTGGCTGAATAGTGAAAATGTGGCACAAAACTAACTCACCTGTTTTATTCCACTTCTCAATATGTGTGCATTCTACCAACATTCCCTACTTTGGCTGACTGATGAGTAAGGAAGGACTGAAAAAAAGAACTACTGGTTGGTTGCCTTATCTTTTCCTTTCCTTCTGTGTTATCATTTTCAGCAGAAGTTGTTGGCCAGCAGGAAAGACTATGAGAGAATTTCTTGGTTGTTTTTCTTAGAACCCCATTGTCTTCTTTCTGCATTTGAAGCAAGTGCTGGTTCATACAGCAAGCGTGGCCTCTCAGGGTTGTCAGCACTCCCTACTTATTCAGCGGTAGATGTCACACACTTAGCTTGTACTCCACTTTGAGTCTCACTGAACTCCCATGCATCACAGGTCCACTGGGATTCCATTCTCATGGGGCATCAAGGAGGCTGTCTGCGAACAGGAGGACAAGGAATGGCAGTGGACATGCACATCGCACATAGCCCCTTTGCTCATGTACATGCTCCATTGTCACCACTTACTCAACACAGGCTCCAAGGTGAAATTATTAAGGACTTCAGAGTGGCAATAGCAGAGACTTAAACCAAGCACGAGGCCCTTCTGAGCGTGGAGCTCTGTGCACCCACTTAGGACACACACCCAGGAAGCCCACCCTACTGTAAGTCTCCCTCTGCAAATACCACCATGGCACTGATCACACTGCCCATGAGGCTTGCTCTTTCTTGTCTGTCTTTCCCATTAGACTGCAAGGCATTGATTGGCTCAGTTATAGTACCAGTACTTCGCACAGCACATGATGCATAGCAGTTACACATCAAATGTTTGTGGGAGAAGTATCACTATAAGAACAACTCATTCTCTAATGCCTAGCCCATAACCAATAGTGGATCTTTTCCTTGACATTTCCCATCTCCTCTCATGTTATCCATTCAGCATCTTCAGAAGCTAAGTCTGAAGGGAGAATAGACACTGAAACAGAAAATTCATTCATCCATTCATGCAATCAGTAGCCAGCACAGTGCCTGGCACATAGCAGATGTTCAATGAATATTTGTTATGAGTAAGACACAGTAAAGTCTGATGGAGAAGGCAAATAATTCAGCATTGAAAATGCAGTCCAGTGAGTTATATTACAGAAACTCATTGAAGGCCCTATGGAGACAGAAAAAGGACAGCTAACCCAGCCTCAGGGTTGCTCAGAAGAGGTATCTTCTTAGAGGATAATGTGCTCTGATTAGAAAGGCCTTCCAAGCAGACCAAGCAGCACATGGGAAGGCCTCACGATATGCAAGAATATGTCTACCTTGGGCACTCTATACCTTTGGAGCCAAATGTGATGGAAGGGGCAGTGAGAGATGAGGCTGGAGAGAGAGGTAATTAGGACACTGTGTAATAAATGCTATGACAGGGGAACAAAGTTCTCTATAAGAACAAAAGAATGAGCTGCTAATTTCTTATAAGGGCAATGACAGTTGGACTCAGTCTGATGGATGAATAGGAGTTTGCCTCAGAAGAGTATGCATAGCATCCTAAATGAGGAGAATGGCGTAGAGTAATATAAGAGCCTTTTGTCTTTAAGAAATGGTAAGAATTCAGTGTGGCTCAAGTGGGGAGGGTGCTGAGATGCAAAATAAAAATAACAGCTCACATGTATTGAGTATTTACTATGTACCAGGCATTGTGCTAATGCTGTTGAATTAACTCATTCCCTCTTAATGACAATCTTATGAAGGTGGTATTTCTATTATCCCCATTTTACAGATGGGGAAATTGGAGGTTAAGTAACTCGGTCAAGGCCCCCGCGCTAGTTAAGTGGCATATCTGAGAGTTGAGCCCAGGTCTATGAGATTCCAAAGCACATGTTTTGAAATATTAGCTATCCTCTTCCCAATGTTGTGTGGCACTAAAGTCAAAGCAGTCAGACAGCTTTGGAGGAAAATGGTGAGTTTAGTTTGGGGCATCCAAAGAAGGTGCTGAGAAGGCAGCTGTACATATATATTTGGAGCCCAGGAAAGATGAACAGCTGTAGCAAAGATCTGGGAGTCATCAATAGTTTTTAGGCACTGAAAGAAAGCATGAGTGTGGATATGGGCCTAGGACAGAACCCTCTAGTGCTTGGACGTTTGAGAGCCAGATCGGAAGCAAAGAATGCCAACAAGGAGAAGCTAGAGAGGTAGGGAGGCAAAACAGAGGGGTGCAGCCTGCAAGCCAGTGGGCACCAATGCCACATGCTACAGAGGCAGCCAGTCAGAACTGCAGGACTGCAAAGCGGCCTGTAGGTTTTGCAAATGACCTCACAAATGACCTTGTGCAGACCAGTTTCCTGAGACTGGTAGATAAGGAGAAAGAGACAATTGATAGATTTATAATGAAATTTAGTACAACTTCACACTTTTCACTATTCCTGAAAAAGAAATTCATCCTTTGTCAACTACATTTCCTGATTTGGGGTACAGGAAAATGCAGTCACTACAGCAAGACATCAGCTGTAATTTGGCTGTGCAGTATTTGGCAAGCCACTTACTTCCCTTCTTAAGGCATCAGTTTCCTTGCCTGTAGACAAAGGTATTGGAAGAGACATACTCCTAAGTTTTCTCCCGGATCCAAAATTCTATTCTCCTCCATTCCAGATGCTCTTCGGGGATGCCAGTGTTGATGGGGAAGGTGAAATAGGACTCAGGTGCAGGGAAAGAGAAGGGCCCCCTTTAACTGCTGCAGCTGCCCCATGGGGCTTGTTTCTTCTCGGTCTTGTTTGCTCCCTGGTCCTCCAAGGGAGCTATTGGAGCCAGTGATGAGAAACACATGTTTCTGGGCAGCCCTGGTGTTGCGCAGTGCCGCCAAGGGGAGGGCAAAAAAGAAAAGGAAAAAAAAAAAAAGAGAGAAAGGAAGGAAAGAAAAGAGCTTTGGTATTCTCAGCCTCCACAGACAATTCCCCCATTGATGTGCTGTGAGTCACGGCGGGCCGCCAGGCCATCGCGGTTTCTGAATCACTTCCTCCAAGAGGGGCTCTCCACTTGTTCCCCTGGCTTTGGCCAGGGCTGGAATGCAAGGAGGTTGGGCCCTTCAGAGTGCCTCTGACTGCTTTCTTCTTTGCTATAACTCTAGCAACAGAGGTAGAGGTGCCAGGTGGCAGGACAGGGGGCCTCAATGGAAGATGGTAGAGGAACAGGTTGAACTTGCTATTCCAACTGATAGACCCTCTTACAGCACTAAAACTCATGCCTCCCTCTCGAGTGAGATGGAAATGAAGTAAAAACCCAGATTAAAGGCCACAGTTTCCTGCAGTGGGCACCAGACTCAGCCAGATCTGGATTTTCCATCTTCTCCACCTTGATTCTCTGGGTATGTGAACAAGGCTGATCTCTTTGGGGCAGAGGCAGACATAAAGTTGATCTTGACCATTCCTTCACAACCCAGTTAGGGTATTTTAGACTGCATCTCTTCATCTCCCATCTTTTTCATTTCCATTGTGGAGGACAAGGATATTAACAGTCCAAGATGGCCTCACCTGAGTAATGATATTCAAGTGAGAGTCTGTATTAAATTCTTGCTTAGGATAAACATCGTTCATTCAACAAAAAAATTGTGCTCACTCTGAGCCAGATTCTGTGTGGGCATCAGGGATTCTGAGAGGAAACTGACATGGTTTTAACTGGATAAAAGAGAAAGACTGATGAATCAACAATGCAAATTCAATATGGCAGGTGCTCTGGTGGAGGGGTACAGAGGAGATCATCAAACACAAACTTGGAAATGGGGGAGCTCAGGGAAGGCATCCAGAAATATTTGTTGAATTGAATAAGGCAACATTTTAGTGCCATTTCCCTTTGTCTAGCCAGTAGTGCTTTTCATCCCCCCAGGACTTTCCAGAAGGTCAGTACCTTCACTGAACACTGGAGATAAGACCTACTCTCAGCCCTTATGAGATGAAGTGGTCTCTCTCCTCCACGCCAACAGAGGACACTGTTTCCCAATGACCTCAGCCATTCGGGAATATACTAGAATGCCGCCATCTTGTGGGCAGGCTGAGCCATGTTCATATTACAACTCTATGCTCCTGGGGCACTTATCAGAGATGGGTCGACCTGAAAGCAATGCCTCTGATTGCAGTTACAGATGAAGGGTAAAAGCAACACCTTTTAAGAAGTCCCTTTGTCCACGTTTAGCTAGCTGGTCTCTCCTTAAAGAGGTGGTTTTAGATAAAAAGCTTCTTTAGAGCAGGCACCATATCTTAATCTTCTCTATGCCTCTCATTGCCTCTACCAGAAGATAGGAAAGTAATAGGTGCTCAGCGCATGGATGTTAGATGGAATCACTCACTATAAACAATCAGCCAGAATAATAGTGCCTTGTCCACTGTGTCCCTAGCACCTAGCACAGTGCCTGGACCTACAAAAATATGTTGAACAAATCTGTGAAATCAGACTCTTGAAAGTAAAGCTCTAGAAACAGCAAACATTGTTTGCTGGAGGAGAATAGAGACCTTGTCTCTATTGTCTACTAGAACCTCCTCTTTCTTGGGTGCAGCACAGAAAGGGACAATGATTTGCCCAAGGTCACACAGCTAGCCTTAGAGCTGGGACTGGTAGGCGCGTCAGCTGACTTACCATTATGATTGCGTGGCAGAGTCAGCCCACACTTACATGAGAAACAAAGTAAAGCAGTGTATCTGTCTAGAGCAGGCACTTGTCTAGAGTTATACCTGATAGAAGAGCTTTCCAGTGGGAATTTCTGAAAAATCTTCACAAGGACTCTAATACTGGCCTGTGCTTCTGCATAAATAAGGAAGCTAGCTAGTGTGCTGAATATAGAAGTGAAGGATATCTGGTAATCCAAGGAATATAGAAATAGCTGAAATGCAGTCACTAGACACAGAGAATGTTATGCAGAAGGTGCCACAGCCATATTTTAGGGGCCACGTGGGGCCTTTGCCTCCCAGGAAAGCTTATAACCCATGTCCTGATGGTGTATGAACTTGAGCTTCAGAGTGGGTAATGGTTATCCAGGTGGAAAGAGCAGCTTAGCCCACATGTCAGAACAAAAGATCTGGCTATCTCCCCAACACACCCCCAATGACCTCATTCTCTCCAGGTCACCCTCTGCCCAGTGTCACACGGATTTTTCTAACAATCCCCTGCTTAGACCATCAGTGGCCCCCCATTGCCAACAGGACACACTCCAAATACCTTTGCCTTCCTTTTTCATCTGGCCCACTCCACCTCTCTAGCCATATGTTTCATCCCTTACCACCTAGCCCTTAACACCTTGATCACACTATTTGCCTTCCAGTCCTAGACTCACCACCACTCATTACCACTGTGACCTTAAGGAAATCACTTAACTCTCTGCACCTTCATTTCCTCATCTGTAAAATGGAGATCCCAGTAACATCTACCAGACTGGACCATTTGAGAATCAATTGAGTTCTGTGTATGAAGCCTCCAAAATAGTGCCTAGCACATGTACATTGTCAATATATGTTAGGGATAGTTACTATTACTATCACTAAATCCACCATGCTTCCTCCCTATGCTTGAAAAGTCTTTCCCTACCTTCTCCGTGAGATGGACAACAGCTCACCCTTCAAGAACCAGCTCAGTGTCCCCTTTTCAGCCACAGATGAAATTAATTGCACCCTCATCTTTGTATACAGCCTACTGCAGGTTCATAGAAAGGTCATTGACACCCTGAAACTCCCCATCAGTTATACAGGGGTAATGGCATCTATGGATCATGATGCCTCATGGATCAGATGGGTAACTCCATAGTCGTGCCACTGGCTGTACAAATCACAAAGCCCTTGAAAACATGAGAGATGTGTATTTTTGTAATTTAAGAAGGAATGTCAGCTGCCCTGCATCCGACCTGACAGAGCAGGGCCAGCCTGTCCCTCACTGTGGTGACCCAAGACCCAGCCTCCAGCGGCAGTGCCCCTCCCTCTCATACACACTAGGTCCCTCTGCAGCCCTGCTCACCCATGCTTGCTTCCTGGGTGCTGGCAGCTCCTTGCCCTCCCATTCCGGGAAAGGCAGGCACTAATTGTTGTTAGCACAAAGAGCCTGGGGAGCCCAAACCACCTCTGCACTGCCCCCTTCTTCCTGTTTCCCCCAAATTCAGCCACCCTGGCTGCCCTCATCTCCCCAGTAAGTTTCTGCCTTACCTTTAAAAAGCATTTTTCTTGTTTTTGTTTTTTTACTGTATTTGCCATAAAATGGAAAGATCCCCTCCTGGATCTCCACTCATTCTCCCTTGCTCCTCCCTCCTCCCCCACAGCTTGTTTTAATGTCCTTTAATAAGCCTTCCTCCATGTACTCATTAAGCATTATGTGAAGCATTTCCTCTCTGCAAGGCATTGTGGGAGATTTCAGCAATGAAGAAGATGCAAACCCTGTGCTAGGTGGAGTGGAGGGGCAGCAAACATTTGTTGAGGGTTCTGCTCAATGCCAGCACCATGTCAGATACTTAGCTTACTCCCCTGAATTTGCACGCCTTGGAGTAGATTCTATTACATAATCCCCACTTGATTGCAGACACGACTGAGATTAGGGAATTTACCTGAAGTTATACCACTACTCACTGGCAGAGATAAAATTTATTTTTTTTTTAAATTTTTTTTTTTAATTTTTTATTTATTTATGATAGTCACAGAGAGAGAGAGAGAGGCAGAGACACAGGCGGAGGGAGAAGCAGGCTCCATGCACCGGGAGCCTGATGTGGGATTCGATCCCGGGTCTCCAGGATCGCGCCCTGGGCCAAAGGCAGGCGCCAAACCGCTGCGCCACCCAGGGATCCCCAGAGATAAAATTTAAAACTTGCATCATTTCCCTAAACCGTACCTTCATGTAGCACATGGCACAGTAAGAGAGGTGCATACAATAACTGATAAGTGGGATCCAGAGCCCAGGGATAAGCATTCTGAAGGCCGTGTCAGGTCAACTATCATCTGTGTCAACTATCTTTGCCAACTATCATATATGCCCAAAATTGCTGAGTTTCTCCCATATTCTTTAGCCTCAAACTTGCTGGAGAGAACTACAGATCGAGCATTTGAGTTATATGATGTCTCCCTGTTCCCTAAACCAGACACCAGAGGACTGGGTGGCACCAAGAATGCTAGCAAAAACTTACAAAGAATGCATCGCACATGAGAGTGTCGAGTAAATGCTTTATGTGCGCTAACTCAATACAACAACCTGATGAAGTTAGTACAATTATTATTATCCTTTCAGTGATAAACAGGTAGAGTGAAGAAACTTGCCTAAGATTACACAGCCAGGGGGCAGCCCAGGTGGTTCAGTGGTTTAGTGCCGCCTTCAACCCAGGAAGTGATCCTGGAGACCTGGGGATCGAGTCCCACGTCGGGCTGCCTGCATGGACCCTGCTTCTCCCTCTGCCTGTGTGTGTGTGTGTCTCTCTCTCTGTGTCTCTCATAAATAAATAAATTAAATCCTTAAAATAATAAAAAAAAAAAGATTACACAGCTAGAAGTGGCTGAGCTGGGATTTGAGCCCAGAGAGGTTGGCTTTGGAAGTTGGGCTCTTAGGGACTTTACTGTACTGCCTCTTAATGGTTTAAAATGCAAATACTCTATGGATGGGGCACTTGCTGTGTGCTGGACACCGTGCTAGATGCTGGGAATACAGTGACAAATAATTCCACATGGCCCCTACCCTAACATAGTCCTATCTCAGGGGAATCAGCTAGCTATAAACTGGCAACTTCAATGTAGTTTGACCAGTACCCTGGAGGCCAGTGGGGATGAGGTTAGGCGTGGGCTCTAGAGTCTGCCTGAGTTAGAATCTCTGTTCCTCCACATCCCCATGGTGTGATCTTGGGCATGTTAATAAATGTCTCTATACCTCTGTAAGGTCAGTATCTACACCTCAGAGCATCATTCTGGGAAGGATTAATGAGATAATATGGAGAGTTGGTTACCCTAGTACAACATATTACTTAGGTTTGATTCCTGATTCCATCACTTGCTAGCTAGGTGACCTTGAGCATATTACTTCTCTGTGCCCCAGTTCCCTCATCTATAGAGTGGGAACAATAGTATCTACCTCATAAAGTCATCATCAGAATAGAATGGGTTAAGGTAAAACATGGAACCTGTGGGCACTTATTATAGGATAACTCATTTTTTAAAAATATTTTATTTATTTAATTGATGGAGAGAGAGAGCATGCATGCACAAGCAGGGGGAGCAGCAGGCAGAGGGAGAGAGATAAGTAGGCTTGATCCTGGGACCCTGGGATCATGACCTGAGCCAAAGGCAAATGCTTAACTCACTGAGCCACCCTGATCCTGATAGCATCCTGATAACTGTCATTAATAGTTGAATCTATCCTCCCATATATCACCAAGTGTTACCACTAAATCCACCATGCTTCCTCATGCTTCCATCTCTTTGTGCATGCTGTTCCCTATACCTGGAATGCCACCCCTGCCTTCTCTCTCAGATGGACACAAACCTCATTTTTCAAGGTTCAGCTCAACATCCCCCTTTGCTGCTTCTCATAGCCCCTGCAGGGGAGGTTATTTATCTCATCTTTGCACATACCCCCTGGTTTCCACCACCCTCCCTTGTGCCTGGCAAAGACATGGGGCTAAATGCTGAGGAGTCTGAGACACTTTTTTTCTACTTCTACATTGAATTGTGTTGCTTAGGATCACAGAGGATTGTTAGTGGACTCTAAAGTTTAGTAACAAACTTGAAAATTAGATGCCATATAAGGGAGTTCTCAGAAACTGTCCCCAAATATAGTGTCTATCTATTATTGAAGATGCAGTTTAACCCATTTTTAATATTACTATTAGGCCATTGTGTAATGTTATATATTGGGCTATACTCTAGGGCATGTTGTTTTCTAATACAAATCATTTATATTCTGGTTGGGTATATTTTGTTTGTTTCTGAGATCCTGAAGAAAGAATTAAAACAGGTATTTAGCAGGAACTGAGAAACAGTCTTACAACCAATCCTACATTCTGTCCTGTCATGGCACCACCAACCCACTCTCACTGCACCACCAACCCGCTAAGATCTGCCTGGATAAGACTGTCTCTAACTAGGCAGACTGAATGTGAGTGGCCCCTGGCTGAAGGGTCACTTGGCCCTGGTGGCAACAACCTTCCTTGAGCCCCAGCCAGCTCTCTACTTCTAACTAGCTTCTACACCTCCCCCCTCAGGTACTTATGGAGGCCTCTGATTCCTTTCTATGTCACAGGAGAATTAAAGGTGTCTCCAGAGGGCAGACTCAGGCTCTCTCAGGCTCAGGCTGACAGGGTGGGAGATAGTGGAGGTGGAGAGGATGTCTGTGAGGTGGTCTCTTCCCAGAAGTCCAAATGAGAATTGGGCAGAAGCCTCCCACCTTCCTCATCAGCTCTCTCCTCAACCCAAAAAGGTCCTCAGAGATGGTACTTCAATTCAAAGGTGATGCCCAGCTGCTCACCAGCCCCTCCCTCTGCTTCTCTCTCTCTCTCTCTCTCTCTTTCTGTGTGTGTGTGTGTGTGTGTGTGTGTCCTCCTCCCACAATCCCTTGAAGTGGAGAAGGCCAACTTTATTCTTCTTCCTCTCTGGACCTCCCTACACCATGTCTTTCTCCGATGGGCATTTGCCATTATGGTTCAGCCTAAAAAGCAACTTATGCACCACTAACTATAATATGAGCTAGAAAGTGGTAAATGCCAAAGACATTTGATAAGGGACAGGAACTGGAAAATTCCAAGGAGTGGACCCCACCCCTAGCATAGAGAAGCATACAGGTCAACAAGGAGGAGAGGGCTAGGCCCAACATCTTGGGGCAGCCTGTTTTAAGCTGGATATTGACCTACGACCAGAGGAGAGAGAGAGAGGCCTTTCCAAGAGTAACACAGCAGGGCAAAGGCTCAAAGACAGGAAGGCATGAGGCAAGTGGTCCTGTTGGGATGGTTTATGGGGGACATGATGGGGACCAAAGGAAGATAAGGTAGGAGCCAGGCCATAGGAGGCTTTGAATATGGAGTCAAGGAACTTGATTTGGGGGTTGCTTGAAGAAGTTGCCAATGATAGATTCACTTTTTAAATCAGGTAAGACTGGAGCCAGGCTTTGAGAAGGTGAGAAGATACCTGAATGAGCGGATAGAGTTGAGAGTAGGAGTTAGAGTCCAGACAAAAAAAAAAAGATGAAGGGGAGTAGAATGGTAAGGTGCGTGAAGGATATAAAATAGACAATAAGTTTGAGGCAACCTGGCCAGTCCAGACTGCTCCTAACAGACTTACCTGGTTGCTGTGACAGTCTAATGTCTCAGACATGAGCCCAGCAGGAAACATCCGGGCATTGTAGCTCCTGGTATGGGTCCCAGGAGCTGGCGTTAAAGCCAGGACAGGCAGGTCCTCTGCACCTGTCCAGGTAAGCAGATTCTGGAAGAAGTCATGGGCAAGGCCAAACAGGTACTGAAGGTTTGGTGTTACTTGCTCACAGAAAATACCTATCTCTTTCTTACATTCCACGGGCCAGAGAGCAAAGGGTGGGAAAGGAAGCCAGGATATGGAGACAGATATGTTTCCTAAGCACTCACTCTAATCAGCAGGTACTATTTGCATATTAGAAAACGTGGGGCTCAGAGATGTTGAGCAATTTTCTCAATGTCACATAGCTAGCACCCCAGTCTTTCTGGCTACATCCACTCAGGACACTGTCTTCTCCAAAGCATGCTTCTCACCTCCTGACCCCCAACCTATCTCCTCCTGCATCTCCTGACTGAAAGCTCTCTGCCATGGAGGAGCAAACTAAAATTGTCTCCTATTGGAAGCCCTTCCACAAAAACATAGTATCAGCCTGGTCCTTGCAGACCCTGTGCCAGGATTTGGTTGGAAGTAGGGTCCCAATATCTTTGTCTTAATTTGTTTTCTTACCTTCTTCTTATTTTTTTCTTACCTTGTATTTTTAAAGGAAAGGGAAAAAATGTACAGGGCTGGGAAAAAGCAGTGACGGGAAGGCAACTTGATAACTGATGATTTTCTGAGTGCTTCAGCCTGAAGGAAGCCAACAGCTGCAACATATTGGTTACATGGAAATCATTAAGTCATTCTGGGAAGGAATGACAAATGTGTGTGCCTGTGTATATATGGTAGACATGTGTTTACGTATGGAGTGAGGCACCCACAGAGGGAATTACTTCAATGCTGCATCCAGGCCAAGAGAAGAAAAGAGAAATTCAAAGAAAGCCCCATTGCAGGAGATGATTCTGAAAATCAAATTATTGTTTAACATGAAGCTTGAGCTTAAAATTTAGGGGAAAATCATCTATTCCTTGACATCTAATCTGATAGGGCCTCCCTTTATCAAGAGGTGGCATGGTGGGGTGAACCAGCCTGGACAGGGTGTGAGGAGATCTCACAACTAGGATGTGATTCTGAGGAAATTTCTCTCCCCTTTTGGGTCTCAGTTTCTCAAGTGTAAAATGAGGGAGTTTGACAAGGTAATCTCTGACATCACTTCCTGCTCTGACATTCTGTCAATGGGCAATAAATTCTTAGAGCATAAATTCTGAGACTGAGCTACTGCTCTTAAAACAGAGCTGCCCGTTCCCCTCACCTCCACCCAAAACAAGGGTTTCCTTTAATAAAACCAGATTTCTATATAAATTTCATTTGCTTAGTTGCATATATATGTTTGCATTCACAATTATGTTATGCCCCAAAACTAACTCCCCAGGGTATAAGACAAAGAAAAACAGTTAGTTACTTCCAACAAAGGCGCTTACTTCCCAGACCTGGGTGCACAGAAGGACTGAAGCATATCATGGTTCATGAGACAAGGAATTACATTCTTCAGTCTTGGCCTCTGAACTAGTAATATATGGACCTGGAGGTGCCTGAACCCTCATGAGGTCTGTCCCTGGACCATAGAGAAAACTGCCTGTCCATGCTACTTTAAATGTGTGTGTTGGGGTGAGGATTACAGGAAGCAGAAAGCAGGACATACCTAGTTGTTGGTCAGACATAATTTAATCTTCTTGACCCTAAAGGTAGATACAATTTTCATCTCTGTCTTGAAGTAAGTGGCAGAGGGTGGACCCAAACTGGTTCTTCTACATTCTGGTAAGTATGCTTTTAACCATAACACTCTAATGCAGGGTCTCTTAACCTCAGCATCATTAATATTTTAAGTTAAATAACTCCTTGTTGTGGGAGTGTTATGGACTCAACGTTTTCATCTCCCCAAAATTCATATGTTGAAGCCCTAACCTCCAATGTGATGGTATTTGAACATGGCATTTGGGCTTTATGAAATAATTAGATTTAGTTAGGTGAGGAGGCTGGTACCTTCGTGATGGATTCGTGCCCTTATAAAAGTAGGAAAAGAGAGATTTCTCTCTCTGTTCACATTCACACACCTGGGAAAGGCCACATAAGCACACAGCAAGAAGGCAGCTGTCTACAAACCAGAGAAGGCTCTCACTAGGAACTGAATCTGTCAGCGCCTTGATCTTGGACCTCCCAGACTGCAGAACTGTGAGAAATAATTGTCTGTCACTTAAACCACCCAGTCTCTGGTATTTTATTATAGCAGCCCCCAGCTGACCACAACAGGGGACTGTCCTTTGCTTTGTAGAATATTTAGAAGCATCCCTGGCCTCTACCCATTAAATGTCAGTATCAATCTCTTTAGTTGTGACAACTAAAAATATATCTGGATATTGCTAAATGTCTGCTGAGGGGGAAAACTGTCTCCGGGTGTGAACCACTATTGTAATATCAAGCCCACGATAGGAGGAGAAAGGGGCCATACAACACCATACTCAAATTCAAGTCTAAGGAATGAGTCCAGAGATATAGTTGGGTGTGGCATCAGTAGCAGTCAGGAAAGCAGAGAGTAGGTCAGGAACATGTCAAGCAAGTCCATAATTTCAGATATGAACAAACTAAGATAGTCAGAGTACTCCCTTTGTGGTGAGATGTTAAGAATGGCTAAATTAGGGCAGCTGGGGTGGCTCAGTGGTTTAGCGCTGCCTTCGGGTGATCCTGGAGACCCGGGATTGAGTCCCATGTCAGGCTCCCTGCCTCTCTCTCTCTCTCTCTCTCTCATGAATAAATAAATAAAATTAAAAAAAAAAAAAGAATGGCTAAGTTGATGGAGTGCCTGCCTGGCCCAGTCAGTAGAGTATGTGGCTCTTGATTTGGGGTTGTAAGTTCAAGTCCTACATTAGACATAGAGTCTGCTTAAACACCCACACACACTCACAAAAATGGCTGAATTGGCATACATCTGAGCAGGCACTGTTGACCCTTAGTTCAAAACCTTTTCATTCATTCACTCAAGAACTGTGTGTCAAAGTCTTGCTCAGTTCCAAACAGTAAGTTGGCCCTGGGAAGCCAAGATGAATGAGCAGTGCCTTCTAGGAGTGTGCATTCTGTAGAGAGAAAAGAATGTTAATAATGACATTGGTAATAACAACCTACCCAGATGTCAGATGGAGATCTCCTGATCCTTTAGATCTAAGAAAAATCCCTAGTCCTCCCTTGGATTTTTGCTAATCCCTGGTGGACTCATCTTCTCTAGTACACGCAGTCTTTGGGGCACTGGCATCCTGCATGCCATCATCTCACAGCACATCAAACAAAACATCAAGTTCAGCTGCTTCTCCCACTCCCACCACAAACAGCAATCTCTCCCATAGGAATGGTGTATTTAGTAAGTGCATGGACAACCATAATCGGGTCCCAGGAGGGGGTCTCATATCATGACACAGAGTCTTCCTTGTCCTCCCATCTTCATCCTCAACTCCCTTCCAGTTCACCAAATCTCCAAATCTCATTTTCCTGTGCAGGCCATTCCCTTCCACCCAGGAAGCCTTGGCTCTAGCTGACTCCGGGCCCTTAGGAGGTTTACCTTCCATCTCAACCACTCACCAAAGTGTTTTCCCCACAAAAACTTCCCTCCCTAAAGAGAACTATGAAAGCAGCTATTAGAAGTTAATAAATAAATTCATACCAATGTATTAGGACTTGGTATTCATAATATTTTGGGAGCTCTCCCTAATGTTAGGCAAAGTGCTTAATGTGCATTATTTCATTTAATAATAGAATAGGACTATTACAATCCCGTGCAGTAAACATACAGCCGAGTAATTCAGACCATACTCTAGCATTCAAATTTCAGTCTAATAGCTATATGACCTTGAGTTTTTCACTTCACTGCCCTGTGCCTTTTTCTCCTTCATTTGTAAATGGGAGTAATAGGAGTATTTCCTATTCCTGTTAGGGTTGTGGTGGAAATTGAAAGAATAAACAAAGGTGTAAACTGCAGAGAACAGTGTCTAGCACTTAGTACATGCTCAGCAAATGTTGGCTGTTACTTAATCACTGAATAATTAATAGAGGGATTTGGGATTGAGTATGCATATGACAGGGACAGATCTCAGAGCAGGGAAAGGGGGTAGGGTTCTAAAGGATGAGCAAGAGTTTGCCCCCAGGAACATCTGATGCTCTGAAATTTATGAAATCAAGCCCTGCTGGTCATGCCTTAACCTTGTCAGCTTTCCCTCTTGGCTTTCCCCATCACTTTCTCATTCCCACAAGGTTCAGTGAGACACTTGGGAAAATATTTTCCAAAATAAATTTCAGTCATTATTTGACCCAAACCACCCGATTCTGTGACCCAGCCCTGTCTACTAATGTTACCACCCTGTCCCTATTTAGACTGAGGTTTTATAACTGCCCAGCCTTCTACCAGGGCTTCCCTGTCCTACCACCTCCTGCCTGAGTCATCCTGTGATGTCACAGTCCTAGCTTTATGATGTTGGCCAGTGTGGTTTCAGGAATGACTATGGACGGGAACAGCCTTAGGCCCAGCTGTGAAACCAGTCACATTGTGTTCCACTTCCCACCACCCCATTCTTCCATGATGTAGTGGAAAGATCAAGTTCTGAAAGTCTTAGTTACCTCCAAGCTCTGTCTTCTCCCTGCGTGACCGTGGACCACAAGGGCTTTCTCCAAGTCTTAGTAAGATGGGAATGTTTGAGGATCATTTTAAACACCTAAGAAAAAGCATCTGTGCAGGTACATAGTAGAGGCCATCAACATCTATCAACACAATTCTTGTTCATTAAAAGCCACTCCAGGGATCCCTGGGTGGCGCAGCGGTTTGGCGCCTGCCTTTGGCCCAGGGCGCGATCCTGGAGACCCGGGGTCGAATCCCACATCAGGCTCCCGGTGCATGGAGCCTGCTTCTCCCTCCGCCTGTCTCTCTCTCTCTCTCTCTCTCTCTCTCTCTCTCTCTGTGACTATCATAAATAAATAAAAAATTTAAAAAAAATTAAAAAAAAAAAAGCCACTCCAAAACTCAGTGGCTTAAAAAAACAGCCACTGGGTGGGAATTAGCTGATGCAGATGGGCCCAGCAGGTCTTAGCTCCACATCGACTAGCAAGCCAGCCGAGCGGTCCTCAGCAGGGCAAGGGCAGAGGGACAGGAGGACCCACCTGAACACACAAGCATGTTACTCCACTGTTGGCCTCATGCCTACTAGCATTCCATTGGCTAACACAAGTCACATGGCCACATCCAAAATTAAGGGCGGGGGGATGATACTCCTCCTTAGTGAAGGAAACTGCAAAGGCACCTGGCAAAAGGGTGGGATACAGAGAGGGGTGAGGAATTAGTAACAACGATGCAACCACCAACAACATATGGTCAGGACATAAATGTTTCCTTATTTCCAACTTCATTCTGCCACACACACATACCCAGGGCCTCTTAGTTTCATGTTCATCCAAACTCACTGCAAGGGGGAGAAATAGGTGAAGGGGACTGAGCAGTACAAATAGTAGTTATAAAATAAATAAGTCACTGGGCAGCCCGGGTGGCTCAGCAGTTTAGTGCTGCCTTCAGCTCAGGGTGTGATCCTGGGGACCTGGGATCGAGTCCCACGTCAGGCTCCCTGCATGGAGCCTGCTTCTCCCTCTGCCTATGTGTCTGCCTCTCTCTCTCTCTCTCTCTCTCTCTCTCTCTCTCTCCTCTCTCTCTCTCTGTCATGAAAAAATAAAATCTTTTTAAAAAATAAAATAAAATAAATAAGTCACAGGTATGAAAAGTACAGCATGGGCAATATAGTCCATGATATTGTAAAAATGTTGTGTGGCAACTACACTTATTGCATAGCTATTGTGTAACATATACAGGGTTGAATCACTATGTTGCACATCCAAAGCTAATATAACATTTTGTCAACTATACTTCAATTTTTTTAAAAGGGTTTTTTTCTTTAAATTCGATTAGCCAACATAATAGTTTCAGATATAGAAATCAGTAATTAATCAGCTGTGTGTAACACCCAGTACTCAGTCACATCACATACCCTCCTTAATGCCCATCACCCAGTTACTCCATCCCCCCACCATCTTCCCTCCAGCAACCCTCAGTTTGTTTCCCAGGGTTGCATCTCTCATGGTTTGTCTCCATCTCTGATTTCTTCCCATTTGGTTTTTCAAAAAAAAAAAAAAAACTCACTGTGAGGAAAGAATATAAAATTCACAACCTCATCATATAAGCAACCGGTATGGGTTGGATAGCACTTAAGTGTTCAGAGGGTACTTTTCTAACATCACTACCACCAACAACAAAAATCATACTTGTTAGTATTTACTGTGCAGCAAGCTTTGTGTTCAGCCTCTATTCTATATGTTTTGTATATTTAATCCTTACAGCAAAACCCCATAAGATGGTACATTCTCATTTTTCTTCTTTTTCTTTTTTTTTATTTCTTTAAAATCAATTAACACATAGTGTATTATCAGTTTCAGACGGTGAGTTCAGTGATTCATTAGTTGCATGTAACATCCAGTGTTCATTGCATCAGATGGGCCCTCCTTAATGCCCATCTCATTTAATGGCTAAAGAAACCAGAGCTTTGAGATGTTAATCAACCTCCCCAAGGTCATACTCCAAAGGGGCCTTACAAAGTCAAGTCTCAAGTGCATCTATATTGCACCAAAGCTGTGTTCTTCCCATTTATACCTTTGAGGACAGAGTTCTAACTAGGGACAAAACTTCAAGGCAAGTGTCCCCAGACTTCAGTCATCAGTCACAGCCGGTAGTTTTTACCATATTCATGTACTACCTATAACTGTAATGCATACAATTATTGATTATTCTTTAAATTTGATCCATTTTAACTTAAATGTATTTTATAAGAAACTCTATGTGACCACCATAAATGGAAAACCAGCGTCTCCTGCCTTAAACAAAAGAAGGTTTACAAAAACAAAGCAACATTATGAAATTCATGCTGGAGACCCTTGTCTGCTGTGAGCTCCAAGAGCAAGTTAGAAGTTGGCAGGTGTGGGGAGGTAATAAAGAACATGAAGCTGAGATTCTTCTTGATGGAATCTGAAGGCTAGAAAGGTCACTTCGAGAGTAACCTTCTCATAATGGACTCCAGTCTACAAAGTGCTACATCTAAGCATCACCAATATCCTTGCAGGGACCACCAAGAACTCCAGCCCAGCCTCATATACCTGCAACCTTAGAGGAAGAGCCCTCAGTAGGTTCAGAAAAGACTACCAAGAGATTTTCTTGGAGGTCCTTTGAGTCCTCTCCCGCTGACCCTTGGGTTTGGTCTTCATAGACTGGGAGAAGGGGCATTCTTGATAGCCTCTTCCAAAGGCAAAGGCCAGTTTTCCTCATGACATAGAGAATAAGTGGAAGAGGCAAAACAAGTGACCAGACCAACTGCAAGCCTGTAGTGGTCATGGGGACATACATACCTGAGCTGATTCAAGTCCAGAAGAGGTCCACTTGGTGGCCCAGCCACACAGGGCAGGGGCTTTGGGGGAATTAGCCCTTGTCTTTCACCCTGATGCTTCTTACTGTCTGTGCAAAACCGCTTGCCAAAAATCCCTCCCAGAAGCCCAGCAGGTCTCCACTCATATCAACCCACCATTAGCCTTGTCTCCTCTGAAATAGAACCACAAAGGGAAAGGGACATTCATTATGTGCTGTCCCTGTACCTCTGCAATATCCACCTCTGTTCTTCCCACCATGTCTTTGTTTCTCAGACTCTGCCCACAAAGGCAGTCCCATCAGAAGTACCTCAGCCCTTCACTCAAACCTAGGAAAACCTCACCCAGAGTTTGCAGAGCCTGAGATCTTCTTGAGGTCCCCCTGTCTATAACACTGCATTTGCAACCCTTCTGGAGCACCTCTTATAATACATTCTGCTGTCTTTATTCATCTATTATCCCAAAAATGTTTGTGCAGATAAGTTCTCAGGAAATGTTTAAAACTCAGATATAAGCCTTTATTACAACTGCCAACACCAAGGAAGCGTGTGAGTAGGAATCTCAGTCCACGGCAATCCCTGGTTTAGTCAGATGTAAGAAATGGAACTGGATTTTTCTAGGGTTCAACAGATTTTCTACTTCAAGTACTGTCATGGGCAAAACCCAATCAGTTTGAGGTTCTCTCCCCTTCTCCTAGAGCCACACCAGAGTTTTGGAGCTTTGGTTAGTTCCAAGGTATTGGGGAGGGAACAGTTAACATCAATGTCATTGGTCCAACTGGCATCCACTGAGATGTCCATCACCTGTGGAGTGGACAGTCCACACAGGTTGAATCCAATCAATTCCATTCCTGTGGTCCCTTTCGGGACCTTCTACTGCTTCTGTGTCCCTGTGGAAGTCACAGGAATCTTTCTGCTCTTCTTAGACCTCTCATTAGGCACAGGAAGTTCTGCTGAAGGCTCCATCCACCTAGACATTTTATACAACCATTTTTTCTCTAGAGCCTTGCTGCCTCCCCAGTGATGTAGTTCTGCCAGAAAAGAGTGTTCAGGTCCCCTCTGCCACCTGGATCCCACAAAACCTCTTTGGGATTTGCCACCTGTCCCCCAGGGCCCATGTTCTGGAAGCAGGGTAGAGCTAGCTCCCTATTCCCTTCCCCACAAAAATATCCACATTTATGGCTTTACCTCCTCATCTCCCCTTTCTCCCAGACAGGGGAATTCTTTTTCTCATCTCAGAGGTGAGAGGCTTTGCTCTCATTCACCCCATTTCTCCCAAATCTATGGCCTGCTATGCCAAGAGTGGTGTGGGTTTTCCAAAGGACTTAGGCTTTGAAACTCAAAAGCCAGAAGACACTTCCTTTTCTGTGTTTTTTGCTGTCACATCCCTTTCCTTAGGCAGTGACCACAGAACAGCCAAATGTCTCAAATCAGAGAGGATCTCAAGAGCAAAAGGACAAACCAGAGCAAAAAAAAAAAAAAAAAAAAAAAAAAAGTTAATTTTTCAGAAACATTACCCAGTCTCACAAACATTAAACAAACATGAAAGCACATGTGACTTTTAGAGCAAATGGTTAAAGCAGCCAAATTTAAGATACAAGGAGATATTTTTCTGCTGTTCCTACACCCTTTGCTCTGTCTCTCTCTTTTTTAAAGATTTTATTTATTTATTAGAGAGAGAGCACGAGCAGGGGGATAGCAGAGGGAGAAGCAGATTTCCTGCTGAGCAGGGAGCCCAACACGGGGGGCTCCATCCCAAGACCCCAAGATCATGACCTGAGCTGAAGGCAGATGCTTTTTTTTTTTAATTTATATTTATTTATGATAGTCACACACACACAGAGAGGCAAAGACACAGGCAGAGGGAGAAGCAGGCTCCATGTACCGGGAACCCGACGTGGGATTCAATTCCGGGTCTCCAGGATCGCACCCTGGGCCAAAGGCAGGCGCTAAACCGCTGCGCCACCCAGGGATCCCTGAAGGCAGATGCTTAATCGACTGAGCCATGCAGGTGCCCCTCTTTACTCTCTTTTAACCTTCCTACAGCCTATTCTTTGCCTTTAGGAAAGATACTGGGTCCCTTGTATGTGACTTTTTAATTTCTAAGAAAAATGTTCCAGTGTGTTCACTGTCAGAACACACACACCCCTTACTTATTTTTTATTTTATTTTTTACCTCTGAGCCCTTTCCCAGTCCTCCATCTGTATTAGAACTGGAAACATCTTCTCCACCCCCACCTTGCCATCCTCCTATCCCCCAGTGGTTTTACACCCTGACGTTAGAAATCATTCTCAAGAATTGAGCTTGGGGGACTCCTGCGTGGATTAGTTGGTTAGTATCTGACTTTAGCTCAGGTCACAATCTCAGGGTCCTGGGATCAAGCCCCACATCAGGCTCTTTGTTCAGCGGGCAGTCTACTTCTCCCTCCACCTCCCCTCCCTTTGCCCGCGCTCTCTCTCTCTCTCTCTCACATAAATAAATAAAATCTTTTAAAAAAAAAAAGAAAAAAAGAATTGAGTTGGGGTTTGAGATGTGAGGCTCAGAGGTATAGAGACTCCATGATTCCTTAGACTCGAACCAAGCTCTCCCCTACTGCCCCCACTTTTGGAGGACAGTAAGAAAGAGAACTCCTCAAGGCTTCGACACTGGGAAGCCCCCAGGCTGCCTCCCCAAGAATGGAAGGCGGGAGGAGGCCAGAAGTAGAGAGAGGCTCTTCCTAAGGGGATTTCTTTACTTCCTGGCAGGCTCCAGGACACAAAAAAGTTTGTTTAGACGAGAAAGGAATGTCATTGATTGCTTGTGGTGGTGAGGGGAAAACAAAAATAATCTGCCCAGCAGTTCACTCTACTTCCTGAGCATGCAGGCCTAGCAAGCTCCATGCTTGTTTGGACTGGAAGGGATTCATTTGGGAGTGTTAAATGGAGCCAGAGTCTGCTGAAAAGGCACCCCCAGGACACCTGACACTCACCTGGCAGGACAGCTGCCACCTGGCACCCAGAAGAAGGATCTTTATTCTTTGTTATAACTTTTAGGAGTGGAGGAGGTGCCTCCTCCTCCTCTCTCCTCCATCAGAATCTGGCCCGGTATGTATGGCCTTACATGATTCTCTCTTTTTTTTTTTTTTTTTAAACTTTTTTTTTTTAAGTCTTTTTATTTATGATAGTCAGAGAGAGAGAGAGAGAGAGAGAGAGAGAGGCAGAGACACAGGCAGAGGGAGAAGCAGGCTCCATGCACCGGGAGCCCGACGTGGGATTCGATCCCGGGTCTCCAGGATCGCGCCCTTGGCCAAATGCAGGCGCTAAACCACTGCGCCACCCAGGGATCCCTGATTCTCTCTTTATGTCTCTTATCTCCCCAGTAAACTGTGGGCTCCCTGAAGGATAAATGCTCAGTATATGTTTGAGGAACTGAACTCCGCCTCCTTTTCTTTCCTGCCACCATTTGTCTTATCTCTTTTCTTCATCACAGTCTCTCAGTTAATGCTCTGAACAATCCTATATGGTCAGTACCGTTATCCCTATTTTATAAATGAGAAAGCTAAGCTCAAGGTCACCTTCACCAGCTAGTAAATTATATTGGAGCTTTAAAACACTGGGATTTGAACATGGGTCCTTCTGATATCTTCAGCTAGAGCACTCCCCGTTAGTCCCTCCCCTGTTCTATTGTCCTCCTTTATGAGCCTGCTCTGCCTACCCATGCATACATCTCTAATTCTCCTCCTAAATATTCTTACACACCTTGATTGTTGATTTTAAGGACACTCTGGGCCTCCAATCTCTGGGATGAGATTATTGGGTGGCACAAAGAAAGTGTGAGCATAAATTTCATGCAGCTTTCTGCTCAAATATCACCTTCTCAAAGAAGATTTCCCTGTTCCTTCTTTTTAAGTTCATCTTGTAAAATGTAAATCGCATGCATATTGGAGCATGCTCCTAGTGTATCTGCATAGTAATACAAGTATAATTGTTAAATAGGTAAACACAAATAACCTCATTCGTTGAGATGCATCTGCAAATTGTTTTTATTGCGCATCTGATCAAAAAAACTCAGAATGGGACACTGACCAAGGTCCAGGCACCTCACAGCACCCTTCTGGAAGATGGAGGGAATGCTTAGCCAGAAGCACAGTGAGAAGCTTTCCAGGGGAAATGCACTGGAAATGGGGACTCCCATCTTTGGAAACCAAGGAGGAGCAGTCTGCATCCCTGTGAACCCAACACTGCTTAATTTGAGAAAAGAGTTTCTCAAAAGTGGGACCCTCCCCCTCCTTCAGAGGGCACCTGTTTGGCTCTTCTTCTAACAACTTTATTGAGATATAATTAGCATACCGTACACTTCACCTGTTTAAAGCGTGCAATTCAGTGGCTCTTAAGATATTCACAGATATCTTGCTACCATCACCACCTTCACCTTAGGAAGATTCCCTCACCCTGAAAGGAAACCTCGTAGCCATTATACAGTCACTCCACACTCCTTCCTCTCCTCTACTCCCCAGCCCCAAGCAACCGCTAGTTTGCTTTTTGTCTCTGTAGATTTGCTTTATTCTGGACAGTTCCTATAGATTGAATCAGACAGTATGTGGCCTCATGTGCTTGGCTTTTTATTTTTTTCCACTTATAATCTTTTCAAGGTTCATCCATGTTGTAGCATATGTAAGCATTTCATTCCTTTTCAGGGTGGAATAATATTCCTTTATGTGGACATATAACATTTTGCTTATCCATTTGTCAGTGAATGGACATTTAGGCTCTGTCCACCTTTGGGCTAATATGAATTATGATGCTGTAACCACTTGCATACAGATGTTTGTGTGGACATATATTTTTATATCTTTTGGGCATGGAAGGGAAAGGAAGGGAATTATTGGGTTAAGTGCACTTGTTTAAAATGCACATTCTTGGGCCTCCAGAACCTCTGTAGCAGACCCTGGGAAGAGGCCTAGAGTGCAGTTTCACACGCTTCCTAGGAATCTAGAAGTGCATTAGAGCTTCAGAACCACTAAGCACATGAGCCCCACCACTCAGATCACAAGTCAGAAGGAAGCTCACCCTGCCTGACAGCTTGTATTTTAATCACCACTCGCCGACATTTGTGAGCGATTTATTTACACTTTTCTCTTACATGATCATGCCGTGAAACCACATTTAATCCTCACAACCGGTCTGAGAGACCAGTATGATGGCCTCCATACTGCTGTAGAAAGACAGATGAGCTGACGCCCAGGCACACCCAGCTGTAAGCTGCAGGGCAAACCAGGGCTTCCTGACTCGAAGCTCTGTGCTTATCCAGAGTACCTCTTCTCTGTTTTCTAAATCAAGGATGAACCCATGTGCTATGACAAGTGTGAGTATGTTTATGGAGACTGTGAGGGGCCGGGGTCTGGAGTCCTGCCTGCTAACCCCCTTCCCTATCCCAACAGTGGCCCCTGCAGCCCCTTAGTGGGACCCCTAGTGCTCCGAGGAACCTCTCTAAAGGTTTTAAGCTAAATGAAATAACCATTTCATTAATTCACCAAACATTTCTAAACAACTGCCTTGGCAGGCACTGTAGTAGATTCTGGGCACATTAAAAAAAAATTGTTCCCAAGGGGCTTATAGTGTAGCAGGGGGTCAAGTAACAATATAAGTGATAAATTTTGATACCAGCAGTTCATACCTGGGAGTATGGGCAGGAGAGGCAGCTAACATGGCCTGGGGATAAGAGGGAAGTCTTCCTGGAGGAGGTGAGGCCTTGAACTGGAACCTGAAGACAAGATAGTCTTTTAGCATGTAAAAAGCACCATGTAGATGAGTGCTACAATTTCCCAGATGTCCCTGTTTCAAATATTTAGCCTCATTGCTACAGATATGCCCTGATTTTGGTTGAGAAAATTAAGTCCGTGGGATGATGCAGTATCAGCTATGAATAAATATCTCCCTCTATCAGACTCACTGGGTATTCTGATCTATTTGTTGCATCCAATGTCTATGGAGCCCCCAAATGTATGCCAAATACAGTACCAGACTCTGAGGATAAAAATAAAGAAGATGGAAGATAGAAAATAGATAGGCAGACAGATGATGGATGGATAGATGTTGGATGGATGGATGAGTAGATGATGGATGACTGACAAATTAGGAACAGGGAGTTGAGAACATGTGAGTGGTTCTGATCAACATAATTTCTGCCCAAAGTGTGGGATGGAGGTGAGCAGAGGATTCAACATGGCAGCATAGAGGGCCCATGGAACCCAATCTAGGGAAACCATGGAGGGCTTCCTGGGGAGGAGGCAAGACCTAGGGGCAGTCCTGGAAGATGAGTAGAAGTTGGATGAGGAAAACAGTAAAGGGAGAACAGGCAAGCAACAGCATGAGCAGCCCCAAAACCCCTTGGGGTAAAGAAATCACCAACACATGTACTGTGGAAGGCTGCCTGAATTTAATAGGGGAATAAATTTAACAAGGGAGTACATTTAATGAGGGAGTAAAGTGGTCAGATCTATATTCCAGAGCCTAGTTAAAAATCCTTGTCAGGGATGCCTCTGCACCCTAGTCCATCATGCACTGTCTGTGTCTCCTCTGTGAACAGAGGAGCCAGTATTTTTACTCAGTTCCATAGCATGTAGCAGGAGATGCTGAGAATCATGAATTGATTTGGATAACCATGCTCCTGTTGAGTTGGGCTGTGTAGCATAGTGATTAAGAACATAGATTCTGGTGCTAGACTGCCCACTCAGATTTGAATCTTGGCTCTGCTATTTGTCAGCTTTGTGACCTCAGGCACAGAGGTTACTTAACCTCCCTGTGCCTTGATTTCCTTATCTGTGAAACAGGGATAATACTAGTCCCTACTTGATAAGGTGACTGTGAGAAATTAATAAGTAATTACCTCTGGAGTTCTCAGAACAGCACCTTATAAGCATTCAGTAACTGTTAGCAAGTATTACTTCCATTCTTATCTCCTACAGCTTTCCTCCCAGAATGTTCTGCCCCAGGGACAGGGTCTTGACTGTCCTCTAAATAGGCTGTCATTCTTGAACTGTCAGTTACTGCTCACGCTGCCTTTTCCTCTCCTTCGTCCACAGGTGTCCAAACCTGCTGTCCTCAGAATCCCACCAAAGGCCATCCCCAGCCACCAGGATCCACCCCCCTTTTCTTAATGCTTAAGCACTTGGGACCAACCTTGCTTTGGGGGAATACTTAATCCAATACAACCTTATTATTCCCCAAAGAGGTCAGGGGCTTGGGGAACCATGAAAATGGCCTGGCCTTGATTTCAGAAACTGTGGGATGGAAACCATGGGCTCTGCCACTTACTGTCTGAGCCAAAAACAAGAGTAATAAAATCATACCAGCTTGATGGAGTCAATGGGTGTGTCAAACCAGAAAATGAATATGAAGGGGTGCCTGGCTGGCTCAGTCAGGAGAGTGTATAACTCTTGATCTCAGGGTTGTAAGTTCAAGCCCCACATTGGGTGTATAGATTACTTAAAAATGAAATCTTTTCTTTAAAAAAAGAGAGAAGGGTCTCCTGGGTGGCTCAATGGTTTTGCATCTGCCTTTGATTCAGATCCTGATCCCAGGATCCTGGGATTGAGTCACATAGGGCTCCCCGCAGGGAGCCTGCTTCTCCCTCTGCCTATGTCTCTGCCTCTCTGTGTGTGTCTCTCATGAACAAATAAACAAAAATCTTTTTTTTTTAAAGAAAATGAATATGAAGTGCTTTGTATAAATAATAAACAATACGTTAGATATTACCACAGGCCTGATGCTAAAAGCTTCACAATGTCATATCAATTAAGCCTCAGCAGGCCTATGTGCTATTTTTGCTCCCATTTCACAGACAAAGAAACAGAGGTACAGAGCGGAAGAAGTAAATTTGTCTGAAGTAATACACCTCTATGTTGAGGAGCTGAGATAGAACCAGAGGGTCATAGCTTCACAGCCAACACTCTTGACCACTATTTAAACTGTCAAGTGCTGGCTACATGATGGGCTTTGTATTATTATCTATAACGACCCAATGAACTCATGGAAATGAGTGCCAAAGACATCCACGGCAGTGCCTTACTCTTATGCATTATATAAATAGGAAATGAAATTAAGAAAACACAGTGAAGCAGTGATTGCCCTGGCCTTTTGTTTATTTCTCCATCAGTAATATAATCAACCCTTGAGCCAAACTGAGAAATAAATAGGAGGAAGGTTAAGGAGGGTTTTTGCCAGACAGCTGTCGCAGGGCTTGAGAAGGCTTCTACCCCAGCAATGAGCTTCCTGCCCCAAGCCCCTGAGCACAAGACTATAGATTCACAGTCATAAAATCTTAGGGCAGGAAGGAACTTTGGAGATCATGTGGCCCTTCCCTGATCACAGATAAAAATGCGAAGGCCTCCAAGGGAAGGTATCTTGCCCAAGGTCACAGTGTTTGTTTCCTACTAATTTAGGACTTACCAAATACTGCATGCTCACAAATATAGTCACATTTACAGATGAGACCCCGAGACTCTAAAAGAGGGAGTAATTTGCCCCAGATCACATAGCTACAGGGTGGCAGATCTGAGATGCCGGATGCCCAGGCAAGTGCTCCAGCCACCTTAGCACACTATTTGGGGAGGGGGAGGAGGAGACTCAGAACCCCATGTCCAAGGTGCCATTTCCAGTCTCTTCTTAACACCCAGCTCCAGTGGCCCCAGCGATCCACTAATCCCTATTACTCCCACGTCCCAGAAGCCAGTGCCAGAACACCCAGGCTCCACGATGTGCCTTATGATATGGGAGCACCCCCCCTCATATACCCCAAAGCCCCTGCATTGTGCAATGAACCTACCCATCCAAGTGGTGCTGTAATACCTTTATCTGTCTAGGGCAACCCCCATCTGCCAACTATAATGTCTCTCTGGCGCCTGGTGAACCAACAGAAGGGGCGACATGATCCTGGCCCTTTGCTATCTGGCTTGTTTTTGTAAGAAGGAAAAATAAGAGCCAAAAGCAAATTCCTCACTTCCTAGACCATTCATTCCCTGCCTTTGGTGGCATAAATAGGGCTCTGGCTTGGGCAAAGCAGACCTTAGAATAGAGGTGCTAGAGTCTGATTACTCTGGATTCAAATATTACATCACCTTCTGTTGCTGTGTGACTTGGGCAAGTCACTTACCCTTTCTGGGCCTCAGCATCTTCATCTATAAAACAAAAATCTTAACAGTGCCCACCTCATAGGGTGGTAGGAAGATTAAATGAGATAATGAATATAAAGCACTGTGATGCCTGGCACACAGTGGCTGTTCAATAAAAAGCATAATTACTCTTGAACCTTAGGAAAGACACAGCACCTAGAAGACTGCTCATCTTTGAAAGCCTGGCGTTGTATCAGGTGGTTTCCAATGGTCCCTCCTGCTATAAGGATCTGTGACTTATTGGACTCCATGTAGATTTTAATTCTCTTCTGCTTGCCCCTGGAGGAACTTCAGGATCCCCCTTCTTAAGCCTGGAGCAGAGCTGTGCAGGAGATGTGCTCAGGTGACTTCAGGGCCCAAAAGCTGAGGATTTCAAAACAGGTGCCAGAAATGACACCGCAAACATCATCTGGCCTTTGAAGGATCTTAAAAATGCCCCTCCAGCTAGGGTTAGAGTTAAGGTTGGGATCAGTGTTACTCTTTAATTCAGGGTCAAGTTTGGCCTTGAGAGTCTCAGCAGTGTGGTGAAACACACCTGTATCTGGTTCAGACAGAAAAGTAAGGGGACACACTGCAGCCCAGGAAGGAGCCACGGAAGACAGGTCTCATCTTCACCCTAGCAGCAGTAAGAGCCTACTGAAGCATTTTAAGCAAGAAAGGGTGTTTTAGAGGGAACTTTCTGGAGTTTTGGGAATGCCCTGTATCGTGATGGTGGTAGTCACACAGCTGTGCACATACGTAAATAGTTTTGGAACCGCACTCTCTAGATATATTCATTTTACTGTATGTAAACTATACATCAACTTTTAAAGTATTATTTTATTTAAATTCAGTTAATTAACATATACCATATTATTAGTTTCAAAGGTAGAATCCAGGGATTCACCAGTTGCAGCACCCATGCTCATCATATCACGTGCCCTCCTTAATGCCCATGACTCAGCCACCCCAGCCCCCCCATTCACCTCCCCTCCAGCGACCCTCAGTTTGTTTCCTAGACTTAAGAGTCCTTTATGGTCTGTCATCAACTTTTTGAAGGTGTGCCCAGAAAAGTATGCCCACCTAGTAAGAGGCAGAGCCAAGACTCAATCCACAAAAGGCCAGGATTAGGGGGAGACAAGTGAGGTAGGATCATACAAACACAGGGTTGGATTCTGCTTTATTTAAAATGTCAGTATTTTGTTCATTGGGGATTTACTTGCATTGAATTATATTTTTAAAAATATTACTCAATGTATTTATTTTGATTACTGAGTTTGGGACACCCCCTTCTATTTTGTATCTGTGGCAAGAGCCTCACTCTCCTTACCCTGGTCCAGGCCCTGATGATCCAGCCGTGGCCCACTCCAGGATGCATGCTCTTAACCACCCCACAGGTGGCCTCCTTTGCCCAGCTGGCCTCACCATCATGGTGGTTCAAGGAGCTTTGAAGAATATATTAAGAGGTACTTAGACTGAGGAGCTGGCCAAGAAGGAAGATTGCCACAGAGACTCCCAGGGAGTGGCTCTAGCAAAATTTACAGAAAAGCATTTAGAAAGTGTTTAAATAAATCTGTGGATGACAAAAAGATAGTGAGAGAAGGGGAAGCAATTTGGGACCAGGCTGGTAGCAGGGGCTAGCAGCTCAGGGAACAAGTGAACTCCCACTGGCCAATATCCACCACCCCTGCCCCAGAACACCATGCTGCCTGCTCCAGCAATTCCGAGCTGGCTGTCCCAGGGACCTGGCCCAGGGAGTCTGCCTTTCGGTTCCTTTCTTAGCAATGTTCATAATCATCAACCACTCAACACAAACGTTTGGAGTATAGTTCTTGTGTGTGTTAAACAGGATAGCAAATGCTTCTTTGCATTGGATGGCGCTTTAGAGTTTGTAGATGCTTCTACACATGCTGCCCAGATGTCTGTGGGCCCTTTCTCCTGGCCTGAGATCTAGATCTCATTTTCTTGAACCTTCATCCACACCATCTCCCAGGAGATTGACGCCAATCCTGGAGGACCAAGGGTGCCACTCTGCTGTCCCTGAGCCCAGGCCCTCACTGGAACCCGAAGCAATTCCTGAGGATACTGGATTTCACCAGCAGTTTGGGGGGCACAGTGGAAAGGCACATGCCTGGGAACTTCAGCTTCCATATCCCAGGGTCCAAGTTCCTTTACCTTCCTGGATTTCCTGGCGAGCCCCAGATTCCCTTTGTCACAGGCAGAGCGGTGCCTCAGTCCCCAGGTGTGGGGAGCCCTCTGCATCTAATTCCCTCCAGTGGGCCCCAAAGCTCCCCTGGGCCTCCCCTCAGAGAGAGAGGAGTCTCTGCTCCCCTAGAAAGGCAGAGACATTTCAATTTCCATTTCAATTAGGAAAACTGAACACACACCAAAGCAAACATTCCAGTGACAACACAGGTTGTAGAGGGAGAATCAGGCATCTCCTAGGTGGTAGATAAAGATTCGAGTGATTTTTCATTTTCTTTTCTTGTTTTGTTATCAGAGGAACTATGGAGCCCACCCCTTAGGTCTCCTCTTCAACCTTCTTTTCTCCAGCCCCTTCTGGGCTACAGTTAATGAGCACTGTGAAAAATATATGTAAGTCCTCCAGGGCAGGGTAGATGACTTGCTGCTCCAGTCAGACCCAGATGCCTCCTCCTGAGGCCTCTACCGGCCTATCTCCCCTCACTGCTCCTTAATCATAAAGAGTTTACTTTGTGAAAGAAGGATTCAAACATGTAAATTATATGAGGACACTATGTAGAATATTCTAGGAACACAAACACCACAGGGAAGGGGGAAAGGCAAAAGGACTTGCTGTCTATACCATGGGGCCTTTTAAAACTTTGTCTTGCCTGCCCACTCTCTCCAGAGGGCAGAGGCCCAAGGCCAGCCAAGTGGGCAGCAAGTATGCTGAGCAGAAGCTGTCGGTCTTCTTTAAAGATACTGATTCCTGCGGAATCAGGGGGTCCCTCTGACCCCTTGGAAAAATATTCCTCCGTGTTTGTCCAGGAAGACCCTGGGGGTAAGAAGACATGAGTACATGTGTGTGCTCAGTCTGTGAACCTTTCTGTGAGAATGGCTATCGGAGTTTCCAAGCATGTCTCTGTGTGTCATGTGTCTGGATATCTTGGTGTGATGATGTGTATATGGTGTGTGTCTTGGGGCATAGGGATCTCCACATTTCTAGATAGATGTGTGTATGTTTTCCTTAGCCATATGCATGTGTGGCTGTCCCTCTGTTGTTGAGGTCTCAGCATCTGGGACATGTGTCTCTGTGTGCCTGAGGAAGGTGCAAGTCGAGGGGTGTGTATGTATCTGGATGTGCAGGTATGCACATGTGTACAGGGACTGGGTGCATGAGGACTTACAGAAGCCACAGCAAGTGTACATGCTGTCTTTGCAAAGCAAGCCATCTGTTTTCCTGGTTTTGTTTTTTCTCCTCCCCGTGGGCTCCAGACCCCACTTGAAAACAAAGGGAGCTTAAAAAACGCAGCCCTTCCTGTGTTCCCAAATGTTCAGAATGCTGCGGTGAGCTCACATGGTGCCAGCTCGGATGCCCAGCCCTGCCGCTGCTGCAGGAAGCCACCAGCCTGCTGGGCTACCACCACCCACTTACATAACCCTCCAGGGAAAGGGGTGGGCAGGATGGAGGGGGGCACACCTCACTGTACCCCAATTCTTGAGCCAGCATTGGGCCCCACAGGGGACCTGACAGCTCACATGGGGGCATAAGTATCACTGAGGTCTTCCTCCAAAGAGGAGGGCTCCCTGGGAGTGGTGGGAGGGGAGATGCATGGAAATTATTACTAAGCATGTGTCCAGGGACTTTCCAGTTTACCATGTCCGTTCCAGGCAGAAATCAGCATTTTAATCATGCAACACACATTTCCTGAACACCTACTATGTGTCAGACACTGTGAAAGATAAGAGTACTCAGCTCTGCACCCCCAGGATTTGTGTCCCCTGTTTTCCCCTCCCTGCGGCTTCTCTGTGTCCTCCAATGTAACATGAGGAGGTTGAGCTGGATGTCTCCAAAGCCTTTTCCAGATGGACAACTCCATGATTCTTAGTACAACAACTTGATGACTCTGTGCTCCCACGCTGCTTCTCCCTTCACCATTCCCTTGTTGGAGCAGGTCAGCAGTATCCCCTTCCCTCCCACCTTTGCCCAGATGCTCATCGCCTTTCCTCCCTTCCTTCCTTCCCTCTGCAGAACAAGCTGTCAGTCCCTTCACTTGGAGGTATAAATAACTCCTCTCCCTTGTCTACACTTTCAGGGGTTCCCAGCCTTCATCTTATCCCAGCTCCTGCCAGGCCAGTCAAAGCCTCACAGCCCTCCACCCATCTCTCCAGTCTTAGGTCCCACATCATCTCCCACCTGCCTCTGCACCCAGCCACACTCTGCTACATGCACACCTTTCTCCCCACCCCAGCCTTTCCTCAAGCCATTCCCTCTGACTACCTGGAACACTCTTTCCTCCCCACCCCAACCAATTTCCATCTTTTGAGATCCTAGTCATCCTTTGAGGCCCATCTCAAACACCTTATCTTCCTTCCACCAGGCCTTTTCCTGATTCCTCCTGTCCCTTCCCCAGGAGGTAGAAGCTGTCCTTTTTCAAACCTTCCAAATGATCCAGAAAATTTGGTCTTTACTTCTGGTCATCTGTGTATTTGTCTGTTGCCCACAACATGCCTGAGATCCTTGAAACTATAAGTCAGAAAATGTATCTTTCTCATGCTTGAATCCCCAAGCAGTACCTCTCTCACAGGTGGTCAGCAAACATCTGCACAGTACAGTGGTCTGGATGCAGCACTCAGCCACAGAATGTTAGGAGCTGAGTATTCCAGGTGGAAAGAATGGCATTCCTGGGGAAGGAGGTGGGCAGAGAGGAAAAGAGAAGCCTCAGAAATCACAGCCCAATAGTCAAGCAATTAACTGTCCCCATGATGGGCCTGAGACCTACAATGCTTCCCATACCGAAAAAGGGCCTGCAACTGGGGAGAAAGATTGTGAATGCTGAAGTTTCCTGTGTACCCCATCCAGATCACAACTTTTCCAAGGAACAAAAAAGCTAGGGAGTGTCATGTGACAAGAAGACTCTGGTCCTAGGGTGGTGGGCCAAGGGTGGCAACCGTGAGCCCCTCTAGGCCAGCAAGTGCCTGGAGCCAGCTGGAGATCTCACAGGAGTGAGTGTTGGCAAACAGAATTACCTGCCCCAACCAAAAGGTGCTGGCCCTGCCTCCAGAAACATGGGTGCGTAGGTGGCCAGATCCCTAAGATTATTCAGAAAAAGCCTCATATCCAAGTTTCTATATAAAATCTCCCACTTTATGAGTGTTGGCAACTTATATAATTTTAAAAAATCAACAACACAGGTTAGGCCAATGAAATAGATCTACAGGACGCATTCAGCCCATGCACTGACAAATCCAGACCACTGCTAAGGTCCATGCCAAGTGTACTGAGTAACACTGATTGTGAATGACTCCCTGCCGAGGCAAAATCTGATACCCACTCAAACTAGAGAAAATGCCTCCTGTTCTACTAAACCAACCATGGGTGCCCAATGGGAGCCACCGAGGGGTAGAAGAATGTCTGGAATGTCTTCATGCTCCTTGAAGCCAAATCCTTGCTCACCCTGAGCATCATGATGATGCTACCACCTCCTTCACACTGGCCTCAGTCACTGACCTGCCCCTGTGAACATTCAGGATTCCTGTCCCCTGGCCCAGAATTTTCTCACTACCTGGTGTCACCTTTCTTTTTGTTTAAGGGTAAGTTGTGGAGTACAGGAGATGTTACTCTGGGTATCATAACCCAAAGGATGGAAGGAAGGTTTGGATCAGCCCCCAACCTGCTGTGACTTGAACAAATAATTTCCTCTTTCTGAGCTTCAGGTTTTCCTCAGCAGATTGAGTGGACTGGACTAGAGCACCTCTGAGCTGCCTTCCAGCCCCTGGCAAAGGAAGCATTAACCCTTGATTACATGAGGACTGGGCCCCACATGGTGGCAAAAGGGAATTCCTGTTAGCAGTGCCCAGGCCTTGCCCCAAACTCACACAGCCATGTCTTCCTGCAGGTGTCTGGCCACCGACGGGCCAGCCACAGTCCCTGCTTCCCTTTGCAAGAAGTAGTCACACTTAATATGCAGTATGGCACAGGCATCACCATTGGAGGGCTGCTGGACAGGGCCTAGAGGTGTTTACTGGTAGGAATTATGAGGAGTTGGCCCAGGGAAGAACCCAAGGCAGCTGGAATGGCAGAAAGGCACCCCAGCAAATGATTACCAATGGAAATGAGTCTTCCAACATTTTAACAATGGGTATAGCCAGGCAGGTGCATGTCCACTGACCCATACTCAGCACTTGTCAGAATGCTGCCCTTCCTGTGTATAGCAAGGCAGACCCAGATGCTGGCAACATTTTGGAAAGTGAACCCTCCTCTCAGCCTCTGGGGACCTCACGGACCCCACTCCTCCCTCACAAGCTTGCTTCACTCCAGGGCCCCCACCCCAGGCCTCCCTGGGCATTGGCAAAGAGCAGGCACCACTCCAAATCCTGACTTCATGCTGACCATCAAATCCCGAAGCCAGGGAGGGAGCAATGATGTCATTGTCCCTGTGTTTCAGAAAAGCAATAATCAGACTCGGAAGAGGATCAACTTTCAAGGCAGAAGGCCAAACAGTTTATCTTGGCAAAGGCCTCCAAGGATTGCCTCATAGAAAGAAAGGGCTGGCATGCTCATGAGCATCATTTATTATGGGAATCTGCAGTGTCCTTGGAGTCAGGAAAACCTCCGGGGCCCTTTTGAGTTGGAGGATGTCGAATCTTAAACAAATGACCATTAGTGTCATTTCTTCCCATCAGAACCCTCTCTTGGGGAGGGAGGGGAGCACCTCAAAGCTCAAGGTGGAGTCTCTTTCCGACAGAGTTGTGCCACCCAACCCTGGGCTGGAGTCCCCTCTCGTTATTATAAAGATGTCACCAGTTTTCTCAATTTGAACAAGTTCCATGAAGGCAGAGACCTTGCTCACTACTGTATCCTGGCATCTGGTACGGAGTTGAGAAATCTATCGGTATTGGCTGAATGAATGGCAAGGAGGAAAGAGCAATGAATTGGGAAGTAGTGTTCCTGGATCCCAGGCATCAGGGGTGTATCCAAGTTCACCAGCGAGGCTTGGACAGGCAGGTGGGGGGAGAAGGGGTGTTGCCATTGATTGGCGCAGGTGTGTGTTAGGTATTTTCAAGGATCTATCCTTTGATAACCTTTGACTCCCTTCTTCCCCTGGATCATAAATCTTGTCTTTGCACTTCTGCTAAAGTCATTACGCTTACTCTTAGAGCCATCTGGTCAAGCCTTTTAGGTGAAACACTGTGGATAAGGCCCCACTTTGGGCAAATATGTTCAGAAAGAACAAGTCTCTCCACCACCCATCCTAAATTATACTTCTGCTGCACTGTAATCTGAGCTCAATCACTGCAATGACCTTGAACATGACACTTCACCTTTCTGGGCCTCAGTTTCCCCTTCTACAAACAATACATATTAAGTAGAAGTGTCCTATGTTCTTAACTTTTAGAGGGCAGTGTCTCAGACCCCTTTTAGAAACAGAAGAAGCCCATGGAGCCTCTCCCTGAAAAATACAGTTTCTCACACGTAGAGAGGAACATTTTTGCACCTAGTTTCTGGAGGTCCACAGCCCCCTCGCAGCTGGTGACAGAGCCCAGGGTCAGAGCCTTTTGGACATGCTGAGCTACGAGTCCCTCCTGGCTCTGAGTTTCTGGAATGTTAACCCAAATGTGGCTGTAAGAAAACACATTCCAGCTGCCCTTTCCCCAGGTCACCTCAAGCCCCCTCTGAGCTGCCCCTCAGAGAAGAACTTGGGCTTCACTGATGGCCCCAAACACAGCTGGCAGCTTCCTCAAGACCCAGGCCTCAAAGCCATAAAGGTAGGCCTCACGGAAATGAGGCAGGAAGCAAAAGGAACTGCAGGCAGCTCAGCCTAAAAGGAATTTCCTCCTCTGCTTCTCCTTAATTTGGTCTTTCAAGAGCTTGACAAAGGTGGGGATGGAGGAGGGCAAAAAATGTTGAGAGTTTTTTTTTTTTTTCTTATTGAGGCCCAGAGAAAGAGGTGGAGATGGGCCACAAAACAGAGAGGTCAGGCATGGGGACACAGGGCAGGGGACACTGACGAGCATGGGTGGGGCCTCAGTGCATTCTCCAGGACAAATTGGACTTTTCCAGCCCGCTGGTTTTTGAAAGCTATTTCCGAAGCTGGACTAATCCAGCCCAGCTGTGAGATGATAAGTAAACAGGACCTTTTGTAGAGGTTCAGAAAACCCCTTCTTAGCTTGTACTCACAGAGCTCACTCTGTCCTTTCAGCAGGGAAGGCAATGAGGTGTCAAGGGCAGGTAAAGTTGAATCTGAGTCCAGGACTCATGCCTACCTGTCACCACTCTCAAACTTGGCAAGTGTCACCTGGACATCAGGATAGTCACACAGATCTGAGTCCAGATGCCTGTTCCTCTTCCTGTTAGCTGGGTAAACTTAGGTGTGCTTCTTAATCTGTCTGAGCCTCAGTGTTCCCATCTGCAAAACAGCCATAGTAATACCTACCTGGTAGAGTTACAGGGCAGAATCAGTAAGAAATAAAAGTGAAAGTCCTGCAGGCAGTGCTCAATCCAGAGTTGGTCCTCAGAAGATGCTACAGGTCTCTCTTGGCCACCCCCATAGCTCCTTTATCCTTCTCTCTGGAGTAGAGATTAAGATATATGGAAACCTTGAGTGAATTAGAAAAAGAGGCACCCCCTTTAAGGGGGAGTGACTTGGAAAAGGCTGCATTCCTTCAAGCTGAAAAGCAGTCTTCACCCCCCAGATGCATGCATGGCTCAACAACCGGGTTCCTATTCTCACTCCCCTCAGCCAGGCAACCTGGTGCCAACCACCACCCACACGGCTGTGTGCAAACAGCAACCACAAAATCCAGGTGTCCTGCCTGCCCTTGGGCTGAGATTTTTTTCTATTAGAGCTCCAGTCTTTTAGCAAAGTCATTGATCCCCTTTTGAAATGCCTGGCAAGGGTTAAAATTGAAGCAAGACATTTTCACCTGGGTGTAATGAGTTCTTTGTTCATTCCTGCCCTAGAGGCAGAAAAAGACAAAGGTAGCTAGGACCCAGCCTTACCTGGCACCCAAGACCGTGCTGTCCTGCCTCACTATCCTAAATGGGCTGCCTCTGTCCTTCAACACAGGTGCCTTAGCAAAGGAAACTCTCCTGCTGCTCTCATGCTACGCCCCAGCACACAAGGCTCAGAACCTAGCATCACTTTTTGCTGCACTCACAAGGCCATCCTGGATTCAAGGGGTTGGAGAGATAGACTCCATCTCTTATTGGTGGGACCTGTCAAGTCACACTATAAAGGGCATGGGCGCAGGAAAGCCAGTAATTGAGAACATCTAGATCATACCATGAGTTGGGACCGTGTCTCATGCTGCTGGAGCCTGTTTTCTAAGCCAATATTTGAGATTTAAGAGTTGATAATGTGACACAATATTTTCAAATGGGGCTGTCTAGGAGGCATGGTCATACTTCCATCTCTACACCACGCTAACAGCCTGGCCCAGTAACCTCCCCTAAACACATGTTTACTGGTTATCTGGCCACTTCAAAACCTGACATTTTAAACAGGAACAGAATGCCTATGTACATTTTGGAATCAAAGGCTGGTATTTATTAGCAGGTCTTGAACTTTATAGGATTTCAGATCTAGAAGCTGTTTAAAACAATACCTTTTATTCTTTTATACAAGAATAAAGTTAAGAGGTAAAGTGACTTAGCCAAGATCACATGGTCAGAGAAACCAGTGTTTCTCAAACCTTAATGTGTACACAAATCACCTGAGCATCTCATTAAAATGCAGAATCTGAGTAGTAGGTCTGGGGTGTGGCTGGGGTTTAGCATTTTTTTAAATATTTTATTTATTTATTCGTGAGAGACACAGAGAGAGGGGCAGTGACACAGGCAGAGGGAGAAGCAGGCTCCCCATGGGGAGCCTGATGTGGAACTCTATCCCAGGACTCTGGGATCAGGACCTGAGCCAAAGGCAGATGCTCAACCACTGAGGCACCCAAGCATCCCTGGGTTTAGCATTTCTAACAGGAGCCCAGGTGATAGCAATGCCACTGGTCCCAGACCCACACTTTGGGTGCAAAACTCAACACATAACAGATTCCAGAGAGAAGGTGGTAGGTAAACACCTGCATTTAGAGCCTTTTTATTCTTTTTCATTCCTTCAGTTACACCCATTTTACCAATGAGTAAACTGAAGTTCAGAAAGGAGGTATTGGTATTGGACCAACTCCCTGAAATTTTTCAGAAGAGGACCCACTTTCCTCCATTCAGTAAGCAGTTGTCAGAGAGGTGAGCCCAAGGAGCTATGGACCTCTTTGAGTTTCCAGTTCCTCAACATAAGGGTGTTCTTCCTGGCTGAGGCCTTGGGCTGTGGGCCATATTTTCACTTGTTGGGGACTAGGTGCTGGCCCAGGGGTCTCTAAGTCCCAAGAGTTGGGATTGTCCTGTCTGGTTAGTGATTTAGGAGCTTGGCAGCCTCTGTTGTTCTATTATGTGGCCTCTGAACATTCCGTCCAACGAGCTTTTGGCATGCCATACATTTTCAAAATGAAAGGAGGAAAAAATGAACATTCTCCTTGCTCATTTGCCTAATTTAAAAGCATCAAGAAGCCTTTTTTAGAGGGGGGAGAAACATCATCCATCTGAAATGGAGGAAGTATCTCATCAAGGAGCCAAGAGAGAGATGGAGACATAAGTTTCAAGGGCTGACATATTAATGGACAAACCCTGTGCCTGATTTGTTTTTTCCCATCCCCTTTAAGCTCAGAAATCATTGCCTTTTTGGAAGCTCTTGAACTGAAAGGAGATTTCTTTTTTCCTAAGAGGAGATCTGAGCTCTCCTCACCTACCTCTGGCCCCACTGTCCTGCAGTTTCACATCAGTTCAGACCAACCCACAGACGTTTACTGAGGGGCCACCACGTGTCAGGTGCTGTGCTGAATTTATTCTTTCATTTCTCAAAGATTTAGTGATCAGAGACTACCCCGTGCTGTACATTCACCCATTCATTCAACAGTTGGCCACTGCCAGGCATCGTGCCAGCTCTGAGGATAAAGAGCAGCACAGACTGGCCACACCTAGTTTAGCCAGAGAGACAGTAAGAATTCTTACTGACATATCATAATAAGGAATTACCTGTGAAAAGGAGCCATAATAGAGCCTGATGCTGGGAAAGTGAAGATAAAGGAGATCTTGCTCACGTCCATCCCTCCTTTCTGTCCCATGGCTACTGACTTTGCTTGGGTCCTCCCTGGTGGCATGGCCTAGGGACAGTGTGGATGAGAAGCTAACCTGCTGTCTCTAGGCCTGGGACTTCTCTGTGTCCCTGGAACTGATGTGAGAGACAGAGTGGTCCTCTGCCAACCTGGGCAAGATGTTTAATTCGGTCTTGGATTTTCCTTTGCAAATTAGGGATAACAGTAGCACTAGGACAGGGCTCTCATGAGGATTAAATGAGATGTGTCCATTCAGCTGCTGTGCAGCCTGCCTTGTGTAGACATTGAGTAATTGTCAGCCTCTATCATTAGTGGCCAGCATGGCTCCTTCCTTAAAGGGGGCCCCACATCCAGAGACACGTCCTACTCTTTGGTACAAGGTCCCAGTGTCTGCTCAGATCCTAAGAGTTTTACCTTTTGGGAGAGGTGGTGGAACTTTCCCTGCTCATCCTGAGCCACAGGCTTTGAAGGGCTTCATAATGGCTCTCGGCAGTGCTGCCCTGGACTCCCGCTCGCCCCACATTCTGACTCTCCATCCAAGAAAGCAAGACCAGGGAACCCTGCCCCCTTCCTTCAGGGTCCCCTCCATAGACTGGGTAGTGTTGCTCCCCTTCACTTCCCAGCTGGTTGCAAAGAGTGCTCCCGTCTTCTCCTGCTCGCACAGAACCCTCGTCAGCCAGCACTCCCTGGAAACATCTTGCAGGCCAGTTGAGACCCTGGGTGGGACTCACAGCTTTTCCTTCAGCTGAATCCACCTGCATACCTTCAACAGAGGGCCTTTTGGAGACGTTAGGCCCCACTGCATGCCCCTGACTATTGTTAGATGCCATCCCAGTGCTGCCCGGGCACCCGCCCCTTCTCCCAGGGGTGTCAGGGGGCCTCCTCTGTACCACCCGAGAGGCATGGAAGGGACGGTAAGAACAAGTCCCAGACTGGCCCTCCTCAGCCCACATCTCCGCGTCTGCAGGCAAGTCAAGGTGGAGAGTCTGCCTAATATCTTCTCTGATTATCTGGGCTTCAAATTGCCTAATGGCCAGTGTTTGAGACCAAGATCCCTCCTTTATCCGAGTGAGCATTCCCCCACAGCACAACTTCCCAAATCGAGTGCAGTGTTTCCACCTGGTGGCTGTTCTTACTTTCAAACAGGCAGAGCTGGCATGGAACCACGGCCAGATCCAGATGGCTGTGGCTGTGCCTGTTGTCCGCCCTCTCCTCCCTCACACTCTTCCCTGTCCGTCTTCACATTTCAAAGGTTGTTGTTTGGTTCCAGTGGAAAATGCACATCAGCACTGAACACAATGTCTGTCTCAGGCAACCCTCCCCCTCCCCCGCCCCCAGTAAAACGCAGGCACAGTTTTAAAGCTTCCCACCGTTCTTCTTTATGGAACAGTATTTTTTTTTTTTTTCAACATTTGTCTGACACTTGCAGGATAAAAGCCTCTTTGGAGGCAAGGGGCTGCCTCCATGTGGCAGGCACAGCGTGTGTTCCATTGAAGACGTATTTTAAAAAGTGGAGAAGACAGAGGCTGGGGCAGAAAAAGTTCTGAATTGGCAAGGGGGCCTCACCCCAGAGTTTAAGGGTTGGTTGGTTGGTTTCACAGATTCATTTTGTAGCCTCAAGCAAGTTACTTCTCTCTGCATCTCTGCTTCCTTATTGATAAAGCAAGGCAATGCCCTCCCTCTTTTACATCTCATTAATAACCACTGAGGCCCAACAATGCAGAGACTGAAGGGTGTTAGTTGGTGACGTGACCCAGCACAGGATCTCTGCCTCTCTGGCCTGTTTCCTCATACAGTGAAGGAGCTCTGTTGTGCTGACTGATCCCTTCCCACGCCTGAACCCCTTTGGTGGGACAAAGTTTATCTCACTGTCAGATCAGACAAGAGACACTGGTATAAGGTGATAAAGTGGAGTGGTCTCTTGGTGGCTGGGGTGACCCTCAAGGGCTATCAGATCCCTCCACTGTGTCCAAACAGAGCTCCCGACTCTAGGTCAGGAAAGAGATAGAATGACTGTCGTCCATCACTCTCTTTGGGCTCAGATTCGTCACCTCAGGGCCTTCCCTATTGCCAGCAGACATCCATTGGCTGCAGATTTTTGACCACGTGGGTAACCCTAAATAAACCTTTGCCATCCTTTAGCATGGAAGCCTAGATTCCTCTTGGCAGGTGTCACCTTGGAAAGCCTGGAGCAGGGAAAGAGGGAGACGCAGCAGCAGTTGGACAACAGCAGGGGGTTAACAATAATACCGACAGTCAGCATGGTTCTAGCCAGCCCCACATGCACAGCTAAGTGCTTTACGTATATTAACTCACTTTAAACCCCAAGGCAACCTATGCGGTACATAATATTTTTAGCCCTATACATCAATGCAGAAATTGGGGCACAGAAAAGTGAAGTAACTTGCCCAAGGACTCACAGCTTAGCCATAGTAGAGCCCAGTCAGTGCTCAGCACAGGCAGCTGTACTTAAGTGCTCACTATGCGTTGCAGCCTCCTCCATACATGGAAGGAAGCAGGACGGAAGGGCTAAAGAAAGAGTGGGTGCCCTGCTGGGGCCTGAATAAGGATAGAGATATACTGGGCACTGGAATGACAGGAGGTTCAATGCAGTGGAGAGGGCATCTCTAAAAGTAGCGCAGTCAGTACATACTGATAATGATGATGGTGGTGATAATGACAGCGCCTAATATTTTTACAGCTCTCAGCTCTGTTTCTACATTCATTCGGTGAATTCTATCAACAAATACTGGACACCTGCTGCGTGTTGGGCAAACAATGAACAAAATGAACATTGGCCTTGCCCTCATGGAGCTCAACAAATAAACATGAAAATAAACACTTAAGGGCAATCATGATTTTAGCTTTGTTGGCAGGATTATAAATTTTATACCTCAAAGCTTCCTCTCTGGATGGCTTCAAAGTTAACCATGAGCATTTGGGAAATTAAGCTCATTTTTAGAAGGGAAAAGGTAATGGTCTTATAAGGGGAAGGGAGAACCAGAGATTATTTTCTATTATTCTGCTCATGGATACCCAAGACTAACATTTCTTGAAACTTTCTTCTTTGGCTTCTAAACATTCTTCTTTCTTGGCCTTCTCTTTATCAACTTGTTTATGGGGTGACAAAGTCAGTAAGAATGTGCTAGAAGCTGAAGTCTTGGTCGCCCCAATAACTGGACTAGTGATCTGGCTCAGGCCTTCTGCTTGCAAGGGCTGAAGAAACAGTGGGGAGTAGAGCAGACAAGGTTTCATACAGGATGTAGATACCTGCAAGCCAGTGTTGGTTTACCAGTAAAAAATCATTTTCCCTCCCAAATATTATATGTTTGTGAGATGCCCAGCTGGATATTATCATTCTCTCTGATCCAAAGTATTATTGTTGTTCATTGAAACATGCTAAGACATTCATTTGCCTTCATGGTTTGCAGTCACTGGAAACACATCCAGGCCATTCTAAGATATGTTTAAAAATCAGACACCATCCAGACAATGAAATATTATTTGGCAGTAGAAAGGAATGAAGCCCTGACACATGCTACAGTATGGATAAACCTGGAAAACAGGGTACTCAGTGAAAGAAACCAGTCACAAAAGGTCGCATGTTGAATGATTCCATTTATATGACATTTCCAGGATATACAAATCTATAGAGACAGAAAGGAGAGCATTGGGGGCCAGGGGCTGGAGGGAAGAGCACTGAGGAGTGACTGCTGATGGGCATGGGGTTTCTTTTTGAGTGAGGAGAATGTTCTGGAACTAGATAATAGTGATAAAATATGCACAGCTCTGTGCCTATCCTACATTGAATTGTATACTATAAAAGGGTGAATTTTATGTTCTAGAAATTCTAACTCAATAAAGTTGTTATTAAAAAAAAAAGTCATGGGCAGCCCGGGTGGCTCAGCGGTTTAGCGCCACCTTTGGCCCAGGGCCTGATCCTGGAGACCCGGGATTGAGTCCTGCGTCGGGCTCCCTGCGTGGAGCCTGCTTCTCTCTCTGCCTGTGTCTCTGCCTCTCTCTCTCTCTCTCTCATGAATAAATAAATAAAATCTTTTAAAAAAGAAAAAAAGCACAGCTGGGTGGCTCAGTCGGTTAAGCAGCTGCCTTTGGTTCAGGACATGATCTCAGGATCCTGAAATTGAGCCCCGAGTCAAGGCTCCCTGTCCAGCCAGGAGTCTGCTTCTCCCTCTCCCTCTGTCCCCCCACTGCTCGCTTGTGTGCTCATGCTCTCTCAAGTAAAAAGTAAAATCTAAAAAAAAAAAAAAAAGTCAGGCAGCATTACTGTACCTGTGATGGGTCAGATCTCACTGTATTAAGTGAAAGATTATACAAGATTTACAAGACAAAAACCAAGTGATATGCAATCATCAGAGGTTGAGTATATTTCTGTACAAGAAAATAAGTACAGAGACACCCAGGTGGCTCAGCGGTTGAGCATCTGCCTTTGGCTCAGGTCGTGATCCAGGGGTCCTGGGATCAAGTACCACATTGGGCTCCCTGGGGGGAGCCTGCTTCTCCCTCTGCCTGTGTTTCTGTCTCTCTTTGTCTCTCATGAATAAATAAATAAAATGTGTTTTTTTTTTAAAAAAAAAAAAAAGAAAAGAAGTACATAGAGTCATTCTATGTAAGGAATATCAGATCAATCCATTAATCAACTTAATGATAATTTTTACTTAATTTCAAAGCAAATTTTTGCATTAAATAGTACAGAAATGAAAACTTTAAAAGAAATGTTCATAACTGCATCAGGTGGTAATTAGGGGGTTTTTTAGTAAGTGACTGTGCCAGTTCAAATTATCCCTGGAGAATCTCTGGCTGGGATTCAGCTACAGATAGCATGTTTTTAACATACAAACTCAAATCTTCACAATAACTGTAGTTGCTGATGTGCCTCTTCCCATTTATAAGAAAGGCAACAAAGACCTGAGAGGCTAAGAGACTTGCCCCAGGGTGTGCCCATAGGAAGTGACACCAACAGTATTTAAACGCTAGTCTGTCTGGCTTCAAAGCTTGCATTTGTTCTTCTTCCTCATGCTGTGGCATTCCACGAACACAGCTTCCCCAAACCAGAGAAAGTGGTATTATCCCTTTGCTCACCGTCCCAAGTAAGCAGTGCTCATTCTGTACAACACCAAGTATACCTTTAACCAAAACTTTAGATTTATCTTTAATCTTAAGACATTACATTGTGAACATAAACTGAGACACAGAAATGCAGACACCGAAATAGTGCAATTATTATTTAACTATCTTCTGAAGTCACTGAGAAGAGGAGCCATATTAGGCTCATCAGACTTGTAAGGAGGGGCTTTCCCCACCTGGAAATGAAACTGAACAGCCTGTAAATAGAAGAAAGCTACATGGAAAAGCCAAGGGCTTGGAAATGCCATGGCAGCATGTCCCCACAGGATTCAGAGTGGTCGTAGACACTTTGAGTCGTTCAGATGATCCCAGAGCCACAGTTTCACTGGGGATGTTGTCTGAACTGTGAACAGCACCCAGGAGAATCCTCATGGGAGACAGGCTGACGGCCTGAGCCTGTTTGGTGCCATAAACATCATAGTAAGAACAAGAAAAGCATATCTGCAGACAAATATTGCCATCCTATCGCTTTGTTTATTTTTGACAATTCCGTTTCTCAGGGAAACAGGAAATGTAAGAGAAAGGAATGTTTGTATTTTGGTAGGGTAGGTTTAGTTTAATTTTTCTAAATATGCCACCAGTATTTTTCCAAGACACACTAACTGTAGGAGGAGGTGAGGCAGAGGGTTCAGAGGTGGGGATTCCAAGGGCAGAGAGTGTTAAGCTGGCCAGTGAAACCACGGACCTCACTCAGCAAACATTTCCTGGGGCCCCTCCCGCATGCCAGACCTGGTCTAGGGCAGTTTTGAGAATGAAGAAGGCAGGCTGGGTCTCTATCTTGGGTACCTAGGTGGGTGGAGGGACGGATGACTGAGGTTAGGATACTGGAGGAGGAGAGAGCATTTTGGAGGGGAAGTTCACGAGGTTGCTCGGAAATGTTGAGTTGGAGGTGCCTGTGAGACTACCTGGGGGCTGGTTCAGGAGGCAGGTTTGTGAGGAGAGGCCCCAAGCAACAACAGACACAGATCCACAGCTCCTTATGGAGCCTACAGTCCAGTGAGGGAGTTATACATTTGTCCAGCCATCACACAGATGAATTAAGAATAGCAGAAGTGCTAGGAAGGAGAAAGTGGTGAGCAGGCTGTGACCTCAGCAGGGAGGTGAGAGCCAGCTTTTTGAGGAAGCAACATCAGAGCTGAGATCTGAAGAATGGCTAGGAGGAGCAGGGACAGTGTTCCAGTCAATGATAACAGCATATGCAAAGGCCCTGTGGCTGAAGAGAATAAAGCTAGTATCAGGGCCAGAAAGAAATCCAGTAAGGCTGGGACAGAGAGGCTGAGGGGGGAATGTGGGTGAGATGGGGGTGGGGAAGAAGGCAAGGACCAGTTCACACAGCCCTGTAAGCTGTAGTCTCAACTTGTCTCATTCATCTAGGTGGTAATTTATGAGTTTGTCAGAACAGGATAGAATTGGAAAGGACTATCAAAGGTCATCTTATCCATTCTTCCCCCTCCAGACAGGAGTGTCTTTGTGTGCAGTGCTTACATTCCAAGGAGATTCTGTCAGATACTACATACAGAGGTTAAGGTTTATCAGGCAGCTGTTGGGATATTTCTGTTCTCTCTTCTGAATGAATCTTTTTTGAATGCCCCAAACAAGCCCTGTTTCTGGGCTGCCCCATTTCTGTCAAAGGCTTCATCATGTTCCCTGCTCACAACCTGGGCATTAGGCTTCCTTCCCCTCTTTTCTTCCCTTCCTGTATCTGAGGACTGAATGAGTCCTATCTATCAGCCTTTAACATCCTCCCAACCCAAGTCCCCAGGATCCCAGATGTGAAGGGAATAGGAACCAGTGTGGACCACCACCCTACTCCATGCCAGCTCAGACATTTCCTAATTTAGTGTAAGCCTCTTCACTGGCCGTGAGCATTTAATGACTGACATCTGTTATTATGTTAATTCTTCAATGATCTTCCTGTTTGGCAATTGAGGAAATTGAGTCACAGAGTGGGCAGTGGCTAGCCCAAGGGCTCATCTCGTAACCAGAGGTGTTGGAGCTAGATGTGAACTCTGGGGGTCCTTCTGGCTCCAAAGCTCATGCTATTCCTGCCACACCCTGACCTGCTTGGTTATTATGATAACCAGCCTTGTCTTAATGAGTCTGCTGGCCTCCACCCACCTATCCAGTCAAATCAAATGAGTGGACACCATTTCTGGGCACATGGGAAGCATTTGATGGTGCATAGAATGACTATCCAAAAGTAGCACCATGTGGAAGCAGGGCAGTGGGCTCTGGCCAAATCCTAGCTCCCCCACTTTCTTACTGAATGATCCTAGGCAAGAAATTTCACTTCTATTGGCCTTCATTCCCTTGTTTGTAAAATGGGGGTAAAAATAGAGTTATCTCATAGAAGTGTCAAGAGATTTAAATGAGGTGATATACATAAAGTGCTTAGCACCATGCCAGCTACATTGTAAGTGCTCCAAAAATGGAGCTGTTTTTACTATGACCTCCATAAGAGTCTTCCTGAACCTAATTTGTATATGTCTACCTTCTGCACACAAACCCTCAATAGCTGCCTAGTACCCACAAAATGCACCCCCTAAGCTTTCTGCTCCCCAGATTTCCATCCTAATTCACTCCGCTTCCCCAACAAGTGCCTGCTGAAACTAACTTTATCAACAGTTTCTCCCCAAATTCTTTCTGACTCTGCCTCTTTGTACATGCCATGTCTCCCCACATGGGAGGCTTTGTCTAATACCCATCCAACAATATACTACATACACAGCATCTACTAGATCCAGTCCTTGTGTGGACCCTGGAGATACAGTGGTAAACAAACCGTAAGAGATGCTGACCTCTAGGGAACAAACTGAGGCTGCTGGAGGGGAAGGGGGTGGGGGAAGGGGGAGGGGTCACGGGGTCACGGGCATGAAGGAGGGCACGTGATGGGATGAGCACTGGGTGTTCTATGCAACTGATGAATCACAAAATTCTACCTCTGAAACTAATAATGAGTAAATAAACAAACAAGCTAATCACGGTGTTTTATCAGAGCACCTATAGGGGAGTGGAGAGCTGGACACAAAGGAAATGGACATATAATTACAGTTGGTGCCTCCCAGTATGAAGGGAAAGTTCAGAGTGCCATAGAGAAGACAACAGGAAGCACCTACTTTATTATTTTCACATCTTTTTTTTTTTTATTTAAATTCAGTTAGCCAGCATATAGTATTACATCATTAGTTTTAGATGTAGTGTTCAATAATATAAGCACCTGCTTTAGACCAGTGACCAGGGGAACACTCTCTGGAGACAGAGCATCTCAATTGCTACCCCAAGTGTGGGAAGGGATTGGCCTTTCTCAGTCTTATGTGTGTCCTGCACAACACAAAACACAGTGCCAGCCGCATGGTTCTAACTCATCTAGTGGCCACTGAATTGGTTTGAATTAATATTATTTTATTGAACATTAGGCAGAGTCTTTCAGAGAAAGAGATCAGCATATACAAGGCCCTGTGGCTGGAAATAATGTGGCCCATTTAGTAAAGAGCTGAAAGTCCTGTGGGTTGGTGCATAACTGGGAGGCAGAGGTTGGAGTGTAGGAGGGAGACACACAAGACAAAACTGAAGAAGTAAGCAAGAGCTACATCAGGCGGAGGCTCACAGGCTTGGAATGAAGGCCCAGCTCCTCATTGGAATCTTTCCAGACTTCTTTAGTCCTTGCTTTCCTCCTCCAGACTCTTCCTGGCCTTGTTTTCTCCATACTTAGCCAGGACCAGACACTGAAGGCGTTTAAATCTCTAGAGACTCATGAATGCAGAGGGAATTGCCTCCTTCTGGGGAAAGTTGCACCAGACCACTCAGACCCCAGCCTTCCGACTCCATGGCTTGAAGAGGAGGTCGCTACAGTGCTGATCTGGGCTCCTACTGTTCTGACTCCAACCCCTCCAGAGAACAGCCAGTATGAGCACTGGGCCACCCCCACTTATTTTGGCTTCTTGGGAGACTCTTTTGAATAGGGCTCTTATCAGGGTGGGGATCTCTGGTTTCAAAAATTGATCTGCCCCTTCTAACAGGATGTCAGGCCTCTCACGCCATTGGGCAGTGCTGAACTCTGGAGCAGCCAGGGCATGTGAGCAGGGACAAGGAGCCTGCCAGAGGCTGGTGGGGCCTCCCATCCCCAAGGGGACTAAATAAAGCTATTGTTGGGAAGAGAAGAGAGAAAATAGCCGACAAGATGTTTTTTGTCCTCTGTGACCTGTGTTAGAGGAGGGGCTGGCATGTTGCAAATGATTGGAAAGGGAATGGCCTCTGGAACCTATTTGAACAGCTCAGGAAGAGAAGGAGCTGGAAAGGGGAGAAAAACTCCACCATTCCTCACCTGTCTGACCTTGGACAAATGGCTTGCCTCTGATCTCCTATCTGTCTCATGGGGCAGGGAAGATGCTACCCTATGTGAAATACCTAGTAGCATTCCTGGCTGTGACAAAACACTCCATAAGTGCAGTTGTCATTAGCCTGGAAGATCACATGGTGGGAGGTCTCATCCACAGTTACAATACCATGGCACCCACTCTCATTCCCTGAGCTCTTAGAAACCACTTAAAAAACCTGCCAGAATGTCTCCCAATTCTACCATTTCTCCCCTTAAAAAGTTCTTGGCCTGGTCTCTAGGAATTAAGACACTTGTTTGTAAGGACATCTGTACAAAGATATTTTGTGGTCTTGCTTAGTAGTAAGTAGTAAGTAGGTCTCAGTAGTAGACGAGAGAGAGGGAGAATGTTACACAAATGTCAGTTAATAGGGAAACATATGAAGAATTGTGGCACCTGTGTCCTGTGGAACACTGTGAAGCTTTAAAACCATTGGGTTAGAGATGTACCTTCTGACGTGGGAGAGGAAGTGTGCATGGCATGATATTCAGTGAGAGGAGCCATTTTAGAAAAAAACAAATGTCAACCTTGACCATATATGTGTATATGTGTTTGCAAAGATAGAGCATGAAAAGCAATAGGCAGGAGTACCCATTAGACATACCAGGCAGGTGAGATCAGTTACCTCGGCTGGGAAATGGGGGTGGGATATAAGAAAAATAAAAAAGATTGTGGCAAGATAAAAGGAAAAAGCTTAGGGTATAATATTAAATTGAAGACAGGTGTAAAATTCTATCTCTAAGATGATTGCAAAATGTCCCATTTTTAAATTGGATATATAAATGAAGATTATAAAATAATACAGACCAATACAAACACTGACTTGACTAGATGAGGTTGGGGACAATCCTTATCTTGAATTTCTATGGTCATTTGAAGATTATTATTTCAATTTTTTAAAGCATCACTTTAAAAATAGAAAAGAAAAAAAAATAATAAAAATAGAAAAGAAAAACTCTTGGGAGTGCCCCACTTTCTCCACCATCCCCAGCCCAGCCCAGCCTCAACCCGGGGCACTTGGTGTTGGATGTAATCAATTCCAAGATGGTCTGTGACCTGTTGGTAACTACAGATACAATTCATCCTGTGCACAGTGAGCAGGTCACTCTCCTGTTCTAGAACTGAATTATTTTCCCCCACCCCCCGCCAGTCCAAGTGACCTAGACTCTTGTCTTCAGCCTTGAAAGCCCCCCAACAACCTGGCCCCACATTGCCTCTTTCTTCTCTGCAAAGCCTAGAGCTTTACCAACCAGTTCTAAGAAGAATGCTGTTCTCGAGATGCCTGGGTAACTCAGTTGCTTAGGCATCCAACTTTTGGTGTTGGCTCAGGTCTTGATCTCAGGATTGTGAGTTCAGGTCCAATGTTGGGCTCCACGCTGGGTGTGAAGTCTACTTCAGAAGAAAAAAAAAAGAATGCTGTTCCCAACTAAAGTAAAAAATGGCAATGAAAATTTTCCCCTACCAAGAAAATGCATTTGCTTTTAAATAATGTTTCAAAATACTTTCTTTGAAATTATCTTCCTACAAATTTTCAAATTTTTCTACATTGACTTTCTGTGTCTTGTAAATCTAGACATAATTTCTCATCCCATTATTTCTGACAATGAGTATATTCCTTCAAGTTTAGTTAAAATGGTGGAAAAGGGCACTTAGTTCAAATATATAATTCTATTCAATCATGTCCAAAGTAACTTTATTACAGATAAACTCATTTTAAGTATCATAAAATAATTCCTCCCTTCTGGTGGGTCTTTAGAGCTCATGAAAATTAAGACACCTGCCATGGGAAGACCAAAGTATTCTGCACCATTCACCCCTTCAGGTATGCTGAGCCTTCCATCCACCCATCCACAGCATACTTGTCCTTAAGAATCCTTGTCAAAGCCTTCCTTTCTTATGGAGACTTGCTCAGGATTCCATTCCCCACCCAGGTTTGGCCACCATGCCACCTTATTCTGCTCTTTGACTGTACAACCCACCTCTCTAAAACAAGAAATCTTGTCTCAATCTCCTGTGTCCTACACAGCATAAAACATGGTGTCAGCCACATACTTCTCACTCAGTGAATTGATTTGATTTGATATTATTTTATGGATCGTTATGATTAGAAAGAATTTATTGTACGCTAGGTATGCATGTGGTCCCCAGGGAAGTGTGCCTCGATAGAGAAAGTGCTTAATTGAGAGTCAAAACTCATGATCTTGACTTCTTTTTTTTTTTTTTTAAGATTTTATTTACTTATTTATTTGAGTGAAAGAGGGAAAAAGAGAGCATGAGTAGCGGAGGGGAGGGCAGAGGAAGAGGGAAAGAGAATCTCAAGCAGACTCCCTGCTGAGTTCAAATCCCAATGTGAGCTGGATCCCATGACCAAGATCATGACCTGAGCTGAAATAGAGATTCAGATGCTTAACTGACTGAGCCACCTAGACACCCCAAAACTCATGACCTTGACTTCTCATTCTGCTGTTGTGTGGCATGAAAACAATCACTCCTTACTCTTTGGGCTTCAGTTTCTAGGAGGACACAGATACGTATTAGTTTCCTAATGCTGCTCTAACAAACTAAGCTGTCAAAAAGAACGTCTTTTTATTATCTCACGGATCTGTAGATTGGAAGTCCAAGCTGGCATGTCAAGGTGCTTTACTTAGAGTCTCATAAAGCCAAGATCAGAGTGCCAACACACTGCATTTTCCTCAGGAGCTCAGGGTTCCCTTCCAAGCTCATTCCTGTTAGGACAGAATTCAGTTCTTTGCAGTATGATACACCTCAGGTCCCCACTTCCTTGCCAGCTATCAGCCAGGGGCCACCTTCGGCTCTGGGAGGCTACCCACATTCCTTTTCAAGTAACCACCCCATCTCAAAGCAGGAACAGTGTGCTGAGTCTCTCTCCTGCTTTGACTCTCTCTGCCTCCCTCTTCTGCCACCAGCCTGAGATGGTTCTCTACTCTTAAAGGCTCATGTGATTTGATTAGGTTCTCCCAGATATCTCCATATTTTAGAGTCACATGTGACATATAACATAAAACAATCCTTGTGTGACTTTATTTGACAATCTCATCACATTTGCAGCCTCCAGAGATTAAAATGGGATCCCTCGGGGAGCATTCCTAGAAATTCTACCTACCACCACATGGCAACATGGGGGTGAAGCAAGATAATTGCTAAGTTCTTTCAGATTTCCCTTCGTGGCCTTCATGTCACCCTCTGCCATACTATCACAGACTGCCAAGCAACAGCTTCTGTTCCTTCCTCCATCATCCAGGCTTCCTTCACCTCTGTCCTCATTCCCACAAAACCAGTGTTAACTTCTTCCTTCCCTCAGTCCTGCTCTACACTTTTAGTTTGAATCTCCCCTTGGTGCTAAGCAGTTTGACAGTCCTTATTTCATTTCTTCTTCCCCCAACTATCAAATGAGTTAGGCATGACCATTCCCACTTTGCAGATCAGAAAACTAAGTTTTGGAGAGGCTAAAGATCTAGCCCCAGACTAGAGAATAAGTTTAACTCCAACATCCACGTTCTTTCCAATATCCATCAGTGTGTGGAGAGATAATGAGGCCGGGAGAGGTGGAGGGGAAGACAGAGCACACTGATTTCCCCTCACCTCACACTCCACCTTAAAATGAAATGGAGACCTCATCTCAAGCCCCAGTAGTGACCCAGGCAGTTCTCAAACTGCTCGAGATGTCCAGAATCTGTGAGTGGATGGCCAGGTGTGATGACTCTCTTTGGGAACAAAGGCCACTTGGTGAAAATATACCCATTCATTCCACCTTACATCACTTGGGTTGGTGAAATATGTCTTTCAACCTCAGGTGTTGGGACCTCTTTCAGTGCCTATGAGAGTGTAAGTCAGTGCAACCACTTTGGAGAGTTAATTTGGCAATATCTGGCAAAACTGAGAAAAGCATTGCCCAGCCCCAGCAATTCCACACCTGTGCATGTGCCCTGGGGAAACTCCCCTTCAAGTGCAGGGAGGATGGAGTTTGAGAATGTCTGAATTAATATTGTCTATCATTGGAGAAATAGAAATTGCCTAAATGTTCATCAGGAAAGTGGGCAAATGGTAATGTGTTCATATAATAGAATACTATGCAGCAGTAAAAATGAATCCAAGCTAAATAGATGAGCACATGTGAATCTTACAGACATATGTGCTAAAAAAAAAGATTGTCAAGAATCTTTTGATTCTTTTGATATCACTTACATAAAATTTAAAAATGTGGAGTGCATATTGTTTGAGAACCATATGTAATAGTTAAAATATGAATAGATGCAAGGCAATAATAAACACAGAATTCATATAATGATGATTGCCTCTGGGTGGAAGGGAAAGGAGGGTGATAAGAAAGTATATCAGGGACTTCATCTATGTGGGCAGTGGCTTATTTCTTAAGTGAGGTAATATCTACAATATCGCTCTTTAGGTCTTTTTTCATATGTGAAATATTTTGTAATAACTATTAAACTGACAAGTAATCACCACCAGATGCTTACCCCAGAATAGTAAATGGAAAGAGCAGGAAGCAAAAATGGATATTCATTATACTTCCAATATAGAACAAATGAAAAAAATGTGGATTACCAGCAGATAATACACCAAAACTGTTAAAAGTCTGGAGGTGATCATTATTGTCTTCTGTATAATAACAACATAGTGCTTTATTATATTTTCCAAACTTTTTATATAATGAGTACATATTTGCTTTTGAAATCAAAATAAAATATTGCCCTTTAAAAAAAAAAACATGTGTTTGTTCTCTCTAAGCACTGAGATATGATCAATTTTAGCCTGGGGGAGCCTGGGTGGCTCAGTCAGTTGAGCATCTGACTCTTGGTTTCGGCTCAGGTCTTGATCTCATGGTTCATGGGATCGAGCCCCACATTGGGTTCTGCACTCAGCGGGGCATCTACTTGAGGATTCTCTCCCCCTACCCCTTCACCTGTCCCTCCCCCACACTTGTATGCTCATGCTCTCCCCCTGCATCTCTCTCAAATAAATGAATAAATCTTAAAAAAAAAAAAAACAGCCTAAATAAGGGAATTTTTTTTTTTTTATTCAGCATCTACTGTAGGAAGCCCTGATAGGCTAGATCTTAGGAGAAACCGTTCATGTCAGGCTTCAAGTCTGACAGGCCCAAGTTCGAGTCCCAATCCACCCCTTCTCAGCACCTGCCTTGTGTCTCAGTGTTCCTGTCTATGAAATGATGACTAAAAATCTTCCCTGGTTGCCTCCTGGAGCCACTGTGTGGGTAAAATGAGATGAGATCCAATGGATCCATGACCCACAGCAGCCCCTTTCCAAAGCACCTACAGCATCGCCTCCATGTCAGACTATACTCTGGGCACCAAGAAAGAAGATCCGGGTTCTTCCTCTCAAAGCAGACAGAGGGTCAGGACAGACAGCACTGCCAGAACCAAGTGACAAGCCCCAGGATAGACAGCACAGAGAGTACAGAGAGACAGCACAGAGAGAGGACATGATTACCCCTGGCTGGGCTGATCCAAGAAGTTATTACTAAATAACTAGAAGGGATAACCTTTGCCCTCGAGCACCTCCAGACAGACTTGCAGACACCAAGTAAACACATCTCAAACAACATATGAACAGAATGAAGGAGGAAATGTATAGCTAGGTTTGAACCTGGTGCTCTCACTTCCTAGCTGAGTGACCATGGGCATGCATAAGCACCTAATCTTTTGAGCCCCCTCTCCTCCTCTATCATAAGAAGAAGCATGCATGTCTCATAGGTCTTGCTGAAAAGATTGGTTGAATGAAACACAGATTCCACTATCAAGCACCTTCCCTGGGTCAGGCAGTGTTCTTGGAGATGAGGATGCTACAGGAAACCAACCAGACAAGTAGCATGACTCTCCAACGGAGATGATACAGGGCATTTGCTCAGAACAGTGCCCAACACAGAGTGGCCAATAAATGCACGTGCCCATGGTGGGCATGACAACTATTATTAAGAAACCTCATAGGGCAGCCTGGAGAAGGCTTGGCAGGGGCGGGGAAGGGGCATGCATTTCCAGATACGTGAAGGTTTTTTGAGGGATAATATAAAGCAGAAACGTGATGGGAGTAACAAAGGTGCTGTTCATTGGGTACTTAAAACATAAAGGTTTCATGTGTGATAATGTGTTTGATTGTCATAGCAACCATATGGGATGGATACTCATCATCCCTATGTTACAGATGAGGAAACTGAGCCACAGATCCATGTAGAGCTTGTCTGAGGTTGCCCAAGTGATAAAGCCAGGATCTGATACCAGTCAGTTTGCTCCCCCCTGCCATCTCTCCAGATTGGTGGGTTCCCCAGCCAGGCTGGGTTTTAAGAGCTCAGAGCTCCTTTCGGAAGCCAATTTCCCTGGCATTTCGGGTGTTCAAGCTGCAGCAGGATGACCATCTGTCAAAGCGTTCTTGTGGGGATTCCGAGTAGTATCAGATGACTGGATCTTTCTACAGAACAGATGGTGCCCAAAGTCTTGGTGGCAATACTCTAGGATGCTAATGAGTGATTTCCTCTTATCTCTTACAGCTCACAGTGCCACACTTCCCTGTGGTGGTCAAGCTGGGACACGCCCATGCCGGAATGGGAAAGGTATGAGAAGCTGCTCTTACACTTGCATTCACACTCATGCGGCCTTCCCAGTCTACTTGTTCCCCTCTCCCTCTGTCCTCTGCCAGCCTCACCTTGACTCAGCCACCCAGAACAGTGTGAGAGGAGCCCAGGATGCAGGACGCACCCTGTATTCCCCACCCCACCTTCTTCTGAGCTCCTGTGGCACGGAGCTTCTATCCAGCCCCGTCTGTACCCTCTGAACCCTACCTGGAATTGCTAGCTAATTGTTTCCTGTAATTGTGGATTTGGAGAAATCCACACGAATGTAAAGCATTTTATAGATGGTGATTCTTTTGTTCTCATCATCATTTCCACAGCTGCTCTCTAAGCTTATGTCTTACTCATCTCCCCACCACCCGCAGGGCCAGAACCTAGAAGGAGGTGAAAATACATGGCTCCATGGAGGAAGCTCATGGAGTCAGTTAGCTTCTGCAAGAGTAAATCACATATTTCACCCAGTCACAGGTGATATATTTGTCAGAATTGGTCAGATCCTTTCAGTTGCACTTGTAGAAACTCAAATCAGGAGACAAAAGATAATCCATTGGTTCAAGGCACCAGGAAGTCTATGAGAGTTCTTGACAGGTCTGGGCAGAGCTGGATCTAGGAGCCCAAGCAAGGCCAGGAGAGCTTGGTCTCCTGTATTTCTTGACTCTGTTCCTCTCTGCCTGGTGTTTTCTTCAGGTAGTTAAGATGGCTGTTGGTGGCCTTTACTCTGGTCCCCAAACTCACTTCCTGGAGGAAAAAAGATGGTGCCTTTCCAGGCTCTCTATAAATCCCATAGAGGGGCACTGATTAACCTTTCTTGGGTTCCTGTGCTACTAACATGCACGTGTGGAGATGTGGAGATGTATGCAGCCCCAGTCGAACCCACTGGATCAGGGTGCTCACAGGAAAGGGAGACTTACTCCTAAATAAAAGGAGTGGGAGTATGGGGAAGTGTGAGGGCCCCCACAGGCCCACCTCTCAAGCCTCTGACTCAAAGAGATAAAAACCTTGATCTGAGCAGGCACAGCCCAAACATAAAAAATCCTGCATCTGGCACCTTTGTTCTTCCCCACCCTGTGATGCCTTCTGTGTCATCTGTTCCCACATAAACTGCATGCCCTTCAGGCAGCAAAGAGTGGAAAGGGCCGAACAGGTTAGGGCATGACCCCTAGCTCCGATATTTGTGTGAATTTGTACAAGTTGCCATCTGACCTCTCTTGGCCTTCTCTGTCGAATGGTGATGATTCTAACAACCGTCTTTAAAATAAATCCTCCCTCTAAAATAGTACATCTTCCTGAAAGTACACACCACGAGGGCAGGGGTCTTGCCTATTGGTCCACTGCCATATGCCTGGTGCCGAGTAGCCTATCGGTTTGTTGGGCAAGTGGATGAATGAGTGATTCCCTCTTTAGATGTGCCCTTGTGTCTGTGCCCTGCTCCCCATCCTCCTAATGCCTCCTGCACCTCTGCCACTGGGCTGAGGCCCTTCCACTCTGCTGGGGCTGCCCTTGCCTTAGTCCTCAGCGACCCTATGCTGCTGAGTCAGCAGGCACCTTTTGGACCCTATAGGAGCTGACCTCCCTGTATCTCTTAAAGCTGCTTGCTGTCCCTTCTGTCCCAAAACTCCTTTTCCAGTGGCCCTTGACTCATGCTTCTCTCCTGGCTCTCCTCTGTCTCCACCACTGCTTCACGTCTCCTCCATGTTGGTTTCTTGCTGTACCATCTTCAATGTGTCTGTGCCAACAGCACATGCAATCTGAGCACTCATCTGCTCTCTTGGCTTCTACAGCCACCTGCACGCCAACAGTCCCCGGGTTGCATTTCCCATCCAGACCCTCAGCTCTTATACCCAGCTCCCTCCTCTACATGCTCCCCTTGTCTCCCATGAAAACTTATCCCGGACAACCTGCACTCCCTCTCGTCTTTCTCCTCCCCCACCCCCTCCTGTGGTCTTCTCTACAGCAGGAACCGCCAATTCCTCCATCATCTCAAAACAGAAATCTGGGAGTCATCTTCCTCCTCCATGTCCAATAGGTCATCAAGTCTTGTCACTTGCCTTTGTTAATGTTTCTCAAACCCATCCCTTTCTTTCCTCCCACTGCCACCATGTTGGACAACTCTGGGAAAGTTAAAAGAGTTCCCAAGAATTAAATTCGGTGTCTAAAGCTTCAAAGTATCCCAGACAGGAAATATTTAAAGAGACTGATGCAATGCTTTGGGGAAGGGGTGCTCTGAGAAACTCAGGCCCAAAAGGGACTCCCAGAGCATGGAAAGAAGGCCATATATCCAAGGATAAAAGCCACTGGCTAGAACAAACTACAGTTCGCCGAAATGCTGACACCAAGGGAAAAGGGCTTTTCTCCTTCAGTTTGGAATGAGAAAACTATCAGGGATGGCCTGGGCATGCCAACTGAGCCAATGATGTCATATTCGTGTCTGAGAGGGAGAAAAACAAAATTGGTAACTTCCATGGTACTTCTGCTTCTCTCAAGAAAAAAGATTGTCTTCCTGGAGACCAGCAAAGAGAACATTCCTAGGAAGAAACTAGTGAAGAAGTTGCCAATGGACTCAGTGTTGTTGGAAATCCACCTACGTCCCTGCTGATCCACCCTCAATTATATTTTGCTGCTTTTGTTCATATATATTGATTAGTGCCTACTTGGTGCTGAGAATCAGGAGATAAATAGGACCCACTTTCTGCTGTCAAGGAATTGGGGAGACAGGCAGATAAATAGGTATAATATGTGTTGGGGTTCTGATAGGAGAGTGTGTGGTGAGTACGAAGATTGAAGAAAAGAGCTTAATTCCACCTAGAAGATAGAAGAGTAGAAAGAAGTTCCATGCCTGAAAATAGAAGGAGTTCTAACAAACAAGAAGGCCCCAAAGACAAGAGATGGAATGTTGCTCTCTTAACAATGAATAGAGGCTGTCACAAGGCACAGAAATCAAAATATAGGGAAATGCTATGCAGTTTGGAGAGCATTTAGGTAGGAGGTAATCATGGGGAGCACCAACAGGTTCTTTAGAAATCAGTCAGACTAGACCAATGGTTCTTATGGTGTCTGTGGGGGGGGGGCGGATTCTGCCTCCCATGGGGCAATTCTGGTTGTCACAACTGGGGATTGGGTAAGTACTACTGGCATCTGGCATCTACTGAGTGGAGACCAAGGATGCTACTGAACAGCCCGCGATGCCTAAGACAATCCCACAATAAAGAATTCTACAGCTTAAAATATCAATAGTGTCTGAGTTGAGAAACCCAGGAGAAAACTAATTTTATTTCCTTTGTTGAAGGTTTTACCAGTCCAGAAACCAGAGGAAGCAGTGGTTATTATAGAGTTTAACATGCTTCAAAGTCTGTTCCAAAGAATTATAATTATTCAAATGCTAAAGCCTATGTTGGTCAAAGAGGCTTGGAAAATGCTGTGTTAAAGTAAGTTTTTAGTGTGGAACTTAGGAGTCCTAAATTTTCTTAGATACACTGTTGGGGTAAGAGAATATGAAAGATGCGCTGAATTTCCCAGACTTACCTGACCACAGAAAACTTTGGCTGTTTTTTTATTGTGTCCTTTAATGAATTTGTAAGAACTCTTTCCATATTAAGCACATTAAATCCTTGTCATGCTGTGCAACTCTTTTTCTCCTTTTGACAGTTATGTGTCCATTTTATTATTCAGTTTTTAAGCATTTTTAAAGGTTTTTTTTTAAATATAGTCAAATATTTCCATATTTGGGAGGCAGTGTGTTATAGTGGCTAAAGGTACTGATTTGAATATAGGTTACACACCTCGTCATGAGATGGCAAGTAAAAAAAAAAAAAAATATATATATATATATATATATATATATATATATATATATAAAACTTCCCCCAAGGTTTCTTCATATTCTTCATACGTACAATGCAGATAATCCTAGTAACAACCTCGTAAGCTGATTGTGAGGTTTAGGAGACGTGATGAATATCAAGCATATAGCTCAGTGCCTGGAACACAGTGGACACTTGATAAATATTATTTATTAAGAATGTTCAGAGGTGCCTGGCTGGCTAAGATAGTGAAGCATGTAGTTCTTGGTCTCAGGGTCTTGAGTTTGAGCTCCGCAATGAGTGTAGAGATTACTTTTTTAATTAATTAATTAATTAATTAATTAATTTTTAAAAAAGAATGTCCAGACATGCTTTGGGGACCCAAAATCCAAAATTGAAGTCAGTAAAGAAGATATGACTAAACAGCATCATTTGTCAGAAACTGTATTTCATTTGGCTGTAGTTTCAGTATGAGTCAGATGAGGAGTTGCCAAAGCTACTAAACCATAAATATGCAATAAATAGATGAAAATGGGCTCACCCTGATTAGTCATTAGGGAAATGCAAATTAAAACCACAATGAGATGCCACTATATAACTACCAGAAGAGCTAAAATTAAAAAGATTAATAATGCTAAGTGTTGGCAAGGACATGGAAGAATTGGAACCTACACACACAACTACTGTAAGTGTGAATTGGTACAACTGCTTTGGAATATAGGTTGATAATATCCACTGAAAAGTTATACAGTTCTGTTAAGTATAGCCAGCCTAAATGCATGCATATGCACACCAATATTTATGGAAGCTTGTTTATAATTGTCAAAACCCAGACACAGCCATTAGTAATAGATGAGATAAATTATAGTGTATTCAGACAAGTGGAAAACTTTCAGCAATGAGAATGAATGAACTACAACTATATATAACAACAGGCAGGTATCTCACACACTTATTTGATTGAGTGAAATAAGTCATATACCAGAGAATCCCTATTTTAATGGTTCCATTTATATAAAACTCAAAAAACAGGGAAAATACACCATAGCATTAAATGGGATACGTATTTAGATGATAACATTTTAAAGGAAAACAAGAAAATTATTACCATTAAAGGAAAGGTTGCCTTTGTGGAGGATGGGGGGTGGGACAGAGGAGGAGGCAGGAATGAGTAAAGTTCTAGTTCTTCACTTGGATGACAGTTTGTGGATGTTTATTTTGTGATAGCTCATTGGACTGTTGTTTTTGTACTATGCAATTCTCTGTATATGTGTTATATGTCAAAGTAAGAGAAAGTTTAAAAAATGTAATCCACTCTTAGGACATATTAATGGAGCTCTAATAATGAGAACATAGTGAGAGTCCTACACTGCAATGGTCAGTCCATGGCCAGAAGATTGTTTTGGGTTCTGGGCCATACATTCATTCTGGATGTTTGAGAGAGCCATTAACAAATGAGACAGTGTCACCAGCATCTGCAGAAACATGGAGAATTATCATGGGCACCTGGATGGGACCAATTCGAAATAATATCTAGCAGGCAGGACTGGGACCAAAGTTAGGAGGAAATGAACAAATGTTAATTGTGTCGATGATGCAAATTTCTAACGATCAGAGGTGAACATTATTGGAATGGACAATCTTTTAGGTAAGAGGCTCTCATCAATGCAGAGTTGCAGCAAAGATGAATGCTCACTGGAGAGTTTCAAGAGAATTTAAGCATTGCATGAGCTCTCAGCCTGAGATGTTTAAAACCCCTAAAACCGAGACAAACCTGTGTGTATATTTTTAGTGTATGAGTGTGTGTTTATGTGCAGATACAGTACAAACTTTCTGGGTGGGAAGGGGTCCATAGCTTCTTTCAGCTCCTCACAGGGGGATCTGTCACCCTTCCAAAGGTTAAGACAGGGATCCCTGGGTGGCTTATCGGTTTGGCGCCTGCCTTTGGCCCAGGGCACGATCCTGGAGTCCTGGGATCGAGTCCTACGTCGGGCTCCTGACATGGGGCCTGCTTCCCCTTCCTCCTGTGTCTCTGCCTCTCTCTCTCTCTCTCTCTCTCTCTTTCTCTCTCTATAATAAATAAATAAATAAATAAATAAATAAATAAATAAATAAATCTTTACAAAGGTTAAGACACCCCAGAGACGATTCCTGCATCTCTTCCAATGATGAAAGTTTGTGGTTATAATCAATACTGTGAGTAGTCCATTGAAGGGAATGACACAATATCATGTTACTATCAGAGGATTGGAAGTCAAGTTCAAGGCCAACTGCCAGTATAATGTGCTAGTATAAAGTTATAGCATCTGGAGTCAAGGTTTTGAGTTTGGGTCTAGATTGGCCATTTCCTGGCTGTGTCCTTGGGGATGTTACTTAATATCTTCATACCTCAATTTCCTTGTCTCTAATAGGAGGACAATATTATCCTCTTGGAGGTGTAATGAAGATAGAATAAATCACAAGAGCCTTGGGAGGGTGCCTGGTAAACACTCAGTGAATGGGAACTTTAAAAACCTACTACAAATGTAAACTGTTATTGTGATTACTTAACTGCTTGTCTCGGCAACATCCCCAGGAGAGGCCAAAATAAAAGCTAACTCCACCCTTGGGAGTTGCCTTATCCTTATTTCTTAGATTCACAGACTCTCTGGGCTTGAGTCCTGGCACCTCATCTAGAAGATAAGGACATGAGGCCTCAGAATGGAGAAGCCCTTGCCCAAGGGCCACACAGCAAGAGAGCATCCCCAATAACAGAGCAGGAAGGGAAAGAAAGACCTTTCAGATTCGGCCATATTCCATACTTTAGAGATAAGAACAGTAATAATAGAGGCACGGTTGGTTAAGCATCTGCTTTTGGCTCAGGTCATGATCTCAGGGTCCTGGGATCGAGCCCCACGTTGGGCTCCCTGCTCAGCTCCCTCTCCCTCTGTCTGTTGCTTCCCCTGCTTGTACTCTTTCTCTCTCAAATAAAGAAAGAAGATCTTAAAAAAAAAAAAAAAAGAACAGTAACAATAATACCAACCTAATAACCCCAATAATAATAAAAGCTAATGCTTTATAGAGTTTACTCAGTGCAGGCACTGTTCTAGGGGCTTGAAATATATTTACTCATTGAGTGTAATCTTTATAACTACCCTGTGAGGTAGGTATGGCTGGTGCCCCCACTTTACATATAAGGAAACTGAGACACAGGGAGTAGGTAGTGGAGTTGGGGTCCAGTTCTGGACAGTCTGGTTCTACTGCCTGAGCTCACAGAGGTGAAGGACATCGACATGGTCATAGTCTCATAAGTCCAGACCCAAATATCCTAACACTTTCCCCTGTGGCACAGGGTTTGCTGTCCTTCTAAGGCTGGAGTAGTGAGTGACAGCATTTGGGCGTCCCTGCATCTGGTCTGGAGGGTCAAGGTGGCAGTTCCTAAACTCCATGTTTCCAGCAGCCCAGGTGTCTCACACACCCACTGAGCCAGGGCTGCTGCTGTCATCAGTTCTGAGCAACCCAGACTCTGGTATCATCTCTTGGACTGACTCATACAGCAAGCTTTTCCCACCCTGGTCTGCTTTTTAAGTAGGAATAGTGGCCTTCCACAGTTTGGCTGTTGGATAGTGGAGGAGGGAGGAATGAATAAATGGACAGATGGAACCCAGGGGAGCAGTTAAGAAAACAGAAGGTTAGATACCTAGGAATAAACCTAACCAAAGAGGTAAAGGATCTATACCCTAAAAACTACAGAACACTTCTGAAAGAAATTGAGGAAGACACAAAGAAATGGAAAAATATTTCATGCTCATGGATTGGAAGAATTAACATTGTGAAAATGTCAATGCTACCCAGGGCAATTTACACATTTAATGCAATCCCTATAAAAATACCATAGAGTTTCTTCAGAGAGTTGGAACAAATAATCTTAAGATTTGTGTGGAATCAGAAAAGATCCCGAATAGCCAGGGGAATATTAAAAAAGAAAACCAGAGCCGGGGGCATCACAATGGGAGATTTCAGGTTGTACTACAAAGCTGTGGTCATCAAGACAGTGTGGTACTGGCACAAAAACAGACACATAGATCAATGGAACAGAATAGAGAACTCAGAAGTGGACCCTCAACTTTATGGTCAATTAATATTCGACAAAGCAGGAAAGACTATCCATTGGAAAAAGGACAGTCTCTTCAATAAATGGTGCTGGGAAAATTGGACAGCCACATGCAGAAGAATGAAACTAGACCATTCTCTTACACCATACACAAAGATAAACTCAAAATGGATGAAAGATCTAAATGTGAGACAAGAATCCATCAAAATCCTAGAGAAGAACACAGGCAACACCCTTTTTGTACTTGGCCACAGCAACTTCTTGCAAGATATATCCATGAAGGCAAAAGAAACAAAAGCAAAAATGAATTATTGGGACTTCATCAAGATTAAAAGCTTCTGCACAGCAAAAGAAACAGTCAACAAAACTAAAGGACAACCTACAATGGGAGAAGATATTAGCAAATGACATATCAGATACGGGACTAGTATCCATGATCTATAAAGAACTTACTAAACTCAACAGCAAAGAAACAAACAATCCAATCATGAAATGGGCAAAAGACATGAACAGAACTTTCACAGAGGAAGACATAGACATGGCAAACAAGCACATGAGAAAATGCTCCGCATCATTGGCCATCAGGGAAATACAAATCAAAACCACAATGATATACCACCTCACACCAGTGAGAATGGTGAAAATAACAAGACGGGAAATAGCAAATGTTGGAGAGGATGTGGAGAAAGGGGAACCCTCCTGCACTGTTGGTGGGAATGTGAACTGGTACAGCCACTCTGGAAAACTGTGGAGGTTCCTCAAGGAGTTAAAAATAGATCTGCCCTATGACCCAGCAATTGCACTGCTGGAGATTTACCCCAAAGATACAGATGCAGTGAACTGCCGGGACACCTGCACCCCGATGTTTCTAGCAGCAATGTCCACAACAGCCAAACTGTGGAAGGAGCCTCGGTGTCCATCGAAAGATGAATGGATAAAGAAGACGTGGTTTATGTATACAATGGAATATTCCTCAGCCATTAGAAATGACAAATACCCACCATTTGCTTCGACGTGGATGGAACTGGACGGTGTTATGCTGAGTGAAGCAAGTCCATCGGAGAAGGACAAACATTATATGGTCTCATTCATTTGGAGAATATTAAAAATAGTGAAAGGGAATAAAGGAGAAAGGAGAGAAAACGAGTGGGAAATATCAGTGAGGGTGACAGCACATGAGAGACTCCTAACTCTGGGAAATGAACAAGTGGTGGTGGAAAGGGAGGTGGGCAGGGGATGGGGTGACTGGGTGATGAGCACTGAGGAGGGCACTTGATGGGATGAGCACTGAGTGTGTTATGCTATATGTTGGCAAATTGAATTCCAATTAAAAAAAGAAGAAGAAGAAAACAGAAGGTTCCCCGGCACCTGGGAGACTGCCAGAGTGCGCGACAGAAACCAAGCTGAGTGAGAACAGGAGAGGGGAGCCAGCCTGCCAGATGTTCCCGGGGAGGAGTGTTCAAGGTCCCTGCCAGGCTGTGAAGAAGGACAGGGAGGGAGCCCCATCCACTCCATTGCCCTCCCTCTCAACTCCTACCTCCCCCATGTCCTCTCTCATCTCCCCTGCCACTCCCTTGAGATGACCACTGGCCTCATTTATTCTCTGCTTCTCTTGAGCAAGATGGACCCTTAGCAGAGATCAATCAGTCCTTTACACCTTAATGAAAATTTTAAGTGCTGTGCTCCCTTTTTCAGAGCCTCTGGCCTGAGGTTGTCCTCTCTACAAGCACAGTATATACCATCCATCCTCATTATGCATGGATTCCGTATGTACAAATTCAGCTACTCACTAAGATGTACTTGTAATGCCAAAATCAATTCTTATGGCACTTTCACGTTCATTCACAGACATGTGCAGAGCAGCAAACAGTGTGCATGTTCCCAGCTGAGGTCAAACAAGGCAACGTTCTGCCTTCTTGTTTCAGCTCTTATGCTATAAACAATGTCCTCTTCTCCATCTATTTAGAGCCACACTTACACATTCTTGCACTTTTTCGTGGTGATTTCATTGTTTAAAATGCCCCCCTGCCCCACCCCACCACAAGTGTAGTACTGAAGTGCTGTCCTGTGCAAGAAGTCCTAAGTTCAAGAAGGCTGTGATGTTTCTTACAGGAAAAAAACGTGTTAGATAAGCTTTGTTCTGGCATGAGTTATAGTGCTGTTGGCTACTGGTTCGATGTTAATGAATCAACAATATATATTAAATAAGATGGCTTTAAACAGAAGCACACAAAACAAGGTTATGTATCGATCAGTTGAGGAAAATGTTTGTGACCAGAAGCTTCCAGAAACCCTGCATTTCCCCTAGGAGCAATGGTTCAGTATTCACTAAATCAGTATTTGCTGCAATCTTATAGAACATAACTACCAGAAATAATGAGGTTTGACTCTGTGCACCCATGTGCATGTGTGTGTGTTTGTGTGTGTGTGTGTGTGTGTGTGTGTGTGGTATTTGTATATATGTGTGTATATCACATACACACACATATATTCTGGAGTCCTAAAGGTCTCTTTCTTCCTTTGGATCCCAAAATGCCAAGATCTAAGAACAAACAGAAGCAAACTAAAATGGTCATTTTATGACTGTATCTACCGATGTTTGTCATATTGAAGGCAAAGTCACCTTGATCATCGACTCATTTTTCTTATGAGAGTGTCAGGCTTAGATCTCTCATGGCGGCACTTTCTCTGCCAATTTCCACATCCTTGTATTGCTCTTGGTTGGCCTGGGTCAAAGAGACCTGAGTCCTCCTTGTTCTACTTCAGAGGCCAGCAGTATCCATCTGGGCAAATCATTTAAAAACATCAGTGCTGTCATATATGTCAAATATTCATGGTTTTCCTCATCTGATAGCTCAGAAGAATAATAGTGAGTAAAAATGTTAAAAGTAAGTGTGAAATGGGAAGTAAGTAAAGGAGAGTATGGGCTTTGAACTTAGACCTCCTTGGGTGCTCATCTCAACTCTGCCATTTACCAGCATTGTGACCTTGAACAAATTATTCTACTTCTCTGGGATCACTCAAAGCAGACTAGGTGTGAGGATGCACAAGGAAAAGAGAGAGGGTGTTAACAATTCTGAGTACCTATGAGCCAAGACACATGCCTTCAACATCTCCTCTGACCCTCAGAAGTACTCTGAGAGGTCTCCCAGCTTTGCAGAAGTTCCAAGAGTTGTTTCTCCCAAGGTCATGGGTAAGTGCTGGAAGCAGGATTTGAATCAAGTCAGCAGGTCCTTCCGCCCTTTCCTTCAGGCTGCCTGGGACACTTGGAAACTCACTGGTGGAATCATCTCTTTTCTTGATAAGGCGACCCGCCAACTTCATTGGAGAGTTGACTTATAAAGAATTTCACAGGCCTCCACCCAAAAAAACATGTCAACACCTTGGAGACCAGCACTGACCTTTTCATATGAACTGCTCTTGTCTGGTGGGCTGATCTCACCCCAGGCCTGAAGCCAAGACCCGGAACACTGATGCAAGACAATGAGAAGGAGAAAAAGAAAACTATTACTCCTGGCACTGTGTTTTAAAGACAGTGTTTTACCCCCATCACATACAAGACCTATTTTGTCAAGAGGGACAGAAGCCCAGGAACAGATTGATCTGGAAAGAATCAATTACCTGCTTTTGTGGGTACTCACCATGCAAGTCTTCCATGAAAAAGAGAATATTCTTGAACTGACAGACATTGAAAAGCAGTAAGATTTCCTTCCTCTCTCTCTCTCTCTCTCTCTCTCTCTCTCTCTCTCTCTCTCTTCTCTGTTTCCTTGACCCATCTTGGTTTTGTGTGAAACAAAGACCAGAGAAGTCATCCCCTTAGGAGCCCCTCAGATAGAGGAGGGCACATGTGTTGCCTGCTTAGGTGGGAAATGCTCTGTATCATTGACCACAGTGTGATTACTGGCTCCTTGCTTTTCTCCTGGCATTAGACAGTCATGTACAGTTTACAAAATACTTGCACAATGGAGGCCTATTCAAGCTCCAGTGGTCGTTTAGGGTGGGTAGTGCTATCCTGATACCCATTTTTCAGATGAGACAAGCAGAGATCAAGGAGGCAACATGCATGATTCACACAAGGTTGCACACAGCCTGCTGTGAAGGCTGCACATTCTCTCCGCTGGTCCTGGCACCCATGCTGAGAAGAGGGCTGCCTCCAGGCAGTTCCACTGGGCGCACAGCCTGCTGTACCATCCTCAGGCCAAATATGCAGGTGTAACCCATTTCTACTGTTGGCAGGCAGGAGAATCAATGTCTTGAAACAAGCAGAGGCTGCCTGCCTCACTGAGCCTCCAGCCTAGGGTAGCCTCCTACCGAGTTTCTCACAGCCAGCCACAACTCTGCCTTTTTGGAAATCGGTCCACTTAGGGGCAGCTGGTATTGCTGCTGACAGGTGGCAGCAGCAGGGTTGTTTGAGAAAGAAAGCCAGAGAAGGAAGGAAACAGAGAGCTTATTACATTTTGAAGTGCACATGTGTGTATGCACATGTGTGTGCACGTGCTTGTATGTGCATGCATGTGGGTGCATGCATATTTGCGGCAGGGTAAGTAGATGCCTTAAACACAATTATCAGCAGTCTCTACTAAGCCTCCTCTGGGCAAGCGAGATGCTATTGGCAGACCCTGTCCTCTTGCCTCAGCTCCAGACCTCTAGTTCCAAGAAGCCTCCGAACCAACACCCTATCCTCCAGGATCAAGGCCAGAAGATGCTAAGGAAGCAGTGTGGTGGGACAGTGGATGCTGCTCAGGCCCTTTCATGTCATGACACTCGTAGGAAACGGCTGTGTTTAGAGGATTCAGGGGGCTCATCAATGGAGGAGGCCATTGGCAGCTAACGAAAAGGGCCAGGGGCCTTCAGCCACTCTAAGGGATGAGGAAACAGAAGCAAGGGCACCCAGAGATGCTCTGGGTGATGGACCAACTGAGTGTAGCCCTGAAGTCAGACAGGCCTGAGCTCCTCAATAGCCTTGCTGCTCAAAGTGAGCTCTGTATAAGGACTGGTAGCCTCAGCATCACTTGGGAACCCCTTCAAAACAGAACACAGGGCTGTCCCCACACCTGCTGAATCAGATTCAGCATTTTAACAAGATGCTCAGGGATCCACAGCTGCTCTGCACACTTAGAGGATGCCAACTCAGATGCCCACTGGATCCAGGCAGTCCCAGGAATGAGTCAGGAGGCCCAGTAGGGGCTGTAATGACCCACAAAGGCCTGGCCATCTTGGATGGGCCACCACAGCTTAGCCCCAGCTGGACAAAGCCCTGAGACACCACACCTGATCATCTGAGTCTTTCATAAGAAGCCAGTTCTCTGGGGCCCTGATATGCATTCCTCTGATTTTAAACATTGGCAACTAATTTTAAAATACTCAAAACACCATGTAGGCTGAAGAAAACATATGTGTTGGCCACTGGACACCCTTGGGGTACCAGTTGGGGTCTCCAACTTCAGACCATGAGTGTGGTCTTGATCTCTTTCCAGGGGGCCATGCAGCCTCAGGGTTAGGGCCACAGGTCATGCAGTAGACCCACAAGTTCAAATCCCAGTTCAGCTACTTCTTAGGTATGTTACTTTGGTCAAACACTTGGTGTCTTATTTTCTTATCTGTGAAATGGCCCTAATAGACCTCCCTAGTAGGTGTGGGGTTGCCTTGCTGACCAAGATAAAGCACTTGTAAAAATTTGCAGATACTTAAGAGATATTGATTCACTCCCTCTAGAACCTAAGTGCTTCTTGCATTTTCAGCTGCTTCCAGATCACTTGTGGACCTTGTTAAAATGCAGATCCTGATTCCCAAGGCGGGGGGCAGTCAAGGAGGGCCTGCCTGGGAGTCTGACAAGCTCCCAGGTGATATCTGCACTGCTAGTCCATGTCAACTAGTCATGCTAGTCAGGGCTCAGCAAACTTTTTCCATACAGAGACAGATGGTAAATATTTTAGGCTTTCAGGCCATATGGTCTGTTGCAATTACTCCACTCTGCTCTCGTAGAATGAAAGCAGCCCTAGACAATACGGAAATGAATGAGTGTTCCAATACAACTTTATTTATGGACACTGAAATTTCAATTTCATATAACTTTCACATGTCATGGAATATCACCCTGCTCTCAATTTTTTTTTCTCCAACCATTTAAAAACTCTTCTTAACTCACGGGCTGCACAAAAATTAGCAGAAACCCTCCAGCTCTAGTTGGAGACCCCTGCTCTGGGTCATCTTAAAATCTGAACCAGCCTCCCTTGCTGGATTATAAACTTGCTTGGTGCACAAGCTGCACCACGGACTCCATCTCTCTTCCTGGCCAAGGCCAGGCCCTTTCTTCATTGTGCACAATGCACAATGAAGAAAGGGCAGCTGAAGTGTTGCCTTACAGAGCTGACACTTGTCAGCTGCCTCCCTTCCCTTCCATTCAATCTTGCAGTCACGTTGTAACTCTATAAACTTGCAGGAAAAAGAATCAGTGACCTGGGAACTCAGGAATAACAGAAGGAGTTTTGATTTATGACGGGGAAGAGCAAAGGAAAGGAACCAGCGAACTGATAAGCAGGATAATTAGGCAGTTCCCTAAGCAGTCCATCAAAGACTCCCTGTTCCCATCACTTCCCACCACTCCTTTTGACACATGACCCAAGCCAGCTGGAGCGAGGACATCCTTTGGGCTCCAGGTCTCAGCCTTTGGAAGGATTGGAGGAAGAGAAGACGCTTTTGAAAAACTTAAGGCCAAGGGCTCTTGTAGTCATTCAACGATTGCTAATGGATTTGGTGCCCAGCCGTTCTGAGTTGGGGACTCAGTAAATGTTTATGAATATTTTGGCAAATATTTATGAACATCTGTTATGTGCAAAGAGTGGGCTAGACTCTGGGATGGAGAACTTTTGGTTAAAATCCAGAGGTAAAATTAAATAAGCCTGTATGTTAACTACACTGAAATTAAGATCTTTTAAAAATCAAGTAAATAAAATTTAAAAAATAAATGAATTTTTTAAAAAAGATCCTGAGGTGAAAAAAAGACATGGCTTCTGAATGGAAGGAATTTATACACAAAACACATAGGCTCACACTAGACTATAGTCTAGTGTAGAGCTTGGCAAACTACCACCCACAAGCCAAATTCAACCCCTGACCTGGTCTTGTTACTAAAGTTTTATTATAATATAGCCCAGTCCATTTGTGTGCATATCATCTATGGCTGTTTTCGAATGACAACATCAGAGTTGAATAGTTTTTATGGTCCACAGAGCCTAAAATATTTATCATTGCACTTTTCACAGAAATTGTTTGCTGATTCCTGGTCTAGTGCAAAGCTTTACCAAAAATTTGTTTAGCAAACCACAGTAAGTACTAGATTTTGTCTTACCAACTGTTTCTCAGATATTAAACATATGCTATGTTAAGTTTAACATAACAAGAATAAAACTTGCCTTTTCTATGTCCAAGGCATTCTGATATGTATTGTTCCAGTCTTTTATTTTTTTAAATGTTGGTTGTGACCCATTTTAAACCCACAGTTTGAAGAATCCTAGTTCACTAGAAAGCACAACATGTTTACTCATTCATTTATTCAAGAAATATTTATGGAGTGCTTTCTACATGCCAAGGACTATTCTGGACACTGGAGATGCAGTAATGAACACCGTAAAGTCCCTGGCCTCATGGAGTTTACATCCAGTGGTGGGAGGGAGACAAAAAAGAATAAACAATTAAAAACTATGATATGTCAATGATGAGAAGGACTCTGAAGGCAAAAGAAACAGGATGAGGGACACACAATGATGGGGATATTAAGGGAGCCTTTCTGTGAGTTGACATGTGGAGCCAATGGGCATATGGTGGTCAAGAGCATGGCAGCGAGGGAAGAGCACACACAAAGCCCTGAGGCAGGGCCTCTGTGTGGTCCAAGAACAGGCAGAGGGCCCATAGGGCTAGAGTGAGTGCTTGAGGTGAGAAGTGGCATGAAATAAGGCCAGAGAGTTGGGGAGAGGTGGGAGATCATGTAAACAGTTGACTACATTCCAAGCCAATGAAGTAAAACTTTCAGCAGAAATACCAGCCAAGTGCTAAGAAGGGAATCCAGATAAAATTGAATGAAGATGGAGGGGGAAATGTCATTCATCTACTCATTTGTCCAAAAACCAGATATTGTAGGGGTGTGTAGGTACTATACTGAGCAACAAGCTTCCCCTTCAGGAAGCTCCCTTTCTAATAGAGGTGGCGGCCAACTAAGCCAATAATTAAGTCATGATAGAGGGAAATGCCAGGGGGAGTGAGAGCATCTTCACGGGGTACCAGGGCGACTGAGAGGAGGCAGAAGCTTTAGCTGCATCTCAAACAATAGGGAACAATAGGGACACACACTTCAGGTCAACAAGACTGAGAAAAGCATTCCAGGCAGCAGGACACACACACACACACACACACACACACACACACACACACACCACGGCATAAGGGCCCAAGAGAACATCACAAGCTGCCAGATGTGGCAGGTTGTCAGGCTTAGTAGTGCTTAGAAGCACCCAGAAAGCTCCAAAATTATACCTCTGCCTGGGGCCCACCCCCAAAGACTCTGTTGTGATTGGCTGGCATAGGACCCAGTCACTAGCATTTTTTGATCCTGGATGATGGTAACACAAAACTCTGGGCTGGAGTGAGACCTGGACAAGTAAGTGAGGCCAGAGAGGGGACAGGGCCAGATCCTAGATGCATTTTATGCTGCACTCTAAAATTTGCACTTTATCTTCTAGCTAGGAGGGAGAGCCACTGATGGGCTGTAAGCAAAAAATGGGCATGTTTGGATTTGTACGCAGTAGTGTGAGAACAGAGAGGAGTGGGGGAAGATTAACACCCTTCAAACCCAGAAACTGTAGCAGTGCAGAGAAGAAATTAGGGTTGGAACCAGGCAGAAACCAAGGCAGTTTGCAATGAGGTAAGGACATCATCCAGAGATACAGGAAAATCAGAGCAACTGGATACTGGGCAGGAGAAGAAAATTAAGAACATGATGATTCCATTTACTGAAATGTAAAATCAGAAAGGACGGGCTTGAGGGGGAAGATAGTGAGCTGTTTTCAACATTTTGCATTTGAGGTACCTGTGGAAAAGGACAACCATAAGAATAATCACAAACCATCCATGGAGGCCTCATGAGATGCTAGGCCCTGTGTTTCATGTGTGTGTCTCACATTATTATTACAACAGCTCTCTGAGGTGGGCAGTCTGATTATCTTCCTTTTGCAGAAGGGAACACCAAAGCTCAGAGAAGCTAAGTCAGTGGGAAGAACGATGCTATCTGTGATTGTGTACCTAGGCCGCTTCGCACTGAGCTGGGCACATGGTGAGCACTCAGAAAATGTCACTCTAGCCAATTATTCGTATCTTCTCTCAACCATAGGAAGGAGATATGGGTCAAGTCTGCAGAGGAGGGGAGCCAGTTGTATTTCAGGGCCCTGTGTATATATAGATGTATATATAAATGCCTCAGTGTGTGTATCTATATTGCTAGACCCAGTCTGTTGCTGCTTTTTATTTTTGGCTCTTTAATTAGGCAACTCAGATGCTTCTTGATCTTACTCATTCTCAAGCTCGATCCCACACCCACCCCATAATTATTTTATTTTGTACATTTCTTCTCCCAAAGTTAAACTGAGGCTACTCACATTTGTTCTGTTCTGCGAGGAAAATTGTGTGGCTGGCCATGCAGCCAGAGTAGGTTTTTTTCTTGTGGAGAGAAGGGAAACTTTATTTACTTTTTTAATATAGCTCCTCTCGCCTATTCCAATGCCAAATAAACAAAGCTGCTATTCATTTCAGCATCTCCCCATCTCTGTCGTACCCAGAGTCATTTTATCAGCAGAGCCTCTTGGGCTGTCTCTCTGAGAGCCTGGAACAGCAAATAAGAATGTTCTCAAAATGTGCTGTGAAAATAGAATCCCGTTTAATGAGGTCACTGAGAGCAAGCCTGTTGCTTTCTTGGTCAGGGCAGGAGCAAACATTATGTTTAAAGTCGTGGTTGGAAAATGCTGTGGCCTCAGCAAAAAGCCTATCTCTGGTTCATGACTCAGGGGCAAAGATCTGAGACAGCTGGAAAGATAACTTAGAATCAGGTCACCACTCTCCCAAAGACCCCATCCTCATGCCTAGGACCCCCAGATGATATACCTGTCATGTCCTGCTCTTCCAGCTAGCACCCCTCAATATTGCCCCTGTGTCTCATTGATAAGCCCCCAAGTATCAGGTTGAAGGTCTAGAGCCCAAGCTTCCATCCAGTGCTTCCTCCCCAATGACCTGGCCCTGCTCTTTGGTCCCTGAGCCTTCTGTCCAATGAACGATAAAAGCATTCAATATATAAACTATATCCATGTGGAGCCACTAGGATGAAGGGAGATCTAGATCTCATCCAACTGGTCTCCTTGCATGGACCCATCCCCCAAAGAAGGAGCCCCCAAAAATCTCCATGGTGTCCAACTTGAAAACCACTCCCTGAGGTCAACAGAGTGCCCAGTGACCATCCGTTTGTTCATTTATTCTTTAGGAAAATAGTTCCCAAACACCTACAATGTGCAAGGAGCAAGGGATATAGTAGTGAATCTAAGAGACAAGTCTCTGCTCTTTCAGAGCTTTATATTTTTGTAGGGTATATAGGCAAATACAAGAGAATTTGAGAGCATAATAAGTACAAGAACATAAGCCAGGGTGGTGCAATAGAGTATGAACCGGGAGTGGAAGAGCTACTTTAGATCAGATGATCAAAAAGAGGCCTCTCTATGCAGAGAAAAGGGAACCCTCTTACACTGTTGGTGGGAATGTGAACTGGTGCAGCCAGTTCTGGAAAACTGTGTGGAGGTTCCTCAAAGAGCTAAAATTAGACCTGCCCTACGACCCAGCAATTGCACTGTTGGGGATTTACCCCAAAGATTCAGATGCAATGAAACGCCGGGACACCTGCACCCCGATGTTTCTAGCAGCAATGGCCACAATAGCCAAACTGTGGAAGGAGCCTCGGTGTCCATTGAAAGATGAATGGATAAAGAAGATGTGGTTTATGTATACAATGGAATATTACTCAGCCATTAGAAACGACAAATACCCACCATTTGCTTCAACGTGGATGGAACTGGAGGGTATTATGCTGAGTGAAGTAAGTCAATCGGAGAAGGACAAACAGTGTATGTTCTCATTCATTTGGGGAATATAAATAATAGTGAAAGGGAATATAAGGGAAGGGAGAAGAAATGTGTGGGAAATATCCGAAAGGGAGACAGAACATAAAGACTCCTAACTCTGGGAAATGAACTAGGGGTGGTGGAAGGGGAGGAGGGTGGGGGGTGGGGGTGAATGGGTGACGGGCACTGAGGGGGACACTTGACGGGATGAGCACTGGGTGTTATTCTGTATGTTGGTAAATTGAACACCGATAAAAAATTAATTTATTAAAAAAAAAACAGCATTTGGGACGCCTGGGTTGCTCAGTGGTTAAAAAAAAAAAAAAAAGAGGCCTCTCTGAGGAGGTGACAACAGAACAGACACAATGAGAAGGAGCCAGCTATGTGACAGATCTGCAGAAAGGGCTTTGCTGGCAGAGGGAATGACAAATACAAAGACCCTGAAGCAGCATTGAGTTCTGCAAGTTCTAGGAACTGTAAGAGTCAATAGGCAGGTGGCAGGAGATGAAGTCAGAGAGGTCAGCAGGGCCAACGCACGTTGTGCCTTATAGGCGCAGGGATGGGTTTCCTTCAGATGTTTCTGGCGCCCACCATGAGGGTGATGTGGTTCCCTGCTGAAATAATGAGAACACATTCCTTTGCCATAATGCAAAGATGCTGGATGGGGGACCCAAGAGCCCTAACTTAGAAAATCCTTTCCTCCCTCCAGGGTTTTCCTCTCTTCCTTTGCCTTTCCAGAAGCTACACCACCAGAAATGACCTTGTCCCTCTGAGGTGGCTTCAGTTTTCTCTCCTGTAACATGAACTGACTAGGCAACATCAGGACCCTCCTTTCCCAATGAAATCTTACATGGAGCTTAAAATTATGACAGACACAAAAGTATTATTGTATTAGCTATAATTTTATTCTGAAACTTTTAATTTAAAACATTTACCACTACGTCCATCAGGAGAACACTGAAGGTCTTCCAATGAAATTGGGCCATATCACCCTCAGCATCCAAATTACCTTAATGTTTTGTGTTCTTGCAGACCACAGTTTTGAGAAAATCACCAGCATTTTACCAGCTTACTCTACAATCTCAGGTTACTTTCTGAATAGAAAAGACTTCCACCAAGATGGAAGAAGTCTTAACTCTGAGGGCTCCACAAAAAACAATTGCCTAGACAGCTCAAGTAAATGTATATTAAACATCTGAGTGTGTTTTTTTGCATGCTTTAAAACAAAGCTTTTAAATATTTTATTTTAACAAAACAGTAATCCAACGTTTATTGCAACACTCCAGATCCTTCCATGGAACACTGAAAAATAGCCAGTATGAGTCAGCTCCAGGACACCACTGCTCCCAGCCCTCATACATAGTTGGTGTTTCTGTGTAGAGCCCCCTTGAATGCCATCACCCCAAAATAGACACCTACAGTGACACACAAGATCCTGAGGCCTTGGGCTGGAGCCAGGGGTGGGCAACTAGACTGGGGTGGAGAGCAAAGGACCAGAAGCACAAGACCTAGAGTACTTAAGTCCAGAGGCTAGTTTATTGTGAGAAATTTTCCAAGTGTGACCCCAGGGACAGGCAGGGTGACACCTTAAGTCAAGTCTTCCCGAACTTACCTGCACTTAATACATTTAAAATCATACACTGAGATACCCCACCCCCATGGGACTCATCCTTCGACTTGGCTAAAGCAGCTTCTCCTCTTTAAAGCCTTCTCTGTCTTCCTCAAGCATGATGATCTGTCCTTCTGCCCTCCTTTGAGCCAGCTCTGAACCTGACACAGCTCTCACTCATTGCACCATCTTATTGTCCTACAGTAAATGTTCTAGGCTAGACTTTGTCAGCGTTCTAGGCTAGACCTTGAGAGCAGAAACCATGATTGGAGCCCCAATCATGGGGCCTGATATTTTTGTTAATTTACTCAGTAAATATTAATTGAGCCCCCTTCTATGTGCCAAGCAGTGTTCTGGCCACTCTTGGTGTTCTCTCAGTGGAGAACAAATCAAAGTCCCTGCCTTCATGAGGGTTTTGATTCTGGGAGACACTCAATATATACTGAATTATTTTCTGATAGACCTCTGATTACTACTCTTAGAAACACTAGGGGAGGAAGGATTTCATTTTATTTTAACCCCAGCATAGAACTGGCACATAAATAGAATCACCCTTCATAGTCTTTTTTTTTAATAGACTTTATTTTTTAGAACAGTTTTAAATTCACAGCAAAAGAGAGCAGAAGGTACAGATTTCCCGTATACCCTCTTCCCCCACACACGCATAGTTTCCCCCACTATCAATATCTGCCACCAGAGTGGTACATTTGTTACAATTGGTGAATTTTATTCAGCGCTAAAAAGAAATGAGCTATCAAGCCATGAAAAAACATGGAAGTAACATAAATGCATATTAGTAAGTGAAAGAAGCCAATCTGAGAAGGCTACATATTCTATGATTCCAACTAGATGACATTCTATAAAAGGCAGAACTGTAAAGACAGTAGAAAAGATCCTGGTGCCAGGGGCTTGGGGGAGGAAGGGATCAATAGGCAGAGCACAGAGGATTTTTAAGGTAGTGAAGTTTTCTGTGTGATTCTATAATGATGGGTACATGTCATTATTCATTTGTCAAAACCCATAGAGTGAACCGACCAATTAGTGAGCTCTAATATAAACTGTGGATTCTGGGTGATAAGGATATGTCATTGTGGCCTTATAGTCTTTTGATTTTATTTTTTATTAGGACTTTGGGATATCTGAAGGCCTATTAATGTACCATTGTCATGATACATTACATATGCTGGTTACATATTTATCTACTAGAACCCCTTTGTATCTTAGGCCGAGTTGTTTCACAGGTTAGGCAGCCCTGGCAAGAAAACGAATAGATGAATGAGCTTGAAATTCCTGGAGACAGGAGGCGAAAAAGGCCCAAGGCTCTCCCCCACCAGTAGCCAGCGCCCTGTATGAATCCCAGATCCTGGAATGGCGAAGGCTCACTGATTAGCCCAGGATCAGCCATTCTCACTGCTCACTAGTTATTCTGGGTGTTGGGTTTCATAATAAAGAAGATAAAGTAAGAGAGGGGAAAATATAATGATAGGATGAGGTGGTGGAGAAGGGAATACAGGGGGTGGGAGTGGGAGCAGAGATTTGCTCCTACACAGACTAAAAATACCAAATTCTAGAAAAACTAAAAGGACCCTCAGTCTTCTCCCTGAAGCACCAATCCCTAAAGATAGGGGACTGTGGTCATGATTTATAACAACTCTACAGGTTATGTGTTCTGTTCTTTATCCAGCATTTTAAAAACAATACCTCCATACATATTCTCTCTCTCTCTGTCTCTCTCTCTCTCTCTCTCTCTCTCTCTCTCTCGCTGTTTCTTTTTTTTTTTTTTTTAAGGTTTTATTTTATTTATTCATGAGAGACAGAGGGAGAGAGGCAGAGACACAGGCAGAGGGAGAAGCAGGCCCCAAGCAGGGAGCCCGACATGGGACTTGATCCCAGGTCTCCAGGATCAGGCCCCGGGCTGAAGGCGGTGCTAAACCGCTGAACCACCCGGGCTGCCCTCATGCTCTGTTTCTTAAATGAGTAAATAATTTTTTTAAATGCCATTTAAAAATATACTTATTAAAAAATAATAATTTTAAAAAATAAAATAAAATAAAAATATACTTATTTAAGCAGAGAGAGAGCACACGCAGAGGGGAGGAGAAGAGGGAGAGGGACAAGCAGACTGCCTGCTGACCAGGGAGCTCAATGCAGGGCTCAATCCCAGGACCCTGAGATCATGACCTGAACCCAAGGCAGACACTTAACCTTCTGAGCCACCCAGGCGCCCCTTAAGTGACATTTTATGTGACAGTCATAAATTATGAGTTTTATGGGCCAGATCATTTTTCCTAATACACATTGAAAATAAATAGCTGTTAAAATTTAAATGTTCATCTGGTGTACCCTTTAAGTCATCCTGTAAACAAGTCACCAGCATCACACACGGGGCCCCGTGACACAACTAGCAGAGAGAGGTCAGGGGACCTGGCACTGAACAGACTTGGAGCCAGTCTTTGTCTTTGATTTTTGAGCAGCCAGGGCAAGTCACCTGTTCTTCCCTGGCTGTCCCCTGTTCATCTCTAAAGATGACAGATGTTGACCAGATGCCATCTCAGGTCCCTTCACACCCTGAGGCTCTGAGTTGTTCATTCTGTAAGGGTGACACACCCAGGACAGAGTTCTCACAACCCTGCCCCTCCCCTCCTTCCTGAGATTCTCCCTACCACCCTGTCACACCCCCTTTCAAGCCTGCACAGATCCAACCCCCAAATTAAAATTAAGTTGTTAAATTAGAAGAAAAACACTCTAGTTTTCCCAGACCTCAGCACAGCCCTCTTACACCCTTGAAATTCTTGAAATTTGGTGAAGTGAGTGATACCCTTTGCCAGGGAGGCACATCCCAACCCACGCAGAAGAAATCTCTTTGTTTTTGAAAGATGTTTATGATGACCCTTCATATCTCAGGCTTTCACAAGGGAGCCAGGCAGACAAGGAGTCTAACCATTCCCAGGCAGCACCCCCACTCAGTGTCCTCCTCCACTGTCTGGCTGTAGATGACACCCCCCAAGACCTTCAGGAAAGTCAGCAGGTTTCACACCCTCCCTAAAAAGGCAGTGTGTGGAGGGAGGGTCGTTAAGTACGGTGTGTAATTGACCACAGAATCTGCACATGAGCGAGATTCGGTTCGGCATTGCTGTACCAACCCACCTTCAGCACAGCCCCTAGTAAAACCTCTTTATAGACAGCTGGCAGAGAGGCCTCCACAGCCAGAGAATGGGAGCCACCAGGTCCAGAAAAGTAAAGGAAATAGCCTGAATTCTATCCGTGTGTCTCAGATTTTATGAAATCTCCAGTACATTATTATCCAGAAAAGTACTTCTAGTTAATGATAGGCAGGCTATATCCTCTGCTTTGTGCCAAGTGCTGCTGAAATTGTTTACATTGTTTATTTCACTAAATTTTTGTAGTAACTCTGTGAGGCATGTATTGTTATAAACCCAATTTTACAGACTAGAAAATGGGAGTTTAGGGAATGTAAAAAATTTTCCAAGCCCACACAACTGGTAAATAGTAAAGCCTGATTTCCAGACCCAGCTGTGAAGCAATACCTTCCATTTGTAGGTCATTTTGCATCTTTTAGTACTCTATGCACATCATAATAACCGTCACTTAGAGAAATAGATAGATTATTAATTAGACAAAAAGATATAGAGTTATAATTTCTGATTTTCCCAATACTGTGAGAATAGATATAGATATTATCACCTCCATTTTACACATGAGGGCATTGAACCACAGAAATATTTAAGAACTGGTTCCAAGTCATGGCATTTAAAAGTGCTTAAGCCAAAATTTGAACCTAGATCAGCCTGACTCCATAGTTTGTGCTTTCACTGTGCTGCCTGCAGAATTTCATCTGATTTTTCTAACAACTTTGTGACTTCTGTAAGAAAAAAAAAAAAAAAGTGTGGTATAGTAGAGTCCAGATCCTATGAAATGGAATTCTACAAACCTGGCCGATTGCTTAGCTTCAGGAGGTCCCTAAAAATTCAATCAATGCACAGTCATACATCTTCTATCACTTTCTGGCTTGTGTGCTTCAAAGCACTTGCACACTAGCTCCTTCTTACCTGTTTACTACCTGTCTATCCATCAAATCACCTCTTTATCTATCTGCCTATTTATTCTTTGCCACTCTAACTAAAATATTCCCTGTATCTGTCTTACTTATGACTGTATTCCAGTACCTAGCACAGTGCCCTTAATAAGTATTTGTGGACTAAGTGAATGAGCACATGCTCAGAATTAAATGACTAGTAAACACCCCAAGTGGCAGAGAGCCCTGTGTAAGTTCAAAGGAGGAAGGAGAAACCTTGAAGTGGACCAGAAAGGCTTCCTAGGGGAGAGGAGATGGGTTTTAGGGCTTTGTTGGGGGGAGTAGGTATTAAGCAGAGGAGCAAGGAGAGCACCCCAGGAAGGAAAGAAACCAGAGGAAAAGCACAGAGAGAGCAGGCTGGCATCCTCTCATATCCTGAGACAGAAGTGCCTCTGAGCAGCTAGAAGCAAAGTCTGACCATGCTTCTGCCCTGGGAGGCCCAGGAAGACCCGAACAGCTTTGCCCTTACCATGAGGAGCTTGAATCATCCACAGGACTTTATTTACCTATGACTGACTAGTCCCCTCTGAAACTGGGGATCATCCTCATTAGTGAGCTTCCCCCCACCCCACTTCCATTTGTGTATAAAATGGTCATGGCTCTGACCCAAACCAGGTTGGCAAGAGCAGGAGGGAACAGGGAACCCACGTCAGCAAGGGGCTCAGCAAACCTGTTCTTCCTGGGGCTTCATCAGTTTGGGAACATGGAGAAGTAAAAGCAGCAGGGTCTGGGTCCAGACCGTCTTCCCACTTATTGGCTGTGTGACCTCAAGCTGGTTACCTGCCCTCTCTGTATCTCATCAGTCCCATCTGGGGATCTGAAGATAGTAATCCCTGCCCCCCATGACTTTAGGATCAGAACCCACTGTCCAGAGTGGCCACCTGCTCCCCTGGTCACACAGTGGGCCACGTCAACTCCACATGTTCAACTTCAGTACATCCCAATTTTATGTAAATCACACCAAGGCCCAACACAGAACATTTCTCTTTCCCTTCTGTGTTAAGAACAAAGAGTATGGCGAGAACCATTCTCATCACACACATCTAATTCCAAAGACCAGAAAAGGAGAGCATAATGTATCTCATTCCTAATTTTTTATGAAGATTACACATAGAAATGATAAACATTTTTATATATTAGATTAAATAAAATATGTTCTTAAAATTAATTTCATCTGCTTTTGTTTTCCTTTTTAATGTGGCTGCTAGAAAATTTAGACTTACTCATGTGGCTCTGGGAACAGTGATGCCTTAGACAGTCACGTCCACTCCCCTGGTCCTACCTGGATCCCAGCAGTTCAGCATGGTGATAAGGAGTGCAAATCCTGCAGCTCCACGGTTGGGTTTGAGTCATAGCTTGGCCACTTGTTCACTGAATAACCTTGGGCAAGTTATTTAGAACAATGCCTACATATGGAAGGCACTTGATAGAAGTTGTTTCTTCCCACAGAGAGGCAGCCCTGGGAAGTATTTACAGCTGAGAGCTGTGAAATCAGACTGCTGGACAGGCATCCTTCTTTGCCCACTAGCTGTACGGCCTTGAAGTTACTCAACCCTCCCCATACCTCAGTCCCCCCATCTGCAGCCTAGTAGGAGTGCCATTGGGAGGGACTCCCAGCCTTGGCTGCCATGTGGTAGCATTCAGCAATCAAGTTCTATGATTCTGTGCCCTCGCAGCCCCTCCCACCCACCACATGCTTCTCCTGCATCTCCCCCCTCCTCTCTCCTCTCCTTGTCCTGCCCCAGGACAGCTCAGCCTCTCTCCCAGTCTCATTGGTGGCAGTCACTGTCCAAATGATCTCCAGCCTCCTGGCTGGCCCCTCCAGTGCATTTTCCACTGTGGCTGCTGAAGCGCAGGTCCTCGATCCTAGAACTAGCTGCATCACTCCTCGCTTGAAACCCAACAGTGGCTCCATCTTGCCCACAGGTAAAGCCTACAAGATCCACCAGGGTCCGCCAGATCCTCCAGGTCCTCTCAGCACAGACCCCCTCACCCCCTCCCAGAACTCCAGCCCCACCCAGCTCCTCTCCAGTCCCCAAACATTCCAGGCTGTTCAGGCCTCTCTGCCTTTCCCTCCTCCTTTTATCTTCCATGAGTGCCCCACACCTGTGTCGGACCCATCAACACCAGACCCAGCTCAAGAGTTTCCTGAACTTCTCCCCAACCCCTCAGTGGATGTGACACCCTCTGCTGACTTTGTGCCCATTCTATGCTCATACTGCCCCCTGGGGCGCCTGGGTGGCACAGTTGGGTGAGCATCCAACTCTTGATCTCCGCTCAGGTTGTGATCGCAGGATCATGAGATCGAGCCCGGTATCAGGCTCCTTGCTCAGCGCAGTGTCTGGGTGAGATTCTCTCTCTCCCTCTGCCTCTCCCCCGTTTCCCACTCCCTACTCACACACGTGTGCTCTCTCTCTCACGCTCTCTCAAATAAGTAAATTATTTTATTTTATTTTATTTTATTTTATTATTTATCAGAGAGAGAGCACAAACCTGAACAGGGGGTTGGGGCAGAAGGAGAGGGAGAAGCAGGCTCCCAACTGAGCAGAGCCTGATGCAGGTTCAATCCCAGGACCCGGGAATCACGACCTGAGCCAAAGGCAGATGCCTAACTGACTGAGCCACCCAGGTGCCCCTCAAATAAATAAATAAATCTTAAAAAAAAATCTGCTGCCCTATCTCTCAGTACAACAGTACAGCCTGAGGACTAGACACAGTTAACTTACTCGACTTACCTGTAACACCTCTGAGTTGGGTATTAATGACCATATTACAGTTCAGGGAACTAGAAGACAAAGAAATGGAGTAAACCCACCAAGTCCTTGATGAGCCAGAATTCAAAGCCAGGCAATCTCGCTTCAGAGACCACACTCTTCACCTCAGTGTATTTTTTAAATTGAGATATAATTGATATATAACATTGTGTAAGATTAAGGTGTATAACATGTTGATTTGATGCATTTATGTATTGCAAAATAATTGGCACCACAGGGTACTTAAAACCTCCATCACATCACATAATTATCATTTCTCTTTTGTGGTGAGAACGTTTCAGATCTACTCTTAGCAACTTTGAAGTAACCTAATACAGTATTGTTGACTCTAATCACTATGCTGTACACTAAATCTCCAGAAATTATTCATCTTCTAGTTGCATATGTGCACCCTTGAGCAACGTCTCTCCAGTTCCCCACACCACCCCCAGACCCTGGTAACCACAATTCTGCACTCTATTTCCTCACATAAGTTCAGCTTTTTAAGATCCTATGTACAAGTGAGATCATCCTGTATTTGTCTTTCTCTGACTTATCTCACTTAGAGTAATGCCCTCAAAGTCCATCCAAGTTGTTGCAAAGGGCAGGATGTCTTTCTTTCTTTATTATTAGCTGAATAGTGCTCCATTGTGTGTGTGTATGTGTGTGTGTGTGTGTGTGCGCGCGTATGCACATAAAATGTCTATCCATTCATCCATGAATGGACACTTAAGTTGCTTCCATATCTGGACTATTGTGAGTAATGCTGCCCTGGATTTGCTTTTTTTTTTTTTTTTCATGAGATACAGTGGTGATGGCTGGGCTGACTTGCTTTTATAACCTAAGCTAGCATGGTTAATTTTTGAAGTCAGGAGTTCAGAGAGGGAAAGTTACTTGCCCAAGGTCACCAGGGAGGTCTCTTCCCAGCCAGAAGTGGAGTCTGAGTCTCATAGCTCTCAGTGTTCTTTTTCTCATTTTTTTGCTTGGTCCTGTGTCTTTGCCACAAAAGCCCAGGTTGACGCACCCCAACAATGGGCCGGAAGGATCCTGGGCACTTGCCTACAGACGTGGCCCGAAGCAATGAAATATCCACAGTGAGACAGAGAAAGAGCACAGCCATGGGAGCATCTGCTTTGTTTGCTTGGCTTGGTGTGTTTTCATTACAAACAATCTGGAATCTGATCCTGCCTGGGAGGCATGAGGCTTCTTTTATTCTCCTGTAGGGCAGAAAAGAGAGTAGGGTGGAGCAGCTTAGCTAACAAGTGCTGACAGGAAGGCAGAACCGGTCAAGTCCAGGGTCGGGACACACTCCCTGTGGAAGCCCAGACAGAGGGGATGCTAGCCAGGGACTCCCGGGGGGGTGGGCAGGGGGGCGGGACGGGCTGTCTGTCAGGGCCTGTCACTCAGGGGGCCATCATTTCTCAGTGAGTAATGCCCCTCCAGGCCAACTGAGTAATGCCTCTCCAAGCCTTGCCTGAAGGTTGAGAGTCCTCACACCCCAAAAAGGAGATTTACTGCAGATCACATTGGGCAAGAAAAAAATCAGACCTTGAGGAGCTCTGCGAGAGAGAGCCCACAAAGTGGGGCTAGCAAGAAAGGTAGAAAATGGCAGGAGATTCCAGTAGGGCCAGGGGAATTTCTGGCAACTTCTTTAAAACCGCTGGTAGTGGCGCTATTTGTTATTCATTGTGCCAGTTCTCTTATGAGAAACCATTGAATAAATGCATTTCAGAATTAAGTGTTAGGGGACCAAAAATTTGTCTCTTCTGCAGAACTGGCCCCCTTCCCTTTGTCAGATATCAGAATCTTCAGGTCCCAGCCTGGAAAAAGCATTAAAGGTCATCTGCCCACCTTGCGCTTGACTTTGCTTCTACAGCCAGTCAGCTATGTTGCAGGCTCTGTGTGAGGTGTTAGCATATTGTAAGGACTGTGAAAAATAAAATGTAACACCTCAGTACGAATAGAGCTACCAAACAATGTGGCTTAGGTGTGCAGGCAAATGGGTTTCTCATTAGTGAACCCCAGAATTAGAATTACCCATCAAACACAGACAGTGTTGGGCTGCCTCACGCTTCCCCACATTTGGGGCCTGACCTGAAAAAAACTTATAATCTGGGAAGCAGAGCAGATTACATGCTGTTTGTAGGAAAGACAGCTCCCAAAGAGAATGGAGAGGAGAATTGGCGGGGCTACTTACTAGACTTGCACCATTTCTCCTCCAAACCCACTGATGGAGTAGGTCACTCCCTCTGAGGAGGACTGGGTGGCCAGGGGCAGATGGGCCAGGGGTGTTGCTCCCCTCACATGGAAGGACTTTGGAAATAAGAGATTTCCCCCCGTAGCTTGTCCCCAGCCTACAGTTACTCTCTTCTGAAGAAGGACTCAGGGGCCCCAGGTCCCTTCAGAGTAAATTTCCACCTCAGATAAGCCTTGGTATGAATATCTTCCTACAGACACACCCACAGGCCAGCAAAGCAGGTTTAGGCGGCCAGTAGCCACTAAATGCATGCACCTTATATCAGGATCATTTTGGCTAGAAGTGACAAAAATTCTACCTTTATCTGGCTGAAACACTCTGAAGACCTGGGGATTAGCATCTCAGTGAAGTCATCAAGGTCCTAGGCTCCTTCTGTCTCTGCTGGCCGGCCTCGGGCTCAGCTTCATTCTTGGACATGTCCCTTGTCCTGTGCAGGCTGCCTGTGGCATTCTGGGTTATATGCCCCATGCTTCCCTGCTCATATCCATCATGGAGTAGGATGTTCTCTTGCATATGATTGGGATTCACAGGTCCGTCCCCAGACCCCAGAGAGAGGAGTGCTGTGTTCTAAGTAACTTAAGATAATCAGTATCTACCTTTTGTGTTGGGAGTAGGGTCAGTTCCACTGAACCCCGTGGCTGGGTGGAGGGAGTAGAAACCTAAACAGAATGGATGGAGAAAGTGGGGGAATGGATGGTGGGCAGAATCTGAGGTGAGGATTTGCTACAGGGTGTTTACTGGGGTCTGCTCTGCCAACAGACCACACTTGGGAATACCAACTTGAGCAGTGATGGAAATAGGATTGAGGGGAGTGTGAACTACAAGGTGATTACAAGAGGGACCTCAGTTGATCCCACAGGGGTCCTAGAGCTGAGAAGGCCCTTCAGAAGGTCACAAATGGTGGCAAGAAAGCCAGGCCTTTGAACTCCTGCACCAACCAGTCTTGCACATGGGCTGCCCTAGGAACATGGCATGAACTTGGGCAAGGCCCTGCCCCTTAGCTGAGGGCAATTCCTGGAGTCACTCAGCCATGAGCCATCAGCAGCCAGCATACCAGACATCAGGGGAATGAGCACTTCTGTCCTGGAGGGGGCATTCAGGTGGCACCTGCAGCATCCACTGCAGAAGGCAGCAACCATCTCAGAGGACCTCCGCTTCCATACCTTCTTTCCCTGCTGGGAAGTCAAGATGGAGTCCTGGGATGACATGGCAGTCCCTCCTTGATGCCCTGCTCTGAACACCCCAGGCTTCCCTTCAGCAGCCACAAGAGAGAATCGAAAATGAAGGTGCTTTGTAAACCACACAAGCAAAAGAAATTCTGAGCTTCTGGGACATTTGCATTATGATTCCCATCCTGCCTGGTTTCAGTTAGTTGTTTCTGGTCTGCTCCTTTCCTCAACTACATTCCACCCCATAGCTCCTGGCACAGAGGAGGCACAAGCAGGCATGAGAGAAGGTACAAGTCTGTGTTGGGGGAAGTCAGGCAAGAAGTAAGGCAGAGAGGAGACGCGGGGAGACAATGGGAGGGAGGGGCTTAGACTCACTTTAATGAGAGAGCTGATGAGCAATCGTATGGCCCCTGAGTGACCACCCTGCTCATTCTCCTGGAAAGAAGTTAAGAGTTCTGGGGACCCTAAGCCCTGCTTGGCTTTCCAAACAGGATGGCGCTGTGGAGAGCACTCAGGCTCCCCTGGTTCTCCTGCTACACCCTGTCTATGCCTCACCCAGTCACCTCTGCTGGTTCCCTCTCATGTCCCTGATCCCTAACCTCTGGATCCCCCTCCAGTTCTCATCTTCCTCCATTGGCTATTTCACTCAGTTCCATGGCGTTCCATACCACCTGCATATCCACAACTTCTCAAATTAAATCCCCAGGGGAGTCTTCCCTTCTGAACTCCAGACTTTTTGTAGAAATGTCCACCAGGACGTCTGACCGTGGATACAACTGGGCAGTTGGGTTTTCCACAGCCTTTGCCATTTGAGAAGGGAGCAGGGGAAGAGAGGGGGATCCATGCTTCCAGCTACTCCAACCAAAACCCTTAAAGCCATTCTGCAGTCCTGCATTTCTCTAGCATCCTACCCATCAGCAAATCCTTTCCACTCTGCCTTCAAAACTGTTCTAGGATCTACTGCCCTGGCTCAAGCCACTGTCATCACTAATCTCTATTATTAAACTAGACTTTTAACAGATCTCTTGCCTTTTTAGCCCTTGCTTTGGTCTCCTCATAGCGAATCTTTTATTTTATTTTTTTTAAAGATTTATTTATTTATTTATGATAGACATAGAGAGAGAGAGAGAGAGAGAGGCAGAGACACAGGAGGAGGGAGAAGCAGGCTCCATGCAGGGAGCCCGACGTGGGACTCGATCCTGGGACTCCAGGATCGCGCCCTGGGCCAAAGGCAGGCGCTAAACCACTGAGCCACCCAGGGATCCCCCAAAGTGAATCTTTTAAACCATAAGTCAGATCATGTCATTTCCCTACCCCAAACCCCCTCTGGATCCCCAGGTCATTCAAAGTAAAAACAGAAGTCCTTGTGTTGGCTCTGACATCCTTGACTTGCATCCTTCCCCACTGCCCTGACTTCCCTCCAGCTTTCTGGCCTCAGCCGCTTGGCTGCAAGCACACCTGCCTCCTTGTGACTCGTTAATTAAACACAGTCTCAGTGCTTGCTCTTCTGTGCCCAGGGTAGGCCTGTGACTCCTTCCTTTGCTTCCTTCAGGTCTCTACTCCATACCCCTTTATTAGGGAGGACTCGAAAGAAAACTCTGTATGAAATAACATCCCCACCCTAACTTCCAGAAAGCCCTACCTACCTTAGCTTGGTTTATTTTCCCCCATAACACTTGTCTCCACCTAATATGTCATATATCTGTCTGTTAATTTCTCACCCAACCCTGCATTGTATCCCTGGTGCCTGCAACAGTGCCTGGCTTATAGGAAGGGCTCAGTAAACACTTGTCAAATGAATGGCTGGGCTTTGGAATCAGACATACCTTGGTTAGATCTCAACTCTTCTGTGTGCCAGCCCTCTTCTGTGTGTAATTGCCTGCAGCCAGTTACATAACCTTGCTGGGCCACAGTTTTATCATGTGTGAAATGGGAAAACAATTGTTCTTACTGCATAAGATGGTAATGAAGACTGTGTGAATTAATATTTAGTTGTTAGAATAGCACCTGGCACATAAAAAGCACTCATTAAAGGTGGCTGTCATTGCCCATCATTGTTGTTACTACAGTCATCATCATTATGTATTCACAGGATGAGACACATGGTCCCAGCCCAGTGCCCCACCCCAGCCCCCAGCCTCTTCTTTCTAGCCAGAGGTGGAGGCAAGTGATTCAGGTGGTGGCAGCCTGCCCTGTGACTCAGCCCTGAGTCAGCCACATCGGGGTCCCCTGGCATGGGCTGCCTTGGCCAGGGGGCCCTTGGGTTGAATCATCAGGGCCATGATTCCAGCTGGGGGATACCTTGGCTAAGGAGTTCGGCTCGTAGAGCTTGCCCTCCCTGGATCCTTCCAGGAGGAGACTGGGCACTTGCCCCATTGTGTGCTCAGGAACTGCACTTTGCCAGCGCAAGTCCATCTGTCAGTAGGGCTTGAAAAAGAGCCAACAAGGATAAGTGGGGAAAGGAAAAAGTAGGAAGAGAAAAGTCACTTCAATCTTTTGCCATTAAACAGGGCAGGATGGTGTTGTGAACAGATCATAGGGCTCTAAAGTCACCAGGGCTGTATGTGAGTCTCCATCCCTCTTCTTACTAGCTCTCAAGGTTACTGGGAGAATACACAGTGGACAGAGGCTGTCTTCAAGTCCCAGATCCCTCATGAACACTTTTCAGTGACTGTTGTAAAAGGAAAGGAGGTATTCCCTGTCTCCCCGTCCTTCCCACCTCCTTCCCAGGAAGGGAAGGAAACAATCTCATATGTCCTTCTTTCTCCTTTTTAAGATTTTATTTTATTTATTGATCTGAGAGAGAGAGAGAGAGAGAGTGTGTGTGTGTGTGTGTGTGTGCATGTGAGTGGGAGGAGGAGCAGAGGGAGAGGGACAAGCAGATTACACATTGAGTGTAGAGCCCCATGCAGGGCTCAATCCCAGGACCCTGAGTCGAAATCAAGAATCAGATGCTTAACTAACTGAGCCACCCAGGCACCCCCTTCCTTCTTTCATTCAAGAGCCCTTTATTGAGCACCTGCTGCATGCCACGGGCTGTGCTAGGCACTCGATACAGAAGTCATGAGCTGGTAGGAGAGGCAGACAGTGTATATAAATGAGCAGTTAATACCTGATTATTAAAAAAAATTACCTGATTATAAACTGTATTCAGTGTGAGGCAGGAGAACAGGCTGTTAAAAGAGAAAACAACACAGTGGAGACAGAAAAACCGGAGTGGTACCATTTAGACAAGGACAAGAATGGCAGCGAGCCAACCATATGAGCCACACAGGGAAGAACCTTCCAGAGAGAGAGAATAGCGCATGCAACAGCCCAGAGGCAGGAAGCATTTAGGGAGTGCAGGAGACCCTGTGTCAAAGCGTCACAGGCCAGCGCAGAGTGACAGATGTGGCTAGGAGAGGGCCAGGTGAACATGGGGCACCCTCTTGAATTTCCCTTTTCTGATGGATCCCGGGCTTGCAGTGCCTACTCCCACCACCTCCAAACGTTGCCTTGTAAACTCTTTCCAGTCTTCTAGCTGTTTACAGAGACCGGGCTTGTGTGAAGACATCATAGCCAGAAGCCCTTAGAGTTGTTTTTCCAGTTTAAATGAGATAATACATATAACCTATGTAGTACCATTCCTGACACAGTTAGTGCTCATTAAAAAACAGATTAGAACCCTTGAAACACTGTGTGAAAATACTGAGAGAAGGAAAGCCCCATAACAATCTGTGAGTTGTTGTATTGCCATTTCAGAAAGAAGAGAGAACTTTGAATTTAAATGCATCCTTCTCCCCCTGACCATTACAAAGGGAATTGGGTGGCCTCTGTCCCCTCATGTGGGAACCCTTCCCCGCCCCACCCACCCTCAGGCCTCAGGGTCCCTCCGCTGCATACCCAGGGCAGTCTTCTGTTGAATCGTCTGTTCCTGTAACTATCTCTTCCATGGGCTGTGAGCTCCTCAATGATGGGGACTGGGCCTTAATTATCTGTTTAATACAGCCCTTGGATGACATGTTATTTCATTTCAGGTATGTTTAAGGACCCTCCTAAATACCGAGCTGACTCTAAACCACCTTTGCACTAAAAACATGGTCCTTTCAAGCCACTATACCATCTTAATAAAGTGTAATATGCTTTTAATTTTCCTAAAGTGTGGACTGGTTTGAAGTATAGATTGATTCATTGGCTATTTCCGCCTCTGTGGCTTTCTCAAGACCTCCGGTTTCCATGAGGAGCAGGCAGGCTTTTCGCCAGGGATATTGCACCAGAGGTTTGTGTTATTTACTGCTGGGGAGAATGCCAAAAGTAATAACATTAGACCCACGATTCCCAAACCCTACATTCAGATACCCTGGGGACAGCATGGTATATTTTGAATTTTCAAGGAACAGCAATTCTAGACATCTGTCAGACACCGTGCAGATTGCTAGCCGAGGTAGTTCACAGTTTCAACAGCAGATTACAACATGTTCCTCTCAGTGACATCACATCTTTACAAAGCTGGGGTTTTGGTGGTGGTTACGCTAAAAAAGTAAGTACTCTATGAAAATCAGTGTGGAACAGGAAATGAGGGTGATGGTGTCCAGTTCGGGACCAAGGTCAGGAATTTGTGCAGTGCCCAACAAGTGCACACATCGCATTAATAAGTAATTGTAGTTACTTTAAAGGAAGTAAAAACATTATGCGAATGTTTTCCAATTACCAAGTTGTTAGGGCATAAGTACTTAGTAAGCTATTTGGCTCTAAGTACTTAATAAGTGAAACTGTTTGATATTTCTTTTGGCCTAAAATGCCGTGAAATAATTCCTAAGATGGAAGCCATGAGCCCAAGAAAGTCTGAGAACTTCTCCATTACATTATAGTGACTCCCACTTACCTCTTTTAGGCTTTCGATGCTGACCTCAGGAATTAATTCTGAGCTAAACCCTAAGCATGGCTTAACATTAATGACCTACACACACAACCTATACTTAATCCTGCCTCAAGAGTCTAGGAGCTGCGAGACTGGTAAAAATTTACTGGGAGGAAAAACAGAGATGCAGCCCATCCCTGTTCACCCCATCTAACTAGTTTCTTAATGAGCGAATACCACTCTGGAATGAGCTGGATGCACGCCTTCCTGTTATAAAAACAGAAAAACAAGCATCCATTTGTGTGCCAGGGTTACGGTTTATTATCTCAGGCTAGGAGTGGCCTGAATCTCCAGCTGGCCCTGTGAGCTGATTACTGCCAGAAACACCACAGAGCAAGTGTTCTGAAGCTGCAGTTATTATTGTTGGTAGCTGTCCTCCCAGCTCTTAGCTTATTCGTAAATAACCGCGTTCAGTAAATTGCCTCATGTAGTTAGTTATCTTTGTTTCAAGAAAACAAGGTTGTCTGGGCCATCACACCAGGAAGGAACATGTTCCACACTGAACCTTCTATGGGAACTTGATGGAGATGGATTTGGCTAGGGTGAGCTGCTGGTCACATTTGCATGAGATGTGTCCTAGGCTATTGAAATAGTGCGGTGGACTTCAGTCACTCATGTCTCCTGGACGGGTTGATTCCAGACCATTTTCTAGGAAGGATCTTGGCCCCAATCCCTGTGTTCATCTGTATAGGGAGATAGGGTTGCCTGTGTTCAAGCATGAAACCCTATGTTCCCTCAGCTTCCACGAGAAGGTGTTACAGTTCAATTATCCGTTGTTTGTGAGTCTCTTTTCCATGGGAACCATCAGCCTCAGGGCCACTGCACCTGCTTTTCCCTCCTGCCTAGGCTCCCTGCACTCAGCTATTACCATTACTGGGCTCTTCATCCATTCTTTCAGCAAATATTTATTGAGTTCCTCCTGTGTGCCAAGCACTAGACTGGGGTGTTCAGGGTATAGGAGGGGATGATAATAATCATAACAGTTAACATTTACTAAATTCTTGTGAGGAACTAAGCCTTCTTCCAGACCATTTACATGTAGTGTATTATTTAATGCTTGACAACAATCCAATGATGTTCAACAGTAATCCAGCAAATTATCCACATTTTGTTGTGGATCAGCTCCTTTATATCACCAAGGTACCCAACATTTTTCTGATAAGGAAAGTGAGACACAGAGAGGCTAAGTAACTTCCTCCAAGGTCACGCAGCTAATAGGTGATGGACCTGGTGTTTGAGCTTATATTCTTAAACACTGTTACATTGTCTCTCTAGCAACACACAGAAGGCCACTGGCCTTGTTGGCTTTCATTACTGTGGAGGAGAGAGACAATAAGCACGTTAAGTGATAAGTAATTTGAGATCGTCAAAGGTGGTAAGAAAAGAAGTAGTAACAATAAACCAGGGTAATTGGGTAGAGACTTAAGAGCGGGCAAGGAAGAGTAGCTGCTTTACATTAGGTAGTTGGAAACCCCTCCACTAAGGACTCATCTGGGCTGAAACCTGAAGAAGCTGGCCTTGGGAAAGTACTCAGGAAAATTGTTCCAAGCAGAGGGAATAGCAAGTCCAGAGGCAGTGAAGCAGAAACAAGTTTGGCTGAATGCAAAAGAGAGATAAGCAGGACCCAGATCACATAGGGTCATGCTTTGTGACCTGGGCTGCACACAACTGCCTGAGGGGCTTCTAAAAATACTGATGCCTTGGCCCACACCCAGAGATGCTAAGGAAATCAGTCTGAGGTTTGGCCTAGGCAAGAGGAATTTTAAAAGAAGATGGTCGCAGTGGTCCAATGACATATGATGGTGGCTTGGACCAGGGTGGTGGCAGTGGAAGTAGCCATGTCTCCCCTTCAGCCACTGCTCCCTCCATAGGGGATTTTAAATGGCTCATGGCTGGTGTCTCTCCTACACAGACCACCTGTGGTTTACAGGAAGTGCTCACATTCTTAGCCTGGATAGACCAAAGTCTGGGGTGCCTAACTGCAGGTAGCCTGGGAGCACATCAACTCCAGCATACCAGCTCTGCCTTGCTGCTCAGACACACATCAGCCTTGTCCTGCTGATGCTCTTACCAGATATATCAAGAGGAACAGTAGACTGGCACAGCTTTTTCCAAAGAAATCATCACCTCAAAATCTCACATCTCCAGCCACCCAGCCTTTTAAGGCTCACACAATTATGGGGGGGTTGCAGAGTAGGCTGGTAGGCTGAAGATGCTGAATATTGATCTATTCAGGCCTTCAACTGATTGGATGAGGCCCACACCGATTATGGAGGGCAATCTGCTTTACTCAAAAGTCCAGAGATTTATTTTATTTTATTTTTTTATAATAAATTTATTTTTTATTGGTGTTCAATTTGCCAACATACAGAATAACACCCAAGTCCAGAGATTTAAATGCAAATCTCAACTAAAACCCCCTCACAGAAACATCCAGAATATTTGACCAAATACCTGAGCAGATGCATCTTATATCATCTTACACTATTATATTCATAGAATATTTCCAAAAGAGTACAAAGAAATATTTTCACCAAGGGGCTTGGAGTTTAGAGTAAAAGACATACTTATTTTTCCCAGATATTATTTTTATATCTTTGACTTTATTTTTTGCTCTGTGAGTATATGTATTCATTTCTCAAATAAGAAATAAACTATAAAAATTGGATCAAAATGATCACTGGGTTGCATTTATTGGCTATCTGTAAAACTGCCTTCCTCAAATCATACTTTAAGGAGATGACACAAGTACATGAGCCTACCCTAAGGAGTATCATAAGAAACATCAAACATCACGGAGCATTGTTGACATTTGTTCCATATCACAGTGTCCTCTATAGGAGGAGCCCAGGAGATGCCACATGAATTTTAATTCCAAAAATGGTTGTGGGGTACCAGGGTGGCTCAGTCGGTTAAGCATCTGATTCTTAATTTCAGTTCAGATCGTGATCTCAGGGTGATGAGATCGAGCCCCGCATCAAGCCCTGCATCGGGCTCCACACTCAGATTCTCTCTTCCTCTCCCAAGCTTTCTCTCTCTCTCTCTCTCAAATAAATAAATAAATCTTTAAAAAAAATTTAAAAAAAGAATGGTTGCAATTCTCTCAGGTATCTGCTTGCATTTCCTCTTCAGGAGACTGAATTTGTGTGACTGACCAAAGTTTCCTACAATGAACCCTACAAAATGGGGTCACATCTCTAGTCAGATATTACCAGATAGGTTTTTAGCCTCCTTTGAAGGACAATTTTACATTCTCACTCTTACTTGTCTTTCTCTTTTAGTCCTGCCTTTGCTTAACCTTTTACTACAGAAATTTTCAAATATACACAACAGCAGAGAAAATAGTAAAGTGTATTCCCAGGTACCTGTCACCCAACTTCAACCATTATTCACTGAGTCAGTTTTGTTCTACATACTCCTCCACACCTCCTCTCAAACACCACTGAATACTTTTTTGTTTTTTTAAGATGAAATATCATTTTCGTTCTATAAAAGTCATCCTTCTAAAGTGTATAGTTTAGTGGTTTTTATGTATATTCACAAGGTGGAGCTATCACCATTATATAATTCCAAGATATGTTTATCACCTCATACCCAGCAGAAGTCATTCTCCATTCTCCTTTCACCTCGGCTCCTGGCAACCCCTCATCTACTTTTTGTCTCTATGGATCACCAGATTATTTTAAAACAAATCTCAGATATCACATAATTTCACCTATAAATATTTCAGTATGTATTTCTAATACATAAGGACTCCTTTCTTTTTCCTTTAGTATAGACAAATATCATAGGATACCAAAAAATAGTAATAATTCTTCAATATAATCTAATATGTAGTCAGTGTTCAATAGTTCCCTATTAATTGGTTTGTCCTCGTTGTATCCAAACAAGGGCTTCATACCTGCCATGGATGGGATGACATGAGTCTCTTTTGATCTATAACAGTTCCTCTTCCTGTAGTTGATTGGTCACTTATTTGTTAGAAGGGGTTGGGGGGAGATAATTTTCCTATAGGATTTTCTACATTCTGAATTTGGCTAATTACAGATCCACTGCGGGTTCACTTATTGCCTGTACATCCTATAAACTGGGGGTTGAATATAGAGACTTGATATGACTCTGGTTCTGGGTTTGGCAAGAATACTTCCCAGTTGGTAGTAGGTGTTTCTCTTGCACATCTGTAGACATAGTCGTGTCTGACTGTCTTTTGCGATTTAAGACTGATCTGTAAATTCAGGTGCTGTCTGCCTGACCAACACATTAGGAAGTTGGCCATCAGCCTTTCCTGAAGGTTTTGCATTGATCACTGCTGCCTAGATTCATTCTTGCCTTAGGGAGATTTGCAGAAGGATGATGCCCTAGTTCTCTTACTCCTTCCTCATTATTTAGCTGTGATTAATCTAAAAAGAATTTTTCCTCATCAAGTTAGGTGATTATACAGGAGGTAGATTTTGTAGCTGGATGAATAATTATGTAAAGAAATATGTAAATAATTATGAAAAAATCCAAAAATGAGTTAAAGAGAACCAACTTTTACTGAGTATCTTCTAAGTGCCAGACACTATGCTAGATAGTCCTTTGATATTCATTATAATGTAATTTAAAAATCATAATAATCTAGGGTGCCTGGGCAGCTCAGTCAGTAAGAATCCAAGTCGTGAATCTGGCTCAAGTCATGAGCTCAGGGTTGTGAGATAGAGCACCACATCAGGCTCTGCATTAGCAGGGAGTTTGCTTGAGATTCTCTCTCTCTTCTCCTTCTGCCCCTATCTCTGTTCTCTCTCCCTCTTTTTCTCTCTCCCTCCATCCCTCCAACATAAATAAATATAAATAAGTTCTTTTTAAAAAATAATAATCCTACAGGACATTTATCTCATTTAACAGATAGGAAACTAAAACTCAGAAAAGTGATTTAAATCAGGTCAAACAGCTAGAATTAGGTATAGGAAAGGTGCACCAAAATTATGAATGACCTAGAGCTGAGAGGGAAGTTAACAGGTTAGATGGCAGAGTCAATATCGGGGAACGAAGGGACAGATGGAAATATAAGAGCTTTATATTTACATAGGAAAATGTAAAGTCCTGCTCTGGGACTGAATCCACTCAGGTTCACACTCGGAGAGATGTGAATTATCAGGATCTTGTGTTTCAAAATGAGTGGGAAATACCAGAGAGGGAGACAGAACATGAGAGACTCCTAACTCTGGGAAACGAACAAGGAGTGGTGGAAAGGGAGGTGAGCAGGGGGGTGGGGGTGACTGGGTGACGGGCACTGAGGGGGCACTTAACGGGATGAGCACTGAGTGTTATGTTGGCAAATTGGACTCCAATAAAAAAAAAAATGACCTGGAGACATTAGCTTACAACAAGCTCCATATGGATCTTAGAAAAACTAACATTGTATTAAGCTGCATTAATAGGAGCAAGTAATGAATAGGCTCAAAGCTCCATTTGGATAAAAATCATAAATCTCTTTTTTTCTTATTGTATCCTCAGCCTCCGGCATAGTATCTGGAAAAACAGTCAGTAATTATCTGGATATAATGGGCACTCAATACAACACCTGGAAACACTTAGATATATTTATTCAATCATTAACCAAGTCTATTGGGTGCTTGTTCCCTGAGTGCTGCTATTGGTGCTTGAAATCCAGCAGTGCTCTTGCAGAGCCAACATTCTAGTAGAATGGTAGGGAAGAGGGACGACAAATAAATAGAGAATGGTGTGAAGTAGGGGTGGAAGTGCCATGGAGAAAAATTAAGCAGGGCACAGTGGATGAGGAATGCTGGGTGGGAGGAGTTGGGACACATCTGAGCATCAGGGAAGACTGCTCTGAGCAAGTATGTGCAGCAGAGACCTGGATGAAGCGAGGGTGTGGGCCATGCAAGCAAGGAACAGCAGGGCAGGCAAGGAACAGCAAGTGCAAGTGCTCTGAGACAGGCGTATGCCAGATGCATTCCAAGCAGAGGGAAGTGACAGTCTTCTACAGTCTTGGCTAGTGAAACCACATCTGGAGCTGGGTGTGATTCCAGGCACCACATAGTTTAGGAGATTGTCCAATGAGAGCATTTCAAGGTAGTAAAGGGTCTAGAACCTGCTCGTGTCAGGGTGAGTTGAAGAAGACAGTATCTTAGGCATACCTGGCTGGCTCCTCAAGTGCGTGAAGAGCAGACACAAGGCTGAGGGCTGAGACTTACTCTTCATGACCAGTAACTGGGACTACTCATTTACTCCAGGTGTAATATACAGTAGAACAAGTTCCCCAAGGGGAAATTCACTTCCTTGCCCGGTAGTGAGCTCCCTGCTCTCAGAGGTGTTCAAGCAAATGCAGACAGTCTACCAAAGATGGAAAATGACTCTCCTGTTTCAGGCTAGGAGACTTCAGAGGTGAATCCCATCAAGGAGATTCAGAACTGTAACCCGACTCCTCCCACTTCCCTCCCTTTCCATCATCTCTGTTTCCATGCTCCCACCGTGCTTACCCTCAGGATGAAAAACACGTGTGCACACAAACACATAAGAGCAGGTACAGGGGATCCCTAGGTGGCTCATTGATTAAGCACCTGCCTTCGGCCCAGGGTATGATTCTGGAGTCCTGGGATCGAGTCCCACATCCGGCTCCCTGCATGGAGCCTGCTTCTCCCTCTGCCTGTGTCTCTGCCTCTCTCTCTCTCTCTCTCTCTGTGTCTCTCATGAATAAATAAAATCTTAAAAAAAAAAGAGCAGGTACAGTAGGATAGAGGAGAGGGAGAGTAGTCAAGGAAGGCAGAGAAAGAGGGAAAGAAGAGACAGGGAAGGGGAGATGGGGACGTGGGAATGAGGCTTCCGAGTTAGGGAGTCCTCAGTGACCCCATTGCAGGTCCCCAGAGCAGCAAATGGTAATTTTGAATCACAGCTCATTTAAAGCTTCCGGTGTTCAGCTTGTCTCTGTGAACATTTGGAGAAGTTTCCAGCTAGTAAATACAGCCGAGTGCCAAGACTCCCTCCCCAGCTCAGCAGCCACTTCACCATCCCTGTGGCTGCCTGGCCTCGTACCCTCTGATCCCGCTGTCCTTTCGCCTGAGGACCATGCCAGAGTCCCCTCCAGCACCCACCACACCCTACTCCAGACCCCCTGCCCGCCTCTCTGCAGTTCCTGACTTGCTCAGAGTCTCACAATCGAAAGATAAACCTTGGAGCCCCTGGGTGGTTGAGTGTCTGCCTTTGGCTCAGGTCGTGATCCCTCGAGCCTGCTTCTTGCTCTGCCTCTCCATCTCTCCCTTTGTCTCTTATGAATAAATAAATAAAATCTTAAAAAAAAAAAAAAAAGATGAACCTCTGAGAGCCCAGGATCCAGGCTAAGCAGCTACAGAAAAATTCACCTTGTAAAAGACAGGTTTTCCTGGGACACTGTTTCTTTGCCTTTTCCCAAACTCCTGTATTCTGTCCACCTCTCTACTCCCTCTCAAGTCACAAGTGAATCTTTAACCAGCCTTAAATTCAGTCCAGCAAACATGCTGGGTGCATCCGTGCCAGGCACCTGTGTTATGACTGGTTGTCCCCAAGAAGCTGGGAGTCTAATGGGAGGAAGACATGGGTGGAGCTGGGTGGTGCTGGGGTGGAGCTGGGCTTCACAGGACCCAGACATAGCACAGTTTGAAGACCCTCTCTAAGGAAAAGAACTTAATATTGCCAGGACCATAGGCCAGGGTTTGTCCTGGGGCTTTAGAAGGGTCGGTATACACGAAACCTGGATTATATCCTCACTCCTAGAGAGGGCAAACCCCAAACCACCCAGAAAGGTACACAAGGAGAGGTTGGGCTGACCACAAATTAATTAGCTAATGAATTCACTAAATGCCTCTGTCTACACTGTCTCTCTTTGATCTCTTTTGTCTATCCTGTGAAGAGATGAATGCAGGCATGATGCATTGAATGAATACTTACTTAGGGCTCCTGTAATAATTGGAACAAAGTTCAGCTGTGTAACAAACACCTAAGGTGGCTTCAGTAAGCCAGGACTTTCTCTTTCACACATGGTCTGGGTGAAAGCAACCCAGGGCTCTCATAGAACTTCCTCAGTTTTAAAGACCCAGGCTCCTTCCATCTTGTTGATCATGCCTTCCTGGGGTGTTGCTCTTCAGCCACAATGTCAAAGATGGTCTACACTGCAGCCAGCAGGAAGAGCAAAAGCCCTCCCCTGCCTGTTAGTAATAGGCCTAGAAGTTCAGACTCTGCTTCTGCTTGCAGAAGCAGAAAACAGGGTCACATGGACACACAGGTGCCAGGGAGATGGGGGAGTGTAATGTTTATTCTATGAGAGGTCATGTGGCCCCAGATCGGGGTGCTTCATGACTGTAGAAGGGAATGGGCATTGTAGACAGATAGAAGTGTCCAAACATCCTGCCATGTATGCTGTGCTGTCTAGGAAACTGGGATGCAGAAGGTCTGGTACTTTCCAGAGCCACCCAGTGGCAAAACTGAATTAGACAAGCTGCCCCTGCAAAGCTTCCCCCACAACCACCACCCATTCTTTCATTCTGGTACCTCTAATTCTCCTGGACGCCAAATATTGACTGAAGATGAAACACTCTGGTCATTAAAGATGAAGTTGGAAGAAGAGGAGGCAATAAGGTGAAGAAATTGCAGAAAGAAAGAATCAGAAGAGAGTAGTGATGTAGAAACCAAGTGTCAAAAAGTTCAGCAATTTCAGATGTTGTGGAATCCAGGATGCTAATCAGGGATGCCTGGGTGGCTCAGCAGTTTAGTGCCTGCCTTTGGTCCAGGGTGTGATCCTGGAGTCCTGGGATTGAGTCCTACATCAGGCTCCCTGCATGGAGCCTTCTTCTCTCTCTGCCTATGTCTCTGCCTCTCTCTGTCTCTCTCTCTCTCTCATAAATAAATAAATAAAATCTTTAAAAAAACAAAAAAGTAAAACAAAAAAAAAACAAAAAAAGTAAAAAAAAAAAGAATGCTAATCAAAAGAAGGGTATTGTATTTGCCAGTGAGGAGGTGACAGGTGACCTTGGCCAGCTCAGTTTCAGCAGAGTGATGGGGAGTGAAATTTGAAGATGGCAGGTTTAGGGGTGAGTGAGAAGTGAGAAGGTAGAGACAGAGAGCAGTGAGTACTTGGATTTTTGAAAAGCAGGAACAATTTGAGGAGAATGGAGGACCCATGATTGGACTGACCCAAAGAATAATGAATCTTCAAGGCAGAAATATAATTTGACAGCTTTAATGAAGACCAAAATAACAGTGAGTTAAACAAGATTAAAGTTTACTTCTTTCTCACATAAGAGTCTGAACATGCACAGTCACGGGCAGACTGGGGACTCCATGGTGTTGGGAATCCAGGATCCTTCCACCTCCTAACTCAGCCATCCTCAACATGTGCCTTCCATCCTGTGGTCCGAGGACCTAGCCAGGTGGAAGAGGGAAAGGAGAAAAGGAAGATTCCCTTTGTGGTAAAGGCACCACCCAGAGGTTGCTCATAGCACATCTACTCACGTGTTCATTGACCAGACTCTGAGACTTGGCCACATCTATCTATGAGGGAGACTGGAACAAACAATCTTTAGCTGAGAGACTAGATCCCCAGATAAAACTAACAGGTCCTATTATTGAAGGAGGAGAGGGCAGTGAGCAGTTAGACTTAGAAGACCTGGAACAAAGGGCAGCTTCAGCCGTGAGTGGGAGGAGCACGCTGCAGCCTGGAAGAAAAGGCAGGAAAGCTGGTGAGCTTGGGAAAGGATGGCAAATAGGACTCTTGCTTGGTCACTTTTATTTTCTCCTCAAAGTGGGACTTAGTGTCATCACTGAGAGGCTGGGACTCTCTCAGAGAGCCAAGAAGAGAGAAGGTATGCCAAGCCTTGCTCCCCATCATTGTTTCCCATCTGTTAGGTTGGAACAGCAGGCATGCACTTGTAGCTGCCCTCAAGATGGTTTGGAGAACAGCTGTGCTCTTGGACTCCTGAATTTCATTCCCAGCTCTGTGCTTAGCTGCCGCATGGCCTTGGACAAAGCAAGAAATAAGTTTCTGCATCTGTTAAATGACCATAATAATGCCCACACCGCCCGCCTCACAATCCCATTTTGTGTCCCATGAGAGAGCTGTGAAACTTCTTTGTAAGTTGTGAGGTTGTGGGTGGGCATCATTCTGCAGGGATGGAGTGGTCAGGGCACTGGTGAGTCTCCAAGGGAGATAAGAGAGAGGCTAAGAGAGATTATAAGGACAGCCTCCTGTGCAAGCTGCCCCCCCCACCCCAACACCCCCCCACCACCAGGGGATCTGGGCTCTGCCCACCTCTGGCCCAACATTAGACCCCCTTGTGCTGTCCCGGTGAGGGTAACAGGGGAGGGGGCAGCACTCTTAACTGTCCACAGCTGGTGGCAATCAGCTTGTGTCCTGTCTTGAGATCACAGCCATAGAGCATTGGCCTCGTCCCCAGCATTGGCCTTGGAAGTTCTCCTGGGACCTCCCCCTGACCCCAAGGCACCACTTCATGTTCCTGGCCTCAGCCCAATAAACAGTGAGTGTCTCCCCCAGGCCTTTGGTTGGGCACAATTAGCCTTTTCCAGTGTATATGCACGTGCACACACACACACACACACACACACGCACACACATACACACACACTGCTTACAAGCACCGCATACAACACGTCACACATACATGTACCCCCCACAAACTGCACATACATGCAACCCACGTGCACATGCCCAACACATACATAGCACATGGACGTATACATGCACTTTCTTTTTCCCAACCGGGCTCTACCCCATGTCACATTCAACCCACTGTACAACTCGCCATGAAATCCTCCATGTAAGTACTTGAGGGATTTTTCTAAAACACAAATTAGGCTACTTTCTTGTTTACACTCCTCTACTTCTTCCAGTGGTTTTCCAGATCCTTCAAGCTAAAATTCTAGACCCTTACCAAAGCAATTGAAGGATGCTGAACTTGGGGGACCAAGGTGTGTTTCCTGACAACCCTCTTCAGCCATCCCTCATCCTGCAGGCCAATCACCCAGTCTGAACCACTTGCACAGCCCTCGTCTCCGTGTGGCTCCTCCTGCCTCGGCTTTGCCCATCCCCTCTATCCTCCAGAGAAATGCTCCTGCTGAAAACTGTACTATTCCAAACCCTGTTCAGAGCTTACCTGTTCTGTAAATATTCTCTTGACAGTCCAAATGGAATGTTCTCTTCCTCATCTACAGGTATGTATGTAGTAGAATGACCTGTTCTCCCTGCTAAGCAGGTGACTTTCTCAAGGTCACTCTATTGATAGAACACTGGGTCCTGGCATTGGGTCTGTGCTCCGTGAATACTGGTGGCTGGCACTCACCCCCTGATCCTCCCACACAGATCAAAGTAGAAAACCAGCATGACTACCAGGACATCACCAGCATGGTGGCTATGGCCAAAACCTATGCTACCACTGAGGCCTTCATTGACTCCAAGTACGACATCCGCATCCAGAAAATCGGATCCAACTACAAGGCTTACATGTGAGTCCCTGAGCAGGGGCTGGGTTGCTGGGAGGAGAGGTGGGAGGAGAGTGTAGGAGGAACAGCGATTAGAGATGCAGGTCCAGCCCTGTCTCCTCCACCGCAGGGCAGAGACCCTTCAGCCCATTGTTATTCTCCCTTTATGGCCTCTTTCTGCCCTTCTTCTCCAGTCAGTACGGCTAAGTGCTGATGCTTTCTCAGAGCTTATCCCAGGGTCAAAATCTGTCTACCCAAAGAGAGCTATTTCTCTCAAAGGAAGAAAGATACTTGGCATGTTTGGGAGAACTTCAAGTATCCATGGGATGTATATCATAGGAGACCAGACTAAAAGAGAAACTTTGAGGACAAATCAAGGAGGGTTTTGCATGCCTTGCTGAGGGTTTTGGGTTTTGTCTTGTTTTCTTCTGAGCAGAGAAGTGGCATGATCTGACCTGTATTTATAAAAAGCTGGCTCTGGGGCCACAGGCTGCCAAGGGGTTTCTCTAGAATTTTTAAGACCAATTAGGAGATTACATCAGATTTCTCCAGCTGCAAGCAACAGAAACCACATCTGACCACACTGATGGAGTTTTCAAAAGGAAATTTATTAGAAAGCCATGAATGATCAGAATCTCTGAAAACAGTTGAAACCACTCAACTGTCAATTTCAGAAATATTAGGATTTAGGGCAGCCGCAGGAATCTGGGTGGCGAGAGTAACAATCTTCATGGTACCCCTACTGGAAAATGAATCTGCTGGAATCATTTTCAGTGCTGAACTCAAGGTTGTGATGCCATGGAAACAGCACTGATGAACCCAACTTGGATCACATGCTTGTTAGTTAGAGAATGACAGAAAAACAGTATGGAGAGTCCCACCAAGATAACATACAATATGGGCAGGGTCATCCCCCAATGGGAACAGAGATGCTGTGACAAAGGGAAGAGGAAATGAATGCCAGAAAATTCAACACATTCACCCCAGAGGTGGTTCTGGCACAGGATGCCTCACACTCGAGCTGCTGCGGTCGTCAGAATGGAAGTTCTTGAAAAGGTGGGAGGTCTTATCTGCTCCAAGGCCTCTCTGTGTCTCACTTTGGAATGTTGTAGATTCCCCTTGAAGGAATCTACCCCCAGAGAGCTAACCTGTGCCAGGTTGCCAAGCGTTAATGGAGCACTGGCTGTGCACAGGCTCCTATCTGAGGGCTGCAGTGGCTGGCTCTGGACAGTTGGAAACCTCTCTGTGCGCTTTTGTGCAGTGGAACTCATGCTCTAGGTCAGGGTTAGCAAACCACAGCCCACAGGCTAAATCCAGCTGCTACCTGTTTCTGTAAATAAAGTTTTATTAACCACAGCCAGACACATCCATTTATGCATTATCTAGGGTTGCTTTTGCACTACCTAGATTGCCTCCACTATGGGTCAGCAGAATTTTTCTATAAAGGGCCCAATGGTCATTTTAGGCTTTGTGGGCACACAATGCACAGCAACTACTCCACTCTGCCATCACCTGGGGAACTGGAGAAGATGCAGGCAGTTGACCTATCAAGGAAAGCTTCCCAGGAAAGGGGTGGAGCCAGTCCTCAAGGAATACTTCTGTCTTGCCCATTCCTCTCTTCCACCCCTGAGCCAGGCCAGACCTGTTCCTGCTCTCAGATACCCTCAGAGTCATAAGGTTGGCTCTCCTCTGCCCCCTCTGCGTTGGGGAACATTCCAGTGCAGCCGTCCGATGCATTCCTGAGGCCTCCACCATCCATCATGATATCATTTCCCTCCTCTCCTCATTGTTCGTGTTTCCACTTGACATTGACGACACCTTGTCCCAGTTTCACTTCTTGAAGATTAGCTCACTGCTGCATTCTTTATGCTGAGCCTTTCTGCCCTGGCAGCTCCAGTTTGTCATTAGTTATGGATTTTCCTGGACCCTGGGTTGGCCCCTGTCCAAGGGAGGGGGTCTGTGTCAGACCTCAATGTAGACCACCCTCTCTGCCTGCCACCACCACCACTACCACCATTACCAAGCCCGCCGATCATTCAGCCTCCTTTCTGGCCCACTTCCTGCCCTATATTTCAAGGCCTTTGTACTTGTTGCTACTGGGGTGTCCCTGTTACTAGGGCCTCTCAGCAGACAGAGCCAGGAAATACATATGTGTGCCTTAACCCATGCGTGCACATGTATCCAGCTCTATCTAAAGCTAAAAAGAGTTCATATTGACATCTCCGACTTTCGTCGGGTACCACATGATTCATTTCAGCCTTCCCAGATTGCTTATCTATAACTTCCTGCTCCAACAGGGAAAACCTGGCTCCTACCATCTGCCATCTATTTACTTATTTGTTCAGTCCCAGTACAATTGCAGAACCATTAACTTGGAGCCCCGTGGAAAAGAGCTTTACCCACGGCAGTACAGTGCTCATGCACAGCTCCTTCTATGGTTAGTCAGTCAGCCTCCACTCCCATCTAAGGTTACTTGGGTCCACACCTTATCACCCGCCTCTACCCTCTTCAGCAAGGAGGTCAACGTCATACATTTGCAATATAGGTAGACTTTTCTGTCACGGTCTACATTCTGTCCCACATTCCAGTGGCTGAATCACCTTTGGGCCAAGTGACTCTTTTCCCCCAAGCCTGGGATGGGCTCTGCCATGGAAAGTCATAGTTAAGAGCTTGGAGTTTCTCAGATGGGGATTGGTGGCTTCTGTCGCTCAGTGAGAATGGTAATCACAGTAATATCTGTCTCATTAGTTCTGTGAGCCTGAATGAACCAGGACTTCTAGAGCCCTTAGACCCAGGTCTCAGACAGAGAAAGCCCCCATCAAATAGCAACTCTCACTATTATTATTTTCTTGGCAGGAGAGCAATCTGGCTTGTGCTCCTGCTGCCTCTGGCATTGCAATGCCTTCTTTTCTTGTCTCCAGTGACTGAAAAATAATGGTAGTGCCCCGAGGGCTAAGCCATTTATGGGAATATTTCCTTTAGTCCACACAATGTGGAAGGATGGAGATCATTCCCATTTCACCAATGAAAAAAATAAAAACTCAGAGATACAGCAAGAAAATTATGGAAACAAGATTCAACCTTGCATCTGTCTGACTCAAGTCAGTTTTTCCCTTCTCTTACCACCATGCAGATCCTGCTATGCCAACCCTACCACCCTCTGAGGCACATTCATTGGTTCCCTTCTGGGGTCATGTTGAATGACTCTGGTTTCTCCTTTGCTTTCCCAGAGCTCTTCACTCCTTTGAAACTGGTCCACCCTTCCAGGTAATGAGCAGCCTTAGGATGGGGTCATCTCTGCATACCAAAACAAATCTAAAACCCAGGACATAGAGCAGCCCAGTGAGAGTTTGCTGAATTGAATTGAATCAAGCTAGGCTGAACTGAACTGACATAAAGCTTATCAACATCACTGTGCCCCTTAGCAATTCTAGCTCCTGTTGGCCACCATCTATTTTCAGCATCTTCTGTTTTCAGATACAATTTATTTTCTGTTTTAAGAAGATATATTCGTGTAGCAATTTCTCCCACTTCACCCTTTAATCTCAACCATATACCTTCCCTTACATGCCTTCCCTTGGCCATAAAATGAAAAACTTTACCTCTGCCACTTTGCTTACACTCATTCAGTCTTTGCTGAATCCAGATATGGCACTGGAGATTATTTGTCTTTATTTTTCCCCTAATATAGTCCCTTACCCAGTAGTTAGTTACTAGGTATCTACTACTTGCCAGGTCCCACTGGACAGTGTGGGGACAGGGGATGAGTCTAATAACATTTCCCCTGCCCTAGGGAGACTGGACACTAAAGGAGTCTTTCCAAGTGAGATAAGCATTACTAAACATTGGTTTAGGGGCATCTACTCTTGTTAGGGGAGGTGGGCTGTTGGAAGTCACATGTCATATGAAACGTGAAGGATGAGTAGTCCTTAGGGAGGGAAAGATGGAGACATAGACTGAATCAGGCAAAGGGAAGAATGTGTGCAGAAGCCTTGACATAGGAAAAACCCATGGCATTGGAGCACTGCAAGGGAGGTTGGTGTTGCTGGAACAGAAAAGGAAAGACGAACCGAGAGAGTGTTGAGGCCAGAAGGCCTTCCTGCCCTTCACCATGAAAAAATTATCACTTCTCTCCATGGGTCATTTTTCCTACATTTTGGAGCCCTCAAGAAATTCCAGAATCATGAGTGGCTCTATTGCTTTGGTTCTCCTTTTCAAAAACAAGAGGCCAAAGCTTGGAGCATTTCATCTGATGGTGTAGACATTTTTAAAATTTAAACTTTAGAGGCACCTGCACCCCAGTGTTTATAGAAGCAATGTCCACAATAGCTAAACTATGGAAAGAGCCCACTGACAGATGAATCGTTAAGAAGATATGGTCTATATATACAATGGAATATTACTCAGCCATCAGAAAGGATGAATACCTACCATTTACATTGACGTAGATGAAACTGGAGAGTATTATGCTGAGCAAAATAAGCCAATCAGAGAAAGACAATTATCTTATGGTTTCACTCATGTGGAATATAAGAAACAGTGCAGGGGATCATAGGGGAAGGGAGGGAAAACTGAATGGGAAGTCATCAGAGAGGGAGACAAACCATGAGAGACACTTAACCATAGGAAACAAACTGAGGGTTGCTGCAGGGGAGTGGAGTGGGGGGAGGGGGTAAGTGGGTGATGGGCATTAAGGAGGGCATGTGATGTAGCACTGGGTGTTATATGCAACTGATAAATCACTGACCTCTACCTCTGAAACTAATGATGTACTATATACGGTCTAATTGAATTCAAATTTTAAAAAATGAAAAAAAATCTTTAGATCTCAAAGAAATCTAGAAAAAGATACATAAGATCCAACAAATAAATAAGATAATCAACATAAAGGAAAATAAAAACAGGCAAATAAAGCTGGGGACAAGACATGTACCTAATGATATACACCAGCACGTGAGGCAGGTATTCGAATTGGAGCGTCCTAAGAGCCAAAGCAAATAAGGAAAGCAGAGCAGTGACAGGGGTCCTAATGCCCTCAGTGTTATTTTTCTGATACAGGCGAACATCCATCTCTGGAAACTGGAAGGCCAACACAGGCTCTGCCATGCTGGAGCAAGTGGCCATGACTGAGAGGTAAGAGACAAGGTGTGAGAGGGTGTGGCACCAGCCCCAGCAGGAGGTGGGGGAGGAGTACCACAAGGGGCCTGTAAGGAGTGCCGCCTCACCCTCCTGCCAGTGCTTCACCACCCACAGAGCACGTTCCTAGGCACGTCAGCTGTTGATTGCGCGGCAACCTGCAGGGTAGATATTACAGTAATCCCACTTCACAGATGAGAGAAGAAAGTTCAGAGAGGGAAAGTGACTTGTCCAGGGTCACAGAGCTGAGAGTAGATCCCTGATGTCTTAACTCCAAGTCCAGGGGTCTTTCCAGCCCTGCCCAGCTATTACGGAGAGAGCAGGGAGTCCTTACCAGTCCCCTCTGTGCTCTGACAGGTACATAAAAGCATCCTTATTAGGGCACCAGGGCTACTGGAATGTCCATCCCTCTCTCAGACTTATATCTTCAACTCAGTGTCAGGAGGGAGAGGTTATTTCTACTGAGTCATGAATGTGGTATGTGCACCCTGGCTGAAGGCACCTCAGGTCCCTCTGCCTTTCAGCACTGCTGGGCACTCTCTCCACCTGAAGAAGGGCCAGTCACCTGCTCGCAAGGCCAGCAGCGCACACACATGCTTCCCTGCGTGCCTGGTGACCTCTGTGTGCTGGCATGCAACAAGAGTGCATGGAGTGTGGGCTTTGGGGTCAGGTCTGGGTGAACATTTATTGAGTGCCTACTGCCTGCCATGTTGTGCCAAGCACTAAAGGAGCCAAGATGAAAAAAGGTGCAGCCTTTCCCTTCAAAGACTCTGGGTCCACTCCAACCATCACAACACAAATCTCATTGATCAGAGACAGAAGGTAGATTGGTTGGCTTGTGGCAATGAAAACTGCAGAGGTGCAGCTCTAGGTGAGGCTTTAGGGCTCATTCTACACACCTCAGCTCAGCTTTCTTCTGCGTTAGCTTCATTCCACACGGCGGGCTCATCTGGTGGCCCATCGAGGCCCCAGACTTCCATCCTGACCATGTCAAGGAGGGCAGGGACAAAACTTCTCTTTCCCAACCATCTCAACCAAAGACTGGAAGGGAGCCTTGATCATGGATTGGCCTGCTGTGGGTCACATGACCATTGCTGAGCCAATCACTAGACCCAGAAGCGGCACCTGTGAGATTGCTCCGGGCCTACATCTTGTCTCCACCCATTGGAGATTGCCCTGGGGCCAGCTATCGCAGCAATGGGTTGGGAGGGCTTGACTCCATTGAACATCAAAAAGGATAAGAAGGGAAATCAATGTTGTGCAGACTAAACCTACAGAGGTCCCCTCCTGGCTCCCCAGTCAACATAGGAGACACAGTGTGGTATTTTGGGGTGGAAGTGAGCTGTGGTGCTTGCAGGAGGAGCACAGAAAGGGGGCACCCAATGCAGATAAGGGAGGAGTGAGGTCAGAGAAGGCTTCCTGAAGGAGGTGGTTCCACAATCACCTTGTAAAGAGTGAGTAGGAGTTGGGAGGCATCCCTTCATTTCCTTGTTGGTTATCTGTTGAGCGGGAGCTGGGAGCCAGGTGTTGAGTGAGGCCCTGGGGGAACTGTGGCAGACAAGACAGACATGGTCCCTGCCCTCATGATCTGCTGGCTCAGGGCCTCTAAGAAGCAGGATGTGAATGAAAATGAGTGTCCTGTCCCTTCCAGGCTGTGTTACCTGAGGCGAGTTAACTAATCTTTGTGAACCGCTTCAGCTGTTAATCGGAGGTGATCAACTAGAGTGCTGACGGGGAGAGGGATGGTCAGTACCTAACCCCACAGCCACCGTGGCAGGGTGGGGCTGCCCTCCCTTCCTGACAGCCCTGGTGGCAGCTGCCGCCTTCCTCTGGGAGCCCGCCTATATCAACTAGTCTCAGGGAGGGCGTGCTGGTTACCTTGCCCACCCGAATCATCTGGTCTGAGGCAGTCGTTTCCTTCCCCCAGTGAACAGCCATGGGGCACTGTGGTCCTTTTCTCTGTGGCCTCTCCAGAATGTGAGCCCAGCCTTCTGCGATGCCCCATGAACTGCTCTCAAGTGTCCCCAGCAGGCCACCACATCCTAGCTCCGCACAGTTCCAGGTTTCTTGGGCCATTCCTGCCAGAGCCTGCCTTAGGCCAGGGTCCACTTAGGCCTGGAATTCACTTTCCCTTCTGTAAAGTCATAGGCAGTATTGCCAAAACCTGAAGCAGAGCTCCCCTATCCCACCTCCACAGTGGGAGGAATCCTCTGGGGGCCCATAAACAGGCCCTGGCTCCTTTTTCCACCTGGCTTACCTGTTTGCCAGGTAACCTGACCCTTCAGCAAAACCAACAATGTGGCTTGGTCAGTGCTAGTCCCACCTGGCTGGGGCAGGGGGTAGTGTGACCCATGTTTTCCAGTCTTTCCCGTCCTGCTCCATCCATGGAGCCCCTTCCTGGGCCCTGGGAAAGGGGACCTGTGCCCCATGGATACAGCCAGTAGGTATTCTGGAAGTTCATCATTGGCAAACAGCCTCTAGAACCCAGCTTTCTCTGGGCAAACAGCCTCTAGAACCCAGGTCTTTCTCTGGCTTCTGTCTTCCATTGAGAAGAAACCTGACTCAGGGGTGTGTCTCAGGGCACAGGCCTCCCTAAACTGAAGAAGCCTCAGCTGTGAGCCACTCCTGCCAAATACAGGGACCCTGTCAGAGAGCCCAGGGGCATCTTAGAACTCTGAGGACCAAAGGCCGTCCTCATGTGTGGCTGCACATGAGAATCACGTGAGAAGCTTTAAAAATGTGTAGAGAGTATTCTAGCATAGGGCAGGGCCCCCAAATCTGTATGTTTATGTTTGTTTGCTCTACCCTCTGGTGATTCTGGGACACAACTAGAATCACACTAGGCCTGCCCATTTTTCAGATAAGGAAACAGGCTTCAAGAAGGAGAGGATTACCCAAAATTATTGAGGACTTTAGTAGCAAGACTCCATGTCACTGGTCTCCCAGGCAGAGGGACAAAAGGCTGCCATGTGTCCCAACTAAGAGGAAGGGTGGCTTGCTTGGCCTGTGGAATCAGACAGACTCTAGGTTTGGAGGCCAGCACAGTGGCTGGTGAAGCTCTCTCAACCTCAGTCTCCTCATCAGTAAGATGGGTTAGACCTTCCTGAAAGAGTTGGGTGGGGGTTAGAGAATGAAGGGTCACCCCCGCAGATGGCCTGGGACCTGTTGGTTGCTGAATATGCATGAGTTTTCATCCTTCCTTTTCCTTCTGTGATCTCACACACTCTCTGTTAGAGTTGAATGAAAAAAGCCAGAGCCAGGAGCCAGGAGATCTATGTAATCCTGGCTGTATTACTGTCTCGCTGTGTGACCTGGCCAAACTGCTCTCCACCTCTGGGCCTCAGTGGGCCTTGGCGGTTAAGATGAGAAGGTTGGTTCTAAGAGCACTTCGGCCATGACCTCTCCTCATTCTAGGCCTTGTAGCTCAGAGACACAAATAGATCTCAGAGCAGGCGTGCCCTGTGTGACCCTGGAGAGTGAGGGCAGAAGCAAGAATATTGACACCAAGTCCCTGGTGACTCCCAAGTCCGGCCCCCACAAGAGATGCCAAGTGCGAGCCCGGGAAGACTTCTCCAGATACAACCATCCCCTTGTTGTGGGGTCAAAATCCAGTGTCGAGATCTTTCCCCTGCAAAGCAAACTGACCTTGTAGCCATCAAGTGGCTGGAAAGGGAACAAAAGCATTGGGTCCAGAGGGCCAGGCCCAGAGGGGAGAGCGGCCTGCCAGGCTCCCCGGCCTGCCCGCCCCAGGCTCAGGGCAGAATGCGCCCTTTGTCCCCTTTGTCCCCCGCAGGCTGTTGTCTAGCGTGCTCACTGGGGCTTGGAGTATGGCCTGGGAGGGATTCTGAGCCCTTCCAGCAGCTTTCCCAAGGGAAAGGGCCGCAGGAGTGGCTGGGTGTTCAGGATGGCTCCGGATGGAGGCAGGGCAAGCTCTGTGGAGCCAGCACGGCACTGCCGTGGCTGGGTCCCTGACATCTCTCCCTCCTCTCCTTCCTTCTGCTCCTCACCCTTCCTCTCTCCGGCTTCCTGCCTCCCTTGCTAGTCTCTCTCTGCCCATCTGTGTTTCTGCCTTTGCTTGTACCCCATTCTGTCCCTCCCATTGCCTCTCTGTTTCCCTCTGTGTCTCTGTCTCTCTCGCTGCATCTCTGTCTCTTGTTATTTCTGACCACCTCTCTCTGTTTCTGGATGTGTGCACGTGTCACTGTCCTAGGCCTGTTTATCTGTGTGTCTCCCTGTGTCTTTCTCTGTCTCCACCTCTCTCTCTCCTTCTGCTCCCCCTTCCTGCTCTCTCCCCCCACGCTCACAGTCTATCTCTCCGTCCCTGCAGGTACAGGCTGTGGGTGGACAGCTGCTCAGAAATGTTTGGCGGCCTGGACATCTGCGCTGTCAAGGCGGTCCACAGCAAGGACGGCAGAGATTACATCATTGAGGTGAGGGCTGAAGCAGAAGGTCCTCCTGGCCAGAGGGACAGAATCCACCCATGGGCTCCACCGTGGTCAGCCATGCCCCGGCCCATGGCCTGGGCACACGCAGCTCCCAGAGGCTTCTCACCCACCACCCTCACAAACCTCCCCATCCCCATCCTCGGCAACATCTAGAGCATCTGTGTTCCACAGGCAGTTTGACAACCCGTGGGCCTAAGGATGGTGGGGGTGGGGAGCATCAGTCCATGAGTCAGCAAGATCTGTGCCATTGGGCCTCTTAAATTTTCTGTGTCCAAGTGTGTCAGGAGGGCACACTTCCCTAGTCACCGTGCAGAGATTCCTCTTCATTCAACAGACCTGTCCTTGGGGTTCCCTGGGGCTAGGCAGGGGTGTGGTTCTGGGGACAGAGCTGTGAACCAGACAGACATGGGGTGTACAGGCTGGTGAGGAAGAAGGATGATAAACGGGTCATGGAGGACACTGAAAGTTAGGACAGGGAGCACGGCGCTGCAGGGGTAGGAATGGAACAAAAGACGTAGGGAATTAGAATTGTGAGAGATGCTGCAGAGGAGCTGCGGGTCTCAGAATCTCCCCAATGACCCACCTACAGCCCATGCCTCTCCCAGGCCCACAGCCTGCTGTCCCCGCCAGCAGGACTGTCCCTACCCATCTACCTCTAATCCCCACTCCCCTTCCCCTGCCAGCTTCCTATCCATGCTCCCTGCCCCCCCCCAACCCCACAGTCCCCCTGTCTCCTCCAGGACTGCCCCCCACACCAGGCCTCCTGGTCCCACAGTCCTCCTCTGCACCCCAAACCCTCTCCCTGCCCCATCTCTCTACCCCACCCCCCGCAGCTCTGGCTCTCCACTGCCCTCCCCTGAAAAAGCCCCTATGGCCTCAGAGTCCTCCCTCCTCCCCCCAGCTGCACATCTCCGTGTTCACACTGCCCCCACAACCCCTTCCCGGGCTCCCCTTCTGTGGCCTTCCAACCCCAGCGGATGGGTGGTGCTGACACAAGGCCAAGACACGTGAGGGAGAGCCCTGTGGCCGCCCCCTCCCAGGCTGTGGGCGGCTAATGGGAAGCACATGGCTGGGCGACCACAGGAGCCAGCTAGTCCCCAGGCCTGCGTGCCTACGCCACTCCCCAGGACCCCCAGCGCGGCACTACCGGTGACTCTGTGGGTGGGGGCCCTGCTATTTTTTGTGGCTGACCCAGGAGAGCAGCAGCCTCCTGCCCAGGGAATGGCCACCACGGAGGTGTCGGGAGGGATCCAGGGCGGACACCGTCCCTCCCCAGAGAGGCCAGAAGCTCCCAGGAGGATTTGCATCTGTATTTGCAGGTTCCATCTTGCTCTGGAATATAGCTCTCATCTCAAGTCCAGCAAGCACTTCCCTCTGGCTGCTACCATAGCTGAAACCACCCCCACCCCGGCCCCCTCCCCCAGGACACCTGCTCAAAGGAGCAGTACTGGCCTGCACACTTGCTTCTGAGCCAGAGAGAGGCAGGCTGCATCCTGGAGGAGTGGGTGCCCAGCCTTCCTGAGGATGCCCTGGTGCTTTGGACCAGGGACGGACCAAGGGCCTTCCTGCCTGAGGTCTTGCATCTCTTGAGACCCCTCCAGGCCCTGCTACGCCTACATGTCCTCACAGGGACCAGCAGACACAAACACAGCTGTGGCGCACACGCAGTCATCCAGCCTTCACTAACCAGTCCTGGTGCTGGGTGCCAGGCTCCAGGCCAGGTGATGGGGACTCAGCAGCAACCATGGCGGCCGGGACCCTCCTCCTAGAGCTTCCATCCAGAGAGGTGACAGCCATCATGGAGGAAGGGCTCCTTGGCTCCCCCCTCACACACACACACACACACACCCGAGTTTAGCCCCCTCTCCCTTCCATTCTCTCTGCCCCCAAGAGCTCCTGCCTATTTGAGTTTTCTCCACCTTCGTATTTGTAGGCCTAGGCTCCCTGCCTCCAAACATTCAAAGGGTCAGGGATGAAGGACCTCTTACATTAAAAAAAAAAAAAAAAAAAAGCAAAATTAGTGGTTTTGTACTTTAAAAAACAAGAAAATATCTTCTCAAAATGTTCCAGAAAAAAAAAAAAAATGACTTTTCAGACTGTTTTTTCTCTCAGAAACATTGCAGAGCTGTTTCCCTTGCTCTTGGGTTTACAGTGGGGTCAAGGGAGATGAGGAACTTGCTACCAGGAAGATAAAAGGTATTTTTTTCCCCAGTGAGGAAAAAAATGGCAGAAGAGATCCAAAAATACTGTTTTCTTCAGCCACCTCTGTGGTGAGAACATAAAATTTGTATGACATGTTTTGTGATGATCCTCACAGTAAAATACTCAGGGGAAAGACCCTTGAACTTGCCCTCCGTGGCCTGTCCAGGGAATGACATTGCTCACTGGAAAAATATCTCCCTGGGGAGACCAGAGTGTCCACTTCCTTTGGCTTTGTCCACCACGGGGATTCGAAACTGCTCTGACCTCAGGTTCCTCGCAGTGGCTGTTTTCCACTGCAGGGAGTGTAGGAAACAGAGACCAGAGCAGACAACGGTGGGCAGGGGCAGGGAGAGGAGGACAGGCATGTGTCCACGTAGACAGACTCCACGGTTACGACCCAGTTCAGCCCACGTAGGCCAGCAGGCTGTTGGTGTGCCGGGCACAGAGAGCTCGGATGCCAGGGACTCAGGCCCAACCCACGAGGAGTTTGGGTTGAGGACAGCGCTCAGGACCAGGCTGGAATCAACATTCACATCCTTGAGTTTGCTTTCCAGCCTCCCAATCACAGAGGGTGCTTTGGACACATGGACCCCTAGGTGCCCCAGCTGGGTTTCCCAGCCACCTAAGGCCCTCAGTTTACAACTGCCCAACATCACACAGCAAGTCTGTAGCAGAACATAGGCTTGGATTCCGGGTTTCCGTTCCCAGTTTTCACCACAGAGAGCTGTTTCAGTGCTCGGTGAGAAATGGAAGGACTGTGGCTTGCTAGTCACGTGTTCTCGAATTTACTACTTGTTTGATGTCTTCACCTTCCTCATCATTTTGATAAAGATAATAGTGGTGCCTGCCTCCAAGAGCTCTTCTGAGACTTGTATAAGATCACCACACCCAGTGCTTGGAACAGTGCCTGGCCTGTAATCAGTGCTTAATAAAACATAGCGCACAGTGTCCTGATCATCACAAGCAGGACTCCGTGCAAGGACCTTCGTTTTTCCATCGTAGGGGTTATTGAGGGCATAGCTGTTGATCAGGACCTAGGGCGCATCCCTGACCCAAGGACTTAGAGTCTGGTGGAGAGACACAGGGAAACAGGAGAGGTCAGCACTCCCCTGGGTAAGCTCCCCAAGGCAAGAGTGCGGCTGAGCAGCTGGTTAGAAGTTGCTCAGAGGGAGAGGAAGGGCTTAGCTGGGTGTTTCCAGAGGACAAGAAGGAGTTAAGTGAAGAGTGAGCAGAGGGAATGGGTGTAGTTAGGGACCTGGTCAGAAGACAGAGCCTGGTAAGTCCAGAGCCTGGAGGAGGGGAAACAAGGCCATGTGTTTGGTGGCCGGGGCAGGTGAGCAGGCTGGAATCTGGCAGAGGAGAGAGTGCCTGTCTGGGCCATGCTCCACTCCACACCTTCTACGGCTGCCCATGCACGTGCACGGTTGGCCTGTGTGACTTTGGCTGAGTCCCCTCCAATCCCTAGGCCTCAGTTTCTCCACCTGCCAAAAGAGCAGGTTGAGCAAATATGATCTCTCAGGAGCTGCCCCCCAGCATGAGTACTTTGCCTCCTTTGAGAAACAGGCTGTTACCTGTGGAGGGAGTTTCTCTGCTGGCATAGGCTCTGCCAGAGGCCCCAAGGACAGGCTGCTTCTCTCTGAACCCAGGGCCAACTGCAGCCCATATCACTTTTTGGTCCAAATTGAGCCCCCCCCCCCCCCCCACTGCTTCCGGCTTTGTGGAAAACCTTGACCTTGGACCAGTGGCCCAGAGGTCAACCCCAAGCCTGGGTAGGAGCCAAGGTGGGAAAGGAGGGGGCAGAGACCGGCTTCCCCAAGAAAAGAGCAGAAAAGGTTAGCAAAGGCTCTCTGGCCCTTGGTCACATTTCTGTAGCCCAAAAAATGGAGGCTGAATTGTAGCGAAGCCAGAGAGTGGATTGAGACAGAACTGCGGGGACCTGGGTGACTCCAGGGGAGCAGACCCAGCCCAAGGCCGGGACCAGGTTGGCTGGAGAACACCGCCACCCAGCGGCCACTTCGGTGCTGAGCCCTGAGCCAGCCCTCCTGGGCCTCGCTAGCGATTTGCGTGGGGCTCCCTCGGGCCTCCTTTCTCTCCCACAGGTGATGGACAGCTCAATGCCCTTGATTGGCGAGCACGTGGAAGAGGACAGACAGCTGATGGCCGACCTGGTTGTCTCCAAAATGAGCCAACTCCTCGTACCCGGGGGCACTGTGCCCTCACCACTGAGGCCTTGGGTAAGGTTCTCGGGAACACAGGAGACTTTGTGGCCGGGAGAAATGCCAGGCTGTCTAGAAATGAGGAGTCCCTCGGAATCAAAGGAGATGCCCCTAGAATGGCACCTCCCCGGGGAGACAGGAATGGGGTGCAGGTGGAGGTGGGCATGAGGGCCTGCACCCCTGCTCCAACCAGACAGGGGCTTTGGGAGGCTCTCAGACCTCCCTCCTTCCATGTCATGGGGGGAAACACTCGAGGGCGGAGATCATTATCGTGAGAAGCCAGTTGTCCCTTCTGTGCCCTCCATGCTGGGCCTGAGCAGGGAGCAGCGGGTGTGTGTGGCCATGTGTGTATGGTTGTGTGCGTGCATGCATAGATGTGTGTACACACATGCCCTTTGTGTGTTCCCAGAGCACCAGTCAATAGACACTATTGTGTCTTCTGTTTCTCCATCCCCCAACCTCCACAAGCTCCCACACAGCTCCTCCATTCCATGGTCCTCAGCACAGATTACCAGATCATTCTCCACAGAATTTGCTAGCTCCTAGTTTTATGGAAAAGCAAGTCTCAAACCTGCTCCCCTCCCCCTTTCCCCCCAAAAACAAATCTATCATAATAGCTGTGGGAATGGTGGTTATACTTGAGGGGGTTGTGGGCTGGGAAGGGGCATGGGGCAGCCTTCTCTGCTGGAATGTTCTGTCCTGATCTGGGTGGTGGCTACCCAGACATATACACATGAAAAAAAGTCACGATGGTGTGTGCTCTTAAGAATTATGCACCATACATAAGTTCACCTCTGTGATAACAAGATCTTAATGAATCCTGCCTTCTGAGGAAGCAGGTGGCTGTGGCATCACAACAGGTTTCTTTCCTCTCCTGCTCTAGGCTCCACAGACTAAACCAGCAAAGTCCCCAGGGCCAGCCCAGCTGGGGCCTCCGCTTGGACAGCCCCAGCCACGCCCGCCCACACAAGGTAAGAGCCAGGACAAGTCACCCAGAGAGATTATACAGGGAGGATGTTTAAATGCCCCAAGTTGTCGGTGTGTGGTCTCCAGAGGGCACTCGGGAAAAATCCACCTTAATACTGTAGCCACAGAATGCGCGCACCCTGTGTGCAGAGCGAACGGGACTGTGATGTGTGTCACCCCCTTCCACTCAGGAGGGAAGGACGGGAAGACAGAACTCACGGAGCACCTCAGCATGCCAGGCACCCAGCGAGGGACTTCCCCATCTATTTCCCTCCTTTTTTTTTTTTTTTTTTGTCTCCCAGTCTCCACAGTGAAAACATCAGTATTTCCTTTCTACTAAGGTGCACATTGAGGCTTTGCCCAAGGAAACACAGCAAGAAAATGCAGGTTTGTAAGTCTGGCCTTTTAGATCTTTGAGAAAGTGTTTCTTAGCCCCTAGTGGTGCCTGTTTATGGATTGATGAGCCAACCAGCCAGAGTGGGAAAGAGAGAAACGCAGAACATGATATAAGACCTGTCAGTGGAAATTCTCCCTCAAAAAATATTCCGGCATTACTGTGTAAATGCCACCATTTAATAGAGAACGGATAGACTAGCGATGACAGGATGAAGCCGTGGCAATAACTAACTCTCTTACGGAATGTCGCCGCTTGAGGGTTCTCCCCCGAGGGCCTGGGGAGGAAACTCGCCACGGCGCTCACTCTCAGCCAGAACCTTCCAGGCGCACGCTCACTGCTCTAGCACCACCTTGGAGCTTCCAGGCAGCTCTGCATCAAGAAGCCCCGCCAGGGGGTTTCACAGCAATCTTTTTAAAAATCTGCTTAGAACCTATCAGGGGGGGAGAAAAAGCATTAATCTCATGCTCTGGCCTTTCTAATCACTTTTATTAAAATGATATATTCATTGTTTCTTGGGGAAAAAATTGACCCTGGGTATTTAATGGCTTCCCGTTCCACAGGTGTCAGATAAAGTACCCCATCCATCTTTCTCATGTGTGCCAGAAAGTAGGGGCTCCTGGAGGCTCAGTGGTTGAGCATCTGCCTTCAGCTGAGGTCATGATCCTGGGGTCCTGGGATGGAGTCCTATATTGGGCTCCCTGCTCCTCCCTCTCCCTCTGCCTCTTACCCAGCTTGTGTACTCTCTCTCTCTCTCTCTCTCTCAAACAGGTAAATAAGATCTTTTTTTTAAAAAAGGCAGAAAGTATTTAAGAAAAGGGAACTGCCTAACTTCTATAACCATGTACATGGACGGCAGGATTCTTCTTGTGGCAGATAAGCGTGTTTATGAACCCTCCTCCGCATGTCAGTACCCTAAGGTCTTAGGCAAGTTACAGGGCTTCTCGGAGCCTGTGTCTCGCAGGTGATAGAACCACTGCCCTGTGTGGTTATGGGGAGGCCACCGTGAGGCCATGCAGGTGAAGCAGCTAGCAAGGTGACAGCACAGAGGTGACGCCCAGAAGGTGCTAGCTCTTCCTACTAATAGTTTACTAGGAATAACTATCTATATAACTTTTACTGTTAAAAACTTATTATCAATAACGTGTGTCTTACTAACAATTAAAACCCACATGCTGTTCTTAATGATTGTTACCATTAACAATCCTTATAAAGCAGCCCCAGTGCCCTGCTCCCGCCTGGCGGTAATTCTATCATTATAAATGTTCAAAAATGATTTATTCATCCCCCTGCCAGGCTCCTGGCTGTGCCTCTGCCCTGCCGTCTCCTTTCCCGCTCTGCCCCAGGACTTATTTTTTAAAACACATTTGAACAGAGCACTTTTAAAACAGAGAGCTACTGTATTCTGGTTTCCTCTCCGGACCAGAGTACAGACATGCTTGATAAAGAGATATTATTTTACAGGACGTAAGGCTAAACACACTTTTAGTGAGTTGAAAAACAATCGATTTAAAATCAATTAATATAATTAAAGCAAACGCTCATTGAATTAACATTCAGATTAAAAATAACAAGGCTAATTAAAGAACAATGCTTTCATTGAGTTCCCGAAATAACAGGATCACATTGTTAACCTGTTTGTTTGAACTCACCGTAAAAAGTGAAGTTTTCTTTTAACAAACCTCATAATTTTTTAGCACCGGTCCTGTGCTTAGGCAAATACTTTCTATATATAAGCTAATGGGTTTTTGTATGTGCTAAAATTAAAAATACTGAATTGTTTGCTTTGCCAAGATGCTGAAAGAAATGAGTGTCCCTTGAGGAAGCCCGGGTGTCTAAGAGGGACTCGACAAATAGTTACTAAATGAATGAATGAGGATCCAGATTTTCCAAGATGTTACTGGCCCCAGGATAGGGGTGGGGGGACGGGAAGACTTGAGATAAAAGTAGAAAACAGAGGTTTGCTTTGACTGGAAGTGGGTTTAAAACACAGAAGAGTAAGCCAGCATTTAGAAGTCAGGAGCTCTTGCACAAATATCTTGATTGCAGGTTCTCTCAACAGAGCAGAAGCTCTGGAAGCCAGACGCCTGCGTTCCTCTTCAGAAACTGTCCCCAGCAGTCATTTTCTTTACTTGCACCTCTTTAGAGAAAGAGTTGTCTCAACTATGTTTTTATCTCAAGGAAAAAAAATTAAAGCCAAATGATTTTTCGGACACTTGCCAGCTTCGTTTACATATGTCCCTGCTGGTCCTATCAGTGTTTGGGTTTGAGAACCCCGGGCCCTCCAAGCCACCGGGACAGACAGCGAGGAAAGCCATACACAGCAGATCAAGGCCACGTACAATCAGTTGCTGAATCGGTGCCGCCACCCAGTCCAGCGTAGAAAGTGCTGCACCGGCTCACAGGAACGTTCGCTTTGGAAGAAATGTTGAGTGGCTGGTCTGAGGACTTCATTTTACAAACAAGGGCCCAGAAACACAGAGAAAAGTGACTTACTCATGGTCACATAGCAAGGTAATGCAAGACTGGAATCAAGACCTGGCGCTCCTGGTGCCAGTATGGTGTCAGGGCCACCAGACATGCAGGTCGTGCCCTCGGCACATGTGCTGGCTGGGATGACGTCTGAGAGCAAAGGTCAGCTGAAGTCTAGGCCCAGCTCCTCCTGCACCGGGCTCAGAGCTGCCACCCCTACAGGAGAGCTGCTTTCCTTCATTTGCACAAAGATGTGAGGCTTCGGGGCAGCCCTGCATGGCATAGTTATTTGGGTTTGGGATTTTTTTTTTTTTTTTTTTAAGGAAGAACGAGAAAATGAAACAGAGCTTTTGAGTCAAAGAGATCTAGGTTTGAATTTTGGCTCTTCCCCTTATTAGAAGTGACAGCTTGAGCAAGTCACAGTATGTCTGGGACTCAGCTTCTTTGTAAAATTGGGGAAATTTATGGGGATGATGCCTAACCACAGTGCTACTGCCAGGCTGCCCAGCCCTAGGCTAGGGATGACGTAGTGTGTGCTCAGTTAGACCTGTGGAGGGCAGGTGAGCAGAAGTCACGTTATGAAAGAGACCCGGAGACGGGCTCCAGCTCCTTTGAACTTCCAGTCTCCTCACCTGTCTGAATGATCTCCACAAAGCAGGGCACAAACAACCCTGGTACAGCCCACTTGTCCCAGGAGCAGGCTCCAGGCTCTTTGGGCAAAATGCAATTCAGAGTCAGCAACTCTGACCCTCAGGCTTTGAGAGTGAGGAGAGAGCACCTTGCTTGCCTGGGGCCTTGGAGTTCCACTCAAGGTCATTCCTGGGCAGCTAAATTGTCCCCAAGCTCATGATGCCTACACACTCCGTGCAGGGGGAGGGAGAAGCCACGGCCCTTGTGAGCTTCCTGTGGCTGCCGCTTGTAGTTGAGAGACCTTGAGGAGGCTGAGTGTCCACCTCTCCGTGACGAGAAGGATGGCATCTTCCCTGCCAGCCTCCCTCTAGATCGAATGACATACTGCCTTTGAAAGTTCTTAGAAAAGTTTAAAGAGCTATCGAAAAGTAAGGGATAATCCATTGTTTCAAGTCATACATCTTTTTTTTAATATTTTATTTATTTATTCATGAGAGGCACAGACTGAGAGAGAGAGAGAGAGAGAGGCAGAGACACAGGCAGAGGGAGAAGCAGGCTCCATGCAGGGAGCCCGATGTGGGACTCGATCCCGGGTCTTCAGGATCACACCCTGGACCGAAGGCAAGCACTAAACTCCTGAGCCACCCAGGGATCCCCAAAAGTCATACATCTTCAATGTGGAAAACATCAGTGAGCAAAAGGAAGAGAATTAACCCCACCACTTTGGTCACCATCAAGCTGTGGCTCATTTCTCAAAGTGCAAAGAGTGGAGGCATCACCGGGGAGCTTGTTGGAGATACAGAACCCAGAGTCCGCCAGTAGCCATGTGCTTGGGCTCCATAGCAAATACCATTGATGGGGTGGCTTCTACAAAAGACATTTATCCTCTCTTAGTCATGGCAGTCCAAGGTCAAGGTGCCAATAGGGCTGGAAGTTCTCTCCATGGCTTGCAGACAGAACCTTCTCACTGGGTCCTCACGTGGTCCTTCCTCTGTGCGGCCCCTGGGGTCTCTCTCTTCTTCTAAGGGCGCCCGTCCTATTAGATGAGAGCCCTACCTATGACATCATTTAACAATAATTAGTTCCTTTAGGGTCCAATCTCCAAATGCAGTCACCTTGTGGGTATGGACTTCAAAATAAGAATGGAGGAGTGAGGGGTGGAGGGGACACAGTTTTGATCCACAACACTGTTCCGGACCTACTGGATCAGAACCTGTATTTTGACAAGATCCCCAGTGATTCATGCGCACATTAAAGTTAGAGACTCACTGGTTTGGGTGGACAACTTCCCAGTCTTTATTTTTTATATGACTATATACGTAGGTGCTAAAATGGAATAAAACTGTACGTGCTCCTTTGTAAGCTGCCTTTTCTGTTCCCGGGGCACATTCAGCACGTGCTGTCAGTGGTCCTATACGTCACTTACTGTTACTGTGCCGTCATCGATGGTGGCCACGGCGTATTCCATCCTATGACAGATCTTAGTGTTGCTGACCACTTCCTCGATGGGGCGTTTATACTGTTTTCAGCTTTTCACTGTTACAAACACCACTGTAATGAACATCCTTGATAGGTTTGTGCACCGCCGTGTTAATCTTAAGAAAAACTTGAACATAATAATTTTTCGCCCTGTAGGGGGCCCTCGCCAAACTCCATCCCCGCAGCCTGCGCGATCTGGAAGCCCCTCCCAGCAGAGGCTCTCCCCGCAAGGCCAGCAGCCCCTGAGCCCCCCATCTGGGTCTCCGCAGCAGCGATCACCCGGCTCTCCACAGCTGTCCCGGGCATCCAGTGGCAGCTCTGCAAACCAGGCCTCCAAACCAGGCGCTCTCCTCACCTCCCAGCCCCGGCCCCCCGTTCAAGGCCGCAGTGCCTCCCAACAGGGGGAAGAGTCCAAGAAGCCAGCACCTCCACAACCTCATCTCAAGTAAGTGCTCTGGGGTTGCGCAGGGTAGACGGTGGAGATGGGATGTGGGCAGAGCCTGGCAGACTCAAGGCAAGGACTCAGAGGACGAAGGAGGACCCACTGAGGCCTCGCCCACATTTTAAGTGGATAGGAGGCCTCAAGGATGGACTTGGGTGTGGCCGCCAGGGCCCAGGAGGTCCGAGGAGAGCATAGCTCCCCCCACGATCCTCCAGATACACATGCACCAGCTATCTCTTTCTGCGTAACAAACCTCCCTGGAATATAGTACCCTACGAAAACAGCCATTTTCTTTGTTCGTAAGTTTTTGGTTCACCCATTTATTCTGAGTTTGACTCAACTGGGAGATTCTTGTGCCAGTCTCTCCTGTAGAGTTGCCAGATAAAATACAGGATGCCCAGTTAGATTTGCATTTCAGAGAAGTGATGAATAATTTTGAGTATAAGTATATTCTCAAACATTGCCTGGGATATACTTATACTAAAAAAAGTATACTTATGCTAAACCAAAAGTATTTTGTTTTTCTATCTGAAATTCAGATTTAAGTGGGTATCCTCTATTCTTATTTACGAAATCTAGCAACCCTACTCTCCTGGGATCGTTCATATGGCAGCAGTCATCTGGCATCTTCACTGGGGCTGGATGGTCCAAGAGGGCCTTACACACACATCTGCTGTCTGCTGGGCCCCTCTCTCCATGGGCCACAGGCTCCAGCAGGGTGGGCCCCGCTACCTCAGAGGATAGAATTCTGTCTCCAAAGAGCAAAAGTGGAAGCTTTAGGGCCTCTTGAGGCCCAGCTTTGAAGCCACACAATGTCACTTCATCCCACCTCATGCTTTTAGTCAAAGCAACTTCCATGGTTGAAGACTTGTGGCAGGAGGACCTGCAAAGCCATGTTCAAAAGGCTAGACCCCAGGGACGGGAGGGACTGTTATTGTCATGCCACGTTTGTGGACGACCCATCACGACATACATGCTCATCCCCTTTCCACTCAAGCCTCACTCAGTTCGAGCTCCCAGAGGTCCCAGATGTGTTTTCCTGGGAAAGCCCCTCCCTTCCCTCCCTGCCAAGCACTAATGTTGATAAGCAGAGTCTTACTCCCAGCATCCCTTGTCCACTTACCACGTGCCAAGCACTTCACATAGTCGGGGTTTTTTTGTTTTGTTTTTGTGGGTTTTTTTTTTAAATTCTCACAAGCTTAGGAGTTAGTAACTCTTATTATCCACATTTTACAAATGAGGAGGAAATGTCCAAAGTTCCCACTGTTGGTGAGCAGAAGAGCTAGGATTGAACACAGGGCATCCAGTCCACGGATCGGGCTAACCATGTGTTCGGACGGGTGATACATTCACATGGCCCAAAGATCTAGACAATATTAACCATATCAAAGCTATCCAGTGAAAACCCTTCCTCCCACCTTGTTCCTGACTGGTGCTCTCGTGGCCCCTGCTCCCCAGAGGTGACCACTGCGGTTAGGTCCTTGGGTGTTCCCCAACGTCTCCTCGCACAAATACAAAAATATGTATTGGTTCCTTCCCCGCCACACACACTTTTTACAAATGGTTTTACTTACTATCCACCCTCTTCTCCTGCTTTTTACATTTAACAATAAATCCTAAAGCTCTTGCATCAATTCACTGAAATTTTTTTCCTTCCCACAGCTGTATCATACGCCGCCGTGTAGTTAGTTGTACTGTAATCTAACTCCTCTGCCACAAATGGAAATTTGGTTTGCTCTTTCAGAGAAGGCTGCAGTGAATAACCTTGCACACGCACTGTTTCTCAGATGTACAGGCTCAGCTGCAGAGATGCCAGCAAGTGTGTTGTTGGATCAAAGGAGAAATGCATTTTGAATAGATATAGATATTAGCACGTGGGCCTCCAGGCAATGTGGCGGCATAGTTGACCGCAGACTCCAGAGTCAGATAAGCTGATTTCAAAACTCAGCTCTCCTGCTTAAAGCTGCGTGGCCTCAGAAACATGACTCAACCTGCCTGTGCTTCTCCTTCCTCACATGCAAAATGGGGACAGTAATACTTACCCCATAGGGTTACTGTGAGGATGAGAGTGAGGTCATGCCCAGTTAGTGCTTAGATCTGAGTATGTGAGGCAGCCTCTCACATGTGAAGAGGTGCAGCCCAGCCAATCACAGGACAGGCGAGGGCTTTGGAATTGTGGACAGTAAGTACTGACCCTGTAGTAACCCAGTGATGCTGAAACCCCCAGGTTTGTTGCTTTAAAGTCGTACGTGGTTCAGTTCAAGTCAGCAGGTACTTATCACATACCAGAGTGCCGTGGACGGTAAGTACTGACCCTGTAGTAACCCAGTGATGCTGAAACCTCCAGGTTTGTTGCTTTAAAGTCGTACGTGGTTCAGTTCAAGTCAGCAGGTACTTATCACATACCAGAGTGCCGTGGACGGTAAGTACTGACCCTGTAGTAACCCAGTGACGCTGAAACCTCCAGGTTTGTTGCTTTAAAGTTGTACGTGGTTCAGTTCAAGTCAGCAGGTATTTATCACATACCAGTGTGCACCGAGGCCTGGGTGAGGCCTGTGCAGAATTAGCAAGGGGAACGAGACAGTCCCCACCTGGGAGCGGAGCTTGGTTCCTTTATGGTGACGGCAGGACTGTGTGTGGCTTTTACAGCATCTCTTCCTGGGTCTGTCACCTCCACTGGAGTGTGAGTCTCCAGAGAGTGAGGTCCCAGTTCTATTCATCTCCACAGCCCTGTCCCCTGGCACCAGGCGGGCACCCTGAGGATCCTGAAGCGGCCGGCCGGTAGGCTAGACCTGCCCTCACTTGTCCCGATGAGGGGAAGGAGGCCCTTGCCGAGGCCAGAGGGGCAGGTGGCACCTCCTGATTCTCAGGCCTGAGCCAGGAGGTGGAGGAGGGGCGGCCACCCCTGGATGGGGTCCAGCCCTTCAGAGCTGGCCGTACAAGTCAGTGTGGGGAGGCGGGCGAGCGGTGGAGTGGCCTCCAGTAACACCTGCGCCTGAGCAGCCTGGGTGGCTGGGAAGCACGTCAGCCCTGGGCACCCCTGATACTTGGCATGAGCCCATTTCTGCATCTGAACCTGGAGGGTACCAATAACCCCCTTGCACATGTTAAAGATTGTGTGTGAGCGTCGGGACTCCTGGCTTCTCCCTGGGCTCACCCTGCCATTCCCAGGAAGGCCCCTCAGACCTTTCCCAGGCCTTGTTGCCCCCCCAACCCCTCTTGCCTTTCTGTTTCAGCAAATCCCAGTCCCTGACTAACAGCCTCAGCACATCCGATGCCTCCCAGCGTGGGACCGCAAGTGAAGATGAGGCCAAGGCCGAGACCATCCGCAACCTGAGGAAGTCCTTTGCCAGCCTGTTCTCTGACTAACCTGCCCGGGCTGGGGTGGCAGAGAGTTCGGGCGCGCTCTCCTTCTGCCTCATGGTCCTTCTCAGCCTTGGTTCCCGAGGGGAACAGAATGGAGGGCCTGCGAAAATACTCTCTAATGCCTCTGACCCAGGGACTGAGGATCTCTGCGTGTTCCCACCTCCCTTTACCATGACGTTGCAGCGTCATCCAACCATGGTGGGCCTTTGAGGGCCCCTGGGTTCCTCACATCCGGCCCTAATGGCAACACATCGCCCTCCCACCCAGATGCTTGCTCCCCTGCCTCAGATAACCAAGTGAAATGTGCGTGTGTGGCTACTTTTCACATTTCTTGTTAGTGTTTTGCTTGCCTTTGGGGGACAGTCCGTCCAGGCCTGGCCTCACCCCTCCAGATGCAGGCGCTGTAGTGGGACCTCAGCAACATGGGAGGCAATAATCTTTTGACAGTGTTTTGCAAACAGAAGGACAAAAGCCCAGCCAGGGGAACCTACCACCTACCTGTGCTAGTTCCATCCAGGCTCCAGCTCGCCCCTCAAACCACAGGCCAACGCCCATCACCTGCGGCCACCAGTGGGCTCTTGAGAACTGTGGGAAGAGATCAGATCCCATGTGACCAGCGGGGGCTTTCAGAACACGGCAAAAACGAGGGGAAGTCTCGAAGGGCCACCCACGCCCAGACTTGACCACCAAGAGCCAACCTCGGGCTCTTTTATGAAGCATCACTTGTTCCCAGCACAGGACGATGCCCTCAACTTCCCGAGGAAGGAGTCCGTCAGGGCTCCTCCGCCCGTCCCGTGTTACACACCCCAAGAACTCTCCGCATTCCCGTCAGGAAGGCTGTCTCCTCCTCAGGGACAAAGGAGGAACCAGAGTCAGCAGATCAGTGGCACAGGCGGAGAACTCCTAGGCCGCCATTTCCAACCGTTGACAGCAAGGCACGGGTAGGTCACTCAGAAGAGGGTCCCCTAGTCCCACATGTTTAGGAAACACTGTTTTTATTTCCTGTTTTGAGACTGGTAGGTACACATTACATGTCTCTCGGGCTTCCTGCAGTAAAGGAATGAGCTTTCACCTGGCTTAACCCAAACTTATTTGGCTAAACAAGTTCAGTGACTCCCTTTCCAAGGCCCTTTCCCTACATCAGGTCACCCCCCATGATCAGATGAGGGGCAGGGTTGCCCCGAATCACCATGCACCCGGTGCTAGAAACATGGTAGGTGCCAGAACTAGCCTCCTGGTCTCGCCAAGAGTCCAGGACGTTAGAACATAGCCGCTCGCTCTCCCCGTACAGCCGACTTTCCTATTTAAGACATGTCCTCCCCTCCCTGTTGACAGAGGAGAGGATGCTCACGAGAAACATGTCCTTGGCCTGGAGCTACATTCTAATAGAGGAGTGAGAGGAAGCTGGTAGGACAGGGCAACACCAGGCAGCCTGCATGTCCTGGGGAATCAAGAACAGAGACCACCCAAGGCAATCATCCCTCTTCCACGCTGGAGGGTAGGGTCAGAAAAAGTCAGTCTCACTTGATTCGCACTTAGTGATAAGATGCAGCTCAAAACACAGCACAGGGTGGTCATGAGCTGCACAGTTTCTCAAAGTGTGGGCACAGCTAGCTTCATTTCAGACCCAGGGAGTCAGGATTTCTCATCATAAGGCCCAGACCTTACGATTGTCTGTCTCCCCAAGTATTTGGCATTTATGCTGAGGTTAGAGCAGCAGCCCTGAGCCAAGCTGGGTGGAGAGGCCAGGGACCCAGTCCTCTGGTGAGCAAACCCTGCAGCTCCATAAACAGTGACTGCATGGCTTGAATTTTCCCCTTCCTGTAATCTGTCCCTTGTCCCTAAAAACATCTCAATATTCATGCGCTCTCTCCCAGATACTCCAGCTACAATAGCACACACCTCTATCAGGCCGGGCATCCGGATTTTATGACCATGTACCCGTGATCCATGATGTGACACTGTAACTGGCCCATGGGAGCACATTTTCCCACTGGTGTGTGTACAGGGGTAGAGACAAACGATGGATGGCCTCGGGAGGGCACAGATCCCCTCTGGCGTCAGCTAGCTCCCATTCCTTCCACACATTCCACCTTCAATCGCTGTGACAGTTTTGAGTGGGAAAGGGCAAAACGAAGTGAGGACGGGAGTCACTCTGGGGAGATTCTGAAAGGATGTTTGTTGTGTTTCGCTTTATGTCACAACTTCAACCCAAAGCCAGACTAGCACTTTCCCTCCAGGCTGACCTGCAGAGGCTGAAACAGCAGCAGGATCCATTTGGTTTGTGTGAACGTGGAGCACAGTGAATGGGGGTTTAAGGACATAGTCGCAGGGACACTGCCACCAGCACAGGGGAGACTCTTGGTATGGTCTCCCTCCTGTCACCGTGGTAGGATGGCACCGTGTTATCTAGGTTGTGAAGTCAGCTTTCCAGGGACACTCATTCGGCATGTCCTCCCTCTTCCATCACCTCTGTGTTCTCTTCATCATTACTGTTCTCCCTCCGAACGTTCAGTGCCTGCTGAGGAGGCAGGGAGGACGGGCCTCACCCACAAGGTCGCACATACCATGGCAAGCCCCAGAAGCCCCTTCCGGAGGTTCTCCGGCGTTTGCAGCTAAAGGAGCCTCATGAACCAGGCACCGGGCACACTGCTCGGCACCCCGGCATTTAGGACATGCTTTAGGAAACTAGGGAACTAGTCAAATGTACATGAAGTGTTCAGATTGGAGAAAAGTGTTCAGATTGGAGCGGTCTTTAAAGGAATCTCAGTGTGAGGAAGAGTCGCACCGACGTATTAGGAAGCTGAAAAAAATCTGTGGCGGTTTTTTAGCCTCAGAGAGAGGGCTCAGATTCCCCAGGGAGCCTGGGAAGGAATGGGAGCGAGCCGGATCAGGGATCACACAGCCCGGGGCCACCAAGGCGGGAGCCAAAGGGACCAGGTGCCAACTTCAGCGTCGGTCAGAGGAGGCTCGCAGAGCAGAGAGCAGGGCCGTGGAGCCCCACGCAGACCACGCACCACAGCGCAGAGCCGCATGGTCACCATGGCCCCCGGAGCCTGCTGTCCTGGCGCCGGGAGTGGATGGCTCGGGCTCTATTCCACTTCACCCAATGGGTCAGAGCTCGTTCTGCTTTATGCGCTTAGCGCTGCTGAAAGGACAGGGCCGAGTCCCAGGTTAGGCCGGTCAGGTGAGCTGGCAGGTGTGGCCAGGGACCGAGCCAGGTGGAGGAGCAGCTCAGGACCCATGTGCACTTTGCTTGTCCCACACATTTCTGGATGTGCCTGGAGAGCGTGCTGGGCGGGGACTCACTGTACTGACCGGCGTCAAAAGCTGTCCCGACTCCCACACGGCCCCTGATAAAATTCAGAGATTCAGTCTAATATTTGGACTCTAAGAGAAGGCAGCATTTGGGGTTTGGTTGGAGACGATTAGAAGTCTGGGCAACAAGCAAGTCGCATCAGTCCGTTAACCAGGCACAACGCAGCACGGGCACAGAGGCTCCCTCGTGTTTGCAGAGACAAATAGGCAGCCCCAGTAGGTGAGACCACGGCTCTCCAGGAGAGAACGGCCAGGAAGTGATTTCTGAAGTCAGAGTCGGGGGGGGGGGGGGCACTGCTTTTAAGGCGACACCAATCAGAAACGAAACGTTCCTTCCACGAGGCACGCGTGTGAATCCTTTCCATTCCCCTTTGTCCTCCATCGTGTGTTCCGGTGGGTCCTCCCACTTGCGAGTCCCATTTCCAGAGCCTCCTTGGGGAAGAACCCGCTCTCTGCGGCTCTTCCGCGGAGTCAGAGGCAGAAGCGGGCGAGGCCCGGGCAGCCACTGCCCCCGAAAGGAGACACACCAGTCTTGGCGCGCCGGAGCCGAGGGAGCCGAGGGAGCGGAGTCCAGCTCCGTCTGAAGAATTAGGGAGACGTGAGGCTCAACAGCGGTCTCAGAACTGGAGGGCCACGCAAGTGCGAGCACAGAAGTCCACCGTTCTTACGGAGGAAGTCACAGAACCTTACGTGGGAAGGAAAGGGCCCCTCCCGTGATTTGAGCGCAGCCACGGCCAAGCGCATCTCCACTCAGAGGGAAGGGGGGAGAAAGGGCAAGCTCCCGTCCGTGACATGGGCAGGGGAAACACGGGGCGTAAAGTCGTGAAGGCTCCGAGCCGGTGAAGAACCACGTCTTCCCGGCCCACCTCCCGAGCGCTCTAAACCGTCTCGCCTCCATTCCAGTATTACCAAAGTGATGTCAGAAGTCACACAGCGACCGTGCTGCTGCCAAGCTGTGAGCTCACTCTCATTACACACCAGCAATACATAAAGCTCCAATTTCAGCCAGATGAAAAGAATGTAGGATTTGACAAGCTTCTAACTACAAACTTAGCTGCTCAAGAGGAAAAGCTTGGAGGCTGGTTTAAGAATTTAGAATTAGAATAAGCCACTGTTCAAGGCCTGCAACCTCAGGCGGACAGCCCAGCGCCAGCATCCTCAGCTAGATCGGTCCTATTGCCGGGAGGCCCGAGCGGAGTGTCAGAGAGGAGCAGCACCTGCATCCGTGGGACACAAGCACCATCCGCGGACCTCTCAAGGACCATCCAAAATGACTGCATTTTACAAACTCGTCTTCTAGTATTCGGTGCTTCTGGTCATCACTCCGTCCTTGCACTCCACACCACCCCCCACCCCCCAGTGCAGCCTGACACCCCAGACAGCCAGAGACAGAGCAGGGTAGACCCACCAAAGCTTCTGGTAGTTCTTCAGCCCAGACCCAGTTAAAGCCACACAGCATCTAGTGGACGCTTTTTTAAAAAGCTCAGATAAATAGCTCAGATACTATAAAATACCACGGAAAGAAATGTCAAAGCCCCAATCCTTCGCCTATATATATTAAGCTACTTAAAAGTGGCATGGCCTCTAGAAAACCCTATTATTGACTGAATTTTCTTCACTGTGATGGGAATAAAGACTATATGTGTAGCAAAAAAATATTTTCACATGTAGGACTCAAAATATTCTTGCAGCATAGAACATTCCAAGCCATTTCCTTATATGCAAAACAGGTTTTTTTAAAAAGCAGGAAAACATTGACAATATTCCTAAATATTGTCTGCAAATACTAATAGTGTTCTATTCCTGTGTTGTGATTTGGATTTTAATTTGTCACAATAGCATGTTTCTATAGTTGTATGAGAAGACATGTGTGTTTGGCCTTTCTCTTCTAAGATGAATAAAACCTGAATTTTGTGTATTTTAAATCTTAAAAGTAAAATGTTCTTCAAATAATAGGAGGCTATCTTTGAAAAACAAGTACCTGACCAGCACTTAAAGCAGTAAAACTGATGTTAAAAGATGTCACCTACTTAGATTACAAGTTAGGCACCAAGTGCTCAAACACAAGGAAAAAAAATTCCACTCCAGGAGGAGCCAGAAAGAGTCCCTAGAACCCAATGTTTGTAAAAAAAAAAAAAAAAAAAATGCTGCTACAGAGCCCAGAGGTTTCACTACTGAACCCAAGAAAGACCTGCAGAGAGAGGAGGTGACGGAGCAGGTGGGTGTCCACAGCACCCACCCCAAGTCCAGTTCAACCGAACTAGCTTGGTTTTTATTCATTTTGTAAGTCAGGCTTCTGCAAATGATTTTGTTTAAAGAAAGGGTGCAACTAAAACATAATTTTTTAAAAATCCCCTGCAACAATCTGATGACATTGAATAGGTTTTCTGATCATTCTGAAATCTCCAAGTAATGTTGTGAAGCTGTTCTGAGTATTCTCTTTCTGTAATAAAAATCAAGACTGCCATGTGACTTATATGTTTTGTTTTTTTTTTAATCTGGTGCAGAACATTATCGATGAACCACCTTCATTCACTCAAGAGGGGAATTCGGGGCGGGGGTTGGGGGTGGTATAGGTCAGTAGCTATCTATTCCCAAGGTCAACCTGGTCATACAGTGACCTCTGGGCCCTACCACCCCTGGAGCTTTAAACAGATCTACTGAAAGGCCACTGTGAGTGCATGCCTCACCATCACAATCAGAAAACACTAAAGATCAGCACCCCAACAAGATGACATCAAAACCAAACAAGCTCCAGAAGTGAGATTACAAATCAATCACATGAATGGTGGCCTGCTGTCAGTTGGCCAGCCCCTGCTGGGCCTTAGGGGAAATCTGTCATTCGGGCCACCCCGCCCTGGCAAGGTGGGGCGAGGTCCCGGAAGCGGGCCAACAGGATCAAAACGTGGTCTGAGTGGAGGGAACTGGCTGGGGGTCTCCCCAGGCCCGGGAATGAGTGAATTGATGGGGTCCCCAACAAAGGGAAGTGTTAATCTTTCATCATATTCTCCACCAATAATTCCTGGCGGAAGGAGAGAGCTAGGAGGAAAAGGCCTGGGGTGCCAGGGGCTGGGGCCAAAGGGGATGGGGTGGGGCGATGAAGGCGGGAACATCATGTGGCGCGCTCTCTGAGCTTCTTTTCTTTGTTTGTACCTCTTCCTGTACAGCTGTAGAAACACAAGAACAAGATACCGTTAAGTGATCTGGATGTTTCCCCAAAGTTCCAATTTGCTTCCACTGCGCTATCTACACTTTCCTCTTCCCACACTACGAAGCAGACAAAGGAACCAGTGCACACGAGAGAACATTTAGCAGTTTCCCTCCCCACGAGTAGGTAGGAGGCTGGGCATACAAGGCTGAACCAACTGTTCTCTTCAACCACAGGGCAACCAAGCAACTGTGCCCATTTGGAGAAACACTGAGTGACCTGTACTGTAAAGGCTCTAATCCAGAGCTAACCAATACACGATTTTAGGTCAGCCTTTCCTGAACATGGAAAACATAAATATATGTTGAGAAATATCATGCCACAGAATATAAAGTTAAGGTACTGAGGGCAGGAGGAACAGCATTTAAGTTCACTTTTTCACCTAAATCATGTTCCATCTCAACTTAAACCACAACAAAAGAGAGATGCCAATTTCAGAGGCTGGCACATCTTCCTAAGGAGTAGTGCTGTGCACTGAGGACAGTCTGAGGACCCTCCAGCCCATGAGCCTCCCCGTTTCTCTCAGTCCCGTCAACATCTTGTACGACAGGCATCTGCACATCAAACAACATTCATTCTTTTCACAATGTACTATCCTAATGACTTGAACAGCCAGACAAGTCCAGCACAGAAACTCAACTTAAAATTTTTTTGCAACAGAGAAAGATAGAATGTTTTTTATTAAGTCAAGATGAAAAACAATGCTGCGATAGACTCCTTTTTCTTGAGTCTAAAAGTTAAAAACACCTTTACTGAAAATGAGCAACAAATAAAAACAGATTTCATTACATAACAAAAGTAATCAATATGCCCTTAATGTATTAACTCACTAGTTATTGCTGTGCTTATGTTAACATTAGCCTCGATATTAATACCTACTTCTTTCCAATCTGTGTCTCGAGCTCTAACAGTACCATCTATAAAGAAAAAAAAAAAAGATTTAAAATGCTTCATGCATCCAGCATTAAAGAGCAATTTTGCTTTTGTCCTAAGGAAACTGAAGCTTACGCATTCAGCACAGAAAGGAACATGAATCACTTGTTTACCACATCCTGCAGGACCTGCACCTCTTGCGCCTCACTCAAACCTCTCTTGCTGAAGGCACCGGTCACCGTTCTGTGCTCATGGGAAGTATGTGCAGGGGCACCCAGGGGACGTGGAGGAACATGAGCTGTCCCTGGCCCTCCCTGCCCCAGCAATCCCCTGCTGTGCCTCCTCCCCTGTCCCATCTGAGTGCGGCTGCTGCCTCTAATCCCGACTCTCTGTGACACCTACTGGGTGACAATCTGTGCCCATCGCAGCCCATCAGAACTACAGGGAAAGCGGACCTGAAGTTTCCTTCCGTATCTGGGTTATCTTCCCCCAACTCACAGAAGCATGATCCAAACAACTCAATATTTTTTAATATACTTATTTACTTGAAATATGTGAAATGAGGAAAAAGGAAACTCTTCAATTTAAGTCTAATGAAGAGTCTCCATAAAAGAGAGGCTTCCTGAGAAGCTATTACATGGGCATGGAAGGAAGATTTTATAAAAGTTCCAGTCCCATAACATGGTGGCCATAGGGAAATTCATTAGAAAATCTGAACCCTCGGCTTACAGACAAGCTTGTGGACCACAATCTGGAAATGAAATAGAGACTAACTGTATTTTTAACCTGAATTTGAATATGACATAAAAGGGCTTTTTTGCCTATTTTTTATCATAGACTGGTTTTTTGGTTGGTTCCTCTATATACTCTGGTCATTCTTTTCATTCTTGACTATAATTATTTTTTTAAAACTTGAGATGACACTTGCTGCCTCCTAGAACAAAATGATACTCTGAACCCTGGACTCAGGGGCATAAATAATGTCAAACAAGGACCTTAGGAATCAAGGGGGAGGACACGGAAAAACCAGGTCATTCACTTCTTTTGAAGGGAAAAAAAGGTTTTTTAACAATCCAAACGATTCTACATAATATTCCTAGTACAAATAAGGAAGGGAATCTACCCGCCAGATTTTTACAGCTGCCAAGATGGTATGTTATACATAGCACCATCATTTGCATTTTCTTGATGTGAACCACAAATATTTTTTACATTGCAACACAATATATACCTATATATACATCTACTGAAATAGAAATTTTTAACTATTTCATAAAATACATACTGATTTTTTTTAATGACCCATTACATCAATTTCATGACCCTCCTCAGAGTCAAACCAGTTTTAAAAAACACTGATATGCAGAAAAGAAATACCAGTCAGGCTTCCAGGCTTGTATCTGGGAATCTTGATACAACAGGTAAAGGGCTTTGACATTTGGGGTAACATCTCCCCATCCCCAAGTTCCACTGTCATCACTGCTGCAAAGATCACCAGGTCCCCATAAATGAGATTACATGGAAATAAAGCTTTCCCAGCAACATGCCACAGGGAAGCAAGCAGGGCTCTCTTAACTTGTGCACATGGTCACAACCATGGAAGTCATTTGGAAATGCGCCAGACCGCTAAGTCAGATATGGAGGATGGTCTAAAAAGAAAGATCAAACTTGAAATTTTTACTATCCTGAAATACTCTAGTTCATCTACTGGGCTATTTGTGTTATGGGGAACGCACACAAAAAAAAAAAAAATGGGAAGAATTTTCAAGATACAGGCAAAGTATACGAGGCTTAGAATCTTCCAATAAAGCTGTTAGGATTATTTGCAACTCTTTAAAAAAAAAAAAAAAAAGAGCCTACAACTAAAAACGTTTGGCAAGCTAAATAACTATGACCTTGGTAAGAGAGATTAGCATGTCATAACAATCACCTCGAAAATCCCGCAGATATAAACACCTCCAGAGCAGCTGGTCATTTGAAGCAATAAGGAGGTCACGACAAACCGCAGACAAAGAGAGAACAGAACGAACATCCAAAAGACGGAAGATCCGCAGCTTCAGCTCCAATGGGAGGACCACCAATCCAAATACGTCTGGCAGATTCAGGGCTACAAGGAAGAAAGGAACAGGTATCACTGAGTAAAGAACATCTGGCTCTCCCCACATAGTTATTAACAAAAGTTACCAACTTGTTCCTCAATTGGAGGGTAGTCTTCCTCACCCAAGTATGCAACACCTACAACAAACTTCAACCCCACAGCGACCAGATTGCTACTTCTAAGTCCCTTATTCCCTATTTTGGTGGAAAGACAATTTCCATATCTGTAAGACGGGTTAATAGTACTGTCTACTTCACTCAGTTGAAAATTAAATGTGTGATTACATGCAGAATTAGCAAGTACTATTATTTGAGGTCTAGCAGACTAGAAAAAAGGAAAGGAGATAAATTTCAGAAGCAAGCTAAGAAGGGAAAACAATAACATATTCCAGTCAGATGAAAATTATTATTAGCTCCTTTAAACAGATGTGATACTGTTCTCCACTAGCAAAGATAATCAAAATCAATAAAGGATTTTAAAATTCACATTTTTCTCTTCATCACCACCACCTAAAGACAATGACTGTGGTAACAACAATCTTGGCCCAGGCAACTGGAAACCTAAAATATCGCAATACACAGATAGCAGATAAAAGCCACATATCTGTATAAATCTGAAGTTACTTTCCAGCTGAAGGATTGTGGTAGACTAGGATTCTCATTTTTCTAGCCTATAATTACACTTCCTCACCACACTGCCATCAGGCTCAGCCATTTTGACTGGTTTTGTCCAGTGAAATAGGAGTGGAAGTGGCATACCACTTCCGAGCAAAAGCTTTAAGAACCAACACATGGCTGGCCCACTGGCCCTCTTTTCCCTCTGCTACAAGAAGAGTATATCCTGGAGGACTACTCCTGTGGCCACAGCTAACCCACACGCAACAGGTACATGAGTGAGAAGAGTAGGTATTTGCTTTAAGACACTGAGATTTTAAAGTATTTTTGTATTACAACACAAATAAGAGCTAGCTAATATAAAAATTTTGAATGAATTCTAAATCTCACTACAATAGCTTCATCATCTATAAAATGAGACTAAAATCTCCTTCAAAGTTGTTAGCATTAAATAAGAATGCATGTGAAATATCCAAAGTACCCATAGAGCCCAATAAATCATATTTAAAAACCTAATACCCAACTTACAGGCTATATATTATTTGTTTATTGAACGAACACCTAGGTAAGGACCAGACCCTGTGTTGGGCCATGAGAACACAAAAGTGGACAAGACCTGTTCCCTGCTCTCCAGGTATTTAAAAGCTCAAGTGGAAAAACCTCATACCGACAATATTGATACAGCAGAGGACAGGCTGCAATAAAGATACACAAGATGCTGAGGAGACACCAAGAGGGAGTAAAAACCATGTTAAGGAATTAACATTGAAGCTTAGTTGTAAAAAAGCAGAATTTCACTAGAAGGAGAAAAGAGGCAGAGGAGTCTGCCTCTATGTCAGAGTCACAAGCAGAACATATAAGCTTTTCCTACTCTTTCTAGCTGTCTGACCTGTGATCTTTTATCATCTCTCACCTTGTCGGGTAAAAGCCAGAAGAGGATACACCAGCTGGTCTTTGAAGAGTCGAGAGAGCTTCTGAAGATCTTTGTATATCTTGGCTACATTTTCCCCTAGAAGATATATTTTTAATGAAAAAAAAAACCAAAACACAAAATCAAGTGGCAAAACTTGAAATGGTATCCTCTACTTCTGCCAAACCAAAGTGGTAAATTTTCACAAATCATTCCTACACGAACAGATATGAACCAAAGTCTCTAGAAGAAGAAGAAATATATAGTGTGTGGCTCTGAAAACCAAATCTTAGATGTAAAGCTAAAAATCTCAGTTTCAAATAGCGCTGCAGGCAACTTATATAGCTCACAGGCTATAGTTATGGTAGGAAATATTGTGGGGTATGAATTGTACACACAACACAATGTCCTGAGCACCTGGCCAACTGCCCAGGTGCTAGGAGTGTATGGTGGGGGACCACTCTCCAGATTTCAGAAGGAGAATGGTATTTGTCACCTTGATGACCAGGTTGGCAACTGTGTCAAGCATTCTTCAAGCTCTCTCTCAACCTAAGTAATTCTCCCTAAGTAAGAGACAAATACTCTGACCCCCATTTTAAAAACAGGACAAGATAATGAAAGCCTGTCCAAGGCCTTACAGTAAGTGGCAGAGCAGGGTACAAAATCTAAGTCCGGCTTCCACGCACCCATTTTAGCCACCTCACTGCTACTCCAGAGTGTGTGTCACAGGTCACCAGACCTGGCATCACCTGGAAACTGTTCAGCACTACTGAATCTCAAACCTATGTTTTCATAATCAGAATCTGCATTTTCATAAGATGCCCAGATGATTCACCTGTACACTGCATGGGAAACACTGCCAAATACCACTGAAGTCCCCATTGCGGTTCCACTTATTTGTACCAGGTATACAACCTTGAACTCTCTGGCCCACATTGGCTTGCTCACCTGTCTAAAGGAGACACCACCACTGCACCAAAGACTCATTAAGATGTAAAGTGAAAAACAGATAATCAGTTTATGCCTGCTCCCCCCCCATTCTGTGACTAGCTCCTTCACTATCTCTAAGAAATAAAACACTCCTTTTAATTTGATAATGAAACAAGAAAAGATACATAGCAAAACTCTAAATCTTCACTGCATGAACTACAATCTTGACTTGAAATAAAATGTCAAGATGTTTTAAAAAATCAATTTGGTTTATGGCCTTTATTCATGTGTGAAAACTGACCTTTTTAAACAAGTTTTTCCTTCAGTTATTTATTATAAAAGTAACTGGGAACTTATAAATAAGTATATATGAAGTACACTATTATAAACCACAATAAAAAGTAATTAAAATGACTTGTCAAATGAGCAGCGCTATATAACCTTACCCAACATAAAAGTACTATATTAAAAATATTTAATTAATACAGTCAACTTACTGTAATAGAACAGTATTAATTTTCTTCTTCCCCTTCACTTCCTGTCTCTTTAACAGAAACCAGATAAGAAATATGAATCTGAACTACATTCCTATAAAAGTTTTCTTTAAAAATAGGCTCAGGAGTCAAATCTATTCCAATCTTGAATTCCACCATTTATTAGCTCTATGACCTTGAAGTAATTTAACCTCCTCTAGACATGTCTGCTAATCTGTAAAATGCACATAATAACCTCTGCTATTGTGGAGTGTAGCGTATTTCTACTCTCAAAGCAGGTCCTCCCTAGTGTCAGAGGAATATAGCATTGTGGCCAAGGAATTTCAAGTTTTTCTGGTCCCAAAGGTAAGACCATCTTCAGAGCTTTATCAGTCTAGTTTATACATCTCCAACAGGGGCAGCATCATGCACAATGGGACAAGAACTGGTTCTTAAAGGGCAAACAAAACAAAACAAAACAAAAGCCCTAGCTCTACCATTGGTTTGACCCTCCAAAGGACCACAGTACACAAATGAAAACACAGTCTATCTATGGTATTAAAATTTGGGAGAGAATAGATGGAGGATGAATTTTCTACAAAAGCTCCTCAGGGAATTGATCATGAAAAGAGGGCTGAGAAAACACTGGTCTAGTTTGATGTTACATGTTCAGAGACCATTATAAACATGTATCTGCCCATCCCGCTTACCCATCAGTTTGGGTTCATGGAGATTCATGGAACTCATGGCCCGAAGTCCCCAAGGAACCAACAAAAGTAAGTCTCTAGAACTTCAAAGCAAAGACCTAGATCTAGGCAGCCTTCTCTCAAGGACACCGCTGTTACTGCCACCACCCCAGGGCACCACCCTATGCCACATCTGGATTTTAAAACCCTCTTAAATTTACTAGGAGAATGAAATGGAATTGCATCTGTCAAGGCGCAGGTCCAGCATAAAACGAGCACTTAAAGATGTGAGTTTCCCTCTCATGTCCTCTCCTTCAACTGCCTACCTGCATCTCATCCTTGGATTTAACTGAAAAAACAAAACTTGTCTCTGCATTTATTAATAATCTTATAGGATACAAGCAAAACTGTGCCTAGAATGGCAACTTCTCGTAAAGTTCCAATCTGATCAAACAGCAACCAAGTCTATGCTGGTTTAAGCCAACATTCTGAGTAGTTTTTCCTCCAATCATCTTCACTAATGACGGTGCACTGTACAAATTCCACAAAACACAGATCCTCTCCATATTGGTTAAATATGATGCTGGAAAAATCCAAAGATTAATTCAGAAATTAGGAATATCAGCATAGTGTGGGATGAATTACATACTTCTGTCATTCCATAATGGCAATATAAATATAACCCAGCACTCCAAGACTCTAAGAAAAGCAGGGAAGAAATAGATACTCTGCAACATGTCTTAAATTTGCTTTAATCTCATTCAGAAAGTTTCAATCTCTCAGACATTTCCTTTCAGGTGTTCTAAAGTGAGCATCTCAAAGCTTCATCCCCAAAGTTCAATCATGCTTTTCTTACCTGGTTCTGCTCTGCAAATAAATGATTCTGGCAGCAGCTGCAATCTTTTCACACTTCTGAGCTCAGTGTTGATCTTTAGAGTAGCTGTAAATAAGGAAAAGAGAGACACACAATTCTTGTCAGTTCATTAATGGCCTTCATGTTTTAGCATGGGTTTGCATTTCCCTGTCCCAACATACAAAGGACACGTTACAGAAAACAAAGTGCTCTATGTTTATTTCCTTCCCTCACAGCAAAGTGTAAAGCTGCTATCACATCAAGTAAAATCACTCTAAAACACCTTTAAAAAACTAAAGTATGGGGTGCCTGGGTGGCTCAGCAGTTGAGTGCCTGTGTTCAGCTCAGGGTGTGATCCTGGAGTCCCAGGATCAAGTCTCACATCGGGCTCCCTGCGTGGAGCCTGCTTCTCCCTCTGCCTGTGTCTCTGCCTCTCTCTCTCTCTCTGTCTCTCATGAATAAAATCTTAAAAAAAAAAAAAAACTAAAGTATGCACCCTTTATATAAAACCCAATAGGTATTACCAATAGCACCTTATTAGTAACTTAAAGATATACAGCAAGGTTAGTAAGAGGCAGTGAAACATAACAAATCCATTACTTCTAACAAAGTCACTAAAAACTCCACTTATTTTTTTATTTAACCCTTGGCAATAAATCTTTCCTTGTTTATTAAAAGAATCCTGCTAAGTTTTCACATCATCTTTCTAGACCCAAAGGACCAATCTTCTTGACATCACCAGAGGGTTCAAATGTTAATCATATATACAAAGGCGCACTTCATCTCATTCCATGAAAGGCCAGTGATGTGCTTATGCACATGTGCCCTGAGCAGGAGGTCCTGGGTGAAGGAAAGACTTATGGACACACTGCTCCTTTTCAAAGAATCAAGCCTGGAGTGGCTGGCTGCCACACAAGTCTGCAAGTAGCTGATGTGCCAAGAACAGTAAAAGAACAAGATAACAGAAACTAAGAAACCATGGAGAGATCTAGCAGCCATTCGCTTTATGTTACAGATTCTGACACCAGTGAAGAGAGGCTATTACCCACGATGTTCAAGTGCTTTTCTAAGAAACAGAGGCAAAAATGAGCATGAGCACCTCCCATGTACTGCTGGGTAGCTTCAGCCTTGCAGTTATGATGGGATGCAGCAGAACAACGGGGAGGCAGAAACTACTGACGTTCCGTGTTAAGAACTCCCAGTGGGAAGTTTCACTTGCTCACTGTGATGAACACTGAGGAGACAGAACTAGTCCTCCTGCCACTGGAAAGTCACATCCTGACAAATGGGGATACCACCAAAGCTGTTAAAGCTGTTCAAATCTGAGACTTGAAAGGAACATTTCAAAGAATCTAGTTAGTGATTAAAGGGAAGTAGCAGAAATCACATCACGAGGGACCTGGAACTATCTTTCATTTCAAAGATCAAGACAGTTTAGGATGATGGTTTTCAAAATAAATTTTTGCAGAACAAACATTTTTCAAACAAAATTTTACAAGAGACCTCAATAAATGCAACAGACAAACGTGGTGCTGCTCCAGGTTCAAGTGGCAATACGGGGTCTCCTAAGCCGCCTCCTCCAACTCAGCAGAACCAGTAGCTGCTGAGACCAGGGGCTAAGGTGTATGGAAGCAACTGCCTTTGCTCCATGAAAGGTGAGCTCTCCTGGAAAATTGAAAATGCAGTCATTCCAATCTCACCATACTATCTTATCCAGCTTAGGGGATAAACCTTAAAAATCAAAGCAGAGCAGAAAAAAAAAAAAAAAAGGGGCAGAGCAGAAAGGAAAGATTCCAGTCACTCCGCTAGCTCTCCAGAATGTGTGATTATGGGATCGTTCCACAGATCACGGGTAGATAGAGACTTCTGATGGCATCGAGCTAAAATGAAATACAAAAATGGAATGCACAGCAATCCCTGTGAAACTGCCAATATAAAAGAAAACTACACAAAGCAACTACTCAGAGTGACCTTCCTGATGGCGTGGGTGTGGGGGACAAGCACACACACACTAAGGCAGTGCTTAGCTGTGTTTGTAAGCATCACTGTTCAGAGACAGGATCAAAAGTGATCCCCACTCAATCACCTCTTACCACCTCTCTCAGCTCCAGACCTCGGTCAAAAAAATAAACATAAAGTCATCCACAGGCAGACAGAGCCCATATGTGATAGATCATCTCATTCCGATGATTACAACACCCCCTGAAGCAAAAGCATCACAAGGGTATAGCTGAAGGGCATGGCTGCCCTGGGAGAGAAGTCTGCCGGACTGAACATCAACCCATGTATCCTATGACCTTTCAGACTCGTGTTATCAGCGGCCTAGGGATTAAGAGCCAGGAAAAACTCAACTAGATCACGACAGCCAGTCACTGAAGCAGCCAGAAGATGTCTGGAGAGGAACAGGTAGGTCAGCTCTGTAAACTGACAACCGTGGCCATGCCATCCAATTACCATTTATGACAATCAGCGTTCCCAAAGGCACACAGGTGAGAGCAGCAGAGCCGCCCTCGCAGAGAGGATGCGTGTACTGCAGCTTATACACACCACCTGACTTCCAGTTCTCAGGCATGGACAGAGCTTTAGCCTCAGTCCCCTGGGGAATGAAATGAAAGAAACAAATAATGAGGAAAAGTATTACTCTCATAAAGACTAAAAATCCAAGAGGCCCCTAACTTGTCTGGAAATAAGCATTCCATACAGTCCCCTTAATAAAGTTTGTCAAATCATTACTATCGTTAGTAAAATTTTGATAGAAAAATGAGACAGGGATTGATTTCTCTCTTTAAAGACTCACATCTCTGCCCAGCAAAGCCCTATCATTATTCAAGACCTACAGCTCAAAGATCATTTTGTTTGTGAGGCCTTTAAAAAAAAAAATCCTGTTTGTCATTCTCTTCTACACCCTAACATTCTGTTCATACTCCTATTGCTACACACTTCTATTATGTTAGAATACATCATATTTTTCTTTTTATTTGTTTCTCTCCCCCGCTTACAGACTCCTTATATCCTGATTTCCCAGCTCAGAGCACTTGAGGCTGCGGGTGTTCAATGATCACTGAATTGCTCTACAGCTCTGTTACTCATAACATGGCCCACAGACCAGCAGCATCACTACTGTGTGGGCATATGCAGAGGCTCAGGCTTTATCCTAGACTTACTACAGCAGAATATGCATTAGTAAGATCCCCAGGTATCCTCAGGCACACCGAGACACTCTGTTCTCCTCCATGACTCTGTGGCATCCCAAATACACAGATATCTGTCCTAGAATTTAACCAATATAGTATGACAGATTGTAAACTGCCTCTCTCCCCCACTCCTGGACTATAAGCAACCTGAGAGCAGGGACAAAAGCACTGCATCTGTCACTGGAGATACTTACCAAATGGAAAATGAATGAATGAATGAATGAAAGAAAGAAAGAAAGAAAGAAAGACCCTCTCCCTCAATTAATCTTACTAGATTACTGGCAATTCAAAGCCATTAACATCAGAAATAACTCAGTGAGCCATCCATGTACACATGCCCATCCCAGTCTTGACCCACAGTTTTACTACATGTTATCCTACATCATCTTTTGTCTTTAATACAGAACTCTAGAATACCACAGTACCCCAGTGATGTTTATTAATACATCACCATTCCCAACGAGAAACGCTAATAAGACATTTGATTTCTGCTCATAGTCTCACCTGAGGTATGTAACCTGACTCCAACATGAGAAGATGTATCGATATTATCAAGGCATCATTGGGATTAGAGCAGTCAGCTGACTGATACAGGATCTCTAATGAATGTGGCACTTGCCCTTCCACCGATTCACTGCAGAGCATCGGTTCCAAGGGAAAGACACCTGTGCCCTCTTCCATATCCACAACATCTTGAACTGACCCAGCTTCAAAATTCTGACTAGGTCCCGACTGAAAAAGATAACAAAAAGTGTGAATTCATTAAATAGACTTTTATTTTTACACAGTTTACATTGTATCCTAAAGTGAACTCAAATGAGTACTCAAAGTCAAAGCACATTATTAGTTTCAGAAATGGGACACATTTTAAGTGAGCCCTCCTAATTATGAGCCAGCAATCTACTCCTCCATCTTGAATTCCCTATCTCCATTAATTCTGGCCAGTATGCCAAAACCTGGAAATCAACCTAGCCTTCTCCCTCCACCATACTAAACTCCACCTCCCACGTGACTGGTCTTCAAAGTTCCACTGAATCTACCTCCTAAACATCCCTAGAATCTGCCCAACTATTCCCCAATGGTACTTAAGACTCTACCTCCTGGCTTCCAGTAGCAGCCTCCCCAAGTATCCCCGACTCCACTTGGTTTTCCAACATATTCCATCCACTGCTGCCAGAGTTTTTGACAATTAAGAATCCAACTATGTCGCATGTCCCAGCTTAAAATTTCCCAGTATTTCCCCAATGCAGACAGCAGCATTTCCCGAAATTGTGCCTTGGAATGTAGCCCTAGATGTCCTCAGGAAAAGAGTTCTATAATCAACTAGGTTTGGAAACTGCTACATGCTACAGCACTGAACCTCACCCTCCGTATTCACAAAATACACAGTGGCATTACAGAGCTCTGACAAGTCCAATCCCAATAATGTGTGCATCATACTTAGCCAAGAACCACCACACTCCTTCCTCAATGCTCAGCATCCCCATAACACCTTCACAGACAACATGCTGACCAAACGCAGGCCTAGAAAATGAAGTCCAAACTGCTAAACCTCCTTAGCATACAAGGCCTTTTATCACTTCATCAGGTCCCTGCTCTGTCAAGCCCACTTCCTGCCAGTCCCTTCCTTCCCATGCCAGCATTCCCCACCTCTGCAAAAGAGGTAGTACAGACTACCAACCTGCCTTGCAAACGCCTTAGCTACTGCACACTGCATTGCACTTTCCTGATCACACATCTACATCCCACCAGGACTGCAAGCTTAGAAAGGAACAGACTACATGTCACCCACTTTTGCAGACCCAGTACAGTATCTGGCACATAGTAGGTGCTCAACAAATGCTTGCTGCACCAATATTAAGGACAGTATCTCACAATTTCCTAATGGTTTTGTTTTCAGTGTCTTCTCATTTGCACCATACAAAAATTCTATAAAACAGGCAAGTCAACTGATGCCTTTTTAAACATGTTTCAATGGTGACTCAGATTTAAAAACAAAATCAAGTTTACCAGCTAATAAAAACCTGAAATGAACCAAAATCTCCAGATTGGCAGTTCAGGCTTTCAGACACAATATGCTGCTTCAGTAAGACTGTTACCTATATTAATTTTGCTCAGATTTGTTTCTTACTCATGTGCTCCAACTTGATATAAAACACATGTATCTTCTCTTTAAGTTCACATTTCCATTAAAGAAGGGGCAGAGGAAATTAAAATTATGTAGGATTAACGAAAGGGTGGCTAAATTTATAGGAGCAAGAGGCTGGTCTTCTGAAATCCCTGAGGACCTAACCCTTACTGGCTTATGGAAAAGCTTAAAATTCATTTGTTAAAACCTAGAGGCCAATGAGAATTTGTACTACCCAGAAAGGAAGCTCTATCATATTTCTGATAGAAACTACTTATTAAAACCATTTAACACTTAAATTATGAAGTATGTAAGCTCTTTGCTTCTTACTTACCTACTCTACCTAACTTTTGGCTATTTGCTACTTACAGTTGTGTAGGAGACAATATATGTGGAAAAAATACTAAAAAAAGAGTTACTCTAAACTAATAATGCCATGGGAGGAAGATATCAGAATCCCCTGGTGGGCTTATCAAACCTTACTCCCTCTCCACGAGAACCACTGACATTCTGAGCCATTCTGATATAAATATTTATCATATTCTTCATGCATGTGGAATGGGAGAAAAATGTTCAACACCACCTCTCTAAACAGATCATTTGTCATGTTATTTACAAATGATAGAACAAGTAATTAAAATTAAGTTTAGGGTTAACATTAGGGTCTGATACCAGGCTATCCCTTTCTCCATTAAAGACTCAACAAGTACTAAGAGAATCCCCAAATGTATGAAATAAGAAAATTAATTTACACTTAATTAAAAGAGTAAAATTTTCCTATTGCTTCTAGTTTTACCTATTTTCCTTTACTAATACTTCATTCTACAATTAGCGGATCTCTGTTTCAAGCACTTAATGTATACTTATGAGATTTCAAACTCACCTTCCACACTAAGATTTTACAGTCACCCTATACAAGTCTTAGAATACAAAACATGCTTTTAAAATTGAAATGACTAACCTGAAGCAACATTAATTTCTCAAAATTTTCCAAAAGGAAACTAGTAAAATAAATGTCACAGTGAAAAGTTCTTACAGGACATTTTACAAGTACACAAAGGTAAAAGGAATGGACCCTTCTACCAGAATATCTGAATGAGTTTATCAGCAAAGAAGATTTAGAAATTTAATTTAAATATGTGCCTAAATATTCTATTACTTATTCCCTAGATTCCCTCCATGAACAGAAAAATGGATACATAATAAATATTTTTAAAAAATCATAAAAACATTTTGAGCCTTATAAAGACTTTTTAAATCATTTAATCTCTCTGGATACATTATTTAAAATCTCTGAGACACCTGAATCAGTTAAATGTCTCTCGATTTTGGCTCAGGTCATGATCTCAGGGTCACAAGACCGAGCTCCACACTGGGCTCCGACCGAGCTCCACACTGGGCTCCACACTAGCTAGGCATGGAGCCTGCTTATTAAGATTCTCTTTCCCTCTTCCTCTGCCCCTCCCTGCCCCTGCTTCAGCGTGCGCAGTCTCTTAAAAAAAGAAAGAAATCTTGACATAGATGATTTTCATACTTTACCAATCTTTTAAAAAGTGTTTCTTAATATCTGTCCTGTACTTAATGCCATGACAGCACAATGCATACTTATACTCACAAATGTTTAAGGTCTGAAAGAAAGAAACTAAGCTGAAGTGATAAGTATACACAAAAAAACAATGAACACAACAGCACAGTCTTAAAAACTAAATAATACGTGTGATCATTTGTTCCATACCAGAAATAAAAAGCTTTGAAATCAATTGCCTAGTAAGCACCAAGGCAATAAGGATCATCAATACAAAGAAATGAGACAGTCCCTGGGCTGTGGCTGACAAGACCTTGGAAGATGGGCAGAGAAAGGAGAGGGAGGAAAGGCCATGCATTCCCAGCTGGGGGATAGCAAGAGCAAAGGCATGAAACAGTGGGTAGGCTGTGTGTGTGTGTGTGTGTGTGTGTGTGTGTGTGTGTGTGTGTGCGTGTGTGTGCGCGCGCGCGCGCGCACGCCATTGAGAACATATGAATGTGCTGGTTGGTACGGGGAAAATGATAAAGGAGTCTGACTGGAGATGATAGTTCACTGGCGGGAAGAACACAAACTAGCCCCAAAAAACCTTAAAAATTGGGTACAGGAAGAGAGGCAACATTTTCCTCCTAAGATGATAGGGTTAAACACAGACAGGTCTTTTTCAGCTCAAAAATTATACGCACAGGTAGAATCAGTGACATAGTTATGGGACAAGCAAGGGAACCACATAATCAAAACTGTGCAGGGAAAACTTGAACACAAAAAGCAGACTGAAGGACAGACATTGGAAGCCTGGAATGGAAAGGCAAAACTGACATGGCTTGTTAAGAGGTTGGATATAAGGCATCAAAAATCACTCCAGGGTGTTAAACTCAAGGAAAACAGTGGTGCCACTGACAGAATGGCTGGTTTGAGAAGAGAACATTAGTTCATATTTCCAAATTGATGTTGGCACAAACGGTGAGACAGCAGTGCTTAAAATCCAGGTATAAATGTCCTGCAAATAATTTGGAAATAACTGGACTCTAGATAGCCTGAACAGACAAGAGTGGTGAGGCTGGGAATCACGAGCTCATAGGCAGCAAAAGGAGCCAAGGGACAATTTATCTGAAGGAGAAAAGGTCTGAACGAAATAAACAGGTAAAACCTGGGTTCTCTCGAATGGCAGTCAAGTAATGGTCCAGGCATTTAGCAGTTTAAAAATTTCTACAAGACTATAATCTACAATCTACTACTAATAATTATCCTGACTGATAGAGAATCCAACTGAGGTATTCAAGTATGCTTTGTCAACCACCTCATTTCTCATTTTGCTATTAATACCTACCATATTGTCATCATTCCAGACATCAGTTTGGGCTGCCTGTCCTTGGAATGAATTACTGGGCTGTTCATTCTGTATGCTGGACCCATTGGAGCTGGCGGCCAAAGAAGGTGGGTCATTATTCTGGAGTGAGGAATGCTCTGAATCTGTGGATGAAGGTAAATTAGGTGCTGGAATGGCATCTTCAAGAATCAAACATATCAAGTCCCCAGAAACAATCCCATATGAAGCCAAGGTCTCTTCGTCTCCAGTGAGGGCATCCTTGTTGTTCAATGTGATTGCAAACCGGGTATCAGAACTGCCAAGAAAGATGGATAAGGATAGTAAGAGCTACCTACCATTACCTGGGAATATACGTAAGGTACATGTTATGATCCTGGGAGAATAAAATAATGAAAACAAAAATAAAAAAGAAGCCAAGGCTTTACAAAAAACTATCAAAATTATTTGTTCTTAGCACCACATTCCCTGGGTTATAGATCTCTAATGGCTACAATTCTAGCCTGGGGGACACAATATGGTAATTCTCTATCATTAATCCATCCATGTTCTCGTCAATTCTAACATACATATTTTACATCTTTTGTAATTATGCTATCTTCAAAACAGGGACGCTTCTTAAAATTGATGACAAAAAAAAAATTGATGACACATCACAGCTTAATTGCCAGCATTTTCCCCTTTAGCATTACATAAAACAACATACATCTTAAGACTGACAGCAGTTTAAGATTCAGTCAATGAAATATAGCTCTTTTAAAATACAAATCACATCACATCATTCCTCTGCTGAAAATCCTCCAAGGCTTCTATTTTGAAACCGGAACAGAATCTTTAACATGGCCTCCGACACTTACCATGTGACCCTTCCCCAGTGCTCCTACCACATCCACTCCGTCCCCTCACTCACTGTTCTCTGCCAATATAAGCTTTCTATCCCTTCTTCAAAACAAATCAACCTCACTGCAGCCTCTGGTCCTCAGCATTTGCTCTTCCAGATCTTCAAAGGACTGACTCTCATCATTCCAGTAATTCAAATACCACCTCTTCTGATATTCCTTCCACCTAGCCTCCGTCACTCTATTCCACTCTCATGTTTTAGTTTTATTTTAACATCACTGTTTAAAAATTCCCTATTTATCATCTCTTCTCCACCCCCACCACTAGAATTTAAATTTTTCATAAGGTCGTTATCTGTCCAGTTCAAAACTGTATCTCCCGCTCTTGGCAAATATTTGTGGAATAAATGCAACCAACAGGGCACCTGGGTGGCTCAGTGGTTGAGCATCTGCCTTTGGCTCAGATCGTGATCCTGGGGTCTTGGGATCAAGTCTCTCATCAGGCTCCCCATAGGGAACCTGCTTCTCCCTCTGCATGTGTCTCTGCCTCTCTCTCTCTCTCTCTCTCTCTCATGAATAAACAGATAAAATCCTCAAAAGAAAAAAAAAAAACCTGCAACCAACAAACATCAGTTGGTAAGATGGAAATGAAACTGAAATAAGGGCTCCCTAGTCAATGTATTTACAGGACAGTCAGCTATGTCTCTTCCAAAACACTAGACCCATGTCCAAGATAAATACTAACAATCACAAAAACATGAGTATATAGAGGACCGAGTATAAATGCATCCCTCCCACTGTTAAGTACAAGGTTGCCTTTGTTACTGATAACCAGTTATGTATGATGTCTTTTGTAATGACAACAGCACAAATCCCAAAGTCCACTGCTAAACAGGAGCTCAAATTAGCCTGAAACAAACTCTCCTCCCTTCCACATCATAGGCTCTCTGATTTGAGGGAATATCCATCATTTCATCACATAGTGGTGCGGAGTAATTAACAAACCACTGCACATTTTATAAGACACTTAGACTCAGCAATGCTAACTTCATTAACTTTTTGAGAGGTTAACCAAGGATTTGAAAATCATGTTCTGTTTATTCTTGCAATGCTGCATTTTCAAAAGTACGCAAAATAATTCATTTTCTTTCACATGTAAAAATACTTTTTCTTACCAATTAAAGTGTCTTTGGTAGAGAAATTACTAAAATTTTAGAAACTACTCCTGCTTATTAGGAAATAAATAGTTATGCTTCTGTTTTCAAACCCATGAATAAATGCTGAAGATGCCCCCCCAAAAAACACTATCCCAAGAGAAAAATGTCTCATATGAACTATGTGTTTATGGATCATCTGTCACAGCAAAAGGTTTTTTTTTTTTTTAACAATGTTAATACAATGTTCATCCAAACAACTACCTGTAGAAAAGCTTAAGAACCATATAATTAATAAAAATGCTGGCCTTCCCTCCCCATTTAGGAAAAGGGAAGAGCTACTTCTAAAGTAACATATAACTTTCCAGTGGAGGGGTTAAAAACTGGTTTTCTCAAACTGAAAAAAAAAAAATTCAAATTCATCAGAAAATGCTATCTTAGAAACACCAGGCCTTTAAAAAATATTCATGTCAGACCCAGATCCACTTGCTCAGTGAAGACACTTTAAAAATAATAGTGTCCTACCGTTGTATTTTAAAACTACCCATTTATTATAAAGTGAACATATTTTCAGAAGAATGAATTTACTTTCAGAAGCTGAAGCTTACATTCCTTCCAGTTAACCAGCCTCAACTATAAAAACAAACCCAAAGGAGAAACTAACTTGGGCTCTTAAACAGTCCTTTCAGGAGTGCCCTTAATTAAAAAAAATATTAATACACATACATACATATGAAAAAATGTTTCATTTTATTTTTTTAATTTATGATAGTCACAGAGAGAGAGAGAGAGGCAGAGACACAGGCGGAGGGAGAAGCAGGCTCCATGCACCAGGAGCCCGACGTGGGATTCGATCCCGGGTCTCCAGGATCGCGCCCTCGGCCAAAGGCAGGCGCCAAACCGCTGCGCCACCCAGGGATCCCTGAAAGAATATTTGAAAAAGAAGGTCCTTTTGAGATTTCTGGTGGGGTAATGACATTAACATACAAAATGCTTAGGCTTACCACCAAGAAATAACAATAGGCGTGTCACTTAATACAACACCTAACAGTTAAAATCTCATTTTTAATTTGGAGAAAAAACAGGCTTACTTTTAATATAGTGCCTTAACCAGAAAAACCAAAGGTGACAAGTTCATAACATGGCCTCATTTTATTCTATTCCCTAAAAATAAAGTCAAAATCTATAAAAGTCTCAGAAAAAGGATCCACTTAGGGGCACCTGGGGGGCTCAGCGGTTGGCGTCTCCCTTTGGCCCAGCTCGTGATCTCGGGGTGCCCGGATCAGTACCGCACCCGGCTCCCCGCAGGGACCCTGCTTCTCCCTCTGCCTGTGTCTCACGAATAAATAAAATATATTTTTTTAAATCCGCTTAATTAACAGAAAGGTTTTTTTTGAAGAATTCACCTAAAAAGCCCTAGGACTACCCTTTTGTGTCCTCAGCACACTCAAATGCCAAATTCGCTCGCTCAGTATGCGAAGGGGTCCACGCTTAGCTTTGTCCCCCTGCCCCCAGACTGTCATCCCCGGAAAACACTGTGGAAACAAAGTCTCATTTGCAGCCCCATTAAATTAATAGCGGATTCCGGTCCTTGACTTCTCAACGTCGCCGCCCCCAAACTGCAAGCCCTCCAGGGTCACCCCAAGACCCACGTTTACCTTAGTTTTAGCAAAAAAGCAACAGCTGGGCCGGGGAACCAGAAGCTCCCGCAGCACCCACACCCCGAACCGGGTCCCACCGCGGCCGCGCACGCGCACGCGCACGCGCCCGGCGCAGCCTCCAGCCGGCTCCCGGCGGCCTCGGAGCGTGGGCCGGTCCCTAACTTCGGGAACTTTCCTGACGTGTTCCCCGGCACCCTGCGACCCCACCGAGCCCGGGAAAGTCCCCCCGGAGCCGAGCCCCCGCGCCCCGGCCGGTCCCCGGCTTCCTCTGCGGCAGAAACGAAAGCGACGGCTCACCCTGCAGGGGAACCGGGTCCCCGGGACGCCGGGCCATGTCGGCCGCAAGCCGGGGGCCGCCGAGCCGCAGCGCCCGCGCCCGCGCCGCCCGGGCCTCCGCGCGTCACAGTCCCGCGGGCCCTACCCCCGCCGCCCGCCGCCCCGCCTCACGTGACCGCCCGCCGCAGGCGGGGAGCCCCCCCGCGCCCCGCCCCCCGCCTACCCGAAGCCCCAGGTGGGCAGCAGGGCCTGGCTCAGGTGCGCGCGCAGCTGGCCCAGCGTCGGCTCGGCGTCGGGCAGATCCAGCGGCCAGGTCCGCTTCTGGAGCCGCACCCGCAGCTTCATGGCGGCGGCCGGAGGCCCGGGGGCCCCGGGGGGGGGCGGCGACTACCGGAGCCGCGAGGGCGCTGAGGAGGAGCGGAGAGAAGGCCCCGCCACGGCCCCTGCCGGCCGGTCTCTGGAACAGGAGCGCCTGCCCCTCGCGTGAGGGCGCCCCCTGGAGCCCACCCCGCGGGCGGGCGGGTGGCGGGCGGCGGGCGGCCCCCGCCCAGCCCCGCGGCTCGGCGTTCTGCGATCGATGACTCGGCGCGCAACGGCGCCGCCTGGGCGTGAGGGGCTGCAGTGCGCAGGTGCCGCGGCCGCCACGCGGGGCGGGGCCGGGGGCGGGGGCGGGGGCCGGGGGGCGGGGCGGCCCCTCCGCGGCCGGGGCTGTGCCGGCTCCTCCCAGGCGGCCGTGGAGGACGTTCCGCCGAGGGCGCGGCTGCGGGGTGCGTGGCTCGCGGCTCCGCGGGCTCAGGCGTCCCGGGCTCGTACCGCGTGCGCTCCGCGGCGCTCAGCTCCAGCCGCGCGCCTCGGCTCTGAGAAGCCTGCGGTGGAGCCCAGGCTCTGCTCGTCTCCTCGTGTTACAGCAAAATATGAAACAGCTTGTGGTCCCCTGATCTGTGTCGGAGACGAGAGGAGTAGTCTGTTGCACAGCAATCACCCCAAAGCTTAGCAGCGTAAAACTACGAATATTAATTGCCCCAGAGGTTCTGTATGGGCACGGCTGGGTGGGTGGGTCTGTCTTGGTCTCTGGAGATTCCAGGCAAGATGTAGGCCAGGGCTGCAGTTACCTGAAGCCTTGACTCAGGCTGGAGAACCTGCTTGCAGGAGAGCTCCCACGACTGTGGGCGGGAGGCCTGGTTTCCACGGCGTGGGCCTCTCCGTAGGGCCAGTGGAGTGTCCCCGCGACATGGCATCTGGCCTCCCCCATAACACGTGGTCCCGAACCACCGAAGCAGGAGCGGCAATGTCTTGTGCTCTAGCCTCGGAAGTCAGGCACCACCACTTCTGTCATTAGAGCCAACCCTTCAGTGTGGGAGGATCAACCCAAGGGCATGAATAGCCCTGGACAGGGATCACTGGGAGCCGCCTGGGAGAACCCTACCCTGGGGAGTCGGACAACAATGATGATAACTTAGGGAATGGTCAGATTTCATCCTTGTATGCTAGCCATTGTCCAAATCATTATTAGAGTTGAATGAAGTTTCTCCCAGTAGGTGGCAGTACTTGTCCACGTCCTGATCTTCAAACAGGTATTGAACACCTACTTTGGGCCAGGGATTATTCCAGGTGCCTGGGGACTCAAAGAATGAGTGCAGAGTTTACAGTTGAATGAATCAACTCTTGTAGTAGAGTGTAATGATTTTTTTTTATTATAAGGAACAATACTGAGGGGTGGGGTACATACAGAAGAGTGATTGTGCCCCTAAATTCTTTAGTGGCAAAGCAATATGAGATTAAGGAAGGGTGGTAGGAGCAGGGTGGCTCAGTGTGACCAGAGGGAAGGACACAGTGGGTACTTTTCCAGATAAAGCTGTGAGCTAAGCAAAGGATTTGAGACACATTCTAGAATGTATGGGAAGCCAATGGAGAGTTTTAAGCAGGGGATTCTTTATCGGGTTTCTTGGTTCTGAGCAATAGAGACTGAGTCTGGCTGACTAACAGGCTGACTAACAGGCAACGTGTTCAAAAGGATACCGGATAGCTCCGGGAATTCTGTGAAGGACTAAAGAAGTGGTTCCAGGCTAATCCAGGAGTGAAACTCAGAACCACGCTGAAGAACTGGCCTGGTGAGGAAACTACCCTGACTGATTGGGATTGCAGCTGCTGCTGCTGCCGCTGCGCCCCACCCGGGAGGACACTGCTGTCACCCTGACAACCACTGCAGAATGGCTGCCACCTTCAAATGCCACAAGTTGTTACAGCCTCCTGGACCAACAAAATGCCAAGCTTCCAAAAGAGCCTATTTTCTCACCTTACTTCTAAATCAAAGGCTCATAGGGGGGCATCTAATTGAGGGAGACTGAGGCCCACGTCTGTATCCTGGTTGCAAAGGAGACTGAAATTGGGGGTCTAAACTCTTCCTTAGAAAGGCAGGACCTAAAATAATTGGAATTTCCTCAATGCAGAAAGGCCATTGAAAAGACGGTAGGAAGCCATGAGTCTGACAGATATACACCACAAGGGGCATAGCTGAGATCTGAAATGTGAACCTATCACCTATTGAGTGTAGGGGATATATTAGATCAGGGTTCCTCAACCTTGGCACTGTTGACATTTCGGGCTTCCTGAGTCTTAGTTGTGGAGGACTCATGTATGCCTTGTAGGATGTTTAGCAGCATCCCTGATCTACCCACAAAATGCTACTAGAAACCTCTCCCCCAGTTGTAAAAACCAGAGCTGTCCTCAAACTCTGCCACATACTCCCTATAGGGCGAAATTGCCTTGAAAACCACTGGATTGGAGACCAGCTGAGTTTGAAGGCTCTTTTGGTAACTGAGAGAAAAAAAAATAAAGGAATTAGTAGGATGACAGTAAGAATAGAGATGATGGGTGGACAGGTATAATATTCCAGAGACAGAAATAATAGAAGCTGGAAAATGGCTATATTTGGAGGCCTTATTAGTTAGGATATAGCTTCAGCTGCCCTAAGAGATCCGAAATAATAGTGACCAACAAGATGTTAATTTCTCTCTCAGATACCATTCTTGGAGAAAGCAGTGCAAGGCTAATATGATGGCCATCTTTAAAGACCATCTACCGCAGTCTACCTCTTAGTACGATGTAAAGCTGGATAAGTTATTATCAATAAAAATGAAAATAGTAATAAGAATGTATCAAATATATCTGTGTTTTATTTTTTATTTTTTTAAAGATTTTATTTATTTGTTCATTAGAGACACAGAGAGAGGCAGAGACACAGGCAGAGGGAGAAGCAGGCATCATGTAGGGAGCCTGACGTGGGATTCAATCCCAGGACTCCAGGATCACGCCCTGAGCCAAAGGCAGATGCTCAACCGCTGAGTCACCGAGGCGTCCCATATCTGTGTTTTAAAGATTGAGATAATACCTTTTCTGTTTTTTTTTTAAACCACTAAATTTGTGATAATTTATTAAAACAATAGAAAACTAATCTAACTGGGATCTTTGTCTCAATCATTTGCCCAACAGGGTATAACCACCAACATGGCAGAAATAATCCAACCACAGAGGTTTAGAAGGGTCCTGGAAGAGAACCAGAACATCACCAAGGCACCACCAAGATTTAAGGTACTCTAGAGGATAATCCTCCAAAACTTCAAAGATCTATGACAATGTTATATACCCCTTCTCTCAACTATTTCCCTCCTTGAGAACTTTTTAAAATTTCTTGCAGGATGTCACTTTAATGTCTGCAAGCAACAATTGCTGCAACTTTCAAAGAGTTCAGAAACAGGAGATCCCTGGGTGGTGCAGCGGTTTGGCGCCTGCCTTTGGCCCAGGGTGCGATCCCGGAGACCCAGGATTGAATCCCATGTCGGGCTCCCGGTGCCTGCTTCTCCCTCTGCCTCTCTGTGTGTGTGTGTGTGTGTGTGTGTGTGTGTGTGTGTGTGTGTGTGTGACTATCATGAATAAATAAAAATCTTTAAAAAAAAAAAGAGAAACAAAAAATTTTAATGGACCATTTTATAGAATACTAAAAGGGACAATGTCACTGTTCTATGGGAATACATACCCTTCCTGTAGCCTTTTTTAATAAACATTTTATTTTAGAATGATTTTAGATTTATAGAATGATTATAAAGACTTATATACCACATACCCAATTTTCCCTATCAATAACATATTAGATGAGTGTGGAACATTATCACAATTAATGAATTGATGTGGATACGTTTGTATTAACCAAAGGCCATACTTTATTCAGATTCCCTCAGTTTTTTCTTAATGTCCTTTTTCTGTTACCGGATCCTGTCTAGGACACCACCTTACACTTAGTCATCATGTCTCCTTAGGCTCTTCTCAGCTATGACAGTTTTTAGACTTTCCTTTTTTTTTTTTTAATTTTTTTAAATTTTTATTTATTTATGATAGTCACACAGAGAGAGAGAGAGGCAGAGACACACGCGGAGGAAGAAGCAGGCTCCATGCACCAGGAGCCTGATGTGGGATTCGATCCCGGGGTCTCCAGGATCACGCCCTGGGCCAAAGGCAGGCGCCAAACCGCTGCGCCACCCAGGGATCCCGACTTTCCTTTTTTTAATGACCTTGACAGTTTTAATGATTACCAGTCAGGTAGCTTGTAGAACATTCCTCAATTGGGATTTGTCTGATGTATTCTCATGATTAGACTAAGGTAATGTATTCCTGGGAGGAAAACCATTGAAGTCAAGATGCCATTCTCAACACATCAACAGTGCATACTGTCAATATGACTTCTCCCAGTTGCTGTTAATTCTGATCACTTGGCTTCTCCACTGTAAAGTACTCTTTTTTTCTATTTTTCATATTATAGCCTTTGGAAGAAAGTCACTATGCACAGGCCACACTTAGAGTGGTAGTTATGCTCCACCTTATTAGGGATGAAGTATCTAAATAAATTATTCGAATTTCTTCTGTACAGGAGATTTGTCTATTCTCTATTCAAACCTTTACATCAGTGTGGACTTATATTTATTTTATACTTTGGCTTATAATCCGATACTACTTTGTTTTGTTGCTCAGATTGTTCCAGCTTTGGCCACTGGGAAATCTTTCACTTGGCTACTGTATCCATTTGACATCATTGTGGATTTTTGTTCTTCTGTTCTGTTCTTTAGCACTTTCTTATTTCCAGGCATTGTAAGATACTTTAGGACCATTTTGGATCTAAGCTCCTCCCCCAACCCTAGAATCAGCCATTTTTCCAAGGTGCCCTAGTTCTTTTTACTGGAGAGTGGTATTAGAAACCAAGATTTGAGTGCTACGTGTGGTCATTGCTATTGAGGTATTATTGCTTCTAAGCCTTTCACCTGACACAGCAAGGAGATACATGTATGTATACACCGTTTCCATACATAGCCATTTGGTTGGGGTTTTTTTTATTTTTTTTTTTATTTTTTTATTGGAGTTCAATTCGCCAACATATAGCATAACACCCAGTGCTCATCCCGTTAAGTGCCCCCCTCAGTGCCCATCACCCAGTCAGCCCAACCCCCTGCCCACTTCCCCTTCCACTACCCCTTGTTCATTTCCCAAAGTTAGGTGTCTCTCATGTTTTGTCACCCTCACTGATATTTTCACTCATTTTCTCTCCTTTCCCTTTATTCCCTCTCACTAATTTTATATTCCCCAAATGAATAAGACCATATAATGTTTGTCCTTTTCGGACCATATAATGTTTGTCCTGATTGACTTACTTCACTCAGCACAATACCCTCCAGGTCCCTCCACGTCGAAGCAAATAGTGGGTATTTGTCGTTTCTAATGGCTGAGTAATATTCCATTGTATACATATACCACATCTTCTTTATTCGTTCATCTTTTGATGGACACTGAGGCTCCTTCCACAGTTTGGCTATTGTGGACATTGCTGCTATAAACATTGGGGTGCAGGTGTCTCGGTTTTTCACTGCATCTGTATCTTTGGGGTAAATCCCCAGCACTGCAATTGCTGGGTCGTAGGGCAGGTCTATTTTTAACTCTTTGAGGAACCTCCACACAGTTTTCCAGAGTGGCTGTGCCAGTTCACATTCCCACCAACCATGCAAGAGGGTTCCCCTTTCTCCACATCCTCTCCAACATTTGTTGTTTCTCGTCTTGTTAATTTTCCCCATTCTCACTGGTATGAGGTGGTATCTCATTGTGGTTTTGATTTGTATTTCCCTGATGGCCAGTGATGCGGAGCGTTTTCTCATGTGCTTGTTGGCCATGTCTATGTCTTCCTCTGTGAGATTTCTGTTCATGTCTTTTGCCCATTTTATGATTGGATTGTTTGTTTCTTTGCTGTGGAGTTTAATAAGTTCTTTATAGATCTTGGAAACTAGCCCTTTATCTGATAGGTCATTTGCAAATATCTTCTCCCATTCTGTAGGTTGTCTTTTATTGTTTTTTATTTTTATTTATTTATGATAGTCACACAGAGAGAGAGAGAGGCAGAGACACAGGCAGAGGGAGAAGCAGGCTCCATGCACTGGGAGCCCGATGTGGGACTCGATCCCGGGTCTCCAGGAACGCGCCCTGGGCCAAAGGCAGGCGCCAAACCACTGCGCCACCCAGGGATCCCCATGTAGGTTGTCTTTTAGTTTCGTTGACTGTTTCTTTTGCTCTGCAGAAGCTTTTAATCTTGATGAAGTCCCAATAATTCATTTTTGCTTTTGTTTCTTTTGCCTTCACGGATGTATCTTGCAAGAAGTTGCTGTGGCCAAGTTCAAAAAGGGTGTTGCCTGTATTCTCTAGGATTTTGATGGAATCTTGTCTCACATTTAGATCTTTCATCCATTTTGAGTTTATCTTTGTGTATGGTGCAAGAGAGTGGTCTAGTTTCATTCTTCTGCATGTGGATGTTCAATTTTCCCAGCACCATTTATTGAAGAGACTGTCTTTCTTCCAATGGATAGTCTTTCCTCCTTTATCAAATATTAGTTGACCATAAAGTTGAGGGTCCACTTCTGGATTCTCTATTCTGTTCCATTGATCTATGTGTCCGTTTTTGTGCCAGTACCACACTGTCTTGATGATCACAGCTTTGTAGTACAACCTGGAATCTGGCATTGTGATGCCCCCAGCTATGGTTTTCTTTTTTAATATTCCCCTGGCTATTTGGGGTCTTTTCTGATTCCACACAATCTTAGATGATTTGTTCCAACTCTCTAAAGAAAATCCATGGTATTTCGATAGGGATTGCATTAAATGTGTAAATTGCCCTGGGTAACATTGACATTTTCACAATATTAATTCTTCTAATCCGTGAGCATGGAATATTTTTCCATCTCTTTGTGTCTTCCTCAATTTCTTTCAGAAATGTTCTGTAGTTTTTAGGGTATAGATCCTTTACCTCTTTATCCATCTCTCAGAGAGAGAGAGAGTTCCTAGGTATCATATGCTTTTGGGTGCAATTGTAAATGGGATTGACTCCTTAATTTCTCTTTATTCAGTCTCATTGTTAGTGTATAGAAATGCCACTGATTTCTGGGCAATCCTGCCACACTGCCGAATTGCTGTATGACTTCTAGCAATCTGAGGGTGGAGTCTTTTGGGTTTTCTATGTAGACTATCATGTCATCTGCGAAGAAGGAGAGTTTGACTTCTTCTTTGCCAATTTGAATGTTTTTTATTTCTTTTTGTTGCCTGATTGCTGAGGCTAGGACTTCTAGTACTATGTTGAATAGCAATGGTGAGAGTGGACATCCCTGTCTTGTTCCTGATCTTAGGGGAAAGGCTCCCAGTGTTTCACCATTGAGAATGATATTTGCTGTGGGGTTTTTGTAGATGGCTTTTAAGATGCTGAGGAATGTTCCCTCTCTCCCTACACTCTGAAGAGTTTTGATCAGGAATGGATGCTGTATTTTGTCAAATGCTTTCTCTGCATCTATTGAGAAGATCATATGGTTCTTGTTTTTTCTCTTGTTGATATGATCAATCACATTGATTGCTTTATGAATGTTGAACCAGCCTTGCATCCCGGGGATAAATCCCACTTGGTCATGATGAATAATCTTCTTAATGTATTGTTGGACCCTACTGGCTAGTGTCTTGTTGAGAATTTTTGCACCCATGTTCATCAGGGATATTGGTCTATAATTCTCCTTTTTGGTGAGGTCTTTGTCTGGTTTTGGAATTAAGGTGATGCTGGCCTCATAGAATGAGTTTGGAAGTACTCCATCTCTTTCTATCTTTCCAAACAGCTTTAGTAGAATAGGTATGGCTTCTTCTTTAAACGTTTGATAGAATTCCCCAGGGAAGCCATCTGGCCCTGGACTTTTGTGTCTTGGGAGGTTTTTGACAACTGCTTCAATTTTCTCCCTGGTTATTGGCCTGTTCGGGCTTTCTATTTCTTCCTGTTCTGGTTTTGGTAGTTTGTGGTTTTCCAGAAATGCGTCCATTTCTCCTAGATTGCCTAATTTATTGGCGCATAGCTGCTCATAATAAATTTTTAAAATCATTTGTATTTCTTTGGTATTGGTGGTGATCTCTCATTTCTAATTCATGATTTTATTAATTTGAGTCTTTTCTCTCTTCTTTTTAATAAGGCTGGCTAATGGTTTCTCTATCTTATTAATTCTTTCAAAGAACCAACTCCTGGTTTTGTTAATCTGTTCCACAGTTCTTCTGGTCTCTATTTCATTGAGTTCTGCTCGAATCTTTATTAATTCTCTTCTTCTGCTGGGTGTAGGATCTATTTGCTGTTTTTCTCCAGCTCCTTTAGGTGCAAGGTTAGCTTTTGTATTTGAGTTCTTTCCGGTTTTTGGATGGATGCTTGTATTGCGATGTATTTCCCTCTCAGGACTGCTTTTGCTGTATCCCAAAGATTTTGAATGGTTGTATCTTCATTCTCATTAGTTTCCATGAATCTTTTAAATTCTTCCCTAATTTCCTGGTTGACCCTTTCATTTTTTAGCAGGATGGTCCTTAACCTCCACATGTTTGAAATCCTTCCAAACTTCTTGTGATTTAGTTCTAGTTTCAAAGCATTATGGTCTGAAAATATGCAGGGGATGATCCCAATCTTTTGGTATTGGTTAAGAACTGATTTGTGACCCAGTTTGTGGTCTATTCTGGAGAAAGTTCCATGTGCACTTGACAATAATGTGTGTTCAGTTGCATTTGGATGTAAAGTTCTATAAATATCTGTGAAATCCATCTGGTCCCGTGTATCATTTAAAGCTCTTGTTTCTTTGGAGATGTTGTGCTTAGAAGATCTGTCAATTGTAGAAAGCACTACATTCAAGTGACCAAGTATAAGTATGTTATTATCTCAGTATGTCTTAACTTTGGTTATTAATTGATTGATACACTTGGCAGCTCCCACATTGAGGGCATAAATATTCATGATTGTTAGGTCCTCCTGTTGGATAGATCCTTTAAGTAGGATATAGTGTCCCTCCTCATCTCTTACTATAATCTTTGGGATAAACTTTAATTTATCTGGTATAAGGATGCCTATCCCTGCTTTCTTTTGAGGACCATTTGAATGGTAAATGGTTCTCCAACCTTTTATTTTCAGGCTATAGGTGTTCTTATATCTAAAATGAGTCTCTTGTAGACAGCAAATAGATGGGTCTTGCTTTTTTATCCAGTCTGAAACCCTGTGCCTTTTGATGGGGTCATTAAGCCCATTCACGTTCAGAGTTACTATTGAAGGATATGAATTTAGTGGCATCATGATACCTATTCAGTCCCTGTTTTTGTGGATTGTTTCCTTGGACTTCCTCTTTCTTTTACAGAGTCCCCCTTAATATTTCTTGCAGAGCTGGTTTGGTGGTCACATATTCTTTCAGTTTCTACCTATATTGGAAGCTCTTTATCTCTCCTTCTATTCTGAATGAGAGCCTTGCTGGATATAGTATTCTTGGCTGCATGTTCTTCTCATTTAGCACCCTGAATATATCTTGCCAGCCCTTTCTGGCCTGCCAGTCTCTGTGGAGATGTCTGCTGTTATCCTAATACTTCTCCCCATAAAGCTTAGGGATTTCTTGTCTCTTGCTGCTTTAAGGATCTTCTCTTTATCTTTGGAATTTGCAAGTTTCACTATTAAATGTCGAGGTGTTGAGCGGTTTTTTTCATTGATTTTAGGGGGGGTAATCTATCTCCTGGATCTGAATGCCTGTTTCCCTTCCCAAGTTAGGGAAGTTTTCAGCTATGATTTGTTCAAATACACGTTCTGGACCTCTGTCCCTTTTGGCGCCCTCTGGAACCCCAATTAAATGTAGATTTTGCCTTCTGAGGCTGTCATTTATTTCCCTTAACCTATCCTCATGATCTTTTTTCTCTTTTTTCCTCAGTTTCCTTCCTTTCCATCAACTTGTCTTCTGTGTCACTCACTCATTCTTCTACCTCATTAACCCTCATCGTTAGGACCTCCAGTTTGGATTGCACCTCATTTAATTGATTTTTAATTTCGGCCTGATTAGATCTAAATTCTACAGTTATGAAGTCTCTTGAATCCTCTGTGCTTTTTTCTAGAGCCACCAGTAGCTTTTTAATTGTGCTTCTGAATTGGCTTTCTGACATTGAATTATAATCCAAATTTTGTAACTCTGTGAGAGAGAGGGCTGTTTCTGATTCTTTCTTTTGTGGTGAGTTTTTCCTTCTAGTCATTTTGCTCAGTGCAGAGTGGCCAAAAACAAGTTGTACTGGAAAGAGGAGACAAGGGGAGAAAAAAAAAAAAGGGAAAAAGGGGGGGGACAAACAGAAAACAAAAAAAATGGGGGGAGTATCCTCTGATTCTATATGCTGTAAATCCCTTGACTTCCCCTGGAACTTTCCATGGCTGCTTGGTCAATAACTTGCTTTTCCCCTGTCCTTCCAGCTGGTCTTCTGGGGGAGGGGCCTGCTGTGCTGATTCTCAGGTGTGTGCAACTGGAGAGCTGCCCAGCCTCCTGCTAGGTGCAGGGCTCAGTGGGAGCTGTTTATCCTGTGGCGCCCCTGCTCAGTCCCAGGTACAAGGTGACACCAGGAGGAACAGCACCAGTGGTGGTGGCCAGCTCTCCAGCTTGGAGTCAGCTCCGGCAGTAACTACTGCAGCTCTCAGTTCACAGGGCCCTGGATGCTCTGGGGGCGGGGGCGCCGATCTGCACAGCTCGGGGTTGCCCAGCGGCAGGAGCGTCCTTGCTGTCTTGTGTCCCGGAGGGAGGGCCGGATCTTGGGCTGTGTCCCCCGGCGCCCTGGGCTCCGGGGCCTGCACCGCTGGAATCGTGCTCCTGGGGCTGCGCAGCCCCCTCCGCACGGAGCCTCTGCCGGAGCCGCTCCGAGCTACTCCCGGGTCCAGCTGGGCGCGCACTGCAGCCCTTTAGGGAGCTCGGCCGTGGGGTGTGGCGCGCTCTCCCCTGGGGTGCAGGTGTCTGTTAGTGTCCCTGGGAGCCTGAGGGCATCCGCACCCCTCCTGGGATCCTGCCCGAGCTCCCTGCGAGTGCCTTTCCGTCTGGGAAGATTGGTGAAGCTCCTGCATCTCCGGGACGGGGCTCTCCTGTCCTGGAGGCTCTCGCCGGGCGGCCTGAGCCCAGCTCCTCGCAGGGCCCCTCCCCCTTGGATGATTTTTTATTTCTTTTTTTTTTTCCGTCTTCCTACCTTGATAGAAGCGCAAACGCTTCTCACTGTAGCATTCCAGCTGTTCTGTCTTTATTTTTATTTTTTTTTAATTTTTTTTTATTTATTTATTCATGAGACACAGAGAGAGAGAGAGGCAGAGACACAGGCAGACAGAGAAGCAGGCTCCACGCAGGGAGCCTGTTCTCTCTTTAAATCTCAGACTGAATTCATAGGTTTTCAGGATGATTTGAAAGTTATCTAGGTAAGTTGGTGGGGACAGGTGACTTGGGGACCCTACTCCTCTGCCATCATGCCCCCACAAATATCCATACATAGCCATTTGTATCTCTATTAAGTTGAGCATAAGTTCTTTCTGATATTTCCACCTATAATCCATTACCACCTGACCATTCTGGTCTCCTTGCTTATCTGTAATTTACTAACCCAACTGTGACAAATCTAGCTCCCCCCATCCACCATCCATTTACTTAATCATTCATTTCTAGCATCTATGTATAATAGCTTCAGGATTTAACCCATTGTCCACTGGAGTACAGTGTTCCAACAACTGTTCCTGCTACCCTTCATCTTACAGACTTCATTCATTCCCAAAGTGACACAGGTCAGCACCTTGTTTCCCAGTCCCCTTCAGCAAGGTTGTTTCACACATTTATAAGACATTTAGATTCTTTTCTCACATTCTGCACCCTTTCTTGGACCCCTCAGTCTCCTATGTGATTTTTTAAAATTTACATACGTTAAGATTCACTCTTTAACCTGTAGGTTCTATCAGATTCAGCAAATGCGTAATGTCTTGTTTCACTAATATAAAAAATCCCCTGTGTTCAGCCTTCTCCACCATCACCTGCTCCCCAACATCTGGCAATTACTGATCTCTTTACCATCTCTTTAATTTTGCCTTTTCCGGAATGTCATATGATTGGAATCATAATGTATGTAGCATTTTCTGGCTTTGTAACTGATGTCTTTTACTTAGTAATACACAGTGGAGATTAATCTATGTCTTTTTGTGGCTTCATAACTCATTTCTTTTTAAGGCTGAATAACATTCTACTGTATGGATGTACTACAGTTTATCCATTCACCTATTGAAGGACATCTCGGTTGCTTCTGGTTTGGGGCAATTATGAATAAAACTGCTATAAACACTTGTAGTTTGTGCAGGGTTTTTACATGAACCTCAGTTTTCAAATCAGTTATATAAACACCCAGAAACACCATCGCTGGGTCCTAGGGCAAAACTAGGTTTAATTTTGTAAGAAATGGCCAAACTGTTTCCCAATATGGCTGTACCATTTTACATTCCCATTAGCAATGAAAGAGAGTTCCTGTTTCTCTACATCCTCACCATTGATTTGTATTGTCGGGTTGTTTTTAACTTTAACCATTCTAATAGATAGTTGTGTCTCATTGCTTTAATTTGCAATTCTTAGTAATGATGTTGGGCATCTTTCTGTATGTTTATTTGCCACCTATAGATCTTCTTCAGTGAGATGTCCTCAAATTTCTTGCCCACTTTGTTTTAATAAATTAATTTTTTATTGGTGTTCAATTTACCAACATACAGAATAACACCCAGTGCTCATCCTGTCAAGTGTCCCCCTCAGTGCCCGTCACCCAGTCACCCCAACCCCCCACCCACCTCCCCTTCCACTACCCCTTGTTCATTTCCCAGAGTTAGGAATCTCTCATGTTCTGTCTCCCTTTCTGATATTTCCCACACATTTCTTCTCCCTTCCCTTATATTCCCTTTCACTATTATTTATATTCCCCAAATGAATGAGAACATACACTGTTTGTCCTTCTCCGATTGACTTACTTCACTCAGCATAATACCCTGCAGTTCCATCCACGTTGAAGCAAATGGTGGGTATTTGTCGTTTCTAATGGCTGAGTAATATTCCATTGTATACATAAACCACATCTTCTTTATCCATTCGTCTTTTGATGGACACCGAGGCTCCTTCCACAGTTTGGCTATTGTGGACATTGCTGCTAGAAACATCGGGGTGCAGGTGTAGGGCAGGTCTATTTTTAACTCTTTGAGGAACCTCCACACAGTTTTCCAGAGTGGCTGCACCAGTTCACATTCCCACCAACAGTGTAAGAGGGTTCTCTTTTCTCCGCATCCTCTCCAACATTTGTTGTTTCCTGCCTTGTTAATTTTCCCCATTCTCACTGGTGTGAGGTGGTATCTCATTGTGGTTTTGATTTGTATTTCCCTGATGGTCTTGCCCACTTTTTAATTGTTTTTTTTCCTTATTGTTGTGTTTCCTTTAGTTTTCTGAATATAAATGAAATTTCTGTGCATGATGAAAACTCTTCGTAGTCCAGCTAGAAGCCACTTTCTTCAATCTACCCAATGACCCCTATAGAATACTCAGACTGCATTACTCCAAAATGCCTCTTCCCCTGCTTTACGTCCTCTCCTACCAAATATGTTTGTGTGCTCCTGTGCTTCTGCACATGCTAATCCTTCTTCCTGGGATACTCTTCTTAGTGCGTTGCTCCTTTTTGTTCCAAGAACACTTGGAACATGCTCTTCAATGTTTCCCATCATATCACAGTGCAATTATTTGCACAACAGGCTTTCTCCAGTCTTAGGTTATGTGTTTCTGAAGGGGAAATATAATCCATCTTCACAAAGTTCAATCCCCACCCCCAAGTTAGGACTGGTTAAGCAAAATTTTTAAATGGCATTAAGATATCCATGTTTAAAAAAAGAAAGATATCCATGTTTATATCTGAATTCTTGATATATGTGTTTGGAAAGTAAGGTTTTCATTCTGTCTCTACCAGAGAGAGCCATATCGGCCTTAGTCTGAGTGTTTACTTAAGTCAAATCCATTTTCCTGAATCGTGAGCTTTAATTTACACAGAGTTTCTGATTTAGCAGGTCTGGAGAAGGGCTTGAGGATTTGCATTTCTAGTGATTTCCAGGTGATGCTACTGTGAAACCACACTTTGGGAACCACTGGTCTATACCATGTGGTCTTACTATGTTGTTTTGGGTTTTCTCAACACTTATAAAACACTATGAGGTAGCTGCTGTGCTTGATGAGAAATTGAAATGGATCTTAAAAAGTATTGTGGAATGAAATTAGAATCATGCAGGTTGGAAAAGGATGTTCAGAAGTTGTTGAAATGATTAAAACCCTATCCAAGGACCAAATGAAGATATCTGGAATCTATTGAAAGAAAGAAATAAAAATATTCTTGGAGGGACGCCTGGGTGGCACAGTGATTGAGCATCTACCTTCAGCTTAAGGCATGATCCCAGGGTCCTGGGATCGAGTCCCACATCTGGCTTCCTGCAGGAAGCCTGCTTCTCCCTCTGCCTATGTCTCTGCCTCTTTATCTGTGTCTCTCATGAATAAATAAATAATATTTTAAAAATATTCTTGGAAAGCAAACTAGAGGGAGGTATACAGAAGACAGGGATAAGGGGTGGGAGGAACATCAAGGATTTTCACATCTTGATACATAAGCCTCAGTATTTGAATCGATGACCAGGAGAATGTATTCAAATATGTATTTGAAAATTAAGAAGAATATTATTAGGAATATTAGAATCTGACATACACCCCACCCCCAGAGGTGTGCCATTTTCTATAGCAAGGGCTAGATAGAATACTTTAATATACTTTATTTTCTTGATTCTAATCAAGGCCTGTCCAAGGACATTAGCCATAGTCTGGAGACATTTTTGTCACAACTAGGGCAGGAGGAAGTGGTGCTAATAACATCAGGGTAGAGGCCAGGGGCCTACAATGCATAATAAGACAGCCTCCACATCAAAGATTTATGGCCCAAAATGTCAATAAGCATTGAGGTAGAGAAATCCTTGTCTGTCTGAACTGGGCTCACAGTGGTGGTTCTCAGACATTTCAGAGTTATATCACACTGTCTTGTCTGGTTGGTTCCACAATATGTCTCATAAAGACATATGTTCATATCAAATTTAACATGAATTTAAATTCACTTTGAACTGCAAATAATAAAATGTAACTCCCTTTTAGACAACTGATAAGTGAGGTAAGTGGGTTTGTTTATTTTTCAAAACCAGAAAGAAGTGGACTTCCTATACTATATTTTCTTACTATACTTCCTTACTATAAACCATTCCAGAATGTGACTAGTGGGAGAGCCATGGTCTGAGTTAGTCATCACAGGCATCAAGAGAGGGTGGCCTGGGACAGAGCTGGGAAGAGAGGGGGAGATGCTGCCGGGTGATAGGATGACTCTGCCAGATGTCTCCTGAGCCTGTCCAGAGTGAACAGTAGGGTTACTGATCTCTCTCGAGAGCCACACAAATTCCAGACCGCTTCCTCCATTCAGGACTAAGCTAGCAACTTCAAACAAACACATATATCTGTGTCACTCTCACAGATTCAGTTGGCAGCTTGGAAAAAGCAGATGTATTGCCTAGCAACAGCATCCTTCTCTCTCCTCATCTTCCGCGTCCCCTGGGCTGTGGGTTTCTCTATAGTGACCTTCTTGAAGAGCAGTTTGGCATTGTGGTTAAGAACACAGACTCTGGAAAGCAAGACACCTGGCTCCTGAGTCCTGGCTCTTCCACCTAAGCTTAGGCATATACTTAACCTCTTGGTTTCCTCACCTATAAAATTGAGATAATACTAGTACCTCATACAGTCTTTTTTTTTTTTTTTTTACCTCATACAGTCTTGATGGGTATTTAGCAAGGTAATATATGGCTGGTGCCCGAAGCATAACAAAAAATGTTAGCTCTTATTTTTTTCCTACTTCTTATTCCCTCTTCAGGGTGTCCCTTTAACCAGATCTCACCAACACAAAATGTTGGTTCACACCCCCCCCCCATATACAGATGATCCCTCTCCCCTGTCACTTTACTCTCCTGCAAAGATTAATAAAATTTATCTTCAGCTAAAAAAAAAAAAAAAGCCTGGTATTCAGATAGCTTTTTTCTATATGAGAATAGCCCAGACAAGTCTAGAAACCAAGCAGTAGGACACTCAGTTCCTCAACACTGCACCTTGAAATCTTTCTTTAATGAACAATCATTCTACCTAGTTAATTATGATGTTTCTTTGGAGTTTTAATTAAAGGTGTCCCTTGATCTGCAGAGACTAACATGCTGTCAGCCATTAGTAAGTGAAATAATTAATCTTGCCTTTAGATTGCCATCGTGGGTAGGCTGGATAAGCAAGAGTTCCCAGCAAATTTTCAGTTAAATCTGAAAAATTAAAATAAATAGTGAAACTAGACATAGTGCTACTTGATTTTGTTGTGATAATGAATTCAGCAAATTCGCCTGAAAGCCACTCCCTGAGTAGAAGGGAGGCTAAGGAGCCTACTTCTCAGGCCCCTTCTAAACAAAAACAAACTAGCTGCCCTCTCTTCTGCTATCTTTGTTTCCTAAACTCAAATTATTTGAGCCTCTTTTTCTAGAATTATTCCATGTCTTGCCTGAGCCGCACCATTATTTATTTTCCTTCTCTATATAAGTCAGCCTACTTCTTAAACTCTATGTAGAATTATTTAGGGGCACCTGGGTGGCTCAGTCAGTTAAGTGCCTGACTCTTGATTTCAGCTCAGGTCATAATCTCAGGGTCGTGAGATTGAGCCCCAAGTCAGGTTCCACACTCGGCACAGAGTCTTCTTGATTCTCTCTCTCTCTCCCTCTCTAAAAAAATACTATTTTTTAAAAACTGTGTGTCCATTTTTTTTAAAGAGAAGCCAGGTAAAGGAAAAACTTATAAATTTCCAAATAGAGGGTAAATGAAAAAATATATACCATGGAAACTAAACTTTGTATGTTTAAAATAAAAATAGAGAAACATAATAATGCATCTCATTAATATTGTATGAAAAACCATGTACTAGTTCATTCAGTTTAACTCTCTTTGACTCTGAAAAGTAAGTGTGATCTCCACTTTTACAGAGGATGACTGAGACCGAGGATTGGAGTAAATTGCTCAGGGTCCCCAGTGGGGTGGGCAGGGCAAGTCCCTGTGAGGTGAGAGCCCCAATTTACTATCTTCAGGCCACACTTCCTGAGAACTCCCCTCAAATCCTGTGCCAGATGCCCCAGAATGAACAACAATGATTCAGGTTTCCACCAAGGCTTTCAGATTTTCCAGGACAAAAGGAAGAGTTAATATTTGCATCAGAAAAATACTACTGTGTTATAATGTTCAGCTTCCCTGTAACTCTAGCAGATCCTATGCAGCTGCTTAATAGATAGGAGAGGCAAATAGGGGGCTGAGCAGGACAGGGATCTTACTGACAGGGAAAAGGAATGAGGCAGTTGGGTAGTAGGGGAGCAGGGGAAGAAGATGGGGCCAAGCAGCCACTCTGGGCAGGACAGATAGAGGGAAAACCTAGGACCGGGGGGGGGGGGGGGGGAGAAACTGGTACTGCCACCCAGGGAAGATTCTGAGGAAGGGACAGAAATATTTAAGGTATTTTATAAATTTTTGCCTTGTGATCTATGATGTCATGCCTCTTCTTCCATGTCTGGTTGTGTATTCTTGTTCCTCACACACTAAAAACAATAATAATACAGTTTCAAGTATTTATCTGTCAAGCACCTGAGATTATCCCACAACCCTCCGTAGTACCTGCACTGTGGGAAACTGCCTCACATGTACCTGTCCACTGCTGGCCTTTCATTTCACCTCCAGAATGATGACTTAGAAATTCATATTTCTGGCCAAACTTTCCCCAGAACTTCAACTACCCACCTGACACCTTTTAGGTGCTTAATACCAGTATTTCTATCCTTCATGCAGTACAGGCATACTGTCCACCTTTGTTGTTCTCTCCTCCCACTCCCTTCAGAGCTCAGATTTCAGCTCAAATCGACCTCCTCAGAGAAGACTTCCTGGACCATCCCACAAAGCGAGCATGCCTCCTACAGTGACAGCACTCTGCCAATTACAAGACCACCACACCAATACATTCCCTTATTTCCTTAATAGCATGTGTCACAATCTATACATTTTTATTTATTTTGCTGTTTGCTTGTTTGTTTTATATCTTTGTTTAATGAACTTCACCTGCATGGGGATCCTATCGTTTTTACTGAAGAGGTCCTTGCACATAATACGTGCCCAATATTTATGGATTGAATGTGTAGGATCTGTGATGATTGACAGTGATTCTACAAGGAGAGAATGTTCAGCCTTGTATCACCATTGATAAGGCCACATACTAATGAATAAAATTTTATAGCATTTCTCAGTTTTAAGAACAAATTCTTACAGATTATTCTTATAATCTGGATGTTTGTGTCCCTCCAAAATTCATATGTTGAAATCCTAATCCCCAAAGGTGATAGTATCTGTAGGTGGGTCCTTTATGAGGTGCTCAAGTTATGAAGGTGGAGCCCTCATAAATGGGACTAATGCCATATAAAAGAGGCTCCAGAGAGATCCCTGGCTCCCTCCACTGTGTGAGGACACAGCCAGAAGGCGCTGGCTATGAACCAGGGAGACGTGATCATGCTGGCTCCTTAATCTTGGACTTCCCAGCCTCCAGAACTGTGAGCAGTAAATTTCTGTTGTTTATATGCTATAGCAGCCCAAACAGACTGATGGTTACCAACATTTTTTTTTCACCAGAACGTATCAAGGTAGATACTATTTTTATCCACGTTTTGTCCTAAGGAAATACAAGTTAAATGGATAAGCATAACTGGAGGTACCCTAGGTGAGAAACCTGAAAAGCTGTCAGGAGTTAGACAATGCCAAGTAACATGCCTACTATTCATTTTAAGGTTACCAATATCCTGGGTTTCCCCAGGACTGTTCTGGTTTTATTTTTTTTTAAGATTATTTATTTATTTATTTATTTATTTATTCATGAGAGACACAGAGAGAGAGAGGCAGAGACAGGCAGAGAGAGAATCAGGCTTCATGCAGGGAGCCCGATGTGGGATCCCAGGACCCCCAGATCACGACCTGAGCCAAAGGCAGACACTCAATAGCTGAGCCACCCAGGCGTCCCTGTTCTGGTTCTAGTACTGAAAATCCTGCATCCTGAGAAAACCAAGGAAGTTGGTTGTCCTATCTTACCCAGAAGATTATAAATAAGATCTTAGATACTTCATGCAATCAGATCCCTGGCCATGTAAAATGCAATGACTGAAGCATGGGGGATGGGAAGGCAGATAGGGTTTAGAACCTACCGATGTGAAGTCACATAGGAGTCCAGGCACCCACCCAACTTAACCTCAAAGAAATGCTGGGAGCGGAAAGCACTAACAACCCCGAAAGGGAACAAACACTTAGAGATCCCATCTGTGCTCCTACCCTGAAAGATAAAGGCGGTAACTAGGTCAGCCTGGTTATCAACCCTCATACTTTCAGACTGAATCTGATCCACCAAAAGTACAAAAGGTATTCTGGAAAGTGGTGGAGCCATCCACTTTAGGTACCCTGAGCAGGAGAAACTGGCTTATTATCCCAGAAAGGAAAATTCTTCCTCTTCCAATTCAATGCAATTTGACACCTTTTTCAGTACATTGAAAGTCATGACTTAATCATTCTGGTAATGTAGTCATAATAGTTGTGTGTGTGTGTGTGCGTGTGTGTGTGTGTGTGTGTGTGTGTATTACAGGGAGTAATCATTGCATGGGTGGCATTGTCTGCTCATCTAGGTAGAGACTGTAGTGTTCATTCATGCTATTGGGCAATTGAAGTGTAGCAATTATGTATCACATTTTGAAAGAGGCATTTTAAAAAATCCACCTGTAGATGATTCAGACTTAATTATCTTGTCTTTTCAGCAGCTGGGTTCAAGGCTCAAGTGGGGAACACATAGTTTCAAAGGCAGAAGGAATCGAAGGTACTCCCCAGCTTTGGATGCTTCCTCGGCTTGAGGTAAGAATCGTGAGCAAACTTCAGATCTCTGCCAGCGCACAATCTCCCAGCGGGGATTACCCTCTCCACTGGCGATGTCCTGGTCAGTTCGCTGTCATGTGGCTTGAGTCATTGTCTGCCTAGGTTTTTCTGTTTTGTCTTTTATGTCACTTAGGCCGACCCAGAAGGCTATGAGCAGGTCTAAGAAAAGAGAGTTGGTGTGAACGACAGATTGACATTTGCCTCATTCAGCAATGTTAAGACAGTCACTCAATCTTCTGGACTTATTTTTGCCTTCATTTCAGGGGGGAACCCAGCTCAATGGAAGAAAATTCTAACTTGTCTCTAACTTGAACCAGTGTGGATTTAGGAAGAAGGGGCTGCTGTGATGTCTGTGTTCTGGGACCCAGGTCTTAAACCACCACATCAGTGACCTACATCCTGCCAGAGCTAAGGCCCTCCCACTTGTTTAACCTGTTTGTGTTAAGTAAGGAGTTTGGGAAAGGCTAGGTGTAAATTTTCAATGCCCTTGTCACTTGAGATCTTGGTAAAAATCAGATGTGAGAGCTGAATTCCTTGAAATAGCCTCCAGTTCTCCTCGTATCCTATACCTATTGATTTAGATGTCTTATACACATTTTGTTTTAACCATTAGGTTGGAATATTCTGACAGTTTAGGCTTCCTTAAACCAATTGGACTTAATTTTTCCAACCTTTGATCCCGTTTTAAAGGCTGCATTTCATCCATCATCTCCTTTAACTGATTTTTCCAAAGCCTGTAAAGCTCCCCTCAGTAAATACCAATGGTAAGTCGACCTGTCTCAGGAATTTTCTAAGCTGCTCTAGAGTTTTCTTGTTTCTGGTCATCAGAACGGCAAGGGCCACCTAATATATTTATGTCTTTATTTGTTTCATTTTTATTTTAATTCAGGTTAGTTAACATACAATGTAATATTAGTTTCAATGTACAATATAGTGATTCAACACTTTCATACAACACCTGGTGCTCATCCCAACAAGTGCACTCCTGAGTCCCCATCACCTGTTTCACTCATCCCCTCCCCCTCTCTGCTAACCATTAATTTGTTCTCTATAGTTAAGAGTCTGTTTCTTGATTCGTCTCTCTTTTTTTCCTTTGCTTATTTGCTTTGTTTAATTCCATATATGAGTGAAATCATATGGTATTTTTTCTCCTCTGACTTATTTCATTTAGTATTATACTGTCCAATTCCATCCATGTTGTTGCAGATGGCAAGATTTTGTTATTTTCTATGGCCAAATCAAATTCCATTGAGTGCATGTGTGTGTGTGTGTGTGTGTGTGTGTGTGTTTGTGTGTATGTACCACACCTTCTTTATCCATTCATCTCTCAATGGATACTCGGCTGCTTCTATAATTTGGCCATTTTAAATAATGCTGCTATAAACATAGGGGTGAAACATAGGGGTGAAACAAAGGGATTCATATCGCTTTGAATTAACATTTTGTATTTTGGGGGTAAATACTCAGTAGTGCAATTACTGAATCATATGGCAATTCTATTTTTAACTATTTGTGGAACTCCATACTGTTTTCCACAGTGGCTGCACCAGTTTGTATTCCCACTAATAGTATAGGAGGGTTCCTTTTTCTCCACATCCCTTGCCAACACTCATTGTTTCTTGTACTGTTGATTTTAGCCATTATGACAGGTGGGAGGTGATATCTCACTGTACTTTTGATTTGTAATTCCTTCATGATAAGTGATGTTGAGCATCTTTTCATGTGTCTGTTGGGCATCTGGAGATTGTCTTCTTTGGAGAAATGTCTGTTCATGTCTTCTACCTATTTTTGAATCAGATTACTGTAAAATTTTGGGGTGCTGAGTATATAAGCTCCTTAATTATTTTGGATACTAACCCTTTATTGCATATGTAATTTGCGAATATCTTCTCCTATTCCATACGCTGTCTTTTAGTTTTGTTGATTGTTTCCTTCACGTTGCAGAAGCTTTTTATTTTGATGAAGTCCCAATCATTTATTTTTGCTTTTGTTTCCCTTGCCTCAGGAGACATATCTAGAAAAACGTTGCTATGGTAGGGCCATCTAGTTTAGAAGTGTTATTCTGTCCATTTATTGGTATGGAAATGTAATGACTTTTGAGGTTTTGAATCTTGGAAAGAAACAATTCCTTAAACAACAAAATAGGTGACTTGTCGGCAGGGTTTTTAAGTCATCTTGGATCCCTTCCTTTAGTAGGCAACTCATCCTGCCCTTACTTGTCAGCCAAATTACTTAACCTTTTAGGACTCATCTCCTTGCTTGACAAGGTTCCTTCCCTCCTCTGCCCATAAATTATCATCCTAACAAACACTTCACCTGAAAGTTACATACAATCCTTTTATAGCTCAGTAATTTCATTCATTCATAAAATTTCTAAAAAATATATGTTTTTCTATGTGCAATTTTGAGTTCCTCAATCTCTGTCAAAGTAGACCATTTCAGAGACTTCCTTTACCCAGTGAAGAGAAAATAGAATTTTTGGAGCTGGAAAGGCATTTAAAACTCCATTTGTGCCCAAGAAAATATGAAAGGATTTGCACTTTAATGCTTGAAAATCTCCAGATGCTTAATGATTTTTTCCACATAGAAGATGGCATCAAGCATCTCCTAAAGTTCCAAGATGAAAATGAAAAATCCAACACTTACCAAGTAATAAAATTCATAAACACTAGAATAGGGAGTCAGAAGAAAAAGGTGTGGTTCCCAAGTGCCTCACTTACTATGTGGTCTTGGGTCATTCAGACTCTCCAAGTCTCTGTGTCCACATGCTTAAGATGGAGGTAGGATAATAGTAACATGAACCTCCAAAAATTGTTGTGAGTTTTGTAAATGGTTAAAAAAAAAACCAAATTCATTATTTTAGTTTTTATTCCATTAACAAATAATAGCTCTGCTTTAGTTTATTGTGCTTTTTAACTGTAGAAATGGAGAGTTATTTATATGATGGTTTGGTTTTCTCATTTTTCCCCACACTTTTCTAGAACCTTTCTTTGTTAACCAGAATCTTGTAAGCCAGTCAGTTGGTCAGTTAGCAAATATTTATTGAAGCCCTACTACATGCCGGGCAGAGAGATTATTTCAACCTTAATTTGGATACAGTCTAATACATACAGATTTTTGGTCTACCTTTTTTTCCCTTTACTTTCTACTGCTATGAAAATGTTTTCCACTTTTAAAAAAATCCCTCTCGTGCCTGCCTTGGCATGACACATCCATTTACAGTTCTTTGCCCAAGGCAGTGTCAGTGTGACTACACATCAGTATGGCCTCACCATTTGTTAAAATGTGGACATACTTTTATACCAGTTGGTGAACAGCCCCAGGAGTGTTGCTCTCACTCCCATAGTTTCATCCATCTCGGCCTATCCTCCTCTCCAAGACCCCTTGACCACCACCACCACCCCTGCCACCCCAGAATCAAGGTGGGCCTAGCACAGATGGCAACTAGACCTAGCTCTTGCATCCATTCTAATTAAGTATAAGGTGTTAACATCACCCTGCGTCTCGCTTGCTTGTCCCACTCCTCACATTTCCACCAACCCTCAGATCACTTGCTGCCTGACCAGAGACAGGTCTCCTACACAAGTCTTCCCCTGTGGCTCTTATTGTCATGACTCTAGGCTTCCCTTGGTGTCCTCTGCACCTGACCATCTCCAAGTCACCCCTCCATAGCCCTGCCCCCAGCATGACTGCTCAGGTTCTTTCTGTGCATTGTCCAGCATAACCCAAACCAATTCTGTAGTGCTGAAACATCACACTGAATGCTAAGGCCATAGCACTGTTAAGGTATTGAAATGCCTCTTTCTAAATAGTCACTACTCAGAGTCCCCCATCCCATTCCCAGTACCCCAGCCACACTAGCCAGTCCTCTCAAGACCTCTCCCCTCCCCATGATCTGGTACCTAACCTCCCTAACCCTGCTCCTGACCTGTGGCCGATATCTGTTCTAATGGGAAAGTGAAAAAAAAAATAATGGGAAAGTGTATTCCACTAGAATACAAATGCTTTGTTAGTCACCTCTGCAAAGAACTGTAATATAGTGCAGAGCAAGGTATGGTTCTTCCTTCATTTGTGATTCCCTGATTCATTCTTTTGTTGTTGTTGTTGATTCATTCTACCATTACTTATCAATTGCTCTATACCTGAGACACTAAGCCAGGCTCTAGGACCTCCAAACCAAATGAGGTCTCTACCCTCATGGCACTTATATTCTCATAGAGGAGACAGCACATGAGAAAATAAATATACACACATGAATAAATATATATTTTGACCAAAGTTTCAGAAGGAAATTAGATAAGCTTAGGGAAGTCAGAAATGGCTTCAGAGAGAAGGCTGTATTTAAAATGGACCTTAAGGATGTACAGAGTTTCCACAGGCCTAGGTAAAGATGAACAGCATAAGCACAGGCATTATGCAGGAAACATGGTGAGTGTTTAGGGACCAGAAGTCCAATTTGTCTGGACAGAGGTGTCCTGGGAGGTCAGATGACAAATGTAAGCAAGTTGACTGAGCCTCACACCTGAAGGTGGACGTATGCATCACAGAACAGGTCAAGACCCCAATTCTCAACCTCATGGGTCTCCAGCAAAACACCCACATGAACGTTCACTAATCTGAACATAGGTCCCCTATGTAAATTGGGCAATGTGTTCATTAGACAAAATACCAGCCCATGGGCGCCTAGGTGGTTCAGTTGGTTAAATGTCTGACTCTTGGATTCAGTTCAGGTCATGATCTCGGGGTCATGGAATCAAGCCCCATGTCAGGCTCTTACACTCTCTCTCTCTCTCTCTCTCTCTCTCTCTCTCTCTCTCTCACACACACACACACACACAAAATAAATAAATCAAATCTAAAAATTTAAAAATGCTAGCTCAAGGGTGTGTAGGGCAGCCCTTGCTCTCCCTACAAGTTGGGCACACTGAACACACTAGAACATTTTCTGCTTGCCCTATTTTGTACCAGAAAGCTGGTATATCTCCAAAGGGCACCTTTTCCCATTCCATACTAAAGGCCAAGTTAGGCTAGCAACAGCCCTGCATAGATACTCCTCTCTCTGGTCAGACTGTTCTATTCCTCTCAAATAAATTCTCTGGAACACCCCCTTTGTCTACATCGTTCCATTCCCACCTCTATGGCCTTATCCATAAAGCCCACACACTTCCTTTATCAAACCTTTTTCTTTTCTTGGCCAAACAACCCCCTCCCCCCCGCCCCACACACACCTCTTGCAATGATTTTTTCCTTTATCCAGACTGCTCCTGAATCCCAGCCCTTCTTTGAATCCTTCCCTGCCACACCTGGCCTGACCCCTCCCTTTGCATGGCTCCCAAAACTTCCTCTTCCTTGACCACCCCCACAGATGCTTCCCTGATTTGTCTCAATTTTGTATATTAACTCAGTGGGTATCTGTCACCTGTCAATCTTTAGCACATATGAACGCAGCAAGGGTAGCTCACCAAGATTGTAAACTGCCAGAACTAGAAACAAGGCAGTGAACGTATCACTCACCTCAGCTGTCATTAAAAGAAACCCATGTCAGTGTTGCTATTTGTAACTGTGCTTCATTCATCAAGAAAATGGGCTGGGGGCTACCTGGGGAGCTCAGTCAGTTAAGTATCTGACTCATAATCTCAGCTCGGGTCTCAATCTCAGAGACATGAATTCAGGCCCCACATTGGGCTGCATGCTGAGTATGGAGCCTAGCTAAAAAAAGAAAAATAAAAGAAAATGACTTGGCATTAATTCATTGCGTCCATTAATTAAATACATATACATTGAATATTTAATATATTCCAAGCACTAGCAATATAACAGCAAAAAAGATATAATCCCTCCCTTTGGAGTTGAGATTTTTTGTGTGTATATCTACTGTGTGCCAGACATTGTACTAGATTCTGAGGTGAGCCAGGCATGTGTGTTAAGGAAGGAAGTCCGTGAGGAGGTAGAAGTGTAGAGCAGGGCAGGGCCTTCCAGCTGGGCTTTGAGCTTAAACCCTGTCCTGTGGGCAAACAGGAGTCATTAAGGATCTTTAAGCACATCATCCCACATTCTCTGAGGCCACCTGCCTAAACTACTGACTTGTGTTCTAAAACTGTCAAAATTCCTGCATCCCCACCCCCTTATCCTTCCCAAGGCATATCACAATTGTTACATTTACAGTAAGGCTCTTGTGTTGCATTACATTGTATTGTATTGTACGAGTCATAATCATCTGTGTGTGTCTGACTCACCCACTAGTCTGTGAGAAGCAGAAGTCAAGGGCTCACATAGGTCATCTTGCATCCTCAGCACCTAGCACATATTCTGGTGTGTTCAATAAGTGATTACTGGATGGATGGATGGATATATGGATGGATGGGTGGATAGAATGAGTTCTGGAAGTAAGCAGTGAAACAAGAAATCATAGAAAAGCTAGATGGAATTGACCAATGAAAGTAAAAAATAATAAAGGAACCATAAATGTTGGTTAATTGCAGATGTGTACAAAGGCAGTCCAAGTCCTCTGGGGATGTTTCTTCCTGTGGAATCTCTGCATCTCATCCACGCAGACCATTTACCCTGGAATCAAGGCCAGGGTTACTCAGCGGGCTCTGGACTATGGTGAGTCGAGTGCTTCCAAAAGCCAAATTACAGCCCCCCAGGTGGAGTTTGTGATCCAAGCTCATTTTGGATAATCTCATGACCAAGGCAAGCTCTACTATGGGATGATCCAGCCCCTTTTGCAGAGTCTGCTAAGATAGCTGGGAAAGAAGTGGTGTCTGAAAAACAATCAACCTGTCCAAACCAGGCCTATCGAAACCCAGCCACAGATGTGCCTTCTCTCCCCACCCCCCTGCCACCTGTACCCTCTCATATACATACAATGAACACCCCTGCTCTAAAGGAGGATACATCACAGGGTAGAGGGGAGGAGATATGAGAGTAAAAGTAACACCGTAGACCTTCAGAAAGGGCTTGGTTCCAAAAGGAACTTAGGGTCACCTAAAATTGTGTGCCAGATTTAATGTAGATTATGATCATGCATTTTTCTTGAGAGAGGCTCAATACATTCATTAGATGCTAAAAGGAGCCTGAGACACTGAAAGATTAAGAAAAACCCTTTTGGAGGTATTTATAAACAGGAAGAGAAGCATGTTGAGCAGAGCTAGGATGAGGGCAGATTGTATATGGGAAAGGAACTGAGAATTCAAAGTGTATAGGCCCAGTTTTCTCCTGTAAATCTTGGCCCAAGTTTAGCTGAATGCAGGCAGATAGAGTCACTGACGCTTTCTTAACTAAAGCAATCAACGTGAGTACTGCGAATATACCCAAGTGTGACCAGGAAATGCCTCACCCACTACACCACTACACCCACTACACCACTACACCAAAAAAGAAATACAGGAAGGATAGAGGGAAGAAGGAAAGGGTGGAGGAAGGAAAGACTGAGTTTTGGGCAACTCCCGCAGCACCTCATCTAGCACAGGAAATCTAAAATCGATCCATCTTGCACAATTGTAATATGAGCTGGCTATAATGAGAAATACATACCAGGAATGCATGTGTGTATCCATGTGTATACATATATTCATGTGTGTATGTGTGTGTATCTTGTTACTATATTAATAACACTTATATACACAGAAATACATATCAGAACTATCTCATAAAAGTATTAAAGTTGTGAGAATAGCTTATTTTACCCTCCAGATCAGAGCAATTAAAAGAACAGATCTAATCAGTTCATTTGGGTATGAATTTCAGTCCTGTCCCTTTCCTCAATATGTAGGGTTGGGCCAGTAGATTTTCTCATCTGGAAAATGAGGTGAGGGGAATGATAGTAATGTTGCCCCCCTGTAGTGATGTGAGGACCAAATGGGATCATCTGTAGAGATATGACATGGGTTGATGGGGAAGAACAGGCTTTAAAGTCAGAACCAGGGAGAGGAAATGTGTGGGAAATGTCAGAAAGGGAGACAGAACAGAAAGACTCCTAACTCTGGGAAATGAACTAGGGGTGGTAGAAGGGGAGGAGGGCGGGGGGTGGGGATGAATGGGTGACGGGCACTGAGGGGGGCACTTGACGGGATGAGCACTGGGTGTTATTCTGTATGTTGGCAAATTGAAAACCAATAAAAAATAAATTTATTATAAAAAAATAAAGTCAGAACCATGCCTTGATTGAGCATCTACCATGGCCAAGCTCTTTGATATGTGCCTTACAGGCTCTGGGTTGATTTAATTCCCACAACCACCCTACAAAGAAAGGATAGTCATTTTGCAGAGGAGGAATCTGAGTCTCAGAAGCGCTGAACTGAATTTGCCATGTCATACAGCAGTAAGGGGGTGATGCAAGATCAGAGCTAAGGTCCGCCCTGCCTGATTTCAAGACCTGTGCTCTGTTCTCTGCACCCCATTCCTCCTCAAAGCCTCAATAATGATGTGCAGTAGTTGTGAGCTCTTGGGCAAGCCAGTGAACCTGTCTAATCCTCAACTGCCTCCTATGTTAAATAGGGATAATAATACCTATGTCATTGGGTTGCTCTAAGATCAAAGGATAGAATATGTGTAGAGTGTAAACAGTCTGGCATACATGAGCACACAATTATTATTAAATCATAACAGTGTTAGGATTTGAAACTAACCTGTCTGATAGTGCCTTTGGTTCCATCTTTATATCCTTTACATTCTATCCCTGCAGCCCTATATTACAACATTATTCATGGTATTATAGAGGATAAGATCTACTCTCCATCTCCACAAAGATAGCCTAAGTAAAAATGAGCTTAAGCTACAAAATAAGAGGCAAAGGCAAAGCTTCCTTCTCAAAAAGATTAAAATGAAAAGATCATTTTTCATCACTATGTCAGTTACTTTTCACAAGCTCCTTATGTGGAAGAGGGCTCTTTTTCTCCATGAACTCAGAAAAATGTGTTCTGTAGTGCTACTCTGTAAAGACGAGTTTATTCCTGAATTACACAAAAGCAGGGCTTACTAACCTTTTTGGAGTCCTGGGATCCTTTGAGAATCTGATGCAAATGTGGACCCTCTCCTCTGAAAAATGAGAGACAAAGGTACATGTACACACACATCCTGCTCACAGTCTTTTACTAGAATTTCAGGAGAGTTAAGAGTGGCCTACAGTCCATGTGCCTCAGGCCAAAACTTGCTGAGCTTAAAGAATCTAGGGGAGGGATCCCTGGGTGGCGCAGCGGTTTAGCGCCTGCCTTTGGCCCAGGGTGTGATCCTGGAGACCCGGGATCAAATCCCACATTGGGCTCCCGGTGCATGGAGCCTGCTTCTCCCTCTGCCTATGTCTCTGCCTCTCTCTCTCTCTCTCTCTCTGTGTGTGTGTGTGTGTGTGTGTGTGTGACTATCATAAATTAAAAAATAAAAAAAGAATCTAGGGGAAAGGAGACAATGTAGAATAATTTTCTAATAAGACAGAATTCTGAAGCCAAATTGCCCAGATTTGACTATCATAATGCCCTGTAGTAGTACCCTTTAGCCTTGGCCATGTAATGAGAATCTCTTGTGCTATTAGCCCTGGGGTCCTGGGGTCTTTGTTAGCCTCTCCGAGGACCTGTTTTTCCTTCTGTAAAACAGGGACAATAGCACCCACTTTGTAGGGTTGCTGCTTTCTAAATTTCTCTCAAGAGCTTGCCTTACTCAGTAAACCTCGCATATACGTTTAATAATGTTATGCCATTGTTGTAAATAAATGTTCTCTTTGGTTCCTTCATAGGCATTCAAGCTGGAATGGAGATGATTGAGCAAATGATTAAGGAAAAAAACATCCCAGACCTAAAAGGTTCTGAATCTCTAGAATTTCTGAAGGTTGATTATGTGAACTATAATTTTTCAAAGTAAGTAGAAGAGTATTTTTAGCAGTGAAATTAATCTTTAAAATCTTAGGGTTGTGGATGTGCCACTATGTGTTTTGGTGTAACACCAGCACCTGCAGAGTAGAAGTTAACCCACCTTTGGTAAGGGGCTTCTCAGACGAATGACCCAAGAAAGAGGGGTCATAAAGCTGACAGAGAGTGTAGGATTTCGGTCAGAGCACCTGGGTCCGAGTCATATCCCCGCTGCACACTGGTTGTGTACACCTGGTGTATCTGCCCAGAGTCTCGATGTCCTTGCCTCTTTTCTAAAATGATAATTCCTTGCCCCTTGAATTCTTTTTTTTTTAAGATTTTATTTATTTATTCATGAGAGAGAGAGGCAGAGACACAGGCAGAGGGAGAAGCAGGCTCCATGCAGGGAGCCCAACGCAGAACTCCATCCTGGGTCTCCAGGATCACACCCCGGGCCGAATGCGGCGCTAAACTGCTGAGCCACACAGGCTGCCCTGCCCTTGATTTCTTTTTTTTTTTTCTTGTATATTTTGTTAATTGAAGTTTGATTTGCCAACATATAGTATGACCCCAGTGCTCATCCCATTAAGTGCCCCCTCAGTGCCCGTCACCTAGACACCCCATCCCCCTGCCCACCTCCCCTTCCACTACCCCTTGTTCATTTCCCAGAGTTAGGAGTCTCTCATGTTCTGTCACCCTCACTGATATTTCCCACTCATTTTCTCTCCTTTCCCCTTTGATCCCTTTCACTGTTTTTTATATTCCCCAAATGAATAAGACCATATAATGTTTGTCCTTCTCCAATTGACTTACTTCACTCAGCATAATACCCTCCAGTTCTATCCACATTGAAGCAAATGGTGGGTATTTGTCATTTCTAATGGCTGAGTAATATTCAAATGTATATATACACCACATCTTCTTTATCCATTCATCTCTCAATGGACATGGAGGCTCTTTCCACATTTTGGCTATTGTGGACATTGCTGCTATAAACATTGGGGTAAAAGAGACACAGACACTCTTACAAGTAATGAACATCTGTTCTAGTCCCTGCAGAGATGTTCTTCCCCACCTGGACCCCACCCCCTGGAATCAACAGCCAGGTGAGTGGCCCCAGCAGGGACCAGGAGGCAGGCATCCCTCTGTGCAGCCTGCCTGATCCACCCATTTCCCCCAAGCTCCGAAATCCGCACATGAGGCTCTTTGACCTGTCTCATCTCTATTCTATTTTTTTTATTGGAGTTCAATTTGCCAATATATAGCATAACACCCAGTGCTCATCCCATCAAGTGCTCGCCTCAGTGCCTGTCACCCAGTCACCCCCACCCCCCTGCCCACCTCCCTTTCCACCATCCCTTGTTCGTTTCTCAGTTAGGAGTCTCCCATGCTCTATCTCCCTCTCTGATATTTCCCACTTATTTTCTCTCCTTTCCCCTTTATTCCCTCTCACTATTTTTTATATTCCCCAAATGAATGAGACCATATAATGTTTGTCCTTCTCTGATTGACTTATTTCACTCAGCATAATACCCTCCAGTTCCATCCATGTCGAAGCAAATGGTGGGTATTTGTTATTTCTAATGGCTGAGTAATATTCCATTGTATACATATACCATATCTTCTTTATCTGTTCATCTTTCAATGGACACCGAGGCTCCTTCCATAGTTTGGCTATTGTGGACATTGCTGCCCTTGATTTCTAAGAGAAAATTGTATCCATCCCATTGTTACCCCTACCCCAGAAGGCTAGATTTAGGATTCAATCACAGTCTCAAACACAAATCTACTCCATCAAGCCTTTCCTTATTTTAGTGAAGTTTAGTTGAGATTTCAGAGGTCATAGAAATGGACCACAAATAAGACTCATAAGGAAGAGTAGAGGGGAGCCCAGGTGGCTGAGTCAGTTAAGCGTCCAACTCTTGATCTTTACTGAGGTCTTGATCTCAGGGTTGTGAGTTCAAGCTCTGCTTTGGGCTTCACAATGGGCATGGAGACTACTTAAAAAAAGGAAAAAAAAAAAAAAGAAAGAGGGATCCAGAGGGATCCTATGGAAGCCCCACAATTTTATTAGAACCCAGCCTTTTTGTATTTCTCTGCCCCACCATCCTCAGTTCTGGCTTCTGTCCTCAAGATTGACCACTGCAGTTCAGCCATAGGCATTGCAGCTTAGCCATCAAATCCATATTTCAGGTGCAAGAAGGCGTAAGAGAGCTCTTGTAAGTTGGCTTAGTCTCTTCACTGAGTTGTTTCCTTTAGCCCCACTCTAGTAATACTCTACCTATACAATAATGAACAGAACTTAGACTTATGATCATACTTCTTATTATTAGCAAGGGAGACTGGAAAATTCACTTTCTAACCAGACATCTTTGCCATCCTAATCAAATTCAGAGATGTTTGGGAATGATAAAGGGAAAGTAGATATTCAGACAGCAGCTGGCAACCTCTGTGGGGTTGCCCCAAAGGCAGTGTAGGGAGAGGATGTCTTTGTCCATCTTGACTTCAATCTTAAAGGTAAAGCAGAGAGTCAAGATTTTATAAGGAATTACCTGTGATTCACAATTTGTCCCAAAGCTTTATCAGTCCAGTGATAATTCCCTGCTGCTCTAACCCTTTGGAGTAATAATTTCTCTGTTATCAAGGATAACATTCTATAAAACCATGAGTTTTCTGGGGGATTGGGAGTGGGTGGGGAGAAGAATGGTGATCAAGGGAAAGCTCTTATGAATGTTCTAGCTGTTAATAAAGGCAGCCATTCAACAAGTATTTATTGAGAACCTACTAGGTACCAAGGCTTGTTCTAGGCATAGGGGATATTGTAGTGAATGGCCCAGATATCCCCTGTCCTTAATGTCCAGTAAAAGTGATGGATATTATATATTTACAAAATGAATTATTTAATTAAAGTGATGATAAGGCCTCAGCAGAAAAATCGAAGGTTAATCATATATTATGAAATGTAGGTGAAGATGAGGAAACATAGGGATTGTCATGCATTGCTAGTGGGAATAAATAAACTGGTACAGTACTTTTAAACCTGTTCTGCCCACACAGGAGCCACCAGTCATATGTGTCTACTGAGCACTGGAAATGGGACTAGTGCAAATAAGGGACTGAATTTTTACTTATTTAATTTTAATTAATTTTAATTTTAAAATGGGTACTCAATTCAGTTATTGAAAAGCTTTTAACTATGTGTGGAACAATTTAAGTATGGAAGTGTACTTTTTCAGTTGAAAATTTTATCCCATCTAAATAAAGGATAAGTATTTCTGATGAAATTCAGTGTCCAGATTGAGTCATATTATGAGTACTTAAAAAGACCATATTGTGAACACAAGACTTATTTTGAAAAAAGGGAAATAAAATATTTTTATTGTCATCAATAATTTTTATATTATGTGTTGAAATGATGCTATTATAGATATATTGGGTTAAGTAAAAAATATTAAGAAAATCACTCTCACCTGTTTCTTTACCTCTTTTTTTTAAAAGATTTGTTTATTTATTTATTTATGTGTGAGTGAGAGAGAGAGAGAGAGAGAGGCAGAGACACAGGCAGAGGGAGAGGGAGAAGCAGGCTCCATGCAGGGAGCCCGACATGGGACTCGATCCCGGGACTTCAGGATCGCGCCCTGGGCCAAAGGCAGGCGCCAAACCGCTGAGCCACCCAGGGATCCCCTCTTTTCCTCTTTTAAATGTGGTTACTAGAAATGTTTTGACTATGTATGTGGATCATATTCTGTTTCTATTGGACACTGCTCTTTTAGAAGGTAAAAGGACTTTTTTTTAAATGCCTGCGCTTTTACCTACCAATCCCACTTCTCAGTATCCTTACTAGAAAGACATACACATAAACAGCATGTATGAGGATATTCAATGTGGCATTGTTTATAATACAGAAATAACTGGAAACAACCTAGGTGCCCAGCAACAAAGAAATGATTTTCATTAATGATACATCCATAGCTTAAATACAAAGAATGCATTAGACCTATATGAATCAACCTTATATATGAAATATTTTCATATTTCTAAGATTTCTAAGATCTGTCAAGTGAACCTCCACCATCTTCTTCCCATGGTGGGACTCAGGGTGTGTGACAAAGAACAGGTAGGAGAAAGAAGGAAAATAGAAGAAACACTAAATAAGCATTTGTTATCAGCTATAACATTTATGTTTTATATTTTTCCTAATCTTAGTTCATAACAATGCCTTTCTTCCTGTGCCACAGTTATACATCAGTGATCTCATTTTGTCTTCTCAACCTACCCATGAATAACCCTTCCTTTTAGTGATTGGAAGAAATTAAGTGTCTTACCCAAGGTTGCACAGCTACCACAAAACTCAGTTCTAAGCCAAGTGCTCCTTGCACAATACATGAAGTGGCGTAGCCTACTGGTTAAGAACACAGTCTGAAGACAGATTGAGGAGGACTCCAGGTCTGGTTCTACCACTTATATAAGACTCCAACCAAGTTCCTTATCTTCTCATCTCTGAATTGCAGATTGTAAAACCAACAACAACCTCATGAGATTATTGTGAGGATTAAAATGAGCTAATGGATATAAATAAAGTGCTTACCACAGTGCCTGGTAGGGAGTAATCACTCAATACATGAGCCGCCTACCTGTATAGATTGCATACAGCCCATTGCCTCCTACCTGTTGACAGTTCAGAGAATCCTAGGTAAAGTTAATATTCTAAGTTTCTAACCTAGGGAAGATACTGTCCACATAGAGGGCATCTGGGAACCGGAGGAAGGCACCCTTGTGATTATCCCAATGATGGGGGGAGGGGCGCTGCTGGCATTTTGTTGGCACATATGCCAGGTACCCTGCAATGTATATTAACAGTCCTCTACACAAAATAGTTGTCCCAAAATACTAATGTCCTCCCTATACACCTTGAAAAATACTGGAATAGCTGAAGGGAAAAATTATGATGGCAGTGTTGTATTTCATACTGTCTTTAATGAAACTAAAGAAATTGATTATTTTCTAATTGGTTTTTATATTTTTCATTTCCCCCTCAATTAGACACCAGGGAGGGGCTTCTTGGCAAGGGTTAAAGGGGAATTAGAAGGCAGTGCCCAGGGGATCCCTGGGTGGCGCAGCGGTGCCCAGAGCTGCTTAGGTGGGTCAGTCAGTTAAGAGTTTGACTCTTGATCTCAGCTCAGGTCTTGATCTCTGGGTCATGAGGTGGTTGTTTGTTTGTTTGTTTGTTTGCAGTGCCCAGAAGCAGCACCTCAGACCTGAGGTTCACAACTGCTTCCAGGAGTTCCATAAACGTCCTTTCTGATGTTGCCATATTTAGAGATGTGCTAGAAGACCTCTCTAGAAGACATGTGCTAACCTCCTTGTTTGTTTTTTACAGCATAAAAATCAATGCCTTTTCATTTCCAAATACTTCATTAGCCTTTGTGCCTGGAGTGGGAATCAAGGCACTGACCAACCATGGCACAGCCAACATCAGTACCAACTGGGATGTCAAATCTCCACTCTTGTGAGTATTCCCTTCAAGGCTGTCTGTGGCTCTTCTGGGGAGAAATGGAACCAAAATTGAAAGTACATAAATTCACAGACGTTTTTGATATTAGGCTTCTTTCCCTCAGCCATTAACAGTCTTTCTTAAGAACACTTTCTTCCAGGAGAGATTTAAGTCAGGATATCTATGCTGGGGGCTGGGTAGAGGAGGAGGAGGGAGGGCTGAAAAGCATCCTTCCCTTAAAGGCAGAGCAAAATGTCACTTAAGATTTCCCAAGGGCTAAAAGGCCCTGACAGTTGGAGGATCAGACATGTGCTCAACATTTTAGACCTTCAGTGAGTCACTGTATGATCTGGAGCCATTCCACTCACTTCCCCATCTACAGGGGCAACTGATGGAGAAAGGGGGCCTTTCTACCTACCTCACAAGGAGATTCGAGGATAATAGCTTGTGCCCAATTCTCTCCCTAGCCAAAGGCCTTTGCACCCTCTTAGAAAAAAGAGGGATCAAATTCAAGTTACGCTTACAGACCATCTGCTGTGTGCAACTCACTGTCCTAGGTATAATATTTAGGTCTGCCTTGGTTGGTGCCCAAGAACAGCGCATCTAGTCATCTACTTAGTCATTCAACAACCACTTATTGAGTGCCAAACAAGTACCATTTATCTCCATCTCAAGAACTCCAGTCTTGTGCATCATAGAGAAATTATATTTTCCCATAAGTAACATAGATTCAGGTATTCATTCATTTTTTTGCTGACTCATCAGCATATATTAATGCCTCTTCTGTGTGCTCATCCTGGGGAGGGGAGGTAGAGATGAATAACCCACACTCCACTTCCTCAAAGAGTTCATAGACTGTATCTAAGTGTCCCACTCCATCTGTGCCCGTCATAAATAAGGCTACCCCATGTCCTCTCTCCACACAAGCATTGTATATGAATGGTGCTTAATATATATTTGGCCTCTATGGGGGACAGAGCACTCAGGATTAGAAAGCTAAGCTAAAGCTGTTACCATTCACGTACTCATGCCTCATTTGTCTAGTAAACATTCAGTACCTACTCTGCTCCTACCTGTTGTTGATGCCAGGAATCCAGAGATGAGAAAGTTCCTGCCCTCCAGGAGCTTAGAGGCTGTGGGAAGTCAGAGAAACAAACAGTCCATCTCCCCCCTACTCAGGCCTGAGTAACCTTGTACTTTTTCTCTCAATAGTCAAGACACAGGAGAAGCTGATTTGTTTCTGTCTGGGGTCTACTTCACTGGTATCATTGTCCTCTCCCAAAATGACTTTGGTCACCCAATCCTGAAGCTCCAAGATTGTTATGCCCAAGTGAGCCATGCCCACGTGTCATTTTCTGGAGAACTCAGGTGAGTGATAGCTCCACGATGGGCAATTACTAGTGGGGCTGGATTCTCCGGCAGGGCCAGGGCAGGTTCACAGATACAGTCCCTGAATAAGCCCATGTTTTGTCTCTTTTCCCCAGTGTCCTGTACAACTCCTTTGCTGAGCCCATGGAAAAACCCATTTTAAAGAACTTAAATGAAATGGTAAGTCTTTAAAGGTGATGCAACCACAGTAAAATGCTCAGCAGCAGTACTGCCATGCTTTACCTTAGTCAGTAAACCTTTATGGAGCCCCTGCTGTATGCTAGCCATCATCCAAGGCACTTTCATGTACATTATTCTTTGCAACCTACCAAGTTTTGCAAGTTGCCTACCATGTGCCAAACATTGTGCTAAGTGCTGAGGATACAGAGATGAATGAAACAGCATTCTCTCCCTCAAGTGCACAGGCTGGGAAAACAACCAACAGGAGTTTATTTATTGCATACCTACTGCATGCCCAGCACCAGGCTAGAGGCTGTTAGGGATATTTAAAAAGGAATAAAATTACCTTCTTTTTAGAAAAACCCAATTCAGTCTTGTGGAACAATAACTTAATGAGTATTTGAATTTAATACATAATTACATGATCATTGGACTGAACCAAAGGGGTTCAGAGAAATGGAAAGATTAAATCAAAAGGGCCTGAAAGTATCCTAGAGGGTATTATTTAGACGATGCAGGACTTGAACTGGGCCTTGAAGTATAAGTATGATTTTGATAGGTAAGGAATGGGGGAGAAGAAAGGTATTTCCAGAAACAGTCTGAGTTAAGATAGCTTCCAAAGTTACAAGTGTCTTGGGATCCCTGGATGGCTCAGCGGTTTAGTGCCTGCCTTTGGTCCAGGGCATGATCCTGTAGTCCCGGGATTGAGTCCCGCATCAGGCTCCCTACATGGAGCCTGCTTCTCCCTCTGCCTGTGTCTCTGCCTCTCTCTCTTTCTGTGTCTCTCATGAGAGAATAAATAAATAAAATCTTTAAAAAACAAACAAACAAAGTTACGTGTCTCGATTTCAGAAATCAGTGTTTGACGAAGGGAAAGATGGAATTGGCTGTGTGTGCCTCTTTCCACTCTAGGCCAGACCATTGCTGTACCCTTTAATCACAGCTGAGGGGAGACAAGGAGAAGGATGAGGACAGGAAATGAAAGGGCAAGAACAGTATCTAGAACCCTCCATTCCCCTCATGCTTGATAGGCAGTCAGTGCTTGATAAATATCACCGAGGAAATCAACACTCAAACACATTCAGCAGCTTGTCCAAGGAGGTTACCTCGCTGCTCAGGGGACTCCAAAGTTGCACGGGTTTTCTCCCTTCTCACCTGGGTGATGAACACCAGTGCACATGCCTGTTGGAGAATGACAGGGAAAGCCTGTCAGCTCAAGGACCCCATACTCACCATCCCTCCTCTGTTGGAGACCAAGTGTGGTTCTTTGGCCTCTAACAGGAAGCCAGTAACTAAGTTTATCTGAAGTTTGCCTAAGACTTAGAGATCATGGATGCTTTGTTTCTAGTATTCCTTTTGTGCCACAGGAAAACAGAAAAGAATGCTTAGACCACAACTATCTAGGTTCCAAGTCCCAGTTCTGCAACTCACTAAAGCTCTCTAAGCTTCAGGTTTCCCATTTATGACAGGGGACAAGGGTGCTCACCTGTCAGCATTATCAAGAGGCCAAAATGGGGTTAAAACACAACAGTTGACATTTACGGAATGCTTGCTATGTACTAAGCAATAGTACATGGATTACTTCTTTTTTAAAAATATTTTATTTATTTATTCATGAAAGACACACACAGAGAGAGGCAGAGACCTAGGCAGAGGGAGAAGCAGGCTCCATGCAGGGAACCTGATGCGGGACTCAATCGTGGGACTCCAGGATCATGCCTTGGGCTGAAGGCAGGCACTAAACCACTGAGCCACCCAGGTAGCCTCGATTACTTCTATTTCTCCTCACAACAACATGATGAAGTAGGTACAGTTATCATCCTTATGTTGCAGATGAGGAAACTGAGGACAGAGTACAAATAACTTACCAAGGGAGTCAACCTCAGGCTCCCAAGCATCTGCTAGTAACTGTCATACTGAGTGCTTCGCACATGCTTAAGCCCAATTCAAGATTTATTTTATAACTCCAAAAGGGGTTCTGATCCAAATATATGTCTGACTACTGGGCTCTCAAGCCAGCCAAGTGGGAAAGTGAAGCCCCCAGCTTTCACCTCTCCAAGCAGAGAATGGAACCACTGACAGAGGAGGCAGGAGGCTGTGGCATCCCCGCAGCCAGGAAAGGCATAGCCAAACGTCCTCAGGTGTGACCACACCAAATGCACTGGGCACATGTCCTGTCATGCCACAGGAAGAAAAGCCGAGGGCCCATTCTTTTATTGGACTAACTGGGTGTAGTCCTGGTTGCTCTGAAGTTTAACCAGCATTCAATGACATGCCACCCATACATACATAACGTGTGGCCCAGAGGCATCAACTAATTTCAGGGAAAGTCCTTATGACCAAAGGGAGAATGGCTCCTAACCAGAAGGCCTTTGTTTGCAAGGTCTAGGCCCATAAATAGAGGTTTCAAGTGCAATGTGATAACCTACAATTCTTTTATTCCTTTTATGGCCAGCTCTGTCCCATTATCACGAGTGAGGTGGAAGCCCTGAATGCCAATCTCAGCATGCTAGAGGGTGAGTCCCAGAACTGCCTCTTCAGGATGGTTCTCTTACTACCTTCTACCTGCTTTAGTCTCTGCAAACTAGAGCCATGGGAAATGCCAGCTCTGGCACTAAACTCATCCTCTTTAGAATGAGTCGAGCTAGTCTCAACCAAGTTATCCCCTTCCCACCCCATTCTAACTCCTTTAGTGATTCCTTGTTGCCTTAGGATCAAGTCCAAATGCTTTAATATAAAGGACTACAAGACCTGCCCATCATGCTCTTGCTCAACTTACCTCTCTCGGCCTCATCTTATACCTTTTTCTGCTCCCACAAACTGCTTCTACTGCCCCCATGCCCCTTACTTGGCTCATGCTGCCCTCCCTGCCTAGAAGAGCTTCCCCTCCCCTTTACCAATTCATTTGTTAATTTATGAGATATTTATTGAACACCTACTGCTTTGCCAGTACTGCACTAAATCCTAAGGGGTCCAGTCCCTTCCACTTCCCTGAGCCATCCTTAGTCCTGTCCACTTCTCATTATCTTTTAAGGCTCAGCTCAGACATAGCTCAGACATAGTCTTATCTGAGAAGTCAAACCCGATAGCTTGCACCCCAAAGTTTTGCCTCCTGTGTGCTCACATGACACTTTGGGCATATCTCTCTCTTTGCACTCCATCCATTCATTTACCAAAAGTGTGCTGAGAACTGGTAAGAGCCTGGGTGCTGTTCTTGGTACTGGGAATGCAACAGTAAGCCCAGAAGATAGAAATCCCTGCCCTCATGGGACTAGTCAGAGGAGACAGACAGCAAGCAAGATAATAAGTTAAATCTATGATACTGATGGGCTAAGTGATAAGAAGAAGGATAAAGTAGAAAAGGACCTGGGGAGGTGTTTCTGTTAAAATCGGATGGCCAGAAAAGACATCACTGAGCAGGTGACATTACAGTAAGAATTTGAATGGAGTAGAGAGTGAACCACTCCTAACCTGGACGAAGAACACTTCAGATACAGGAACGGGCAAGCTCAAGGGCCCATGTAGGAACATGCCAAGTGTGTTGGAGAAACTGTGAGGAGGCCATACTGGGAACAATATGAGGGGGAAGGACAGCCAGAGATGAGGTCAGAGCGGGGGAAAGCACTGCTCAGGTCTTCAGGACTCCGCAGCTCCATACAAAGACTGGCTCTTAGTCTGAGATGAGAAGTCTTCAGAGAGTTCTGAACAGGGCTTGCATGATCTGACTTATATTGTAAGGAGATCACCCTGGCTTCCATCGATTCACAATAAACAGGAATGGGGCAAGGCTGGAAGCAGGGAGACCACGTAAGAGGCTACTGCATTGACCTGCATGAGCAGTGATGGCAGTTGACCTGGATGGAGTGATGAAGATGGCAGAATATGCTCAGGTTCTGGTTGTACCTTGAAGGTAGAGACAGTAGTATTTGCCGACACTGCATGTGGGTCATGAGGGAAGTCAAGGATGACTCCATATTTTCGTTTGTGTGACTAAAAAAATGGGGAGAAGGGAAATCACCAGTTACCAAGATGGAGAAGATTATAAGCATAAGTCTGTAGAAGGACTATCAGGAGCTCAGTTTTAGACCTACTCTTACTATCCTGTATAATAATGTCTGACTCTTCCCCCAGGCTAGGAGTCCCACAAGCACAGGGACTTTGACCATGTCCCCAGTACCAGGCAAAGTGCCTAACCCACACTAGGTGAATGAATATTGGGTCAATGAAGGGTTGCACAGTGGCTGGACAAGTAGATTGGAATGGGTGCAGATGGATGAAAAAAAGGATGAATTGGGGAGGTAGGGAAAGAGGAATATGTAGTAAGGAAAGAACTTGTTGAAGTTCTAGCTTGCCATGGGCAAGTTTCTCTACCTCACTCCCTCATCTGCAATCGTGCTTCCTACAAACTCCACCTACTGTCCTCTGGTCCCCTGGCCTCTTCTGCTGTGCTCTGAAAATGATAATACAAAAAAATGAACTGAATTAATAGACTGTGCATGAGAATTTTCTTGGCCTCTTTAACTTAGGGAATTTTATCCCTGTCTATCTTTCTCAACATTTCTTTTTTTTTTTTTTAATTTTTTATTTATTTATGATAGTCACAGAGAGAGAGAGAGAGAGGCAGAGACACAGGCGGAGGGAGAAGCAGGCTCCATGCACCGGGAGCCTGATGTGGGATTCGATCCCGGGTCTCCAGGATCGCGCCCTGGGCCAAAGGCAGGCGCCAAACCGCTGCGCCACCCAGGGATCCCTCTCAACATTTCTTTTTAAAAATTATTGCTAATGATAACAGTAATACATACTCATTGTAAAACATTAAAGTTCTAACTATATAGAAGGCTATAACATAGAACTTGAAAGTCTCTCATTACACCAACCTAATATGTGGCTTAATATTAACATGTGGCTTTTGTTTGTCTAATTCTCTTTTTTAAAAAGATGGGTATATGTGCATTGTGTTTGTATGTGCCTGCACATAAAAGGCTATACAACAAAATTTTACTGATGTTTCCCTCAGTCTAATGTGATGAAAAAGGGTTTGACTTGGCATGCCTGGGTGGCTCAGTGGTTGAGTGTCTGCCTTCAGCTCAGGCCCTGATCCCAGGGTCCTGGGATCGAGTCCCGTGTTGGGCTCCTAGCAGGGCACTTTCTTCTCCCTCTGCCTATGTCTCTGCCTCTATCTGTGAGTCTCTCATGAATAAATAGATAAAATCTAAAAAAAAAAATGCAGATTATAATCTTATAATCTTCCCTTTGACTTTCTTTTTTTGACTTACTTACCCATCCTGGGTTTTGAAAAGCAAGCATGTATTACTTGTGAAATAAAGGTAATTGTTATTTTAAATAACAGAGAATTAAAATTATATTGCTCTGGATAGATAATAATCAGATGCTATACTATGTCTTTAATAAATATAAATTTTTATTTTTATTTGTTTTTTAGTTTTAACCAAGATTGACAACTATACTCTGCTGGATTATTCCCTCATCAGTTCTCCGGAAATTACTGAGAATTATATCGAGCTGAATTTGAAGGTAACTATATCATCACCAGAATCTGCATTCTGTAAAGAAGATGTGGTCTATGTATACAATGGAATATTACTCAGCCATTAGAAACGACAAATACCCACCATTTGCTTCAACGTGGATGGAACTGGAGGGTATTATGCTGAGTTAAATAAGTCAATTGGAGAAGGACAAACATTATATGGTCTCATTCATTTGGGGAATGTAAAAAATAGTGAAAGGGAATAAAGGGGAAAGGAGAAAAAATGAGTGGGAAATATCAGAAAGGGAAACAGAACATGAAAGACTCCTAACTCTGGGAAACGAACTAGGGGTGGTGGAGGCGGGAGGTGAGCAGGGGGTGGGGGTGACTGGGTGATGGGCACTGAGGTGGGCACTTGAGAGAATGAGCACTGGGTGCTATTCTATATGTTGGCAAATTGAACACCAATAAAAAATAAATTTATAAAAAAAATTCACATCCTGGCTATCAACAGCCAGTATTCGAAAAACAAATATTATATGCAGAAGGAACTATCACTACATACCCTTCAAATAATTTAATGTCCTTTCAAGCAATTTCCTCATGCATATGCTCTTTCAAAGACCCTTCAACATTTTATTGATTGGTAATGATGGTTTAGATTTGCCCAACATATGACTGCTTTCTCCAAGCAAAGTATCATGGTGACTCTGTCTCTGGGGATAGGTCTGTGGCTAAGAGGCAGCAGGTAGAGTGGCTCTGCATGTATTAGAACTTAACACATCAGTAGATTATACGTATCAATACCCCTGTTCCTGTCAGGTTAGCCAATTTAACAGAGGGCTCTTGACCTCATTCAGAGCCATTCACATGCGAAGATGGTGTTTGCTGATTCTGGAAGAGAGATTAATTTTCTTTATGCTTAGTTTTGCCCCAAAGTTAATATCAGTGTTTTTTTTAAGTGCATATTGACTTATACTTCAATCACTTAGAGTCACTGAACTCAGCTAAATGTTACTCGAGACACCATTTTAGAATAACACCCTATAGCCACTGAAGGCAGCATCAGGAATGCCACAGAAATGCTTTAGCCCATTGAGAGTCCTGGGTCCTTCTGAGTCTCTGATACCCCAGATGCTCAGCAGTCATAGAGTTTGAAGGTCAAGGGTTTAGCATCTTTACATAGCACCTCAAGAACTAGGTAGATCTGTGCATCCAGTTAAAATGCACCCGCTTTCTGAGAGAAGGTTACACCCCAGCATGGACAGACATGTCCATATATACTCAAGAAGTCATCAGAGCTGTGAAACCACAGTCATTGGTCAAGGACAGGCCCTGTGGTCTTTTAATCCCTACTGAGTTTCTGGTATTTTCCTGATTCTGACATAAGCAGATCCACCTTCGTTAGTGCGCTATACCCAAGTCTTGAACTGATACACTGATCTTTCTCTCTGTTTTCCCACAGGGTGTATTCTACCCACTGGACAACCTCACTGACCCCCCCTTCTTGCCAGTTCCTTTTGTGCTGCCAGAACGCAGTGACTCTATGCTCTATGTTGGAATCTCCGAGTTTTTCTTTAAATCTGCATCCTTTGCTTACTTTATAGCTGGGGCCTTCAACGTCACTTTCTCCATGAAAGAGGTGAGGAGAGTTAATGGATGGAACAATCAACACTAGCATTTAGTCTTATTATAAGTAGCCCATTATGGGAATTTTATGTCATAGTTTCTATTTCCTGGCCTTTTTAAGTCTAAAAACTTAGACCATCAACCCTAGCAGGCCATGAATGAAGTAATTGTGAACTGAATACTGTTATTAGCTGGGGAGTTGTTGGGTCTCCAGATCTGCTAATTTCAGTTGTGTATGATACCAGGTCACTGTTCTAGACTGATGTTAAATAATGCCAAGACTCCCCTCCACCACTCATGGCCTGTAACTTTGGGCATCTTCAATTTATTTAATTTCTCTGGGCCAGAGCATCATCATTTTAAAAATGGGAATAATAATTCCATACTCACAAGGTTGACATGGACTTTAGAGAGGTTTAAATATATGTAAAGCATTCAGAGCAATGCCTAGCACAGCATAAGTGTTCTTTAAGTGTTGCTTATTATCGTTGTTAGTATTATTATTATGCCTTGTGTTATGCCAGTACAAACTTTTCCTATTGGTAATTTCAACTGACTTATCTACAATGACTGGTATTAGGACACATACTCATGAATTCTCTTTGCCATGCCCCTCCCTTGTATGATGAGAACACTCTCTCCGGGCAGTCAACCAATGACTTTTATTAAGTATCCCTTACTAATCTTCTCATTCCATGGGTCTTAATTATACAAATGGTTATAAAATTTGAATTCAAAATTCTAGGTGTGGTAGCACTGGCTGCCATAGACTACTAAGAATTAGAAAGCTCTAGCTTCAGATTTGGAAACCATCCATCCATGAAGATAAATTACTTAAGCATCCTTTGTCAGTAATCTTTGAAAAGATGGGCAATAATACAAGACTTATTGTTAACCACTGTCGGATATTTACACCTGGATCATACATATATAACATAAACAGTGTTGCCAAGGTTAAAAGGCACTTTCTATGTGACCTTGGGCAAGCTACTTTACTTCTCTGGACCTCAGATTTCCTACGGCTGGGCTATAAAACGATAGGCCACCTTTAAACACTAATTGATTGTTGGTGTAACAACTTCATGACTCATAAAAATATAAGGAAAGTTAAATTTTCCCTAAAAAGAGAACCAGGTAAAAATCTTAGAGTAACATGATGGTCTTGATTTTCCAGATTTCCAACCATTTGGTTCAAAACTCTCAAGGTCTTGGCAACATGCTCTCCCGGGTAAGTACTGAGAGTTTGGCTCCTTGGTGTAGTGTATTTGGATTCATTGCAGTTACTTCTGGAGGATTTATGGGTTCTTTCTCTTGCTTTTTGGTCCAATCTGAGTCCATCTTTCCATTCTGAAGATATTTTTTTCTTTTTTTAAAGATTTATTTATTTGTTTGTTTTGTTGTTTGTTTGTTTGTTTTTTTTAATGGTAAATAAACCACTCTGCATTTTGTATGTGATTAGCTAATTTACAGATTGGGGTTTTTTTTTAATTTTTTTTTTAATTTATTTTTTATGATAGTCACAGAGAGAGAGAGAGGCAGAGACACAGACAGAGGGAGAAGCAGGCTCCATGCACCGGGAGCCTGACGTGGGATTCGATCCCGGGTCTCCAGGATCGCGCCCTGGGCCAAAGGCAGGCGCCAAACCGCTGCGCCACCCAGGGATCCCCAGATTTATTTATTTGAAAGAGAGCAAGTGAGTAGAGGGTAGGGGCAGAGGGAGAGGCAGAGAGAGTCTTACGCACACTCTACGCGGAGCATGAGCCTGAAAAAGGGCTTGATGTCACAACCTGAGCTAAAACCAAGAGTCAGATACCCAACTGACTGTGCCACCCAGGCACCCAAGACTTTTCTTTTCTTTTAATAAAATAGCCACAAATATTTACTAAACAAGTTACTATTAAAGGCATTATAAGTTTACAAAATAAATCAACTGTCCCTTCCATAAGGTTTACATTTGAAATAATCAGTTTGAATGTGAAATGGGGGAATAGTGCCCATGTTTGGGCACTAATTAATATTTTCAATGTAGAAAATATTAATATCATGCCTTCACAGCACCTGGGTACTGAACACAGTGTACTGAAAGCTCAGGTTTGGTCTTGAGAACAGAGAGATGCTCTGAGCATCCTGGTTTTAGAGCAAGGATCTTGAGTCAGACAGACCTGGTTGTGAATCCCAGTTCTTCAATTTATTCATTCGGAAGTTAAGGAAATTATTTAACAAAAACCCCCTGTCTTCAGCTGTGAAACAGGGATTCTGACAGCATCCACCCAGAGGGATTTTATGAAGATTAAACCAAATAATTTGTATATATTCAGTGAATGTCAGATGTTGTTATTATTTTTTGTGTGTGTTGGTGGTGGTGTCATGATTATTAAAGAGTTTTGTTTGTATTCTAACTGCATCATGTCAGATTTAATCATCCAGGCGCCCAAAATTTGTGATTTCCCCTTATCAACTCAACTCCCTGGTCACTTCTTTCCCTGAACATTGGCAGATTGCAGAAATCTACATCTTGTCCCAGCCCTTCATGGTACGGGTCATGGCAACGGAGCCTCCCGTGATCAGTTTGCTACCTGGTAACTTCACCCTGGACATCCCTGCCTCCATCGTGATCCTCACCCAGCCTGAGAACTCAACTGCTGAAGCCATTGTGTCCATGGATTTTGTAAGCCTGCAAGAGGGGCAGGAGGGCAGACTGTGGACACCAGTCCTGTTCCTACAGTGGGGCCACTGACCAACAGTGCTCTGCTCAGTATCTGGGGGCGTGAGGTCTGATTCATCAATTAGGGGTGAGGACAGAGGTGAGACTGGGCTGGGAGCAGTATGGGAGGCCAGTGTTCACACCCCCTCCAGGGTAAAATAGCTCTTCCCTTCCTCTGCTTCCTGTGTGCCCTTCCTGCCACTGCAGTTACATTGATAACTGACTCTTTTTTTCCCAAAATAAGTCAATCAGGATGGAATTCAAGGTTATTTGAGCAGATGAAGGCCAAATGCAACCCAACAGAAAGGGACTAATATGAGTCTAAGCAAATGTCACATACACATGTACATGTGCACACACAAGCACATACACAGTACATGGAGAAAGGCCTTAGGAAAAAAATAGAAAAATAATTTAAGGGAGATCCTTAAAAAGTCATTATAGTTAGGTTTCCTATCTGCAAGAGTACATTTTCAAGCTATTTCTTTCCAGTATCTCTTAGTAATGAGAGGGAAAGTGGAGCCACTACAAGAAATGATATTTGTGGCCAAAATAGAGTCAATCCTCTTAGTAACGAATGCTTTTGTTGTCTGCAGGTTGCTAGTACTAGTGTTGGCCTGGTTATCTTGGGACAAAGACTGGTCTGCTCATTGTCTCTGAACAGGTAAGTTTAGTTGATTCGACTGTTGAAAACCTTAGTTATAAGTGATTCAGCAGCCCATAGACACAAAGTGAACATAAACAGAACAGGGGAAGTTACCACTAGACAGAACATGAATCACTTAGACACTCCTCTTGTCGTGATCCAGATGATTTTAAAGTATGGGCTTCACTAAAAACTGTGGTGTGGAGCCTTTTTTTCTTCCCATTAGATAATGTTCAGATAAAACGAGTGGCCAAATAAGTGTAAATATAGTTCCATAATATAACCTCACATTCTAATGGTACCATAATATAAATAAAAGATCCTCATCAGGGCAGCCCCTGTGGCCCAGTGGTTTAGCGCCGCCTTCAGCCCGATGCGTGATCCTAGTGACCTGGGATCAAGTCCCACGTCAGGCTCCCTGCGTGGAGCCTGCTTCTCCCTCTGCCTATGTTCTGCCTCTCTCTCTCTCTCTCTCTCTCTCTCTCTCTCTGTATCTCTCATGAATAAATAAATAAAATCTTAAAAAATAAAAGATCCTCATCAACAACTTCAGGTAGCATGCTATTGAGGAAAGAGCATGAAACTTTGAGGTTGAGGAACAAAATGTCAAATCCCTAGCCACTGGTTCTAGAACCTCTTTGTGGCTCAGTCTCCTTGTCTGTAAAATACTGAAGTTGGACTGAGGTCATCTCTGAGGTACCTTCAGGCTCTGATCCTCTGACCCCATTACTAGAACATGGAGTTTAACAAAACCATGTGCTGTGGCCTAGCTGGGTTTCAAATGAACTCCATGCGCTATGAAAGGGATCAGAGAGGTCATGTCCACAGACAGTTGGAAAGTAATTGCCATTGAGAAGAACTGTCTGCAAAGCCCATTTTCCTTGGCCCTGTGAAGGCAACAGTTGAAGCTATGAATCAAACTATCTGGGGGGAGGAGGAATGATAATCAGAATGACCAAATGGTCCAGACGAAACCCACAGAAGGGAAAAGAAATTCTATAAAAAGGCCAGAGAAAGCAGAGTCTGGAAAAAAACAGGACATCAACAGAGAGGAAAAGTAAGTCAATCACCGTAAGTCAGCTGGATGGTTATGAAGCTGTTATTGCAGAAACATGGAAGGTACTTTCAATAAAATGATATTAAATAGGACAAAGAGAATACAAAACTGTTGCGTGAACACAGCAGTCAGGTATGTAAAATAGCTTTCCATCTGGATGAGAAACTGAATCACAAATGAAGAGCTGCGTTAGGATATGGGATTGAGCAAGGGTTTTCTCCTTAAAATTTTCTTTGTAACTATATTATTTTCCCAGTAAAAGGAACAACAACAAAAAAGGCAGTATGGTTTCCCAGAGAGAAAAGATTTCAAGAAGGCTTTATTACATTTTACCCAACTCTGCAACACAGGGCTGATTTCTCCGTTAGTCTCAGCAGGCGCAGAGCCTAGAGCCCATGGATACTTTAGGGACCCCATGAAAGTATTTTAATATATTTTAAAATAAGAATTAAAAAATGAACAGAATCCTGGCTGGATTATACTTATATTTATAACAACATAGCCTTCCAATATAATTTTAATATCTCTTTATGGAGGAAGGAGTCCCAGAGGCAAAAGTACCTAAGGCCCCTGAAGTCATAACATGTCGCTATCTCCACAAGGTCAAGGCTGATGAAACTCTGAATCTTGATAGGTCATCTTGGGGATGGCAGTTTTAATAGTTGAGAGGATGGAAGCCAGAGCACAGGAGAGGAGGAGGGAAGGGCTGGTGGATGAGGGAGAGGCAGCATCTGAGAGGCCAGAGTCCTCCATCTGCAGCCTGTGGACAGGGCTGATAGGAAAGGGGGACTAGAAATCTGGAGGGATGGGGGACGAAGGGGACAGGGCCACTAATTGAGGCAGCAAGCTCTTGAGAAGGGAGAAACCATGTGTGCCCTTGAGCAGGGGTCTGCTTTACTGGCAGGATGGAAGTAAGGATTTCATAAGTATGGGGCTTCAGGCTTCTGGCCAGTAAAAGAAACCTTAAGGAACAAAGAAAGAAACCAGATTCACTTCTCTGCTTAAATCAGTCAGACTCTCCTCTCCAGCATTCGTCTTGGTTAGAGACTGCATGTTCGGAGGCCTTTAGGTTTACTTATAGGAGTAACTACAAAAAAGGATTGCAACCTGCTCAATGCATGTCCCCCAAAGAAATGTGTGGATCCATTCTCTGGCTTCCTCTGGCACATAAACATGCTTTGACCTGGCCAACACAGGCTGAGATTAAGACTCCTGCCTTCCTGGAGTGTCCTCCGCATTGCCCTGTGGTCTCCCTTAGATTCTCCAGCCGGGGAGGCTTCCTGAGACCTTAGAGGGGTCTGAGCAGGACTGGCTACCTAACTTGCAAGGCCCACTGCAAAATGAAAATGTGCAGCCCCTTGTTCAAAACCTTATGGAGGATTTCAAGATGGAGACAGCAGGGCATTAAACCAAGCATGGGCCCTTCTGAGTGAGGCCGTGTCCCACTGCACAGGTCACCTGCATTGAATTGGGGGGTGGCTTTTGCAGGGGGTTCTAAAGCAGACCTCGGCACTAAGAGGACAAGGAGAATAGACCAGGCATCACTCAGTCCCAAAGCAGCCCATGAAAGACTGCTAAAGAGCAGAGGCTGTCGCTTCCATCAGTACCAGCAGCACCTGCCAAGCCTTGAGGGCGGGCGGGGCCCCACGATGGGCCCGAGCAGAGGCAGGAAGTCCCCGACCGGGCCTCCAGTTTGGCCCCGGGTCCTGCGGCCGCAGCCCAAACTGAGGAAGCGAGCCCATTCCCTGGCCAGCTGCCGCCCCCGGCGCCCGGCCAGCCCTTGTTCAGAAGAGAGGTTTCAAAATCAAAGATGGGAAAATCGGAGAAAATTGCCATTCCCCACGGCCAGCTTGTTCATGGTATACACTTGTGTGAACAACCAAAGATAAACAGACAGAAAAGCAAATATAACTTACCACTAACCAAGATCACCTCTGCAAAAAGAAATGAAAATAACTTTTGGCAGGATTCTGTTTCATCCGCTTTAATTCAGAAGCAGGAAAAAAAGCCTTTTAAAAACACTGAGAATATTAAAAATATGCATTTGAAGAAATCAGCATTTCTAACTGAAGTGAACCAAAAGGAAAATTATGCTGGGGCAAAGTTTAGTGATCCACCTTCTCCTAGTGTTCTTCCAAAGCCTCCTAGTCACTGGATGGGAAGCACTATTGAAAATTCCAACCAAAATAGGGAGTTGATGGCAGTACACTTAAAAACTCTCCTAAAAGTTCACACTTAGATTTCAGCTTGCAATGTCTGTCAGTTTTCAAAATCTCTGGACTCTTGAAAAGAAAATTGGTACAGAAATTAAAATTTGCCTTGTAACTTACAAGTGCAAAAGATGAGTTGAAAAAATTACAACCAACAACTTGTATTACATTTTATATTTTGTAAATACTGTATACCATGTATTATGTGTATATTGTTCATACTTGAGAGGTACATTATAGTTTTGTTATGAAAGTATGTATTTTGTCCTGCCAAACAGTAGGTGTTTTGTATATATACAATGGAGAAATTTTAAGTGTGCTAAGGCACATGGAAGACCGATTTATTTGCACAAGGTACTGAGATTTTTTTTAAAGAAACAGTTATCTCAAGGTGAAGATCTAAATGTGAACAGTTTACTAATGCATTACTGAAGTTTAAATCTGTGGCACAATCATTGTAAATATGGGGTTTGTCTATGTTTCTCTAAATTGATTTCTGCGTTCTAATCTGTAATTACTGGAAAACTATTCCCATTTTTACCAAACTTAATTTCTGGTTTTTGGTTTATCCATTTAAATTTAAGATACCTCTAATTTTAATGCCAACAAAATTGGTTGTACTCAAATTTTTAAATAATAATATAATTTGCCCCCCCCCTTTTATACTAAAAAAAAAAAAAGCAGAGGCTGTGCTGAAGGAGTGTGTTCACCTGTGGCCCCAGGAGGGGCAGCCCCACCTCCTGCAACTGCCCTGGCCAGTGCCTCCATTCCCCGTCCCAGAGGTGCTGCTTTTCCAGACAGATGGCCTGATTCGGTCTTGGGTGAGGTCAGAGAGACACAGCACCAAGAGGTGTAAAGGGGGGTGGGGATCAGTGAGGCATCCCTGAGAAGACCAAATTAGGCTCCCAGAATACTAACCCCCCAAACACCTTTCTAAACATCCCCTGCCTGAATGTGTCTCTTTAGCTGCTCCAGGCTGGCTACATAGGCAGCAGATACACAAATCAAGGCCAATCCAGTGTGGTGAGTTTAAAGAGGCAGTGAGATCATAGGCTTTAGAGTCAGACTAGCTGGTTCAGATCCCCGCCCTGCTGTTAATTAGCCGTGGGGTCTCAGGTAGGTTACTTAACCTCTCTGGGCCTCCATTTCCTTCTCTCTAAAATGAGGATATAATACAATACACTTCAGGGGGTTATTGTCAGGAATACATGAGTTAATACATGTAAAGTGCTTGTTAAGTGTTCAAGGTTGGCTATGGCTATTATTTAAAATTAGGAGCTGGCCTCAGCCAGGGGAAGATCGTTTCAAGAGTTCTCCTGTTCAGGAAACCCCTCATTCCCCTGTTTTCCACCCAGTGATGGCTATTATAGAAATTGCCTTTTGTTCTACTATTTATGACTACTTTATTATTGAGCCTTTACTGTCTACTGGTCCTGTGCCAAGAACTTCACATTTATTACTTTATTTAAACCTCACAACCCAGTATCTCCAGGACCTGGCATGGTCTTCAATCAATGTCTGTAGATTTAATGAACAGACCTGGAGATAGCTTATTATCCCTGTTTTACAGTTTATAGAGGTCAAAATCACTTGCTCATGTCACAGAGCTATTGAATGGCAGAACCAAAACTTGACCCTGGATGAGTGGTTTTCACAGCCATGAATGTTCACTTACGACATTACACTGTCTTTGATGTGGTGCCTAGCAAAAACTTAGAAGATTTAGACAGTAAATATCCCTCCTTGCCCAGAAGAGGAAACCCATGAGTGTGAACTCACAAAATTGAAGCAGAAAGCCTGTCCTTTCTCAATGTGAAGATTTGATAGAAGATGAGAATCCAAAGGCAGTGGGTGACCTGCAGTGGAAGAAAAAGCACATAGCTTTCCACACAGCTGCATTGAGAAATAGAGTGAAGGGAGAAATAAAGAAAGTAGAAGCAGAGAGCACAAGTAATCATCATGACCTCTATGAGTATGACTACAGCACAGCCCTATAGTCAGGCATATCTAATTTTGAATTCCATCTCTGTCGTTTGCTAGCTGTGTGACCCTGGGCAAGTCAATCAATTTCCCTAAATATCAGTTTCCTCATCAGCAAAACAGAGCACCTATCCACAGAGCTGTTGTATGGGTAGACAAGGTAATATCTGAAAAGTGCAGTGTTCCCCCACATAACCAGTGCTCAAGAAATATTTGTTACTACTAACAGTAGAGTTTTATTCTCTTTTCCCCTTCTGGAATCAAATTTTGACCAAATAAGAGGGAGAAATTGGTCCCAAGAGACAGGATAAGTCAGGACAGCCTTAAAAAGGCCTTAGAGTTAGCCCTCAGTGTCATAAACCAATTCGTACTGGTCTATTTACAACTGAGACTTTTGTTCCAAACACAGTTCTATTGGGAGATAACCCCAGTGCAGGTTGATTCACATAGAAGACATTTCTGAGACCAAATTAAACAACACTTACCCTTTTTTTGGTCGCCATATAGATGACTAAATTCTAACCCTTTTTCTTAATTGCATGCAAAGATCAAGTCAATCAAATATACAGTATTGTTGGGCCATTTAGAACTTTGGAACAATTTTGACATTGCTACAAGTGAAGCATTGGACACTCCTAAACTGCGCCCCCACCAGTAACATCAGCACACACACACACACACACACACACACACACATACACACATACACACACACACACACACACACACACACACACACACACTACAACCCCTCCCAGGTCAGAGAATGCAAAGATAGCTGGCTACAAGCAGATAGAATCACCACCCGATTCTCATAGCTTGGGCAGATAAACATTTCCCAATGTAAGCCATCCGAAAAGATACCCAGAAAGGAAAAAAGTCTGGGAAGAATGGATTCAATTTTTGTCAGAACCATGTTTTAGACAAGTCATCAGAATGCAGGCTTAGCACCTGGGCTAACCGCCATCTCCACCTTCCCTCTGAGCTACTATGAAAGCCAAGGCAGAGTAATGCCACCGTGGGAGGCCGCCGTCAGAGGAGGAAACTCCAAATGACTCCTTTGCCTTCTCCCAAATTTATTGGGGGAATTTCCAGAATATAGGAAGCAATGAAGATAAAACACTGAGGAACTCTTCCTCATCAAGAGGGTCCTTTAATACCAGGGTGGGTTGAACACATTCCTCACATTAAAACCTTTCGTTGTTGGGAGCATCTGGGTGGCACAGTCAATTAGGCATCTGACTCTCCTGGTTTTGGCTCTGGTCGTGATCTCATGGTTGTGAGATTGAGCCCCACATCAAGCTCCATGCTCAGTGCAGAATCTACTTGGGATTCTCTCTCCCTCTGCCCCTCCCACTCATTCTCTCTCTCTCTCCCTCTCTAAGATAGATAAATCTTTAAAAAAAAAAAAAAGCTTCATCGTGGATTAAATCCACAGCCTGGGCTTGTCAGGCTCTCCTACTGCCTTCCAAGCAAGCCAGTCTTACCTCTCATAACTCCCTAAAATGAACATTCTGCTTTAGACTGGCTCTGAGAGTGACCCCAATTCTCATAAACACTTCCCCACACATCCTTTATCTGCTCACTTATCTATAATTCATTAGTGACAATTTATTGAGCACCTATTATGTACTCTATACTGTTCTTAATACAGATAGTAAAGAGAAAGGCAATTGTTTCTACCTTCCAGGTCCATGACCTGGTGAGAGAAGCACTCAGATTAAAAGGCAAAAACTGAGTCCTAAGGGAAATGGTGGAGTGCTTGTACATGGTACAGAGTGCTTCTATCAAAGGGCAGTTTATTCTCCCCCACCCCAAATCTTATACACACACTCACACTCCTACCTCCAACCCACACTGGTTTCTTCACCTTTTTGGACCTTCTTAGAAGGTCATGCAGTAAGTCAGTGTGCTTTGTAAACCCACAAAGGAGCACCAAATACATGCTGCTTTGCATTGTTCCTTAATTGATTCCTATACATACAGCTTCTGTCTGTCCATCATAATTATAATTAAAATTCTTCACATAGCCTAGCGCATTACTGAGCATAGAAGGGTCACCTAGGAAACCTCTTGGTCTGCCTATCTTTTCTCCATACTGCAGCCAGACTGATCTTTACAAAACACAGACATCATCTCCTTTTTTTAGAAACCCTCCATAGATTCCTTTCTCTTAAGATAAATAGAGAGGGAGAGCACCACAGGCAGAGGGAGAAGCAGGCTCCATGCAGGGAGCCTGATATGGGACTCAATCCCAAGTCTCCAGGATCACACCCTGAGCCGAAGGCAGGCGCTAAACCGCTGAGCCACCCAATTTGCCTTTTTACTCTTGCTCACCCTTCATATGTCAGCTCAAGGAAACATTCCAGCTTGGAAACCTTCCTGCATCTGCCAATTTAGATCAGGTTCCTCTCTTATTTGCCTTACTGAACTTTTTCTTTCCTTCGAAGCATTTATCTCAATCTGTAATTAAACTGTCATCAATGGGCTTACTTGATTAATGTGTGCCTCTCCCCATTAGGCTTTGAGCTACCTGAGAGCAGTGGCTGTTGTTTGGTCTCACTCAGAATCGTTATCTCCAGAACCCGTCACAGGGCTGACATATATTAGGTGTTTGATAAGTATCTTCTGGGCAGATGAATGATTGATTGAATGAATAAATACTAAGTGCCTAAATGTGACATGCTCTGGACTCAACAGAGTTCCGAGTCAGAGGGCAAATAGACAATTGTATAATATTGAGTGTGAGAATTGGTTTTCAGTGTCTGCTATGGCCACAGGGTTGGAGGAATGGCATTGTGAGTGCCTGTGCCTTGGTCCACTTGAACTTCATTATGCCATATTTGCAATATGGACCCGGATCATGACCCCACCATCATTTGACATGCTAAACTGTTTGATTTTTGCTCTGGGTTTCAATCAGGGCAGTAAATCTTCTCCAAAACTTTTTAAATAAGCTATACTCACATATGTCTGCAAGGTAGGACTACTTGAGCTCCCTTTCTCCCCAACAACTTTGTGGTTCTGTAATAAAGTTTGTAGCAGTAGTGCATTAAGAAACAGATTGGGGGCTCGGTTTGAGAATGAAAAGACTGAATTCAGTCGCCATCTAGTGGGCAGAGTTGCACTTGAGTGTTTTTCAGAACGAGGACAGAGAGTGCTCTTTGCTCCGCCAGAATTTCTAACCTGGCTTGGGTTGCCCATCATAAAAGGGAGTGTGGCCAAGGGGAAGCATCCCCCTCACATTTCTCCAGCAGTGACTTCAAGTGTTTGTTCAGCTGCTCAGCTTAGTTCCTTTATTTTTTTTAAAGATTTTATTTATTTATTCATGAGAGACACAGAGAGGCAGAGACACAGGCAGAAGGAGAAGCCCGCTCTCCACAGGAAGGTAGATGCTCAATCACTGAGCCACCTAGGTACCCAGTTTACTTCCTTTAAAGATGCCCTAAAGATTCTGGTCCTCGATTCTGACTCAGTTTGAGCCACAGTGCCACTGATGCCATCTCTGATCTTTGTCAGATTTAACTTTTTGGTTTTTACTCTTGCCTATCGCTTTAAAGCAGTCGCAAAACTCAATTCATATTAACGTGATATTGACTGATAGTAAGCAAACTTAACTCTTCCATTAATATCTGTCTCCTCCTTAAACGTAATAACAGAAAGAGGTAACACCTGAGTTAAATCTTAAACAATTTTAAAAAGTTAACCAGTCAACAAGAAAAGGGAGGAACAATTTCAGAAAGAGGGAGCAGCATAAGCAAAAAACACAGAGGCCAGAAGTATCATGGAATATTCAAGGAAATATTTTACAGTTGTTTTAAGATCTTTATGACCTTATCCACTCTAATTTTGGAGAATCCAGCCCCAAATATATTGCATATATTCAAATGCATTCCACATTAAATATAATGTAAATTTAACCACCAGTGGAGTTGAGTTAAAGTGACGGTCACCATGTTACTTGTTATGGGCATGTGTTAATTTTAATTTTTCAGGATTTTAGTTTTGAAGCCAACACATTTTTTAACCTCTGATATATAGTGCCTGACCTTTTTTTTTTTTTTTTTAAGATTTTTACTTATTCATGAGAGACACAGAGAGAAAAGCGAGTTCCTTGCAGGGAGCCCGATGCAGGGCTTGATCCCAGGACCCTGGGATCATGACCTGAGCTGAAGGCAGACAGTCAACCGCTGAGCCACCCAGGCATCCCTATAGTGCCTGATTAATAAAACAGCATAGGAGTGCTTGGATGGCCCAATCAGTTAAGTGCCGACTCTTGATCTCAGTTCAGGTCTCCATCTCAGGGTTGTGGGTTCAAGCCCTGCTTTGGGCTTCATGCTGGATGTGGAGCCTATTCAAGAAAATAAGACAGGGGCACTTGGGTAGCTCAGTAGTTCAGTGTCTGCCTTTGGCTCAGGGCATGAATCTGGATCTTGGGTCCGGGGATTAAGCCCTACATCAGGCTCCCAGCAAGGAGCCTGCTTCTCCCTCTGCCTGAGTCTCAGCCTCTCTGTGTGTCTCTTATGAATAAATAAATAAAAATATTTTTTAAAAAATAAAATAATAAATAAAACAGCATAGCACTAAGCAGTTCTTGAGTATAAAATTCAAGGTAGAGAATGAAAAGAAGCAAGAGCAGACAGGCAGCTGGGAACCAGAATACAGAAAGGTTTGTGTGCCATATAAGTGACTTGGACTCAAGCCTTTGAATAACTTTGAACAGGAGTGAGTCCTCATCAGACATGCTTGTCATTTAGCTCACTCTGGGAATGATATGGAGGACAGACTGGGGAAGACCAAGATTGGAGATGAGGAGCCATTAGAAGGCAAATAAAGAAGTAAGACTCTTCACCTGGCAAAAGTGAGCTACGGAAAGCTAAGGGGGAAAGCAAGGTGAGGCAAGATCCTACAGTAGAAGGAAGGTTTGGGATGGGCATCAAGAGATCTGAGTTCTGGGGATCCCTGGGTGGCGCAGCGGTTTGGTGCCTGCCTTTGGCCCAGGGCGCGATCCTGGGGACCCGGGATCGAATCCCACGTCGGGCTCCCGGTGCATGGAGCCTGCTTCTCCCTCTGCCTGTGTCTCTGCATATCTCTCTCTCTCTCTCTCTCTCTCTCTCTCTCTCTCTCTCTCTGTGACTATCATAAATAAATAAAAATTAAAAAAAATAAAAATAAGAGATCTGAGTTCTGGTCCTAAATTAATTGGACCTGTTTCCCCATCTGTGAAATGAAGGGATCCTCCCTGTTGATTACAAGTGCTTCATCTTATTATAACAGTGCATGAAAAATCAGGTGTGTATTCTGGGAGTTCAGACCAAGAAGACCTGTAGACTATTTCTCCCATTCAAGTGCTAACCAAGCCCCACCCTGCTTAGCTTTGGAGACCAGATGAGACTGTGTACACTCAGGGTGATATGGCTGGAGGCTGAAAACTGTTTCTGAAGGTTCTTCTGCAATCAGGTTGCCAACAGTAAGTCCCATATAGCAAATGCACTTGGGGAACCCATCCTGGTTAGGAATCCAAGCCTGCTAGGAAGCTCCACTTCTTAAGCAGCAAATGTCAGGGTAAAGTCATAGTGGAAATCTATATCCTTACCAGTCTGTGTGGTTTTTTAAAATAGTGGCTTATGGACCTTTAAAAAAAAAATCCCCTTTCCCTTTTGTTCCTTTCTATTGAGATGGTTGTTTTTAAATCTTCCACCCTTTAAACTTTTCCTGTTGATGTTTGTTGTTTTGTTTCAGATTCCGCCTCTCTTTGCCAGAGTCCAGTCGCAACAATATTGAGGTAGGAATCAGAGCTCAGAGTTCCCTGTCAAGGGAAAAATGATAATTTTCCTCTATAGTAGCTGGATGACTATTTCCTAAGCCTCTAAATACTTGGTTTCTCCATGAGTGTAGGTTTTAACTTTAAAATTCCTTGTGTAACTTCTTGTCCACCAACTCCATTAACTTTTAAGCAGGACAGCAACTCTCCAATTCACTCTTCTCTATTCAAAAAGACTTTTAAAAGAATTTTTTAAAAACTAAGACCTATGTAATATTGAGGGGAAAACAGGCATTTTCAGGGAGATTTCACTTTTTGGAAAAGTAATCTTCAAGAGTTAAATATAAGATCTGGACTCCCAAAGGATAAGGCTATCTGTAAATTATTAAGGCCATCATTAAGATTGCTCGTTGAAGCCTTAATAAGCCATCTCCTAAAATCGCATCAATCCTGGTTGTGCAGATACCTTTCTGGGGTCCCCAGCCTAGTGACCTCCTGATTGGAATAGCATATCCCAACAACGACTTGGAAACAAACCCCTCCCCACAAACTACAGGAAGATCAGCCAAATCACTTATTGGTGTCCCTACCCTTCTGGCACTTATATTCCAGAGCAGTGGCTCTCACCTAGGGCCAGTTTTGCCCCCAGGAACATTTGGCAGTGTCTGAAAACATTTTTGGTTGTCACAGTCTGAGAGGTGTTATAGGCATCTAGTGGATAGAGACCAAGGATGCTGCTTACCATCCCACAGTGCACAAGACAACACCACAGCAAAGAAGAATCCATCCCAAAAGGTCAATAGTGCTGCTGTTGGGCACTCCTATTCTGGTGTGTGTGTGTGTGTGTGTGTGTGTGTGTGTGTGTGCGTGTGTGTGCACATGTATGTGTGGATATGTGTGAGATAGGTGAAGGGTGGAAGACAACAAGCAAATATATATTATATGCTGAAAAATATTACAGAGAAAGATAAATCCAACCAAGAGAATGGCCAGTGTAAGTAGCTGGGGATTACAGCCTTGGGGTTGTTGAGATGATTAGCTGGAATTATGTGTGAAATTCATTTAGCACATTGAATACATGGTAGGTATTAAATAAATGATGGCCATTATTTTTATAAAAGTTAATTTCAGTTATTGCCACCTCTATGTCAAGGGACAGCATAGCATAATGGTAACATACACGAACTCTGAGGTCAAACTGCAAGAGTGAACTCCCACCTACTGGCAGTATGGCCTTGGTCAGGTCACCTGATCTCTCACAGGCAGTACTGGGACATGGTAAGTACCGAATTTATTACTGTGTTCAACAGAGGCAGCTATTAAGAGAGAAATAGATTTGAGGAAAAGAGTGAGGAAACCCAAGAATTTATCCAGGAGACCAAACAAGATGTTTGTTTCTTTAATTTTAAAGAAGATGGGAAGATTAGGAACAGGGCATTAGTGTCAATAAGCTGGAAAATAAGTTACATCTTTCATGCCAGATATTGACATTTAGTTAGCACCTCCAGGCATAGCCATTTGATGGATGACAGACTATAATCAATAAGACTGACTAGCTGACTTTCTCATAAATAATATTTATGAGAAATAATATTTCCTGAGCCTAGAGGGGCGAAATAAGTCCAAGTCTTCCAGGAAGACCCAAAGAAACTGCTTAGTATCAACAACAGGGAGCGCTAATAATGACATTTCTGGAAGAAAAAAAATGACAGTGGTATATACTGGGCATTTAACATAATATTAACTTAAAAAAACATAATATTAACTTGTTTAATCCTGAGACCAACTCTATGACATTAGTGCTGTTATTTTCATTTTACAGTAGAGGAAACTGAGGCACATAGAGGTTAAAGAGCTTTCCCAACATCACAGAAGTGGTAAAAACAAGAGCTAAACCTAGGAAGTCAGCTTCAGAGTCCTCCTAGCTAAGCTGCAAAGCTTTGCTAAGCATGTAGGATGTTCAAAATATATTCACTGAGTGAACTGATATTCATCATAGTCCATTTTTTTAATATTTTATTTATGAGAGAGACAGCTCACTCATGCACGTGCATATAGAGGGGAGGAGCAAGGAGGGGGACGGAGAGGGAGAGAGTCTCCAGCAGACTCTGCACTGAGCAAGGCGCCTGACCCTGCCAATCCTATGACCCTGAGACCATGACCCCAGGATTGTGACGGAACCAAAACCAAAAGTCAGGTGCTCAACTGACTGAGCCACGCAGGTGCTCCATAGTCCATTTATTTTTAATACCTGAATCTCTCCAGGAACTAACACTTTGCTAAAATTTAACAACTTTATTCAAGATAAATTGGACATTCTGGTGATACTGTTAACTATAGAGCATCACATAATACAAAGGACCTCAAGTAAGGAAAGACCACCAACTGGAATACTTAGTAATTTTTATATTGTCTTAGTAGATATCTAAGCTGCCATGTTTGCTGGCACCATGTGATCCCTCTGCATCTGTTGTCGCCGTGATCTACCATACAGGAGAGCAGAAATGTCCGTCCTCAAAGAGGAAAAAAGATTGGGAAACTGTGTAATATGGTTTCCCGGAAAATAGCATTCAGTGTCTGGAAATCTAGACTATCTCTATGAGGAGATTCTAATTATTGCCCTGTGTCATGATTAGGTCTGGGAAAGTGCACGTCCAGACCAGGCACGGTACTTTCAAAGGCCCTGACTTGGCAACTGATTTAGTATCCCCTTTCATTTTAGGTCTTGAGGTTTGAGAATATTCTGTCCTCCATTCTCCACTTTGGAATCCTCCCACTGGCCAACGGTAAGGGGATTCTTGGGAAACATGTGACTCTGACATTAGCTAAACGTTGGGATTGTTTTTCCACCCCAAAGCCTGTACTTCTAGCATATGACTGTGTGAATCTAGGCCGATGCCAGAATTTACAGAGTTTATACCATCAGTGAGATGGTTGAAAAATTAGTTACTCCAGGTCCAAGACTTGTTAGAAACACTACCCACAGAACTCAGAAAGAATGGCTAAAACTCTGGTTGAGTTAAGGAGATTGAAACCGCTCTCCTGAGGCAGTAAAAGAATCTCCTTCAGGTCTGCCAGAAATGAGATTAATCTCCCCAGAAGACATCTCTGCGATTCTTACACACAGACCACCATCTGGATAGACAGATTTAATGAAGGACAATTCTAGGTCCTCTCTCTTCATACAGTTGTTCACAAACTACAGCATCCTGAGTTTGGCTTTGTTAAAATACATTTTGTATCAGAGAATAAAATGTTCTCAGACCCACTAATAAGGATGTTTTCAAAATATAAACTGGACAAGTTGCCAGCATTTTTCTACTATCCAAATGCACCTAATTGCTTGCACATTTTTATTAAGCACTTCATTAACAAAACAAGCATTTATACCAGGAAAATATAAGGAACATAGAATGAAAATACAGAATCAGGAGGAAGGAAAAGATAGATTATTTAAAAGCTGCTTATTCACCTTTTACTAAACAAAAAGTTTGCCAAAACTTCTGTGTCTGTGCCTAGTTATCTTACATTCTGTTCTGTATTTTAGCAAAATTGCAGCAAGGAATTCCTCTGCCCAACCCACACAAAATCTCATTTGTCAATTCAGATGTTGAAGTTTTTGAGGTAAGAATGTGAATATTCTCTTCACTGCCCCCATTTCTTTTCATAGTACAGTAAGCCTCATCCTATTTTGCTTCCTCTGTTTTATGCCACTTTGTTCTTTGTGTTTTTCCAGCCCAAGGAATTTTATAGGCAAAAGATTTAGCTCTTAAAGCTTACAGCCAGGGCACCTGGGCGGCTCAGTGGGTTATGCATCTGCCTTCAACTCAGGTCATGATCTCAGGGTCCTGGGATTGAGTCCCATATCATCGTTGGACTCCCTGCTCAGTGGGGAGTCTTCTGCTCCTTCTCCCTCTGCCCCTCTCCCCCTACTCTTGTTCTCACTCCCTTGGTCTTCTCTCTCTCTCTCTCTTTCTCCCTAAAATAAATAAATCTTTAAAAAAAAGCTTGCCATCAACAATGAAAAGCATTTAAACTTGAGTTTAAAAATCAAACCAAGTCCCTTTGCAGCCAGGCTTATTCACATCACACTATGAGAAAGTGCACTGTGGTGTTCTATTTCATGCATTCCACAAAACAACCTGCAAGGCTGGGATTAGCAGTCCCACTTTACAAATGAGAATACCGAGGCCTGGCTGAGACCTGACTGGCTCTTCTGATTCTCATGAACCTTTGCTTGAACCAAAGGACTCTCCTTGAGGTTCAGGGATCTGTTGTGAGCTGTTTCCTCATTAATCATTATCAACAAACTCCAGAACACCTTTTTTCCCCCATTTTGGTGCTTTTTTAGGGGGAAAGGTTAGAGGAAGTAAGATTCTTTTTTTTTTTTTTTTTAGATTTTATTTATTTATTCATGAGAGGCACACAGAGGCAAAGATATAGGTAGAGGGAGAAGCAGGCTCCCTGCAGGAGAGCCTGATACAGGACTGGATCTCAGGACTCTGGGATCACAACCTGAGCCAAAGGCAGATGCTCAACCACTGAGCCACCAAGGTGCCCCAGGAAGTAAGATTCTGATGAAATTCTCAGATCTCATACACTATCCTGCCCTCCTGCTTCCCTCCCTACCTCCCCCTCCATAGCTGCTTAAGTCACATAAGGAGACCATAATCCCAAGTGTCTTGTCCCTATGTCTAAGGCACTCACAAGAGGACGGGGGGGGGGGGGGTATGACACAGGAGGACCTGGTAATGACATTCTCTTCACCATTGCCTCCTTTTCAGGGTTTCCTTTTGATTTCCACTGACCTGAAGTATGAAACATCCTTAAAGCAGCAGCCAAGTTTCCATGGTTGGGAAGGTCTGAGTCTCATGAGTGGACAGTGGAGGGGGAAGCCAGCCGCCTGACTGCCTATTTGGCATCCACTCCAGGAAGTAAATGGCCCTTAATCCCACAGCTGCCGAAGCCCAGGAGGGGAAGACAGTATACACTGGATTGTAAAGCTCTTGTGAAGTGCTTCGGTTGACAGTTTTCTTTCTCAAACCCTTGGGGACAGAGGGAGGCAAACTGAATTAAAGAGCTAAATCAGGGTGTGTGTCTGTGGGTGTGTGGAGGGGTGGGTATTTCAATGTGTGTTTGTGTTCAGATGCACATTGTGTGTTTCCTGTGTTTATAAGGTGCCGGGACCAAGAGTGAGGCATATGCCTCTGAACAGGTGCAGGAGAAACTCTGAATACAGGTTTGCACGAATGTTTCTGGAGGAACTCCCTTTAGATCTCCTAGCAACCCAGGGTTTCCCCCACTTCCCTGCTTTTTGGATTTTATGTTTTATATTTACAGCTACTGCCCCTTGTATTTAATTAAACTTGTTTTCTATCAATGGCAACCTTGTCTTTTTATTTGAAAACTTATCTGCCTTGGATTTTTTTTAAATAAAATAAAGATGAGAGAATTTAGCATCTTTTTTTTTAAAGATTTTTCATTTGTTTATTCATGACAGACTCACAGAGAGAGAGAGAGAGAGAGGCAGAGACACAGGCAGAGGGAGAAGCAGGCTCCATGCAGGGAGCCTGACATGGGACTTGATCCCAAGAGACTCCAGGACCAGGCCCTGGGCCGAAGGTGGCGCTAAACCGCTGAGCCACCTGGGCTGCCCAATTTAACATCTTTAACCAAGTTGACAAAAAGTGAGGGTGTGCAGACTTCAAGGCTCGATTTAAAAAGGAACACCCTGTCTCTTGGATGTTTCTGGTAAGAAATAGTGGTCACAGGAAGCTCTGGAAGTTATACCACTTCTTTAAGTTTTAGGATTTTCCCTCCCAGATGAAATGACAGTGCAGAGTCCTAGGCCTAGATCATTTGTAGTTGGCGATATACCTAATCACTGGGGTGAAATGGGGTCAGAAGCGGAGGAAAGGGGAACCCACATGGATAATGTAAGAATGACTAGAACCCACCGCTTCATCTCCCCGGAGCTGACAATCCAGGAGCGAGTGGAAGACGGCGGGCGGGTTCCTGCAGGGCCAAGCCCCGCACTGGTTACTCCACATTGCCACTCACTCAATGCCCACAGACACTCGGAAGCACTGTGGTCCCATTTCACAGACGAGGGAACAGAGGTGACGAGGGATGAGTCCTACAGGGCTGGTAAAGCAGCCTCTGCGTGCAAGGCAGAGGTAGAATCTGAATCCAAGTCTTCCCAATTCCAAAGTCGCCGCTATTTGCATGAGGAAGGACTAGAGGCCGCAACAAGCACGTAAAAATCCCCTTCTAGTGTGAGCAGGGGGGTGCGGGGGGCGGGGGGGCGCGGGGGGCCCGGCCGGCTGCGCTGCGTTCGCCTTCCCCGCGCACGCGCGGCCGTACTACCCACCGCATCGGCGTTCGCCGGACTCAAGGATAAGCTGTCACTTTCGTTCTTTGGAATGACAGAGGCTTATTGAAGGTGCACCCACAAATTCATTCCCAGGCATTACGGATTTCCAGGAACATGCTTCTCGGCTGCAGACATCTCCCCGCTCGCTGCTGCGAACGTAAACACCCAGCAGATATTCACTACAGCACTCGGACCTGATCCACATTCTTCCAGCGCGGAAAAGCACTTCCAAAACGAAGGATGACTACATCTCACTAAAAATGACTGCCTTTAGCTTAGCTTTGGGCCGGGAAGGAAAGGACCCGTCAATATCCAGAAAGGTGAACACTAGAGGGCAGTCTAACTTAACGAGAGAAAAGCGATTTGGTTGCTACGAGTTTCGAGCCTCGGCGCTCGCCGTCGCCCAGCCTGCGGCAGAGCCGGCCGCGCCTGCGCGTCGGCCTCCGGAGGGCGGTGCTTCCGGCCGCGGGACAGCGCGGCAGCGGCTCTTCGAAGCGGAGCCGGGAGTTCTCGTCAGCCTCGTCGCCGCCATGAGTCGCAGCTATAATGATGAGCTACAGTTCTTGGAGAAGATCAATAAAAACTGCTGGAGAATCAAGAAGGGCTTCGTGCCCAACATGCAGGTGAGGCGGGGAAGCGGGAGCCGTTGGCGAGGCCTTCCCGCCTGGGGGCCCGCGGCGCCTCCCCCTCCCCCTCGCCGCCCCGCCCCGCCACCCCTGCGTTCGCGCGGAACCGCCGTCGCCCGCACCCCGGCCGGCCCCACCTCCCGGCAGAGCGGGACGTCCCCGGGGAAGCCCTAGCGGTCGCCACATCGGCGCTTGTAAGGCGCTTTGTCATGGAAGTCTCGAAGACGCACCGGAGGACCCGACGCTCCCGAGCTTTAGGGACGCCAGTGTCTCCCCCCCCCCCGCTTTTTTTTTCTTTCCTCGGTGGCACAGCCAGCCCGGGGCGGAGTTGCCGGCCCGAGCTCCGCTCCCGAGTCTCGCGGGCCTTCTGCGCGGCGCGCACGGACCTCGGTTCGCTGAGGCAGTTGTTAGCGGCCGCCGCCTGCTGAGGCGTGTTTGGGCCTCGCAGCGTCTAGAAAGTTCACAGGGCAGGGTGGCTCGTGTTTCGGGTGATACTCCCCGGGCTAGGGCTGGGTCGGTAACGCAGCTTCCTCCCGGTCAGTAGCGGCTCAGCCCCTACCGACACCTGCGACGCTGGTCTTCCTCGGACAGAATGATGGTCCGTACCGGGGGGTGCGAAAGCCTGGGCTCACCGCCGCTCCGGCTCCCTGCCGCTTGTGCCTGTTCGGCGAAAGTGAAGGGAAAAGTCAAGTTTGGGTGCATATGTTGTTAAATGGGTCTTTGAAGTCTCTTAAGGTGCCCTGTCCGGGTATGGGAGGTTTGTGGTTCTGTGTCCTTGGTAAAAGTTCCTGATAGCGACTCTACTCTTTTACTCAGTATCGGAACTTACCTGAGTGTCGCCCGTGAGCAGAGCTAGACACTGAGAAGAAAGGGCCACGGACTTAAGGCTCCTTTTTGCTGTCTCCCATTTAGCCGGTTTCTGTATGTGGACTCTGGCTCCCTGAATGGAGGAGCAGGAGAAACCAGGCCGTGGTGGTCCTGATGACACACCGTCAAGGTCTGGCAGCTGTTCTGGCCTAACGTTCGATAGACGCACTGTTGCTGATCCCGCCTCGGAGCAAGTCTTGTTTTGCTAGGCAGTTCTGGTTTAACTATTTGTAAGACACATTACTACCACTTCCCTAAGAGTGGAGAGTTGAAGTCTTGATATGCTGCTCTTAAAAAGTCACCTTTATGCCTTATTACCTCTATTGTATTCCCATTCTCATGAGATGAGTGGAAATGTCATTCACAGTGTCATTCACAGTGACATGCTATCTGTCTACTTCATCTCCATTCCTCGCGTAAGACGCACAGTCTGCACTAAAATTTCTTCCCCAAAACACTCACTTCCCAACTTGATGTCGTCTTTGTGTTTCCTTTAGATCTTCTAAATGTCTTGCAGCTCCAGTGACATCTCTTGACTCCGAAGAGCTGGTTCAAATAGTGAACATCCCAGAAACCTTCAGCTCCCTAGGCTGCTGAGCCATTTCATCAGTTTCTTCCATAACTCTCACCTGTCATAGCACTTGCTTGCCTTATTGCACTCAGTTTTCCAGTCTGGGCTGCATCATGGACTGGAAATTCCTCAAAAACAGGATCTTACATGTTCTTCATATTTTCCCTAATGCCCAGTACAGTGCCTAAAGCATACTAAGTCCTCAGTAAATGTTTGTTAAAGTAATAAATGTAGCCCTTAAAAAATTGTACTGGAAACATTTTCCTTCAACTGGTGGTGTTATTCGCACAGAAGTCTTCTTTCTGATAAAGAAATTTGTCCAGATAATTAAATGTTAAGTCTTTGTTTCTCTATTAGTGTGAGTGGGCCTTTGGTGTTACAGAATTGTGTCCTCCATCGTCTTTTGTATTCTTTTATCAAGCTTCTTTATCCTCTCAAAATTATGTAGATTATAGAACTAAACACACAGTTGAATAGCTATATGTTAAAACTTTTTTTTTTACTCCGTATTTACCTACACGTAGGTTTGTAAATCAGCACAGGACACAAGTGTAATGTGCTATTATCTTAGGCACAGGAAAAATACACTAGGATCACATGACTGCATATTTATATTTAGAATCCTATTTTTATTATTCATCTATTTATCAAGACCCACTGATTTTTAGAAGCACAAGAGTATTGGGACTTTTGGCCTCAATGAGAGCATAGTTCACACATGCAAAAAATATTTTACCTCTTGAATTCCTAAATGCCACTTTAAAAGTAGGAGAAAATACAGAACAATTTGTGAGCACTACAAACACGTTTTTAAGACATATTTAAAGATAAGAACATGTACTCATTGTTAGGAAGTTTTCTGCTTGCTTAAGGTAATGAGAAGTGTTTCATAAAGAGCAAAGCAAAATAATTATATAGAGAATGTGTACTCTACCCATTGCCTCTATATCATGGGTGCGTGCTCATAGTTTTTCCTTTTTGTTGGTACCAGGTGGAAGGCGTTTTCTATGTGAATGATGCTCTGGAAAAATTAATGTTTGAGGAATTAAGAAATGCCTGTCGAGGTGGTGGTAAGTACATTAGTCTTTTACATGTGGTTATATCAATAGTATCTTCCCTGTGGTCTGAAAATGGTAGTTCAATTATAATTTTAAAATACAGAAGTATTAAAAAAAAAAAAAAATACAGAAGTATTGTCGGGTAATGACCAAGATTTAAGTGAGATCAAGGACACCTGGGTGGCTCCGTGGTTGAGCATCTGCCTTGGGCTCAGGGCATGATCCTGGAGTCCCACATTGGGCTCCCTGCAGGGAGCCTGCTTCTCCCTCTGCCTGTGGCTCTGCCTCTTTCTCTGTGGCTCTCAGGAACAAATAAATAAAATCTTAAGAAAAAAAGACTTATTGAGATCAGAAACCTGTTACTTATTTGTGACCACATTGTTAGCCACCTGGCTTTGTAGAAACTATTTAGAACTAGGTGAACATGGTTAGTTTCAAAGTTAACTTTGGACAGTAATAACAAGCTACCATTTATTGTGCACTTATTATGTGCCGGGCACCTTGCTAGGTACTTAACAGAGATTACCTCAATTCTTAGAGTAATTTTAAGAGGAAGATGTTTTCTCCATTTTACAGATGTGTAAGTCAAGGCTTAGTAACCTTAAGTACTTTTAATTTGTCCAATTGCATAGCTTCTCGTTGACAAAGGTGGAACTCAAGTCCAGAATACGGACTGATTCCAAAGTCCATATTCTTAACCAGTACACTGAGTAGCCTCACAGCTAGTCTCATCTGTAAAAGGGAGTTGATTACACTTATCTCGCCGAAGTACAGCAATGTTTAGAGCTAAGTGTATAAAGCTCTAATATAACGCTCTAACAGTGTTGATGGTATTCAAATGGAACCTGTTTTTAACCCTTTTATTTTGAGCTCAACAATCTAAATCCCACTTCTCTCTCCACTAGGACATCGTGACTTGCCTAAAATGACACTGTGACCGAGTGATAGAGCTGGGATTGGAACCCCATATGCCCTGCCCCTCAGTCCAGTGTTTTCCCAGTTCATCTACCTTGCGCTTTTTTGTCACAGTAAAACCGTTGTTGATTTCTTTTTTTTTTTTTTTTTGGTAAATAATATGAACTATTCAAAGAATAAAGTGGTTTTTTTTTTTTACATCAGCATCATAACATTTATTACTTGTTTTACGTTTGTCAGTAGTGTTTTCAAGTAACCTTCTCATAGAATGCACAGGATGCTGACAGCACATTTGTAATTATTCTAGTTGCCATCACTACCTTTCTCTGCCATCTTGATGGCACTTCACCTCAAGTGTCCTGTCATGCTTTGTTGTTCTGGTAGTCCTAACCACTGCCCCTTCATTTAATGGAAGGTAGAAACATATGAATACACTTAATGCTAGAAATCAATTATGTCCCCTTTCCTAATATTGAATTTTTTTGTCTTCAGGTGTTGGTGGCTTCCTACCAGCCATGAAACAAATTGGCAACGTGGCAGCCCTGCCTGGGATTGTTCATGTGAGTCCATGTTCAGAGTTTTAATCATTTATATTTTCTCTTAGTCTAAAAGTTTGCTGAGTGGATGAATGGCCATGCCTCACCGATAGTGGTGTCGTTTAGGTAGTGACCTTCAAACATCTAGAAATAATCATGGAACTTAAAGAAATAATTGAGTCTGGATAGCGTCTCAGTTTCTGGTTGCCTTTTGCTAGAATCTGTAAGCATTTGAGAATCTTTGAAGTAGTTTTGTTTTCTTGTTTCTTCGTCACAGTACATCATTATTCCTGGATCAGGGTACCACCATTCAAAGTTTGGCTCTGGCTTCATTCAAGAAGATGATTGGAGAAAGAAAGGACAAAAGTTTAAGGAGAGGAGAGGAGGAGGGAGGGAGAAAGGACAGTATAGGTGTTACAGGCATGATTGGTAAAGGAGGGAAGTGGCGGTAATGGGTAGGCCTGGGTGGTGCAACTGGGGCCCCCTCCATGGTCTAACATTCAGGCTCCACCATCAAAGGAAGGTGTGAAATCCAAACAGACATTTTTTTATTCCTTTATACCATTTACTATGCTGGCACTTGGGCAAAAAATGAAACTCGTAGGTGTGTAGGTGTCTGCATACGTCCTTACCAAGTTTGACCTGCATTCTTTCCAGGTCAAGGCCCTTTTCTAGGCCCTGGATATAGAAAGTGTACAGTATTCATGCCATCAAATTAATTACATTTGCCTCTGATTGCTTAAACACTAAGGGCCTGTATAAATCAGATTTCACTTAGCCTGACATGACCACAATTTGTCAGTGTGTAAAGATTGTCTTTAAATGTAATACTACTGGGAATCCCTGGGTGGCTCAGTGGTTCAGTGCCTGCCTTTGGTCCAGGGCGTGATCCTGGAGTCCCAGGATCGAGTCCCACGTCCAGCTCCCAGCATGGAGCCTGCTTCTCCCTCTGCCTGTATCTCTGCCTCTCTCTCTCTCTCTCTCTCTCTCTCTCTCTCTCTCTCTGTCTCATGAATAAATAAATAACATCTTTTTTAAAAATAAATAAAAAATAAATGTAATACTACTTTGAGGTACCTGGGTGACTCGGTTGAGTATCCAACTCTTGATTTCAGCTTAGGTTATGATCTCAGGGTCATAAATTGAGCCCTGTGTTGGGCTCCACACTCAGCGGGAACTCTGCTTAAGATTCCCTCCCACGTCACCCCACACTTGCGAGCGCTCTCGCTCTAAAATAATAAATCTTTTTTAAAAATAATATTTAAAATGTAATACTTCCTTAAAGTTAGTATGTATTCCTCCTGTGGCATGTTCTACTGAGGGTTTTCCGTTTCAGTTTCCTTAGTTAATGGTCAGACTTTATTAAAAAAAATTTTTCCTGTTATTTTTAGCTTTATGATTAGGAGTTTTTATACTTAATTTCCACCAATAGAGAAGGTTTCACAAAAACAAGACCTTGATTTGGGGAAGGCTTCAACCCACAGCCCCTTTGAGAATTACTGTGATCTCATCAGGCAACCAGAGCTGTATTTCATTTTCTGATTCTCTTTCAGAGATCTATTGGGCTTCCTGATGTCCATTCAGGTTATGGGTTTGCTATTGGGAATATGGCAGCCTTCGATATGAATGACCCCGAAGCAGTGGTATCCCCAGGTAAGGTCACTGTGCACGTCAGCTGTCAGGTGTGAAATATAGCTCTTCTGAGTTAAGAGTATGGATATCTCTCGGTCTCATCATGTTCTGTCATTTTCTTGTGCCCTATTCACTGAAAGAATTAGTTGTGGACGCTCGAAGAGGCAATTAAAACATCAAGTAAAGCATACATTTATGGAAGATTAATTGGGTTCCTACTATATGCCAGGCACTTTCTAGACATTGGCTACAGAATAAACTAAAACACTTCGCTGGCAAATTGTGTGTCTTCTTTGTGTCCTGGTTAACTCTCAGGCAGATTGGACCTAGTGATGTTAATTCCACATAGCATTACAGTGAGAAGTAAATGAGTTAGCCTGTGCAGAATACTTAGCACAGTACTAGGCACTTAGGAAGTACTGGGTAAGTGAGTGCTCTTATTATCATCATTACGACTGACTTCTAGTTGTATGCATCTTTTCTCCTGTGGGGTGCTCTCACTGAAAATATTTCACACCAAAAGTAGTATCTTTGCTTTTAGGGTCTGAAAAAGAAATGAAAGTTTAATTGTATCTTGACAGTTCTGCCTTTAACAGTGATGGATAAGCTTGGAGGGCAATCCTCTGTCAAGAATAACAGGAAAGGCTAAGATAATGTTTTCAAAAGACAAAAACAAATCTGTTTGAAAGCATAGGAAAGCTACTGAAACAGTAAGAATTTGTGAGGCAGAGACCAGAGAAAAAGTACAGATACATGAGCCCAGCATTCTTAGTTCTGTTTTTCTCCTGAGATTCTGGTAAATTTCAGTTAGTAAGGATGTAGATGATTTGAGCAATCCAGTTGACCGATATGACAATTTGACTACTGATAGATATGTGTACTGTGTGTACACACGTCATAGTGTATCCAAGAACTCTAGAATACAGTTTAAGTGCACACAGAATGTTTATCAAAATTGACCAAATTGACCATATTGCAGACCCATAAATCAGGTCTCAAATTTTAAAGCATTGAAATTATAGAACAACAGTTCTCAAACTTTTCAAATTGAGGTTGATCTCAAAGGCTTTTAACAATGTTTACCTTGCCAGAAATTAAGACTGAGGAGTATTTAAAAGAGTAACACACAGGTACATATTTCATTATCTATCGGGTCAAGGAGCCTTTGGAAAACTTTGTTGTGCACTTGAGAGAGTAAGTTTGAAAGGCTTATAATGCATTAGCATTATTATTTTCTTCTCTGGAAGCTTCTAGGTATATAAACACCACTGGTATAGAAGGTATTACCTACTGTAGCGTAATTAAGTGGGAAGTCATTAACAACAACTAAGGGGAAACATATTTACAGATAAAGCAATTTGTGTTTAACAAGTCAAAAAAAAATAGTGGGAACTAGAGAATAACTGTGACTGATGTTAATAGAAAATACTGTGTCTAAAAATTATGGGCTATTGTTAGTGCCATACTTGACATACAGGAATATATAGCCTGAAATGCACAAATTAGAAAACAAAAGGCTAAAATACTAGTGATCTAAGCATCCATCTCAAAGCTAGAGAAAGAATAACAAATTAAACCCAAAAAAGACAAAATTAAGGGGCACCTCAGTGGCTCAGTCAGTTAAGCGTCTGCCTTCAGCTCAGGTCATGATCCCAAGGTCCTGGGATCACAAGCCCTGCATTGGGCTCCCTGCTCAACGGGGAGTTTGCTTCTCCCTCTGCCCCTCCCTACCCCCATTCATGCTCTCTCAAATAAAAAAATTAAATCTCAGAGGAAAAAAAAAAGTAATGAAACAATACACAGTAGAAAGGATGAACAAGGCCCAAAATTGGCTCTTTGAAAAGGCTGATAGAATTCATAAACCCCAATAAGAATGATCCACAAAAAAACGAAGCATGTAATTCACATTTTAATATGTAGTTTAGATGATACTCATTGTTCATCACTGCCTTCCTGACCCACAAACTACCCATAGTATGTACATTAATTTAAATGTTTTGATGTCATCAGACTTCACCTACTTTATGGACTACTTTTAAAAAGTTCTCTTTAAAAGGGTAGCTGTCAGGGCCCCTGGATGGCTCAGTTAGTTAAGTGGCTGCCTTTAATTCAGGTCATGATCCCAAGGTCCTGGGATTGAGCACCCACATCTGGTTTCCTGCTCGATGGGGAATTGTCTCCCTCTGCCCTTCCCCCTACTCCTGCACATGTCTCTCTCTCTGTCTCTCTCTCTCTCTCTCTCAAATAAATAAAATGGTTTGTTTTTTTTTTTTAAAAAAACTTGCTTTCAAACTTTGCATTAATGATGAGAAACCCAGCATGCTGGGTGGCTCAGCACAAGGTGATCCCATGGTCCCAAGATCGAGTTCTGCATCAGGCTCCCCTTGAGGAGCCTGCTTCTCCCTCTGCCTATGCCTCTCTCTCTGTCTCTCATGAATGAATAAATCTTTAAAAAAAAAAAAAAAATGAGAAACTGTAGGTAACATTACCCAACTACCTGGTTTTGCTAATCTATGACTAACTTCTGTATTTTGTAGGTGGTGTCGGATTTGACATCAACTGTGGTGTCCGCTTGCTAAGGACCAATTTAGATGAAAGCGATGTCCAGCCTGTGAAGGAGCAGCTTGCCCAAGCTATGTTTGACCATATTCCTGTTGGAGTGGGATCAAAAGGTGTTATCCCCATGAGTGCCAAGTAAGAGGACAAGATTCCGATAAACAGAATGGAAAAGAAAGTAACCACATGACCCTCATACTCATATCCAATGTAGGATGCTTAGGGGATGGGGATGTTCAGTCACTTTTCAGGAAGTAATAATGAATTGTTCTTTTACACAAGAGGTTCCTCTCCCCTCATTTATTAGAGACATTAGTCAGCTGATGTCCATTAGAACAGTCTTTGACACACAGAAATTATAGTAGAATAATACGCACTGACGATTATCAAGCACTTGCTACATGGAAGGCACTGTGCTATAGTATATGTATATCATGTCATTTTGTCGAGATGATAGCCCTAATATTCTCCACTGACAAGAAAGGAAAGGGAAGTTTAAAGAGGTAATAGGGTGCCTGGGTGGCTCTGTCGGTTAGGCGTCTGCCTTCGGCTCAGGAAATAATATCTAGGTCCTGAGATAAAGCCTACATCGGGCTCCTTGCTCAGCAGGGAGCCTGCTTCTCCCTCTCCTGCAGCTCTCCCTGCTTGTAGTCTGTCTGTCTGTCTCTCTCTCTCTCTGAAAAATAAAATCTTTAAGATAGATAGGTAATAGTAAAGTCAGGATTCAAATCAAAGATCCTTTGGCTTCAGAAGACTATATTTTAGAAACTTAAGGACGCCTGGGTGGCTCAGTGGTTGAGCATCTGCCTTTGACCCAGGTCAGTATCCTGGGATCAAGTCCCACACAGGCTCCTCACAGGGAGCCTGCTTCTCCCTCTGCCTGTGTCTCTGCCTCTCTCTGTCTCTCACAAATAAATAATTTACACAGAAGGCTGTATTCTGAACTGCCTTTTGTCAGCGAACCTATATTTAGCCACAGCCTTCCTTTTTGAATGATTGTTGTATATTGTTGACATGTATATTGTTGACATGATGGAATGTTGTATATTTAACTAGGATGTTAAATATTTCAGTTGGTAGAGAATGAAATTAAAGACCACAGCATAACTACCTTTTCAATGGCCGTTGATGGTACTGTCGTGGCTCATGTAAAGCTGTGTGTCTTTTTTTTTTTTTTTTTTTAAGATTTTATGTATTTATTCATGAGAGACACAGAGGGAGAAGCAGACTCCCTGCGGGGAGCCTGATGTAGGACTCAATCCCAGGACCCCAGGATCACAACCTGAGCCAAAGGCCAACAATCAACCACTGAGCCATCCAGGTGCCTCAAAGCTATGTGTCTTAAGCTTTGCGGAATATGTGCTTAACGAGGATGTTTCTTTGGCATCTTCCTTAAAATTTATCTTTAAAATATCTTTAAAATTTATGTGACTTTGTATTCTAGTTACCTCCATGTACATACATTAATACCAGCATGTTTCTAATTATTACGTATTCTACTACTCCCCTCCAGCAAAAAAAACAAAACAAAACATTGGAGTAAAATTGATACACTTGGAGGATCTGTGATTTTTGTGGTCCCTGACATGCAGCCCTACTTTGAAAGTCATACCTAGAACATATAAATTCCAAGATACTCATAAATGTTTTAGATAGGAATTTTGTCTTGTATAATAATGTTTGAAATGGGCTATCATGGGGAGATGACATGGACAATTGTAACCTTCTGGATAGCATGTTGGGAGGGAGGGCTAGATCTTAGGTGAATGTATGTGCATCTACCTTCAAAATGCATGTGTGCTGAAGCCATGTAGTACTTGTGCGAAGGTACCATAAAATGTATCCTGCGCCCTCTGAAGGTTTTTACATAGGTTTATTTATTATTTGGCCATAATTTTTCATAAATTATTAATGAAGGTGAGTAGCTGTGGTAGTTAGTGGTAGGTGGTAGTATCTGATTAGTTATAAATTTTCTTTGCCTTTCAGAGAGGCAGTCTAATGCAAATGATATTGGAAGAGTACAAGGGACTAAATAAATGTCTAAAGAACTGTCATCGTCTGTAATATGGCATCACAATTTTATGTCACAATTATTTATGTAGCTGCTTTCCTCAAAAAACTGAAGTTCCTGAGAGCATAAACTTTGGATCTAGCACAGTGCCTGGTACACAGGCAGTAGTAAATGGACTGCTTCCCTCTGCCCTTTTAAGACATGGTCATCTTAGCTTTTGCTCTACCATGGCTGTGAAATGACTGGGCCTTATTACTCACACAGAGACTTGGAGGAGGCCTTAGAGATGGGTGTGGATTGGTCCCTGAGGGAAGGCTATGCCTGGGCTGAGGACAAGGAGCACTGTGAGGAGTACGGCAGGATGTTGCAGGCCGACCCCAATAAAGTCTCTGCAAGGGCTAAGAAAAGAGGCCTTCCTCAGGTAATACTTGGGAGGGGCAATGTGCTCAGCGTGGGGGAGGGGCACGTTGGCTATGTTTTCGTTGAGGGGGAAAAGGTTATCTTCTGTGTAGCAAATATATCCCCAGGTTTTTCACTGTATATCAAAAACACAGATCTGTTGGCTTCATTCTTACTCTTTTAAAAAGCTGTTAGGAACTTGCCAGATGTTCATAAAATAAGACATGCCGAATTAGAAATGGATGAGAGAAAAATGAAATATGATTATAAGGCTTAAAATGTATGCCCAAATTGCATATATATGTACTTTGATGGTTCACAGATTTGGCTGAGTTTTCTGGAGTCTTAAGATGAGAAGACATACCTTGTTAGTTCATGGTGTCCATGAGATAAGAATATACCGGGGATCCCTGGGTGGTTCAGCAGTTTAGTCCCTGCCTTCTGCCCAGGGCATGAGCCTAGAGTCCCGGGATCGAGTCTTGCATCTGGCTCCCTGCATGGAACCTGCTTCTCCCTCTGCCTTTGTCTCTGCCTCTCTCTCTCTCTCTCTCTTTCTCTTTCTGTCTCTCATGAATAAATAAACAAAACCTTTAAAAACAAAAAAGAGGTAAGAATATACCACATGTTTGAAATATGCAGCTAATTGCAGTGGCTTTGCCATTAATTCACTGTGACTGTGAGCAAGTTTCTTGCTTCTCTGAGTCTGGCTTTCTTATCTGAAAATCAGAGTAGTTAAAACTTGGCAGCTTCTGAAGACTCTTCTGGCACTTCTGTGCCATGATCCCCGTGGCACAGAGATTATTAAACATCTATTAACTCCAGTTACAGGATATATTCTTCAGTGGTAGGTAAATGGTAGGTGTCAGCAAGCTCATAGATGTTTCAAAAATCATTTGAGCTTGGACCTTGTGTAAGAGTCAGCATTCACCAGAGTTCATCTCAAAAGTTGACCCTTCTATCTGCAATGTTTAAAATGTCCTGTAGGCCATATAGTGGTCTGAGTTTGGGTTTATGAAGCTTTTAATATCTATATATCTCAAGCAGATAATGATACGATAAACTTTGGGAATTACCATATTTTCATTGTGTATTGCTTTAAATGCATGAAGCATGTCTGAGGTTCAGAAATTTCTTTGTTATATAAACCACTGTGATTATTTTTTGTTATTGGTTGATTTTACCAATTTGCTTTTTAAATGGACTTTTTAAATGCAGAATAGAAGCGGGGTGCCTGGGTGGCTCAGTCGGTTGAGAGTCTGACTCTTGGTTTCTGCTCAGGTCATGATCTCATGGGTGCTGAGATCAAGATCAGTGTTAGGCTCCATCCTCAGTGGGGAGTTTACTTGACTCTCTCCCTCTGCACATCCCCCCACTTGGGCATGCACACTGGTGCTCTTTCTCTCGCTCTTAAAACAATAAATCTTTAAAAGCAGAATAGAAGCTGTTTTATCAGACATTCTTATTTTTGCAGTTGGGGACCCTGGGAGCAGGCAACCACTATGCAGAAATCCAGGTTGTGGATGAGATTTTCAATGAGTATGCTGCTAAGAAAATGGGCATCGACCATAAGGGACAAGTGTGTGTGATGATCCACAGTGGAAGCAGAGGCTTGGGCCACCAAGTAGCCACAGGTATAGTCTGGATCTAATTTTAGACTCAGTGCTCAAACACACATTTATGGGGAACCAAATAGAGATTTCAGGGAGAGAGCTCTGAAAATATATAATGCATAGATTTTTACTATTTCGCATGGTATTGTATATAATGCATAGATTTTTACTATTTCGCATGGGAAATTAAATACTTCACATAAACTATTTCATTTATACATTTATGACATATGCACATGGTTCTCACATACCTATATGCAAGGTTAAGTGTTACAGAGTGGACTCAGTGATGAACTTAGTAAGGACCTGCCCTCAAAAAATCCTGTCTCAAGAAGGATGTCACGTTCATTAAAATGAAAAGGTAGTATCTGATAAAATACAACAGAATAGTCTATATAGTAAAGTGTTTAGGAAAAAAATTGTGGAGGTGGCATCATGAATACATACTGTTTGCAGTTTGGACATCATGCACAAAGGAAGTTTATGACCAAAAGACAGCATGAAGAAAGGAGAAGGCAGGGGAATAGCGATAAGATCACTTTGGACATGTGAAAGGCTTTTATGAATTTATGAGAAGACACATGGACATTATTGTAAACCTTAAGATGCATATGTAATTCTTTTTTTTTTTTTAATGTAATTCATCTTTGTGTGTACATTTCATTCTATGGGAATTTACTAATTTGGGACATTCTGACCCATTAGAATATTAATTCTAGCAAATATATGGAGCACTGACTAGTAATTCTGAGCTTTACTGAATAACTTCTCTACACTTTGCCATGAATTTGATTTTCCTGGGGCAGCCCGGGTGGCTCAGCAATTTAGTGCCGCCTTCAGCCCAGGACCTGATCCTAGAGACCCGGGATCAAGTCTCACATCAGGCTCCCCACATGCAGTCTGCTTCTCTGTCTGCCTGTGTCTCTGCCTCTCTCTCTCTCTGTCTCTCATGAATAAATAAATAAAAATCTTTGGCGGGCGGGGGGGGGGGGGGGGGGATTTTGATTTTTCTGCTATTCTAACAACTTGCCTCCAGCTCTTTTCTGTTAAGTCACTAAAAGATTACTTTTTAAAACCATGATGGTAATAAGATGTATTTACTACACCTCTGTTCATCTTCATGCCAGGAAAGGAGTAACTAAGACCATGTTGTTGCTGTTTGTGTACACATCTTATTCCCTTTGTAAGTTCCTCCAGGGAAGGTGTTATCTTTGTAACCCCCAAACTTGAGTCACACAACACTAACAAAAGATTCTCAATAACTATGTCTTGACCAAGCAAATAGATGAACTTAGAAAAGCTTCCAAGGGAAAGTCGTATTTTATTTGCTTTTTAAAAAGTGGATTTAAATGTAGTCTCTCTTTTTGCAATAAATCTGAATTAAAAGGGAAAACCAGCTGTTTTAGACTCGCTCTTTCTCTTGACCAGATGCACTGGTAGCTATGGAAAAAGCCATGAAAAGAGACAAGATTATAGTCAACGACCGGCAGTTGGCTTGTGCTCGGATTGCTTCCCCAGAGGGTCAGGACTACCTGAAGGGGATGGCAGCTGCTGGGAACTATGCCTGGGTCAACCGCTCTTCCATGACCTTCTTAACCCGTCAGGTATAGTTGAAGTTGCTCATCTGTTTTTCATGGTGAAGTTTTAAACAACCTATAGAATCCGGTTTTGGGAATCTATGTAGTTAATATTGGAAATATTACCAAAGTGTCCAGGCTCTTCATGTCTCCTTAAACTAAGCCAGCAGAGTATCAGGTATGGAGAATGAGAGAAGAGGAGAAGCCAAAATTATTCCTAGAATTTGCCTTGAGCAGCAGATGGATAGAAGTGCATTCACGAAGATTAGAAGGCTGAGGAAGAAGCCGTTCTGAAGGGTGGGATCAAGAATAGCTCAGCAGGTTTTCATCCAGAGTTGGAATTTATGGAGTGGTAATTGTAATGTGAGGAGCTCCTGGGTGGCTCAGTCAGTTAAGCGTCTCCCTTTGGCTCGGGTCATGGTACTGGGGTCCTGGGATTGAGCCATACATCGGGCTCCCTGCTCGGGGAGGAATTTGCTTCTCCCTCTGCCCCTCCCCTCTGCTTGTGATATCTCTCTCTCTCTCCTCTCTCTCTCAAATAAATTAATAATTTTTTTAAAAAAAGGAATTTGCAGTGTGATGTAAAAGATGTTGTCTTTCCTGTGAAGGTTAATACTACTACTATATTTGAGCTCTTTAATCTCTCATTCCCTATAGGAATAGATCAGCTGAAATCGATGAGTTTTGAAGAGCTGGTTCTGGTTGCTTTTAACTTGGGCTTTTCCTTTTAGGCTTTTGCCAAGGTCTTCAACACAACCCCCGATGACTTGGACCTGCATGTGATCTATGATGTTTCTCACAATATTGCCAAAGTAGAACAGCACGTGGTGGATGGAAAGGAACGGACACTGTTGGTACACAGGAAGGGATCCACTCGGGCTTTCCCTCCTCACCATCCCCTCATTGCTGTGGATTACCAAGTATGTACTAAGCCATTTGTGGTTTTAAGCCATGGAGGCATGATTTAGGTATTTCTAACATGGGTGAATTTAAACAGGCAGCCGTTGTGAAAAGAAAAATCTGTCCTCCATGAGAACAGTCATTTCCAGTCTTCTCTGAGGCAGTGACTCCCCCCTTATTTATGCTTGCAGTAAACTAAAACATCCCGCATGGAGAATCTTTTACCCCATAAATGTGATCTTTTCAAGGCCTTTAAATTGATTGGAAGGTGAGATTAAGATTAAACTCAGTCTGTTCACTTTGCCTCTCCTCTTGGTGTCTGGCTGTGATAGAGGTAGAAGGGCCTATAGCCTGCTCTCATTTTCCCTGTGATAAGGAAATCAGAACCTGGAGAGGTCAAGTGCCTTTCCTGGAGAGGTTCCTCCTAATGATGCTATCCCAGACATTTGAATTTGGCTTTGCTCTTGTATTGTCTGTCTGCTGCTGCCTTCCTGGTCCTTGCATTTTCACTCCCTTCCACTTCCCTCTCAATTATCCAAGAATTGAAATATGTCGTCATAACGATTGTAAAAGCAACATATTTAGAGCCCCAGGTTTCTCCCACAGTCCTGCAATGCAAGAGGATGTGTAAATATCAGGCATAAAAACCTCATGCTTTTCTACATTGTGATGTGTCTGATTTGTGTGTGCCTTCAGCTCACTGGACAGCCGGTGCTCATTGGTGGCACCATGGGCACCTGCAGTTACGTTCTTACGGGCACCGAGCAGGGCATGACGGAGACCTTTGGGACCACTTGCCATGGAGCGGTAAGGAAAAGACTTACTTAGAAATCCTCTCTTCAGTTTAGTCGTCATTTTTCATTTTGACGGGTGAATGTATTAGACTGAGCATTAATCAAGTTGAAGTTTAGTCTGTCTTGGCTTCTACCTGAATTTATTCCCATAATATATACCATCCAGTGAACAGACTAAGGTCACCAGTATCCACCTTAGTGGAGTCATTTTAGGGCCAGGGACTGTTCCCCATCTCTACAAGTCCATAACATCCAGACTGGGAAATTGCCATATTAGCATAATGGACAGAGCCTTAACTGATGCAAATTCACATCGCAGCTTATCTCAGTGATTCACTGGACCTAGTCATTTTCATCATTTGCTCCTTACTTAATAGGTCCACTCAAGATGTGGAGGCAGAGCCCGCATGTAGACTACACACCTCACCATATCATCTCTTCTAAGCCAGGGGTTGATAAACTTTTTTTGTAAATCACCAGATGGTAAATATTCTAAGCTTTGGGGCCATATGGTCTCTGTAGTAGCTACTCTGTTGTGCCATCGCAGCAAAAAAAAAAGCAGCCATAGACAATATATAAACCAGTGGGAATTACTGTGTTCCAATAAAACTTCATTTACAAACACAGGTGGTAGGCCAGATTTGGACCCCTACTAGCTTGCCAGCCCCCTGTTGTGAGCCATGAGAGACTTATTAGCTAGTGAGGGAGTGGAGAATAGAAACTCTATAGACTACCTTCTCAGAGAGCAGACCCTCACAAATATATTTGAACCTTTTTCTCTGATCCTCTCTCATATTACCAGTTACCTCCAGTTACCTCCCAACTCTTCATTTTAACACAGTGATCAAAATCGGCACATCTCACACAATACGTTAACAACACCTGGAAGCTTTTTTCTTGGGTTTCTTTTCTTTTTCTTTTTTTTTTTTTTTTTTTTTGGTGGTCACAATGAGGGAAGGGAGCTTTGCTGCTGGCTTCTAGTAGAGGCCAAGGATGCTGGTAAACATTCTACATGACAAAGAATTATCTGGTCCAAAATGTGAGTAGTGGGATGTTGAGAAACTATTTTAAATCACAAACCACAAAGGTATTGTGATTACAGATATGCTATTTACAATTAAAATAAATTTATTTATATTGAATTGGTAATAGTATTTAGAAATACAAAATTAAAATTTTCAATACTTACTGTTTTATGTAGATGGCAATTTGTTGTCTAGAAGGATATGATGAGATCTTTTAATCATATCTTCCATATCCTTCCATATCCATGGAAGACCCCTAATAAGGTTGATAAAATAGAAAAAGATGGTTTTCTAACTAAAGAAGTCAAGGAAAAGGCATATAATCCTAAGGGTTTAAATAATTGCTGGAGTTGAACATAAGTTGTAGCTCAGAATTTATATAGTGAAATTTATTCCTTTCCCAATCTAGGGCCGTGCATTGTCCCGAGCAAAATCTCGTCGTAATTTAGATTTCCAGGATGTCTTGGACAAACTGGCAGATATGGGAATCGCAATCCGAGTTGCCTCACCCAAACTGGTTATGGAAGAGGTAAGTGAAGCTTTGATAAATGTTCAGCATAAAACTGTGATTTATGCCACTATATAGAGAGCATAATTTTTGGTTTTACTATTAGGTATTATGTTTTGTTTTTGTTTTTAATCTCAGTTATAGTTTATCATTGTTTTTGTGTTTGGAGATTAATTACAAGCCAAGTCCATAGAAATAATTCTTACCTTTCTACATATTAAACTTTAAAAATTGTTTGAGCAGACTCATTTTAACCTTTCTTTTGCACAGCTATTATATACTTATATTTAAATTTGAAAGCAGATTTGAAAAGGAAGATAACCATTTTGTTTGATTCCAGGGAGCCAAGATTTCGTTTAAATTATATGTATGGGGATCCCTGGGTGGCGCAGCGGTTTGGCGCCTGCCTTTGGCCCAGGGTGCGATCCTGGAGACCCGGGATTGAATCCCACATCGGGCTCCTGGTGCATGGGGCCTGCTTCTCCCTCCGCCTGTGTCTCTGCCTCTCTCTCTCTCTCTGTGACTATCATAAATTAAAAAATAAATAAATAAATAAATAAATAAATAAATAAATAAATAAATAATATGTATGTGTATGTACATATTCAAGTTAGAAGCAGCACAATCTGTTTTAAAAGTTTAAGAGAAAAAAAGTCATGCAGAAGAAAACTCAGTATCCTAACGCAACTGTTACTTCCTTTTCTAGGACACTTAACTATCTTTTCCGTTTTTTCCCTGAATGCTTTCTCTTTAAAACTAATTATAATCATAGTTTACAAATATTTTGTAGTCTTTTTATTTATTTATATCCTTTTGTTCCTTTTTGTTGTTGTTTTCCTCCCCTCTCCTTTTTTTAATTTAGCACATTACTATAGTATTGTTTGTGAGGTCTGTTTTCTTTTTTTTTTTTTTAAGATTTTTATTCATTTATTCATGAGAATACACAGAGAGAAAGAGAGGCAGAGACACGGGCAGAGGGAGAAGCAGGCTCCATGCAGGGAGCCCGACATGGGACTCAATCCCGGGTCTCCAGGATCACGCCCTGGGCTGAAAGTGGTGCTAAACCAGTGAGCCACCCGGGCTGCCCGAGTGTCACTTTTTAATCATTGCCAAGTCATTCTTGCCAGCTAAGGATCATAAGTTTCTGCCCATATTGGACACTTCATTGGCTTCCAAATTTTCCTACTATAAATTAAGTGATACCTTCACACGTGAAGCTTTTTTTCCAGCTGTTTTGGTTTTTTTTTTTTAAGATTTTATTTATTCATGAGAGACACAGAGAGAAGGCAGAGACATAGGCAGAGGGAGAAGCAGACTCCTCTCAGGGAGCCCGATGTGGGACTCGATCCCAGAACTCTGGGATCACGCCCTGAGCCAAAGGCAGACGTTCAACCGCTGAGCTACGCAGGCGTTCCGAGCTGTTTTAATAATCAGAATGAAATCCTAAAAGTAGACTGAGTCACAGAGTATGACAAAGCCTTATCTCTTAATAATTAATTTTTCTGGGCAGTCTGGGTGGCTCAGCGGTTTAGCATTGCTTTCAGCCCAGGGCCTGATCCTAGAGACCTGGGATTGAGTCCCACGTCAGGCACCCTGCATGGAGCCTGCTTCTCCCTCTGCCTATGTCTCTGCATGCCTCCCTCTCTCTCTCATGAATAAATAAAATCTTCTTAAAAAATAAATAAATAATTTTTCTCTCTGATTTTAAGAATAACACCTGTTTATGGGGTACCTGGATGATTTAGTTGGTTAAGCACCCGATTAAGGTCATGATCTCAGAGTTGTGAGATCGAACTGGAATCCATGCTGGGCATAGAGCCTGCTTTAGAATCTCTTTCTCCCTCTCCTTCTGCCCTTCCTTCTTTCCCTCTCTTAAAAAAAAAAGAGAAGAAAAACACCTGATTCATTAAGAGATTTTGGAAAATGCAAAGAAGAAAACAAAAACCATCAAAAATTCCACCAAGCGCAGATAATCTCTATTGACGTTTGGCATTTTTTTTACGTGCATGTTTTTACATACGATTTTTTCATTCACTCAGAAATGCTTATTAAACATCTGTAGTTAGGTCCTATTGTAGGTTCTAGGGTTACTGCAGAGAACAAAACTAGCAAATCTCTTTCTTATGAAACTAAGCACATAGTAAAAGATCTAGTGTGTTAGATGACATTAAGTGCTACAAAGTACAGATGGGACAGGGAAAGATAGGAACTGGGTGCAGTTTTAAATAGGGTGTAGGGTGTAGTTTTAAGTAGGGCGTAGTGATACTTGAATGAAGACCTGGAGTGAAGGAGTGGGCTATGTAGGTAACTAGGGACAAGCTTTCCAGGGAGAACAGCCCTGTGCAGAAACACTAAGGCGAGATTATACTGGGATGTTTGAGAAATAGCAAGGAGGCCACTTGTGACAAGAGCAAGCAAGCGGGAGATGAGGTCAGAGGCAAGAGCGCCAGATTGTGTGAGTACTTGCCTTTTCCTTGACAGAAGGACTTTTGCTCTTCTTATTCTGAGTGGAGTATTGGGAAGACATTGGAGAATTTTGAGCAGAAGGGTAACATGATCTGGCACACTGATGAGGAGAATCTGGAAGAGAAATTGGTGATGCAGGAAAGAGGGGGCAATTACTGGAACGATGTCCTTGGATAGATGAGAGGAGATGGAATTGGGTGTCCAGGTGGATGAGGTCGGTCTTTCTTAGGAGCTGAAATAATGAGTCCTAATAAAAGGAGAGAAGGTAGGATGCAGGTAGTCAGGGAAGAGATGGTGAGATTTTAGGGAGATTCTGTTCTAGTTATTTCTCTTTTCAGGTGTAATAGATAGTGCCAGAAGCTAAGAATGAGGCTGCAGGAGAAGGGATCAGATAACATTTAAGAAAAAGTAATCAGCCTGGCGAGATTTTTGGTGGTTGCCAGCATAGCAGCAAGGGCCTACTTGAGCTAAATTCAGTGATTGGGTGTTTTTTTCAAGAACATTCAGCTGTACAGGTATAGACAGGAAATAGATGTTGAGTTAACTTGAACTAGGTTTACAAATATGGTACAGTGGAAGGAAACAAGGCCGTTGAGGGTGTTGCAAAGAGATTATACGTCTCATGGGGTTAAAGGATTGTTGGAGATGGAGCACAGGAGGGAGTGAGCTGGAAACCCAGCTGTGATCACCAGCCTGACATGCTTGAAACTGAAATTACAGAGGAGTTGTGGTCACTGGTAAGGACAGGTTCTAGGGTATGGCCCTAGCTGGGAATGAATGATCAGGGTAAGCATTGAAGGAGCAAAAATCAAGGAACTATAAAGCCAAGATACTGAGAGGCCCTCTTCCTAGATATTTAAAACATTGGAATTATATATAGCAAGACAGAGTGACAGTGAGCCAGGAGTGAGAAATCTTCAAGTAATGCTAAGGTAAGGAGTGATTCCGAGTCTAACAGATAACTGCAGGAAGAAGAGGTAATGAAACGTGAGGACTGCAAGACTCAAAACTGGGAGTGCTTAGGGAGAAGTGAGTGCGAATGGTCTGGAAAGAACCAAGATAAGCAAGGACACCTGTCACACTCCTAGGCTTGATGACAGGACCGCATTTAGGACGGAAAATAGCTACTACTACAGAAAGTTGGAGGTGGAAGTAATATCCTTAGGGGAGATCTGTGTTTCAGAATAAACACGAGGGTGAAGAGGATGCTCAGAGAAGAAGAGAACAGGGAGAGGATTCTGCACATACTCCCTGGAAAGAGTCCAGAGGCTGCCGTTGGAAAGTTAGAAATTGAAAGAGAATGGGAGAGGAGCTATAAGGGGATATGTACAGGGCCTTTGGGAATCTGTTCGGAGGCCTGAGCTTCTGCGCTGCCATGAACAGGGAGAGCGGTATTGTGATGCTCTGTTCCAAATGGCAAGACAGTGACTGGATGGGAAGGGAGGGTGGAGGTCTTAAGGGAAACTCAGAAATAAGAATGTGCGTATACATGTGTATACACATGAACATATACACACATGTGGTATCAGTAATATAAATGCGTTGAATAATTTTCCCTTATTGTGAAGGTAATAGCTATTCATTCCAGAAATTTTGACAACTATAGAAATAAAGGAAATCAAAGTAGCCAGTAACTACCAAATATAATTACCCCTAACAGGATGATTTGGTGCATTTCCTTTCTGTTGGGTATTTGTGTATGTGTTTTATTCAGTTACATTTACTGCTTTTCCTAGTTATACAAGTAATATATATTCTATGGGGAAATTATGAGAAATACAGAAAAAGATAAAAGTTTTTCTTACTATCCTCTTACCAACATGGAGTTCAGTCATTGTCTTTTTTTGATATACAGCAAAGAGAAAATTCTATATTATTTTAATGTGCATTTTAATCCCACATGAAGTTTAATGCTTTCAAGGATTACATTTTAAGTAGACTTTTACAACGTTGTAACTCCTTTCCTGTAGGCTCCTGAGTCCTATAAGAATGTGACGGATGTGGTGAACACCTGCCATGATGCTGGAATCAGCAAGAAGGCCATTAAACTGAGACCGATTGCTGTGATCAAAGGATAGAATGCTGACTGCAGCCACCAAACTCCACTGCCCCTCATGGGATGGAGGTGGACTGAAACTCCTCAGACATCAGACTTGAAACCTGACAGGTTCCAAAGTGCACAGCTGTAACTGTCCATTCCAACGTGGCTGGCGGGCGGCTGCTGCCTTCAGGAGCCAGTGTTGTAACATTACCTTCCGGGAAGAGTAACATTGCCCTCATTTGGAAAGGAATGTATGTGCTTCCTCCCTGATTATCCCACAAGTTTTAGGAAAATCTGTTAGGGGATGGGGATAGATCAAGATACTGCCTAACTCCTCATAGAAGTCTTAGTCATGACAGTGAGCTTCTTTACACCAAGCTCTGTGTTTATATTCTGAGAGGTATCATGAAGAGCGTTCTATTAAATAAGAAGGTTTTGAAATGTTTTCTTTCCCTCCTCCTTTTGTCAGTTTGTCAATTCATCCACCCATCCACCCTCTTCCCCTGAACCCAGCAAAACCCTAAACACCACTCTCACTTGGAAAGTAGGCACAAAGTCCTATCCAGATACGAGAGGAAAGGATAATGGGACACGTTGAGGAGGGAATATGTATGGAGGTGTAGAAATAGGGGCCTAAAAGAGCAGTTTTTCATAGACTTGCTAATTTCTCATCCTGAAATATGAGGCAGAGTTTTGACTTACCTGCATAGCAGCGCCTTTTGGTACCTGTCCTTAATTAGGCCTGGTCTGATAAACTGATTTGTTTTTGGATGATTTCTTGCACAGCAGGAACAGAGAACCTGCACGATACTGAATATTTTTGTTTGTGATTGAATTATAAAAACATGCAATGACCACAGTTGTGATGTTAACGGTTGCTCTTTTGGGCAAGTTGACTGCTCTTGTGCCATCTAATCACATTTTGTGTTCTGTACTATGACACCTGAAGATGTTATAAGTTACAGGTTGCTAAGGCCTTTGTTGAATCCAAACAGCCAGTAAAATAGAAAAATCTAATAAAGTTGCAATATGTTGTTTATATCTTGTGCCTAATAGTTTATAGCTTAGGAAATTCATATTTGTGTTTCATTCACTTTGGTTAGTGTTGCTGTTTCCCCATTTTATCACAGGTTTCTTTAAGTGACTCATCCTAAAATCCCCTCTCCTAAAACTTCTTCAACTTAAAAATCCTCCTTAGAGTATCTTCTGAATGCTGCTGTTTGGAAGGCAGAGAAGATAGACTTCCTCTGAAAAATGTCTGATATGAAATAGCATGTCTTTACTCTGAGCACCCAGTAACCTAAATATTTTGATGGTAGAGTTTGAAAATAACCAACAAACCAGTTAAGACTCTTAATATGATAATTATAGATTATTTACAACTTCATACTGGACCGGCCACTGTTGTGCACACATGATGTAGGATGCAGGTTACCAGGGAACGCTGGAAGGCACTTTAGGATGAGGAACAGGCTTCTGGGAGGCACTAGGTTCTCTAGAGGTGAACAGCATTGAAGTATAGACTCCCCCTAACCGGGCTTGCTTAATGACATGTTATTTGAAACTAATTCAAAGCAAAGTCCCCTCCCAAAACTAACTGATGTCGGTGCAAGAAATGCTGTGCATCATCTTAAATACATAAGTTGAGTTTTATTAGATGCTTTGAAAATATTCCAGGGAGGTTTGAGGAGGAGCAGATGAGAAGGAAATAAAAAGAGAATAGTTTCTGTGTTGGCATTTCTGCCGTATGAGCTTTTCTTGTATGTAGCATTTGTAATGAGCTCGGTCCCATTGATGACCACAGAAAGTAATGGTTAACATTCGAGTTCAAAAGAAAGTAGGATCCTGGAAAGAAAAGTATATTGTTTTCTTTTTCTAGAGATGTTATTTTCCCATTTAAGGCAGAAGTTCACTTAAAAATAAATATTCAAAGCAGATGTTACCAGCTGTGTTTATTACCCTAGGTAACAATCCCCTTGGCCATGCACACACATACAGCTAAAATACCCTTCAGTAAGGCACTGTCTGGCTCTTTCAGGCATGGAAAGGAGTCCATATTAACGCTGTACATCTCGGTCTCTTTTTAGGGCCTCTACAATCAGTCCTTTTTATAATTAATAATCTCAAAACCTCACACTGATGATGGGGCTTTATCATCCCTGTCATCAGCATATGGATGGAAAACTAGTTCATGAGATGTAAGCAAAATATGAAGAATCATTAATTTTCTAATTGGTAACTTTACTGGAGCAGCAAGAAAATGAAAATTTAAATACTGAATTTTAAATCTTGAAAATCTCATTGTGATCTCCAAATTATACTTCATATAGCCTCCAAAAACTTAAGCACAGAATAAAGATTTTTTTTTAAGCTTTTCTTATTTTTCCTGCTCGAGACTGCCCGTCTCCCCATGTTCATTATAAAGGTTTTCTGTCTCCTTGCAGACTTTACCTGTGTTGCTGAGGAACTCCCTGTGCTTGGAATCCCAAACACAGTTTACTTAAGCTCATTCTATACTTTTTACTTAAATCATTCTTCTTGCATCTGCTCTAGTGGTATTATCCGTCAGGCACGTTGGAGTATGCCAAGTCATTTTAATGACTACGGATCTTTAGAAGCTCTTGCCCTAGAACTGGTATCTGATCTCTGAAACGCCAGTGATCCATGGAGAGGAGAATGTTACTGGGAAGGGGCACGTCAGAGAAGTAAGTGGTGACTTAAGTTGTAGTTTGCAGTAATTTGCAGATGTAGTGAATAAAGTGCCAAGAATATAACAGGTACTTAACACATTAACAGTCACCATTCCTGCTCTATAGTTTACGCAGTGTTTATACATAGTTTTAGTTCTTACCGAATAAGGAAGGGTGGATTATCTGAGCCATTCCCTGGTGCTTAGTTAGAATACAGCCTCAGAAAGGTCTAGCAGCTAGCCCAAGGGCACCTAACTAATGACATAGAGGCACAGAGAACTAGGTCTTTTGGCTATCAGGTTTAATGCTGTTTTCCTCATGTCACACTACCTCATGTAACCATTTTGTGCTGCTTTTCCTATTCAATACAAGAACCAGCCAAGTCCAGTCTGGGACTTCCAATTCTCAGAGGACTCACCAAAATTTATTTTATTTTATTTATTTATTTTTTTAAGATTTTATTTATTTATTCATGACAGACAGAGAGAGAGTGGCAGAGACACAGGCAGAGAGAGAAGCAGGCTCCATGCAGGAAACCTGATGTGGGACTCGATCCCGGGACTCCAGGATCACACCCTAGGCCAAAGGCAGGCGCTCAACCACTGAGCCACCCAGGCATCCCCCAAATTTTTTTTTTTTCCCCAAAATTTATTTTAAATTAGATGGCTTGGCCTTGCTGAGGCAGGTCAGATGCCGGCCACCTGATTGATTAGCACAAAGCATATGTGCTTTAGGGGAAAGACACTATATTCTGGCCTATCTCCCAGCACAGCCAAGCTCCTTCAGAGGGATGCCTTTACCCTATGGCCTATCCTTCCCCAGTTCCCATCCCATCCCTGATTCTCCTTAATCCTGACTTAGGCCATTACCATTCCAATGAAACTACTCACCAAAGTCACCATTTACTTTGTAGTTGCTAATTAGATGGACCAATTTAGCTTTTACTTACCCTCTGCAGTATTTGAAGCTATTAACCACTCTTGGCACACTCCTTTTTCACTAGGGAAAAAAAAAAAATGTTTTCACTGGGCTTGAGCTTGGCCCTCTTCTCACTATGTACGCTCATCATGTCTTTTTCACTCATTTCCAAGACTCCAATCATCACCTATGGCTGGGGACCCCATGATCATCTCCAACCCACATCCATTGGACATCTCTACCTAAGGATCCATTAACATCTCAAATTTACCATGTAAACTCAGTCATCACCTTCAAAATGCCTTCTCGGTCTCAGGAAAGACACTACCAACCCACCAATCATCTAAGCCAGAAATGAATTTCATCTTGGATTTCTGCATGTCTCTCTCTATCTCTCTCTCTCTCACACCTTCGTATAAGTCTTGTCAATTCTAACTCCTGGGTATTTATCTCTAAGATACTTCATTTCTGTGCCTACATCACTCACCTGTTCAGATCCTTATCTGCCATCTCAGACTGGGAGGTGTCTTCTTAGATGAAATCCTGCCCCACATAAGTCCTCTTTTCTCCTGGTGATAGAACCCATATATTCATTGGACAACCATTCCAGCCCCATTCTCTATTCATGTGGTTGGGGTGAATTGACTCCACCCCTAGACCCAGACTCTGCATCACGTCCTCCACCTCAAGGCCCCAGCCCCAGAAACCATTTGAATTGGCACTTGATCCAGTTAGAATAAAAGCTGATCCAGGAAGTGTTTCTAGATTACCTGAGAACAGGTGCTCTCTTCCCCTGCTGTTGTAAGGATATGATGTAAGGCAGGACTTGTTGACAGTCATCTTGCCACATGAGCAAACTTGCCTGAGAACAGAGCCCACATAAGGGAAAACAGAGCTGAGAGAGAAAAGCAGGAGAGTCCCTGTGATTAAAGATTTGAAATCTGTGCATGGAAGCAAGATATCCCTGGATTTCCCAGAGATGTGGGAGAGAAAATTTTTTATTTGTGCCTAACTCAGTTTGAGTTGGGTTTTCTTGTAGTCAAAAGATTCCTAGCTTGTATAGCAGTAAGACTGACATAGAGGCACAGAGAACTAGATCTTTTGGCTAGAGTCTAGAAAGAGGAGTTGATGTTGAATCCAGGACTTTGCGCCTGAGGTGCTGAATGTAGGCAGTTCTCCTCTCAAAAACCCAGAAGTGCTGGGGAAAACTGATTTCCAAAGGGCTGTAAGAAGTTAGACCCGCTGGGGTGCCTGAGTGGCTCAGTGGTTGAGCATCTGCCTTCGGCTCAGAGCATGATCCTGGGATCCAGGATCGGGTCCCACATCAGGCTCCTTGCAAGGAGCCTGCTTCTTCCTCTGCCCCTCTGCCTCTCTCTCCGTGTGTCTTTCATGAATCAATAAATAAAATCTTAAAAAAAAAAAAGAAGTTAGACCCGCTGAATTCAAGGTGCCAAGGACATGGAGGTGGCAACTGAAGTTGTATTACAGGAGCTGAGAAGAGAGACTCTAAACAGATGATTAGATTTTAGAGAAAATGAGATTTGTGAGAGAGAACCAGGTCAGGGATGAGAGGACTGAGGGTGCAGCTCTGCTTACTGATGAGAGGGGAAGAGGAGCCAAGGCCAGGACAAAGGGCAGGCAAAGCCATCTCTCCTTGGTGGCACACCGTCCGTCTTTCAGCAGCTCCTGAGAACCAGTGAGCCAGGCTCTGTCCTGAGTGTGGGGCTGGCGGCCTGGTTCCTGCCCTCCAGGGCCCCAGGAACGGATGTATAGACTATTATCAAACTATGGGCACCGAAATGGGAGCAAGTGTCTCCATTAACCTTGTTCTGTGCTGCAAAGATCCCCTGGACTTAGTGACCAGCAAATCACCAGAGCAGTTTCAATAGGATATTCAGGCAAGCGGCTATTTTAATAGCAAAACAAGAGCTACCATTACATGACATTCACTGTGTACCAGGCACAGGTCTCAGCCTTTTACATATTGTGACTCATTTTGACCTCAGAACAATTCCATGAAATAGATACTATCCTTTCCATTTTTCATACTATTCTCATTTAATTATCCTTTTGCCCTAAGAGGGTAAATGTTCTCCTACCAAACTTTCGGAAGAGCACATATTTTAAAGATCCTCAAAGTAATGTTTATGTGATTCTCAAATGATTTATGCCCTTAACAGATTTCATGTTAGTACAAACCCACTAAAAAAAACCCAGAGAGGGCAGCCCCGGTAGCTCAGCGGTTTAGTGCCGCCTTCAGCCCAGGGCGTGATCCTGGAGACCTGGGATCGAGTCTCACATCGGGCTCTCTGCATGGAGCCTGCTTCTCCCTCTGCCTGTGTCTCTGCCTCTCTCTCTCTCTCCCTGTTTCTCTCATGAATAAATAAATAAAATCTTAAAAAAATATATCTCCAGAGAGCTTACCTTGCTAAATGCAGTTTCAACTAAAGAATACTCTGAATATTTGTGCCCTCCTATTTCTTTTATTTGAAGTATAACTGATATATAAATCCTACTAGTGTCAGGTGTACATCCATGATTCAATATTTTTAGACATTACAAAATGATCCCAGTAAGTCTACTTACCATCCATCACCTTACAAATCTATTACAATATATTTTTAATGGAAGCATAGTTGACATACAGTATTACGTTAGTTTCATGTGTTCAGCGTGGTGATTGGTTCGACAATCGCATACATTTATACATCATGCAGTGCTCAGCATGTAAATGTAGTCACCACCTCCCACCATACAAAGTTATTACAGTATTACAAAATTCCCTATGCTGTCCTTATCCCTGTTACTTACTCATTTTATGCCTGGAATTTTGTACTTCTCTTTCTTTTGTCTTTCCCAGAATAATATGGGTACCATGAGAGCCGGACGGTGCCCACCTCTCCACTGTGTTCTGTGAATACTCTTCCAGGTCCTGGGGACCCAGCAGAGAACAAAGGGAGACAAAGTCCCTTCTCTCAGAGAGGAAACAGGCTTAAATGGTGCTCTTCATTTATACGTGGAAACGGGATAAACATCTCAAAAGTCAAATACTTCAGGAACTACATAAAATGGAGTCACATAATATTGCGTGTGACAGCCCATAATCCTGCTGCCCCTGCCAGATAAGGAAACAAAGCCCAGGAACCCCAAGCAACTGAAAGTTTGCTTTCACCCAGCAAGCTGCGGCTCTCACTTTTGGTTGAGAGTTTTTCCCATGTCTCACATTGTTTTGCGATTAAAACAACAACAACAACAACAACAACAACAAAATCCCTAGTCCTGCCTACAGGAAGCTTCCAGAAAATGATCTGTGAAGTGAGATAAAGGAAAATGAATGCCATAAAGCAATTCACAATGCATTGAAGATAACACTGCACAAGCTCTGGCCTTTCGGGAAAGAGAGAGCAATACCATCTCAGGTGTGACATGGCCAGAACAGCAATGTATTTTCCATCTTAACTGCAAGAAACTAACCACTGCTAAGCTGGGGGTGGGGAGGGAGGACCCTGAAGCAGACAGGACCACCCGATGATTCCACTGTGCATCATCCAGTCCCAGGGCTGTCATGGTGCTGTGCTGCTCAGTTCCTAAGACCCCGGCACAGCAGGAAGTAACATCTGCCTCCTCGCTGTCCAAACAGCAACACCTTTTTTGTTATTTATTTCAGTAAGTTCTACAACCAGTCGAACTGGAAATTCCACTTGGATAGTCAGGACTCAGACTCTGAAGGGTCTAGCCCCTGAACATGAGGATCCTCCCTTACAGTCCTAATGCCTAACATTCACCGAGCACATCCCATAAGCTGGAGATTGTTTTAAGGTGGAAGTAATTAAGATAGCAAGAGGGCTAACCCCAATGAGAAGGAACCTGAAAAAATCGTAGGAATTCCTTGAGATGTTAGTCGGGGTCTTTAAACTTTCAGAGGTCAGGGACCTTCTCTGAGAATCTGATGAAAGCCAGGCTAGACTCTCCTCCCAGAAATGTACAGTCACACAAAAGTTTGCATGTCATTTGTGGGGTTTAACCCTTGTTAAATCCGTGTGTGTGTGTGTGTGTGTGTGTGTGTGTGTGTGTGTACATTTACATGTGAGAGAAAGAGGAGAAAGCTCAGGCCAAAAAATAATGAAATGCTCAATGAATGATGGGACAGATCAAAAAGAACTGGCTTGAAGGGCTCCTCCCCTCCCCCTGTCAAATTAGAAACAATTTCAACAATTAACAATAATATTTACCAAAAATAAGATTAGGGGCATCTGGGTGGCTCAGTGGGTTAAGTATCTGCCTTTGGCTCAGGTCATGATCCCAGGGGCCTGGGATCTAGCCCCACATCAGGCTTGTGCTGTCTCTTGCTCACTCTGTCTCTCAAATAAAATCTTAAAAAAAAAAAAAAGATTAATAGGTTATAACCAACTAGAATTAATTCAAACTGAGCCCAACATGGGGCTTGAACTCACGACTCTGAGATCAAGACCTGAGCTGAAATCAAGAGTCAGATGCTTAACTGACTGAGCCACCCAGGGACCCCAAGGAAGCCCTTCTTTATAGAGAATAAATAAGTATGGAAGAACTAATGGAAATAAAGAATCAGCATTTGGCAACCACTGTGGAGGTGACTGGGGCAGATGGGAGTTATGAGTGAATGTCAAGGTTAGTTGGTGGGAGTCTGATGAAGAACAAGATAGTGACAAAATATTAGACTACCTCTCCCTCCCCCAAATACTAATCAACTACAAAGGGGAAGGTGGTGGATCTAAGGTGGAGAAACCAGGCAAGCAGCAACAAAAGTAGGTGGCCATGGCTAACACAGTCACTAATGGGACAAGTCACCACTGCTGGTGTGAGGCCCTGAGAAGGGCACAGCACCATCTCTGAGAAGTTCTGTTGCAGTGCGTGGCCGGAGTCTGGTCATGAGCAACAGGCTGAGGGGCTTCCTACAGAATGAAGGTATGAACCCTCAAAACTGTCAGGGAAAAGCTAGGGAAAGGCTGACACACTGTTCCAGACCGAAGGAGTCTGAACGACACGACAACTAAAGGCAATGTATACTCCTGGGTAGGATCCTGGACCAAAAAAGAAAAATTGACATCGTTGAAACAGTGGTGAAATTTGAACAGAATCTGCAAATTGGTCAGTAGTGATGTATAAATGTTGATTTCCTGAGCTGGTGTTCGTACGTGTTCGTATTTTTGTGTGATATTGTGACCTACAGTTAAGAAATATATACGCTTGGTCTACATCCCGGTTTCTGGCATAAAGCTCCTAAACTCTTTGGAATTTCCTGAGATAAGAGCTATAAAGGTGTCTGCTATTCATAACAAGCCCCTTTCAACCACACCTGAGTGTAGGTTAAGGCGGGAACTTTGGAAAGCCCCTCAAGATGGGGGCTGGTTGCCTGGGAAACCAACCAAGTGATGAGAGGGTTGTAACTTTCAGCCCCACCTCTGATCTCAGGTTGGGGAGAACAGCTGGAGATTAGCTTCAATCACCAATGACTGATGATTTCATCAATCGTGTCTATGTTATGAGGCCTCCATAAAAACTCAGAAGAACGGGGTTCAGGGAGCTTCCAGGTTAGTGAACCAGTTTGCAACCACATGCCAGGAGGGTGGTGTACCCCAAACTCCACAGGGTCAGACGCCTCTGTGTTCAGGACCCTTCCAGACCATTCTCTACCTCTCTCTGAATTTTTTCACCTGGCTATTTATTTGTGTCCTTTAATGTCCTTTGTAGTAAATCAGTAATCTAGTCAGTGAACTCATTTCCTGAGCTCTGTGAACCGCTCTAGCACGCTGATTGAAGCAGAGGACAAGGGGGCGGAGTCATGGGAACTTGTGATTTACAGCCAGAGAATCGAATGAACATGGGAGACAAAGGCAGAAGGAAATGTAGATAGAAATAACTGTCCTTATAACTTGCAACCCATTGGCAAATACTTGAGCAGATTATAACACTCGTCCAGGATCCTAAGTCTCCTTTCCCATATGAAAGTCCTCTAGGAACTTCCCTTATCTTTACTTCTCCCATACCCAAGGTGTATAATCACTTGCTCCTCACAACTGGGGCAGCAGACAGCAGCTCTTTCTGCCCCTGGGGCCTGTCCCAATGCTTTAATAAAACCACCTTTTTGCATCAAAGATGTCCCAATAATTCTTTCTTGGTCATTGGCTCCGGACCCCACCAACTTCACCAAAAAACATTCCAAAAAAACTACATCAGAGGAGCACCTGGGTAGCTCAGTGGTTGAGGGTCTGCCTTCGGTTCAGGGCGTGATCCTGGGGTCCTGGGATCAAGTCCCACATTGGGCTCCCCATGGGGAGACTGCTTCTCCCTCTGCCTGTGTCTCTCATGAATAAATAAATCTTAAAAAAAAAAAAAAAAAACTACATCAAGAACCTCAGGTAACAACCTGGACATCTGTATTGGGAGCAGTGTTGGACTGAGGCTATCACCAGGTAGATCGGGTCAGAATCTACATTGTAGGACACACATTAGTGTCCATTGAGAACTGGAGAATTGCTTGGTGGTGTTGGAAAAATACACATCAGATCTGGTTTGGGAAAAATACAGACTGGAGTGCTGAAGGCTGATGGGACATCATGTTTGAAGATTCCAAAAATGACTAATGATTATTAGTACTTAATTAGAGTGGGCAAGGGAACAAATGTAAAATATGAACAACTGGGGAATGTGAGTGAATGAGGATGTGAGAGTTCTCTGCACTGTTCCGGTAATGTTAATGTAAGTTTGAAATCATATAAAAATAGATTATTTCAGGGGCGCCTGAGTGGCTCAGTCGGTTAGGTGTCCAACTCTTGATTTTCAGCTCAGGTCATGATCTCAGCATAGTGAGATCGAGCTCTGCATCAGGCTTTACGCTGGGCATGGAGTCTGCTTAAGATTCTCTCTCTTGGGCAGCCCCGGTGGCCCAGGGGTTTAGCACCACCTTCAGCCTGTGGTGTGATCCTGGAGACCCGGGATCGAGTCCCATGTTGGGCTCCATGCAGGGAGCCTGCTTCTCCCTCTGCCTGTATCTCTGCCTCTCTCTCTCTGTCTGTCATGAATAAATAAAATCTTTAGGGAAGAAAAAATAAAAGATTCTCTCTCTCATTCTCCCTCTGCCCCTCCTCCCATCCCTCTCTAAAATAAGAAACAAATGAATAATTTAAAAGATTGTTTCAAAACAAAGAATGACATATAAAGATATTTATGTAGGTCAATTATCAACATGGCCACAGGAATTTCTCCTACCCTGGACACCACTTTGCAGTCACCTCACATCAAGAGGTGGAGTTTCTTTTCCTTCTCTGATTCTGCACTGGCTCACTGACCGCTTTGGCCAAAAGAATGCAGACGTTGTGTGCCTCCTGAGCCTTGGCCTCCACAGACTGGCCGCCTCGAGCCTCGTCCTCTTGCTGCTCTGAAATCATCATAGAAAGAAGCCCAGATCTCCTTAAGGATGAAGGACCACCTGGAGAGGGGCCCTATTGGGCCATCCATCCAGGAGTTGTAGCTGCATTGTGACAGCAACTGCGAGCCTCTCGGAGGCCAGCAGACGAGCCTCCCTGGATGAACCACCCCATCAATCTCACAGTCTCCATTGTGAGAAATAACACATTGCTGCGGTCGTTACATTTTGGAATGGCTCGTTATACAACATGAGAAAAACTACTACAGGACTATTTCTGTCATTCTACTTAAGAATTTAACCAATTGACTTTATGTTGAGTAGAATTTCCCTCAGACTGCAGAGTAGTCCCACTTCTCTGCAAAGCTCTCCCTACCTTCCAGAGAACTGACATGCAAATCAATAGTGATGACAGCACTTCCCAGTTTATAGGGATCTTTGACTTACGTAGCCTCCTTTCCTCATTAGCACAACCCTAGGAGACGGAACAGGTGTCACTAACTAATCTACAGTCTACAGATGAGGAAATAGGGTCAGAGAAGTATATTTCTTGCCCAAGGAAACTCAGCCCACAGGCACTGACGTTAGGATTGGATTTTACCTTCTTTCTCCCTTGTCAAGGTTCAGCTGAAGTCATGGGCCTTCTGGAGAGAACACGTTACTCTCCCTTCGGGTCTCAAACTAATACATACCAGGAAGTGTTCTGATGTCTGCACGAAGCTTGGTTGTTGTGAATGTGAACAGGGGTTGATTGGGATCCCCTCATCAGCCAGGACCACAAACACACTTTGTTGTACTTGTCCCTCATTTTTTTCTAACGTGGATATTCAGCGGTCTGGTAACCGTGGGTCTCCAACAAGAAAAGCTTGCTTAGTGTCAATCTTCAAATATGCTGTTATGATTCAAAGTTATCCAGTCATTTGAATCTGCAGGGCGCTGCTTCAGAACTGTGCAAGATGTTCACTGACAACAAGGATGAGTTATAAAAGTCTCTGCATTATTTTTCTTCTTAGCCGTTGTCACCACCTGAAACATATTTATGCTTGTTTGTTGACGCTCTTCCACTTCCTAAAATTAAGCTCCATCAGGCAATCAGTTTTTTCTGATTGACGAATGGATGGAGGAAGACCTACCGGACACAGTTTGCTACCACTTTTGTTACTTGGCCTCTCTGAGCATCAGCTCCTCGTCTTTATTTTTATTTTTATTTTTTAATTTTTTTAGCTCCTCGTCTTTAAAATGGACGTGACATAAAATAAACCCCTTGCAGGACGGCTGTGACCAGATGAGAATTCTACATATAGGGGCTAGCCTGCCGGCCAGTAGGCTCTCCAAAAATGTTAACTGATGGGGAGTTTCTGTCATTAGAGGTCTTTTGGGAGAGAAGAGATATGTTTCTACCTTGCACAATTTAATCCTTCATTTCACTAAACCCCCAGGGCTGCATCAGGCCAATTTCCAAGGCTCTTTCTAGTCCCATGACTATGAGATAGGATTCCTCCTTCAGTGATTTTTTTTTCCCCACTGTCAGGGAAATGAGAAACGTCTTCAGGAGTGGCCCCCTCGAGGCTTGCTCTGTAGGCAAAAACCAGTTTGGAGAGTTTTATTGTCTGGACGCACTTCCCTCTGCAACATCTGTGGTTTCATTCTGGCCATGGTTAATGGCCGTGAGTAACCCTACATGAAAAGGCTGCTGACAGGTTTGCACCAAAGGACCCAGCTAAGTAACTACGGAAGGATTAAAAACCCATCTCACCACCCAGGGAGCCTGCGAGTAAAACACACACTACACGACAATAATAATAAAGAGCTGGAAATGGGGGATCCCTGGGTGGCTCAGTGGTTTGGCGCCTGCCTTTGGCCCAGGGCGCGATCCTGGAGTCCCGGGATCGAGTCCCGCGTCAGGCTCCTGACATGGAGCCTGCTTCTCCCTCCTCCTGTGTCTCTGCCTCTCTCTCTCTATGTCTATCATAAATAATAAATAAATAAATAAATAAATAAATAAATAAATACCCAAACAAACAAATAAAGAGCTGGAAATGGTTCTATGGTTTCGCGGGCCAATAAGGAGGCGCTAAAGCTCTTCTAGGCCCTCTGCTCTCTCCCAGCAGTCTGTCTGCCTGACCAGGAGATGACAGGGTTAGCAGTGTTGATAGAGAAGCGTGCAGAGAGCTCCCCCAGAGATAGAGAGTCTGCCATAGTGATCACGTCAGAGGTCCCACCAGACCACATTGCCATCAAAAGTCTTGTTCCCTGGGCAACAAGTAGGATTGCTACCCATTTTGGGGAGATGACAATGATAACTTTGGGGGCTTTGAAAACTTTGAAAACAACCTTTGTCTAGACCAAAACAGCTCAGAAGCTTTTTGAAAGGCACCATCTGACATCTTGGTTGGTTTGGTTATAGCTGGCTAATGCTGACTCATCCTATGAAACACTTTCCTTGGCCTCCTGGGACTTTGCTCTCAAATTCAACTAAGAATTATAGCCCCTGGAGTCAAGAGGATGAGAGTTAAGTTCACGTGTCCAGTGTTGATGTTATGTGACCCTCAGATCAAAAACTGTTGGCCAAAGGAGCAGACGCCATCTCTCCACATCAGAAGACTGAAGGGCACCCCATTTCTACTCCCCAAACCCTGTTCCTTTTACCTTGGCGACTTTATTCTCCTTCTCCTGTCCCCAGAAATTCCACAAAGGAAAGAAAATAAGGTACTGTATTCTTTTTTTCTCCAGCCCTTGATTTATTCTGTACTCGTTCTGCAGTTTTTCTACATAAGAAGAGTATACTTTTTCAACCTTCAGAAAACACAGACAAAGGAAAATAAGTTATTGAGCATCTTTCTTAGCTGCTGGACTCTTGGGCAAGGTATGCTGTATATATTACCATTATTTCATGTATTTCATGTATTTACATTTCATGTAAATGCTAGTGAACTTTCCAGAGTTACTTTTTTTTTTTTAAGATTTTATTAATTTATTCATGAGAGACACACAGAGAGAGGCAGAGACATAGGCAGAGGGAGAAGCAGGCTCCCTGCAGGGAGCCCGATGTGGGACTTTATCCCATGACCCTGGGATCACAACTTGAGCCAAAGGTAGATGCTCAACCACTGAGCCACCCAGGAATCACAACTTTCCAGAGTTACTTAATGGTCACAAAGAGATAAAATATAAAATAAATACAAATATCATTTAAAGTGTGGTGTCATCAGAGAGGGTTTTGTGGCAACTTTTTAACCAAGCCACGAAACTCAATGCCTTTGAAGCCAGGCAAAGCCAGGTTGTTCACCTAAGGAACAACACGAAACCCATTGTCCTACTCCCATACAACATGCTTCTCATGCTCACCACCATTGTCTACACCTGCTCCATCTTCTTCAGTGACTTAAACACCTTACTTAGTCTCAACTGGTTACCTTCCAACCCCCTGCCCTTCCGATTCCTTTATCTCCCCAATTCCTAGGACCCTCCTCTATGGAGGAGTGACTTCAGACTCCTCCATGCCTTGCTAACCATGAGCCTCTGAATCGGCTAGAACTGTTTCACCTATAAGACCTCAGGCTCAGACCTGCCTTGATACGCCATCTTTGCCATCTTCTCCTCCATCGGGCTTCCCATTACATCATGCCAGCTCTCTTGTTCATTTGCTATAAAGCGTCTTGAAAGAGCTGGCTTCAACCTCACCTCTGCTTTCTCCTCCCACCCCTTTTATGCCCTTACTAAGGTTTCTAGTGGCCTTTCAGTGGCTAAATCCAATGGGTCCCCCTCACCCCTCAACTCCCTGACACCTCTGATTTATATGATGTCGTCAACCACTCCCTCCTCCTTATAAAAGGATGCCTGCTTGTAACTGCCATGATTTCACACCAGCTTGGTTCTCCCTCCTCCTTAGTCCTCTTCAAAGGCATTTCTTCCTGCTGCCAACCCTTCAGCGAGGCCTGCCCCAGCTTTCTCTTCTGGTTCTCTGCCACGCCTACTACTGCCCAAAGGTGATGACTCCCCAGGCTACCACCATCTTTGCCTTCCCTCCTGACTTGACATTGGCATCTCCAACTGCTTGTGGACCGAACTAGCCTATTTGTAAATCCAGCGTCTCCAATACACAACTTTTACCTTTTAAATCTGTTCCTCTTTCTGTGTTCTAGGTTTCAGTCGATGGAAACTCACTAGAGTTGTCTTTTTATTTTTAAGATTTTATTTATTTATTAGAGAGAGAGAGAGAGAGAGAGAGCGATCAGGGGAGCAGGCAAAGGGAGAAGCAGATCCCTGCTGGGCGATGCAGGACTTGATCCCAGACCTCTGGGATCACGACCTGAGCCAGGCTTTCTAGGAACTCACTCACTCCAGTTGTCTTAAACATCTCCCTCAACCTGTCCCCCACCCCCAGCCTCCTGGTGGCCACAGTCACTGGTACTCCCACATCCCCTCTCAGCCCATCCCTCCTCTCCATTTCCAGGGCCACTGCCTGGGCTGAGGCCCTCCCTCCCTCTCTCTTCATTACCACAATGCTTCCTGCCACCAGACTGATCCTCAACCACAGCACTGAACACCTCAGCCTTTCTCCAAACAAACAAAACAAAACAAAAAAACAAAAGAAAAAAATTTTTTTCAATACCTCTCAATTGTCTAAAAATAAAGTTCAAGTTTTTTAGCCTGGCTTTCAATGCCTACTAGAATCTTGTCTCAGCCAGTGTCTAGTCTCCTGTTATTCAGCTTCTATTTCCATAGTTCCTGCCTTCCAGGCACCTGTTCCCCCACCCTTGGATCTTCTGCATGTCGTCCCCATTCCATCCCACTTACCACATACTGCACCTCCTAGTTTTCTACTCACTTGAAGGTGCGATAACTGCCTCTTGTCTCTAAATCCTGAGCACCTTTTTATCATTTTCGACATGAGTTATACCATGCATTCCCTTTTTCATCATACTGAGGAGAAATAGGTTAATTTTCCCTTCAGACTGGGAGGTTCTTCAAATTCCATTCAAGAGAAAATTACATAGCTTGCATTTTTAAAAAATAAGGCATTGTAACAGCAATTAGGACTCAAAAAAGAGCAAGTTGCTGCCCGGAACTGGATCTTTCTAGTGGGAAAAAGATACAGAAACAACTGCTATACTATGTGGCAGGAAGCAGGCATGTCTTAACATTTGTCATCTTGAGTCTAGACTGGGCACACATTAGGTGAATGACATTCTAGAGCCTAAAAGATCATGCAATCTAACCTCTCATGTCCTTGCATAGAGAACTGAGACCACAGCAGGAAAGGGCCTGCCCATTCACACCAGTGAATGGCAGTGCTGCACCAAGTCCTAGGCCAGGGCACACTCTGCCACAACCCCTCCTCCTTTGTACCCTCAAGTGTTGCAGTCATTAGAGTTATGAACCACAACAAATTTTCCCAAAAAGCAATACAGGATAATCAATGGCTATGTCTGGGCTGAGTAGCCAAAAGAAACAGAAGATCATAAAGACTGTAAGCATTGGGCAGCCCGGGTGGCTCAGCAGTTTAGCGCTGCCTTCAGCCCAGGGTCTGATCTTGGAGTCCCGGGATTGAGTCCCGTGTCGGTCTTCTTGCATGGAGCCTGCTTCTCCCTCTGCCTGTGTCTCTGCCGCCCTCTCTGTGTGTGTGTGTGTGTGTCTCTCATTAATAAATAAAATCTTTTTTTAAAAGTTATTAAAAAGACTGTATTTCTCCTGTCATGAATGCACAGTTTCCATAAAGCTCTGCTCACCACGTTGCTTCTACATAACTTTTTGGTCATTTATTTTCAAGAGTCAAATTATCTATTGGTTAATTAAGCATTCATCCACAGGAAAAGAGAAGATTAAACATTTTTAAAAGGTCTCATTCCTGGATTAGTACTCTTCCTGTAAGCCATCCGGAAAGTTCCAGAAAAACTGCCTGATTTTTTTTTTTCTAAAAAATGTTATATGACTGAGATGAAATTTTATTGCTTTTTTTCCAAAAGGTTTCTCAAAATCATTGCCTTATTCTCAGTTGAGCTTCAAACAAAACCAGATGAAAAAATCTCTCAACGCATTTTTATCCAGAATAAATTTGTCTTTTTTAAGATTTTATGTATGTATTTGAGAGAGAGAGAGAGAGGGCGCGCAGGGGGAGGGGCAGATGGAGAGGATAAGAGAGAATCCCAAGCAGACTCTGGTGCTCAGCAAGGAGCATGACTCTGTGCTCCCATCTCACAAGTCTGAGATCATGACCTGAGCTGAGATCAAGAGCTGGACACTCAACAGAATGAGTTGCCCAGGTGCCCCTGGGATAAAATTCTCTTTTTAAATCAGCTTTATCCTTTTCTTTATAAACCACACATCTCAACAAGGTATATTTATTTACACATTTTATGCATCGATTTTAGAGAAATAAATGAAGAAAAAAGTTTTTATTTCATTTTCCAGCAGTCAAAAGCAACCATAGTATATAGATTAAACAAAATCATCATCTTCTTCTTCTTCTTCTTCTTCTTTTCTTCTCCTCCTCCTCCTCCTTCCCCTCCTCCTCCTTCTTTTTTTTTCTTCTCTATTATTATTATTTCTACTGTAGAAAAAGAGAATGTCAAGGTGCCAACCATGGCTGGAGCAGAATAAAGGAATGGAGAGTGCCATTTGTGCGTACTGAACACCTGAAAAAAGTTTCTGAACATTTTCAACAACTTGGTGAATCACCCTCTCCTCCAGCTCAGCCAGGAAGGTAACATGGGTGTTTTCCTATTTTTCCCCTTCCTAACATTAAAAATATGTCTCACTTAGGCTTGTTTCACTGAAACCTCTATATGGACAAACCACCTGCCTGAAGACAAAAATGATACATTACAGATGTCTGTGAGGATGTAACCAGGTAATGGGTAAGAGCAGGGTTACGTCTTGCTGCCCAGTTCTTAAGAAAAAGTAAAGATTTGCTGTGAATCACTGCAAAGCATTTATCTGTGCAGCCAGAAACACGAAATCCATTATAACTCGTTGTTATAAATATTAGTAGTTACATGTTTTACCGTGGACTCAGCTTCCAACGGTCAAATCATGTCTTATGATAGAAGGTAAAATCCTAATACAATGTGGTTACTCTGTCCTCCTAATACACTGAAGAAATCACACTAATTCCACCTAGAGATCATTTTCAACCAGGCTTTAGTCCCCACAGAACTGAGTAATAATATTTTCTCCAAAGAATGATAACACTACTAACTCATCATTGGATGGCACCTTGCCCATCACCGTGGTCTTTCATCTACTTCTCCTGTGTAACAGTATAGATGAGGAAACTGAGTCTCTGGGCAGTTAAATGTTTGCTCTGTCATGCAGCTAGCAAATAAGGACATGGTACGGAGCAAGGGAGGACATGGTAAGCGACACAGCAAGCCTGGGCGTTAGGGTCAGACAAACTCAGGATTGAATCTCAGCTCAACTAACCATAGCAACACAAACCTGGGCAAGACCTCCTTTTTTTCTTTAACCACAACATATGTGTGATACTCACCTCATGGATGTATGAGAATTAAATAGGACATGTAAAAAGCACACAACAGAATTCACGGGGCACATAAAAGATATTCATTGCACGTTAGCTTTCCTCAGTAAACACATCTTTAAAAGGGAGGTACTGGGATCCCTGGGTGGCGCTGTGGTTTGGCGCTTGCCTTTGGCCCAGGGCGCGATCCTGGAGACCCAGGATCGAATCCCACATCAGGCTCCCGGTGCATGGAGCCTGTTTCTCCCTCTGCCTATGTCTCTGCCTCTCTCTCTGTCTCTCTGTGACTCTCATAAATAAATAAAAATTTAAAAAAAATTAAAAAAAAATAAAAGGGAGGTACTGAAACCTACCCCACGAGACCAGTGTGGGGATTAAATCCTGTCCGGAGAGGGCTTACCATGGCCCCAATCCCCACCCCACACCCATACCAGCACTGCCTCCGGGGAAAGGTCAATTCAGGATATTAGAAAACAGCTTCAGGGAGAGGAAGTTTATCTTCCTATGTCGACAAGCATTTGACTTATCTACTGAATTTCATAATTGTCTCTAAGACAAAAATGACCGGAATTAAATGTTTTTCAAAGACGGAGAACAAAGCCAAAGTCAAAGTCAGGAGTTAATTTCAAGATACCCAGAAGCCCTCCTGGTGATGAAAGTTTAAGATCATACCAACTTCAGTCCACTGTATTCAACCATCTATGCATTTCCTTTTTTTTTTTTTTTTTTAATCAGGGACGTCATTAAATTTAACCAAAGGTTAGATGGAGTGAGAAGAACAGAGGGGGGGTGGAAAGAAGAGGAAAATGAAAAGCCAGCGGGCAGAAACAAGTGAGAGGAAGGTACGTTTGCACACAAATCTGAGTCCTCTCTCGAAGTCCTCTCTCGAAGCCATCACCCACACTAACATATGTGACTTCCTCAATGCTTTTAAGTCGCCCGCGGCCCCTGCGGCCGGGCCTTCCCCAGCACCCCGCTCGCCCTCAGCCCGCAGCGCGCTGTCTGTCCCGCAGGAGCCGGGCCGCGGTGTGTGCTCCAGCGTCAGCTCGGTCACCTTCGCCCAAGGTGACGGTGTCAATTAAATTTCAAATGCAATCCTCACAGGGCAGCACGCAGGAAAACTTTCCTCTCGTCTGAAGGGCTGTCCCCCGTTTTGGAAAGTTCTTCTTTGGGTAAGGTTGGACTTAACTGGATATCCACGTACATAAGGTACCCACACCGCGGGCTGTGGGGACGGCTGTTGTGGGCGTCTCTGGGTTTGCAGAATACTCGGGTTTAGAACGGGGTGCCCAGAACCCGGTAAGCGTGCATCCGAGCAGCGCCGCAGCGGACCTGCAGGCGCACACCCAGGGAGGGGCGCGCGTGCGGGGAGGGGCAACCAGAAGGCCAAAACGCACTTTCCCCCGGAAAACATGCCTTTCTTTTTTTCCTAAGAGTGAGTCCTGGAGAAGAACGCCAGGTCAAAATGCGCACCCCCCTGGGAGAGACCCTCCGGCCAGACTCCTAGGGCGGCGCGGGGCGGCAGGCGCGGGATGGGGCCGGGGCGGGGGGCCGGGGGCCGGGGCCGGGGCGGGGGGCCGGGGGCCGGGGGGCCGGGGGCCGGGCGCCAGCTAGCTGCCCGCCTCCTCGGGCTCGCTGCAGGGCGAAGGCGCCGACGAGGCCTTGGACTCGCCGTCGCTGTTGCAGTCGGCCGGGCGCGGGGTGCGGGCGGCGGCGGGGCCCTCCTGCGCCCGGGCCTGGCGCTCCAGCAGCTCCTGGAGGTGCCTGATGTAGCGGATGGCGGCGCGCAGCGTCTCCACCTTGCTGAGCCGCCGCTGGGCCAGCTCGCGCGGCAGGTGGTCCCGCAGGCGCGCGTAGCCCTCGTTCACGCCGCGCACCCGCTGCCGCTCGCGCTCGTTGCGCCTGCGGAGGAAGGCGGGCTCCAGGGCGCAGGCCAGCGGCAGCGGCAGCGGCAGCGCCAGGCCCGGCCCGCGGCCCCCCGGCGCCCGCGCCCGCGCCCGCGCCCAGCACGCGGCGTGCAGCCGCAGGGGCACCCCGGGGGGGTCCCCGAGGGGGAGGCGGGGCAGAGCCCCCGGCAGGTCCGGGGGCGCCGTGCGGAGGTGGCGCGGCGAGGGCAGCGGGCCGGCCGCTCTGCGCGTCTCCATCCCTCGCGGAGAAGCGGACCAATCACCCAGAGACTGACGCCTTGCAAGAGGGGACTTAAACCCTTCGAGGCGTGGACGCGGGCCCGTTCAGGCAGCCTGGCACAGCTGGTCCGTCTTTAAAGAAGTTTCTGGTTCCGAGACAGGCTTCAAGGGAACTTCGCATGATTCCCTAAATTCATGTCACTCCTCGATCATTTATAAAGATCCAGGCGGAGGTGATAGGCAAACATTTAGGATCCCGCTAATCCACACTTCAAACCCTGTCTTCCCCTCTGATCTTCTTACTTCAGCAGATAACAAAGGGGGATTCCTCTGCTCGGTCCCCTAGCCTGGAAATGTGAACATACACCAAACAGAGTAATCTTGCAAAATCACCCAAGCGCTTCAATTACTGTAATCCACCGCCCCAAGTCTTCAAGAGCATAGGGACCTTCAAGGTTTCAAAAGAGCCCCTCCCAGGAACCAACAGATCTGGCCGGCTGAGCGAAAGTTTTACCAGAGGCTTTCTCCTTGAAAATCAAAACTTGCCTGCCCTTTGTGGTTTCCGGCGTCCAGGGCTAATGGAAAAAGCTTTCAGACTGTTTGCAAACTTACACTTGCTCTTCCATTTCTGCGGAGGTGGAGCGTAAGACCTCATCAAAGGAAAGACTGCTCCCTTGTGGTTATAAGATGTGTCAAGTAAAGAGGGGCCTTGGGGGAGGCTTGAGGGTTGCCTTCTCCCAAACCAAACCTTTTAAAAACTCAATTAGACATTTTTTGAAGAGAAGAGGGAAGGAATATACCTTAGCAACGAATAGAAGGGTCTGAGTATTATGCTCCTGCTTATGTTGAACGCAGGTCGTTTTATGCATGTGTGGTTGTTTTTAAGAGCACATCAAAAGGTTGAACAGTAGCAAACACTTTTAGCCAGTTATTTCTCACAGTGCTTACTGTAAACACGGGTTAAACACTGCTTCCCGACCTCTTCTAATCCCACCCAGGATATAAGAACATTTCCCCATAGTGCAAAAAGTGTATTTCTATTGTATTCTTCTTTCTGTCTTAAAAAACAAAGATACATTTACTTTCTCCCTTGGGGACAGGAAAGCAACATTTGAAAGGTGAAGAGCCCCAATTCCAAGGATAAAGGATGATGGCTTTGAAGACTTGTCTTTTTAACACACAACCAAAAAGAAAGAAAGAAAGAAAGAAAGAAAGAAAGAAAGAAAGAAAGAAAGAGAATAATTAATCCATCCTGTTGGTGAAAGGCTTTGAAGATGAAAGTGTCATTAAAAATCCAACAGTGAAAAAAAAAAAATCCAACAGTGCTGGTTAATGTCAAAAAATGTGTTATCACTTTGAAAATCAGATTTCTTGTTCTGCAAACCCAGCACATTAAAGGCAGCTTCTACTTTTAAAAGTCCAACTTAAAAACGAGAAGCAAAAACCCCCTACATTTATGATCAGACTTTCTGCCTATTCGTCAGGAGCCAGGGTGTCGCCCTGACATGTTTTTTTGACAAGTGCTACGCTTACCTGTTTACTCCAAATGATCTGCCCGAAGCAACCGGAAAAACACCTGCATCAAGGCAAATAAAATAGAAATAATTATTCCTTTTAGGCATAAGTTAGTCACATTTTAAAAACTCCCTATGAGGCTTGAACCAGCAAACAACCTAATGTGTCACCTTGATTTCTCAGTAGAGTTGAGAACAATCCAGAGAAAGCCCTTCCTGTTGGGAAACAAGCCCACCAGAGAGGTAGAAAGACTATTACACCATAAAGTGCTTTGGGCCCTGTTAAGGATTTTGGCCTTTGTTCTAAGAGTGATGGGAAATAAATGATGTGTTTTAAGAACAAAAGGTGACAGAGTAAGATTTTGCTTTTCAGAAACATCTCTATCTGCAAACAGGAGAGTAGATTGGAGAGGGGAAAAAAAGGAAAACATAAGAGATACCATTTTTCATTCTCAGATTGGAAAATGTAAAAATTGCTAACATCCAAGGCAAGCAAGAATTTGGGGAAGGGGCAGAGCATAAATTGCTACAAGCTTTTGGGAAAGTAACTATTAAAATTAATAGTGTACATCACATGTCCTTTGACCCAGAGACCCTACATAAATAAATGCACTGGTGTGAATTTATATGCACAACAATATCTAATGCAACATTGTTTGTAGTGATTTTTAAAAAGATTTTTTGAAGATTTTTTTTATTTATTCATCACACACACACACACACACACACACACACACACACAGAGGCAGAGACACAGGCAGAGGGGGAAGCAGGCTCCCCCGAGGAGCCTGGTGTGGGACTCAATCCAGGGACTCTGGAATCATGCCCTGAGCCGAAGGCAGACGCTTAACCACTGAGCCACCCAGGTGCTCGTTTGTAGTAATTTTTAATTAGTTTTATTTTTAAGAAGATTTTATTTATTCATTCACGAGAGACAGAGAGGCAGAGACACAGGCAGAGGGAGAAGTAGGCTCCCTGTGGGGAGCCCGATGTTGGACTGGATCCCAGGATCTCCTTAGCCTGAGCCAAAGACAGACACTTAACCAGTGAGCAACCCAGGTGCCCTGTAGTGATTTTTAAAAGGAACTAAAGGAAACAGCTTGAATGTCCATCAATAGAGAGAAGGCTAATACTTTAAGAATATTATGCTGTTATTAAAAAGAATGAGTTAGAGCTCAATGTAAGAACTTGCAGAGCTGTACATAATGTGTCAAGTGGAAAAAAAAGCGGACTAAAGAGTAATATATGCAGTGCGAATTTAAAACGAACTATTTTACGTGATACGTATGTCTTTGTAGGTGCTAATGCAAGCATAGAGAAGGCCAATAAAAATACATTTATTATTAAAAAAATATATCGAGCTGAATGATAAATACCAGAGGGGGGAAAAAAGCATAGAGAAGGAAGTGAAAAGATACACAGTGCATTTCTGTCATTGGTGGCCTTAAAAGGTGGCTAGGTATGTTACAGATATGTCTAGATCAAGTGACAGATATGCCAAACCTCCACAACACTCAGGACTAAGTTTGGTTGTACTTTTCGGATCTGATTGTAAAAGGGGAAATGGGAATTCACTAAAGATCTGGCTCAGTAGATTCACAGGTATCTCTGAGGCCAAGGAAGACTTCCACCTCTGAAACTCAGGTCCCTCATCAGCTGCCTGAAACATGTGAGATGAGGACTTTGGATTGGCTCTTCTTCCAAAATGTTTGATATCACATTATAGATTTTGGTTTCCTAGGCTGGTGGCACAGAGGTGATCTGTCCTCACATCTGGAATTTGCATCAGCTGCCTCATGAGGGAACAGGAAACTGGATGTGCCAACCTCATTGGTAGAAATAAGATTTCTCACAGGTGTAGATAACTCAATCTCTCTCTGTCTCTCTCTCTTTAAGGTTTTATTTATTTATTCATGAGAGACGCAGGAAGAGAGGCAGAGACACAGGCAGAGGGAGGAGAAGCAGACTCCATGCAAGGAACTCGATGTGGGACTCGATCCTGGGAATCTGGAAACATGCCCTGAGCCAAAGGCAGACACCCAACTACTGAGCCACCCAGGCATCCCTAGATAACTCAATCTCAAACTGAGTAGATCATATGACTCTATTCAGTTAGTCCTCTCCTACATAGCTCAGGTATAAGCTATCTCTATTATCATGCACAATATCTCCCAGGGGTCTTCTTAGGTTCAGCTAAATATTGAGACTCAGTAAGACTACTGGGGGCCACATTTGGTGTCAGAATCACTTGGAAGGGTTTAGATCAAGAGCAATGCTTGGAGCAGGGCTGAACTAGGCATCTCACCTCCCTGGGGTCCCTCCAATAATCTGTGCAGCAATGCACATGGGTGCTTCTCCCAAACCCCCTGTGTAACAGCTCAGATATGAGCAAAGAAGACTCACATCAGCCCCACATGGTAGCTGTCCTGACTTAGAAGTCTCGTACCCCTCATGAGCCAGGTCGTTCTTTAACGACCCCACAGGCATAGCTTCCGGGGACCCCACTGAAACCCAAGGAAAGCATCTTCATCCTCAGAGAAGCCCAAAGCTATGCTCCCTCATAAGGCATTTATAGTTGTGCTGGGCCAGATGCAATCAACTAATCAAGTAATTGCTTTAATAGAAGTAAGGTTGCCTAATGGCATAGTTGACATTCTATCTTTATCAGGTTTCAGAGGACCAGAAAACAGATAGTTAACTGAAGGTCAAATTGTCACTGTAAAACTTCCATGAATCTTTTACCTGCATCGTTCCATTCTATTTTAAAGATAATTTACAGCAAGATTTAAAGAGCCCCAAAAAGCTTTGCGCAGCGGCAGTATCCTAGCCAATGAGGTTCATCTTAGGTGCAATTATTGCTAATTGAAAACTTAAAGAACCACATATATTTAGTACAACGTATTCCTAGGTTTTCGTTCTTCTCAAACACTCTTTCCATATTAACCTTGTCTATGCAGCCTTTTGTCAGACAATAATGTGAACTTTTGCTGTAGTCCAATACATTCATCTTTCCTTGAGGCTTTTGTCTTTTCTCTCTTCTTTAAGGCTCCCTTCTCCTGCCACAAGTTTTGCAAAGCATTTTCCTTGTCCGTGTCTGGCATGTTGGTGTGAATTAGAGAAAGGCACCAAACTCAAGGCTTGGAGAATGGATGGCTGACTGAACCATTCATCTGGAGGAACAATTCTTGAACGAAGGTGTCCACATCTGGAGAAGAGCAGAGAAGGTAACATGCACTTTTCATTTCTGTAAAGAAACAAAACAAAAATTGAGATTCTAATTGGGACTGTGTTAAATATATGGACAGATTTGGAGAGAGAGTTGACTTTTTGAAACACTGAGTCTCTCCTATCTGAACATAATAGAATTCATTCATTCAGTTCTTTTTTTTTTTTTTTTGCCCTTTAATGAATTTTCCAGATTTCTTAGTGTAGATTTGATGTGTTTCTTATTACGTTAAGCTCAAGACATTTCATAGGTCTGGATGCTATTGTGAATAGAATTTTTTCTAGTTTTTGAAGCTACTGATTTAGTGCATGTTATTCTTTAGTCATTTCACTGGCCTCTTGTTAGTTCTACTGTTTTTGTTTTTGTTTTTACAAGATTTTATTTATTTATTTGACAGAGAGAGAGAGTGCGCACAAGCAAGGGGAACAGGAGAGGGAGAAGCAGGCTCCCCACCAAACAGGGAGCCTGATGCAATGCAGGGCTCTATCCCAGGACCCCAGGACCATGACCCAAGCCAAAGGCAGACACTTAACTAGGGAGCCACCCAGGCACCCTAGTTCTACTGGCTTTTAATTTAGAGAAAATCTACATACAGTGAAATGTACATATATTAAATATACAATTCAGTGAGTGTTGATAAATGTATGTGCTTGTGAAATAATGCCCCACTCAAGACAGTTCTAATAGCTTTTTTATAAAAATGATTTTCCAGGATTTCTTAAATGTAATCATATTATCCGCTAACAATGATAGTTTTGTTTCTTCCTTTCAATGTAACTAATTTATTTTTCTTATTGAATTTCACTGCTTAAGATGCCCAGCCCAATGCTAATTGTAGTAGTGGTAGTAGCTAGCATCCTTGCATTTTTAATGGAAAACCTTCCAATATTCCACCATGCAGGAGATATTTTTTATCAAATTAAGGACATTTTCTTCTTTTTTTTTAATTAATTTTTATTGGTGTTCAATTTATCAACATACAGCAAAACACCCAGTGCTCATCCCGTCAAGTGTCCGCCTCAGTGCCCGTCACCCATTCCCCTCCAGCACCCGCCCTCCTCCCCTTCCCCCACCCCTAGTTCGTTTCCCAGAGTTAGGAGGCTTTATGTTCTGTCTCCCTTCCTGATATTTCCCAACATTTCTTTTCCCTTCCTTTATATTCCCTTTCACTATTATTCATATTCCCCAAATGAATGAGAACATACACTGTTTGTCCTTCTCCGATTGACTTATTTCACTCAGCATAATACCCTCCAGTTCCATCCACGTTGAAGCAAATGGTGGGTATTTGTCGTTTCTACTACTCTTAGTTTGCTATGAATATTATTAGTATTTATTGGCTATTAAATTTTATTAAATGCATCTGTGAAAATAATCGTGCATATTTTCTTTATTAATTTAGCAGTACAGTGAATTATGATGGTATATTTGCTGCAGTTGAGCTGTCTCGTATTCCTGGGATTTAACCTGATGGAGTCATGATCCTTTTAGGATACTGCTGGATTCAGTTTATTAACATTTCATTTAGAAATTTTGTTTCTACAGTCCCAAGTTGTATTGGCTCATAGTTTTGTTTTCTTGTGGTCTCCTTTTCTGATATTAGGATTATTTCGAACTCTTAAAAATAAGCTGAGTAGCTGTCCGTCTATTTCTAGGCTCTGGAACCATTTGTGAAAGGTAGAAATTATCTTTTCCTGGAAGATTTAGTAAAGCCCATCTTAAAAACCACATGGAACTTCTTTAGAGATAAATTTTCAGTTACTTTTAAAATTTATTTTATCATTACTCTTGGGATTTTTGGAGGCCATTAGTAATGTTCTTACCAACCCCCCGCCCCCATTTTCACCCTCCTTCAAAGGCGACTACTACTCCTTTGTGTATCATCCTAGAATCGCAGTCTAGTTTTGCCCCTTAGAAATCTCTAAAATAAAAAAAAAAAAAAAAAAAAAAAAAAAAAAAAAAAAAAAAAAAAAAAAAAGAAATCTCTAAAATAGATCAGAACTGTACATTAGTTGAAGGAACTCCAGAACAACCTGGCGCGCTAGAGTTAAAAACTCATTCCTGATTCTTTTCTCTAACAAAGACCATTTCCAATATAGCTGCCTGGAGGTTATATAATCAAATAAATCATCAAGAGTAAATACTGCAAATTTAAAAATGTATCTCCCATTATCAATTGCTAGGGATAAGTTAAAACCTAAAGTTTAAATAATCTTACCTTATGGGTTCAGATTTGAAGGTAACAACATGAAAATGTCTTTAGTTAAACTCCACAGATCATTCCTCCTAATTTCTTATTCCACTCAGGCTCAACCAGAAGGGTCTTCCTCCAAAGCCTGAGCAGAGTCAGGGTTCCTTCAATTAGCTACAGCCTGGGTGCTCCTCCACTGAAATTAATATAGTCAGTCCTTCAAGTCTAAGAAATTGAATTCATTCGGTGTCACATGTGTTCTGCTTCTGAGGTCTCAAGAGTTAACAGAACACACATGATTATGTCAGCTCTAGTGCTACATTTGCTATGTTTAGAAAATAAGCTATTCTGCACCTTGTAGAGGAGTGAAACCAAGTACAGGCACACCTCTGAGATATTGCAGGTTCAGTTCCAGACCACGACAATAAAGTGAACATCACAATAAAGCCAGTCAAATGAATTTTCCCCAGTGCATATAAATGTTATCTTTACCCCATATTACGATCTCTCAAGTGTGCAATACACAGCATTGTGTCTTAAAAAAAAAACAATGTATATATCTTAATTAAAAAATACATCATTGGGGTGCCTGGATGGCTCAGTCGGTTAAGCATCTGCTTTCAGGTCAGGGCATGATCCCAGGGACCTGGGATGGAGCCCAGAGTCAAGTTCCCTGCCCAGTGGGGAGTTTGTTTCTCTCTGTCCCACTCCTCCTCTCCCTGCTCATGCTCTGTCTCTCAAATAAATAAATAAAACCTTTTTAAAAATAAAAATAAATAAAAAATATAGTATTGCTGGGGCACCTAGGTGGCTCAGTCAGTTGAGTGTCCGACTCTTGATTTCAGCTTGGGTTCATGGTCTCAGGGTTGTGAGACTGAGACCACATCAGGCCCCACACTTAGAGTGAATTCTGCTTGAGATTCTTTCTCTCTCTCTCCCTCTGCCCCTCCCCCTGCTTGCATTCTCTCTCATAAATAAATAAATAAATAAAATCTTAAAAAAATATGTTATTGCTAAAAAATGCTAACCATCACCGAGCTTTCAGTGAGTTATAATTTTTTGCCGGTGGAGGGTCTTGCTTCCATGTTGATGGCTGCTGACTGATCAGGCGATGATTGCTGAAGGTTGGGGTAGCTGTGGCAATTTCTCAAAATAAGACAACAATGAAATTTGCCACATTGACTGACTCTTCTTTTCCCGAATGATTTATCTATAGCATGTGATGCTGTTTGATAGGATTGTAGTTTCTTTCAAAATTGGAGTCCTCTCAAACCCTGCTGCTGCTTTATCAACTCAGTTTATGGAATATTCTAAATCCTTTGTGTTCATTTCAACAATCTTCACAGAATCTTCAGGAGTAGATTCATCTCAATAAACCCCTTTCTTTGCTCATCCCTAAGAAATAACTCTTCATCTATTCAAGTCTTATCATCAGATTGCAGCAATTCAGTCCATCTTCAGGCTGCACTTCTAATTCTAGTTCTCTTGCTGTTTCCACCACATCTGCAGTGACTTCCTCCACTCAAGCCTTGAACCTGGCAGTCACCCATGAGGGTTGGGATCGACTTCTTCCCAGCTCCTGTTCATATTGATATTTGGACATCTCCCAATCAATCATGAACGTTCTTAATGACATCTAGAATGGTGAATCCTTTTCAGAAGGTTTCAATTTACTTTGTCCAGAACCATCAGAGGAATGAGTGATGTGTTTGTTTGTTTAAATTTTAAGTAGGCTTCACACTGGGAGGGGCTTGAACTCTCCATCTTGAGACCAAGACCTGGGCTGAGATCAAGAGTCAGATGTTTAACTGACTGAGCCCCCCAGGCTCCCTGAAATGTATTTCTTAAATAATGAGAATTGAAAGTTGAAATTACTCCTCAATTCTTGGGCTGTAGAATGGATATTGTGTTAGCAGTCATGAAAACATCATTAATCTGGTTGTCCATCTCCATCAGAGCTCTTGGGTGACCAGGTGCATTGTCCATGAGCAGTAATATTTTGAAAGGAGTCTTTTTTCCTGAGCAGTAGTTCTCAACAGTGGGCTTAATATATTCAGTAAATCATGTTGTAAACAAATGTGCTGTCATCGGGCTTTGTTGTAAACAGATGTGCTGTCATCGGCTTTTGTTGCTCCCTTTCTAGAGCACAAGCAGAGAGATTTAGCATAATTATTCAGGGCCCCAGGATTTCTGGAATGGCAGAGGAGCATTGGCTTCAACCTAAAGTCACCAGCTGCATTAGTTCCTGACAAGAGGGTCAGCCTGTCCTTTAAAGCTTTGAAGCCATACATTGACTTCTCCTCTCTAGCTGTGAAAGTCCTAGGTGGCATCTTCTTGCTAAATAAGGCTGTTTATTTTATATTATTTATTCATGAGACACAGACAGACAGACAGACAGACAGAGACACATGCAGAGGGAGAAGCAGGCTCCGTGCAGGGAGCCTGACGTGGGACTTGATCCGAGGTCTCCAGGATCAGGCCCTGGACTGAAGGCAGCGATAAACCGCTGAGCCACCCGGGCTGCCCATGTTTTATATGCATTGAAATCTGTTGTTAATGACCTTCAGTAATGGCCTTAGCTCGATATTCTGGATCACTTGCTGCAGCTTCTACATCCGCACTTGCTGCTTCACCTTGCACATTTATGTTATGGAGACAGCTTCTTTACTTAAGCCTCATGAACTAACTACTGCTAGCTTTAGACTTTTTTGCAGCTTCCTCCCCTCTCCCAGCCTTCACAGAATTGAAGAGAGTTAGGACCTTGCTCTGGGTTAGGCTTTGGGTTAAGGGAAAACTGTGGCTGGTTTGATCTTCAATCCAGACACTCAAACTTTACCTATATCAGCAATAAGGCTGTTCCGTTTTCTTATCATTTGTGTGTTCACTAAAGGAGCACTTTTACTTTCCGTCAAAAACTCTTCCTTTGCATTCACAACCTGGCTAACTGTTTGGCTCAAGGGACCTCACTTTCAGCCAGTCTCAGCTTTTGACACGCCTTCCTCACTAAGCTTAATCACTTCGAGCTTTTGATTTAAAGTGAGGATGTGCAACTCATCCTTTCACTTGAACACTTAGAGGTTATTAATTGGCCTAATTTCAATACTGTTGTGTCTCAAAAAATAGGGAGGCCCAAGGAGAGGGAGAGAGAAGGAGGGACAACCAGTTGGTGGGGCAATCAGAATACACACATTTATTAAATTTACCATCTTATATGGGTGAGGTTTGTGGCACCCTCAAAAATTACAGTAGTAACATCAAAGATTACTGATCAGGGTGCTCTGGTGGCTCAGTCGGTTAAGCATCTGACTGTTGATCTCAGTCCAGGTCTTGATCTCAGAGTTATGAGTTCAAGTCCCATGTTGGGTTCCATGCTGGGCATATATCCTAGTTAAAAAAGAAAAGAGATGACAGATCACTATAACAAATATAATAATAATGAAAACTTACATAAATTTTAAAGATTTTATTTATTTATTTGAGAGAGAGAGAGCATAAGTAGGGAGAGGGGCAGGGGGTAGAGAGAAGCAGATTGCCCACTGAGCAGGGAGCCCAATATGGGGCTCTATCCCAGGATACTGGGATCATGACCTGAGCTTAAAGCAAACACTTAACCAACTGAGCCACCCAGGTGTCCCTCAGTTTTTTTTTTATTATTTTTTTGAGAGAAAATGAGCTGGGCAGGGGGTGGGGGATAGGGCGTGAGGGAGAATCTTAAGCAGGCTCCACGCCCAGCGCAGAGCATGACACAGGGGTCGATCTTACGACCCTGAGATCAGGACCAGAGTGGATATCAAGAGTCAGATGCTCAACCTGACTGAACCACCCAGGTGTCCCAATAATGAAAACTTTTGAAATATTGGAATTATTACCAAATGTGACACAGAGACATAAAGTGAACAAATGCTGTCAAAAAAATGGCACCATTTGCAGCCACTCTGGAAAACTGTGTGGAGGTTCCTCAAAGAGTTAAAAATAGATCTGCCCTACGACCCAGCAATTGCACCGCTGGGGATTTACCCCAAAGATACAGATGCAGTGATATGCCGGGACACCTGCACCCCGATGTTTCTAGCAGCAATGTCCACAATAGCCAAACTGTGGAAGGAGCCTTGATGCCCATAAAAAGATGAATGGATAAAGAAGCTGTGGTCTATGTATACAATGGAATATTACTCAGCCATTAGAAATGACAAATACCTTTTGCTTCAACGTGGATGGAACTGGAGGGTATTATGCTGAGTGAAGTAAGTCAATCGGAGAAAGACAAACATTATATAGTCTCACTCATTTGGGGAATATAAAAAATAGTGAAAGGGAATAAAGGGGAAAGGAGAGAAAATGAGTGGGAAATATCAGAGAGGGAGACATAACAGGAGAGACTCCTAACTCTGGGAAAGGAACAAGGGGTGGTGGAAAGGGAGATGGGTGGGGGGTGGGGGTGACTGGGTGATGGGCACGGAGGGGGGCACTTGATGGGATGAGCACTGGGTGTTATGCTATATGTTGGCAAATTGAACTCCAATAAAAAAAATGAAAAAAAAAACTTCATTCAGAAATACTGTTAGAAGTTGAATTGTGCCTCTAACCCCCAATTCATATGCTGAAATCTTAACCCCCAGTACATCAGAATGTGAACTTATTTGGAAATTAGGTCATTACAGTTGTAATTAGCTAAGATGAGATCTTTAGGGTGGACTCTTTTCATTTTTTTTGAAGATTTTGTATATTTATTCATGAGAGAGAGAGAGAGAAAGAGAGAGTGAGAGAGAGTGGCGGAGACACAGGCAGAGGGAGAGGTAGGCTCCATGCAGAGAGCCTGAGGTGGGACTTGATTCCAGGTCTCCAAGGAACACGCCCTGGGCCAAAGGTTGTGCTAAACCGCTGAGCCACCCGGGCTGCCCAAGGTGGACTCTTTTCAATATGACTGATGTCCTTCTAAAAAGGGTAAATTTGGGGAAAAAAAAAAGACAGGCATGGAGGAAAGATCATATGAAGACACACAGGAAGAAGACAAGCCAAGGAGAGAGGTCTAGAACAAATTATTCTCTTAGGCACTCAGAAGAAACCAACCCAGCCAACACCTTCTTTCAGACTTCCAGCTTCCAGAACTAAGAGACATTATATTTCTATACTTTAAGCTACTGAGTCTGTGGTATTTATTTACAGCATTCCAAGCAAACTAATATAGATTTTGATACCAAGAAGTAGGGTGCTGCTGTAACAAATACCTAAAAATGTGGAAGTGGCTTTGGAACTAAATAATACTAAAGTAGAGTGGACCCCTAATCCAATATAACTGGTGTCCTTATTTTTCAAAAGGGGGGGAATCTTTGTATAAGGGCAGGTGTGCACACAGAGGGAATGTCATGTGAAGATTGATGTTGTGCTTCTACAAGCCAAGGCAATACTAGAAAGTAGAAGAGAAGCAAGGAAAAGATTCTCCCTCACAGCCCTCAGAAGAAGTCAACTTTGCTGATACCTTGATCTTGGACTTCTAGTCTCCAGAACTGTGAGACAATAAATCCCTATTCTTTAAACAACAGTTTGTAGTGCTTTGTCATAAGCACTTCAGCTTTGTCATAAGCACTTCAGCCACAGGAAACTCATACAAAAAAATAATGATGTGGAGAAAGGGGAACCCTCTTGCACTGTTGGTGGGAATGTGAACTGGTACAGCCACTCTAGAAAACTGTGTGGAGGTTCGTCAAAGAGTTAAAAATAGAGCTACCCTACGACCCAGCAATTGCACAGCTGGGGATTTACCCCAAAGATACAGATGCAGTGATATGCCGGGACACCTGCACCCCGATGTTTCTAGCAGCAATGTCCACGATAGCCAAACTGTGGAAGGAGCCTTGATGCCCATAGAAAGATGAATGGATAAAGAAGCTATGGTCTATGTATACAATGGAATATTACTCAGCCATTAGAAATGACAAATACCTTTTGCTTCAACGTGGATGGAACTGGAGGGTATTATGCTGAGTGAAGTAAGTCAATCGGAGAAGGACATAGTATAGTCTCATTCATTTGGGGAACATAAAAAATAGTGAAATGGAATAAAGGGGAAAGGAGGGAAAATGAGTGGGAAATATCAGTGAGGGTGACAGAACATGAGAGACTCCTAACTCTGGGAAATGAACAAGAGGTAGTGGGAAGGGAGGTGGGTGAGGGGTTGGGTTGACTGGGTGACGGGACTGTGGGGGGCACTTGATGGGATGAGCACTGGGTGTTATGTTGGCAAATTGAATTCCAATAAAAAAGTTTTTTAAATGAAAAAAAAACTAATGATAACTTCAATAAATAAATAAACTATGCTTCCTCGGAAACATAATATTGTAAAAATGTCAGTTATCTCTGAATTATTTTAAAGATGAAATGTAATCACAAAATTCCAACATTTTATGTGATATTTGACAAATGATTCTAAATATTATGCAGTAGTACAGAATGTTGAGAATGCCAAAAGAGAAGAAAAGGTAGAAGGATTTTTACTAGTACTGGCAGTCCTTACTTTGCATGGTGGTTGAGGGCCACGCAAGCTGGAATAATACAAAGCAATTTTAATAATAAATAGGAAAAATCATCATTGTTCTGTGAGCATTCAACATTTTTGTCAAAAGTTAAGAACTCTCTTACTTTTGGTTATCAACATAAGGGAAATTTTTAAAAATAGTAAAGCAGTCATTTAAAACATTAAAAATATTGAGAATTAAAGTTTCAAGTATCTTTGAGTTCCTCTAATATGATGGGTTTTTTTGTTTTGTTTTTGCTGTTCATAACATCATTATTCAAAATACTCCCAAACTGAAAATAACACAAATGCTCCTCATTATTAGTACTGGGGAATATATGCTGGAATGTTAATAGAATGGAATTCATACAGCAATGAAAAATTGAAGAAATTTACAGCTACTAGCATCAAGATAAATGAATTTCATTATTGTGAGCAAAATTAGCAAGTCAAAAGAAGTGAATATACAGTATAATTGCATATTAAAAAGTTTAAGAACAGGCAAAACTGGTGTGTAGGGGTGCAAGAGGAGATGGTAAAGATATCAATCAGAGCAAGGTAAAGATTATTCCAAAAGTCAGGAAAGGAGTTACTTTAGGTTGAATGGAGTGGGAGATGTATTTGAGAAGGGGCATCCTAAAGATTTATAAATTACATGAAGTGTTCTTTGTTAGGTATTGTTTACACAAGTGTATGCTTTATAATTACTATTTTAAGTGCCATGTATGTTTTATATCATATATTGCAATTTACTGATACATATTTAATATTATCTTTAAATTAGAAATGAAGACAGACTTGGTGAGTGTGAAAGGAGGGCAGAAAGCATCTGGGAGGCTGTAATATTCTATTTCTTGACATATACACATGTGCATATATATATGTATTTATATATATATATATATATATATATATATATATATATATATATAGTGTATTTTTCAGAATAAAAATCATCTTCTATCCGAAAAAAAAATGGCACCATTGACTGACACAGTTTGGGTTGCTACAAATCTTCAATGTGTAAAAAACGTGATATTAGCAAAGTGCAATAAAACAAGGAATGCCTGTTCTTGGACATTAACCCAAGGGAATGTTGCAAATGCTAGTGCTTAATCTTTCATACCCATGTAACAGTTACCAAAGCTCTGAGCAGAAAATCCGTGGTATCCAAGGAAAGGAAGGCAGCCAAGGAAGGCAGCCTCCTTCAGAGTGGCCACCAGGTACACTACCCCAAGACTCAGTCGCTCAAGGCAAGAAGTATTTATCTAGTTCTCAAGCCTGAAGGGCAATGATTTAGACTGAGTTCTAGTGAATGTCTGGTATGGCCAATTCAGAATCAAGGGACAGAAAAAAAGGGCTCTAGGTGATACTGGGATGAGCTATTAAGTCACCTTAAGTCACCTTGTGAAGGGCATGGTGACAGGGAGGAGCGCCAAACTGGAGCCATTAACACAGTCACTCTATTTAATTCTCTAGCCCTAAAATAATTACACAATTTGAAGTAGGGACAATAACCACATGTGGCTAATGGCTGCCATGGTGGAGGGTATAATTCTACTGTCATTGGTCTCCTTGCAATTCCTCAAAACTGCCAGACATTCTCTTGCCTCAGGACTTTTGCACTTTCGCTTACCTCTGAAACTCTCTTCTTCAGATGTGAATATGAATCACTCTCTCACCTCCTTGGTTTAAATTTCACCTTTTCAGTGATGATTTCTTTGTCTATCCAATTTTAGATTGTATCTCCTATCTCTAAGTGCTTTCTTCCCTGCCATACTTTTACATGCTATTTATTGCCATCTGGAATATTATATATTTTAATTGGTTACTTGTTTATTATCTGTATTCCTCCACTATTATGTAAACTCCATAGGAAGCTCCATAGGGACTGGCATTGTTTTGCCCATTTAATAAACTGCCATATCTCCAGGTATATAAACTGCTATCTCTCCTAGAGGAATACCTGGTATAGCAGGTACTCAATAAATATTCCTTGAATAAATTCTAGCTTTCCTATGCCTTTCTGCAAATATCATATAAATAAATGAGTCAGTTAGAATCTGATACAATAGGGGCCCCTGGGTGGCTCAGTGGTTGAGCGTCTGCCTTCAGCTCAGGGCGTGATCCCAGGTCCTGGAATCGAGTCCTGCATCAGGCTCCCCACAGGGAGCCTGCTTCTCCCTCTGCCTGTGTCTCTGCCTCTCTCCCTCTGTGTGTCTCTCATGAATGAATGAGTAAAATCTTAAAAAAAAAAAAAAAAAAAGAATCTGATACAATAAATTGTAACTGTTTCCAGCTTATGGAGAGAATCTCAAGAATGCCAAAGAACAGGTTTACCCACATGAAGTTCTATTTCCAGACTCTTCCTAACATGAGAGATCAAAAACAGGATTTTATACCCTAATTAGAGTCAAATGAAAAAAAAAAAAGCTATCTGAGCAGCCCAAAAGAGGCCCAAATTTACCCATTCTGCCATATCTTTAGTGCTAGGAGATAATTTTCCATCCAGCAAAAATATAAATGGCTGTTACTTGATTGTCTTATATATGCTTATCTCTAAGGTTTACTTTTTGGTCGCAAACCAACATCTGTGTTTCACAGTCATTTGAACACGTGAGTTGTAAAAGAACAGCTACACCTTCATTTCCGTATGAGTGGTCAGCAACTCTCCCACTGTTTTTATTGTTTTACTGACCCCTCAGTGTCTCCTTAAAGTGGCAAGTCACCCTAAATCAGCTCCTTAGGCAACCTTTGGGCCTTCATTTTGCTGTATGTCTCCAAGTGAAGTGATATATAATAAGCAAAATTTAGTATTATACCAGTTTGATTTTCATTTATTAAATATTTATTGAGCACCTAGTATATATCAAGTATTGTGCTATCTCATATAGCATTAAATCTCGTTACCAAAACTTCAGATGTGCATATGAATCTTAAAACTTAAAATCTACTTTGAGGGCAGCAGGGGTGGCTTAGCAGTTTAGCACCGCCTTCAGCCCAGGGTGTGATCCTGGAGTCCCGGGATCAAGTCCCACGTCAGGCTCCCTGCATGGATCCTGCTTCTCCTTTGCCTGTGTCTCTGTGTCTCTCATGAATAAATAAATAAAATCTTTTATTTTTTAATTTTTATTTTTTTAAAGATTTTATTTATTTATCCATGAGAGACACAGAGAAAGAGAGAGAGGCAGAGACACAGGCAGAGGGAGAGAAGCAGGCTCCATGCAGGAAGCCTGACGTGGGACCTGATTCCGGGACTCCAGAATCATGCCCTGGGCCACAGGCAGGCACTTAACCACTGAGCCACCCAGGGATCCCCAATAAAATCTTTTAAAAAATAAAAATAAAATCTACTTGGAAAGACAGAAAATTAAACAATTAATTATAATAAAGTTTAAAAATGATGAGAGAGTATACCGTGGACCTACTTTAAATTGACTTTTTGAGGTATTTTTACATACAATAAAACTAACCAATTTCAAGTGTACTGTTTGATAAATTTTGACAAAAGTGTACAGTTGTATAACCACTACCACAATCAAGATAATTTTCATCACCCCCTAAAAGTTTCCTCATGCCCCTTTATAGGCAATCTCATCCCTCCCACTCATCCCCAACCCCTGACCATCACTTATCTGCTATTAGTATAGTTTTAACTTTTCTAGAATTTTATGTAAGTGGACACACATAATATGTAGTCTTTTGTCTATGAAACATGAGATTCATCCATATATGTGTAGTTTGTTCCTTATTTTTTTAAATTTTTTTTTTTTATTTATTATTTATGATAGTCACAGAGAGAGAGAGAGAGGCAGAGACACAGGTGGAGGGAGAAGCAGGCTCCATGCACCGGGAGCCTGATGTGGGATTCGATCCCGGGTCTCCAGGATCGCGCCCTGAGCCAAAGGCAGGCGCCAAACCGCTGCGCCACCCAGGGATCCCATAGTTTGTTCCTTTTTATTGCCGAGTAGAATTCCACTATGTAGATATACTCCAATTTGTTTATTCATTCACCAGTTGACAGACATTTGAGCTATGTACAGTTTGGGATTATTACAAATAAGGTTTCCATGAGCATTTGTGTATAAGTCTTTATATATATATTTTTCTTTTCTCTTGAATAAATACCTATGAATGTAATTACTGAATTGTATGGTATAAGAAATTGCTAAGTTGTTTTCTAAAATGGCTGTAGCATTTTGCATTCCCACCAGCAAAGTGTGAGGGTTCCAGTTGTTTGGCCTCTGCCCCAACACTTGTTAGAGTCCTTTAAATTTTGCCCACTCTAGTAGATGTGAAATGTCGTCACTTTATTGTGTTTTGATTTGCATGTCCCTCATAACTAGTTATGCTGCTCATCTTTTTGTGTGCTTAACTGCCATCTCTGTATCTTTGGTAAAATGGCTATTCAAACATTTTGCCCATTTAAAAAATTTGGCTTGTTTGCCTTATTATTGAATTTAAAGGGTACTTTATATATTTCAGATAAAAGTCCTTTGTTGGGGATGCCTGGGTAGCTCAGCGGTTTAGTGCCTGCCTTCAGCTGGGGTTCTGACCCTGGAGACCCCACACATGGGGCTGCCTGCATGGAGCCTGCTTCTCCCTCTGCCTGTGTCTCTGCCTCTCTCTGTGTCTGTGTCTCTCATGAATAAATAAGTAAAATCTTAAAAAAAAAAAAGTCCTTTGTCAGATATTTGTTTTGCAAATATTTTATACTCATTTCTGGCTTGATTTTTATTTTGTCAACAATGGTTTTTCAAGACAAAAAGTTTTAATTCTGATTAAGTTCAATTTGTTAGTTTTTTTAGTGGTTCTGGATTTTTGCATCCTAGCAAAGTTACAAAGATTTTTCTACTATATTTTCTTCTGGAACTATTAGTGTTAGGTCTCAACCAACGTGACCTGCCAATGTTCAGTGATTAGTTCTCACAAATGAAATGTGCTTTCCTTTCATGAGAAGGGAAGGGAAAGATGATGTGAGTTGACACTTCTGCCCTTGTTTAAAACACTGTGTGTGGGGATCCCTGGGTGGCGCGGTGGTTTAGCGCCTGCTTTTGGCCCAGGGCGCGATGCTGGAGACCCGGAATTGAATCCCACGTTGGGCTCCCGGTGCATGGAGCCTGCTTCTCCCTCTGCCTGTGTCTCTGCTTCTCTCTCTCTCTCTCTCTCTCTGTGTGTGTGACTATCATAAATAAATAAAATAAATAAATAAATAAATAAAACACTGTGTGTGGGCTGCCCCAGTGGTCCAGTGGTTTAGCACTGCCTTCCGCCTGGGGTTTGATCCTGGAGTCCTGGGATCTAGTCGGGCTCCCTGCATGGAGCCTGCTTGTGTCTCTGCCTCTGTCTCTCTCTGTCACGAATAAATAAGTAAAATCTTTAAAATAAATAAATAAAACACTGTGTGTGCCTTTGCCCCTTCACCTGGGATTGAATTTTCAAAACTCAATCCAGTCTTCACTAGACTACAAGCTGTCCAAGGTCGAGACCTATGTCTTATTCTTATTTTGTACTTATATGTTTGAGCTGCGATTCAGTAAATGTTTTGTGAATGTAAGGAGGAATTCCTGGGTCTCTACTGTTCTGCTGGCGTATGGAAGGTACCAGGCCGTTTGTTGCAGATTTTTTTGGTAAGTATTTTATTTATTTATTCTTGAGAGACAGAGAGAGAGGCAGAGACACAGGCAGAGGGAGAGGCAGGCTCCCTGAGGGGAGCCCGATGCAGGACTCGATCCCAGCTCCCGAGTCACCACCTGAACGGAAGGCAGACGCTCAACCACTGAGCCACCCAGTGGCTTTCGTGCATGATGATGCCAGAGTGGCTGAGGCCAAGGACAAAGAGAGGGACAGATGAGGTCCAAGGACCTGATCACCCAGCCCACAGCCCGGTGTGAACTCTGGGTGGTACTTGAAGTGGGATGTGAAGTCCCGGGAAAGGGAAGGTTTTCAAGCAGGGGAGGCAGTGAGCTGATCAGAAGTTTTAAAAACGAAACAGAGATGGGGCTGGTTGGGCTGCCGATCTCCAGGGACACTGGAGACGTCCAATGGGCCGTGTTCCTGCAGAGGCAGTTCAGTAGATGGACCGAGAGCCTGGAGATACAGAACTAGGTGCCCCCCAGGTGCCCCCGTTCATTGTAGTTTTAATGTCTAGTCCTCACAAACATGACTTTAGAGAAAAATTGTCCCGTCTCAGTTGCACAGAAGAAGGACAAAGAGATGAGGGGAACCAAATCCCACACCACCGTTCATGAAGCAGGGAAACTGCACAACCTGCGAGTGTAAGATAAGGTGAAAACCACTCGAGATAGACTCTCAATTCCTCCTGGGCAATAGCGCCCACATCTTTTGGGCTAAGTCCCTTACTTGGCCCAAATCTGTGGGGCTTGCGTGGATCCGCTTCCCTAGTGGGAGAATGCTAAGGAGACGGAAACCCTGAGTGTGGGGATTTAGGGGACGCAGAACTCACTCGCTACCCGCACTGCAGCCTGGTTGCCTAGCAACTGCGGGTCGATAGCTCGGCGTTCGACGCAACCCAGCCGGCCTGGGCCGCGGAGCTCCCGGCGGCGCCTTCCGCGGCCCCGCACCCTGGGGCCCGGGTCCCCGCCGTGCGCAGGCGCGGACGGGGCTCGGCTGGGGGAGGGGCGCCGGAACGCAGGCTCCGCTCGCGGGCCCCGGCGGGAGGGGCGCACGCGCGGGGGGCGGAGCGGCAGGCGCCCCGAGTGGCTGCGGAGCCGGAAACGTGCCTCGGAGGGTGCGGCCCTGAGGAGACGGCGGGCTGGGCCGGGCCGGGCCGGGCCGGGCCGGGCGGGGAACCTTAGGCCAGCGGCCCCCGGGGCGCGGGGGTGAGCGGGCGGGGAGGGCCCGAGGCGAGCTCTGCCCGGATGAGGAACAAAGCGGTGGGGCAGGCGCGCGCGCCCCCCGCGCGGCCGGCAGGTGGGCTGCGCTCGGGCCGGCCGGGGCGGGGCGAGGGCGGCGGGGCCTGCGGGGCCTGCGGGCCCCACGCCGGCGGGCGGGCGGGCGAGTCAGCCGGCCGGCCCCGGGAGGCGGCTCTCGGGGGGCCCGGGGACGGGGACTGCATCCTCCCCTGTTTAGGTGACCGCCCTTGGCCTTCCCCCCCAGGTTGGGCAGCCTCCCTCCCGAAGCTGCTGGAGGAAGAGCCCCGGGTGTCCCCCGGCATGCCCCATCTCGCGGCGGGGTGCGCGGCCGCTGGCCCTAGGGACAAGTCGGGCGGCCCCGGGCGGCCGCGGGGCCGAGCGGCAGCGCCTGTGCAGCGGTTGTGAGCAAGATGCGGTAGCACGTGACCCTGGAACGCAGACCCTGATGCCGGTTCCCCGCCACCCGTGTGTTCCTTTCTCTGACACTTGGCCCCAAGCAGATGCATCACAGGTGAGTACTTGGGCTCCGCGCCCGTGGCAGCTTTGGAAAACATTTAGCAACCGAGAGTTCAGAGTGCCTTTCCTTGGTGCCATGGGGGGAGGTTGCAGCGCAGGTGCGATTTGCAAATGGGTTTAAGTCCCAAAGGGACCAAGAAATCCAGAAACCAGAGTTGGATTGAATATACTCTCATTCAGCCAAATTTACTCCAAATGTGAATAGCCAAGTCCATATAGCCACACGTTGATTGTTGGCTCATTGACATGTTTTCCCCTACGCCTTTGAGTTATTTGAACGTTTAGTATTTTGATCTGGATTCCAGGGTGTATTTTTAGCTTAGCACCATGCTTCCACCTTGAATTTTGCTGGTTGCCCTATGGCTCGGATGGTAATGTGCAGAAATTAAGTTGTTAGTTTTGCAGGTAGAAATTATTAGTTTTGCAGATTTCATGATGTTTCAAGTACTTAATGATACCATGCCAGTGCAGAAATATGCCAGATAGTTACACTTGGCTGTTCTTTTGGGGACCTTTCATAGGCTCTATGTTTAGGATGAGGAAGGTAAATTCATTGAAGTTGCTGAAACTGTCCATTGCATTTTGCAAAGTGACTGCGTTTCAGTTAGCTTCTAATATGCCATTCTTTTTTTTTTTTTTTTTTTTTATTCATGAGAGACCCAGAGGCAGAGACATAAGAAGAGGGAGAAGCAGCCCTCCTGTGGGGAGCCTGATGTAGGACTCACTCCCAGGACCCCAGGATTATGACCTGAGCCAAAGGCAGATGCTCAACCACTGAGCCACCCAAGCGCCCCCTAATATGCCATTCTGAAAAGAAGTTAGAAGACTCTAAGAAAGTCATTAAGATCAGCAACTGACAAATGATTTATTCTTAGGTTAGTTAGAAACACACACAGAAAGTGTAGAAGTGTGAAGGAAGTGATTTTACCAGGAATGAGGAGGGAAGAAGAGAGAGGTTGGTGTCTTGATTTTGACCCTCCTTCCAAGATTGCTTCCCAGAAACCCATATGAGAAAGGTAGGTAGAACAGAATCGCACTTTAGAATGAGAGTGTCTCATGAGGATCATATTGTAAATTCCCTTCATCTGCTTTCTCTCTCTGAGATTCTAGTTACCTTTGGTTTATGGCTGCTGAGGTCATCACATTTTAGTGACTCACTACAAAGCAGAAATCTGCTGAGCCTCTCACATTAAACTCTGGTTTGAACTGGTTTGAGAAGGCCTAGGAGTCAACCTAGAAACACCATTTTGATTTTTATGTGGAGATTAGGTACACAGATTAATATTCAGGAATTTTTAGAATGAGATTTGAAGCTAGATTTTTAGGTGTACTTTAAGAAAATTATTGTAACCCATTTGTTGTGGGTCATTACTGCTCTAGTGGTTGTAGAGTTCTAGTTACATTTGGAGCCATAAAAAGTTACAGGAAAAGTCTGTTTTTAACCAGCCCATGTGTAGAAACTTGCAAAATTAAGTTAGCTGTTGTCTCTTTCGGCTATAAGGATTTTTTCATTCTTTTATAGCGTAAATACTGCTGTTAATGTGCCGTCCTTCATAGGTATACCTCGTTTGTCTTTTGCCTCTTTATTAAGATTGAAAATGCATTGCTCCATCCAAAGCAAATGTTTCAGAGTGCCTATTCTCTACTGTTGGCTTTGTTCATTTTATTAATGTCTGAGAGTTTAGTTTTATGAGATACCTGGCCTGGGGTAAGATTAAAGCCTGTGACTGTAGAATAATGCAGGAACAGGTCTATGTGGGACTTTAAACACAACCCACAATATAAATATACAGCTCCTAATTACTGGAACTATGTAAAAGGCAAAATGGTTCTATTAGTGTAATTGTCTTTCTAATTATAGTTAAAAGCTTGAGTTTTTTTTTTTTTTTTTTTTTTTTTTAGATTTTATTTATTTATTCATGAGAGACAGAGAGAGAGAGAGGGAGAAGCAAGCTCCATGCAGGGAGCCGGATGTGGAGTGGGACTCCACTGCATGGAGCTTGCTTCTCCCTCTCTCTCTCTGTAGGATCAGGCCCTGGGCTGAAGGCGGCGCTAAACCGCTGAGCCACCAGGGCTGCCCAAGTTTTTTTTTATTGTAGTTGTCCTACAGCGTTATATTGATTTCAGGTCTTGATATTTAATGTTATGTTAGTTTCAGGTGCACAACATAGTGATTCAGCTTAGGTTTCTTAAATTGGCAGACCTGGATTTAAGTCCCAACTTTGCCACTTGTTATGTAATCTTGGGTTAAGTTTTTTAGCCTCTCTGTTTTCTCATCTCTAAAATGGGATCAAGAATAGTACCTAACTCACTTACAAGGATTAGGTGCAATAATTACTTGTAAATCACTTAGGTCAGTGCCTAACACACGTAGTAAGGGAGTAGTAAGTATGAGTTATTACTATTTTCAGGTTTATTGGTGGCTGATACTGCCATTTTTCAAATGAAAAACCTATTTAGGTTTGCTCTCAATGCTAGGGAATGTGTAAATCCATTTGATTCCTCTTCTCCTTTACTCTTCCCATGTACACAGACACAGAAGAACTTGCATTACTGTTCCCTATACTTATTCTCGGTATAAGGAGTAGAGGTTTGTTTTTTTTTTTTAAGATTTTTAAAGATTTTTTAAGATTTTATTTATTTGAGAGAAAGTGAGCACACAGCCTGAGCAGGAGGGACGAAGGGAGAGGGAGATGCAGATGGCTACTGAGCAAGGAGCTGGACCCTGAGCTTGATCCCAGGACCCCAACATCATGACCTGAGCCCAAGGCAGATGCTTAACCAGGTCTTTAGTGACCTTTGGATAACCTATTGGCTAGCCTCTTGAAATTATAATGTTTATAGTATGGTAGTCTCTAGTTTTTTTTTTTTTTTTTTTAAGATTTTGTTTATTACGAGAGACACAGAGAGAGAGGCAGAGACATAGGCAGAGACATAGGCAGAGGGAGAAGCAGGCTCCATGCAGGGAGCCCAAAGTGGGACTTGCTCCCAGGACTTCAGGATCGCACCCTAAGCTGAAGGCAGACACTTAACCCCTGAGCCACCCGGGCGTTCCCATCTCTAAATTTTGATATAGGAACTAATAGTTATTGATAGCGTCCAATAGCATCTTGTTCAAACCACTGTTATTCTGATAACATTATTAATGACAATGTAACGTAGATTGCATAGAAAGGGTGATTCTCAGATTTTTTGGCCTGACAAAAATGATCTAGATTTTAAAAAAAAAAGATTTGATGTATTGAAAAACGTTTTGGCAGTGTTTTGCAGTATGATCTGTGCTATGATTTGGGGCATAGAACATGTCTCTGAGCCTGGTTTCCTCATTTATTTTGAAGACTTGGTGAGAGAATATGAAGTAAATTTTTATAAAGTATGTGTAGCAAAGCTTACATAATAACCTATTTGGTGGCTATTAAGATTTCTATACAGAATTTTATTTATTTATTTATTTATTTATTTATTTATTTATTTATTTATTTTTAAAATATTTTATTTATTTATTGAAGACAGACACAGATAGAGAGGCAGAGACACAGGCAGAGGGAGAAGCAGGCTCCACACAGGGAGCCTGACGTGGGACTGGATCCCGGGTCTCCAGGATCACACGCTGGGCTGAAGGCGGCGCCAAACTGCTAGGCCATCAGGGCTGCCCTCTATACAGAATTTTAATAAAATCTAATCCATGAAGGAAATATGGTGCTTCTTCACACCATTAATAATTGAATTCAGACCCACTATCGCTATAACTCTTAGTAAAAATTATTTTGAGTGGGTTAAACTGTATACAGAGGTCTGGTTTGAAGTAATAGAACATTTGCATAAAATACTGTGAAAGAAAACTTGGATGATTTGAAACAAACTCTGCCATATCCTCTAAGAATTGCACTTTTCTTCAGGCAGTGTACATAGGGTTTGGAACAAAACCCCTGAGTTAAGTCCTTTTCTGTTTTGTGACATTGATTGAATTAATGTCTTTGAATCCTAGTTTCCTGATCAGTAGAAAGAATAAGACACTCTATCTTAGAGAACTGTGAGCATAAAAATTAAGTAGTAGTCAGCTTCCATTTTCCTCCCCCCATCTTTTCAGGCTCTTCAATTACTTTTTTTTTTTTTTTTTAACTTGGAGTCATTAATTATGTATACTTGTTTTTATTCAAAATCTGTAATGTCTGGGGATAACAAAAGTAATTCTAATGATGGCCAAATTTAACAGAAATTTTTTAACCTCATCTTAAAACTTCCACTGATCCTTCTGGTTCAATGGCAATTTTCAATGTTAATAGGAACATAAAAACAAACATGCACACAATTACACAGTTTTCATAAAGGTCTATTTCATTATTGGTTTAACAGTTAAATACATTTAAATAATGTATAGGTGACTGGAGGACTGCAGTATTGGTAACTAGATAACCAATTTAACTAGAAACCAGCTAACAAGTAACTGTCTAAATATTTAAAATACAGCTCTTGTTCAGATCATCCCTTGTTTTGATCACCTTCTTGGGGAAGGGAGGGGGGGAAGCCTGCTGGTCACACTGGAAATATATTAAGGCCAAATCCTCTGATAACCATTCCCAGAGGTTTCTTTCAGCTGGATTAAGCCTCCAACTACAGGGCAAGCCCAAGTTTGTGGCCTCCAGCATTAATGCTCTTCCCATCTACCAGGGAAGACAGTGTAAGCTTGACACCAGGCCTCAGAGTCTGAGTGTAGCCCACTCCAGTTAAACTAGGGTTGTTGACTTTTGCCTGATGTCCAAGCAAGGTTTACTGAAGTGTCAAGATCTTCACATACTTTCTGATTAAATTGATCCTCCAAATTCTATCCTGTCATTGACATTAGTGTGTAGTTGGAAGTCCCCAGTCCTGTAGCCTACTGCAAAGTTATTTCTTGTCAGCTTTGATTTGGCACTGTCAAAAGTCATCTGGTAGCCAGCAAGCCAGTCCTCATAACCAAAGATGGCTGAACCATGGATTGCAGGTCCAGCAAAATCAAAGTCAACGTCACAACCAAAGTTTATACACTCCCACTTGTAAGAAGGCTTGATTTTACTACTTTTCTTCCCTTTGTTTGGTGAAAAGGTGGTATCAGATGTCAGTTTCAAACCTTGACAGATCTGGTCTTCAATTGCGATTTCTGTTCCCAGAGTGTTATCGGTGTTCCACTTTTCTGTGAAAGTCAGGCCATACTCACACCATTTATATCTGGTCTTCAAGGTTCCAATAACTTTACCAGTGTCTGTATTAGATGAACCAGACGTTGAGAATTTCACATCACTGCATGACTTTGTTTTCACATCCAGTTTCACCAACCCAAAACCAAATCCTTTGTTGAAAATATCTCTGGCAGCTTTGCCAAGGTCAACATAGGATGGAGGAACACACATTGGCTGCGCACAGCCCTGCCCGTAGGTCGCCATGGCGAGGCCACAGGAAGGGGTGATCTGGTGGTCTCCTGAGAGGAGCTGCTACCACCGCTCCACTCGCAGCTCCAGCTGCTGGGCTTGCTCAGGGTCAGGCTGCAGCTACCCCGGCTGGAGGGCAAAGTCTCCGGGCAAAGTCGCTCTTCAGTAACTTAATTGGAATCACTGAGGTAAGATTTTGCATAATGGGTCGTCTGTGCTCTTTCTTAGGATGAATGAAATGAACCTGAGCCCAGTGGGGATGGAGCAGCTGACTTCATCCTCTGTGAGCAATGCCTTGCCAGTCTCAGGGAGTCATCTAGGGTTGGCTGCCTCACCCACTCACAATGCCATCCCTGCCCCAGGTGAGTAGTAAGGGAGAGCCACTGAATTTCAATACTTAATTGCATTATCAATTCTTGGTGGAGCCTAAAGGGAGACAGAGCCCCTTTAAGAGTGTAAAGGAGAAGCCCAGCAGGTCTGAGCAACAGTTCCACATGTGGCAGCATCATGGAAGAAATGTTTTTGTGGACTACTGGAGTTGTAGTGGATTGGAGTAGCAGTTTTTTTTATTAGTCCTCTTGTGGGGTTGGTGGCCTTTATCTAGAAATGTAATTGACTTGGCATTTTATCTAGGTTTATCTGTTCATCTGGTTCACATCTTTAGCACTCTGTCCTTGGGTTAATAGAAGAGAATGAAAGTTATTCTACCAACTGTTCCCAGAAAGTAAGAGCGCTTGAGCTTCATTTTTTATTACCTCTGGAATTGGCAACAACTGCAAATACACCAGGCTTAAAATTAAAAGAGGAGGTACCAGAGATCTCCTCTATGGAAATGCTGTTAGCCTCTGTACTCAGAAATAGTATAGAAAAAGCTCTCATTTTCCTCCATCACTGTACTTTAAAAAACTTTTATTTATTTTCTTTTTCTTTTGAAAGAGAAAAGAGATAAGCTATTGACTCTTAATGATCTATGGCATTGTAATGTATTGGGATTTTTTTTTTAAGGTTTTATTTATTTATTTGTGAGAAAGGGAATGATCACAGGGAGAGGGAGAAGCTGAGCACAGAGCCTGACATAGGCTGGATCCCAGGATCCTGAGATCATGACCTGAGCCAAGAGCAGATGCTTAACCAACTGAGCCACTCAGGTGCTCCTGTATTGGACTTTCTTTATCACAATTAGAGTTAATGGAGATGCCTGTCTGTGGAGCATGTGACTCTTGATTTCAAGATTGTACATTTGAGTCCCATGTTGAATGTAGAGATTACTTAATAAAATTTTTTAAAAAATGTTTAAGGGTGTTTTAAATCTTTAATTTGTTTAAATAGTTCTCTGTAGGGATTACCTGCTTAGTTACTAAAATGCAGCAGCTGAATAAATTCATCTAAACTAGGGTCTCCACCTTCTTTTCAGGTGTCCAAAAGAAATTTAAAAAAACTTATTAGTAAACTCATTTGATTATCTCTTAGGCATTTCTTTTAGTGAACACTCTTGTTAAGGAGTAAAGGCCTATTAAAAAATATTGCCACTGGCAAAAATAATGCAAATTAGCACTGTCCAAGTTTGTGAGTATTCATTGTTATACTTAGGCATAGTAAGAGTCACTTCGACACTTTGCAAGTATAATCAAAGATAAATATAATCTAAAATTTAAATTTTTTAAATTATGAAATATAGCAAATATACAAAAGACTACATGAAAGTATATTTGTGCAGTTTTGCATTTACCTTCCAAGTATAAGCATATCTTTGAATTTTTAAAAAGCAAAACATTCTCACCATATAAAATGGGAAATACAAATAATACAGGAAAAGAATTCGTAATATCATTACTCAGAGACCACTCCTGTGAACTTTGGTATTTTTTCCCATTATTTTTATCTCTATATGATTTGTTCTGTTAAACTGTATTTAAACTAGTTTTTTAATTGTAATGTTTTAATACTTAAAAGCAATACAGACAACTGGAAGATCAGCTTGACCATTTTAAAACTAACTTAACTCCCTTTAAGACCTATTTCTGGATGTCTGCACAATACTGTCTGTGGATATAAGGGGCTACTAAGTGAGATTTTTCCCCTCATATGTAGAAACCTCCCTAAGAGTTTAGCTAGTGATTATAGAGAGAGTTTTTAAGTACTTACTTTCTTTTAATTGAGAAAAAAAAAACATTTTTTTGTAGGCCTGCCAGTGGCAATTCCAAACCTGGGTCCCTCCCTGAGCTCTTTGCCTTCTGCTTTGTCTCTAATGCTCCCAATGGGTATTGGGGATCGAGGGGTGATGTGCGGGTTACCCGAAAGAAACTACACCCTACCTCCACCACCGTACCCCCACCTGGAGAGCAGTTACTTCAGAACCATTCTACCTGGTAAGTAGTACAGTTATTTGGAACATTAGAAGAAAGCCTCCTCTTAACTTCCTTTCTTGAAGACTTGAATAACACTTTTTTCTGTTTTTCAGTATTGGATATTAATATCTAGGTGGGAAAAAATAAATATTTTTGTACCTTTCCTCTTACAATGTACAGATAACACATTATTAATATAACAGTTTGACTAAGTTTTATTTATTAAGGGTGCTTAAGCAATTTTTCTCCTTCTTTCCTCCAGTATTTCCTTGATTCAGTTTTTATAATTCTGTAGTTGTAATTCCTATCAACCATACATCCTGTTAGTGTCATTATTATAAATTAAGGTTTATAGGGTTTTTAAGTTTATTGATATTTTTGTTCTGAATATTTATTTTAGAAAATTTAGCAAATAGGGAGGAGAACCACTCATACATAGTTCCATCGTCCATCTTTTTGATGTACTTCCCTCCTTTTATCTCAGTGTATAGCTTTTTAATATTTTTCATAATTAAGACTATACTTTCTACATGATTGTGTATCCTTTTCCACTTTATATTTTTCTTTCCTTTTTTTTTCTTTTTTAAGATTTTGTTTATTCATGAGAGACAGGCAGAGACATAGGCAGAGGGAGAAGCAGGCTCCCTGTGGGGAGCCTGATGGGAAACCCCCTCCTAGGACCTCGGGATCACGCTCTGAGTTGAAAGCAGACACGCAACCACTGAGCCACCCAGGTGTCCCTACTTCATATTTTTCTGTAGTTATTTTCCATAACTGCTGCATGGTTTTCATAATTATTCTTTTTAATGCTGCATTATAGTCTTCTGAATGGATATTCCATGGTTTATTTATAATCAATCTTTATTGTTGGACAGTTTGGTTTTTCTAGGTTCTTATTACAGGAATGTCTTTGTATATAATATCTATAAAATGCTTTTAGGGAAGATTATCCTCAGTGGAATTTCTTGTGCAAGAGCACATGAATGTCTTTTGGGTTCTTAATATATATACTTTCCAAAGAAGTTTTAGTAATTTTCATTCCCACTGGCAATGCAGCAGGTACCATTTCACCATATCCTTACAAGCATGTATATTCAAGTATTTCTTTTGGTTTTAATAAAGCAGATTCGATTGTGACTTTGTTTTGAATGGAATGTAATATGCTATGATAGTTTAATAACTTAAAACTTAGTTATATATATATATATATATATTTTTTTTTTTTACTTTTTTTCAAAGATTTTATTCATGAGAGACATACAGAGAGAGGCAGAGACATAGGCAGAGGGAGAAGCAGGTTCCCTGTGGGGAGCCCGATGTGGAACTCAATCCCAGAACCCCAGGATGCCCGAGCCAAAGGCAGATAGATGCTCAACCACTGAGCCACTTAGGTGTCCCTGGAAGATCTGCTTTTAAATCATTTTACCTTTTAATTTTTATAAAACAAATTTCAGCATCTTGGGTCTCAGGAATTCCAACTATGTATATATTAAAGGCATCATTTAAATGCTTAATTTCCATGGACTTAGTTAATCTTTTATAGTGTGTGAGTTTCACAGGGATAATCTTTTATAGTGTCTGAGTTTCACAGGGAAAACTGAATTATGGTATATGTATGTTGCTATTTATAAGGTATATATATCAATTTAACCAAATAAGTAAGTAGAAGATTCTTTTATGGTCTATTTATGTTGCTGTTTTTATAAAGTATATCAGTTAAGCCAGAGAATTAGGTAAGAGATTAATCTAGTTATTTGTAAGGAAAATAGTTTCTAGCATTTGGAATTTCTTATATTTAATGCTGTACTAAAAAATCTCTGATATCTCATCTTTTCCCTTTCCCAGGCATTTTATCTTATTTAGCTGACAGACCACCTCCTCAGTATATCCACCCTAACTCTATAAATGTTGATGGTAATACAGCACTGTCTATCGCCAATAATGCTTCAGCCCTAGATCCCTATCAGTCCAGTGGAAATGTTGGATTGGAGCCAGGCATTGTTTCAATAGACTCTCGCTCTGTGAACACACATGGTGCCCAAAGTCTTCATCCCAGTGATGGCCATGAGGTGGCCTTGGACACAACAATCACTATGGAGAACGTCTCTAGGGTTACCAGCCCAATCTCTACAGATGGAATGGCAGAAGAACTTACGATGGATGGTGTTGCAGGCGAGCATTCCCAGATCCCAAATGGCTCCAGAAGTCATGAACCTTTGTCTGTAGATTCTGTGAGCAGCAATCTTGCAGCAGACACTGTAGGACATGGTGGTGTGATACCCATTCATGGGAATGGCCTGGAGCTCCCTGTGGTCATGGAGACGGACCACATTGCAAGTCGGGTCAACGGGATGTCTGACAGTGCCCTCAGTGACTCCATTCACACCGTGGCCATGAGCACCAACTCTGTAAGCGTGGCACTCTCTACCTCACACAACCTCGCCTCCCTAGAATCTGTTTCCCTCCATGAAGTTGGCCTAAGCCTAGAACCTGTGGCTGTCTCCTCCATCACCCAGGAGGTTGCTATGGGGACAGGTCATGTAGATGTATCTTCAGACAGTCTTTCTTTTGTACCACCTTCACTGCAAATGGAAGACTCCAATTCAAACAAGGAAAATATGGCAACCTTGTTTACAATTTGTGAGTGTATTTAGCCTTTTTCTTTTGGAAATATTGGTAGAAAGGGTCATCATCTCTAATAGTTTTATTCCAAAATCACGTGTTAGGGAAGCATAGAAAGTAACTAAATTTTGGGATTTTTCTTTGTGTGTTGTGCTTTATTAATGTGCCTTTTCCTCCAGCTGAATGACATACAGACATTTTGTTGGTTCTTAAGTATTCTAAAATAAGGAAACCAGAGTCATTTCCTTCTGTATTTTACAGATAGGGTCAGTCCAATATATTCATGATATTTCCCTGGGTTTCAGAAATAGAGTTATTATAGAAGTAAACTTCAGTGAGGTAGTCTGTGTGTCATGCTGTGTGCTTTGTCAACATAAGACAAATTTATTAGATGATATGTACTATCTTATCCCCATGGAAAAAATGTAGGTTGATACAAACACAGTTTTTATTTTTGCTCAGAATGCATGTAAATTACTATAGTTGGACATGTAAGAATTCTTTTTATGGGGCAACGGTAGCAAAAAGCAGTGTAAAGACTGTTCATTTGTTGGTGTTACTACATTCTTCATTCATGCAGGAAACGTGTTGAGTGCTTACTCTGTGCTAGCCTCTGTGCTAGAGGCAGGGTAGAAAACAGTCTGTGAGAGATGACACATGCCTTTAAAGAGCTTATATCTGATGGGAGGCATAGGCAAGTAAACAAGCTATCGTAATACAACATAAGTGGGAAGATGGGATTAAATTTGAGGTTTAAGAGAGCCTAAAGCGGAGCATCTAACCAAGCCATGGAAGGAATAGAGAAGACTTACCAGGGGAGGCAGTACATATGTTAGTTAGCACAGACTTGAAGGACAAGAAAGATGTTGGTAGCTGAGTATCAGGAAGAACAGTGTCCCAGACAGGAGTTGGCACCTGTAAGTACCTAGGACTAAAAAAATTTTGCATGCTTCAGAATTGCTGAAGCATAGTATGTAGGTGATGAGAAAGAAGTAGGAGCCAGAACCCAAAGGGTCTTCTAAGAAGTCAGTGGTCTTAACGAGTGCAATTTGGGATGGGGGCTCTGTTGCAAAAGTGAGATGAGTAGGCAGGTAAGGAAGATGATGCCAAAATTTAAGTGGAAGGTGATTTTCTAACCTGGAGTTGAGGTGATGTTGAGGAAAGTGGGGAGTATTTACAAAAAACTTAGTAGAGCTTGCCAATTAAAGTTGGGAGAGAGAAGGGTGAAGGAGATATACCCTGGTTTCTGGCATGGGAAACTAGGTGGAGAGTGGTACCGCTTCTTAGGATAATGAATGGTGGAGGAGGCTTCTTTTTTTTTTTTTTTTTTTTTTTTTTTTTTGAGGAGCTGGTTTCAGACCTGTTGATTTCAGTGTCTATAAAATACCCAATAGAGTTTTTTTTTTTTTAAGATTTTATTTGACAGAACACAGGGGGGGAGGGGCATAGGAAGAAGGAGGAGACTTCCCATAGAGCAGGGAGCCAGTGACCATGACCTGAGCCAAAGGCAGACACTTAACCAACTGAGCCACCCAGCCATGCCCCAATAGAGATATCTAATGAGAATTTTAATCTGGAGCACAGAGATCTGTCTGCAAATATTCAGGGATCCTCAGCATTAGAATGTCAATCATAGCCATGGAAGTGGGGTAAAATTACCTCCTAGTGAGAATGTGGAGTATAAGAGAAGGTAGAGGAAGAGCTTCCAAATTAGACTGAATAGGAGGGTCAGAAAAGTAGGACAAAGCTTCTGGTGCCTCAGAAGCCAAGCAGTGAGGAGAACTTTCATGTTAAACTTTTAAAGTCTGAAATCAATAATTTTAAAATATTTTAATTTAGGGATGTGATTAATGGAGGCTCATTAACTCAGCAGAGGATAAGAGAGGCCTAAATAAGCCTGTTGATTCTTTTTTAAGTGGTCATGTGGAATCTTGCTCCTGTGTGTGTGTGTGTGTGTGTGTGTGTGTGTGTGTGTGTTTTAAAGATTTTATTTATTTATTTATTCATGAGAGACAGAGAGAGAGGCAGAGACACAGGCAGAGAGAGAAGCAGGCTCCATGAGGGAGCCCAACGTGGGACTCCATCCCAGGTCTCCAGGATCACACCCCGGGCTGCAGGTGGCGCTAAACTGCTGCGCCACTGGGGCTGCCCTCCTGTGTGTGTTTTTTAAAAATGAGATAGAATTCACATACACGTTTTAAAGTGTACAATTTCGTAGTTTTTTTGTATACTGACAAAGTTGTGTAACAATCATCACTATCTAATTTCAAAGCATTAACACCCTGTAAAGATACCCCACTAGCAGTTGCTCATCATTCCTGCCCTTCCAACTCCCTTCCCTCCCTGCCATGGTCCTCAGGCAACCACTAATCTACTTTCTATCTATAGATTCACCTGTCCTGGACACTTCATATAATGGAAACATATGACATGTGGCCTTTGTGATTTGCTTCTTTCCCTTAGGACAATGTTGTCATATTTCATTCATGTTGTAGCAGGTGTCATTGCTTCATTCCTCTTTATGGCTGTGTAATAATCCATTGTTTGAATATACCACATTTTGTTTATCCACCTTTCACTTATGAACATTTGATTTCTCCTTTGGCTATTATGAATAATGCTGCTGTGAACATTCATGTACAAGTTTTTGTATGTACATATGTTTAAGTCTCTTAGATATATATTTAGGAATGGAATTGCTCTGTATTTAACTTTTTGAGGAACTGTTAGAGTTTTCTGAAAAACTTTGCACCATTTTCAATTCCCAACATCAACGTGTGAGTGTTCCAGTTTCTCCACATCTTTTAAATTTTTTTTATTTTTATTTATTTATGATAGTCACAGAGAGAGAGAGAGAGAGGCAGAGACACAGGCAGAGGGAGAAGCAGGCTCCATGCACCAGGAGCCCGACGTGGGATTCGATCCCGGGTCTCCAGGATCGCGCCCTGGGCCAAAGGCAGGCGCCAAACCGCTGCGCCACCCAGGGATCCCTCTCCACATCTTTTAAACACTTTTTCTGTTATCCATCTTACCAACTGTGAAGTGGCATCTCATTGTGGTTTAGATTTGGCTTACCGGATTGATAATGATGGCAAACTTCTTCCTTTACATGTTCTAATTGGCCATTTGTGTATTTTCGAGAAACCTTTAAAGCATTTTTTTGCAGTATGAAATCTGAATCTCCTTTGGAGATTTAGCATAGTTTCTTATTAAGAGCAGTGGACAATCAGTTCTCACTAGGTATAGGGGATCTCTAATCTGATATTCAAAGTATTTTTAGTCAAGTAATGGTTGAAGTAAGATACTATTTCTGCTTTGCCTAAATATGAAAATGTACTGATATTTTATGTCATTTAATGAGAAATGTTCAATAATTACTTAGGAAAAAAAGATACTTAGATGGCTGTGATTCTGAGGTTGATGTATTCCATCTGTTTTGTGGATGAATTTGGAAAGTTTGAACATAATCATTGACTGATAAGGTCATGTGTGCTATTCCTTAACAGAAATGAAGCAGATTTATGGACAGGGATACTCATGAGCTTGTAAAAGTGAAGTTACAGTAACCAGGGGATCCCTGGGTGGCTCAGCGGTTTAGCACCTGCCTTCAGCCTGGGCGTGATCCTGGAGTCCCAGGATTTAGTCCCACATCGGGCTCCCTGCGTGGAGCCTGCTTCTCCCTCTGCCTGTGTCTCTGCCTCTGTCTCTCTCTGTGTCTCTCATGAAGAAATAAATAAAATCTTTAAAAAAAAAGTTACAGTAACCGTAGACAGCAGTATATACAAAGACAACACCCTTTTTGACATGCAAAAAGAAAGACTATATGAACAGTAAGAAATTAAAAGTCTTAAATACTGCAAGAATATAACTACCTACTGTCCCTAAGAGCATTTTTTGCCCTCCCTCTCTTTATTTATTTATTTTTTGGTCTTAAGAATCTATCATCAAACCTGGGTAACCAGTTTGTTCATAATGAAGCAAAAGTTGGCAGTCATGTACCTAGCTCTGACTCTTTAGATTTTATTTATTTGTACAGGAGAGACACAGAGGTAGAGACACTGGCAGAGGGAGAAGCAGGCTCCACACAGGGAGCCCGATGTGGGACTCAATCCCAGGACTCGAGGATCACGCCCTGGGCCTAAGGCAGGTGTTAAGCCGCTGAGCCACCCAGGGATCCCCTAGCCACCCAGGGATCCCCCAGCTCTGACTCTTGACCTATATTGTCATCTGTTTTGGCTTTGTATGATGGCATTTCAATTCCTATTTGCTCATATAGTTTGGTAGAATTGGAATCTTAGGACTTTAGATACCATATCTAAAAGTATTAGGTATCTACTTAATGTAAAGAACACTACTCTTTTTTTAAGATTTTATTTATTTATTCATGAGAGACAGAGGCAGAAACATAGAGGGAGAAGCAGGCTCCCCATGGGGAGCCCAATGCAGGACTCAGTCCCAGGACCCCAGGATCATGACCTGAGCTGAAGGCAGACATTCAACCACACTTGAGCCACCCAGGTGCCCCAAGACCACTGTACTTTTTTTTTCTTGAATTAATATACTGTTATTTTTTTATCAGTCTCTTCTGGACTGAAACAGTAAAATTGTTCTGTGAGATTTGATCTGCTCTTACTGGAAAGAGATATAAGAGTGGGATACGTATCTTAGTGTAAGAAAGTGATTCTTTGATCAGAGTATTTTTACTAGAACTTTGCTTCTTACAAGTTATACTTTAGTAATTAGCATTTAAATAAGAAAGGTGGTACTTTAGGCTGCTTGAACTAATGCCATTTCTGTGTCTCAAATTTCCTACCCACAGGGTGCACTCTCTGTGACCGAGCCTATCCCTCAGACTGCCCGGATCACGGACCAGTGACTTTTGTTCCTGACACTCCAATAGAGAGCAGAGCAAGGCTTTCTCTCCCAAAGCAGCTTGTCCTCCGCCAGTCAGTGGTTGGAGCAGAAGTTGGTAAGAATCTTGGAAGCATAAAACCCCAAGATTTATCTTTCTAGACACATTTGACCAGTGATAGCAATAAATCAAGTTGAAACTTTATTGAGAAATTTCCCCTTAGAATCAGAAATGAATAAAGGATGGGATGCCTGGGTGGCTCAGCAGTTGAGCGTCTGCCTTTGGCCTAGGGCATGATCCCAGAGTGCCAGGATTGAGTCCCACATTGGACTTCCTGCATGGAGCCTGCTTCTCCCTCTGCCTGTGTCTTTGCCTCTCTCTCTCTGTGTCTCTCATGAATAAATAAAATCTTTAAAAAAAATGAATAAAGGAGAAAATCTTGGCCTGAGTCTAAAGACTTTTATTCTTGGCTGTATTATTCTCTAATGATTATGACAAAACAGTCCTTGAAACTTGTTTCTTTTATCAGAGAATTCATCACTGATAACCCTTTGTCACAAAAGGGTTGTCTAATACTCCTTAGGAAAAAGGAATAAGAAACATAGACTGCCAGAGTTTGGTTATCCAGATTTAAATTTAAAATTGTTTCTGAATTACTGTGCCATTTCTTTGTCGATATTAAGCTGGGTTCATTATTTTTTCAGCTGTAGTTTGGGTATGAGTCAGTTGAAAACATTAAAATAGCTTAGATAATATTGAGCAATGCTTTAAGCACAGATGCTTGAAGTTTGATTTACTCTGTAGTAATTATATTTTTATAATTGAGTTACATCCTATAAGCCTTTTTTATGTATTAACTCTGAAATAACACTTGGAGGGACTTGATTTGGTTCCTTCTGTGTAACACTGGGTTTAGGTCTTTCTTTCTTTCTTTCTTTCTTTCTTTCTTTCTTTCTTTCTTTCTTTCTTTCCCCTTTCCCTTTCCTTTCCTTTCCTTTTCTTTTCTTTTCTTTTCTTTTCTTTTCTTTTCTTTTCTTTTCTTTTCTTTTCTTTTCTTTCTTTCTTTCTTTCTTTTTTTTTTTTTTTTTAATTTTTTATTTATTTATGATAGGCACACAGTGAGAGAGAGAGAAGCAGAGACATAGGCAGAGGGAGAAGCAGGCTCCATGCACCGGGAGCCCGACGTGGGATTCGATCCCGGGTCTCCAGGATCGCGCCCCGGGCCAAAGGCAGGCGCCAAACCGCTGCGCCACCCAGGGATCCCTCTTTCTTTCTTTCTTTCTTTCTTTCTTCTCTCTCTTCTTTCTTCTCTCTTCTTTCTTTCTTTCTTTCTTTCTTTTTTTTCTTTCTTTCTTTACTTTCTTTTCTTTCTTTTTTTTCTTTCTTTCTTTACTTTCTTTTCTTTCTTTCTTTTTTTTCTTTCTTTTCTTTCTCTTCTTTCTTTTCTTTATTTTCTTTCTTTCTTCTTATTTATTTATTCATGAGAGACCAGAGAGAGAGGCAGAGACATAGGCAGAGGGAGAAGCAGGCTCCATGCGGCGAGCCAGATGCAGGACTTGATCCCTGGACTCCAGGATCAAGCCCTGAGCCGAAGGCAGACACTCAACCACTGAGCCATTCATGCGTCCCAAGGGTTTAAGGATTTCTGATACTGCTGCTTACTCTGCACTTTTCTTTTCTTTTCTTTTTTTCCATGAGAGAGACAGAGAGAGGCAGAGACACAGGCAGAGGCAGAAGCAGGCTCCTTGTGGGGAGCCCAATGCAGGACTCGATTCCCAGACTGGGATCATGCCCTGAGCTGAAGGCAGACACTCAACCACTGAGCCATCCATGTGTTCCTTAACTCTGTGCATTTCTTCTGAGCCCCATTTAATCTGATCATTACATTTTCTGTATTTATGGGATAGAACCCATAAGACTTTAGCTATATCATAGGAGTGCTGGAATAGCCATAGTTCTTAGGTTCGCTGAATATAAGATTCTTTAAATGAGCTAAGCCACTCTGTCTTGTGTATCCTGTTAGGTGCTTAATCATTGATTGGGTAGTTGATGTCTTTTCACTGATAGGAGTGTGGACTGGAGAAACCATTCCCGTGCGGACTTGCTTTGGGCCTTTAATTGGCCAACAGAGCCACTCCATGGAAGTAGCAGAATGGACAGACAAGGCAGTCAACCATATCTGGAAGGTCAGTGTTCATGAAGCTTTTCTCTGGCTTTTGGATGTTTTTATTATAGTGAGGTAGTTAAAAGTGATGTAAAAGCAAAATTGGCTAAATTTCTATGGTGTCATTCACCTGGCATTTATTTAACATTATATCCTTTCTGTTCTTTGTAGCCAAATTCTAATATTTAGCAAAACACCAGCTACTAAACTTAGAAAAGAAACTGCTTTTAGTCTTCCTTTTGTTAGATAATCCAGCGATTCTTCATTTTGATTTTTTGAGGCAGCTGAGGACATGGACTTTGTTTATATGATGAAAGTCTTATTTTGTAATCAAAACATTCCTCAAATAGTTAGGTTGGCAAACAGTTCTGGGATTGGAAGCTAAGATCATTTCTTTAGTTTTCTTTTTTAAAGATTTTACTTGATTTTGAGAGAGAGCGAGAGAGCCAGTGAGCACAAGCCGTGGAGAGAGGGAGAAGCAGACTCCCTGTTGAGCAGGGAGCCTGATGCGGGGCTTGATCCCAAGACCCTGGGATCATGACCTGAGCTGAAGGCAGATGCTTAATTGACTGAGCCACCCAGGTGCCCTGGATCATTTTTCTAGTTTTCTAATGGTAAAATTTCAGGAAAATGCAAGGTTTTATTTTTTTCATTTTTTAAAATTTTTATTTATTTATGATAGTCACAGAGAGAGAGAGAGGGAGAGGCAGAGACATAGGCAGAGGGAGAAGCAGGCTCCATGCACCGGGAGCCCGACGTGGGATTCGATCCCGGGTCTCCAGGATTGCGCCCTGGGCCAAAGGCAGGCATTAAACCGCTGCGCCACCCAGGGATCCCAAATGCAAGGTTTTAATGTAAACAGCTATTTGTATAACATATTTATGTAGAGTCACTTGTAGTTAATAGATTGGAAATGATGCCTGCAAAATTGAAGTGAGAGGAAAGTAGATCTTGTGATCATTGGAAAGGTAAGGTGCTGCCAGCATTGGGGACATGAGTTTTGGTATCCAAAAAACACAGAAGAATGCTAGGTCCATTAGAAGAAGAATGAGAAGAGATGGTTCTATGACCTTAATGTCTCTTTAGTCACTCATTATCACCAAGTGGTAGGTGATGAAAACAAGTAGATAGACTGTTTTTGTTTTTTCCAGTCAAGCCAAAATGTAAATAATTAAGAGCAGGGTCATTTTGTACCTCGAGCACTAACTGTTGGTCTCTAGTGGTCTTTATTACACTGCTGGAAATGGGGGCTGGGTGAAATGACAAATGTGTAAGAAGGCAACCATGGAGTTCTGCACTGACTAGGAAAGCTGTAGCCTACTGTGGAGTAAATGAAACTGTTGCCAGCCTAACTTCAGTAGCACTTTGTATTGCTTGTCAGTTCATTTGACATGTACGTTTGCCTTTTGTTGGCAGATATACCACAATGGTGTCCTAGAATTCTGCATCATCACAACTGATGAAAATGAATGTAATTGGATGATGTTTGTGCGTAAAGCCAGGTAAGAGTGGTCTTGGATGAAGAGATAGTTACGATTTGGATATTTTTAATAGGAAGCTTTGCATAAAATAGAGCAGAGCCAAAGATTCCATATTATACTGATATCTGAACAAGACTTCTTACCTTCTTTACTCCAGTAGTTGTTGACTGGAGTGGTTATAAATCAAAACAGAAGAAGCTATCCTTTTTAAAAATAGTTTAACCTACCAGTGCAATAGGAAGTAATAGGGTCTTCATTGAATTTGTAAGTGGGTACCTTTTCTCTATATCTGCTGTTGGTCAACCATTAGGCCGTAAGTTAATTATTATTCAGCTAATTATCTCAGTCTTTGTCATATTGCTTTTTTAAAACTTTATTTTCTTCTGTTGATAAGTTCTCTAGTGTTTCTGACTGTAAAGGGGAATCAGCTGATGTACAGAAAAAAGAATTCTGCTTCTATACAAGTCCCTCCTAATACGATAGAGAATTAGAAAAACTGACCCAAAGAAAATAGTTCTCTAAGTTTTCATATAGAATTTTGCTCTAGGGATATGATGTGTTTAGTATATACCTCAAAATTAATATACTTCATCTATTAAATGTGATAACTTAGGAACCGGGAAGAGCAGAATTTGGTGGCTTATCCCCATGATGGAAAAATCTATTTCTGCACCTCACAGGATATCCCTCCTGAAAATGAACTGCTTTTTTATTACAGCCGGGATTATGCTCAGCAGATTGGTAAGTTACTATAAGACTTGTTTTTCCTGAATCTAGCATAGTAAAAACACTCTGAGGACCAGTAGTAGTTTTGGTAATGACTTACATGTTCGCTGAAGTAAATCATATACCTTTGTATAAATAAAAGCAGGATATTATCCCTGTGTTAGAAGTGTTATAATCTGTGAGGTTCTTCACAAGCTGAATGTTATTGATCATGCAGTATTCATGTGAAAGTTACTTTTGTGGTAAAATTTTGATTTGGGGTATTTGAAGTTCCTTAGGCTACTTTTTTTGAGCCAGTACCATTGTAATTTACGTTCATAAAGAACAGTAATTACGTTCCTTTAATTGACTTAACCTGCATAGTCTTTTTCTTTGCATTGTGTCATGATGACAAGCTATGTTTAAGAGTTTGTACTACAAAAAAAAAAAAAAAAAAAAAAGGTTTTTGCTTAGGAAAGATGTATCATCATCTTCCTTTGTGCCCAACACGTTGTGTGTGATGCGGGGAATAGAGGATTAAACTCTACATTTTAGTTTTACAGGTAGTGGGCAAGATGGAAATTTTGGTAGAACGGAGAAGTGTAAGCAGTGTTATTAATATCAAGAACGAGTTTTACAGTTTAAGTATGAGGAGACATTGAGTCATTTTTGTTTTGAAGGTGCTCCTGAACACCCAGATGTGCACCTCTGTAACTGTGGCAAGGAATGCAGTTCCTATACAGAGTTCAAAGCTCACCTTACCAGCCACATCCATACCCATCTTCATAGCCAGGGCCACAGCAGCAGCCATGGGCCGAGCCACAGCAAAGAAAGGAAGTGGAAGTGCTCAATGTGCCCCCAGGCTTTTATCTCTCCTTCCAAACTTCATGTCCACTTTATGGGTCACATGGGTATGAAGCCCCACAAGTGTGATTTCTGTAGCAAGGCTTTTAGTGATCCCAGCAACCTGCGGACCCACCTCAAGATACATACAGGTAAGTTGAATTAGACCATCAAAATGGAATTGTGCAACAATTAGAAATTGCGGTAGTAAAGAAATTGCAGCTAGCTAGTCTTGCAGGTGGAGTTAATACGTGAGAAAATGAATCCATCTGGCTGTCAGCAGGACTTCATTGGGTGATAGATAAGTCTTGGTGTGGTAATTGCACTTCCTCAGAGGGTGTTAGCTCCTGTTATTACGATGTTTCACATTCCGGGTGCTGCCCCCACCATGGTTTGAAGGTGACCGGGAAAATGGACTTAATCGGGAAGTTGATGCATGTGTTTGGCCTGAAAGCAAAGGAATGCTATAGAAACATTCTGAGCCTTGCAGAGAGCTCATTCTGAGTCACCAGCCAGAGCCTATTTCTCTCCTGTGAATATTGTCCAGTAAATACTGCCAAATTTTGTTTTTAAGTTTCCATTTACCAGATTCCATGCAAGCTAACCCCTTTCTTTTAGCACTTATTTTTAAAATACATTTACTACAAAATAACTGATGACATTTTAGTCTTCTTGGCTGGGTCATTGGTTCTCCAAATCTTTGAAAGTAAAATTCTTCCTTGTCCTTTTGCATTTAAGACTGGTTACAATGAAGACTATGTAGCCCACAAAACTTAAGATACAGATTAGACTTTACAAAAGGTTTGCTAACCCCTGACTTAGAGTAATCTTATTTTTGCATTCTTAGGAAGATTTTATTTCATCTCTGGTTTATGAGGTTGTATGTTTAAAAAAAGAGATAACTCTAAATTTAGGTTGTAAAAGTATGTTTTGCTCTATACACAAATGATATAATTCATGTTTTTAAAAACATAATTGAATTAGGTTGGTTGCTAGGATTAGAAGTAATTTTTTTTTTTAGATTTTATATCATGAGCTATAAACACTAAAAGAATATGTATAGATATTTAGTTAAGTGGTCCTAGAAGGAGGTCAGATTTATTAGCTTCACTGGCTTTTGTTGAAGAACATAAATTTGTTTTCTCTGACTGGTTCTAGATAGATAGATAGCCCTAGAAAGTGATGTGCCAACTATCAGCTCTGTTTCATTCCTGCCTCTGCCACATACTCATACATGTGTCTGTTCACCTTGAGAATGCTAGTGATTGATTTATTATTCACAGTATGGCAATTTGGATTAATGTGCAGGTCAGAAGAACTACAGATGTACTTTGTGTGACAAGTCTTTCACCCAGAAGGCTCACCTAGAGTCCCACATGGTTATCCATACGGGTGAGAAGAATCTCAAGTGTGATTACTGTGACAAGTTGTTTATGCGGAGGCAGGACCTCAAGCAGCATGTGCTCATCCACACACAGTAAGTTACCCACAACCACTGTGCTTTCTAGGTTGGTAAACTTGAGTGCTTGCAAGTGCTGACTCATCATCTTCTCCTGCCTTTGCACCCTGGTAGCCACTTCCTGTGTTCACACAGCAAAGCAGAGGTTGGAAATCTTTAAGTTTTTGGTTTTATCCTGGAATATTTCATTTGTTTGCTTTATTCTTCTTCTTTTCACTTCTCTCTGTATTTTTTTTCCAACATATAATCTCATTTAGTTGAACAAATATTTTTAAGTACCTCCTTGATGCCCAGCATTATGCCAAGTGGCAAAAATATAGAAATTAAAAGATATGAATCTTGTCTTTAAAGAGCTCAAAGTCTGATAAGAGAGGCAGAACAGTAAAGCGCTACCATACCATGTTACATTTAGAGTGAGCATTGGATCCTGAGAGGTTGTGCAAGAGCGTCACAGACCTGGCTAGAGTGTCCTGGAAAAGTTTCCTGGTAATCTGACCTAAGTTTTTTGTTTTTTGTTTTTTGTTTTTTGTTTTTTTGAGCTAAGTATTAAGGGAGATAAATTAGAATTATTCAGGGAGGCAAAAAAGGGTAAGGAGTGGGAATAGTATTCTAGACATATTTAGAAACACACATAAGAAAAAAAAGAAACATAAGGACTGTGGAGCACAAGTGGTTCTTTACAGTTTAGAGCATAGTGTGCATGTGCAAACGATGGAGAGACAGTGAAGTCCTGAATCTTTTATCCAACTAGGAAACTTAAGTTTCATTCTAGAAATAATGGGGAGCCCCTGAAAGATTTTCCCTCCCCATGTAGCAGGCACTCTGGTGGCTGTGTATGTTAATTATGGTAAAAAAAGAATCCAAAAACACATAACATAAAATTTACCATCTTAACCATTTCTAAATTTTATTTATTTATTTTTAGAGATGGGGAGGTGGGTGGAAGGAAGGGCAAAGAGAGAATCTCAAGCAGGCTCCACACCTAGCACAGAGCTCAACGTGGGGCTCCATCTCCCAACCCTGAGATCATGACCTGAGCTGAAATCAAGAGCCACCCAGGTACCTCATTGTCTTAGCAATTTTTAAATATACTGTTCAATAATGTTAAGTGTATTCACACTCTTGTACAAATGTTGAAGGACTTTAAGGAAGGGGATGTCATGGTGAGATGTCCATTTTATAAAGATTACTCTGGCAGCAGGACAGGATGATTGAAGGAGAAGGTCACATTGGGAGTTCCATGAAGAATTTATTGCATGAATCCAAGTGTAATTAAATGTCTGGGCTGTGTTAGTTATATAGTGGTAAAGAGAAAAGAACATTTTGTGGTCCTGAGCTTTTATTTAGCAAATGTTAGAAGAGGGAGAAGACATTAGCTTGTATTATGGGGGTACTGTTTAGAAAGTCATGTTCAGTGGACACTTGATATTATTGTAAGGTTTAGTTAAGTACTTCACTTTGATTTTAGCTCTTTTGTCTGATTCCTAATCAAATGCAACCTAAGGAATGCATTAGTTGGCTCAGTTGGTTGAGCATCCAACTCTTGGTTTCGGCTCAGATGATGATCTCATGGGTCATGGTGAGCACTGCTTGGGGCTGCCCACTCAGCGGGGTGTCTGCTTCTCTCCTTCCCCCTCTCCCTCTGTCCCTCTCCCTGCCCTTGTGTGGTACTCTCTTTCTCTCAAGTAAATAAATCAGTCTTTTAAAAATGCAATCTGAAACACTAAAACATCCAAGAAGTTTGGATCTACATTTGTAATTCCTAAAGTGACTTTTTAAAGTCTTCATGAAGTAGCTTCATTATTAGTGTAAAATTTTAAAAGTTAGATGTACGAATTTTAAAATACTTTATAGAATTGTATATCATTAGAGGTGAAAGAGCTCTCTGGGATCATTTAGCCCAGCTGATTATGTTAGTCAGCTTGAGCTGCCATAACAAAATACATTTTGGAGATTGGAAATCCAAGGTCAGGGTGTTAGTATGATTGGATTCTGACGAGGGCCGCCTTCCTAGCTTGCAGATAGCTACTTTCTTGCTGTGTCCCTACATGGGGAGAGAGCAGGTGAGTTCTGGTCTGTCTGCCTTTTCTTGTGACACTTATCCCATATTGGGGGGGTGGGGGGTCAGTCTTAATGACTTTATCTAAATCTAAGTACTTCCCATAGGCCCCACTTCTAAATCCCATGACGTTGTGGTTTGGGTCTGCAACATATGAATTTATTGGGGAGTGTGGCACACATTCAACCTATAGCACTGCTCATAATAATCCCTTGAAAAATGTGGAAAACAATTGGTGCCAGAGCCCTACCTCCAGAGATTCTAATTTAGCTGGTTAGGGGTATAGCCCTGGCCTTGGTATTTTTTAAAGGCTCCCCAAATGACTCTTGTCCAGCTAGGGTTAGGAGTTACTGAGTACATCAAATGAAAGACTTGTTTCTACAGTATCTCTGGCAAGTGGTTGTATAGTTTCTTCTAGAATACCACACAACTGATTTAGTTTTGAAGAAAAAATTTGCTTAAATCAGCTTATGTCAAGCTCTATCCATTCATTCTACACCTGCCTCTAGAATGATGCATGTAAGTTTAATGTATCTTTAAACTCATGCCTTTCATACTTATGAATTGCTATCATGTTCCCTTTAAGCCTTCTTTTCATCAGGCTTCATGTCCCTAATTTCTGCAGCTTTTCCTCTTATCACCTGATTTCAGATTTGGTACCCAGAAGTGAGCGTAGTATTCCAGATATGATCTATCCTGTGCTTAATGAATGGAGTTATTTTCTTCTTCTTCTTCTTTTTTTTTTTTTTTTAATTTTATTTATTTATTCGAGAGAGAGACAGAGACACAGGCAGAGGGAGAAGCAGGCTCCATGCAGGGAGCCTGACATGGGACTTGATCCCGGGTCTTCAGGATCACGCCCTGGGCTGAAAGTGGCACTAAACTGCTGAGCCACCAGGGCTGCCCATTATTTTCTTCTTTGACCTTGACTTTCTCTTCTTTCAAGTGATGCCTAAATTTGCACTTGAATTTTCTATAGCCATTTCACAGCATAATGCAATATAAATTATTTTGAGGTTAGCGGTACAATTGTTTCTCTCCATTCGGGTTGAGAATTGGCTTTATCAGGTATTCACCAATGAAAACAATTCTCTTAAATGTGGATCTGGACTTCTTGTAACAACGATGAAACATCGTAACTCTCTTTGCCAAACTCCCATGGGGTAAAGAGATTTTAGACTATCAAGGCTTTAACCTAATGTGTAAGTCATTCATAATTAAGAAGCACTCTTCAGGGACACCTGGGTGGCTCAGCGGTTAAGCGTCTGCCTTCATCCCAGGGTGTGATCCTGGAGACCCAGGTTTGAGTGCCATGTCGGGCTTCCTGCATGGAGCCTGCTTCTCCCTCTGCCTCTGCCTATGTCTCTGCCTCTCTTTCTGTGTGTCTCTCATGAATGAATGAATGAATGAATAAAAATCTTTTTAAAAAAGCACTATTCACTCAAAATATTTTTTTAAGATTTATTTATTTTAGAGAGACAAAGAGTAGTGTGGGGAAGGGCAGAGAAAATCTCAAACAGACTCCCCACTGAGCATAGAGTCAGACATGGGGTTCGGTCCCATGACCCTGAGATCATGACCTGAGCCAAAATCAAGAGTCAGATGCTTAACTGACTGCCATGCAGGTGCCCTCACTCAAAATATTTTTTGAAACTGTGTTTCCTATGGAGATCATAGGTAAGATTTTGAGATGTTTGTATTGTTACCTTTTGACATTTCAAAATGGTATAGTAGTATTGAAATTCATTTTGTTTATCTGCTTAGGAAAAAGCCCAGCTATAGCCCTAAAGCCAAATGCAGGAGAAATTCCTCTCGCATGTTTGAGGAGATAAATGTTTTTATGTCCTATAAAAAAAGTCTGAATTGAGGAGAGCCTAGGTTGCTCAGTCAGTTAAGCATCTGACTTGATCTCAGTTCAGGTCTTGATCCTCAGGGTCATGTATTCAAGCTCCCATTCGGCTCCATACTGGGCATGAAGCCTACTTTAAAAAAAAAAAAAAAAAAAAGTCTGATTCTAGAGAGGTAGAGCTCCTCTGACAAAGACCTGAGGTTGTCAAAAATAAGTGTGTGCCTTACTTATCATTTGTAACCCCAAATCTAATGTTTTTTTTCTTGTGTTCCTCTTAGAGAACGCCAGATCAAGTGTCCCAAGTGTGATAAGCTGTTCTTGAGAACAAATCACTTGAAGAAACATCTTAATTCTCACGAAGGAAAACGGGATTATGTCTGTGAAAAATGTACAAAGGCTTATCTTACCAAATATCATCTCACCCGCCACCTGAAAACCTGCAAAGGTCCCACTTCCAGTTCATCAGCACAAGAAGAGGAAGAAGAGGATGACTCAGAAGAGGAAGAACTAGCAGACTCTGTGGGGACAGAAGACTGTCGGATTAACAGTGCTGTGTATTCAGCAGATGAGTCTCTCTCGGCACATAAATAAAAGCCAACTATTTTGGATGGAAAATGCAAAAGGGAAAAACATATACAACCAGTTACCCACTTTGGTGATTTTTATATATAATGGTTTCTGATTTTCTTCCTGTCAACAGTCAAAGCAAACTGAATGGAGGTGGATAAAGCACTTATAGAAGAATATCCTAATGAAAACACTTTAGAACAGATGGGGAAAAGAGAGCAGGGAACCTAATTTTAAATGCTGTATGAGGAGGAAAGTGTTAGCTTTTGAAGTCTGTTCCTTATTTACACAATGAACTAGGTGATGCATTTATACCTGAGTCAAAGCTATCCTCTGCCCAAACAAATCAGATTTATTTTAAATTCTTTCATTGTTGCATTTTCCTCCCAGCCCTATGACATGGTAGCATTCTAAACTTGGTCCCTGCCTCATAGTCATCCCGACTGCTGATAGTGGTTCTGGAGCTGTGTTTTATGTAGACTGTTGTGACTCAAGTCATCTCAGATGGATTAGAACACAGCAATGTAAGCTTGTTATTTTGACTTCAGCTGACAAGTTTAAAGCACCACCTGCCTTAATCTCTGTTGGCTACTTGGGAGTTTAGGGTAGATCTTGCTTCCCAAAATTTCAGCAGATGCCTAGAGGGCAGATGAAAAAAGGACCAGCCAGGCAACAGGCAATGGTGGATGAAAGAAAAGGAGAGACACCAGGGCCACTGTCCAAAAAAAGCTTTGATGGAAGCCAGGTTGAGACACATGGTTATTGTTCTTAAAAATCTTTGTAGGTTTAGACATGTCTCTCTCTGACTCCAGTAAAGCCTCTAGAGAAAGGGGACCTGGAGGTGTAGTGAGTCAAATAATGCCTGCTTAGTTGTCTCCTGTCAACAAGCACATGTGGACTCAGGTGGCAAAGTGGTACCTTGGATCATGGAAAGGAGGGAATGATCCTTTGTATCTGGCCTATCCTACGAAGAATACACCATTAAGTGTTGGCAACTCAGAATGACAAATGATTTCAATCACATTGGTGCATTTGCAGGGTCAGACCTTCTCAGTTGTCTGATGAAGGATCTCCTCAGTTACGCATGGTGGGTGCCAACAGATTTCAAAGGTATAGAAGGCTTAAAATGTTCACCACATGGTTGTGTTTTCAGGGTCCCAGCTTAGTTAATTCATCCATCTGTCTGGTCTTTCACCTGGTCTCACATGTATATCCTGCTTTTAGCAAGAAGCAGACACATCCTTGAGATGACGGTTGATGGAAGATGCTCCTGCTCTTTGGTGCAGCCTCTGGGCTGGAGAAGAGAGGACTCTGGTGGGAGGGTTTTGCTGCTAATGTATTTATGGAATGAATGTATTTCATTCAAATCTGTATTCCTCTAGGAAGGATTAAAATAAAGACCTTTTTTTAAAATACAGGATTCTTCTTGTAATCTCATTTTGTGGAAGAAGAAAAATTAGTCATTTAGGGAAAAATTAGGAATAGCTTGGTTTTGTTTTCTAAGGTTAGAAGTGGAGAAAGTATTTTCTAAGTAGCATAACTCTGGGATAATATTGTAATGTATTTCTGCATAACTGTGCTTAAATGAACTATGCTTCCTGTGTTTTCCACTCTCCTTTCCTGCCCTCATCCTCCCTAAGGGAGGGCCTTTACTCTGCTGTCTTCTTGGAGAAACTGCAGCAGGTGTACAGTTGAGGGATGGGGTGAGGTGGTGGTTAGGGCTGGCTGCTGATGCTTGTCATGAAGCCTCTGTCAGTGCACAGGGGCAGCTCCAAACTCAGCCTTTTGCCAAAGGCATCCTGGTGGCAGGCCACCTGTATTCCCAGGAAACTGCTGGTGCTGGAGCTACAAGCTCTTGTCTCCTTCCATCTCACTAGCTCATGCTGGGTTAAATGCCTTCATTTCGCAGCCTTGGATGAGATGCCATCCAAGATCGTTAGCCTGATAGGAAAATAGAGGAAGCCTGGGAAATAGTTTGAGAATGTAGCTGTTGATTATTTACAACTGTTTCCTCCATGCTTTACCTCTTAGACTTAAATGGCACATTCTAAGTCATTCCCACAAAATGAATCAGTACTGCCCTTTGCCAAGAGTTTACTCAGCCATGTGTACCTCTCCAGGTACCCTCATCTGCTGCTGCTGTCGGGGTCAATCTGTTGGAGATAGTCCTACTGAGAGACAGGACATGAGGTGAGCCCCTGCTGAATGTCTGCAATTTGGGCTTTGCTGCATGATGGTTTGTATCCTTAGTCAAGTTTTGTGACCTCTTTATGCCTCTGTTACCTGTAAAAAGAATAAGAGTTCCCATTTATAGTACTGTTTGATGTTAATTAATGTATGTGAAGAGCTACCACAGTGTCCCACATACAGTAAACGGTATTAGCTAATCTTAAGTTTTAAATTAGCCCAGCATAGATAGCTAGCCTTAAAAAGTCTGTTGGTGACCCCAGAAGCCCCAGGTTTTAGTAATACAAGTAAAAGACTCATGATTTAAGTTTTCAAGGCCAAGCCTTAGAAGCTAGTTTGCAGTTTTCTTGTAGATAAGTGTATGATGCTTGGTGTTTCTTTCCTTAAAAGGGAAGTTGTTCATAAGCTTGTGTGTGCTGAGCTGAGGTCCTCAGCACATCAAAGGACAAAGAGGTGACAGGAATCAGCCTTTTCACCCTGTTGGCCTATCTAGTAAACACTCCCTTAACTGTCCTTGAGCAGAAGCATGCCAGAAGCGGCCAACCTGTCATCAGGTATGTAAATTTGCAGTCTGCTCACCAAAGCTGCATCGTAGAGTCAAACACTCAAAAATGGCCTATTTTCAAGAATATAAGTGATTACTATCTGTTATGGGTTGAATTGGGTCCTCCCCCCAATTCATATATGGAAGTTCTAACCCCTAGTACCTCTGAATGTGAGCATATTTGGAAATGAAGTCTTCAAAGAAGTAATTAAGTTTAAAATGAGTTCTTTTCATCTGTATGGCTGGTCTAATAGGAAATTTGGACACAGGGTGAAAATGGATCATCTGTAAGACTAGGAAGGAGGCCTCAGAGGAAACAACTCTGCTGATACCTGATTTCAGACCTCATAGTGGTATATATTGCCACTGGCAGATTCTTGTACTTTTGAAAGGGATAGAATCATTTTTCAACTCTGTTTCTATTCTTCATTTTTCTTGGTTATACACACTTGAGAGTCATGAAGTCCTCTCAGGACTGTGTAGTCCTCAAGCAAGAACAGAAGTTTTTCTTTTAAAAAAAAATTTTTTTTAAAGATAATTATTTGAGAACACATGTGCACAAGCAGAGGGCAGGGCAGAGGGAGAAGGAGAAGTAGGCTCTCTGTTGAGCAGAGAGCTTGGTGCAGAGCTCCATCCCAGGAACTTAAGATCATGACCTGAGCTTAACCATGTGAGCCACCCAGGTGCCCAAAACTTTTTCAAAAACTGTTTAAGTGCTGGCTCAGTTTAAGGCATTGTAGGGGAGCAAAAAAAAGTAGCCAGGACTTTGCCCCTGCCCTCTAGAAACAAAATCTTGAAGAGACCTGGTTGTACAGCTGGATCACCTAAGGAGCTAAAAAAATATCCAAGTCAGCCCCAGACCTACTGACAAGTCTCCTGGGCTTCCCCACGTGATCCTGAACCAGTCCACTGGAGTCTTCTGTTAGAGACCACGGAAGATACGTGCAGATGTCTATAACCTAATGCAAGCTAGACTGGTGAGTGTCACAGATATAAGTATTATTAAAATCCAGGAACAAGAGTGAGAATGTCCTAAGAGAAAACTAGTAAAGAAATGTGGGGAAGACTAGCCTGGATCCAAGTTGTAATAAATTAAAGATGGGGCGATACATTTGAGATCCAGGACTAAAAATTTTCCAATACCTGGTTTTCAATCAACCTGCTTTTGGTTATTTTTAATTACAATGATACTGTTTACTTGTGGCAGGCTTTGTTCTTCTAAATGCTTTATAAATAACATTTAATCCGCACAGCTGACCTGTGATTATCCCTACTTCACATAAGAGGCTGAGGTACAGAGAGTTAAATGAGTGGTACACAGTTCTATAGCTAGTTAAGTAGCAGTCTGTGCCTCGCCAACCAAGCCTTACAGATTCTTCATTAGTGGCCCAATTAAAGTTGGGATCTCACCATGGTGTATATCCATTACATGTCTTTAAAGGAAGTGACAAAATCTATTCCATTAGGCAAAGCATATTTATATACATGAATTAGGGAGCTCATGAGAAGTATGCTTTGGTTTTTGTGTTTTCTGCTCTACTGCAGCACATCCCCTGACCTTTTGTACTGCTGCATACTGAGCCACAGGGTGGAGACGGGCTTTGGGGTAGGACAAACATCAAGTTCAGTTTATAGTTACAATAAGAAAATCACTTGAGGGAAAAGGTACTGATGTTGGGAAAGGTTGGTCAATAGACAACTTCCAGCCCTTCTTAGCTAACATGGTCTAGGACATTTTTGACACATTTACTTGCACCTATAGCCTGGAATTATAGTAGTATATTTTAGTTTAACGTTTGTTTAGTCTTTCTAGAGCATTATGAGCATTATCTCATAGACGGTAAAAATGAAGTTCAGAAAATTAAGATTTTCTACATTTTGTATTCAGAGATTTTGCTGCCTGGGAGCACTTGTTAAAATATATATGTTTCAGGGTGCGTGAGTGGCACAGTTAAGTGTCCGACTCTTGATCTTGGCTCAGGTCATGATCTTAAGGTGGTGAGTTCAAGCCCTGTGTTGGGCTCCATGCCCAGCGTGGAGCCTACTTAAAAAAAAAAAAAAGTGGGCAGCCCTGGTGGCGCAGCGGTTTAGTGCCGCCTGCAGCCCGGGGTGTGATCCTGGAGACCCAGGATCGAGTCCTGCGTTGGGCTCCCTGCATGGAGCCCACTTCTCCCTCTGCCTGTGTCTCTGCCCCCCCCCTCTCTCTGTCTCTATGAATGAATGAATGAATGAATGAATAAATAAATAAATAAATAAATAAATAAATATTTTTTTTTTTTAAGAAAGTACATATTCCTCCTCCAGGGTTCTCTTTCATGTTAGTTAATCTGATGATGTGACACCTCATTTCAGGGTGCATCACATTGCTACCTATAGTAGTTGCATGTTTGCCCTGGGGTTGTGAAATGCATTTTTATAAACAACGTCTTTGTGGGCCATTGCGCTTAATTGGTTTAGAGAACTGACACCTAGCTATGAAAGATGAATTATTCAAAAGTGTGGGAGACGACATAATACTCTTAGGAAATTTTTCAAGATGCCTGACCCAGATATGTTGCAGCAAAAAGAAAATCAACCAGTCTATTTTGCATCTGAAATTCCCAAAATGCAAATAGTGTTTTAACATATACTCTCTTGGATCCCTGGGTGGCTCAGCGGTTTACCCCCTGCCTTTGGCCCAGGGCACGATCCTGGAGTCCTGGGACGAGTCCCACGTCAGGCTCCCGGCATGGAGCCTGCTTCTCCCTCCCCCTGTGTCTCTGCCTCTCTCTCTCTCTCTCTCTCTCTCTATCATAAATAAATAAATAAATAAATCTTAAAAAAAAATAACATATACTCTCTTTAGGAATGAAACATGTTAGACTTTAAGGATGGTAGGGGATAGGGGTGCATATGTAAAGAAAAGCAATGGCTTGTGACCAAGATATCCAATTTTAAGCTTCTAAAAAGGAAAAAAAGAAAGAAAAAGGTATGTACAGCATCCTCATCCATTTTCATAGAGCTGTATGGTTTGGATGAAGGACTGCATTAGTGTTTTTAACAGTATAGATCTAAGTGTCCTCCAGAAAGGCAATGTGGACTATATCATGGCACATCCGTACGAAGCAATATAATGCTGCTATCAAAAAAGGTGAGAGACTACCATATGTTAACACAGAATTATCCCTTAAACATATTAAGTAAAAAAGCATGTTGTCTGACCTATTATCTATATATAATATAGTAACCTCAATTGTACAAAGAAGATGCTACAGATTGTCAATCCCCTTTTATACTTTCCTGTGCTATAGAGTCTGGAAAGCTAAAACCTGCTTCCCAGACTCCCTTAGAGCTAAGATTCCAAACAAAACCATAGTTGTCTAGTCAGATGCACTTGTATGAAAATTTGATTCAGAACAGAGTTCTGTGGGGACAGCAGCAAGTCCTGAGGCACCTACTTATTCTGCAGGCTTGGATCTTACCAAGGGACCTATGTTTATGGACCTAATGGCAGTGATGGATGGAGGCTTTCTGATGTGGCAGGTAGCTTCTTGATCGTAGAAACAGCAGCTGTGCCTTGCAATTTCACTTCTGTGGTTATGGGATTGGGAGTCCCTCTAGAATTCAGCCTAAAATCCATTTCAGACCTTTTCAATGATACTATGAGTTAATGATACTGCTTAATAAATTCCTTTTGCTTACACTAGATTGAGGAGATTCTGTTGTTTGAATATATAAATGCTGATCAAGTAATTGGTATCAGAAATATTGTAGGAAACATATCCTCAAGGAAACGTGATCATAAGTTACTTATATGACCTGGCTGTGTTTCAAGGCAGTTGAGAGAATCCAGCTCCTGTTAGAGAATGGAACACAGAATTGTAGTGGAACGTAGTTTAGAGCTTCACCTTTGATCACTTGGAATGAAATGTACCCTTATCAATAAATTTAGCTTGATCTAAACTATGTTTGCCTTCCCCTGGCTTAGCATCCTCAGAGTTGGGTTGGTTTGCTCTTTTGGACATATATTCCTCAAGAGTTATGAAATTCTTGCAACTCTGTTAATATGTAAGCCTTCCAGGAGTTGGCATTGGAATTATAGAGAATTTGAAGGTTTGTCTTAGGGGTCAGAGGCAGTAAGAGGTGTAGGGGTGGTAAATGATAATTAGAATCTTACTTTGGTATGGTCATTGGAGGGTGTTCAAAAAAGTCAACCATCCTTATTAAATAGGGGAAGAGGAGCTGCTTCTGTTGGAAGGGAAATCGTGGGGGTAGGTGCTTGGTGCTCCTCACCATGCTATCTTTCAGGTTTTACTTTGCCTCCAAATAGAATAATTCTCATTGAAGAAATCTGTTGAAACTGTGAGTCCAACCTGTGTTGTAAATCAGTAACCTGCAGGATCAGACTCCGCCTCTGGTTTATCACTGTATCAGCCTTACGGCTACAAGAGGGAAGATACTATTCAGGATACTCACGGATGATCCCTGGTTCTCTGACCTAGCCTCGATGTCCATCAGGCAGTTGGATGGGAATATGAAGTGTGCCTTACTGTTAAGTTTTTCCATTTTTTCCTGTATCACTTCTTCTGGTAAGTTACACTTTTTAAGGAATTTGTCCATTTTGTAAACCTGTTCAAATTTAGTCACATAAAGTCATCCTATATTAATGTCTATAGCATCTGTAATGTCCCTTTTTTTTTTTTGCTCCTGATGATAATCTGTGTGTTTTTTTATGATCAGTACTGCTCAGTTTATTAAGTTTCTTAGTATTCTAAAGAATCACTTTTTTTGCTTTGGTGATTTTCTGTATTATATATTTGTTTCATATGACATTAGTTTCTACCTTAATTCCTTCTGTGTACATTTTTGGGTTTAAATTGGTGTTCTTTTTCTTTTTACAATGGCTACTTAAATAACTGAATTTTTTTCTTTTCCCATACGCATTTAAGACTCTAAATCATCTTTTCAATAGAGTTGTAGTTAACATCCTACAAGATTTTTTAAGCCTTACATTCATTATCATTCAGTTAAAATTTTTTTTCTAATTTTTGCTTTGCTTTCTCCTTTGACCTTTGGATTATTTATAAATGAATTCCTCAATTTCCAAGTTTTCAGGAGTTTTCTAGTTTCTTTTTGAATTGATTTCTAGGTTAATTCAATGATGATCAGGGAACATACTCTGAAAAATTTCAGTTCTTTAAAATTTATTGGTATTTGCTTCATGGCCTTCTATCAAGTCAGTTTTGGAAAATGTTCCATGTATATTCAAAAAGAATGTATATTCTTTTAGGGTATATTCTATGAATAACAGTTAAATCAACTTGATAGTTTAGTCAAACTTGATTAATAAACTTGATAGTTAAAGTCAACTTGATAGCTTACAGAATTTGTGCCCCAAGAAAGGAATATTAAATTATCCCACTCTGTACATTTGTCTATTTCTCCTTTTAGTTCTGTCATTTTTGCTTTAGATATTTTAAAGCTATGTTTCTTAATGTTTAAAAATTTAGAAATGTATCTTGTGGGATCAGTCTTTTTATCATTATAAGAAGGATGCTATCTTTGGGGCACCTGGGTGGCTCACTGGGTTAAGTATCTGCCTTTGGCTCAAGTCATGATTTCACAGTGTCCTGGGATTGAGCCCCTGCGTTGAGCCCTGCATTGGGCTTCCTGCTTAGCAGGGAGTCTACTTCTCCCTCTCCCTCTGACCCTCCCCTTTGCTGGTACTCTCTCCCAAATAAATGACTAAATAAAATCTTTTAAAAAAAGGATCTTTATGATGTGACTTTCTTTTAAATAAAGTCTATTTTAATAATAAAATAGCTCTACCACATTAATACTTGCATAACACATATTCTACTTTAAGTTTTTAATTTTTTAAAGATTTTTTTTATTCATGAGAGAGACACAGAAGCAGAGACACAGGAAGAGGGATAAGCAGACTCTATGCAGGGAGCCTGATATGGGATTAGATCCCTGGACCCCAGGATCACACCCTGAGTCAAAGGCAGGTGCTCAACCACTGAGGCCACCCAGGCATCCCTCAGTTTTTAATTTTTTTAAAACGTCATTGAGTACCCCAAAACTGTTCTCAATTTGCACATATATATTTTCTCTCTTTCATTTGCTCAGTTTGGTTACTTTCTATTATTCTGTGTTCCAGGTCATTAATTAAATCCTCAGCTTCCTCTAGCCTACTATTTATTCCTTCAAGTGTATTTTAAATTTCATTTGTTGTGTTCTTCATCTCTGGTTCTTTTTTTTCCTCTCTCTTTGTTAAGATGTCCTCCACTCTTTTCTCAAGTTCAGTGAGTATCTTTATGATCATTACTTTAAATTATCTGCCAGGCATATTACTTATACCTGTTTTGCTTTAGGTTTCTTGCTGTGGTTTGGTCTTTTTCATTTGGGACACATTCCTCTGTCTCCTCATTTTATCTAATTCTCTGTTTCTGTGTGTTTTTAAGTCAGTATGTCTTTTGCTTTTGAAGGTAATGGGCTTATGAAGATGAGGTCCTGTAGTGCCCTGCCATGTAGTGTCTATGGTTCCTCAGGATCTGGCACTTCGTGGAGTGTCCCCTTTGCGTGTTGTGTGTGCCCTACTGTTGAATCCTGGTTTCTTTTTTTTCTCAGTCTAGTTGTCTGCAGTAACTCTCTTTGCCTGTGTGGGCCGTGTTGATCCCTCAGTGGATGGGGCATGGTGTTTTAACAAGGTGTGTGTTGGTCTGCTCATGAAATGTGACCTGCTGCCACCACTGCTGCCAGAACCAAGGCCCCGCAAAAGGCATGGGTCAGGAGACAAGATGGTGGGGTTTGCACCTATGTTCTGGGGGAGGTGGCCCACAGCACTGGGACTGAGGGAGGCATAAGTAGGAGGGGCAGATAGCACAGAGGAGTGGGGCTTGGTGTAAGCAAGTTAGGTAGTGTCAGAGATCATTCCTGCAGGTGGCCATACATTTATTTATGCTGGGGGGGAGGTGGGAGAGGAAAGTGGCATATGCCAACTCCTTTGTTCCCAGGGGAGGGATCTCCCTGCAATCCTTGTCTCTCCAGGATATACTCTGAGATGAGTAAATAACTCTCTCTCCCATCTGCGCCTGGCATTTTTCAAATTGCTGCTTCTACATTACAGCTCTGCTGGCTGTTTGAGGGTGGGGATTCCTAACATCCTCCAGCCTCTCCCAGACCTGACCCTCCCTCCCAATTTTATAATTGCAGGCTTTAAGTCCCACTGGCTGTAAGAACTCACAGTTCAGCTGCTCTTGCTTTCAGAACCAAATTTTATGGAGATTTGTCTTCCCTGTGTGGACTTCCCAGTGAGATAGTCTGTTTCTTGCCTTCTCCACAACCCTGGCCTCCTCTCCAGTATGGATGGCCATGTCCATTTTACTCCCAAACCATATCTTCACCCTTTGTACCTTCTTCAGTGTGACCTCTTCTCTACCTTTAGTTCTGGAGTTTGTTCTGCCAATCTTTGGCTTATTTTTTGGATTATGTATGCTGATGTGAATATTATCTTGTTGTATCATGAGCTGAGGCAATTTAGAGTCCTACTCTGCCATCTTCCTAGCATCCTTTTGCTTTCAACCTTTTAGTATTCTTAGTTTACGTGTGCTAATTGCAAGCAGCATATAGTTGTTTATTTGGTTTTTATAGATTTGAATAAACTGCCTTTTAATTACTTAGATAATTTATACATAATATACTTATGAATATATTTGGATTTAAAGCTTCCATCTCACTGTTCATCTTCTATTTATTTCCCTCATTCTGTATTCCTTTTTCTCTCCTTATGTCATTCTGATTAATCAAATATTTGTTATTTATACCCCTCCTTTTTGGCTTGTGTGTTTTTTCACTATTCTTTTAATAGCCTACAAATCACAACATGCTTTCTTATATTATTAGAGTTTAATATCCATTGCTTTTTTTTTAGAGAGGGAGGAAGGAAGGGCCAAAGAGAGAGAGAATCCTAAGCAGGCTCCATGCCCAGTGCAGAGCTAAACATAGGGCTCGATTTCACAACCCTGAGATGTGAAATGATGACTTGAGCCACCCAGGTGCCCTACATCTATTGCTTTTACCCATTCCAAAATAATGTTGGTATCACAGAATAACTTACTCTATTTGTCCCTTTCCAGCCTTTTATGTCATTGTCAGCAATTTTAATTTTTTTATATATATTTTTTATTGGAGTTCAATTTGCCAACATATAGTATAACACCCAGTGCTCATCCCATCAAATGCCCCCATCAGTGCCTGTCACCCAGTCACCCCATCCCCAGGCCCACCTCCCCTTCCACTATCCCTTGTTCGTTTCCCAGAGTTAGGAGTCTCTCATGTTTTGTCACCTTCTCTGATTTTTCCCACTCATTTTCTCTCCTTTACCCTATAATCAATCCCTTTCACTATCTCTTATATTCCCTGTATGAGTGAAACCCTATAATGATTGTCCTTCTCCGATTGACTTATTTCACTCAGCATAATACCCTCCAGTTCCATCCACGTCGAAGCAAATGGTGGGTGTTCATCGTTTCTAATGGCTGAGTAATATTCCATTGTATATATAGACCACATCTTCTTTATCTATTCCTCTTTCCATGGACACCAAGGCTCCTTCCACAGTTTGGCTATTGTGGACATTGCTGCTATAAACATTGGGGTGCAGGTGTCTTGGCTTTTCACTGCATCTGTATCTTTCAGGTATATCCTTGTAGTGCAATTGCTGGGTCATAGGGTAGCTCTGTTTTTAACTCTTTGAGGAACCTCCACACAGTTTTCCAGAGTGGCTGCACCAGGTCACATTCCCACCAACAGTGTAAGAGGGTTCCCTTTTCTCCGCATCCTCTCCAACATTTGTTGTTTCCTGCCTTGTTAATTTTCCCCATTCTCACTGGTGTGAGGTGGTATCTCATTGTGGTTTTGATTTGTATTTCCCTGATGGCCAGTGATACGGAGCATTTTCTCATGTGCTTGTTGGCCACGTGTATGTCTTTCTCTGTGAGATTTCTGTTCATGTCTTTTGCCCATTTAATGATTGGATTGTTTGTTTCTTTGCTGTTGAGTTTAATAAGTTCTTTATAGATCTTGGTAACTAGCCCTTTATCTGATAGGTCATTTGCAAATATCTTCTCCCATTCTGTAGGTTGTCTTTTAGTTTTGTTGACTGTTTCTTTTGCTGTGCAGAAGATTTTAATCTTGATGAAGTCCCAATAATTCATTTTTGCTTTTGTTTCTCTTGCCTTCATAGATGTATCTTGCAAGAAGATACAAGTTCAGAAAGTGGGCAAGTTCAAAAAGGGTGTTGCCTGTGTTCTCCTCTAAGATTTTGATGGATTCTTGTCTCACATTTAGATCTTTCATCCATTTTGAGTTTATTTTTGTGTATGGTGTAAGAGAATGGTCTAGTTTCATTATTCTGCATGTGGCTGTCCAGTTTTCCCAGCACCATTTATTGAAGAGACTGTATTTTTTCCAGTGGATAGTCTTTCCTGCTTTGTCGAATATTAGTTGACTATAGAGTTGAGGGCCCATTTCTGGATTATCTATCCTGTTCCATTGATCTATGTGTCTGTTTTTGAGCCAGTACCACACTGTCTTGATGGTCACAGCTTTGTAGTACAATTTGAAATCCAGCATTGTGATGTCCCCAGCTCTGGTTTTCTTTTTCAATATTCCCCTGGCTATATATGGGGTCTTTTCTGATTCCACAAAATCTTAAGATTATTTGTTCCAACTCTGAAGAATGTTCATGGTATTATGAGAGGGATTGCAATGGAAGTGTAAATTGCCCTGGGTAGCATAGACATTTTCACAATATGAATCCTTCCAATCCATGAGCATGGAATATTTTTCCATCTCTTTGTGTCTTCCTCAATTTCTTTCAGAAGTGTTCTGTAGTTTTTAGGGTATAGATCCTTTATCTTTTTGGTTAGGTTTATTCCTAGGTATCTTATGCTTTTGGGTGCAATTGTAAATGGGATTGACTCCTTCATTTCTCTTTGTTCAGTCTCATTGTTAGTGTATAGAAATGCCACTGATTTATGGCCATGGATTTTGTATCCTGCCACACTGCTTAATTGCTGTATGACTTCTAACAATCTGAGGGTGGAGTCTTTTGGGTTTTCTATGTACAGTATCATGTCATATGCAAAGAGGAAGAGTTTGACTATTTTTAAAAGTATTTATTTATTCATGAGAGAGAACAGAGAGAGAGAGAGAGAGAGAGAGAGAGAGAGACAGAGAGACAGAGAGACAGAGACACAAGCAGAGGGAGAAGCAGGCTCCATGCAGGGAGCCCAATGTGGGACTTGATCCTGGGTCTCCAGGATCACACTCTGGGCCAAAGGCGGTGCCAAACCGCTGAGCCACCGGGCTGCCCGAGAGTTTGACTTCTTTGACAATTTGAATGCCTTTTATTTCTTTTTTTTTTTTGCCTGATGGCTGAGGCTAGGACTTCTAGTACGATGTTGAATAACAGTGGCGAGAGCGGACATCCCTGTCGTGTTCCTGATCTTAGGGGAAAGGCTCTCAGTGTTTCACCATTGAGAATGATATTTGCTGTGGGCTTTTTGTAGATGGCTTTTAAGATGCTGAGGAATGTCCCCTCTGCCCCTACACTCTGAAGAGTTTTGATCAGGAATGGATGCTGTATTTTGTCAAATGCTTTCTCTGCATCTATTGAGAGGATCATATGGTTCTTGTTTTTTCTCTTGTTGATGTGATCTATTACGTTGATTGTTTTACGAGTGTTGAACCAGCCTTGCATCCTGGGGATAAATCCCACTTGGTCGTGGTGAATAATCTTCTTAATGTACTGTTGGATCCTATTGGCTAGTATCTTGTTGAGAATTTTTGCATCTGTGTTCATCAGGGATATTGGTCTATAATTCTCCTTTTTGGTGGGGTCTTTGGTTTTGGAATTAAAGTGATGCTGGCCTCAAAAATGCATTTGGAAGTCTACCATCCCTTTCTATCTTTCGGAACAGCTTTAGTAGAATAGGTATTATTTCTTCTTTAAACATTGATAGAATTCCCCTGAGAAGCTATCTGGCACTGGACTTTGTGTCTTGGGAGGTTTTTGATGACTGCTTCAATTTCCTCCCTGGTTATTGGCCTGTTCAGGTTTTCTATTTCTTCCTGTTCCAGTTTTGGTAGTTTGTGGTTTTCCAGAAATATGTCCATTTCTTCTAGATTGCCTAATTTATTGGCGTATAGCTCCTCATAATATGTTTTTAAAATCATTTGTATTTCCTTGGTATTGGTTGTGATCTCTCCTCTTTGCATTTGTGATTTTATTGTGTCTTTTTTCTTTTTAATAAGGCTGGCTAGGGGTTTATCTATCTTATTAATTCTTTGAAGGAACCAACTCCTGGTTTTGTTGATCTGTTCTACAGTTCTTCTGGTCTATGTTTCACTGAGTTCTGCTTGAATCTCTGTTATCTCTCTTCTGCTTGGTGTAGGCTTTACTTGCTATTCTTCTCCAGTTCCTTTAGGTTCGCGGTTACCTTGTGTACTTGAGTTTTTTCCCAATTTTTTGAAGGACGTTTGTATTGCAATGTATTTCCCTTAGGACTGCTTTTCCTGTATCCAAAAGATTTTGAATAGTTGTATCTTCATTTTCATTAGTTTCCATGAATCTTTTTAATTCTTCTCTAATTTTCTGGTTGGCCCATTCATCTTTTAGTAGGATGCTCTTTAACCTTCACGTGTTCTAGTTTCTTCCACATTTCTTCTTGTATTGAGTTCTAGTTTCAAAGCATTGTGGTCTGAAAATATGCAGGGGACAATCCCAATCCTTTGGTATCTGTTGAGACCTGATTTGTGACCCAGTATGCGGTCTATTCTGGAGAAAGTTCCATGTGCACTTGAGAAGAATGTGTATTCGGTTGCATTCAGATGCAAAGTTCTGTATGTATCTGTGAAATCCATCTGGTCCAGTGTACTATTTAAAGCTCTTATTTCTTTGGTGATATTCTGCTTAGAAGATCTGTCATTTACTGAAACTGCCATGTTGAAGTCTCCCAGTATTAGTGTATTATTATCTAAGTATGTCTTTACTCGCCTGGGTGGCTCAGCAGTTTAGTGCCGCCTTCAGCCCAGGGCGTGATCCTGGGGACCCGGGATTGAGTCCCACATCGGACTCCCTGAATGGAGCCTGCTTCTCTCTCTACCTCTGCCTCTGTCTATGTCTCTGCCTCTCTCTGTGTCTCTCATTAATAAATTCTTTTAAAAAATAAGTATGTCTTTACTTTATTACTTGATTGATATACTTGGCAGGTCCCACATTAGGGGCATAAATATTCATGATTGTTAGGTCCTCTTGTTGGATAGATCCTTAAGTAGGGCATAGTGTCCCTCTTCATTTCTTACTACAGTCTTTGGGATAAAGTTTAATTTATCTGATATGAGGATTGCTACCCCTGCTTTCTTTCAAGGCCAATTTGAATGGTAAATGGTTTTACAACCTTTCATTTTCAGGCTGTAGGTGTCCTTATGTCTAAAATGAGTCTCTTGTAGACAGCAAATAGATGGGTCTTGCTTTTTTACCCAGTCTGAAACCCTGTGTCTTTTGATGGGATCATTAAGCCCATTCATGTTCAGACTCACTATTGAAAGGTATGAATTTAGTGTCATCATAATACCTATTCAGTCCCTGTTTTTGTGGATTATTTCTTTGGGCTTCCTCTTTCTTTTACAGGGTCCCCCTTAATATTTCTTGCAGAGCTGGTTTGGTGGTCACATATTCTTTCAGTTTCTACCTATCTTGGAAGCTCTTTATCTCTCCTTCTATTCTGAATCAGAGCCTTGCTAGATAAAGTATTCTTGGCTGCATGTTCTTTTCATTTAGGACCCTGAATATATCCTGCCAGCCCTTTCTGGCCTGCCAGGTCTCTGTGGAGAGGTCTGCTGTTAATCTGATACTTCTCCCCATATAAGTTAAGAATCTCTTGCACTGTTTTAAGGATTTTCTCTTTATCCTTGAAATTTGCAAGTTTCACTATTAAATGTTAAGGTGTTGAATTTTTTTTAAAATTTTTTAATTTTTGTGTGTGTGGGGTCCTCTCTATCTCTTGGATCTGGATTCCTGTTTCCTTCCCCAGATTAAGGAAGTTCTCAGCTATGGTTTGTTCAAATATACTTTGTGGTCCTGTCTCTCAGCCTCTTCTAGAATCCCAATTAGATGTATATTCTTCTTTCTCAAGCTGTCATTTATTTCCGTAAGCCTTTCCTCATGGGCTCTTATTTTTCTCTTTTTTCCTCAGTTTCCTTCCTTACCATCAGCTTGTCTTCTATGTCACTCCTCTCTTCCACCTCATTAACCCTAGCAGTTAGAACATCCAGTTTGGATTGTATCTCATTTAATCTATTTTTTTCAGCCTGATTAGATTTAAATTCTGCAGTAACAAATTCTCTAAAGTCCTTTACGCATTTTTTCCAGACCCACCAGTAGTTTTATAATTGTATTTCTGAATTGAATTTCTGAAATTGTATTGAAATTCAAATTCTGTAACTCCATGACAGAGTATTGTTTCTCGTTATTTCTTTTGTGGTGAATTCTTCTTTCTAGTCATTTTGTCCAGTGCAGAGCAGCTGTATGAGCGGGCTGAGTCAAAAATATCAATGAAGACTTAGGTAAAAAAACACCCTAGATGATTCTGAAGAGGTCAGAGACCAGAAAATAAAAGGAAAAGAACAGAAGAAAATAAAACAGAAGGACTAAAGTGAAAAACAAAATTTCAAAGTAGTAAAAATAAAAAGCAAAAATACCCAAACCAAGGAAGAAAAAAGAAAAAGGAAAGGAAAGAGAAAAACGGGGGAAGGGGGGGTGAGGATGGTGGTGGTGAGAGAATGTAGTCTCTTTGATGGGTCCTAGAGAGTGATCCTCACTTGGTTCTGAGTGTATTTTGTTCTGTATGTTAGAAGATGCTCAATCCTAAATTTACATAAACCAGCAATACTTATAAAAAGGCCCAACACTGAACACAAAAACAAAAGGAGGGGGGCAGAATGGGGAGAAGGAAAGAATATAATCTCACAGAATGAACCAGTATACCACTTGGTTCTGGGTATATGGTGGTCATGTTTTAGAAGGTACTAACTTCCACCATTGTAAAACAAAAGGCAGAAAAAATAAAACACCCAAAATCATAAATCTATCAAAATTGAATACATTGAAGGGAATCCAGAAATGAAATGAAAAATATATCTAAGACATGTAATTGTAGAAATATGAATGTCAAAAAGGAAAAAAACTTAAAAATGAAGAGTTGGTAAAATATTGTAGTTAAGGTGGGAAAAGAGAAAAAATATTGGAAACTTTTAGTCTGATATAAAAACGAAAAAAAAAAATAAATAAAATAAATAAAAACGAGTTGTGATGGAAAAAGAAAAGAGAAAAAGGACCCTCTAGCTCTATATACTATTTTCCCTCAGTCCTGGAGCTTTCTAGCATTGCTTGGTCAAGAGCCCGCCTTTCTCCTGTCCTTCCAGCTGGTCTCTGGGGGCGGGGCCTGCTGTGCTGCTTCTCAGGTGTGTCCACCTGAGGGAGATGCCCGCCCCCTGCCGGGTGCTGGGCTCAGTGGGAGCTGTTGACCGCGTGAGGCCTCTGTTCCCTGGTGGCCCCGCCCCTCCCAGGCACACGGTGATGCCAGGAGGAACAACAGTGGTGGCAGCCAGGTCTCCAGCTCTGGAGTCGAGCTCCCCATGAGTGACTACCAGTAGCTCCCAGTCCACACTGGCCTGGATGCTCCCCGTGGGCTCGGGGGTGCTGAACCGCACAGCTTGCGGGTGCCCAGGGCCAGGAGGGCTCTCCACGTTCTGTGCCCTCCCTGCTTTTGCCTGTCTCAGGGGAATGCAGGGTCGCTGGCTTTGTCCACTTGGTCGCCCTGGGCCCCGGGGCCGCCTCTCCCGCGGGGAACAGGCCTCAGCCACCTCTACCTGGAGTCGGCCGCCTGACTGGCTTCTCCCAGATGCTCTGAGGGCTGCACGCTCCAGCCCTTCACTGAGACCGGCCAGTGGTTGGCGTGAGCTCTGTCCCCGCCCCGCACCCCTCCTTTTACAGCGACTCCAGGAGTCTGGGGGCTTCCCTGGCCCTCATGCAGTTCTGCCCGGGAAAACAGCCGCAGATTTTTAAAGTTCCCGTTGGTCCAGGGCTGGGCTTTCCCGCTCTGAGGCTCTCGCTGCGCCGCTTTAGCCAGGCTCCTCGCAGAGCACCTCCCCCATTTTATTATTTTTTTCTGCCTTCTTGTTAGAAGCGAAAAACTTTCTGTAGTGTTCCAGCTGCACTTTACATCTCAGGTCGAATTCGTAGGTGTTCAGGATTCGGGGGCCAGGTGAGCTGAGGACCCCTACTTTTCGGCCACCTTGCCCCTCCAGATTTTCCATTTTAAGTTCAATTTCTAGTTTTTGGCCAAAATTCTCAATTTTTAAATTTCCCCGACCCTGTTAAACCTAGTTGTTGCAAAATCTGTTTCTGATAGCTCCTTTATTTGGATCTCTTATTTGTTCCTATTGTATTTTTCAGCTTTCAATTATGTTTTGTTTCATTATGTATCTATTTTTATGCCCTGATTTTTACACGTCAAAAATTATAATAGAAATGTGTGGCCCAATATATTTTCTTCTTCCAGAGAGGATGTGTTTTTGGTAGGTGGCTAAGGGTAACAGCAATCCTGGATTACATTAGTGAATTATAATTCAGATTTAAAACTGGCCTTCAGACTGGAAGAGTCTCTGGTTAGACATTATTGCTAGGCCAACTCAAAGCCTTGGGTGGGGGGATATTCAAGCACCGCCTACTTGATCCTTCTCAATTCTGGTTTTGTTTCTCACTAGCACTGCATGGTATACAAAAAAAAAAAAAAAAAATTGTGATCAGTGTCTCAGGCCCTTAGGTACCTTTCTAGAATCTACACATATTCTTAGGGAATATATTGTCACAATGCCAGGTTCCTTCTTGGGTTATGTTTCCTCCTGGCTATCGGTGCAATATTTCCTCCATGACCTCATTCCTCAGTGCTTCTGGGCTATGACCTGTATTTCTTGGTCCAACATTTGTGGAGTTACATGTTGAACTTTGCAGCGGATGCTTGGATGTACCACCTACAATCAATCCCTTTCGTGAATAAGCAGCTCTTTCCAAAGGTGCTCGCTACTGACTGCTCACAGCTAAAATTTTCTCTGGAAATGGCTCTCAGCTTATGGCAGCTGCCTTGCCGGGGGAGACTGCTTATCCCCGGCAGACGGCCGGAAACAAATGACTGGTTGAGGCGGGGGCACGTCTCAACCACAATGCATCGATTCCAGATTTGTGTGGAGGTCAGGTCAGCATTAGAGCTAAAGCTTTGAAAGGGACACCTGTTGCAGCCGCCTGAACGGTCCAGCATTTCCCTCTGCCCGGTTCTGCATCCCTGATTTCCTTACAGGCTTTGTTTCAGAGTATTTCCCAATTAATCTATTGCAGAGTTCCATGAAACCAAATTTACAGGTGTTTAATTTGCTTTTATAATCATCATGTATCATTTCTTTTTTGTTATATTTACGTCAATTTGAGGGAGAGAAGTTACTGTTGGGAGCAGCAAAACATTTGGGAATGTGTATTACTTTACACTTTGGCCAAGACAGAAGCAATTAAGATATGACATTGTCTTTTGCCTCAGGGGCAATCTTTGTGTTTCATATTCTTTTTTTTTTATTGAGATATAATTGACATATAACATTATATTGGTTTCAGTTATATGACATTAAGATCAGATTTCTGTATATATTGTGAAATGCTCACAACTCATTCATATCCATCCACATATATACTTACAAATTATTTTGTGATGAGAACTTTTACAATTTACTCTTAGCAACTTTCAAATACACAATATTATAGTTTCCATGCTGCACATTACAACCTCATGACTTATAAGTGGAAGTTTGTACCTTGTGACCAACTTCACTCATTTTACCCAGCTGCTAGCCATCTGTTCTCTGTATCTATGAGCTCAGATTATAAAAAAAAAAAAAAACTGCACATATAAGTGAGATCATATGGTAATATCTTTCTGACTTATTTCACTCAGCATAATTTATGCCCTCCAGGTTCATCCACGTTGTTACATACAGCAAGATTTTCTTTTTTTATGGCTGAATATTCCACTGCACATAATTGTGTGTACACACACACTTTCTTTTCCATACATTGATGAACATTTAGGTTGTTTCCCTGTCTTGGCTGTTATAAAGCTGCAATGAATATGGCAGTGGAGATACCTTTTTGAGTTTTTGTTTCCTTTGGATAAATACCCAGAAGAAAAATTTCTAGGTCATATGGTAGTTGTATTTTTAATTTTTTGAAGACCCTCTATCCTGTTTTCCACAGTGGCTGCACCAGTCTAGTTTCTCACCAGTAGTTCACAATGGTTCCCTTTCTCAACTCGTTATTTCTTGTCTTTTGATAATAGCCATTCTAAGGAGTAGGAGATCTTGAGTCACTGTGGTTTTGACAGGTATTTCCCTGATACTAGTGACATTAGGTGCATAACGGCACCTTTTCATACTTCTGGCCATCTGTATGAGTTTTAAGTATGTCTATTCAAGTATTCGCTCATTTTTTAAGGTTTTTTTTTTTTTTTTGCTATTGAGTTGTAATCCTTTATATATGTTGAATATTAACCCTATTATCACATGATTTGCAAATATTGTTTCCCATTCTGTAAAGTTGCATTTTCATTTTGTTGGCTGCCTTCATTCTGCAGCCAACAAAATTATTTTGATGTTATCAAACTTATTTTTTGTTTGCCTTTGCTTTTGTTGTCAGATCTAGAAAATCATTGCCAAAACCGTCAAGATGATCACTTATGTTCTAGGAGTTTTATGGCTTTAGGTCTTACGGTCAGGCCTTAATCCATTTTGAGCTGGTTTTTATATATGGTGGAAGACAGTGGTCCAGTTTCATTCTTTTCCATGTAGCTATCCAGTTTAACCAACACCATTTATTGGAGACTGTCCTTTATCCATTGTATATTCTTGGTTCTGTTGTTGTAGGTTGCCCATGTATGCATGGGTTTCTCAGCTATTCTTTTTCATTTATCTGTGTCTTTTAATATGCCAGTACCATATTATTTTTATTACTATAGCTTTGCAACATAGTTTGAAATCAGAAAGCATGATGCCTCCATCTCTGTTGTTCTTTCTCAAGACTGCTTTGGCTAGCAGAGCCTGGCTGGCTTGGTGGAGCATGCAACTCTTGAACTTTGGGTTATGGGTTTGAGTCCCATGTGGCATGCAGAGATCGTTTGAAAATCAAATCTTAAAAAAAAAAAATTGATTTGCCTATTTGGGGCCTTTGTGGTTTTAGGGTTATTTCTGTGAAATGCCATTGGAATTTAGATAGGGATTGCACTAAATCTGTAGATTGCTTTGGGCAGTGTGGGCATCCTAGCAATATTCTTCCATTCCAAGAGCATGTAAGGTCTTTTAACCTATTTATGTCTTCAATTTTTCTTTTTTAAATATTTTATTTATTTACTCATGAGAGACTGAGAGAGGCAGAGGGAGAAGCAGTCTCTATGCAGGAAGCCCAATGTGGGACTCGATCCTGGAACTCCAGGATCATGCCCCAAGCCAAAGGCAGATGCTCAACTGCTGAGCCACCCAGGTGCCCCTATGTCTTCGATTTCTTTCATCAGTGTCTTAAGTTTTTCAGTGTACAGGTCTTTCCCCTTCGGTTAAATTCTTTTGTTCTTTTCTGTGCAGATGTAAGTGGGATTAAGAAATTTCTCTGATAGTTCATTGTTAATGTACAGAAATACAACATATTTCTGCATATTGATTTTTGTACACTGGAGCCTTGTTGAATTTTATTAGTTTTAAGTATTTTGGTGGAGTCTGACTTAGATGCTTTTTCTTTTCCCAAATCCGAATCACTCTGGTTAGGGCTTTCAATACTATGTTGGTTAAAAGTGGGGAGAATGGGCATTCTTGTTTCTGATGTTGAGGAAAAGCTTTCAGTTTTTCATCATGTTGGCTGTATACTTGTGATATATAGCCTTTTTTATGTTGAGGTACATTCCTGCTAATCCTTTTTATAATGGATGTTCAATTTTGTCAGATGTTTTTTCTGCATCTGTTAAGGTGACCTTATGATTTTTATCATTTTGTTAATGACATGTATCATATCATATATCAGGTAATGAGCCATCCTTGTATCCCTGGCATAAATCTCTCAGTTGGTTACAATGTATGATCCTTTTAATGCTGAATATGGTTAATATTTTGTAGAGGCTTTTTACCTTTGTTCCATCAGGATACTGGCCTAGAATTTTCTTGTGGTGTCCATTTCTAGTTTAATACCAGGATAATGCTGGCTTTATAAAACAAGTTTGAAGCATTCTCTCCTCTTCCATTTTTTGAAGAACTTGAGGACTAGTTAGGTATTATTCAAATGTTTGGTAGAATTCACCAATGAAGCTATCTGGTCCTTGACTTTTGTTGGGAGGTTTATTTTTTTATTTTTTTGTTGTTGTTGGGAGGTTTTTGATGACTTGATTCAATCTCCTTACTAGTAATTGGGCCCTTCAGATTTTTTATTTCATGATTGAGACTTGGTAATAGTATATTTTTAGGAATTTTCCATTTCCTCTAGTTGTCAGGTTTGTTGTACTCTGTTCATAGTAGTCTCTTATGATCCTCTATATTTTGGTGGTGTATCAATCGTGACAATTTTTCTGTTTGATTTTGCATCTTTTTTCCTTAAAGGTTTGTCAGTTTTCTTTTCAAAAAACCAGCTCTTGGATTCATTGATCTTTGATTATCTTTTTAGTTTCTATTTCACATATTCCTACTCTGATCTTTATTTACTTCCAACAACTTGGGTTTTGTTCCTTTCTTTGTAGTTCCTTGAGGTGTAAAATTAGGTTGAGAGCTCTCACTTCTTGATACAGACATTTAATGCAGTGAACTTCTCTTAGGACTGCTCTTGCTATATCCTTTCAGTTTTCGTATGTTGTATTTCCACTTGTCTCAATGTATATTTTCTCTTTTGATTTCTTCTTTGACCCACTGGCTGTTCAGTAGCATGTTATTTAATCTCCATATATTTGCAAATTTTCCAGTTCACATCATGTAATTTTCTTTCTTTTTTTAATTTTTATTTATTTATGATAGTCACACACAGAGAGAGAGAGAGGCAGAGACACAGGCAGAGGGAGAAGCAGGCTCCATGCACCGGGAGCCCAACGTGGGATTCGATCCTGGGTTTCCAGGATCACGCCCTGGGCCAAAGGCAGGCGCCAAACCGCTGCGCCACCCAGGGATCCCGTATCATGTAATTTTCTAGTTTCATATCACTATGATCAAAAAAGACACCTGATATTTCAATTTTCTGAAATTAATATATTTTTTTGTGGTACATGTGATCTATCCTGGAGAATTGAGACTTGGTAATAGTATATTTTTAGGAATTTTTTAGGAAAGGGAAATCCATGTGTGCTTGAGAAGATGCATATTCTGTTGCTTTCAGAGGGAATTTCTGTATAGTTCCCATTAAGGCCAATGTTTCCATATTGATTTTCTGTCTGGTCTATTCACTGGTGAAAGTGGGATAGTAAAGTCCCCTACTGTTATTATATTGCTGTTTCTTCCTTTAGGTCTATTAACATTTGCTTTATATATTTAGGTACAATTTAAGTTTTCCTATAATATTTACAAAACTGACACCTCTTTTTGTCTTTGATTACAATGAATATACCATGCTGGGGGGAAAGAGGCATTTAGTTACTGAACTTTACAAGTAGCACTGAGAACAATTCTAAAATCATGAACACTGCTTGGAAAACAGTCAACTCAGGAAAGAGCAATTCCTGGGGCACCTGCCCGTTTACGGTTACTGTGCAATACTGGCCAAATCACAGCCATTCTAGGCTTGAGTTTACCCATCTTTAAGATCAGAGATTTTCTTCTCCTAAAATTCCATAAGTTATTACCTGTTTCGCAAACCTCTAGGTTACCTATGACACATGGCATATTTAAGGAATTATTTTTTTAAAAAACTTCTTTATTATCCTCTTCAAGAAATGCAGTAGGATCCCTAAACACCAAACATTTAAAAGGCAGGCACAAAGACCAGCCCTATTTGTGCTGCCACCATAGCTGCAGAGGAATGTCTGGCAGTAGGAAATGAATTTAGTTTCTGTCATTACATGGCTCCAACTACACATGGATGTTTTTAGACCAGTTTTTAAAAACTGAGTTAAGGTAATAAACAGGAAATTTTATACTCCTCGTTAAGACTCCATTGGTGTGTCTGAGCTCCTGCTCCCAAAAGGGCCACTAATAGATGAACTTCTTGTATTGCCAAGAACAAGCCTCTCTCGTCTTCCAAATGCTTCATTTACTAAAACACAAATAAATAAGAAATTAACACCAGGAAATTAAGAACCTATAATATAAAACACTGAGGTGTAGGAATGAACAGTATTGTTTTCTGTCCTACTGTAGACATTTTATGAAAATATACTTAACACTTTATAAAAGGGAAATGAAATAATCAACTAAGAAGTCCAAGTGAACATTCTGAATGAGGTTAATCACATTTTAAGTTGCTCTACCATTTAATTTTCTTTGCCTTGTCCTTGGTTTTATTTATCTTGATAAAGTGACTATTTTTTCTTTCATTTTTCTCTGTCTCCTAACCAGCAGAGACATTTTTTTGGATTTAGAACCTTTTTTCTACATGGAAGATTCAGGAATCAGTGGAGCTATGTCCTCTACCCCAAGGTAATAAACAGCCAGGTTCCTCTGAAAGGAGGGGAGTGGTCCCTTAGAAAGTTGGATTTTGTAAGAATATTGAGAAAAGGCAGATTATTTACACTGGGAAGGGGAGGGCTGTTCTTTGAGACCACATAATATTTCCCTCCAGCTTTCCCATAAATTCAAATTTTGTCATAAATATTTTTTAAATGGTGTACATTTAAACTGTGAAGACAAATTTGTGAACATGAACAACTCTATATTACATGTGATCCTATTTCCCAAGCAGAGGACATTACAGTATGAACAATAGATCTAACTTATTCAAGCCACACATTTTTCTTGTTTAGGAAAAGGAAATTAAGATTCTTACCTGATGAGACTGTGCTTATATCCCAGACCCGAAGCCCTTCTTTCTGACCTCCAAAGGCGTAAATAAATGGCAAATCGGGGCAACAGGAAGAACAGAACAGAACTCCCTAGAAGAAAAAACAGAAGGTCAGTGATTTCAGTCCTTCCAGAAATTCTTGCTCCTATACACGAACTTATCTGAATGGTTACTCAGAACCAGCTTAGTATCTCTTTTTAATAAGCTTGTAAAGTAGTTCAGAGTCCAAGTGGCAAGACGAAGCCACAAGTTCAGCATGATGGCCGTTCTGCAAGGATGTGTGTACTCTGCCTACTCAGGTCTCTAATCTGCTCAGTATTCCCAGAAACTTTTATTTTCCCTTTTTAAGCAATGATGTTACTACAGGTCACCATTAAATAATTTTTAAAATGAAATGATTTTTTAAAATTTCTAAATTTTTTAATGCTTATTACTAGGTACACGAAAAAGTATCAAAATCACTAAGATAATCACCATTTATGTTTCAGGATAAGCTATTCTAGATTTAAATATAAACATTTAAGCATTTAAATATAAGCATGGGATAGTACTATATAATTGTGTCTTACTTTCCCCACAAATATTTGTACATACAAACAGATGTGCAGTGTTCTACATCTCCAATTATATTATCTCAGTGCCTGGCATATAGTAGGTGCTCAATAAATATTTGCTAAATGAATTCACGTTTAAAAAAGTAAACCATTGTTATTCTGCTTGAGTCCTAGAAAATCCTCTTGCCCACCCTTCTTACCAAACAACTGTTAATGTTAATTAATCATGTCAGTTGGGAAAGGAATCAGACAGTCACTGATTTTCCTCTAAAACTGTCCTAAGTCATAAACCTCCCATCAAATTTGACTAAGCTCAAGATGAACTTCAACAAATATTCCTAGGGAAAGACGTCAATATAGGTCAGAAACAGAAAAAAGCAGAAAAGAAAGGTGCCCAGAGATTCTTACCATTTTCATGTCCCTAGAGTGAACCAGACTTGGCCTGTCTCCTAATATGTCCCAGATCTTCACATATTTGTCAGCTGATGCTGTCACAAGACAACCCTTGATTTGACTACTTAGATCAAGACCTAAAAGAAGATAAGATTAGTTGTTGACTCTGAAATATAGACTTAATTCATCATAAGTTAATAAAATGAAAGACTATTTGTGCTCACCAGAGATTTCATCATTGTGTGCATTAAGTGTAAAAATTGGCTTATCTGAACGTGCATCCAAGTTATATACAAAGCCATCATCTGTACTAGCCTGGAAAGAGTAAAAAGGGGCATGATCATGCTACATGGCAATAACATTTAGCAATGGGTAAGCAGTATAAATTATAGTGAAAACCAGCTATTTACCTGAGGAGCTTATTAAAAAATACTGTGAAAGGGCAGCCCTGGCGGCACAGCGGTTAAGCACCACCTGCAGCCCAGGGCATGATCCTGGAGACCCAGGATCGAGTCCCAAGTCAGGGTCCCTGCATGGAGCCTGCTTCTCCCTCTGCCTTTGTCTCTGTCCGCCCTCTCTCTGTTTCTTATGAATAAATAAATAAATAAATAAATCTTAAAAAAAATACTGTGAAAAATTTACTTATGTATAAGCAGCATCTGTTCCTGCATGGACTAATTCAGCTAGTAGGTCTACTGTGCAGTGGGTGTGAGGATGAAGTTCTGGTTGTGGTGTGGACAAGGGATAGCGATGTGTAAGCATAAGTCAGATTCAAAGGAACGGAGGCCTGGAAGCACAGCCACTTAAGGTACAGGCTGAGCAGGAGCTCACAGAAGAATCAAAGAGAGGGCCTAACAAAGGAGGTCAGGGAAGCCAAGGAAACAGTGCTTCTGACGAAAGTGATGGATAGTGTCAACATTTTGGCAGAAAGGTTTAATCAGATAAGAGAGGCAGATCACAGTGGGTTGTTACACTTCTAAGAAAAGGGAGGAAAGAAGGAACCATGAGACAGACCTAGTCAAGGATGAGAGACACTTGAGCCTGTATGCAGACTGGGGGCAATACCCATTACTAGAAACAGGGAAGGAGAAAAGGACAAGTGATACAATCTTGGCAGGTGGGCTGTGTGAGGGAACACAAACAAAAGAGAACAAGGTCTCATCCTGGGGAGCCTGGAGGGAAGGGGTAAGCCATTTTATTGTAACTTCTCATTTTCCTAAATATTTGTGATTTAGTACCAATGAAAACTTGTTAGCAAAGAGCCACAGGAAATGGGTGTGTTTGAGTGTAGAGACCCAACATACGACACAACATTCAAATACAGCTGGGACTTCACTCCTGATCATCAAAAAATGGAACCTGGCTTCAGGCCAACAGCACAGCACCCCTGAACACAGAGATGAGATTAAGTGTGTTCAGAATCATTGCTTCAGGAACCTTCTTAGAACTGTCCACAGGGCAGCCCCGGTGGCTCAGCAGTTTAGTCCACCTTCAGCCCAAGGGGTGATCCTGGGGTCCCAGGATTGAGTCCCACGTCAGGCTCCCTGCATGGAGCCTACTTCTCCCTCTGCCTGTTGTCTCTCTCTCGCTGTCTCTCATGAATAAATAAATATTAAAAAAAAAAAAACCTGTCCACATATCTTAAGAAAGCTGTTTTGCCTTCATTCACAAAGCACTATATATTTTACTTCAGGAAAATTAGGAAGTTCATGGATGTATCATAATTTCTTTAATCTTCTGAATCAAAGTTGGGATTTTATTTCTCCATGGATTGAAAGGTCTGTGGAATCTCTGAATGCTATATAGAAAACTGTTATCCTACATATATTAAGGATAGTTATAGAAAGAACTTACACTTTTTTCCTATTTGGGAGACTGCTTTTTTTTTTTTTTTTAAAGATTTTATTTATTTATTCATGAGAGACACACACAGAGAGAGAGGCAGAGACACAGGCAGAGGGAGAAACAGGCTCCATGCAGGGAGCCTGACGCAGGACTCGATCACCGCTGAGCCACTGGGGCTGCCCCGAGACTGCTATATTAATCAAATAGGCTAGCATTCTCATTACTGGAGCTCCATTTAATTTAAATAAAAGAATATCTTCTTGGATGAACTTAACCATTAAAAAACACAGATTAACCATGCTTAAGATTTCAAAGAAACACATTAGTAATACAATCAAAATCAGTAATTAAAATGTGGCTGAAAATGGCTGGAAATTAGCAAAATCATGGTGACTATTTGTGGCTGATCCACTGTTGTTAAAACAATTTTTTTTAAGCCCTAAAATCTAACTATTTCATAACGTTAGTACAGAAAAAGCAGAGCACCTGGCTGGCTCAGTTGGCAGAGCATGTGACTCTTGACCTCAGTGTTGGAGTTCAAGGCCCATGTTGTGTGTGGAGCCTACTCAAAAAAACCCCCAAAACCCCCAAAAATAAACACCACAACAGAAAAAGCTCTTCAGAGACTCTCTCTACAATGGAATCAATGTCAGTCATTAGCAACCTAGATAAGCAAAACAGCAGTATGCAGTCTTACCAAAAAATGACAAGGTGAAAAGTGATTCCAAGTCACTCTCTCAATCTGCCCACTGAATCGCCACATTCGATGGCTTTCATCTGGACTTCGGCAGTCATACAAAGCCACTGACCTGGACACAGGCAAAGTTACAGTTTTAAGAGTTCAATTTTATATGTTTTATGTTTGTTTATTTTTTTAAATTTTTTTAAAATTTTATTTATTTATGATAGTCACACACAGAGAGAGAGAGGCAGAGACAAAGGCAGAGGAAGAAGCAGGCTCCATGCACCGGGAGCCCGACGTGGGACTCGATCCCGGGTCTCCAGGATCGCGCCCTGGGCCAAAGGCAGGCGCTAAACCGCTGCGCCACCCAGGGTTCCCTTATGTTTGTTTATAATGAAACGGTAATAAAACAACACTGTGAACTCAAGATCCAATTATTTAAAGCTTGTTTTAAGGTTCTAAAATAAAGTAGAAAAGAGGAGGAGTTGATTTTCACTAACTGGTGGACTCCGGTTCTGTCACCTGAAGGCACTGGTGGCCTCTTGATTTAGTAGAAGGCTTAACTGTATCCAGGCTGAGCCCTCCACTTACACAATGAATCTTATTTTCAAAAGACCAGGACAACTTCAAATTTCCCTGTTCCTAGCAGTGCTCAGAGCCAGATAATCCATGTCTTAGCCAAATTTACTCTCTACAAGCAGCTTACTGTGTTGGGGGAGCCAATGGATAGATGTTTATAATCTGAATGAATCCCAACTAAAAATATAAACCTATCACTCTTCAAAAGAAAAAGGAATCAAAATAAAGTCTGCAAGTTGGTTTCTGCTTCTACTCTCTCCCACCTTCAGACCGAATCTGTAAAAACATGCACACATGTGACTGGAAAACCCCTGTGATGGACTGTCAGGGGTCTAATTCTTCACCTCTCCCTATATCCACACCCCGTCAGTAATGTAGGAATTCTTCCATAAAGGCAGTTTGTTTCCCACTCCGTATTACCTGTTTCAGCCAAGAAAGTAAGACAGAGTGTACTAGTTCTGAGCCTAGGTCTCAAGAGGCCTTGGTATCTCCGCTTAAGCTTCTGACCTCATCATGAGAACATGGGTGGGCTAGCCCACTGGTCCCATGAGGATGTGAAACACAAGAGAGCCAAATCTCCAAAGCCCCACCAAAACAAGCCAAGATAAGCAGACCTACCAGGTGAATCTAGCTTAAATTAGCTCAGTCTTGCAGTGGCATAAGAAATGTCCCTGAATTTTGAGATACCTATTTCAAAGCAATGGCTAACTCATATGCCCTCTAGGAATCAAAGTAGTTGCTAGTTAGGAACTACATTATTATGACAGAACCACACTCTCTTGCAGACTGAAAGGACCAAAGTTGAAAGGGAAAAGTATTACTAGAAATTTAAACAGTAATATATTGTATCTGAGCATCGTGATACTTTCTGAATTACAGGATAAAAACAGCAGCAATAATTCTTGCAGTGTTTTCTTACTTATCATAGGATCCAGAAATCAGAGTCTGTGCTTCAAATGGATGAAACTGCAGAGTCTGGACCTAACCAGAAAAGACATAAATGAACAGAACTATGTTTGTTTGGTTTTGATAAAACTGCTTAGTAAGAGAACCAATTTGGTGGTGTTTGTATACATTTTTCCCTTTGAAACTTAGCACTATTTAAAGAAACAAATGTACTACATAATCAAAAGGACAAAACACTTTCAAAGGGAACACTTATAATGCAGGATTTCTCAGGTCGTGTTTGGCAGAATATTTACGTCCCTCAAATGTTAAATATATTGAGAACAAAAAAGGAAGCAGTCAAACTTATCTGGGCAACTCAACACTCTCTGGAAGTCCCACCATGTACACCAGCTCACTGGGTCGGTCCCTGAGTTTGGCAGTAACAGGTCTGTTACATTCTTTAACTTCATCTGGTGACTGGTACCTCTCTGTCTCTTTATAGAGTCTCTGTAAACATGCTACAAAGTACTCATGTTTTTAGTCACTTCATTTTTCTGTCTCCACATTTGCTTTCTAAGATGGGTAGTTCTAACTATCATACAGGGCTCTGTGAAGATGCAATAAGACAGCATGTCAAAGCACTTTGTAATTCATAAAAAGCCATATATAAATGTTTGGAATCATTGATAGCCAACATTTGTCCCATATTTTTTAGAATCCCTTTTATCCACTCAATCACCATACCTTGTCTGTGTGTACGGCAAGGCTAGCTGCGGGTTTCCCCAAGGACATATCCCACAGAATTACAGTGTTGTCAGCTGATGCACTTGCCAGCACGTTTCTAAGAAAGGGAGAAGACAAATCAGGTAATCATTTTTAAAGTCAATAGCACTAAATATAAATCCCATTTTCAATAACATCAAACAATAAAATATTAAAGAATAAATTTAACAAAAGCATTCGAGATTTACATATTGAAAACTATAAAAGCCTGAGAAAGAGTATCTGAATGACAGAAAGATGTCCCCTGTTCATGGACTGGAAGACCTAATTAAAAAAAAAAAAAAAAAAAAGGATTATTTTAAGTAATCTTTACACCCAAAGTAGGGCTCAAACTCAAGATCAAGAGTTACATGCTCCACCAACTGAGCCAACCAGGTGCTCTGACTTGATGTTAAGACAGAAATACTACAATTTATAGACTAATCTATAGATTCAATCAATACCTTTCAAAAATCCCTGCAGACATTTTATTTTCTTTTTGGAGAGAATGGACAAGCTGGTTTTAAAATCCATATGGAGGGGCACCTGAATGGCTGATGGTTGAGTATCTGACTCTTGGTTTCGGCTCAGGTCATGATCTCATGAGTCATGGGATTAAGCCCCGTATCAGGTTCTGTGCTTGGTGTGAATCTGCTTGAGATTCATTCTTCCTCTCTCTCTCTCTCTGCCCCACCCACCTATGGGCAAACTCTCTAAAATATATAAGTAAGTAAGTAAGTCTTTTAAAAAATTCACATAGAAATACAATGGACTCAGAATAGCCAAAATAATCTTGGAAAAGAGAGCAAAGTTGAAAAGTTTACAGTTTGGATTTCAAAACTGACTGAAAAGCAACAATAATCCTAACAATGTGGTATTGGCTTTTTTTAAAAATTTTTATTTATTTATGATAGTCACAGAGAGAGAGAGAGAGAGAGAGAGAGAGAGAGAGAGAGAGGCAGAGACATAGGCAGAGGGAGAAGCAGGCTCCATGCACCGGGAGCCCGACGTGGGATTCGATCCCGGGTCTCCAGGATCGCGCCCTGGGCCAAAGGCAGGCGCTAAACTGCTGCGCCACCCAGGGATCCCTGTGGTACTGGCTTAAGGACAGCCATACAGGTTAACAGAACAGAATGCAGAATAAACCTGAAAATTTATGGTCATTCGTTTCTGACAGGATGTTAAGATTATCCACTGTTCAATGGGGAAAAGAAGGGTTTTTTCAACAAATGGTTCAGGGATAACTGGACATCCTCTTGCAAAAGAGTGAAGTTAGACCTCTATCTCATACTACCTCAAAATAAAACATGTAATTACTAACAGAAGAGCTAAAACTATTAAACTCTCAGAAGAAAACAGGTATAAATCTTCATGACCCTGGGTTAGGCAATGGTGTCTTAGGTATGACACGAAAAGCCTAAGAACCAAAAGATGTAAATGAATTGGACATCATCAACATGAAAAACTTCTGTGTTGCAAATGAGATCATCAAGAAAGCGAAAAGAAAATTCACAGTATGAGAGAAAATTATTTGTAAATCATGTATCTGATAAAGGACTTGATTCTAGAATATATAAAGAACTTTCAACTAAAGAATAAAAAAACAACCCAATTAGAAGATGGGCAAGGAATATGAATGGATATTTCTCTAAAGAAGATCTATAAATAGCCAATGAGCATGGGAGAAGTTGTTCATTAGGAAAGTGAAAACATGGGATACCACTTAATACTCATAGGACGCCTATAATGAAAAAGATGAACAAAAACAAGTGCTAGCAAAACAGAAAAATTAGCTACCTTGCTGGTGCGAATGGAAATGGTACAGACACTACCATATGACCCTAGCAACGACACCCTTATATATCCTAGAAAATGAAAACACAGGCCTGTGTAAAAATCTGTTCACGAATGTTAACAGTAGCATTATTCATAACAGGCAAAAACAAACACAAACCAAATGTCTATTAACTGGTGAATGGATACACAATATGTGGTGTATCGGTTCCAGGGAATATTATTCAGCACTAAAAAGGAACGATGTACTAATAAATGGACCTTGAAAACATTATTCAAAGTGACAGAATCCAGACACAGAAGGCCACATGTCCAGATAGATCCACAGACAGAAAGATGATTACTGGGTGCCAAGGGCTGGAAGGACAGAAGAATGAGTGACTGCTTATGTTATAGGTTGCGTTTTGAATTGATGAAAATGTTATGGAATTAGAATGTAGGGAGTTGTGCAATTTTGGGAATATACCCCAAGTCACTGAATTATATACTTTAAGGAGTGAATTTTATGATATGTGGATATGTGAACTTATAGCTCAACTTTTTTTAATTAAAAAGGGCATTAATTGCCATTAATAGGAAAAATCAATATGCCTACCCCTTAGGGATCAAGTGCTAATAATATCCTTCTATAAGAGAATACAGGCTTTAAAGCCTAGGAAACCTGAAATGGACTCCTGGTGCTGTCGTTTATTAGCTGTAGGTCTTAAAAGTAAGTCACACTCCCTGGCCTGCCAGTGAGAATGTTACAGCCAGCTTTAAAAAGTATGTGGCTGAGTGACTAGACTACAGCAGGCCCTTGATAAATGTTAGCTGCCTGCCTTTCCTCCTTGTAAAAATACACATATTCATGAAATTGAAAGCTCATTCTTCAAGATGTAGTTTGAAAGGCCTGGAACAGAAGTCATTAGTGATAGTAATATCTGTCCAGAAAACTAATATGCTGTTAAAAGAAAATGTTGATGGGTTCATTTTTAAATACTATTTCCTCAAGAAATACTTCCATTACACAAACTGCTTTCAGTTTTATAACTCACATTTCAGTGACACAGGTAGGGTCTCCTAAGAGGATCATGTATATTCAGATCATGTTACCTTTTTTCTACTCAATGAATTTCAAACTTCTACCATTCAGTCCCATGAACAAGTCATTAATATTTAAAGTCCTTGGCATGTCACAGATTCAATGTTATGTAAATTCCCAATATTTTATTTGTATTCAATGCTTGCCAACAGCAAAAAGTTAAAATTTCACGGTACATTTTTAAACTTAGTCTTTGCCCAAACATCTGAGATTCCTTTCACATTAAAATTGTTTCATGAGGCTTACAAATAAATTACCACTCTCCCCTCTAAACTCCTGAACACTACACCCCAAGAAGAGCGCTACAATGACAGTATGAATGAACAGAGTACATGCATTTTGTTACTGGCAGCATTTTAGTAGAAACCAAGGTCACCAACTAGGAACAACAACTTGTTACTCTTCACATGATCCCAAACTCTATGCACCAGGGTATGTATGGAGAATATTTAAAAGCATTTTGTACAAAGAGAGGGGAAAGGAGAACCAAGGTCTAAAATAAGAAAAAGTGGAAGAGTTAAGGAACAAAGATACATGTGGCACTGCAATCAAGATGTGAGTGCAGCTGGGGTGGGCCAGGGGTATAAGTGCTGGCAGTGTCTAAACGGAGCCAGGGGATTGTGGCTGGGGAAAGGCACTGCTGAGAGGCTGTTCCCTCAGAACAAACTTTCAGTTATTCAAATTAATAGCTGCTATATAAGAATTTAATACATATATAATTACTGTGACAGTTCAGATTTGTCAACGAGTGGATTCCCAAAAGCATGACACACTCACAGTCGGCCTCTTATTTATCTGCCCATTACAATAGTCAGGAACAGACCCAGTTCAGACAAAATCTGGGGAAGCTTTAAAAAATAAACCACCACAACAGATTCTTGGGCCCTTGTTCCAGATATGACTCAATCTTGAGGGGATTAGAGCCCAGGAACTTGTACTTTATTTTTTAAGTTTTATTTACTCATGAAAGAGAGAGAGAGAAACAGACAGACAGACAGAGACAGGCGCAGAGACACAGGCAGAGGGAGAAGCAGGCTCCCTGTGGGGAGCCCAGTGCAGGACTTGATCCTGGATCCTGGGATCAGGACCTGAGGTGAAGGCTGACGCTCAACCGCCAAGCCATCCAGGCATCCTTGTACTTTACTTTTTAAAGAAGATTTTTTTTTTTTTAAGATTTTGTTTTTTTTTTTAAGTAATCTCTACACCCCACATGGGACTTGAACTCACAACCTCGAGATCAAGAGTTGCATGCTATACTGATTCAGCCAGCCAGGTGCCCCAGGACTTGTACTTTAAAGGGTTACCCAGAAGATTCTGACTTGCAGATAAGTTTGGGAAATACCAACGTAATCTATTATCTTAGGTCCATTTCATCAAATGGTTCTTTTTTTTTTTTTTTTTTTTTTAAGATTTATTTTTGTAAGTAATCTCTACACCCAACCTGGGGCTTAAACTGAGATCAAGAATCACATACTCTACCAAATGAGCCAGCCAGGTGCCCCTCACCAAATGATTAACTCCGAAGACGTATGAACACAAACAAAAAGACAGGATATCCCTAGGTAAGCCAGCACTCTGGGATCCGTTTAAGAATGCTCACAATTACAAAGTATCCTGTAAAACAGAACTGCTAAGAAAATGTGCCTTGGGCAATCCAGTTCGTTCTCATTCTTCAAGTAAACTAAGTTAATGCTCACCTCCCTTGCCTCAGTAGCCCCTCAAACCAGTTATGCTGTTAGGAAAATGGCCTTTTGGACTAATTGTTTAAGGATCAGGATAAAGAATATATGGATGACACATGCAAAACAATGAAGTGGAACTCTTACACTGCATATAAAAATTAACTCAAAATGGATCAAACACCTAAACCTAAGAGTGAAGACTGTAAAACTATTAAGGGAAAAACTTTATGACAAGGATTTGGCAATCATTTCTTGGATTTAACACTAAATGCACAGGCAGCAAAAGTAAAAATAAACTGACTACATCAAAATTAAAAACTTCTGTGCATCAAAGGACACTATCAAAAGAGCTAAAGGTGATCCACTAAATGGGGGAAAGTATTTGCAAACTGTATATCTGATGAGAAGTTATATCTGGAATATACAAAGAACTACAACTCAATGAAAAACCAAAGAATTCAATTCAAAACAGGGCAAAGGATTTAAATAGACAGTTCTCCAAAGATATACACAAATGGGCCACAGGCACCTGAAAAGTGCTCCTCAAAATGGTAAACACAGAACTGCCATGGGAGCCAGCAATTTAACTTTTGGGGATAAACTCAAAAGAACTGAAAACTGGACTTAAAAACCGATATTTGAACATCCATGTGCATAATGGCAGCACTGCTCACAACAGCCAAGAGGTGGAAGCAACCCAAGTATTCATCGACAGATGGATAAACAAAATGTGGGCTAACTGAACAGTGGAATATCATTCAGCCTTAAAAAGGAAGGAAATCTTGTCGCATGCTGCAGCATGGATGAGCTTGTGCTAATTGAAATAAGCCAGTGACAAAAGGGCAGATATTCTATATGAGTCTACCTATATGAGGTAACTGGAAGAGTGGATTCAGAGACACAAAATAGAGTGGTGGTTACTAGGGCTGGGCCTGAGGGTGGCAAGAATGAAGAGTTATTGTTTACTGGGCACAAAGCTTCAGTTTTGGAAGATGACAAAAGTTCTGGAATTGGATGGTGATGATGGTTGCACAGTAATGTCCACTGAACTCTATACCTAAAACACAGTTAAAATGGTAACTATTATGTATATTTTACCACAGTTAAGTCAATTAAAAAAATGTGGATGAGATTTTGTGTAAACTAAATAAAGCGAGAGAAAAATCTTCCATGAAAAGAAGTACAATTCAGCACCACTGGGCACTGCAGTACAGTTTTTTCCTTGTGGTGTTGGGAGGGCACTTGGTCACCAAATATGTAACGAGCCCAAGCTCCTACCAAGCCTCAAGCTGGCAGGTGATGTAGGGGCTGCACAGATACAGACAGCAGAGCTCCTGCCTTAAGTGGCATATACCGTGGGAAAGGGAAATAAGACATGGACACAGAGACCCCCAAAGCACAACACAGAGAGACAGGTGTAGGCATGAGGAAAGATGACAGTGGTTAGTCTCTAACAATCCTCCAAATGTTGTTTTTTTTTACCTGATCAGCTTATTCCAAGAAAGGTCCAGGACAGCATCGGTATGCCCCTCTGCTGAGGAACTCTGTAATAATTGTTTAATTACTTTTTGTATTAAAGTGCTCCCTATAATTGATATGTTAATTTGAAAGATTTTTTAAATCTTAAAGGCTACTGTTTGATCTTAAGCAAACGTGCTTGAAGACCTAAAGAAAGAAATACTTTGTCTTCCTGTTACTTTAGAGATCCATGATAAATACTTTTTACAGAAAAGAAACTATAATAGTTCTTAATCTAGGTGGTACAGTTCTATAAATACCAATCCCCACCCCCAAAGTTAAGTTTTAAAAGCTATAGGAATTAATACATAGATATTTAGAATTCAACATACTAAAGGCTACAGAGAAATTTTTCAAAAATTCAAACCAGCATATTAGTGTGAATAGTTACTATATATCAAAAAAGATCATAACCTGAGAGTAAACTGTTTTGTGTCAAGGATGAATAATTGACGAATGGAAGTTCTGTGCAATCAGAGATCAATTTTTCCTTGGAAGGACCTTTGAAACTAGAAACTACAGTAATTTTATAACTATCTGTCCTGTTCCACTAAAGTATCTAAATGAAAAAGTCTATGTTCTCCATCCCATCAGTAAACTTGTCATTAGAGTTTAAGTAATTATTAACTTGATTACCTTCTTTCCTTTCTTTTTCTTCTTTTTTGATAGCTTACTTCCAAGTGTGAAGACTGGCTCTAAAGAGTCTACTATATCAAGGTCCCACACTTCAATAACGGGGGTCATACTTCCCACAGCAATATAATTTCCTATAGGAGGAAATGAATATTTAATATTTAAATATTTAAAAAACTTCTAATGAAAAATATTGCACTGTAGATTGAGTAATGGCGTAGGGTACTTTCTTTCAAACTTTCATATGCATGTGTTATCACTTGAATATTGTTAAAATGGGGATCCCTGGGTGGCGCAGCGGTTTGGCGCCTGCCTTTGGCCCAGGGCGCGATCCTGGAGACCCGGGATCGAATCCCACGTCGGGCTCTCGGTGCATGGAGCCTGCTTCTCCCTCTGCCTGTGTCTCTGCTTCTCTCTCTCTGTGACTATCATAAATAAATAAAAATTAAAAAAAAAAAAAAGGAATATTGTTAAAATGCACACTGTTTCAGGAGGTCTTGAGTAGGCCCCTACATCTGCATTTCCAACCAGTTCCCAGGTGATGCCAATATGGTGCAGCTGACTCCTGAACCATAATGTGAATAACAAGGGCACAGTCTCTTGGCCCTAGATCCCTACTTAGGTCCTGAGAACAAAATCTGTCTCTACCGGGCAGCCCCCATAGCGCAGCGGTTTAGCGCCACCTGCAGCCTGGGATGTGATCCTGGAGACCTGGGATGGAGTCCCACTTCAGGCTCCCTGCATGGAGCCTGCTTCTCCCTCTGCCTGTGTCTCGGCCTCTCTCTCTCTCTCTCTGTGTGTGTGTCTCTATGAATAAATAAATAAAAAATCTTAAAAAAAAAAAAAAAAAACTTAAAAAAAAATCTGTCTCTACCTTCACCAGTGTCTTGAAAATGTGGATTTACTCAGACCAAGAATGTGAATAAGCATGGCAAACGAGGCATTAAGGTAGGAGTATTATCAGATTTTACTTTTATTAACAAGTAGGATGGACCAACTAGTAGTGTGCAGCTGTAGCCAAAAATATTAACACGAGAACCTACTTTCCACTTCATTTTGGTTTTACCTGATGCTGAGCAAGGTTATGCCACTGAACTCTCCAGACACATCATGCTAGTTTATTCTGGGTTTTATGATAACTTCACATAGTTTTGCAACCCCTAATGCTGTCAGCCTCCTGTCTACAGCAGAGTGGCTAACCTCTTCATCTGAAGTCTGGAGATATACAGACTCAAAACAATTAAGTGAATGTGTTTTAAGAACTATGTAACTTTATAAAATAATTTCATAAAAAAATCAACAATTCTGAAAACATTCATATAGAATATATAACTTATGTGGCTAGGAATAACAGAAAGGACTAGGAACCATTGAGTAATCTTAGCTTTTCTAATTACCTGTAGAATCATCTGGGCTAGGATCGAAATTCAGCCATTCCACACTCAGAGGATACGCAGACAGTAGTATATCATGATGCACATAAAAAGAATCTTCTTCCTGATTATAAACTGAAAAAATAAGAACGAGACTTTATTGAGTCAGAATAAGATATCACATCCCACTGAAAAGGACAGACTCTCCCTGTTAAGCCTACTGGAGCCCATGTGCTTCAAGTGAGACACATTTGATGGCATCGAAAGAAGCCTCCAAAGTTGTTACTGCTAGGCAAAAATTCTGCAGATCTTATCCATTCCTATCACCTGGTGTGTCCAAGGAACAAGAACAGTGACAAGAGAACTAACGGTTGCCTGAACACTCTACCTGCATGTGCACTGGCTATCTCTTGGTCCACCCACTACAGAAAAGAAATGTTTACAGAGGCTCTACAGAGAGTACTTTATTATTAACTTTTAAAGGTCTATCTGGCTATAAGAATAAACAAATAAAAAACAACACTGGAGAGAAATAACTCATATTTAGAAATCTAAATGCTTGTCAGAAATTACTTCTTTAATATTTAAAGACCAACAATGTAAATAAAGCTCTTGAGAACATTCTTTTGGAATATGACAACTAAAAGAATCGGCTCTGGGCAGCCTGGGTAGCTCGGGGGTTTAGCGCCACTTTCAGCCCAAGGCATGATGCTGGAGACCCGGGATCGAGTCCCACGTCAGGCTCCCTGCATGTTGCCGGCTTCTCCCTCTGCCTGTGTCTGTGCCTCTGTGTGTGTCTCTCATGAATAAATAAATAAAATCTTAAAAAAAAAAAAAAAGAATTGGTTCTTTATCCTTCAGAGTTATAATATTAAGGAGCAAAAATACTGTAAAATCAATGACTAAGAAATCTTTAAAAAATCATATAATGGAATACTGATAAAACAGAGCCTAAATAATCAGAAATTCCCCCCAAATATGCTTTTTATTAGAAGGAAGCAATCTTAAGAGAGGCTACAGATATTTAAAGAAATTCCTCAGACCACTTTCTAGATATGTCTTCTGAGGCAAGGGAAATAAAAGTAAAAATAAACTACTGGGACTACATCAAAATAAAAAACATCTGAACAGAGAAGGAAACAATCAACAAAAACCTACAGAATGGGAGAAAGAATTTGCAAATGACATATCTGATGAAGGGTTAGTATTCAGAATATATAAAGAACATATAAAACTCAACACCAAAAACCAAATAATCCAATTTAAAATGGGGTGGAAGACATGAATAGACATTTTTCCAAAGAAGACATACAGATGGCAAACAGATGGAATGATGCTCATCCTCACTGTTCAATCAGGGAAATATAAAACAAAACTACAATGAGATACCACCTCTCATCTCTTAGAATGGCTAAAAATCAACACAAGAAACAACAGATGGTGGCAAGGATGTGGAGAAAGAGGAACACTCTTGCACAGCTGGTGGGAATGCAAACCCATGCAGCCACTCTGGAAAACAGTTCTGGAGGTTCCTCAGATAAGTTAAAAATAGAACTACCCTACTATCCAGCATTGTACTACTAGGTCTTTACCTAAAGAATACAAAAATACCAATACAAAGGGGTACATGCACCCCAATGTTTATAGCAGCAGTATCTACAATAACCAAATTATGGAAGAGCCCAAATGTCCACCAACTGATGGATAAAGAGGTGAGATCTATACATATACACAATGGAATATTACTCAGCTATAAAACATAAAATCTTGCCGTTTGCAACAATGTGGATGGAGCTAGAGAATATGCTAAACGAAATAAGCCAGAGAAAGACAAATGCCATAGTTTCATTCATATGTGGAATTTAAGAAACAAGCAACAGGAAAAAAAAAGAGAGGCAAACCAAAAAACAGACTCTTAACTATAGAGAACTGATGGTTACCAGAATATAAGTGGGTGGAGGGATGGGTAAAATAGGGGATGGGAATTAAGGAGTACACTTGCTGTGATAAGCACCAGACAATGTACGGAGGTGTTGGATCACTATATTGTACACCCGAAACTAGTATTACATTGTATATTAACTAACTGGTATTTAAATAAAAACTTTAAAAAAAGTTTTCTCAGACCTCTACATCTGGGTTAGATCCTAGATCAGCAAATCCATGTCATGTTCTATCATATCACTTTACATATGCATGTTCAAAATGATTAAGCCTGGGGTCCTGTAAGAACCTCAACTATGGTTAATGTACTCATCTTACATTTTAGATAAAAAATGATGATGATGCTTTAGAAGAATCTTCTTTTAACTCCTTAAACCCCTAATACTCAGTAAATTCAAAGGAATGGCTGCAGTAAGCTCTCACAGGAACCTGTGTGTAAAAATCAATGGCAAACTGGAACAGAGTTTTCAATTTTCTGAAATTAGAACTGGTTTCTAAAAAATTTCCCATGGTTTTCATTTGAAATGTGTAAAAAAAGCTCAAAGATCATTAGAAGACTAACTTCACACTGAAGTATCTGCTATTTAAAGCCTTTTCATTTTGTAAATAGATCCACAATGGCCCTGGATTAAAATGGCCTAATCTACAGGCTTCCTGAAGGAAGCCTTAAAAAACGTAGAGTTCCAGAAATCCAAGCTACAAAATGGAGTGACAAAGTAACCTAAAAAAATGTCAAAGAACATTAACCATAATTTTAATTTTTGAGCTATGCAACTCTATTTCCTATAATAAAGGGCCTTAGCCTAATATCTGTAAAGCTTCAAATTTTAAAGACAAATGACTAGTAGATTGTTGCGGAAGGACAGACATGTCTGAGGATGCACGCAGAAGGGGCAAGAAAAACAAAAGGGGAAATCTAGAGGCAGAATACTGTAGACATCTTGAAGGTCTAGATTTTTTTTAGAAAAGTTTATTCAATTAATGTTTGTTGACTCAGTAAACAGCAACATTAAATATATCTGATTTAAAAATCCAAATGAAAAAGAAATACTCCAGTGTCTACTTTAGAGTCAAAGCATTCACCTCTGGTGGTGGTGCGAATATTCCTTGAACTGGGAAAGACAACCAGAGGAATGGAAGCCTCTGCATTGAATTTTTGTGAAGAAGCAAATGGGAAATACCTGAAATGACTCTGTGGAAAAAAGCAGAATAAAAACCTATTGTGTATAATCTTTGCCACATAAAGAAAAAGTACCCAGAAAAGACACCAGAGTAAAAAGCACGTGCAACAAGTTACGTTGGGGTAAAAGGACTGTAATTGTTTCCTGTATTTTTATATGGCTTTACTTCTAGGTTTTTCTCCAATGGGGGGAGAGGGAGAGTGAAAAACTGGCAAAAATCTTCAAATAAAAGACTAAAAACCCCCATTAGCACCTTTTGGGAGACATATATCCATAAAGTCAGGTACCAAAGCAACAACCAGGATACCTATAGACTGTATATAATTAACCACTTAACTTAATGAGATCCAGCAGGATCTGGTACCTGAAAATTCACAACAGTAACTATTAGTGATTATTTTCATCTTAGAGAACCTTTCCATAAGGGCTGGTCCCCACTTACCGTGCACCTCTAAATTGCACTGGTCTTGTTCAGCTCTGCCACACACTATGAGATTGTCGCTGGGCTTGATCAAGAAATCTTCACGTTCATATTGTTCCTAAGTGGAGAGAACAAGTCATTAACCAGAAGCAGATACTTGGTAAGGTTTTCCAAACACTTAAGAAGCATAATTAGAAAAGCCACACAAACATTTACCGTATCTTTTAGAGTAACATAAGGATCTTGATCATTACTTCCATAGACTGTAAGACCCAAGAGAGATTCACCAAGAGTTTCAGTATCTGTAAGAATTCATAAATTGAAATGACAAGTTATTTCAACAAAAAGCATTTTCCTAAGGTATCCCATCTTTAGACTTAGCTCCAACTGTCTATTTCATAACTAACTGGATCATCCATAGTCAGAAAATACTGAACAACAGGAATTTAAAAGCCATTTATAGGGGCACCTGGGTGGCACAGTCAGTTACATGTCTTTACTCTTGGTTTCAGTGTAGGCCATGATCTTGGTCTGGGATCAAGCTCCACACTCCTCTCTCTCTCAAATAAATAAGTAAATCTTACAAGAAATTAAATAGAAGCCATTTACATTCGACCTCAGAATGCATACTTGATAGTTTTGGTATTCACAATGTTCTAATAAAGGAATTAAACTGTAAAGCTCTTAGAAAAATTTTAGCTCTCCGCTCAGATTCTCTAACTTGCTCCTTGTCGTCATTATCAAAAGTATAGTCATGGGGCGCCTGAGTGGCTCAGTTGGCTAAACACCTAACTCTTGATTTTGGCTCAGGTCATGATCTCAGAGTTGTGAGATCAAGCCCATTTTGGGCTCTGTGCTGGGCTTGGAACCTGCAAAGATTCTCTCTTTCTCCCTCTCTCTCCATGCCCCCCCCCCCCAGTATAGTTATTATTAAAGTCATTATTAAAAAGAGGTAAAATTACCCTGAAACACTGGAATTGACACAGAATAAGGGTTGTCTGGTCAAATAAAAAATGATGGGTTTCACAAAGTTAAATGGGTTTATTACAAGATTTCTCAGAACTGCTGATATGTTAATTTGCTGTATGACTCTGAAAAAGGTACTATTATGCCTTTTTCACTAAACTTTTCTCAAATTGGAATTCTCTTACAGCATATCTGCAAGGGTGACCTAGAGGAGACTCCAAATAACAAACTCTGGGAAAGAAATATATTCTGTTAGGGAAGCTACTTTAAGGAGGCAGGACTAATTGGTCAGAGATGGGAATTTCAACTGGATAAGAGTGAGCCAATAATCCACACAGTGTAGGATATTAACAAGCAGTTATCTTTTTAAAGATTTTATTTATTTGTGAGAGTGAGAGAATATGAGCAAGAGAGCACGAGCAGGAGGAGAAGGAGAGGGAAAGGGACAAGCAGACTTCCCACTGAATGGGGAGTCTGACGTGGGGGTCAATCCCAGGACCCTGAGGTCATGACCTGAGCTTAAGTCAGATGCTTAACTGACTGAGCCACCCAGGTGCCCCAAGCAGCAGTTTCTGAATGCCACTTCTCCATGCAGGGTTAACTTTTCCTTTCTTTGTGTTCCCATGACACTCTGTCATAGCAGGACTAGGACTCAACCTAGTCCTAAGTTTAGGGGTACACAACCCAGAGTCCAATGGAAAAAACTATTCTCTGTATCTAATGAAATGTACTGCAACAGTAAAGGCTTTAGAGCAAGAGAATGTCCAATCCTCAGCTCCGCTGTTCACCAGCTGTGTGGCAGTCATTTCATCTTTGTAAGCCTCTCTTTTCTCTATAAAATGGGGGTAATAATTCCTCTCTCATTATTGCAAAGAGACAGGACCTACAGATTAAAGAACATTTTTTTTCATTCGGGTATAGCTGAAACATATTAAATTCATGCATACAACAATATGCCATCTCTTACACATCATTCCATGCTCACAAGTGTAGCAACCATCTGTCACCATACAATGCCGTACATATATTTTTTTGACTATATTCCCTCTGCTGTACCTTTCATCCCCATGACTTACTCATTCCATAACTGGAAGCCTGTATCTCCCACTCGCCCCCACTTCACCCATTTTGTTCATCCCTCAACCTGAGTTACAGGTCATACCCACTACATGCAATAAAATATACTGCTTTTTCAAATCTTAGTTTAGTGAGTTAGCTTATTTTCTAAACCAGTTTAGGAAACATGCTATCTGCCCTAGTCTTGAGCCAGATTACTCAACTGGCATAAAGGACAACAAAAGCTCAGAGTAAAGCTCTGGAACACTAGAGGCATGATCTAATACAAATACACTGAGCTTGTGATAAGAAACCAGAAGTGAAAAAAAAAAAAAAAAAAAAAGAAACCAGAAGTGGGGGGATCCCTGGGTGGCTCAGCGGTTTAGCGCCTGCCTTTGGCCCAGGGCGCAATCCTGGAGTCCTGGGATCGAGTCCCACATCGGGCTCCCGGCATGGAGCTTGCTTCTCCCTCTGCCTGTGACACACTCTGCTTCTCTCTCTCTCTCAATGTCTATCATAAATAAATAAATAATTCTTTAAAAAAAAAAAAAAAAGAAAAGAAAAAAGAAAGAAACCAGAAGTGGGGGATCCCTGGGTGGCTCAGCGGTTTGGCGCCTGCCTTTGGCTTGGGGTGCGAGCCTGGAGTCCCGGGATCAAGTCCCGCATCGGGCTCCCGGCATGTAGCCTGCTTGTCCCTCTGCCTCTGTCTGCCTCTCTCTCTCTATCATAAATAAGTAAATAAATCTTAAAAAAAAAAAAAAAACAAGAAATGAGTGAATTCTAACCTGGGTCGCCTTCCTCATCATATTTATCTAAGTCGTACTCAGCCAGCTCATCGTCATCCAGTGTCCTGTCGTCCTCTGGGTCACCATCTTCCAGGGGCTCCCTTGGTCGTGCCTGGGTACGTGCACTCTGCATGCCATCTTCTGAAGGATCACCCGTCTCCTCTTCATCACTGCCACCTTCTTCTCTATGCCAAGAAACAAAAAAGATAAAAGAAATCACCCAAATGGTACTGATCAATAATAGGACCACCCTGTCATCATTGTTTAAAATTTACATTTCATCTGGACTTGACTTTAGATATCAGCAATCTTAAACTTACTGTAATTTTTCCTTTGCTTCAGCAATGAGACGTTTTACTTCTTCTTTACTAAGCTCTACCTATAAGAGAGCAAACGTTTCATTACAATACAGTTAAGGAAATCATCCTCAGTCTACTTCCCAGACTTTTTGAAAAAGACTAACTTTTTAAACTGGCTTCTAGATTAGTCCATCTCATTTTCATTCAATTATTCTGATTTCTTCTTGGCTACTTCTCATTTTCCTTATGGGTACCTCCTAAACAAACCATCCTTCCTTGGTCCCCTGCTTCTTCCCAGTTCTCACTGCCAATTATTCACTCATTACACTGTCACTTCCTTACAAAGCACATTCATTCTGAAGACTAAAACTTTCACCTCTGAACTGATTATCCCAAACTCACCCTTCTGAGTGAGTATGGGTCTCATATTCCTGTTCCACATAATTTTCCTTCTTTCTCTCTCTTTTTATTTGAAGATTTATTTGAAAGAGAGTAAGCAGGGGCTAAGGGCAGAGGGAAAGGGAGAGAGACTCTCAAGCACACTCTGTGCTAGGCTGGGAGCCTGATGCAGGACTCGATCTCACGACCCTGCAATCACGATGTGAGCCAAACTCAAGAGTCTGATGCTTAACCAACTGAGCCATCCAGTTCCATCTTTCCAGCTACCTTTATGAATCTACTTGAAGATCCTGTTCAAAAGGATCATTGGAATCATTCTCTTTACTTCAAAACTGACATTCCTTTGCCTAATCAATGCTTCAATACCTTTTAAAACAATCACTGCTAACCTCTAAGATCCTTGAAGACAGAAATCAACCTGTCATTGTGTTTACACACATAGTTCAGTGTTCAGCCCATGGTAGGGATGCTTGATGATGATAGGTGATGAATCAGTCACTCAGTTTGCCCTAAACCACCTCTAGTGATACAGAAATTCTCTTGAGGGATGACATTCATTGTTCCAACAATTAAGGGCTTTTAAGTTTAATTAAAAGATATTTCTTCTTATTTTTAAAGATACTTTCCTAATTACTCTCATTGATCCCAGTTTTGCTGGGATTTTGTAGAATAAACTCAGTATCTTCTTCCTATTTTGACTTTGTAGAATAAACTCAGACTCTTTAAGCAGTGGTTGCCAAATTTTTCTGCAATGAGAATCATGGGGGAATGAGGAGGGGGGATCTTCTAACAGTCCAGACCAATTAAACTACAATATATGGGAGTAGGGCACAGGTACTGTGTGGCACTGGAACTCATCCCCTGGAGATCAACCAGGTTCCACCAACAGAGCCAGCCAGGTGCCTCAGGCATCAGTATTTTTCAAAGCTCCCTAAGGGGTTCCAGTGTGTAGACATGTTGGGACTTATATAGTCTTTAAAAGCTAACAAGTCTCTCTCTCTCTTTTTTTAAAAGATTTTATTTATCCATTCATAGAGAGAGAGAGAGGTAGAGACACAGGCAGAGGGAGAAGCAGGCTCCATGCAGGGAGCTCGACGTGGGACTCCATCCCAGGTCTCCAGTATCACACCCCGGGCTGCAGGCAGCGCTAAACCGCTGTGCCACCAGGGCTCCCCTTGTCTCTTTTTAATCAATAATTAATTTCTAATGAGATAATTTCCTGGCACTAATCTCTCTCTCTATATATATGCATTGAGTATCTACTGGAGCCGAACACTGGAGAAAATGGTGAATAAAATAAGCCCAGGGGCACCTGGGTGACTCAGTGGCTGAGCATCTGCCTTTGGCTCAGGGCTGGGTCCTGGGATCGAGTCCTGCATGGGGATCCCCCCAGGGAGCCTGCTTCTCCCTCTCCCTGCACCTCTGCCCCTCTGTCTCTCTCGTGAATACATAAAAACCCTAAAAAAATACCCCACCAAAACCCAAAAAACAAGCACAGTCTGCGTGCCCTGGTGGAAGTTAAACCTTCAAGGGCTCTGCCAATCCCTCATTCCTGTTAACTTCACCTCCCGATACTTACATTCCTATCACGTTTCAAGGCCCCCCTTTCATTCATAGCATTTACTCCCACTGACATCTACGTACATGTCGACTCCATACAGGCAGGGAAGTTTTGTTTTTATGCCTAGCCCTAGACCCTGAACAATGCTGCAAACATAAAAATCTCTGAGTAAAGATCAGGTGAACTACTCAAGTAATCTTCATCTCTCCTCTGGACTCGTCGAACTTCTGCAGGTTTTTCCTTCACGATGTGCCATGTTTACCTCTCATCCCCCAATGCCACATCAACATCTCACTCGGATCCCCGCGAGAGATTACTATTCAACTCCCAGCCTCACGACATCATGGTCTCCACAGCAGTTTTCTACACCGCAGCTCCCATCCTGCTCCTCCGGACTCCGAGCCCATGGTGGACGGTGGTTTCACACACGAGCTCCCTCTTCCCGCTGTGCCTGGACACGCCCTGGGCTGCGCGTGAAGCTTCGGGGCTGTCAAGAAGGCGCTGCGGATTTCCCACTCTGGGCAGCACCCCGCCCCCTCCCGCGCCAAGGCCACGTGCGCGCGAATTCGGGGGGTGGGGCTGGGCGGGGGTAGGGACCGAGAGGGCGCGCGGCCCCCCTCACCACACCCGGGCCGTCACGCCCACCAGGCCCGGCCGCGTGGAGCGGGCCCAGGTTCTCCAGGCGGGCCTGGACGAGGATGCCGCGAACAGGCCGCTCCCCTTCTCTCCCGGCGACCAGGCCTCACCTTGTCCGGTGTCTCTTTGGCCACGCCGCAGCGGACCCAGGCCACGCACGTCACCTGGCGACTGCGGTTCATGGTCCTCAGCTCAGGGACGCCTCGCGCTACAGACTCGGCCCCAGCAGCACTGGGACCCCCGCCGCCCGGCGGCCGGCGCCGTCGCTGACAGCCCTGCGCCGCGGCCCGCACACAGCACACGCGCAGGAGGATGTTTCTGCGCGTCCGCTTCTGACATCATTCCGCGGCGCCGGGGAAAGGGCCGGAAGCGGAAGCGGCTGCGGCAGCGGCTGGGCGCGGAGTCCAGGACGGGGGTGACGTAGATGAGCTCCTGACGTGGATGAGCTCCTGACGACGTCACCCCTGTGACGGTCTCTGCGGGCTGCGCGGAGCCGTCGGGGTCAGAGACCTTCACTTTGCCTGCAGTTCCTTTTTTTTTTTTTTTTAAATAATTTTATTTATTTATTTATGAAAGACACACACACAGAGAGAGAGAGAGGCAGAGACACAGGCAGAGGGAGAAGCAGGCTCCACGCAGGGAGCCCGACGTGGGACTCGATCCCCAGACTCTGGGAGCACGCCCTGAGCCAAAGGCAGACGCTCAGCCACTGAGCCACGCGGGCGTCCCTTTGCCTGCAGTTCCATAGGCTTTTCACTGACAAATGGTGGTTTGTGGTTTTCTCCTTTTAAAGCTTTCTCCCGAGGGGACTTGTCCTCCCAGGGCGACATTTCACTACATTCTTGGGTGTGACTTCCTCACCTTGAAGCATGTAGCACGGATTATAAACCTAAGTGCGCACGAGGGGCTGTAGCAGCTGCAAAGGGCTTAGTATGCGCCAGCTACGATCTAAATGCCTTATGTTAGCTTGGTTACTTCTTAAGCCTGTGTGGGAAGTCTTTTTTTCAATTTTTAAAAATTTTTATTTATTCATGAGACACAGGCAGAGACACAGGCGGAGGGAGGAGCAGGGTCCCTGCGGGGAGCCCGATGCGGGACTCGGTCCCGGGACCCCGGGGTCACGCCCTGGGCCGAGGGCAGACGCCCAACCGCTGAGCCGCCCCGTACCCTGCGGGTCTTACTCCCCTTTTACACACAGGGGTCCCACAGCCGGTGATGGTGTCGCTAGGACGCGACCCCTGGCGGTGTGACCCTAGAGACTCCTTGTTACCTGTGCCGCGCTCCTCAGCTAAGGTCAGAGTCACCTATTCCAGGAAGTGTCCTTGCTAGAGGTGCTGCAGAATGGCAAGTCTTCGCATCTCGGTTTGACTTCCTTCTTGGCTGTGTGGCTCTGTCTAGCCCATCTGCCCCCTCTGAGCTTCCATCGGGCTCTCCTACCTCAGACAGGAGAGCAAAACCAGGAGAGTGGCTGCAATGGGAAGTATATGGTCTGCCCCTGTTGCATCGCCAAAGTGGGCTGTCCACCCGTGGGGTCAACTCATGGACATTTTTGCAACAGATGTGTCTTCACGTAAAATATCTTACGTGGTTCTCAAAACAACACTGATGAGACATCAAGAATTACCTCCATTTTTTTTTTTTTTGATTTTTTTCCCTCCATTTTTAAGGTAAAAGTTAGCGGTCACAGTGCTGAAAAGCTTTACTACCCTGAGGTCGCCCGTGGGTGGAAACTGCAGAACTCCAACCAGGCACCATCTCTCCCCACTTGGCCGAATCCCGGTGGGCTCTACCAGCCTGAGGAGGGATCCTCTCAGGAGTGAATCTCACTCTGAGGGCAGGCAGATGATGAGTTCATGAAGACCTCTTCCAGTGCTATTTCTGTAAACTGATTCTTCTGTGGTTTCTTTGCTTTTGGCTCATTTAGAAAGGTAATATGGCAGATTGTATTTTTCCAGAAGTGGAGGCAACAATTATCTTCCTTCACACAAGTTTTTCTTCCATGTGAGATGTGTGTTTCTTCCATGTGATAAATTTTAATACTTTATCATCAAAGCACGGAGTTTTTTTTTTATTATTATTTTTTTTATTTATTTATGATAGCCAAACACAGAGAGAGAGAGAGAGAGGCAGAGACACAGGCAGAGGGAGAAGCAGGCTCCATGCACCGGGAGCCCGATGTGGGACTCGATCCCGGGTCTCCAGGATCGCGCCCTGGGCCAAAGGCAGGCGCCAAACCGCTGCGCCACCCAGGGATCCCCAAAGCACAGAGTTTAATTCTGCCCACCCCTCACCTTGATTCTGGGGGTGTTTATGACGACTTTGACTCATAGAGTAGAACAGAAGTGACACTTCCAAGGTTAGGCCACAAATAGGATGCAGGTTTTGTCTTTTCCCCCTTTTTTCCCGAAATACTCATGCTAGGTGCTCTGAGCTATCATATAAAAAGTTTGAGGGGTGCCTGGGTGGCTTAGTTGGTTAAGCATCTGATTCTTCATCTCGGTTCAGGTCTTGATCTCAAGGTTGTGAGTTCAAGCCTTGCGTTGAGCTCCACACTGGGTGTGGAGCCTACTTAAAAAAAAGAATAAAAACGAAAAGTTTGACTATTCTGAGGCCACTGCATTGGGAGGAATCCACACATGGAGAGGTCACATTTGGGGGCTCCAATAGCCAGTCCTAGGTTTTGAGTCAGCCCAGGCATGTAGCTGTAAGAGCCTTTAGATGACGCCTGCACCGAGTCACCCTCGGCCTTCAGGTCTCCCTAGCTGAGGCCCAGTACCATGGAGCAGGACTGAACTGTCCCCACCGTGCCCTGCCCAAAGTCCTGACCCCCGGAATTTGTGAGCTTAGTTAAATGGGTATTTCAAACCATTAAGGTTTTTTTTTATCTTCTCACATTTTTTATTATGGCAAAATACATACAAAGTTTACCATTTTGACCATTTATATTTTTTAAAGATTTTATTTATTTGAGAGAGAGAGAGAGCGCACACAATGAGGGGCAGGGGAGGGGCAGAAGCAGAGGGAGAAGCAGGTTTCCCACTGAGCAGGGAGCCCAATGTGGGCATTTATCCCAGAACCCTGGGGTAATAATGTGAGCTGAAGGTAGATGTTTAATTGACTGAGCTACCCAGGAGCACGCCCCCCCCCCATTTAAACCATTTTAAAATGTACAGTTCAGTGGCATTAAGTACCAAACCACTGAATACTGAGGTCATTTTTAAAATTCAGCAATAATAACTGGAACAGGCAAGAACCTGTGCTATATTTAAACTAGGGCACATGAAATGACTTATCAGTGGAGGCTGATCTATTAACACTTGGCTGGGCTCAGCCAGGTGTGCACACGGGAATACACGGAATGGCTCGTGTTTGAATATTTGCCTCTGGATCTGTTCCCTCTGTGTGAGCCAGGTGCTGCTCTATGATGGTGCCTGGTGCAGAGTGGGCACCTGATAACTATTTGTTGTTGTTATTGTTTTAAAGATTTTATTTATTTATCTGACAGAGAGGGGGTGAGAGAGCATAAGCAGGGGCAGAAGGAGAGGGAGAAGCCGACTCCTCGCTGGGCAGGGAGCCTGACGCGGGGCTGGATCCCGGGCCCCTGGGATCATGACCTGAGCAGATGGTCAACTGACTGGGCCACCCAGGTGCCCCAATAACTATTTGTTAAATGAATGAGGAAACCGGATCATCATCCGGTTATTTGGGGCCTGCTAAGCTTGCACTTGCACCCAGACTACTACCACTTCAACCCAAGTTGTGAATTCCCTTTAAAAAATAAAGATCCAACTTCAGTTGGCATTATTAATTCTTTATAACAAGAATTGAAAGTGATTGAGCTTAACTAGCTCCATTGCTAAGCCTGATTTTTGGGAACATTGATGAGCATATTTGACTCAGAAAAGTCTCTTTGCCAGAGGCCAGAAAAAATGTACTTGGTTGCACGTTGACTATTCTTAGAGCTGAAGTCCCAAAGGATAGGACCCAGGCCCAAGCGAGGGTCTTGTTACCCCCTCTAGCTCAGGGCTGTGTATAATTAGGCTCATGAACGTTAGTTCGGATTGGCTGTGAGCTTTGGAAGGGAAGGGAAGTCTGGGAACCCTCCTCCCTGATCATCTGAGGCTGTTTCCCACCCCTCCTCCAGTTAAACCCAATAGTAGCTGATGAGGAGTGGAAGAAATAATGATCGCTACCAGTTACCAAGTGCTGGAGACTTGTACCACAAACAGATTTCCCGGCAACAAAATCGGGTATGCAGAAATGTCACTTCGTTTTTCTGGGAGTGAACTTCATTTCCGCTTTCATGAGAACAGGAACGATGAGGGTTTTGCTACCATAGACGAGCCAACACCCAGCATGTGTCTGGCATGATTAATGCCCATAAATGTTGAATAAATGAATGATATCAGAGTTCTAAACTGAAGTTGAGAGACATCAAACAACTCGCCCAGTGTCACACAGTAAATGGCAAGACACTGTCTTGGCTCCTAGCATAGAATCCTTTCCTCTCTGCCAATGTTTTCTCATTCATTCATTCATTCATTCATTCATTCATTCATTCGTCTGTCAGGACTCTTTTGGTTGCAAGTGACAGGTAACTCAACTCTAATTGCCTAAGACAAGAAATGGAAATTATCTGCTCAGATGATCCATGAATCCGGTGACACAACTGGCTTCTGACTCAGCTGGATTCAGGGGCTTAAAGCACGTCACCAGGATCTGACCTCTCCCATCTTGTCTCCGTCTTCGACTGTGTTGGCCAATTCTACGCCTTCAGCAGCTTCATTCCTGCAGCATCCTTACTTCTTGCATCCTTAGCAGAAGAGCATTTGCCTTTATGTCCACTTCTGTTTCCTTTGTCTCCTAGGTTTTAGAATGGTCACTTGCCCGTCCCTGAATAAGCAAGTGTGGTCAGGATAAAGTGAAGCTTTGCTTGGTTGAGTCTGAGCCATGTGTCCAGCTCTGGAGCCTAGGAGGGAGTTGGCCCTTACGTGGAGCACATGGGTGACAGCAGGGAAGGGTGCATGCTCTAGAAGAATATTGGAGTGCTGCCACCACGTATAGCTGGGGAGGAAGACAGTTGCTCACAACACTCAGCAAACATTCTCCCTGCCACCTTGGTGCAGAGTTCTGTATGGGAGACAAGGAGCTACGAAGGTGAGTATGTAACAGGAGCTTCTACCCTAATGGAGGGTCAGAGCCGTAAGTCAAGGGAAAACCAAACAAGATGTGCAAGCAAATGCAGTTGCTGCAACCTGACGGGCTCACTCACTGTTCACTCTCTAGCTGCGGGATGACGGCTGAGGTTTCTGATCACTTAGCTTCCACCAAACACTGTGTTTCTGCAAGCCTATCCTCCTTCATGCTGTCACCATCCCCTCCTCTTAGAAAAACTCCTCCCAGGGGCACCGGGGAGGCTCAGGGATTGAGGATCTGCCTTCGGCTCAGGTCATGATCCCAGAGTCCTGGGATTGACTCCCACATTGGGCTCCCCACAGGGAGCCTGCTCCTTCCTCTGCCTATGTCTCTGCCTCTGTGTCTCTCATGAATCAATAAATAAAATCTTTAAAAAACCCTTGTTTTCATGTCATTTGCTCTCCTGTGTGACATGAATGTCGGGGGCAGAGTGACTGTGGGGAGAACCATGGGCAGAATCCTCACAGCTAACCTAGGGGAGATGATGTGATGTGGACGAAGGGGTGGCTGGCTCGGGGATCCAGGCAAGTGGGACAGACACCAGCTCCTGCTGGGAAGATGTGTAAAGAATTTGTGCCCATATTTAGTCTACCACAGACGGGAGGCCAGAAAGAGAATGTGACGGATCCACGACCACATATCATGTTAGGCTCAGAGCCCGGGCCTCTGACATTAGTTTATGAGGCTCCATCTACACCCACAGAGCCTCTCTTGGAGGGGGAGGCAGAAATGTGTACCCAGTAAAGAGTGAAATGCTTTCGCTTAATCCAACTATAATGAAATCAGTCTTGGGGCGCCTGGGTGGCTCAGTTGGTTGAGCATCTGAATCTTGGTTTTGTCTCAGGTCATGATCTCAGGGTTGTGGGATTGAGCCCCACATAGCGCTTGTCGCTTAGTGTGGAGTCTGCTTGAGATTCTCTCTCTCCCTCTCCCTCTGCCCTTCCGCCTGCTCTCTCTCTTTCTCTCTCAAATAAATAAAAAAAACCTTTAAAAAATTCAATGTCATTCTTGCCATTTCAAGCCCCACCATGGTGGCACTAAGAGATTTCTAGGGGGGCAGCAAATCGGAGCCAATTGTTGATAAGAAGCAAAGGAAGTATGGGTGGGGCCAAGGTTCTGAGCTTCCCTTTCAGGATGCTGAAGGACAAGGACTTGACTTTATCTTAAAGGATCCTGAAGATGAGTTCTGGGCTCTTCCAGCCTGCCTTTGCAAGTAGCAGTCACCGCCCAGGGCAGGCTGACCGCAAACCAGTCATGTGTGTCTCCTCCACTAGCCTGTGTCTGATCCCTCTTAGTGTTCCCAGAGCTTGGTGGAAAATACATGCCAAATAAATATTTTGGAAAGAAACCTGGGCCCCTGCTGAGGATGGAGTGGGTGGAAGGATAAAGTTACTGCCTGGCTGTGAGGTTCATTACAGCAGCAGAGAAGTTGTCAGATTCTAATCACGTGTTCATAACTACAGTGTGCTTTTTAAAAAATTATTTATTTATTTATTTATTTATTTATTTATTTATTTATTTATTTTATTCATTTATATGAGAGAAAGAGTGCATGAGCATGAGCAGGGGAAGGGGGAGGGGAGGGGGGCAAGGAGGGTGGGGGGAGGGAGAATTAGGCTCCTGCTGAGCAGGGAGCCCAAAGAGGAGCTCGATCCTGGGATCATGACCCAAGTTGAAGGCAGATGCTTAGCCGGCTGAGCCACCCAGGTGCCCTTGCAAGCGTTCTCTTGAAATTAATATTACTCTATATGTTAATGAACTTGAGTTTAAATTAAAAAAACTAAAAAATAACTACAGTGTTTAATGTTGTATCATCATGCCTGTGCACAGAGTAGGTGTTTAGTAACTATTGAATGAATGAGTGAGTGAATGAGTGAACCTTCTCAGTCCCTTACTTAGGAGCCAAATTCACACTCTAACCTATGGGTGAAAAAGAAAATGTGGGGACTCTGTGAGGGGGAATGTGGGGACTTGGTGAATTCTCAAGTGTGGCTCCACCTAGTGGACACTCCAGGATTATACTTGGAATTTAAACCTTTCCCCCACCTTCTTTGAACTGTTTTAGCTTCTTATTTGCTTATTCCCACTTCACCTGGTTTGGCACAGTCCACCAAGTATGGCAGCATAGCCCTGCAAGCGAGAGAAGCCTCTCTGGAGGTCTGAAATGGGCAATTTGAGAAAGACACTGTTAGCGGATGGAGGGGGGCCAGATGGATGAAATGGCTTAGAGCAGCTGACGTGTAAGGAACACCGGACCACGGGATCCCTGGGTGGCACAGTGGTTTGGCGCCTGCGTTTGGCCCAGGGCGCGATCCTGGAGACCCGGGATCGAATCCCACATCAGGCTCCCGGTGCATGGAGCCTGCTTCTCCCTCCGCCTGTGTCTCTGCCTCTCTCTCTCTCTCTGTGACTATCATAAATAAATAAAAAATTAAAAAAAAAAAAAAAAAAAAAGGAACACCGGACCAGGTATTCAGAGGCTCTGCTATGTGGCCTTGGGCAACACACTTGCTCTCTCTGAGCTTCAGTTTTATCATCACAATGGTGTGTGATGCATTGTGCCCCTCGTGTTCCGGGGCTAATGCTCAGACCCTAACACAGCCTCATTGGACATGTAGGGGCCACCGTGCCCACGTTACAGAGGAGGAAACTGGCTTTATGATTTTTTATTTAAAAAATCTTTAAATTTAAATTCAATTTGCCAACATATAGTCTAACACCCAGTGCTCATCCCATCACGTGCCCTCCTCAGTGCCCATCACCCAGTCACCCTCCACCACCTCCCTTTCTGTAGCCCTGTGTTTGTTTCCCAGAGTTAGGAGTCTCTCATGGTTTGTCTTCCCCTCTAATTTTTCCCCATTCAGTTCCCCTCCTTCCCTTATGATCCCTCTCACTATTTCTTATATTCCACGTATGAGTGAAGCCATATGATGACTGTCTTTCTCAGGAAAGTGGCTTTAGATTAAGTAAGGAGCCCAAGACCTCAACAGTGAAGAGTGTGAACCAGTATTTGAATTCAGATCCATGTGCCTCCAACACCTGTCCTGTTGGCATTGCCCTGTACCTCTTCTGGATGCTTTCTAAAGCCCTTTTATGGTGCTACACATCTTCTTGAACCTGCATCTCTCCATTTGAGAGGCTGTCAATTGGCAGAGTTAAAGGTGCCTCTAGAGTCAAACTCCCTCAGTTTACTTCCATACTGATTCTACTCTCACGTACCTACTGGCAAGGTATATAACCTTGGGCGCCACTTCATTTCTCTCTATTTTGGTTGTCCTGCCTGTCACATGGGATTAACAACAATAAAAGGTTGAGATTGTGTGTGTGTGTGTGTGTGTGTGTGTGTGTGTACACATACTCAGAATACCACCCAGGACATCCAGTAAGTATTTATGTTTTAAGTACTATTTTTTGCCTTTGGACTTTTGTTGCTCCTATAACATAGCCTCAAATAGCTATACATTTATATCTTTTTAAAAAAGATTTATCTATTTATTTATTCATGAGAGACACGGAGAGAGGCAGAGACATAGACAGAGGGAGAAGCAGGCTCCCCGTGGGGAGGCCGATGCAGGACTCGATCCCAGGATCCCAGGATCAGGACCTGAGCCAAAGGCAGATGCTCAACCACTGCTACCCAGGCGCCCCCTATATCTTTAATATTTTTCCAAGTGAGGCCTATTCATGGTCACAGAGACACTCTGGCAGGAATAAAGAAGGAAAATTTTCACTGGGCACTTTCAGAATTGGATCCCATTAATGACAACCCTGCTTGTAGGGCACTGTGAATTAATATATGAAATGCACAGAATTACAATTATGTTCTGAGTGGTATGAGTATATTGATTCTGTTATTTGAGGGTAGAAGTACTAATTTCTCATTTGCAAATATTTAAAATAAATTGAAATTCTTATAATCTTATTTTTGCCTTTCTTCATTTTTGCACCTGGAGCTTGCAAAACAGACGTGACCTGGGTTTCTCTTGGCCTCCCAGAGGCCCCAATCTATGCCAAAGGAGCAGGACTGGAAACTGTTAAACCTCAGAAATCCCCTGGAAGAGGAAAATATAAGTGAGTGAGCTCTGCTGTCTGAGGAGGCATATGATGACCAGGGGAACGTGATTGGTCTGGGTTGTGGGGGTGCAGAGAATCTGAACTTGTGGCTAGAGACTGTTTGAGTTGACTTTCCTGTGATCCAGCAACCTACGGGGAAGAATTCCTTCCATACCAGCATGCTGAGCAGTGACTGGAACCCAAACCCATCTCCCTAGAACAGAACTTCTCCACTCTGGCACTACTGACATCGGGGGCTGGATAACTCTGTGCCGTGGAGCCTGTCCTGTGAGGGATGGTGAGCAGCATCTTGGCCTCTGCCCACTAGGTGCCAGTAGCTTCTCTTTCTCTCGATTGTGACAACTACAAGTGTGTCCAGACATTGCTAAATGCCGCTGGGGGAAAATCTGTACCCCTCCTCCTACACCATGGTGTCACAAGGCAGAGGTTTGCTAAACCAAGTCCCAATCATGCGGTTAGTGCCCTGGTCAGACATTCCTGGAGACCTGGGAAGCTGTCCTTGAATTATCTAGGTAATTGATCCCTTCTCCTTCTCCATGCTGCATCGCAGGCAAAGCTATGGTCTCCCTGGGATGAAAAAGTCACGTTTCGTTAATAGGGATATAGGGCTGAAATCCTAGCCGTTTGGGGCACTCTGTAAAAATCACAGCTTCTTGTTATAACTTTCATGCTCTCAAAGACATTTCTAGGGAAGCCGTTTCAGACTGTCACTGGTCCCCTAGGTGCACCACTCAAACATCCTCTTTCAAGCCTTCACATTTCTCTCCTTCAATCCTCTTCTCCATTCCTGTCGGTGGTGGCCTGTCTGCCCTACTTGGGACACAAGCTGCTTTTGGCAAACCTCATGCATGTATCGGTGGTTTTATAAATAGCCCTTAACTTTCTGTGTCATTTTCCCCCAGAGCGGAATGATTTTTTTAAAGATTTATTTATTTATTTATTCATGATAGATATATATATGTATATAGAGAGGCAGAGACACAGGAGCGGGGAGAGGCAGGCTCCATGCCGGGACGCCCGACGCAGGACTTGATCCCGGGTCTCCAGGACCCGGCCCTGGGCCAAAGGCAGGCGCCAAACCGCTGAGCCACCCAGGGATCCCCCGGAATGATTTTTATCTACTGCTTGATAAAGAAGCGAACTCCCAACGTAGTCAGCAGAAACAAGTGGCCGGAAGGGTGAGCGCATACACAGGGTTCCAAGGTTCTGCCCCGACATCCCCGTTGGTGAGAGGCGGCAGGAAAGAAGCGGGGAGGGTCAGGCAATCAGCACATTCACAGCTGAGGGAACATCTGCGGCCTCCAGTGTGTGTGTGAGGGGATTATTGGCAGAAGGATGCACTCTCCGAAACTCCCAGAGGGTGTGGTGGTCTCCAAATGGCTTATTACTGCTGATTGACTCAAGCACCCTAAGAATCTTCTCCCACACCCCACTGGGTCTGCTGCCCAAGTCCTGGCCATATCCACATCGTCTCTTCAGGCTGGTTGCAGGGTCCTGAGAGAGGCAGAAGGGCCTGATGCGGTCACAGCAGCCTGCCCTTCCCAGACCACAGTGTGCTGGGCATTCACCCAGGCCTCCGGGTAAAATGCAGATTCCAGGGCAGGAGATGTGGGGTCAGGGGTCAGATTCTGCACTCCAACAAACTCCCGGTGAGGTGGGTGCTACTGTCTGTGGACCCTGCTGTGAGAAGCAAGGATCAGAGCACTTCTTTTAGGACAAGCTGTAAGCCCTTACACAGATGGAGTGGGGTGGTGGACTCGTCCTGAGGTGCCCCCACCCTGCAGGGGTGGATGGGGTGTGGGGCTGGCACGCTGCCTCAGGAGCCAGGGTTCAAGGCTCTGGTGCATGGTTTTTCTCCATGGAAATAGAGAAGGCCCCAGAAGGAGCAGCAGCTGGACCATACCTTGGACAATTAAAGGGATTCACCCCATCAGAAAACTCCCCAGTGCACATCCTGGGCTACCTGCCCTCTCTCGCCTGGTACGTGATGATGGAGCAGGGAAGTGACCCCCGAACCAGGCCAGCCCGGCTGCCCCAGGCTGGTGTTCCTGGCTGACCCTCCTTCCAGCTCAGCTCCAGCCAAGCCCACAGCCCACAGCACCAGGGGTTCGATGTCCTGACATCCTGCTGCCTCCACAACATCAGAACTAGTAGTTACCTATCTCCTGTTTTCTCTCTTTTTTTTTTAAAGATTTTATTTATTTATTCATGAGAGACACACAGAGAGGCAGAGACACAGGCAGAGGGAGAGGCAGGCCCCCTGCGGGGAGCCCCATGTGAGACTCGATCCTGGGACCCTGGGGTCACACCCTGAGCCCAAGTCAGACGCTTAACCACTGAGCCCCCTAGGAGCTCCCTGTCTCCTGGTTTTACTAATAGAAAATAAAATACCAAACCCCCTGCATGTCCTGGGCTTTCTCCATCTGCCCCTGTGCTCTGCCCCCCGGAGTTTGGATGCTGTGAAGGTGATGGCTGCACCGTCTGAACTGGGAGAAAACAGAACTGGGTTGCAGGTCTAACTGGCCCATTGGAAGAAACAGCTCTTGGGGCCCCTGGGTGGCACAGTGGGTTGAGCATCCAACTCTCTTGGTTTTCAGCTCAGGTTGTGATCTCAGGGTGGTAAGATCGAGCCCTGCGTTGGGCTCTGTGCTCAATGGGGAGATTCTCCCCCTCTCCCTCTGTCCACCTTCCTGCTTGCTCTCTCTCCTCTCTCTCAGATAAATAAATAAATCTTAAAAAACAAAACAAAACTCGACAACCATGAAAAAAACAGAACGCCCAGGTAAGTTTGAGGAGTTTCTAGTGGCTTATTTTTGGTTCCTCTGAGAGGTTGCAGCTAAAAGCCAAATTTGTTTTTCCAGTGCCCATGGTGGCTGAAGGCCAAGGAGCCTCCTGTCCTCTGTGCAGAGGCCACAAGGAGCAGCCGTCGATGCGCCGCAGTCACCACCGCAGGGTTCACCTTCTTCCCCCTGGGACAGGAATGAAGGAGGCCTTGCGTCACATGCTCTGGGGCCTTCCCTCGTCTACAAGACTCTTCAAACCTCACACACAAAAAACTGCCTCCAGGGGCGCCTGGGTGGCTCAGTGGTTGAGCGTCTGCCTTTGGCTCAGGGAGTGATCCCAGGGTTCTGGGATCGAGTTCTACATTGGGCTCCCTACAGGGAGCCTGCTTCTCTCTCTGCCTGTGTCTTTGCTATGTGTCCCTCATGAATAAATAAATAAAATCCTAAAAAAAAAAAAAAAGAAAGAAAGAAAAAAAAACTGCATCCAGAGGAAGCTGACCTTGGCATCACAGCGCACCACAGATACACAACCATTAACCTTCCCCTGACCCCCAGAAGGCTTTTTCTTCCTCTTCTGAATAGGTTTCTGAATGGCAAAAAATAAATGAATTTATTTTTTTAAAGCAGCCGAGAAAAAGATCTCATTTTTCCACCTCCCTTGAAAGGAGGCATTTTATTTTATTTTTTTAATTTTTAATTAAAACTTTTTTAAAGATTTTATTTTTAAGTAATCTCTACACCCAATGTGGGGTTTGAGCCCTCAGTCCTGAAATCAAGAGTTGCACACTCCATGGACTGGGACAGCCAGGCACCCCGAAAGGAGGCATGTTAAACAAAGAGCTTGGCAAAGAGCGAAAGCTCGCATAGAAGTCACCAACGTCGTCTGCACCGACGTCCCAGCCCTGTGCTTACTTTCAGCCTTGCTGTGGGCACCTCAGTTTCCCTGTCTGTACAATGGGAATACAAATCCCCATCACGTAAGAGTCACCGTGAGGACTGAGGCAACACTCAGAATGCGTTTGGCATTCTGACAGTATCTGCCACGTGATAAATGCTCAATAAACGTTAGATCCCACTGTGATGTCCAAGTCAGAGCAATGCTGGATTTTACTTGTTTTCAGATTTATAGACGTTGCACGGTGTCTTTCCGTGGCACATATGTACAGGACTGAGCTGTGGCGGTCCTTCCTCTATCAGCATCTCATTCTCTAAAACTGGAGCGGGTCCTTCCAGGCCAGTTTCTGTGCTCCATGCCGTCCAAGGGGACACGGGATAGAGAGGAGGGGGAAACGCACTGCCGACGTGTGCACTGGACATGACACTTCAGCCACACAGAAGCATCTCCGAAGCAGCACACAGGGGCATGCATTGCTTCCACTGCCTCTGGGATGAAATGTGGCGATTTACTGACAGTCACCTAGTAAAATTCTGTACCTAAGAGCTCAGAGCACAGGAGAGGAACAAAAGGCTGGGGTGCCCCTGGGGAGGGACGGGTTCCTGGGAGTGAGGCTGTCAAGGGAGTGTTGTGAATTAAACTGGACCCTGGTGACTTGATGGGATGGGCACTGGGTGTTATACTATATGTTGGCAAATTGAATTTAAATTAAAAAAATGAAAAAAAAAGGAAACAAAAAAATTAAAATAAACTGGACCCTGGGGGATGAGTCTTGGAACTCCTAGTGTGGTAGGAGGGGAGCTGTGAGGCTGCCCGGGGCTGGATGCCCAGAGAGCCACTGCTGCCCGCCCCTACCCCCACCTGAGGCTGCAGGCAGGTGGAGTCAGCCAATCGGCGACGAGACGAGGAGTCCAGTGGCAGTAGCTCCAGGGGGGGAGCAAAGCCAGCTGCTTCTCCCTGCTTGGGGAACAAGCTTTGCTGCGTTATGACAAAGCCCCACCTTCCACCATCGCTTCAACCTCTCTCTCCCTTACCTGCTGGGTCAGTGCAGCGACATTCTGTGGGAGGGAAGACCGAGGCTAGCTGGTACCTGTGGCCAAACTGACGCACAACTCATGGTTTGTCTCTATTGAATCTGGTTTTAAAAAATGTACAACTGATGTGGTGTTGACACATGAAATGTCACATACCCGGATTTCATTCTATTCTCAGATATGGCCCTTCCCTAACTTGATTGCTTGCCCGAAATCCATTCTTTTCCCTTTATAAGAAGAAGTCCCATTTTTCAGTAACTGAATTAATTTCTAGCTACTTTTTCTATTCCTAGCTGGTGAGGTTTTGGAGACTGTTCCTCTTCCTCCTGTAGTGGATAAGTAAGAGTAATGAATTGATCTGCTGCCTCACTAACATGATGAGGATAAATGGGGTGGCAGGCTTTAATAAAATGCCACACTGGCAAAAAATGAAGGCAAGGAGGTCATTACAAATTTTACATAAGATATATCAAGATGGATGGGTTTTCTGAGCCAAATAGATGATTAATATCAGAAGGAGAGAACTGATAATGACAACATCTCTGAGTCGTAAGGGCCCTTTAAATTCTTTCCCCCATTTATTGGTTGAATCTCTATCAAGTGGTTGACCAGCACTTTCTGAAATGCTTCTTGTGATGGGGAACTCGTTACCCCCATGTCAGCTCATTCCATCTTTGGAAGGCTTTGCTCAGACTTTTAAAAGTTTTTATTGATACTTTGTGAAGTCTGGATTCTTGAAGAGTCCATCATTAGGATAGCTGTAATCCCTGCGGCCGTATTGAATGAAGCTATTTCTTCTTACCTATAAACCATCTCCCACTATTGAAGACACCATGATGGTCACCCAAATCTTCCCTTCTATGGGCCGAACACCCCAGTTCCTTCAGCTGCCCTTTCAATTTTTGGTTACCTCCTCCTCCTCCTGCTCCTCCTCCTCCTCCTTCTTCTTCAAGTTTTATTTATTTATTTGAGAAAGCTAGAGATAGTGACAGAGAGCATGAGCAGGGAGGAGAGGGAGAAGCAGGTTCCTCACTGAGCAGGGAGCCTAACGCGGGGCTCGATCCCAGGACCCCAGGATCAAGGCTGACAGTTAACCGACTGAGCCACCCAGGCATCCCTGGTTAGTTTCTTCTGATAAGTCTGTGACCTTCATTGAGTATAGGGGACACCTGCCATGTTCATGGCCACCCATCATCTTTCTCCATAGAAATCCCCTGGTGTATTCCCCATCTCCCAAACACAGCAGTAAGAGCTGAAACTCCCCCCCCCCCCCCGCCCCCGCAAGGCTAAGCACAGTCACATGACCCAGGCTCTGCCAGTCAGCTGTGCTGGGATGAAAGTGTGATTCTGAAAGGGGCACCACGAAAAAAAAAAAATGAAAGGGCACCACGAAGGAATGGGAGCTCCCATTTCATGGGGCAAGTGGAGGCAGAGGCGTTAAGCTTTTTGTGACAGGTTGAGGTCACCTGAGGCAGGGGTGGTTCTCTTGCTCGTGGCAGTAGTGGTCATGGAAACCAATGTCGCCATCACTGCAGAGCTGCCATTACTGATTTCTGCCCTCACAGCATGTGGTGGCAGCAGTGGCAGCATGAGTTCATCAGGCCTTTCCTGTGTCATGGTTTGTCAGTCATCCCTAAGAGCTCTGCCTTTTTTTTTATTTTATTTATGCATGAGAGACACACACACACACACACAGAGGCAGAGACACAGGCAGAGGGAGAAGCAGGCTCCATGAAGGGAGCCCAATGTGGGACTTGATCCCGGGGCTCCAGGATCATGCCCTGGGCTGAAGGCGGTGCTAAACTGCTGAGCCTCTGGGGCTGCCCGAGCTCTGCCTTTCAAATGGTTTCTCTAGCCCATCAACAAGTGTCTGAATTGCCTCATATCTTTGAATAAATCCCTTTCCTTCTTAAATTAGCCAGAGGTTCTTGTTGCTAGGAACCCCAACTCATGCAGGCCCTGAACTGAATGCAGGACTCTAGGAGGGATCTTTTCAGGGCACAGAGGAGCATCCTCACCTCCTCATTCTAGTGATTATGGTTCTATTAATGTAGTCTACAGCTAAATGAGCTCTTCTAAGCAACCATATCATATAGCTGATTTTTTCCTTTTTTTTCTTTTTAAAATATTTTATTTACTTATTCATGAAAGACACACACAGAAGCAGAGACATAGGCAGAGGGAGAAGCGGGATCCTTGTGGGGAGCCTGATGTGGGACTGGATCCCAGGACCTGGGGATCATGACCTGAACCAAAGGCAGACAGACGCTCAGCCACTGAGCCACCCAGGTGCCCCCATATCACTGATTTTCATTAAACTCACTGGTCAACTGAAACCCTCACATATCAGGGGTAGAGATTCATCCCCTGGTCTAAGGAACTTCTAGAAAAGAAAAAAAAAAAAAAGACTCTGTGCACTTTCTTATTACTTGTTTTACAGAAAACAAAGTCTGAGGGGCCCCCAACTACAATATTTAATGTATGAGAGCAATTCCTTTGAAGTGCTGAAAATTCAGTCATTCACTTGACAGAGAAAGAAAGTAATGAGTAATTATGGATAAAATCTGCCACTCTTCTTCTTCCCACCTACCCATTCCCCATAGCAAATGGCTGCCAGGCCTCAAGGTCACCCAGCAGCCATTTGGAACCAGATGCTTCACTCATCCTGCTCCACTATCAAAGTCATTTTAGGGAAGATGGGAGGGACAGCTCTCTTTTGATCATTCCCTTCTTGGTCCTCCTGGGTGTCCCTGCCGCTCTTGGGAGGGCCTCTGTGAGTGCAGAAAGAAGTCTCATGAAACAATCTTAAAATAAACAAGAATTTTCTTCTTTCCTTCTACTACCAATACTGAATGAAAACCAAAGCGAAAGAGGGTGGGTGCTTTGGCTATAGCAGAGAGGTGGGTCACATATGTGTGCCAGGCCATCAGTAAACACCCGTGGAATTAATACATTTGATTTGGACTAAAAGAAGACCAGGAACAGTGAAGGTAGAATGGGGTTGTGGGTGAATAATTCCTTAGGTTTAATTTAGACTCTTTGAACCCTCCACCTAGGAAAATAGAATTTCAAATGATTTCCCCAGATGTATTGCTAAAATGTCTTCATGGTCTGGGACGGAAGGAAAGGCTCGTAATAACCCACAAGGTTTAGATTCCAGAGATGCAGGTGACAGGACAGAAGCCAGGGGTTAGTCTGGCAGCAGAAAGAGACGGAGATGAATCCTTGACCTCCATACCTGATGCCTTTGTGATTCAAAGGGTGGTCCCTGGATTGGCAGCATGAGCATCATCTAGGTGCTTATTAGAAATGCTGGATCTCAAGCCTAACCCAGCTCTACTTAACCAGAACCTGCATTTCAATGAGATCCTCAATGATGTGCACAGGGAGTGAGTCTGAGAAGCACTTCCCTACACCATGAGTGAGATGTTTGGAGAGGTCAGTCAATGGTAGAAGGATCTAACTGCACAGTTGAAGACCATTTAGACCACTTGAGAGCAGTGGTCTGTCCTCTGCCATCCACCACCAACACCAAAATGTTGGACTAACAACACAGAACACACTCCCCTCGATGCTGCAGGATGAGAAAGTCATGTCTGGTGCCCAAGAGACATCACTGTTTTCTGGGAGCTTCGACCAGAGAGAATCAGCTGTCAGAGCCAAGCTGTCTTACTGCCACACTTCCCAACATGCACATACATTTGGTTAAAAGGAGATGGGACACTGGGGAATACGACTCAGCAATAAAAAGGAATAGACTCTTGATACGTGCAACATCCTTGGATGGATCTCAAGGGCATTGTGCTGAGTGAAGCAAGCCACTTACTGTGCAGTTACATTTATAGGATATTCTCAAAATGACAAACCTGCAGAGGTGGAGTACAGATCTGTGGTTGCCAGGGCTGGGATTGTATGAGAGGAGGAAGGGTGTGGGAGTGACTGTGAAGGGGGAGCACAGGGACACCTTTGTGATGTGGAACAGTGACTGTGGTGGTCAAATGGATCTACACACGTGACAAAATGGCAACGAACTAGACACAAGCATTGTGCCAATGTCAATTTCCTAATTTCAATATCATACTAGAGACACTTATGATCCCATCACTGGGGGTGGGGGAAGTGGTAAAGGGTACAAGGACCTCTCTGTACTATCTTCTCAACTTCCTGTAATCTGGAATTATTTAAAAACAGAAAGCGAAAAGAACAAAACAAAAAGGAGATGGGGATCATAAGGCTACGATTTGGTGAGGTGCATCCTCAGAATAAAACATCCTTGGAGCCTTGTTGTAAAGCTTTTGACTTCTTGCCTCTTTTACCAAAGACATCATTGTATTACTGAGGTTCCTTTTCCTACGTCCTCCTGGATGTAATCCAGAATGTTCTATCCCACCAAATGGTATTCCTGCAAGGTTCTAATACATGAGTGTAGCAAGAGGAGCATGGCACGTTCAGTGGAGGTGCACAGAACATCAGCTGAGAAAGGCTTTCATTTAGAGTTGGTCCGGAATGGAAAAGAGGCTTGGTCAAGGTCACTGAGTAGCCGATGGCAGCAACAGGACCAGAGGCGGGATCTGGTGCCCAGCCCAGAGTCCCTTCCTTCTACCACCCGCCAATTCTCTCCTGGCAGCTCTTCATCCCAGAGTTTTGGGGTGGCATTAAAATTCAGAACTCATCTGAGGTTAACTCTGAAAAGCAACATCCAAAGAATGCATCAGTGCCATCAGGGCATCTCTTTTAATTGCCTATTCACGCAGACAGATTGTCTTTTCATATTCGGAGCTAAACTTGGAGGCGTGTCCTTTCATAGGGCACTCATCATCCCACTGCCTCATCAGTAATGGAAACTAATGTGCAACATGATTGCTGAGTACGAGTTCTATTTTTTGCTACCAAGCAGGAAGTTTAAAATCTGCTGGGTTATTTTTAAAGAGGGTGAAAAATATAGGCACCATACCAGCTTCCCAATGGTTCTGTCCCAAGACACATGCTGCTTTACTCAAGGCACTGGCCAGGTTGGGAGGGACACAGGGGACATGAAGTTTCACCAGGGGGATTTCTCGGTGGAAGATGAGTGTCCACACACTCAAGTGGCAGGAAAGGACGTGGGCTTACAGCTGGCTTGTGAAAGACAGCAATCCCGGCATGTTCTGGAGGTGACTTTTGGTGTTTGTTTCCTCTGGGGATTTGTGGCTACCTGCCTCCTGTTCACCACAGTCCCCAGCCTTGGACTGAGAGTCAGCCCCATGGGTCTGTCCCTCCTGGGTCATTTGTGGGGCCCTGGACTCATGTCATATGAGTTACAAATGTGAGTCTCATGTTCCTGAGTAGATGAGGAGTTTGGGAGAGCCAATCCCTGCAACTCCAATATTTAGTAAATATAGTAATAGTGTGAGAGTATTTTTAGTACTAACATTTAGTATTTATAGGAAAATATTTTATATGAAATATTTACAGTACTTATATGAAAGATAGAAATCTAGTTGAACTTGGCTTCCATTGACTTAAACATTTCTTGATCACTGACTTTGTGTGAGACACTACACTAGGAACTAGGACTGCAATAGAGCTGTTTTGGGGGGAATTTCTTCACATCCCCTGGAGCAAGTAGCACAACCCTAGAGATCACAAACCACCATGGGAATGGCTGCCATAGAAAGTTCTAGAAATGAAGCGCAAGTGATAGGCATTGAGGAGGGCACTTGTAATGAGTACTGGGTGTTAATGCAACTGATGAATCACTGAATTGTACCTCTGAAACTAATAATACATTATGTGTTAACTAAATTGAGTTTAAATAAAAATAGTAAAGAAATGAAGGGCAAAATTGTTAACCTTCCCTTCCTTGTGCAAATCATCAGTTTCTCCTGCCCTCTGCTTACTTAGTCTTACAAGTTTGAAAGGGCCTTTCCCTGCTATTAACTGTACAGTGAGTCGTATAAAACACCTTGCTTAATGTTCTCAGTGATGCTATTAACTAGTTGTATTTAAACCAACTTTTCAGGTTGAACATCTGCCTTCGGCCCAGGGCATGATCCCAGGATCCTGGGATCAAGTCCCACATTGTGGGACTTCTCCCCCTGCTTGTGTCTCTGCCTCTCTCTGTGTCTCTCATGAATAAATAAAAATCTTAAAAAAAAAAAAAGCCAACTTTTCAAAAGAGAAAAACAAACACTAGATTTTATGAATGACCTGCACAATGTCTCAGGGCAAGTCAGGGGCTGTATTGGTGTTGATATATGCAACTTTCCAGACCTACTTGGAGCCTGGAGCCTGGAGCCTGGAGTCTGGAGCCAGGCAATGGCTGGGCATCTCCCTGACTTGAACCCTCAAGCCAAGAAGCCCAGGATCGAGTCTTGGAGGCTGTCTGGTAGGGCCGCCTGGAAGGGGAGTCACAAGCGGCAGGATGGGAACCCTTGTGCACCCATCCATCTGTGACCCCAGCTAGCGCCCGCAAAGCGAGGGCTGGAGGCGTTTAGCATGGAATTTGAAGACAGGGAACCCAGGACTACTGAAATAAAAGATTTTCTCCACCCACTGTGTGGGATCCAAACCCCCTTCTCCACCCACCCGTGCGGGCTGCCTGAGCTTAGTGAAACTTGGAGGTAACACACGAGGTGGGATGAAACAATGCCTAGCGACTCACTGTCCTGGGGGCTCCACAGGAAAAAGCAATGCGAGCTCCAGAAACGGAATTACAGAACTAAAGCATGTCAGAACTAAAGTATGTCAGGGGCGGAGATCTCTGCAGCCCCTCCATCCAATGGGACCCTGAGGGGTGGCTAACACTGTCTTACAGCTTCTGCCTCCCGTGATGGGAGCTCACACCTTGATCCTCATTTTGGGTGGGAGTCTCCTTTTGGGAAGTGTGGCTGACGCTGAAATACGGTACCTACGAGACAATTGCACGTGTGCGTCCTGGGGGCAGCCGCCGCCTCAGCTGGTTCCTCCTCCCTCTGGTTCCTCCTGGCAGTGGAAGGGGTGCGTGGAGGGAGCTTTGGGGCAGGCAGGTGGGCTCACCCTCTGCCCCCGAGATGCTAAGGGCCTCAGAAGCTGCAGGCTTCATGAAGGATGGAATGACAAAGCTGCCCACCAGACAAGTAAAAGGCAAATGCGGTAGCCTAACACTTTATCTTTGCAAAAGGAATAAATCAAATGGTGTACTCGCCCCGAGGCCACACAGAGGGTGATGCACAGTCAAAAATAAATCGACCTTCTGTTCTCCAGGACTGACTCAGAGTTCTGGCCCCCAGCACTCAGATGCTTCAGTTATTTCTTAAAGAAACAGAGCTTGCGTGCTAAGCAGGGCAGAGGGGCTGGTGAGGTCAGCTGTTTACCTTCTGGGGCATGCTGGCTTCCTCTAGGCCTTGTGGATGAGTCAGGGGTATCAGTCTCCACCCAGACCCGGGCTGGGCCGGAGCGGACCAGGTGGGGCCTCGGTTTTGACCTCAGTGATGATGATACCCAAGAAGAGAGCTGCTTGTACCCTTGTGTCCCCACTTCAGAATGGTGGTGGGGGACATGCCATGTGGGTAGAACTTATTTTCCTCCATCTTCCCACCCCGAAAAAAGCTTCATCAAGGTGCACCAATGACAGCCAGAACTACACCCTCTGGAGGTGGATTAGCTGCATTAGGTCAGTGGCCAGGGTGGCAGCACGCAGAGGCCAGACCTGGGGGCCTGGAGCCTGCTTGCCCAGCCAACCTCCAGTAGACAGAGCCGACAGGTGGCGGTTCACTGCCAACGACATGAGCACCTATCTCTCACCTGGTGTCTTCATTTCCCTCGACTTTTTCTGCGGGGCCACCTCGTCCAATCTTTCAACTGGATGAAGTTCTCAGGCTTCACCTGTCAGGTAAAAAGCTCACCCGTATCATACAAAGGATGCACGGCTTGGGAAAATCATTTAATGACAGAGGAAGCACACAAACCATAACAGAAGCCTGTTGGGAGTTGCCACTGTACAAATCAAAGGGCAGAGGCCCCAAACTAGCATAAGAGACATTCACAGGGAAGTCCGTCATTGTTAAGGGAGCATCACACAGCGTTTCTGAGGACACAGAGGAGGCGGGAGGCAGCGGTGATGCCCACATGGGCTGTGTATCTGGAACTCGGCCTCCTCTGCAGACAGTTTTTCCCCTCTGCTTCTTCATCTGATGAGACGGCCTGGGAGGTTTGCAAATGACCATGGAGAAGAGAGGCCTCGTGTATCCAAATCACCTAAGGGCCAATGTTGTAGGCAGACGTGGGTCACACGCGTGTAACTTGGCCTTAGTCTTCTGGACAGTGGCTCAGGGAGCAAGTACAATGGATGACAGCAGCTCCTCTAGAGTCTAGGGTCTGTGCACAACTTCCCACAGGCATGCTAGGAAGGAGGTTTACCGATGAAACTTGGCCAACCCCAAAGGGTAAAAGTCATTCTCGTTTCTAGCTAGGTTTCAAATTAAAGGACAAGGGAAAAAAAAGGCAGCAACTCAAAAATTACTTGGAATATTGTGGCACTTCACCGATCTCTTTTGCTTATAATATATGGCAGAGCAAACGGAACCCTGTCGATATAAACTTTCATTATAGATAACCCTATACTGTACACTCTCAGAATACAGAAAGAATCCTGCCTATCATACATGTTTCATCTTTAAAAATAATCTAACATAGTCATATTCTCTGGCTAGTAGCAAACTATTAACATCTTCTGAGAATACAGAGAAAACTTTGGGATTAATAGTAAATTCTCTGACGTGCGCCCTCCCCACCCCCCATCAGCATCACCTATGAACACATTTCTGCAAAAGCATCCCAGAATCATTGCTAGAGGAAAGGAATATGTTTATAGTTTTCACCAAATGGATTTTTAGCAAGAAGTGATGGAACATTTTTACCTTGGCAAAAATGAAGCACAAACATAACATTTCACTGGTTTGGGCCCATGCAAATGCATGTTTTGATATGTGGGGGTGTTTTATTCTCACCCCGAAATCACGATTTAGCATGCACGTTGTTTTCAACTATCGAGTTAGAGATAATTATTGGCAGTGCACCTCTTTTGTGTAACCATGATCACTAAGGCAAGATTATTATTTTACCTTGTATAGAATGTCAGCAATATTTTGTCAGATGCATGTTTATACAGTATAGACCTGCAACTTACTGTTTTTTTTTTTTAGAAAAAACAACAAAACTGAAAACACAGATCCCTAAACACAATTCAATTGAAAATGAACTGTTAAGCTTTTAGAAATAGATTTTAAACTACAAGGCTGCCCTGTTTTTGTTTTGTTATGAACACTTTAAAAAGTTCCCACCCCTAAAAATTTGCCAAATTTTTTCTTCGTTATTGGTAACGGTCTCATGAATTTGCTACCATGGTTGACTCTCCCTGAACTGCAGTGACGAAGGTCCTTAGTGAAAACACAACGCTCTTCAGGGTCAGATGAGTTAAGTTCTCCAACTGTCAACCTGCAACCAGAAAGACCTTTAGTCCTCAACTCATCCATTTGACTGTGGTCCCGGCGATGGGTGTTCAACTGCTCCAGGGGTGCTTTCGGATGAGCTTGGCTTGGCTGCCCCATGTTGGCCTTCAAGCTCTGGACCCCGCCACAATCTGATCTGCAGACCAGTGGAATGTCCTTTGTTTTTCAACAGGAACACATGGGAGCTGAAATTGCTTATTCAAGAGAAGCTGAGGCAGTAGAGACAGCTCCTTGGCCTAGCCAAAAACAGACGCCAGGTGAACTCTGTATGTGTTTGTGTGAAGCCAATGCAGCAGCAGAACTGGGAAGTCCTTGGGGACCATTCCCTGTCCTCGACGTTTCATACAACAGAACCTTTGGAAGATGACAAGTGGATGGACTGAATCCTGATGGCCAACGTCCTCTGTAAGTCCTGGAGCACATCCTGGCCCGTCCCTTCACCATTTTTGTCATAGAGGAGCTGCTTGAATGCTTCGTTTTCGATGAGGACCATCATGTTTTTGAGGAAGTAGCCTTCACAATATGCTGAGAGCTCTGTGACTCCAAGAAACTGTGGAGAACGACAGGAAGCAGGAGAAGATTATGTTTGTGAAATGCACCCGACTGCCTGCATGCCTAGGAATGGCGAATACCCACTACGGTAGGTCGAGTACAAAGATGGCCCTGATTCTCTACCCTCTGCTGCATTCCCCCACAGCGCTGGAGTCCATTTCTCCACTGCTTGGCCTTGTGAGTAGCTCAGGTCAACGGCATGTGGCAGAAGTTAAAGTTGCCGATCCTGAGCTAGCTTCAGGTGGCCACGTGGCACTTGGCAGTCTGGCCCAGGGCCCCATCTCTGCCATGGGAACAAGCCCGAGCCTGCTTGGAGGGTTAGTGGCTCCAGGAAACTGAGAGGAGACAGTGACAGAGCCCAGCCAGGGTCAACAAACCCAAGCACAGCTGACCAGCCAGCTGACTTCAGAAGCAAGGCCCATGGAGACCAGAGGGAACTTCCAGCTGTCTCGTCGACTCATGTGCTGAAGAAGGGCTTACTGTTTTAACCTCTGGGCTTTGTGTTTCTTTGTTGTACTGAAGCTGTCACATGAATGGAGTTGCAGACACAGCTCTAAGCTCTTTGAGTATTAACCCATTTGACTCTCACAGCAATCCCGGGTGGGCACTGACTACCCACTCCCTGTGTTTAGGGCAGTGGTGTCTCAACCGGGGGCAATTTTTGCCTCCCAGGTGACATTTGGAAAAGCCTGAAGGCAGTTTGGTTGTCACAACCGGGTGGCGGCAGTGATGTGCACCACTGGCATCTAATGGGTGGAAGCCAGTGATGCTGCTGCTGAACCTCCCACGATGCACAGGACAGCCTCTCCCCACAGCAGAGAATCCTGCGGCACAAGCTGTCAATGCTGTGGTTGAGAAACCTATCTAGAGACGGGGTTCCTCACAGACTAAACCAGTGGGGAAGGGTTTGCTGCCCTAGCTCAAGGACCAGGCAGAGGGCTTGGCAGATGGCAGACACTTAGAATTTGTTGAATGTATGAGCGAACAGTTAACCAACAGACTAATGGGCTAACAGTGAACATTTACTGAGAGCTTCCAATGTGCCAGGCACCTTCTAGGCACTTGACATGCATCATCTCATTGAATCTTTAAGTTTCCTGGAGGCAGGCATATTAGCAGCTCCAATTTATAGATGAGAAAACAGACAAGACGGTAACATACAAAACAACCACACAGTGTGTCAAGGGCAGAACCAGGAATGGAACCCTGGTAATTCAAGTCCTTGGGGCTTTGTGCTTAACCACCAAGGCTCTGCCTCCAGCCTGACACCATTAGCCAGAGGATAGGTATTTAGCCTCATGAGTGAGCCTGGTGGAGGAACTCATGCTTGAGGCACAGAAGTCAATGTGGATGTGTGGGTCGGCTGTCTTCAGACCTTTTCTCCAGTTTCCAAAGCTTTTTAAGCCTCTCTGTTGGCATGAAGTGGATGCTCAGAAGTTAAGTACTCCCTGAGATGACACCTGCTGCTTTATTTAGATGCTGAATTATCTAAATTATCGAAATGCTGAATCATCCCTAATATCCTGTCCTTTAAACTAGAGATGCACTTTAACTTGTAAGGTGTGTGTGTGGTGGGGGGGGGGGTGCAGTAGAATGATAATGAGGCAGAGCCAGTAAGGTTACAGTGGAATGAGCTGGAAGGTTTGAATTCAAGTGGCAGCTTCACCACCTTCTGAATACATGACCAGGACTGGGGTAATTTCACCTCCAGCTTTAGGTTCATCATCTCAACATGAGAATGAGGACATCTGCATCTCAGACTTGTTGGGATGATTTATGGCATGATTCTGTCATTTGTCATATTTAAGGAAGGCAGGTAAGGGACAGTCTCTGGGATCCTCCCCAGATTTATGACTTTAGCCACTAGCTGTTGGGCAAGTATATAAACCCTCTTTGCCTCGAAATTCCTATTCATAAAATGGGGATGATGAAAATACCTAAGGGGCACCTGAGTGGCTGTTGGTTGAGCATTCGACTTTTGATTTCAGCTCAGGGCATGATCTTGGGGTTGTGAGATCGAGCCCTGCATCTGGCTCCATGTTCAATGCAGAGCCTCCTTTGAGATTTTCGCTCTCCCTCTGCCCCTCCTCCTCTTCTCTCTCAAATAAATGGATAAATCTTAAAAAACAAAAACAAAAACAAAAAACTACTTGACAGTCTGTTGTTGAGATTAAATGAGATAATGCATGGAGTGTCAGAGCAATGGTCCATTGTAGTTAGTACTCACTCAATGCTAGTTGTCATTGTAAATGTAAACTATTTATAATTATCACTCTCCTTCTCACCAACTGGTAAACAGTGACCCACATGGACAAAGCAGGTGACCAGGCTGGGATAAAGGGAAATAACTGTATCTATAGAACCTAGCCCAGGGGCACCTGGATGGCTCAGTTGGTTGAGTGTCCAACTCTTGGTTTGAGCTAAGGTCATGATCTCAGAGCCGTGGGATCAAGCCCTGCATCAGGCTCTGCACTCAGTGGGGAGTCTGCTTGAAGATTCTCTCCCTCTGCCTTTACCTCCACTCTGTCTCTCAAATAAATAAAAATAAATCTTAAAAAAAAAAAAAAAGAACCTAGACCAGCTAACTGGCCCTTAGAAGGATCAGGCCTGTAACCATGAACTCACTTATGCTGTGTGCTAGTTCACTGAGCCAACAGCAACTATATGCATAAAAACCGTGTGCAACCTTGCGCAAGTCAAATCACTTTTCTGTGCCTCAGTTTCCCCAGCTACAAAATGAAAGGAGTGAACCAGAGGGTACCCTGCTCTTTGGCACATATAGGACGCAGATGCACTAGGTAATTAAGTGGTCTCTGAGAGACCCAGAAGATGTGGTGAGATTTATCAGGGTAGAGGGCTCGTTACCACCCAACGTTCACATCCTGGAGCTGGGAGAGATCTTAGGAATGCTTTCATTCTTTCAACATGAACCCTGCTCTTAGAGTCACAGAGTACAGGCCCTCACTGTACAGGTGGGAAAACTGAGGCTCAGAGTTGCCTATCTTTGATTCTGTGGGCCCGGAGAGCACCCCCCTTTCCCACCCCTGGCCACTTGCTTTGTACATGAATGTCACTCATCACTAGGTAGTATATGTGGAGGACAAAGAACACAATAAATACCTATATTTCTATTTGGTTATATTTATTCAATAATGACTATGTTACTATTAGATATGATATCTTACATATATTAAATATAAAATATAATTAATGACAGAACTAGGGTGGAAACTCTCATCTCCTAGACCAACAGTTGACAAACTGCAGGCCTGTAGGCAAAATATGGCCCACTACCTGCTTTTGTAAATAAAGTTTTATTAGAATACAACCCCATCCATCATTTATATATCATCTACAACTGCTTTTGCATTACTGCAGCAAAGTTGAGGAGGTACAACATCAATGGTATAAACATTTACCTGGCCTTCCACAGGAAAAGGTTGCTGACCTCTGTCCTTAGAGTATACTTTTTCAAGGGCAGAGATTGTATCTTACTAATTTCTTATGATATTCTGATGAATATAGTTTCTCTAATGAATACAGTGTATGCTCAATAAACACTAATGAACGAATCCCCTGGTTTCCAAACCTGTGTTTTGTTTTTTTTTTTAAACCTGTGTTTTTTCTAGCACAGTGCACTGTTGAGCTTGCTGCATTAGCTTCGATTCAATTCCAAGAACCAGGATACCCTGAAAGAGCCATCAGAAGCTCCAGGGCTCCCTGGGCCCCTCTTTTTTTTTTTTTTTAAGATTTTATTCATTTATTTGAGAGAGAGAGTGAGTGACAGTGATAGTGAGAGTATGAGTGGGGAGGAGAGGGAGAAGCAGACCTCCCAATGAGCAGGGAGCCCGATGCAGGGCTCAATCCCAGGACCCCATGATCATGACCTGAGCCAAGGGCAGACGCTTAACCAGCTGAGCCACTCAGGAGCCCCATCAGGGTCCCTTTTTCATGACTGAATAAATTGGGATGGTTTTGCCAGGAAAAAAAAAAAAAAGATGGCTAAGCCATGCACTTATGGGATGGGCTTCTCATCTCTATAAAATTCCACATCCACAGCTGTCTCAAACAATTAGATGCAGTATAGAGGTAATGATGCCAAAAGCTTGTTAACATTTGGAGCATTGTTATTAGCATGTAAACACCTGTGTTTCCTGAGGTTCCAAACCAAGACTAGGTTTCTTTCTTTTCCATCTTTTACTAAACTAGTCTCAACTTGTAGTACAATCTGCCAGGAATAGAACCCGCATGGCATGTGACCATTAGTGGTGTTGCAGCATCCAGAGCACAGGGGACGCAGTGTATAGCTAGGGCAGGGGCTGGCCAGCTTTGCCCTGACCTTGATGCAAATATCATGAAGGGCAGACTTGTGCACTGGAAACACACCAGGATGAGGCCTGGGAGGCTGTGGCAGAAGCTGGTGTCTATAAAAGGCAAAGCTCTGGCTGCAAAGGTACACACACAAAAGAGGTAGTTCCCTGCCGTAGGTATTCCAAGCCCATAGCACAAATGTATTCCCAGCCTGGGCTCACACTGCATCAGGCTGCATTATTAAATATGAGAGCTATGGAGGCCGCCTGTCAGGGAGGCTGGAGGGATTAAAATGGAATATTGTCCAGATGACAGGCCAAGGCAAGTCCACTTGTGGATACCAGGTTCACAGGGCACTTTGAGGGTCCATGGTCAGAGGAGGGGAAGGACCACAAGACTAATAATCAGGCTCTCTTCTTGGGCAGAGATACTTTGCTTTCCTGCAAAGTCATCAGTTTAAGATTTTTTAAAAAAAAATGTGCTGTGTCCTGAGGAAACATATTTTTATTTATAAATTTATTTTTTATTGGTGTTCAATTTGCCAACATATAGAATAACACCCAGTGCTCATCCCATCAAGTGCCCTCCTCAGTGCCCGTCACCCAGTCACCCCCAGCCCCCACCCACCTCCCCTTCCACCACCCCTAGTTCGTTTCCCAGAGTTAGGAGTTTCTGAGAAAACAGATTTTGGTAAAAACCCCAGGTAACCAAAATACCTAGTGTGTCTGTGTACATATAGGAAGTAGCCTGTAGTTGTTGATTTACTGATGACCAAGCAGATCTTTTCTGTGGATTAGCAATTATTGCACCTATTTCAAAACATTTATTAGGCCAGACAGTAAACACAGGGTTAAGAATTTGTGTTTCAGGGAATGCCTGGGTGGCTCAGTGGTTGAGCGTCTGCCTTTGGCTCAGGTCATGAATCCGGGGTCCTGGGATCCAGTCCTGTGTCTGGCTCCCTGCAGGAAACCTGCTTCTCCCTCTGCCTGTGTCTCTGCCTCTCTCTCTGTCTCTCATAAATAAAACAAAATCTTAAAAGAAAAAAAAAGAATCTGTGCTTCGGAGTAAGCCAAATCTAGGTTTACACTTCTGGGTATAAACCCCAAAGAACTAAAAGCAGAGACTTTGTCTCCAAAGGGTGGATGCCACCTAAGTGTCCACTGATGGGTGAAGGGATAAACCTAGTGTGGTCTCCCTGTACAATAAAACATTATTTAGCCTTAAAGAGAAATGAAATTCTGACACGGGCTACAGCGTGGATGAACCCTGAGGGCGCTGTGCTGATGGCAATAAGCCAGTCACAAAGGGCAAATACTCTATGATTCCACTTACATAAGGTTCCGAGAGACAGAAGGTTAAGTGATGGTTTCAGGGACCAAGAGGAGAGGGAGATGCGGAGTTAGTGTTTTGTAGGCACAGAGTTTCAGTTTGGGAAGATGAATAGTTCTGGAGATTGGATGCTGGTGATAGTTGCACAGCAATGTGAATGTGCTTCATGTACCTGAAATGTACACTTAAAAATGGTTAGGGACACCTGGGGAGCTCAGCGGTTGAGCATCTGCCTTCGGCTCAGGTCATGATTCTGGGTCCTGGGATCGAGTCCCGCATCGGGCTCCCTGCAGGGAGCCTACGTCTCCCTCTATGTCTCTGCCTCTTTCTCTGTGTCTCTCACGAATAAATAAATAAAATCTTAAAAAAAAAGAAATTGTTAAAGTGGTAAATTTCATGTTATGGGTATTTACTACAATAAAAAAACTCCATGATAGCTGTGTGATCTTAAGCAAGTCACTTCACTTCTCTGTGCCTCAGTTTCCTTTTATGACAGTGTTTACCTAAGAGGGTTGCAGTGAGGGTTAAAAAATGTGTGACAAGTCTGTTAGCACAGGTGTCTAAGAGTGGCTGTTGAGTGTTGGTGGGAGGCAGAAAACATCTCAAAGGCAGCCTGAATTTTCACAATGAGCAACGAGCGTGTAGTCCCCCTCTATTGTCACTCTACAGTGCTGTGGACATGGGAGATGTGTCCTGCCTGGGCTCCAGTTGCACACAAGATGACTTTTTTGTTTTAATTCCTGATCTCAATTCATTTCATGCTTTCTTCTTAGCAAATGCTAATCTGCCTGTCCTGGGCGTGTGGAACAAAATCAAGTGGCACCTGGACAGAGTATTTGAATTCTGTCAGTCTCAGTATCCCCACAGGTGAAATGAATAGGATGAGATCAGTAGGTTCCCCAAAACTGGAGTTAAGACTGGCCTTAGGGCTGACATCACAACAGTGACCCTAGGAGCCTGTGAAAAATACAGGTTCCTGGGGCATCTGAGTGGCTCAGTCGATTTAAGTATCTGACTCTTGATTTCAACTCGGGCCATGATCTCTTGGTGGTGAGATGGAGCCCCACGTCAGGTCCCACACTCATCTCTGAATCTGCTTCAGATTCTCACTCCTTGTCCCTCCACTGCCCTGAGCTCTCTCACTCTAAAATAAATAAAATCTTAAAAAAAAAAAAACAGATTCCTGAGCCCCATCGCAGAGACCACTGGGAGTAGGAAGCTAAAGAACCAGAACTCTACCCCAGGTGATTCTGATTAGGTGCTGGGTCCACCTGACCAGAAGGTCCCCTTGGGCGTCTCCAAGGCTGCTAACCTGTTCTCAATCTTGGCCATCTCTGAAATCACCTGGGAAGATCTGGAAAATACATCTTCCCAGGCTCCACCCCCAGAGGCAGATTTAATTAATCTTTGATAGGTCCCGGGCATACGGAGGTTAAGTGAGTGCCCAGGTGATTCTACTGTACAGCCAGTGCCAGGAACCCAGTTCTAGAACAGCAGTGCTCACCACATGTACTCAGAGTTGCCTGGAGGGCTTGCAAAGCCATAGATGGTGGGCCTCATCCCTGGAGTTTCTGATTCAGTAGGTCTGGGACGGGGCTCTAGAATATACATTTCTAACAAGTTCCCTGGAGATGCTGACGTTTCTGGATTGGGGAACACACTTTGAGAACCACTATTCCAGCACCTTGCTCTCAAGGTGGGGCTTAGATCAGCAGCAGAGGCTTCACCTGAGAGCTTGTTAGGGATGCAGAACCCAGGGCCCACCCAGAGCCTGCTGAGTCAGGGTCTGCAATGTGATTTGCGTGCATGTTACCATTTGAGAAACAACTCAGTTTTTGAAACTTCCGAGTTCCTGCTTCTGTTGTATTCCGGAGGGGCGAGATGAAGGGAAGGGCACATTTCTAGAGCAGGAGGCTAAGCGGGGAGGAATGCAGGCAGCTCGGCCCTCAGTGGGCAGGCCAGCATCAGCTCTCTGCCCCGACTCTGGGTCTGTGCAGGGGGAAGCCTGAGCTGCTTCGGTGCATGGCGCATGCTCCGCGCAGCCAGGGTGGGACTGATTACCTTGGCGTGATTGTAAATATCCACACAGTTGTCAGTATTAATGCTCTTTGCGCAGATAATCTCACAGTGTCGCTGCAAGGCCTCCAGCTGGAAAAATTTAGCGGCAGACAGAAGCTAAAAATCATAAGAAGAGCCTGTTAGAGGTTGGGTGTGTGTGTGTGTGTGTGTGTGTGTGTGTGGAAATAAAGGGATGACAGTAGTGGGGAAAATCCTCATCTTCCAGAGAGATGTCCCAAGGAGAAGGGCTGGGTGTACAGGTGTGACACTTCAAAGCACAAAGGCAGATGGCAGAGGGAAGGGGGCTAAAGTCAATCAATTCACATCTACTCTAGCAGGAGGTCAAGCAAAAAAAATGGCTACAGTTGCTATGTCCAGAAATAAGGGGGAACACCATTAGCAAGACGGATATGGATGCAGCTCACTCCTTCTGTTCATCCAGGCATCCACACAAGTATCACCTCAGAGAAGCCTCCAGGACCCCCCGCCTCAGGTCACTTCCCTCTATCACTGTCTGGCTTCCTCACTCGGCCTTAGTTGTCCTCTCAGCCCTCCTCTCACCAGACATGATGTCATGCCTGTCGCCCTCACAGAGCCTGGGAGGGCAGGGATCTCTGTGCCTTTGCATCACTGCTGTGGCCTGGCCTTGAGAATTCAAAGGGACTGCCTTTGTGGGGACAGGCAGGGTGAGCTGCTTTGTGACAAGCTCTTCTGCATTATTTACACGATTCACATGTTCATTATTTTGATTTTAAAATAAAAGCAAGTGTGACAAGAGCCCGCATCCTCAGATGGTAGCTTGGTCTGCAGGTAGAGAAGTGTCAGAGGAGTGGTCCAGAGAGACAAGAGAGTAACTGTGGCTGGGTGGCAGCGACTGTGTGTGTGTGTGTGTTTGGGGGTGGGGGGAGATATGACCCTGAAAGGGTTCACAGAGCACAGAGGGAAGGATAAACAGGTTCCACAGTGAATACACAGCCCTCACGGCACTCACCAAGTGCCATGCATGGTTCTAGGCACCTTATTCTACATAGGAACTCTTACCATCTTAAAAACCCAGTGAGGTAGATCTTGTTATTCTCATTTTCAGGTAAGGGAATGGAGGCTCAGAGAGGTTAAATAATGTCCAAGATCACACGGCTCAGAAGGGGCAGAGCTTGGATTTAAATCCAGTTTGGCCCAGAGTCTGGGTTTTAACCACCCTGCGGAGTCACCTTTTGAACGACTGATGGTGCTCTGATATCTCTAATCCACTGGGTGCTCCAGCCTTCAGACACCTGAACAGGATCCTGGCTCCTTTGCTCAGGATTATCAGAGTGATTTTTGGCTTTTGGCTTCTGGTTCAAAGCTCCCAGCTTTGAGTAGGAAAGCTGACAAGGGATCCAATTTTAGGAAGGAGCAGGGCCTCTTGGCCTCGGGTGGAAGGGGAAGAGCCAAGGAGCCTCCAGAAGGAGGGATGGTCATTCTGAACCCTTATAATCGGCTCCTGGCATCTGCATCAATGGACACGCTGTGAGTTGAGGAATGTTTTCTGATGACAGAAGTCACCAAGGATAGCTCCTGAGGATAATATCTGAGCCCCAGCTGTGCCTAGAGCTAGCCTCAGTCTCCTCTGTAAACCTCCTTTACCCCACCCCCAAAGCTAATTAAAACTGGATTTTGGAGAGCTGCTACTGCAAGTGCCCCAAGCGCCCTGGCCTTCCAGGAAGGGGCTCTGATGAGGAGCCCGTGGGAAGTCCAAGGAGGCAGGCAGGAAGGACCCCAAAGCCTGCACCCAAACAAAACCCAACACAGGTGCCCCCAGACACTGCCAACACATGCAAGAGCCTGAGCTGACACAGGTGCTACCTACGTGATGACACGACAGATTCCTTACCTCCATTATCTCGTTGTTTTTAATGAGAAGAGATTCTGGGCCACCATAGTAGAGATACTGCATGACCAGCTGGAAGAAAGGACACAGTGCGCAAAGTGTCAGGCCAGTGTCGGCACACACACATAATCCTCTTACAGCCGGGCAATCTACGAGTCCCTCTAGAACACCCGTTCCCAATGTTGCTATTCCCGCTTGATCGCGGCCTACAGGAGACGTTCCACTCAGGACATTTTTCCTAGCTGGGTATTTTTCCTTATACCATGCTGTAACTGGTCTCCCTGTGGTCCTGCTGGGCTCCAGGTGCACCCCCAGGGCCACACTAACCAATTCGGAGCTCTGCTCTCCATCTACAGCTGGCAAGCATGGCTTCCCTTCCCCCTCCCACCCCATCCGGCTGCCCCCAAACACTTGGCTTTAAGAACCTGCACCAGCGGCCATTGCCCCTGGGAGCATAGCCCAGTTTGGCTAGAGGATTCTTATTTAAATCCCAGGGGGTGACTCTGGGCTACCAGGGGACCACCTGTTCCTTTTTACAACACAACAGGATCCAGTATGAAGCCGTTAGGGGTCCAGGCTTTCAACGTTTCACTGATTTTTTTGTGAACAGTCCAAACCCCGGAGGCCTGAATGGTGTGGCAGGTCCCAGAGCTTTGCAAACTGGTGTCCCTTTAGAATGAGGCTCTGGGACATGCAGAACTGGCTGTCACCACCTCCCATGAAGCTGTTAATTTTTAGGTGGTGCATATGCTTTCCAAGGGAGCATGGTCCTCTCCACCATTGCCTTCTGCCTGCCTCCTGACACACGGATTACCTGCCTGGCCCCACTGGAGCTGTGCTGAAAACATCTGTAGACTGGTTACAGCCCGTCTTTGAGCACTTGTAAAATGAGCCACTGGGGATGGGCTGTCCTCTGTGCTTCCTTCAGGCCCCAAAGGTCTGTGACCCACACAGGGCAGTGGTCAAGAGCAAGGACCCTGTTCTGGAGCTGCCTCCATTTTGGATCAGGCCCTGCCACTTAACCACGGGGTGACCTGAATTAGGTTAGGTGCTCTGTGCCTCTGTTTCATCATCTGTAAAATAGGGATGACATTACCTACTTCATGGGGTTGTGATGAGTATTATATGACACGTAACAGGCCTAGCAAGGGCCTGCGCACATGGCAAGAACTCAATAAATGTTAGTTCTTTGATTTTCTGAGGTGGAAAAATCTTTCCCCAGTGGCGCTTCGGCTGCGTACTGCCACATTTTGACTCAGGCCTTTTGAGGCCCTTTGTGACTTATCTCAAGCTACCTTTTGCATGTGTGTTTAAAAATAATACTTTTCTTTAAAAATATGTTGTTTACAGCTTTATTGAAATATATTTCACAAAATGCAAACTGCTTCTGTTTAAAGTGTTTTAATGTCTTCACCATATTGTGCCACTGTCACCAGTGTCTAATTCTGGAACATTTCCAACACCCCCAGGAGAAACCCTGTACCCATTACCAATCATTCCCATTTCCTCCTGGAGCTGATCCTGCCAACCATGGTGGATTTGCCCATTTTGGACATTTCATATGAATGGGATCCTCCAACATGTGCTCTTTTGTCTGACCGCTGTCACTTTGCGTCGTATTTTCAAGGCTCACCCGTGCTGTCATGTATCTCTCCTTCATTCTTTTTGATTGCTGAACGATGTACCACATTTCGTGTATGCATTCATCAGCCCAGGGACATCTGGATTGTTTCCGCTGTTTTGCTGTTATGAATCCTGCTGCTATGGATCAATTTACTCTTTCAGATCTCATCTGTCACTTTGCCCTTCTCTCTCTTTCTAATCTTGACAACATCTGCCTTTTATACTCTGACCACTCCCAACCACTTGCCTTTAACAGAACCTACCACCTCTTTCAGTCCCATGCTTTTGCCCAAACTGTTCCCTCTGGATGCCCTTCCCTTCTCTAGTTGTTGAACTCGGCCCCCGCTTTTGGAGTCTAGCTCAGGGGTCACATCTGTGAAGCCTTCTCAGATCTCCTAGCTGCAACCCCAGGGTGGGCAGCACATCATCCACAACTTCCCACTAGAGCCTGAGGGCACAGGCAGGGTCTTGTCCATCACTGCATTCCAGTGCCTAGCACACCGCCTGCACTCGGCCAGCGCACTTTAACCAGAAACACGAGTGCTCTCCTTCTCTTTTGTATTTGAGTCTCCCATGGGCTGACTCTGGGCTTCTGTGACTAGCCCCCTGCCGCAGGGATGGCGGTGTGTTGATGGTGGTGGCTGAGACTTTGTGAAATGGTAACACAGCATTGCAGGCCATCGCCTCATCCTCATGGGTCACGCGTGTCTAGAATACCACGTCAGGGAACAGTGGGCTCCTGTTCTTATGAACGTCAATGGATTTCCCTAACACCTCTCTTTCACACTGGCCAAACAGACAGTAACAGCAGTAAGAGCCATAGCAAGAACTGCCCCGAACACCGGCCTCTGTATTCACAAAGCCCTGCGCCACCACATTATCTCATTTATTCAAGGTCGGCTGCTGATTTGAAATGCAGCCCCCTGAGTGGATGAAGATCCTGGGGCTAATGGGATGGAAATTGGGCTGCCCCTAGTCGCCTTCAGACTCTGCCAACACAAGCCTTTTCTGCAAGGGGGCAAAATGAACCCTATTAGGCCAAGGGGCATGTTTATGGAGTTGTTTCTCTTGGCAGCTGTCGACCTGCATGAAGCCCAGAGTTAAATGGCATCCTCGGTGGGCCTCGCTTCCAGGCGCAGCCTCAGCCCCGTCTGTCTCGTGCCTGTGTGTGATGTTCAACAGTCTTGCAGGAAGGAAACTCGAAACAGCCTCATTTACTAAAATTTTTCTGTCAGCAAAGAAGTGGAGTGAACAGGCCCCTGGGAGCCTCCTTCTGGGTTGGATTCAGCCCTACTTGGCCTATTTCAAGCCACAAATGAGGCTTTTCTTCTTTTATGGGGAAGGGACAGGCACACAGAGAAGTCCCCGGGGCCTGCTAAATCTTCCCCACTCGTTACAGTGACTCGAGGCTAATGTGGCCAGGAAACCTTCCCCAGTCAAGAGCAATTACAGGCCTTGGATTCCGCTGGGCCCGTGCTTTCCCACATCGGTCCCTCAGTCACTGAATGCACAGAGCAAACATTTGCGGAAGGCCTACCAAAAGGTTCTCATTACAGGAACTTCCCCAATTAGTTCCAGGCTCTATGGAGCAAGTGCCCGCCTCACGAGCACCCAGGAGAGCTGGGGACATGTGCATTCTCCAGCACTTAGTTCATGCTCAGACTCAAGGGGCCTACGTTTCCTTCCTCATGGCTGGGTGAGTCTTTGGGAGGGCCCAAAGCTCCCCCCCCACCCCCCACCCCCGGTTGGGAGGCAGTCTGGAGATCAGGTGTGGAGTCAGCCAGGCCTGACTCTGGGCCTCAGTGGGGCTGTGATGGGCAGCGGGGGCTTGGGCCACTTCCTTCCCTCCTGGGGTCTGGGTCTGGGTCTGGGTCTGGGCTGTAAGGTGGGAGGAGAGCTCCCTGGAGGGGCAGCTGAGTGAGGTGGTGTACAGCAGCGGTGCTCAGACTGGGCATCCCTGGACCAGCGGCGGCACCCGGGTGCTTGTAAGGAGTGTAAATTCTTGGGTCCCAGTCCAGGCCTACAGAATCTGGGACTCTGGGAACGGGGCCCAGGGCTCTGCATTTCAAGTGTGGTGTCTTACAAGCACCCACCCTTCCTTCCCCTGCCTGGAGATCCTGCTAACGGTGGCAAATCACTGTGGTGTGGAGCACGCGGGGACAATGGGAGGGAGGCAGAGACTTCAAAACGCTGATTAACCTGATAACCTAGTGCCAGCTGAGGTCAGTGCCTCGTTGGTGGTTGAAGCCCCAGAGACATTTCCTCACTGTTCTCCCCACCCTAATCCTAAAGCAGAGCAGCAATTCTTCATAGAAAACTTCCCACGCCACAACCACCACCGTTCCAGAAAGGGCTGTGGCCACTTTGCTCTCCATTGGACGTGTGGTGAGGGGCTGGGGTGAGAGGCTGTGTGCAGGGGCGTGCCCGCGCCCTGGTCCCACGTGGGGGCTCCAGCCTCCTCGCTGCCACCTCACCTCAGGGGGTGACTCACTTAGATTGGCTGGCTTTGTCCTCAGAAAGCTCTTTCACCCTTCCCCCAATGCTCAGTCCAAAGTAACCTATTCTACAGGATCTCATGCTGAGTAGGTGGGTTACCGGTTATGGCTCAGAAAAACAACCCGCAAGAAAAACAACCCACTTAAAATGCTTCCTCGTGTTGTCCTACTTGCTAATCTCTGCAAGAACCCCCGACACAGAGGTGGTAATGAATAACTTGTTAAAAATGGAGAAAATGAGGCTCAGAGAAGAGTGCTTTGCCCATAGTTACTTGGGAAGGATTCCTTCCTTTGAAGTTTCATCATAACCAAAGAAATGCATCTCTAATGGTGGAGATACAGACACCTCAACAGGCTTTAGGGGCTAGTGTGAGGGCATGGTGGCTCCCTGGAAGCTCTCTAAATAGCAGGATCTGGGGGACCAGGATCAATGGTGGAAGGAAGAGCCACCACCTGGCCTGCCTTCTCCCCCACTTGGCTCAGACTATGTGGTCCCAGGGAGTCTTCAGTCTCCAATATACCTTAGAACCCAGCCAAATAGACTGATAACCACTTTCCCTCAAATGCACCCCATTGCTTTCTACTGCTGTGCCTTTGTTAAATGCTGTTCCACCCCCGGTGGCACCCCATCTCCACCATCCACCAGATGAGGAAAGGGGCCTTGGAAAGGCTGGTGAATTGCCCAAGGCCCTGCGACAGACACTGATTTTAAACAGGAGAGTGTGGCACTTCAGCCCCAGACTATTCTCTGTCCCTCCAAGGCCAGGTCGGGAGCCTGTCCCACTGCCCCAATCACGATCATGGCCAGCCTTACGTTCTGCACCCCCTCCCCACTCCCCATTATCTCTGAGTTGTCTCAATTCTCTTAGAACACGAGTCCCCCATGGGGCCTGAGCCTCAGCCACCTGTGTGCTCTTCCCAGGGCTGTGCTGCCCCAGCTGAACCGCAGGAAACAAGGTCCTGCTCAGAACCCCACAGATTCCAGCCCCAGCCACCCCTCCTAGGCCCCGCCCCGGGCTGATGGGAGGACAGCTCCAAGGGAGCACAGTCTCCTGATCACACCAGGCTCAACCACAGCTCCGGAACTTCATCCCTGCTGTTCTCTGCTTAGGATCTTCTAATCCCCCTTTTAAGCCCAAAGCTTTCCTATGGCTCCCCAACTTCTCCTCAGCCTGCATTCTTGCAGCTGATGCCTCATCAAGAGGCCTCTCCCATTTCCCTGGTCTGAGTTCCCAGAGCATGTGGACTCCCCCTTCTCACGTGCATCCCCACATTATACCCTAAGTGATTAATTACTCAGAGTCACCCCCTCTGGACTGTGACACCTCAGGGGAGAAAGGTCCTTTATCCTTGTGTCCCCAGGTCCCAGCAGAGTACGAGGCATACAGTAGGTGCTCAATTAATGCTGTAGGGATAAAAGGATGGTGAACTGGAGAGGGTATAAGGAAGGGCCCAGAGTGTAGGGGACTGATGGCTCTGCAATGGCCCATCCACAGGTGGATGACTGCAGGGAAGGCCCGGGGCCCTGTGCCTGCCAGTGTGCTATTCCAGGCCTCGGCGGGGGCTTACCTGAAAGATGGGGTACTTCACATAACCAATCTCTATGCAGGTGCTGTCATTTGTTGGTTTGCTGGAGAGGAGTGCTTTGAACCTGAGCAAGGAAACAAGGGAGAGAAAGACCACAAACACATTCATAGTTTGCAAGAAACTCCACTCTGATGAGAAACATAATATCTTGCATCCCCCTCCCCACCAATATATCAACAATATAGGCCCAGATGTCTTCATGCAACTGCCAGCCCAGTACGATACCCTAATTGAGTTTGAAGTTACAACTTTATTTATTATGCTTTTAAAGTTTAAGTAATGTCTCCACGGGACAACAGGGTGGCTCAGTTGTTGAGCATCTGCCTTCAGCTCAGGTCATGATCCCGGGGTCCTGGGATCAAGTCCCACATCGGGGTCCCTGTAGGGAACCTGCTTCTTCCTCTGCCTGTGTCTCTGCCTCTCTGTGTCTCTCATGAATAAATAAATAAATAAAATCTTTAAAAAAAAGTAATATCTCTGCCCAATGTGGGACTTGAATTCAGGAGCCCGAGATCAAGAGTTGCATCCTCTTCTGACTGAGCCAGCCAGGTGCCCCTGAAGTTAAAACTTTAAAGTTAAAAATAGAGGTTAGGGGATGCCTGGGTGGCTCGGCAGTTGAGCATCTGCTTTGGTTCAGGTCGTGGGTCCTGGGATCGAGTTCTGCATTGGGCTCCCTGCAGGGAGCCTGCTTCTCCCTCTGCCTGTGTCTCTGCCTTTCTCTGTGTGTCTCTCATGAATAAATAAATAAAATCTTAAAAAAAAATAGTGGTTGGGTTGTCTGGCTGGATCAGTCAGAAGAGGATGCAAGTCTTGATCTCGGGGTCGTGAATTCAAGCCCCATGTTGAGTGGAGAGATTTCATACACATACACATAAAGCGGTTTGAACTGTTGCTCTCGAGCAGGTGCCTGGTACAGGATGAACACCATGTAAATGTCTGTCTGTCCATCCGTAGGACTGCCTCCTTCATGGGGTCCTTCCTGAGCACAGGCTTCAGGGCCCCTCTGGTGTTCACGGAGCACCCCCCACCCTGCACACCCTGTCCCTTCACACCACCTTCACCCCAGGAGGGCAGGGACTCCGCCTCCCTGGCTCCGCCGCATCCCCAGAGCCCACGCCAGCCTGGATCCGCCGCATCGAAGGTGAGTAATCAACACCTGTGGACTGCCTGCCTACCTCCCTACTGACGACCACTCACTGGGTTTTCCGTGCGCTCTCATATGATCGACAAACCTGTAAGCTCCTAGCAGGTAGAGACCCAGTCTGGGGAATACACGGATACTCAACATGTTTAGGAATAAGCTGTGTCTCTTTTCTTAAGCTTTTAATTTTGAAATAATGATAGATTTGCAGAAGAGGTGTGAAGACAGTACAGGTCTCCCATACGCCCTTCACCCAGCTTCCCCTGGTGTCCGCATCCCACACAGCCATGGTTGTCAAAACTAAAAAATTCACATTGGTATGACATCTGTCCTACATTGTAATGGAGAACCAAGGAAAGTACAGTTTTGTTTTGTGTGTGTGGTGGCAAAGCAGACATCTAGGGCTTGTATTTAGTCTTGGGGGGAGGCAGAGGTGAGGCCAGGGTGCTTTTAGGAACCCAGGGAGTGTTGGTCACACATATTCATCAGCAAATACCCTAGAAGTGGGATTGGTCCTGGGTACCCACTGTCCTCACCCCTCTGCTTGCTCTGGCAGTCTCCTCATTCAGCATCCCCCTTCCCCAGTCCCAGTTCAGGTCTCTGGATAATGTGGTTCTAAATGGCCAACTTATTTCAACTCAAATCGAAAGGACAAAGGGCAGTAGCAAAGCTGGAAGGGAGTGGGGCATGCCACTGTCAACTCCATAGTTAGGGAAAAATCAGGTTCAAGATGTGTGTCTTCTGGGTGGCTTATGTCCGAGTTCTGGGAAATCTGGAGAGCAGGTTTGTGACGTGTCAGGCTGGACACTGTGTGAGGACACTGGGCCGGGGAGCTCAAGTCCAGCCCACACTCTGCTCTGAAGCTCTGCACCTGGAATACACTCCATCTGCCTAGGGGAATGAGTGCTCTTGCCTGGGTCATACAAAGGCGCTGCTGCTGATGCCAGTGGCTGCTCTTGAAAAAATTGTAAAAACATAACAGAAAATTTACCATCATAACCATTTTAAGTGAACAGAAATGTTAAGTATAGTCACACTGTTGTGCAACCAATCTCCAGAACTTACTTGGTACCCACTACACAACAACTCCCCCACTCTGCCCTGGCCCCAGCCCCAGCCCCAGGCAAACACCATCCTACCTTCTGTCTCTACGAAGCAGACCACTCTAGGAACTGCCTATAAATGGAACCATACAGTATTTGCCTTCTTGTGACTGGCTTACTTCTTTGCATGATGTTCCCAAAGTTCTGTTGTAGCATTTGTCAAGACTGCCCTCCTTTTTAGGGTGAAATAAAATATGTATATACCATATTTTGTTTATCCATTCATCTATCGATGGACTCTTGGGTGGCTCCTACCTTGGCTCTTGTGAACAATGCTGCTGCGAGCCTGGGAGCACAGATGCCCTCTGCCCTTGAATTCTTGATTTTGAAAAGATAATCTTCCAGTCCAGGGAAGGTACCACCAGAATTGAACTTCAGAGAACAGTAAGAACAACAGCTACACGCATAATTCGGCTGCTTTCGATATGGACGGTACATACCTGGGAGAGGCTGTGAATAGCAGGACTTTGTGAGCATAGAATGGTCTTCCTTCTACCAGAAAGGTGACATCAGACATTTCTTTGTTGTTGAGGAAATGAGGATCTAGAATAGGAAGGTGGAAAAGGATAGCTTTAGTAGAAAGAAAGGTGAAGTTTCCATTCCTCTTCTGGGAAGTGCATAGAAGAGCTGACAGGGAAACCATGGTGACAAAATATTCACTGGTGGGACAGTCACCAAACCAGGGCCAGAGCCAATCGAAGGAACACTCAAATCACTGAGGTTCAGTTTGGCCTAGGAAATCTTCCTAGCTCACTTGGGATTCAAAGTAGCATTTCCTCAGGGGAGATTCATCCACTGCAGCCTGATGCAGAGGACTCTGGAGTGTGAAAGGTAAAGGCGTGCCCACCTTGCCTCTAAGAGTGCCACCCCATCCCCCCACCTTTGCTCCTCCCTGGGCTCAGTGCTTTCCCTGCCTGATGGAAAGGCGGTGAAGCACTGGCCCCTTTGCCACGGCGTTCCAGGTGATTCAAAAGCCACGCCCTTTGCTTCCAGAATCAGAGGCACATGAGCCAGTTCCCTGCTCTCATCTCCACCGATAACAAAGAAGGTAGAGCCAGCGCTACATACTGAGCACCTAGAACGTGCCAGGCACCATGCAAGCTGGCACATACATGTGCAAACGTGTTCAGTCCCAAGAGATAGGGACCCCTGCCAGTGGTGCACTTAGGGAAGCAGGCATGCAGAGGCACAAGCTAGTGACAGGTGGAGGAGTCAGGATTTGAACTCGGGCTTTGCGATTGGAGGGCCTCCATTGTTAAGCAGTAGGATCCCACCCAGATCCCAATGTGCCTGTCATTTTAGCCACGGAGACCTGGGGCTCCTGAAGGGGCCAGTCTGTCCTCAGCTCAGCACTTCCGCTGGTTAGGAACATCCACTAAGATCCCTGCACCTGCTGGGCTTGGGCCTGCTGGGGTCCTAAGTCAGTCTGGACCCAGGTAGAGGGCAAGGTGGCTCTAACCTCCAATGGGGCTTCCTCCCGGAGCAGCCGCCTTGAGCCCACCTGAGCTGCAGTGCCCCGGGAGGAATGCAGGAGACTCTGAATGGGAGACTGCCGCCCCGGGACGTCTGTACCCAGGCAACCGCGTCTGAGATGCGCTGTGTTCTCAGCTCATGTGAAGACTCTTTCTGCACAATGTGTCTTGCCTGTGCCTCCGGCCCGTGAACGGCACCAGCATCGGCCTGCTGCCCAGGCTGGGGGTTTGAAGGCAAAGGGCTCCTTCCTCTCCTGGGCTACCCAGACCTAGTCTATCCCAAATACTGTCCTTTCTTCCTCCTGTTTCTCGGTTCTCCCATGTTTCTCCATTCTCATGCCACTGCCCTCGCCAGGGTCACATGGTCTTGTCAGGTCTCCAGGCAAGAGCCTCTGTTGGCTCTGCCTCCACTCGGCCTCTCAACCCGATGGTCTACCTCACCACAGTCTTTCTTCCTAAAGGCAGATCTGATCACGCCCCTCTTCTGCTATAAACCTTTCCATAGCTCCCCAGTGCTCCTGGGATAGAGTCTAGACTCCTCAACAAGGCTCCTGGTGACTGGGCTCCTGCCGCCTACTCCGGCCTCTCCCCACTCACATCCCCTGCCAGCCTGCCTGTGCGCTTGAGTCACACCAGTGCTGCAGGCTCTCACCTCTGGCCTTCACACGCTGTTCCTTCTACTCAGGACACTCTTCCAATTCCTTCCAAACCTGGCTGACCCCACGTGGTCTTCAAGCTTCAGTGCAGACACCCTCCAGCCATAACCGTTGCCTGATTCCCCCTCCTCAGACTGACCGAGCATCCCCCACCTGTGCTCTCACAGCATCTGTACTGCACCCTCCTCCCCTATATGTCCTCTTTTGCTACTGTGTATCCACTATGTTATCTTGCCTCCTGGAGTCTGCATGCTTGGGAGGTCAGGACCTTGTCTGTTCCTTCCACACCCTTGCTCTGTGTCTAGAACAGGAAGGTGATAACACACAAGTAAGAGCATGGGCTCTGAAGTCAGAAATCTCAGCACTGTGACTGTGGGCAAGTTAATTAACCTCTCTGAGCCTCTGTTTCCCCTTCTGTTTAATGGGAATGGTAATATCCACTGTATACCTACATCAGGGTTTCAGTGAGCATGGAATGAATTTTTGCAAAGCACTTAGCAACCTAGCTGACACACAGTACTCCTCAATGAACATGGCTGTCATAGTAGATGCTTAATATTTTTTTGAGTGAGTAGAGAATGCCTTGACCCTTGTTCCACAGTCTTGTTCCTAGAGCCTGTGGAGGGCATAAGGCCCCTTCTTAGCCTGGGGACCTGCTTGTTGCTGGAGGCCCTTCCCCAGGGCTTAAAGGGTTGTCCTGAAATGAAACTCCAGCTGCTTCATTTGGCTGGGTTTAGGCTGTCCTAACCACTGGGTTTAGGGTGGGGACCAACCCCTGGACTCTTGGGGGCCATGACCCCAGCTGCTGGCCCCATGCTGACAGCTGTATCTTGGACCCCTGGCCTGGCCCCATTGTGCCCAGACCTTGCTGTAGCCTGGACACAGAATTTGCCTTCCTGGCCAACTCTCCTCTTCCAGCCTATGCAGGTGGGGTGACCCCTCAGCCCCTGTGCAGCCCCAGACGGTGGTCCTCCATTCATATTTGTCAGTACATATAGCTACCTCACTTCTTCCTGTTACGAAAAGTTTTAACTTCCAACACATCAAAAAAAGCATTAAACAGTCAAAATCCATTGTAATCCTATCACTAAAATTTTATTTAAAAAACTCACACACTTCTAAACAACCCTGATGAAGAGAAGAGAAGCCACAGGAGAAGTCCTTGGAGTTAAAATTCACTTCTCCACTTGCTTTAAAAAGTTTAGAGTGATGTTGTCCCTCTTCTCAGCAACTTCTCCCTCTCATTCTTACTGTCCACCTCCAACCAGCCCCACTCCTGTCTCCCAAATTGTTAATATCTCCTACCTGCGAATCTTTGAGCCATTCTCTCCCAGAATTCATTGGAAAGGCAAGAGGACAACATGTCACAGAAAGTCAGGCAAGCACTCTCCAGTGAGTCACAGTCCCCACCACCCCCTCCTGTCTTATATGGAACCAATTTCACTCACTTGTATGGCCTTCCTGGCCCTTTAGAGATTCGAGTTTGGGATCCTTGTCACTCATCACTAATATCTTTCCTTTAAAGCAGGTCCCTAAAGAACCACTGCTTGGCAACCTTTAGTTATCCTCACTTGAAATGCTCTAATGAAGACGCAAACCCTACACGTTCCATATTCCACTTATTCATAATTATATTCTGCCCATTTTCTCCCATATTGTGAGCTTTCAGCCTCTCAGGCCTGCCTTTCTTCTCTTAGTGCTAACTCCTGGAATTCTAGTGCTTGGCCTGAAAACCAGGCCCTTTTAATTGCTGGTGAACGAAAGCTCAGCAAATTCAGGAGGAAAAAAAGGTCCCCTCCTCGCCTATAACTAGAGGAAAGCAGATTTTATGCTGTGTCATTGAAACAGCCCTTGCAAATGTTTGCTCTAACAAGGCACCCAGACGCCAGACATTATTGCTATGGCCTGGGAATGTAATCTTCTGTCTCAGAAGTCTGTTAGTGTGGTCGCTCTTTGTAATGTGTTGCCCTGATAACATTTTAATTAACACCTGCTTTCTACAAGGTAGAAATATATGTGGTTTTGGTACATCATAGTTTGCCCCACACAAATAGACATAAAGCAAAACAGAAGAGATTTGACTTGGCTACTAAGTGTTTCATTTTAGCAAAAAGTTGTATCCTTTACGTTAACAAATTATTCACGACAGGAACAAAAATACTTTAAAACAGTCCACAAATTCAGACTTCACTAATTTAAACGAGCTCGGGCAGCCCAGGTGGCTCAGTGGTTTAGCGCCACCTTTAGCCCAGGGTGTGATCCTGGAGACTGGGGTGGGGGGTGGGGTGGTGTCCTAGTCGGGCTCCCTGCATGGAGCTTGCTTCTCCCTCTGCCTGTCTCTCTGCCTCTCTCTCTCTCTCTCTCTCTCTCTCTCTCTCTGTCTTTCATGAATAAATAAATAAAATCTTAAAAAAAAATTTAAACTAGCTCACCTGTTCTAAACAACCGTTCCGCTAAAGAACAGCACTTTCAGATGCTTCCATTTCTCAGTCTTTACAGGAAAAGTTAATAGGAAGTAGGAGAGTCCCCAACCTTGATTGGAAAAGGAATTCTTTATCTTTAATATTTTATCATTCCCCAGGCAGCAAGGAGAAAGGCCCTTGCAACAGAAGTCTCGTGTTTCAGGCTTCAGACAGCCAAGCATTTCTTTGTTTTTTCTCCCCCAGACTGACCAGCCAGCTTACAGCAGCCCTGGGATCCTCTGAATAAAATCAATGCCTGATGGAAAGGTTTCTCCTGGAAAGTTCGAGAAGCTAGGACTCGAATTCCAGAAGAGGGAAGGAATTATGGCTTTGGGAGGAGCTGGGAGGCTCCAGCCCCATCCGAAGTGATCGTGCAGGCAACGCCGACCTTCCCTTTCAGCTGAACAGTGCACTGTCGGCCTCCTGGGGTGGCCTGAGGGTTACCTGCGATGGCGCAGGTTGAGTGCTAGGCTGGGGCCAGCCCCACACAGTGTTGGAGGAGAAGACAAAGTCGTTACCGTTACTCAGATGGGATTTCAGAGTTCCTGGTATCCTCAGCTCAGGTATGTTCCCCAAGTGTGTGTGTCTGTGTGTGGCGGGCACTTGTCTGCTCTCCTCATGGGCCCCTGCAGGATTCCATCAGAGGAACACTGCTGGCCTGTCACTGTCACCTGCCTGTTCCTCCTCAGGGAGAAAGAGAGACTCTTAGAGGGGAAGTGGGGGGAGGACCTGCTGCACAGATCAGCCTTCCTTCGGAATGGGGCAAATCCACCTGTCTGCAGGAAGTGCACGGGCCCTGGGCGGTCTGTCTCTGTGGGAGAAAAGTCCCTCAGTTGGAGGGATGAGGTACCAGCCAGTCTCCCTGTCCACATTTCCAAGGTAGAGTCTCCGGCTATCACGTGATAAAGGTTACCACGGTCTCCACTTGCCTGACTCCTGTACCCACCTTTTGTACCCTCCCATACCGCCTACTTTCTTTGGGGTGTCTGCTACCTCTGTGTCCTCAAACCACAACACAACATCGCAGGGCTGGGCGCGGTGAGGCACTCACCCAGGCGTGAGGTCTGTTTGCGCTTGATCTCTGTGAGCTTGGGGATGGGGTAGGGCCCGTAGCAGTGAGTGAAGATGACGCACAGCTGCTGGCTGATGACCTCATTCTGCAGAAAAGAACAAACAGTTCACACTGGTGGCCCCTGCACGGCCTCACCCAAGCTGTCAGCACAAATGCCTGGCCCCAGGCTAGAGGGACCCACAAACTTCTGGCAGGTTCAAGATAAGCACCCCCTGCCACTCCACCTCCAGACTTCATATATTCAATTTGCTCAGCAGGATCTGGATTTGCTTGCCATGTTGTCTGTTGTCTCTTTCTGGTTTGTTCACAGGCGAAAGCTTAATTTGTAATTAAATCCTTCCTTCTTGCTTCAATCATTTACCACCCATTGGAAAGCAGTTTGACAGCTCACAGAGTGGAAAATAAGGTTTTTTTTTTTTTTAACCCCAAACACACCTTTATCAATACTCCACATTTCTGGAAGCAAGGAATTATCCTGAAAATAGCAGCAGGAAGCCCTTGTGATCCCGTGACTGTGCTCGCCATTACCCAGATACAAATGCTCCTGATTCAGCTTTCTTAGGAATATGATTTTTGGTGCTGAAGCATATCCGGATCCAGGAATGCTCAGCTGAATCATGATCTCCAAAAAAAAGGGGGGGACGTGGGGGACAAATTCTGTGATGCAGGACTACAGCTGCCTCCGATCACTCAGGCACAAAGGAGCCTGTTTCAGTTGCCCTGTGTCCTTCATGTTTTCGCCTCTCCCCCTTGGGACCCACTGCTGGTCATTAATCTCTCTTCAACTGCAGGTGTGTGGGAGGGAAGCCACGATCACAGCATTTGATGCTTTTTATTGGGTGAAGGGGGTTGAGGCTAGGGGCTGAAAATGGGAATGAGGTAGAAAGACATTTACAATATATTAAGAAAAGTAGGTTACAACACAGTTTGTACCATGTATTTTTGGAAATAAACCCCTCTACATATATATACTTAGAGTGATGGATATGCATAGGGAATGTCTGGAAGAGTAGAGTCACCACCTTTGGGTGGGCTTATGATGTTTCCCCTTTTCTTTTTATCTGTATTTTCTACAACAAATAGGAGTTTTTGTAATACAAACAAATATTATTTTTGATTTTAAAAGATGGGTTGGGGACGACTGATGACGTCAGCGGTTTGAGATATTCTTGAATTTGTTTCATCATGCTCCCGAACCAGAAGGATACAGCTCAACACATGAAAAGAAAATCAATCATTTGATTAAAGGAGATGAGATCCCACAAGGCACCATGTTGCCTCAGACATGATCCACAGAGGCACCTATGGGGATGCAATCAATATTGGACAAAAGGAATTCTGCTTTCAAAGATGATGCCTTTTGACCAAAAGATGTTAAATGTTCCTCTCAACACTCAAAAAGTGACTGCCTGTCTCATGGCTTTATGCAGGGGTACTCAAAGTGTGGTCCGAGCAGCATCAGCATCAAAGGGCTGGAAATTCAGATTCCCAGGTCCCATTCCAGACTTTCTGACTCAGAAACACTGGGGGTGGGGTCCAGCCAAATTGGATTTTAACAAATATTCTGGTAATCTCTCAGGCTTGAAAGCCACAGGTTTATGTATGAATATTTTCTCCTGAGTTTGACTTGAGCTGGAGGCTGATATTTGTTTCTCCTGGTCTAAAGCCTGCCACTTAAGATGTGTTTCATAGACCACCAGCAGCAGGGTGGCCTGGGAGCCTGCCAGAAATGCAGATGCTCACTCCAGGCCCACTGACTCAGAATCCATAGCATTGGGCTCTGCAGATGATTCCCATGCACACTAATATTTGAGAAGCAATGTGTTGTCAGCACAACTTCAGCCCCCTAGAATACTGTACCCCCCAAATCCCTGAGACTGAGAGTATTGTGGGATACCATGCCTGTAAATATATTACATTACAGGGCAAAAGGTGCTCTACTGGAATGATTAAGGTTACTTGCTAAGCTTTATTTATTTTTAAAAATATTTTATTTATTTATTCATGAGAGACACACAGAGAGGCAGAGACAAAGGCAGAGGGAGAAGCAGGCTCCCTGCTAGGAGCCTGATTCAGGATTTGATCCCAGGACCCTGGGATCACCACCTGAGCCAAAGGCAGATGCTCAATCACTGAGCGACCCAGGTGCCCCCGCTCCTTTTTTTAAAGATTTTATTTCTTGCTAAGCTTTAAATTGATCTTAAAATAAGTATATTATTCTCAATGAGCTGAGCAGGCCCAATGTAATCACACGAGCCCTTAAAATTAAAGGCAGAAGAACTCAGAAGGATGGGGGAGAATAGGAAGCCACAGGGATTTGAAGCCCAAGAAGGACTGGATGTACAGAGATGGAGGGGACCACACGGCCAGCTTGAGTGGGGGAGTGTGGGTAACAAAACTGGGAGTAAAAGGGGACCCCGAGCTGGCAGCCAGCAAGGAAATGGGGCCTTAGTCCTATAACCACCAGGAACTCAATTCTACCCAAACCAGAATGAGCTTGATTCAGGGATTCTTCCCTGGAGCTTCCAGGAAGGAACACAGCCCTGTTGACACTTTGATGTCAGGTCTCTGTGAGACCCTAAGCAGAGAGCCCAGAAAGATACTGGCCTTGGTTTCCGACCCATGGAAACCACAAAATAATAAGCAAGTGTTGTTTTCGGCCTCTGCGCTGTGGTAACTTGCTCTGTGGCGATAGAACACTACTACACCTCATCTAGAGTTGGCCCAGGTGGCCTCATATTTCATGATCCTTGTGACCCCAGCCCACTAGGGTGAGCTTTCACTGTGAAAGCTCAGTGAGTGCTTGGGGATTGCAGAAAAGAGGTGGCCTGTGTCTGCAAAATGTGCTGCCCAAAATGTGCTCTGTGATGATTGGCATTGGTCTTGCTAATCCCCAGCAGGGTATGTCTAACCACCTCAGGTGAAGGAATGAAGATCTACTTTCTGGACTCCGTGGCCTGTGACAGAGGCCTAAGTCTCTGTGGGGACTGTGATGGATTGATTGGTGGTGGTGGTCTAACCTCAGTGTGTGTTGTGTCACCCGAGAAAGTAAAGACAAGGATTGACCATGTCTGGTCCAAAGGGACAATCCTTAAATACTTGTAAGTTATTTGGGAGGAGCATCACTGGCCAGTCCTAGGGGAGGGCTGCACACCGTGACTCAATTCCAAGGAGAAGAGTGGGGAAAAGAGGAAAGGAATAAGATTTTCTCACTGCAGGTGAGAATCTTGACAAGTGCCAACCTCAGCAAGGTGAACAAGGTCAGCACCAGCAGTGAACACTCACATGGAGAATGTGTGCCCTGGATGTGGTGGGAATGGCATTTGACCTCTGTAGTCTTCTCCAAACCCAGTCTAATCATGAGAAAAACATCCCCTATTCCACTAGGGGGCATCCTTGATGGTATATCTGACCATTACTCCTCAAAATTTATCAAGGTCACCCAAAATGAATCTGAGAAGTGGTCTCTGTCAAGAGGAATAATGTGGGGCAGCCCAGGTGGCTCAGCAGTTTAGCATCTGCCATTGGCTCAGGTTGTGATCCTGGAGACCGCAGATCGAGTCCCTCAGATCGAGTCCCTGCATGGAGCCTGCTTCTCCCTCTGCCTGTGTCTCTGCCTCTCTCTGTCTCTCATGAATAAATAAATAAAATAATAAAAAAAAAGAGGAATAATGTGGGTCTAGGATGGGATCCTGGAGCAGAAGACATTAGACAAAAGCTAAGGAAATAGGGGGACGCCTGGGTGGTTCAGTGGTTGAGTGTCTGCCTTTGGCTCAGGTTGTGATCCTGGGTTCCTGGGATGGAATCCTGCATCGGGCTCCCCACAGGGAGCCTGCTTCTCCCTCTGCCTATGTCTCTGCCTCTCTCTGTGTCTCTCATGAATAAATAAATAAAATCTTAAAAATAACCTAAGGAGATAAGAATCAAGAATGGAATTTAGCTAATAATAATGTATCAATGTTGGCTCATTAATTATAACACATGTATCATAGCAGTGTGAGGTGTTAATAATAGGGGAATGTGGATGAGGGGCTGTATGGGGAACTCTGTGCTATTGTCTCAATTTTTCTGTAAATCTCAAACCATTTTAAAAAATGAAGTCTATTATTGGAAAAAAAATCTGCCCAATGAGGAAACAGGATCATTATGATGAAAATATTAGAAGTTCAAGAGAACCTGTGAACATGTGAACATGACCCCGTGTGATAAGGGATGCAGCCATTCAAGCATTAACTCTTTTTTTCAAGTATCTATTCGGCATCTGCTAAGTGCTGAACACTATGTGATGGTTGATGGTGATGGTTCCCATGTCAGGACCCAAAATGCTGCCTTTCTCAAGGCTTTCTGGCCACCTCTCTTTCAGACGCCAGAATCCCAAGAGAAGACTCCCCACTCTGTCCTTGAATTCATCTGTGTTTGTTGAGGCATCTGTTCTGTGCCCCTCTCTGTGTGTTTCCTCAGGGAGAGGGATTGTTAGTATCATTCGCTCCAGGTCCCTGGCACCCAGAATGAATTAGGACTCCAGGAGGGCCCCTCTGAGCAAGATGGGGTGCTGTAATTAGTATCAGTTAATAGCTCCAGTGGGGTGAGAGCCGCTGGGTTAGATGGTCAGTGAACTGGGTTATCTTTTGAGTTTGGTTAAGTCTGGACCCAAACCTGAAGACAGCAGAATGGAATTAACCAAACTTGACGCTCACTCTATTTTAGAGACATGGGTAGGTGGGGCAGTTGTGCTGGGAAGATGCCTATAACCTCCTCTGAGCTGCACATAGAAGAGACGTGCTTTTAGGGAAAGGTGCCACAAGGCTTGACTCTCAGGGGCAGTGTGCCAGTCTGTGCATGCAAGCTCTGACCTGGGAGGCCAGGGCAAGCCCCCCGGAGCAGGAGGAGGAGGAGGCAGGGGCTGGGGATGAGTGGGCGTCTGCCTGAGCCCAAGGACACAGCACCTGGTTAGTTGGTTGTAACTGGTATGCTGCTAGGTACCAGCCATTCAGGTCTCTCATAGCAAATGCTGGGCGGGCGTATAGAGTGAACTTGGGTCCTCAGGATTCAGAGCTATGTGGCTACATAGAACAAAAGGGGAATGAAGTGAAGTTCTTAATGTCATGGTTGGCAGGTGATTCCTGAGACGGGCTCCTATGAATGTGGGATGACATCTTTCCTCTTTTTCCCTGACCCTCACTTCTCTCCTAAGAAGGCACCAAAACATTTTCTTTTCTTCAGAAAGGAATGCTGGGATTGGTCCCAAAGGTCCGTTTTAGGTGTGTTAGGCAGGGGTTCTATGAAGTGGTAAAACCATGGACAGCAGGACCAGATGAGGCTGGGTCCCGGTCCTGGCTCCTCATTCACTAGCTCTGTGACCTTAGGAAAGTTACTCAGCGTCTCCGGGCTTTGCTGCCCTCTTCCAAAGTGGATTAAAAATATCTGCTCAGTGAGGTTGCTAGGAGAGCTAAAAAGGATTACGCATCATAACATACCATTAGGCTGAACCAAAGGAAAGTGCTGAGATTTGACCATTCTTAACCCCCCAAACAGCAATTTCCTATAATTCAAACCAATTTCTCTTTTCTTCTAGATTCTAAAATGTCATACAATTAATGGCAGCTTTTAGGAAGAGAAAAAAACCCCACCTCACTGCATTAAATACACACATTCATGTTCAAAGACTCACTTCAAGTTGTGAAATGCTAAAAGGTGAAAAAAGCCACATCTCAAAATCTGGAGATGGTGGAAATACTGTTACTTTCAGGGGACAATGGCAGTGAGTTCTCTGCCTCAAGCCATCCTCAACAGTGGTTCATCCCTAGACGGGCTCTCCCTTGTGGAATACACTAGGTTGACCTGTGAACAATGAGCGTCTGTCTGCTGGTGCACACCTGGGAAAGGTATTAGGAAGGGGTACCAAAGAGATGGGAGGGGCACCAGACAGAGTTCCATGAGGACAGTGCCCAGTCCCATGTCTGTCACTGAAACTGGGTCTGAGATGAAATCGAACACACAATAAATTGCTTTTAAATAGTCACCTGTGTGTTTTGGTATGTACCCTCTATTCATGGCAAGTAATGCAGGCTCTCTTTATGGTAGTACTACAGCATTTCCTAAGTGCATTTAACAGCTGGTAAGTTGATTTAAAGAAAAATATCAAGCAAATAATAACCAGTGAAAGTATCTTTTAGTAATGAAAGGGAAATCAGACATTCTCCGATGAAGGAAAACTAGAGAATTTGTCACAAAGAGACCTACGCTAAAAGAATGGCTGAAGAAGTTCTCTATGTTGAAAGGAAAGGATATAAAAGTAAACTTGAAACTTCAGGAAGAAAGAAAGAACATGGTAAACAAGAATATGGGTAGGCATAATAGGCCCACTTTCTCCTCTTGAGTTTCCTAATTATGTTTGATGGTTGATGCAAAAATTGTAACAGTGTCTGATGCAGTTCTAAATGTATGTACAGGAAATATTTAAAGATGATTATGTCATAAGTGGAGGAGGGTAAATGCACATAAAGGGAGGTAAGATTTCTTTATTTCACTTGAACTGGTGAAATGATGGTACCAGTAGACTATGCTGTTAGGTATTTGTAATACTGCAAACAACCACTAGAAAAGCTATATGAAGCTATATAAAAGCTATCAAAAACATTGCAGACAAATAAAAATGGAATTTAAAAAAGATTCGAGTAGCCCACAGGAAGGCAGGGAAAGGAGAACCAAAGGTAGAGAAATCAAACAGAAAACAAAAAATAAGATGGCAGACATAAGCTCTAAAGTAACAATAAAATATAAATGGTCTAAATATACCAATTAGAAGACAGAGATTGGCAAAGTGGATGAAAAGCCCAACTACTTGCTGTTTACAAGAAAATCACTTCAAATATAATGAAAAAGGCAGGTTGAAAGTAAAAGGGTGAAAAAAATGCAAATATTAATCAAAGGAGTATGAGTGGCTATGTTAAAAATATTAGATAAAGTGGACTTCAGAGCAAAGAAAATTGACAGAAGCAGAAAGAGGCATTATTTAATGATAAAGGGGTTAATCACAAAGAAGACATTTTAGTTCTAAATATGTATGCACCAAACAACAGAGCTGCCTTATATGTGATTCAAAAATTGACAGAATTGACAGGAGAACAGACAAATTCACAATTATAGTTGGAGACTTCAACACCCCTACTTGAATTGATAAGATAGAGAGAAAAATCCGAAGGATATGAAGAATTCAACACCACCATCAACCAATAGAGTCTAATCGACATTTATAGACCACTCCTCTTGATGACAGCAGAAAACAGTATTTTCAAGTGTTCATGATGATATCAAGAGAGACCATACTTAGGGCCATAAAGCCAAACTCAGAAACTTAAAATAAGTAATACAGAAGGTATTCTCTGACCACAATGGAGTCAAACTAGAAATCAATAACAGATAATAAGAAAGTCTCTAAACATTTGGAAATGACACAGACTGTGAAATAATCCAGAAGTCAAAAAAGGGATTCCAAAGGAAATCATAATACTGAACTGAATGAAAAGTGAAAACAACACATCAAAATTTGTGGTACAGAGCCAGAGCAGTGAGAAGGATATGTACAGTATCCAATGTATATATAAGAGGAAAAGTCTCAAATCAATAATCTAAACTCCTACTCAAGAACCTGGAAAAAGAAAAGCAAACCAGGCTCAAAGCAAGCAAATCATAAAGATAAGAGTAGCAATCAATGAAAGTTAAAACAAAAATAGTAGAGAAAATAATGAAACAAAGAGCTGGATCTTTGAAAAGATGAATAAAATTGACAAACCTCCAGGAAGACTGACAAAGGAAAAAGAGGACACATTAAAAAATCAGGAATGAAACAGAGTTTATCACTACAGACTGTAGACATCAGAAAGATAATAAGGGGGATTATGATGAACAACTCTATCCACATAAATCTGTCAATGCAGATAAAATGAATCAATTCCCTGAAAAAAAGTACCCCATCTCAATATTAACTATATAATTTGAATAGCTGTATAGATATTAAAGAAATTGAATTCATAATTAAAAAAAAATCTATCCCCTAAAGAAATCTTCAGGGTCAGACTGAAAAGGAAGACAACTGTCTTTATTTGCAGGTGACAAGATTATCCCAGTAAATCGACAAAGAATTCCTGGAATAAACAAGTTCAACAGGGCTGTAGAATACAAGATAAACATATAAAAATCAAGTGTATTTCTTTGTGTTAACAATGAACACATGGACAAAAGAAAAATAAAAATACTGTATTTACAATTGCTAAAAATATATTTATATATGTACTGTATTTACAATTGGTAAAAAAAAAAAAAGTATATATAAATCTAACAAAACAGGACTTTTATGCAGCAAACTCCACAGTGTTCATGAAAGAAATCAAAGATGATTGGGGTGCTTGGGTGGCCCAGTCGGTTAAGCAGCCAAATTTGATTTTGGCTCAGGACACGATCTCAGGGTTTTGAGGTCGAGCAAGCATTGGGCTCCCCTCACTCAGCAGGGAGTCTGCTTTAGGATTCTCTCTCATCCTCTGCCCCTCCCCCTGCTCTCTCTCTCTAAAATAAATAAATCTTAAAAAAAAAATCAAAGACAATCTAAGTACATGAAGAGACATACAATTCATAAACTGAAAGATTTAATGTATCTTTAGTAAAGATGTCAATTCTAACTGAATCAATATAGAGGTTTAACACAATTTCTATCAAAGTATCAGCAAGATTTTTGTTGTTGTTGTTAATATAACAAGTTTATTCTAAATTTTATATTGAGGGGTACCTGGCTGGCTCAGTCAATAGAACTAAGACTCTTGATCTCAGGGTGGTGAGTTCCAGCCCCACATCGAGGGTAGAATTTACTTGAAAAAACCCCCACAAAATTTATATGGAAAGACAAAGAACATAGCTAAAATAATTTTCAAAAAAAGAAAATAAAATGGAAAAATAAGTCTACCTAACTTCAAGATTTATTTTTTAGCTATGCTAATCAAGACTGTATAGTAATGGTGGAAGGATGACACATAAATCAGTGGAGCAGAGTGGAGAACCCAGAAATAGACCCACACAAATATGCCCAACTCACTTTTGACAAATGTGCAAAAGTAATTCAATGAAGGAGAGACAGCCTTTCCAACAAATGGAGATGGGATACTAAACATCCCCTGGCAAAACGAGCAAACCAAAGCCAACAAAAACACACAAACGAAACCCAGAAAACCTTGATGTAAGTCTCACACCTCATACAAAAATTAATACAAAATCAATCATATACTTCAGTATAAAACATAAAACTAAAATTTCTGAGGAAAAGAATATGAGGACATATTCATGATTTAAAGTGAAGCAAGGAGTTCTAATACTTGATACCCAAAGCAGACTCTCCATTATAATAAAAATTGATCAATAAGATTTCCTCAAAATTAAAAGCTTTTGCTCTGTGAAAGGCCCTGCCAAGATGATAAAAAGAAAAGCTGCAGAATGGGAGAAAATCCTGGCAGACCACATTATCTGACAAAAGATAAGTATCACTCAAAAATCAACAGTTAAAAAGCAAACAACTTAATTAGAACACAGGCAAAGACACAAAGAGACATTTCACTGAAGAGGATGTACAGATGGCAGATAAGCACATGAAAATATGTTCAACACCATTAGCCATTTAGGGAAATGGAAATTAAAACCACAAGATGTCACTTCCATATCTATCAGAATGGCTAAAATAAAAAAGAGCAACAATACCAAACAGTGAGGATGTGGAGAAACTGGATCATTCCTACTTTCCTGGTGGGAATGTAGAATGGTACAGCCGCTCTCGAAAGCAGTTTACCACTTTATTTAAAAAACGAATCACACAACTACCATACCACCCAGTGATGGCACTCCTGGGCATTAATCCCAGAGAAATGAAGACATACATCCGCATAAAAACCCGAGTGTGAATGTTTACAACAGCTGTATTTGTAATAGCTTGAAACTGGAAACAATTCTGCTGTCCTTCAGTGGGTGAGCAGTTATACAAACCATGGTATGTCCATGCCATGGAGCACTGCTCGGCAATGAAAAGAAACGGACTATGAATACATCCAATGACCTGATGATTCTTCAGGGAATTATGCTGAATGAGAAAATCCAAATCTGAAAAGTCACATACTGTATGATTCTACTGAAATTACATTTTCTTTAAAAAAAAACTTATTTCCTGAGACAGAGAGAGAGAGAGAGAGAGAGCAGGAAAGGAGGGGCAGAGGGAGAGAGAATCTCAAGCAGGCTACACACTGAGCGAGGAGCCTGATGCAGGTCTTGATCTCACCACCCTGAGATCACGACCTGAGCCAAAACCAAGAGTTAGATGCTTAACCAATTGTGCCACCCAGGCACAGTTGAAATTACATTCTTAAAATAAAATTAGAGAAATGGAGAATTCATTAGCGGTTCCCAGTGGGTAAAAATGGGGTGGTGGCACAAGAGAAATGGGTTTGGCTACAGGAGTGCAACATGAGGGAATCCTGCAGGTGATAAAAATTTTCTGCATGTTGACTGTATCCCATCAGTATCGTGGTTGTGATATTTTACCATAGTTCTAGTAAGATATTGTCAATGGGGGAGACTGAGTAAAGGGTACATAGGGCTACTGCTGTATTTTTTCTTACAACTGCATGGAATCTACAATGACCTCAAAATTAAAAGTTTAAAAAACTAAGATATTTCAATTAAAAATTGAGAAAAAGTAAAGAGGTGTATAAACTACAAGAAAAAACCCCCAAAGATCGGGTCTTGTCTCTGTCCAAAACCTCCAGTGGTGTTCTATTCACTGCACGTGGAGGGACACCCACACTTTTCACCATGGAGAAAGAGTTTGTGCAATCTGATTTTTATCTCCAGTACTTCTTCCTGTATCCCACTGCCTTGGTCACCTTGCTGATTTTCCTGTTGCCTCCACACACCAAGCATGTCTCCACTAAGAGCCTCAGCAACTACACTCACCCACTTGGGATGCTTTTGCTCTAGACCTCTGCATGACTGCACTTTCCCCCACTTTGGTGATTGTTCAAATGCTACCTTCTTAGGGAGACCTTCTTTACATCTCTTCTTTACATCTTTACAACTTGCCTGCCCCACCCCCAGAGATTCGGTCATTGTCTTAATTTTGCCTTTTTTTCTTTTTTTCATAGCATTTATCAAGCTCCCACTCTCTTCTGATCCATTTCCTTGTTCCCTGTCTGCACCTCCCCTGGACACAGTAAGTTCCAGGAGGATAAAGAAGGTGTCTGTCCTATTATTGCATAGTGAACCCTCGTGACTGCTGAGTGAATCAATGCCCTGGGGCATTATGCGTGGGAGAAATGGGCCAGGAACTTTCTTTAAACAGATGTATACTAAGAAATGACTATATTGTTCTGCTCCTGGGAAATCTAGAGATGCTGAATTCTTTGGAAGTTAAAATTAAGAAGAAGGAACAAAAAACCCATCTGCAGCCAGATTTCAAGGAATGTCTAAAGGAGCACAAGTCAAGGATGGGAGGGTATATGCTTCACTTTTTAGGACAGCTGGATATTTGTAGCTAACCATAAAGAGAATTTATTTATGGGATTTCTAGGTCCTTATCCACTATCACCGATCATCTGATAAAACCAGATACCTGTCCACACAGAATGGCAGATGCGATCTGAACAGGAATCCTTTAATGGAAGGGGAAGGAATACTGCTGGGCAGTTGTGTGATGTGTGGCTACTACTATTCTCCAATAGGACACGCTGGAGGGCACAGCTTTGCAGCGCTTTCTCAACGCTCTGAATTTTTCTGCCACCATCTCTCTCCAGTCTTCTTTTGACCAGAGGAATACCACTCATGCTCCGGGACTGCTTGGCTTCACACTGCAGCCCTGGGAAATGGGTCACGCCTTCTTCCCTCTTCCCTTCAGGGTACATGGTGCGGGAATACCGCAGTTCACCAGTAGGGGTCGCCAATGAGCCCCTAGGAAAGCAAACCCAACTTGAAAGCACAATGTTCCCAGACTGCTGGCTCCTCCGTGGGACCTGGCTCCCTCCATCCCTGAAGATCAGGATCGCTGGCCCAGAGCGGGTTCTAGTCCACATTCCCCGGCAAAGGCCCCTCCCAGCTACTGGCTGCCCTTTAGTGGGTAGCTGAATAAGACCGAAGAGGCTTGCTAGGGCACTAGTAATGTTCTCTTTCTTGGCCTTGGTGCTGATCACACAGTAGGTTTACCTGTGGAAATTCATTAGGCCCTATAGTTATGATCTCGGCAATTTTCTGTATGTATGTCACACTCCAAAACACCAAAATAAAGTTTAATAAAAAGATTTCATGGGCAGCCCAGGTGGCTCAGCGGTTTAGTGCCGCCTTTAGCCCAGGGCGTGATCCTGGAGACCCGAGATCGAGTCCCACATCAGCCTCCCTGCACGGAGCCTGCTTCTCCCTCTGCCTGTGTCTCTGCCTCTCTCTCTCTCTCGATCTCTCTCATGAATAAATAAATAAAATCTTTTTAAAAAATTTCATAGACTAGGTTTAACTTAATACACAGGATGCCTCAGTAATCTGTGGAATTCCCATTATAGCCTGAAAAAAGGAACAAACAAAAACCAAGGAACCAAAAACAAACAAGTGAGAACAAGTTAGAACACCTACCCCTGGGAATTCCAGACTTAGAAACGTTTTTCACTAAAGTGGTTTCCTAGGTAATTGCAGGTGAAAGCGCCATTCATTCACTCATTCATTCATTCAAAGTTGGAGGGGTAAAGGGCATGGGGAAGTTTGGTCTTGAAATGCTTCCATCAGGTTTTGCTGCCCGTGGAATCACTGCAGCTCATTACCCAAGGACTGGCACTCCTACTCCCATTTTGGGTCCTGGTGGGGCTTCCATCAAATCCAGCTGCAGTGAGCCCTGAGACTGTGGATTAAGGCTAGGCTGCAGATAAGAATACTTCATGAGCACAGCTCTGGACCCCAGGCCAGGTGCTTGAGGCTCAGACAGCTGAGGAGCCATGCTGCTGCTGCTTTGCTGTTGGGCCACCCCTGCCATCCAGAGAAGGCAGCTCTCTGCTCCCCTCTTCACTCTTTGGGCAGCTCCCCTCTTCACTCTTTGAGCAGCCTGGCAAGGGGAACCCACACTGCCCTGCAAGTTTACAGGCCCATTGCCCCAGAGATATCAGAGGTTCCATGGTCTGAGAGGGACCCTATGCTTCTATAAAGGCTGTTCTGGAGCAAAGTGATGAGAAGCTGGTGCTAGAGCTAGGCTGCCTGGGTTCAAGCCCAGCTGTGCCACACAACTGTGTGGCCTTGGGCAAGTGATCACCTTCTCTGTGCCTCGGTCTTCCCATCTGTTAAATGCAGATAAGAACATTATCTCCTTCAAAGGTTGTTTGTGAGGATTAAATGAGTTAATCCTTAGAATGTGCTTCGAAGAGTGCCTGGCATATAGCATATATATGGCATATAAAATATGTATTTTAGCTTTAAAAAATCCCCACTTGTGTCTTGAGACAGTTTGTGATAAGAGTTCCAAGGTCAAATGAGTTTGGGAAACACCTGATTGCCTTTGTGAATTAGGGTATTCAAGACTCAGCAGGAGAGAAATTGTGAGTAATCCAATGTTAGCCTGCAGAAAGAGCTGATGTTTGGCCCGTTCTCAGGTCAGTACTCATGGCTGGTTGATATGTGCGCTGCAATGGGGTGTTAAGTATTTTGAGGGGATGGTTTTTACAGAACACCTTTGGGGACATCCTGGAGGTGCCACATCCTCTGGTGAGGCCATCTTTATGACGCATAAAGCACTCACGGAGTTGCAGGGACAGTTTGAAGGGCACTGACTCATTTTACTTTCACAACCACCCTAAGAGGTTAGTATAATTATTGTCCCCATTTTCAGGTAGGGAAACTGAGGCAGAGGGAAGTTAAGTAACTTGACTGGGGTCATAAGGCTAGTAAGTGGTATAGTGAGGTTTAAATTCCCACAGTTTGGCTCCAGAGTCCACGCCCTGAACCACTGTGCTACGTGGGCCCTTGGGACCCACTGAGGAGCCCTCGGTATGTGGTACTTGATGCACAAACTCCTCAGAGACTCTCAGGCAGACTGGTCACCTTTGGCACTTCCGTGGCCACAGTGATGGGGCATCTGTCACCTCCTCCCCCTGCCCCTGGCTCCACACTCCAATGGATGGCTGGGGGGTGGGCATGCCACGGCTATCCCTCCTCAAAGCGCTCCAGCGGCTCACACAGTAAAGCCACAGGGCCCACTGGCTGGGACCAGACATCCATATGGTATCGCCAAACAAGGGACCCCAAAGAAAGTTTTAAGAATTGATCTCATGATGGCCCATGGGCCGGACTGATGTTCTAATGGGGTGACAGCATCTCTCTGTTGCAGGAACAGGGAGACCCGTGAGGAAGGGGTGACACTCATCTGATCCTCTGTACCCAGAAAGCTTTCTCCAGGGCCTGGCTCTCCAGGATCCTTGGCAGGGTCTGTATCCCGTTGATCAAGGGTGCTGTACACCGTTTCCCTCTTTCCACCAGATTCCTATCTGTCCATTCGGGCCTCTCAATTCTCAGCACCTCCGTGACACCTCCGTGACACCTCCGTGACACCAACACACATCTCTCAGAGCCCACGCCACCCAATTTAACACTGTTTCATAAACCTCAGATGCCCTTGGGGCACATGTGTTGGCATGATCGCCCCAGCTTTCCTGTAAATTCCCTGGGTTAGAAGGTGTCTCTCCACTTTGTCTCATGTGCCCAAGGGCCTTGGGACATAGCAGGTGCTCCGCAGAACAGCGCCCCACAAATGACTGCACAAGTGGCTTTAGACAGCCGGGCACACGTGCCGCTGGTGGCCATGACTGCAGGATTCCTGCCCGAAGGGCGGGACCAGGCTAAGGACTGCTGAGCTCATGAGCCTCCCGCCTTGCTTGCTTGCTGCCGCCAGCTGACCGCAACAGCATTAAACTTCTCCTACCTTGCTCGCTTTCAAGATCTCAAACATCAGGGGCAGGCCTTGGGTAATGAGCTCCTCCGTGTACTCCTCCTCCTGAATGGTCTTAAACTCCTTCAACAGGCACTGGATGAGGGGCCTGCGGTGCTGCTGGAAGGCGATCCGCAAAGACTCCAGCCACGTGTGCAGTGTCCACGGGACGCCTGGGAGGGGGCGGGGAGGGTGTGCAGGGGAGGAGAGGACAAGACAGAAAACAACCACAACAGAAGGCGTGTTTTTTTATCTGCAAGCTGGCCTTTCCCCAGGACATCACCAAATTACGAGCCCAAGAGCCTGATGTGGGATGAACTGCGCCAAAGTTGCTTTTTATTCCCCCTGAAGATTTTGTAGATGTTGAAACTAAAGATCAGAATTCAATCCCCTTAGCTATGGCTGTCCATCTGTGCACGCTGTTCACTTACTAGGAGCTGCATTTTACAAGATCTCACCATCGTGCAGAACACAGAATGTAACACACTGCTTATGCCTACACCATACTTCTGGGTCCTGACGTTGCTCCCCTCCATCCCTTCTGCCTTCTGGGGAGACAGAAGCTCAGGGGGGTTAGAGTCCTGCTCAGGATGAGACAGCACATCATGCCCAAGTGAGAGCTCAGAGCTGGTGAAACCCATCGGTGGGCCTCACCATCTACTGCCCTGGCCAGGATGGGCGCAGACGTCAGAGAAAGGCCTGGAAGGTACTGCTGCCGCTCCCCTGGGCAGAACAACTCTTCCCCCTGTGGGCGCTTCATCAGGCCTTCCTCCTTTCACAGAAACCTCTCCAGCAGCTGACTGCTGCGATGTGCTTCTCCTTCCCCATGGAGAGGCACGGATGAAGAGCATGCTCCACTACTGGTCATAAGGAATAGGCCATTCAGAGTCCGGAGCTTCAGCATCATGTTAAATAGGCCCTCAGCACAGTGGCACAAATGTCCCACATTCTGAACAGTCACTCGGAGAGAGAGGCCCACGTCCAGAATGGCGGCAGGGGGGCCTCTCCTCAGGCCCTCTGCCCACCTTGACCTGCCATACCAGAGGTTGAAGGCCCATGCTAGGACCTGCTGTTCCTGCCCCTATACTGGGAAGGCTGAGCTGGCCTGCTCCCTGGACACACAGAGATGGATCTGAGCTAGCTCCCTCAAGGAAGAGCCAACCCTAGCTTTTCTCAGGAGTGGCTTTGTACCCTGAAGCTCAGTGGGTGAGCCTCATCCTACCTGATGCCTGGCCACTGCTTCTTGGATATGGGTGCTCTAAGGCAGTGATTCACCAACCACTGGGAACCACCTGGGATGATTGTTAAACATAAAGATTTCCGGCCTTTATCCATCCAGACCCTCGACAGCAGAGCCTCTGGGTGTAGGGCCTGGCAATCTGTATTCAGACAAGCTCCCAGGTGATTCTAATTCCTTAAATTCTCAGGGTCCAGAGTTTGGGAATCATGAAAAAATGACCTGAGGATCAGCCTTTGCCTTTGGGGGTAGGGAGGGATGCTGCTGTCTTTGAGGGTGGTGTGGGTGTTTTAGCTTGGAAGTGATCCAACCAGCAAATGAGAAGTTCCCTGGGCCCATGTGTATGTGTGTGTGTGTGTGTGTGTGTGTGTGTGTGTAACCTAGAGCTGGGCAGGAGTGCTGTGCCCAGCGGTGGAGGGTGCCAGACTGACCTATGCTCCTGATATCAATTGTGACATCCACGTAGCCATGCTCAGCGCTGTGATACATGGCCTCCCTCAGAGCTCTCAGTTTGGCCTTGCTGTTGCGGCTGGCACACAGGGGAGGCGGGGCTGTCTCCGCCAGGTCAGTCCCCTCGGCCAGAATCTCTTCCAGGGACAGGATATCACTCTTCTCCTTCTCTGGCTGAGCGAGCAGTTTGCGGAACACATTCCTGTCAATCATAAACCCAGAGAGGAAGACACTCAGAGATGGAAGGGCTTTTCCAGGGCAGGGATGGGGTGTGGGAAGTGGGGACCCCACTCATGTGAGAACAGGGGGATGATGGGAACAACTCTGGGGTGGTGGTTTCAGAGCCCTGACCACCGGTGCGATGTTTTGAGGACGGAGATGGGAGGGGTGTGACTGGCTATGTTTCCTTGAGGGCAGCCTGGAGCTAAGTGCTTTCCTCAAGTATCTAGGAGTATCTAGAAGGTTCTAGGACTGTGCCCTTCTAACCATCAGCCTGCACACGGGGTCCCTCAGTGAATCTGCTTTACTAGGGTTGTGTGTCAAAAAACTGGAAGGGGGTAAACCCTGAAGGAAATGTAGATAACTGGTAACTTAGGCTGGAAGGGATTTTATTATTTTTAAAATGGTTCTTCTCACTTCACGGCAGCTGAGGTGACAGGCTCTGACCAACACTGGCAAAAAGTGGTGTCTCTGTGAGGTGAAAGCTGACAGGGCAAGGACAAAACAAGGTAGCCTGAGTGGATGTGCACTGCATGGAGTTGGCTCTGAGCAGAAAGCTGGTGGCTAAGGCCACTCTGGCCAGGCCTGGGGTCTGGCCTGCCTCTGGGCCCCACATCCAGAGATGTAATGGGTCTGGGGTAGGCCTGGGAATCTGCATTTTTAACAAGCACCGCCTGGGACCTTGTGGCTTTGGCCCATCCTAGCCTACCTGTGTCCGTGGGCTGCGGCCTGGCTGAAAGAGTTCATATCACCCTGGGGGGTTGTAGAAATTCCATTCCTGTACATGGTTCCTATCAGGGGATCCGCACCACGCTCCAACAGCAAACTAACCAGCTCAAAATTTCCTGCAAGCCCAGAGAAGGGGGTTTTATAAGCGGATAAAGCAAAGATACAGTCACAGACACATTGAGGGTGCAAGGTGGTGGAGACCCTCGGCCGGGATGAGGCTCAGCGGCTCTTACCTACGGCAGCCGCCAGCTGGAGGGGTGTTTCCGAGTAGTTCTCCTCGCCGTGCTCCACGGAGCCTTCCACCTTGGCCCCGGCGTCCAGGAGCAGCTGTGGAGGAAGAGTGGCCACTGAGACATTTAAAGGACATGCACCATGAGGACACATCAGGAAAAGCTGGCAGAAGTCAGTGCGATGCCAATGTTCCTGCCCTCCCTCTGGGTCAGTGGCCGTGTGCATAGGGTGAGGGCAGCTGTACATAGAGGGTGAGCTGACGGCCTCCTGAATGTCCTAGAACCTCGGACTATCAAAGCCTGGTCTTCGGAAAGCAGCATCCGCATCACCTGGGAGCTTGTTGCAAATATGAGTGCTCAGGCCCCACCCCAGACCAACTGAATGAGAGTTTGCATTGCAGCAAGATCTCCAGGTCATTTATATGCACGTTCAAGGCTCTAGAAGCGCTGCCTTGGACTCTTGAGGCACCAGGGTGTTGGAAGACTCTTTTTGGGTTGGAGACACAAAGCCTCGGAGAGCATTAGAGTGGCCTCTTAGAACCACGGAATCTTGAGTTCCAGAGGACTTTGGGGACCATCTGGGCCACCCGGGGCATGAATCCCTTCTAGAACATTCTGGGTGGCTCTGAGGATAGTTTAGCAAATGCCAAGTTTCCTGGCCAGCGAGATCAATTAATCAAGTGGCAGAGGGAACTCTGAGGAGTGTACTCCATTCTGTGTATTCCCGAAGATGTCTGGGCTTCATAAAGATGGAGACTGTCCATGCCGGGTCTCACCCACAGTGAATGTGCTCTTAGCATTGCTAATGGAAAACGAGGAGGAACATTCTGCCTTCTTGACTACCTACCCAGGGCTCCCTGAGGGCACCGCCAGGAGAGGGCTGGCATTCCATGCCATGTGTGCCTGCAGTGGAGAAGTGGCCTGACTTCCATGGGGCTTTGCTTGGCTGCCTGCTGCTCCTATTCCTGATTTGAAGGCTTAGGATGCCACTGGACTTTAAGGGATGGCATCTGTGTCCACTAGGCTGCCCCTCTGATCCTTTCTTTCCTAAACTCCTCTACCAGGAGTGAACTGGGCATGACATTCTACAGCAGAAGTCAGCTCTCAGTGTACCATGTCATACACTCCACCTCCTGGAACATGACTTTGGATCTTTCTGAAGGAGTTCCATGACCGAGAAAACAAGATTCCTATGGATCTCCAACATCGCCCAGTGGTCCCCGTAACTCTTTTCTGCTCTGCATACTTCTAAGAGGCTTGGACCACATAAAAACAAGTGTTCCTGATTATACCCGAAGTTCGGCATTATGAGGCCATGTGTGGTAATGGACCTGGATGCTTATTTCTTTTTTTTTTTGATGAACTAAAGACCAAATTTAAGATCTAGAATGTACTAGATGGCTAGTCATTGAATATCAACTGTACAACAACCAGAAAAGAAAGTGCAAGCAATACATACTTCAATGCCCAAAGGACCTTGGATGAGGACATCTCTCCATACTCAGGGAGCTGTTTCAGAAGACACATGCAAAGGCCCTACTCTAGACCTCTGCGATCAGATTCTCAATAGGTAGGATCCAAGCAAGTGTCTTTTAGAACCATTCCCTTGGCGACTTGGGGATGCTTCTTTCCACCAGTCAGAGACCCTAGACTCTACACAAACACCAGGGTCACACCTAAGGGGAGGTTCTGAGGTCTCACACCAGCCAAGTCTTATGTTTATGTTAACGACAAGCAAAATGAACAAATCCACAAAATCACAGCTCAGGCCCCACCCCCGAGCAACCAGGAACAGCTTCGGAGATTTGCCACTCGTGTGTGTGAGGCTGCGTGTGGGTATGTGATAATTTCATATTGGTTAAAGCCAGGCCATATAGATCATTACATATGATATTTTCATTTATATGATATGAATGTGCTATACTTAATTGCAATTAACCAATATGAATCCCTTAGGGAATGTGCATGCTGGGAGAGGTACAGATTTGCATAATGAAGGAGGTAAAATTAAAGGTCAGACGTGGATAGGGAAATCCATTAATACCTGAACTACAGGAATATGTCCATGCAACACAGCAAAAGTCAGAGCCGTCCAATGGCGGGTCTCGGGGTGGACGGATGGATATTTATGAGGAGTACTGACAACCTATAAACAAATTGAAGTTATTTTCAAAATGTGACCTTCACAATATTTAGACTAGCAAGTCTGACCTATCTGTGGCTGGGCACGTGGGCTGGAGATGTATGGAAGGACATTCTGAAAGTGCTTTGGGAAATGTTGGTGATAGTGAGGTGGTGACTTTTTGTCCTCGATGTCTTGTAGGGACTCTTTTTTGCTTCTCATCTGAAGGGAGTTAAATGGATGATTTAACCTTCTCTAAGGTGCCTTGGAGAAGCTGTAGTGGCAGCTACCATGAGCCAGCTCCCCAGCCTGTCCCCTCTTCCTGCTTAAGTGTGGTGCTTCTGGGGGCCACAGGAGGTCATCAGCGTGAGATGCCATACCACTACATACACACCTTTAGGGGAATTTCTCAGCAGCAGCAAACCTCAGGCGAGGTGTGTGTGGGGTGTGTGTTGTGCTTCAAGCTTTCAAGCCAGGGAAGACTACCGCCCATCCAATGGAGTGACATTCCCAACTGGTCACAGCTCACCTCACCCTGTCCTCATTTCACCCTTATGTTGGCTTCCTAGTTGACAAGGAACATCATGCTTCTAGAAACATGGGCACAAAACCTTCCCTGGACACACCATGAATGTGCAATCTGATATTGGTCTTTCAATACATAGGCCTCAACATACCGTAGGCCAAAAGAGAGGCAGCAAGGCAGCTGAAGGCTGGGGTCCTGCAAGATTGGCACCTGCACATGGCCTTCCTCCCAAACACTCCTGGGCCCATACAGCTATGATGCCTGTTTCCTCCAGAGCAGCTGAGTTCACTAATTGCCTGCTGGGAGAAGGCCTTGAGCTGGGAGCCATGGGATGGGCTAGAGATGACCAGAGAAGTCCACTGGGACCCAACGGTGAGGAGCCCCTGCAAGGCCTGCACAGTGCTGGGGGTGGTGGTGGTTCTTAACAGGCAAGAAAATCCCCAATACCTGAAACTTGTAATATCCAAAAGGGTTTGGATGCAAAACTCTGCCTACTGCCTGTTTTCCTCAGATGAATATCCAATTCACTAATTAAAAAAAAAAAAAGCACAGCACTAAGATTACGAAAACATCTAATTTTGAACTAACAAAGTTTTATAGGGTTGCTGAACTAGGATTGCAGCAGCCAACCTTCCCAGCCTCTGGGGCTGCCAATAGCTGGCTGCCAGGAAGACAGGATAGAACATGGTCGAAAAGCATGATTTCACTTATGACAAGTCTCATGGTGTGTGTCTGTGGGGGACCAGTATTAACTGAGTCTCAAACTTCTGCTAGGTAGTCTTTGTGATTATTCTCCCCCTGTTGCTGATGGGGACGCTGAGGCTCCAGAAGGCTAAGCCACCTGTCCAAGCACAAAGCAAGTGGCTAAGACTCAGCAATTTCAGAACTTGAGCCCAAGTGTCAAATTCTAAAGCCCGTGGGGGGTACGTTTTCTGCTATACACCACACTGCCCTAAGGAGGCTTTGCGATGGGCTTTAAGACCTGTGGCTTCAATTCAACCAACAGGTGAACCAGTCAGGATTTGGCTGGCAGGGCGGAACATCTCGGGGAGCTACATCTCAGATCGGGGGACATGGCCCAGCACTGTATTAGGCAGAAAGGGCTGATGGCTCAGAAGAGGGCTTTCTGCCCTGATCCCAAAAGGAACGGATCAGCAGTAAGAATCAGACTCAGTACAGCTGAGGCAAGGGGAAGCTGATGCTCCTTGCAGCTTCGTTGGTGGGTTTTTAAATGAAACGCAGGTATGGGCAGCTCCTTGGAGTGTGGTTGGGCTGGGGCCTTGGGATGCAGGAAATCCACCACCTGGTCTGACTATTTGCTGGACTGAGTGCCTTCAGTGATGGCTCTCGGGAGAAAAAGCCCCCCTCTCTTTGCTTATTTCCCCCAGGGGGACTGCCAGGCCAAGGGGCCCTGCAGCCCTCTACACCCTCACCTCGACATTCAGGTCAGCTCCGGCATCCAGCAGCATCTGAACCATCGCCTCGTCCCCACGGACGCAGGCATACATCAGTGGGGTCATGCCCTGCGGTGGGTTAGAAACCAGAGAATGGAGAGAGTTTACAAGGCGGCTGTGTCACTCGACAATAACACATGGAAATTTTTACTTGTGTGTAGGTGGCTATGCTTGTACTCAAAATCCAGCATTAAAAAAATAAATACGCTGCCTTTATGACTCATAAGGGCACAGTCCTTCATATTTTGAAAACCAAAACCAAAACCAAACCAAACCAAAAAAAGAACCAAAACCAAAACCAAAACCAAAAAAGCCCAACAACGGGGGGGGGGGGGGGGGGGAGGATTGTCTTTTTTTCTTTTCAATTATCTTTGTTTAAGTTGGTGTTTTTTCATTGATCTCTCCTAGGCTGCAGCAGACCTAAGAGTATGTGCTAAAAGAAGTGGCTGATTTCAACTTACAGGTCTTTCAACTTTCTGGATTCTGTGACATTTGTCCAAGTTACCTAATTCACAAACACTGTTTCCTTGACATTTTCTCCTTCACAATATAACAAGTGTCATTTTTACTTTATATAAGCTGCTGGTCAGTGTCAAGGGAAATTGGATGCCTCTGAGCATGCCCCCATCACTGACGTCTGGTTTGACATTATCATTTACAAGCAAAAGGCAAGTGAATGAAGAATGGCTTTTAGGGATTCCATATTTGCCTGTGACTCCTGCTTAGTTTGAGGGTCCACAACCAGCAGAAGGAAGGGATGGATTTTTCAATAAATAGTGTTGTGAAGGTGGCTATTTGGGAAGACATGCAAATTAGAGCCTGATCTCATACCATATGCCAAAATAATTCATAGTTTGATTAGAGATACAGAGAAAAAATTAAAACCATAAAAGATATGTACCTGGATCTGCTTCTAGGTGTAGAAATTAATGGAAGAAATCATGAACAAAAATCATTACAGCATAGAGGACAATGAAATTGAAGATATTATAAGCAAAATTTAAAGGTAAACAAATTTACACTGGATGGGATGAGCACTGGGGGTTACACTGTATGTTGGCAAATTGAATTTAAATAAAATATTAAAAAATAAATTGAGAAATATTTGTCAGATTATAACAAAGGGTTTATATCTAAAATGTAGAGAGCTCTTCTAAATAAGAAGACAGCGAAGCTCCAATGAAATACTGGCAAAAGGGAAACGCATATACTGTTGAAGATTGTGTATATGGAAACAAAGTCTCTGAGAAAGCAATTTGAGATTGAGAACCTGCAGAAAGGTTAATGTGCTTGAGCCACTATTTCCATTTTTAATAATTTCCCTAAGGATGAGCATAGCATAACATACAGGATTGTAGAATCACTATTTTCTACACTTGAGACTATTGTGTCAACTATACTTCAATGAAAAAAAGTTCCATAATGAAATCATCAGGGATTTGAACAAAGACTTGTGTGTTTAACTTCTTAGCTTTACTAATCAGCATTGTTGACATACTACGTAATTGGAAACAACCTAAATATCCAACAACTGAGGATGGTAAACTGAATAAATAATATGTCCATTTTATGTAGCCATTAAAAGTGACCGAAAAAAGAATATTTAATGACATTGCAAAGTGCCTTTAATATAAGTTATTGGAAAAGGCAGGAGATTATAAATCCCAGTTTAAAAAATAATAAAAGTTTGTGTGTGTGTGTGTGTGTGTGTGTGTGTATGTTAGGGTTCCTTGTTGCTCAAGAAAATTCCTAGCTGCTGTTCCTTCCCTGGAACTTGCTACACGAGCTGCCCTATACGAAACGGTTCCATCTGTCCCTTGTGACTTTCCACCTGGAGCTCATCTGTTTGTTTTCTCTGTCTGTGACATCTTCACCCACGTGGTGTCTCTTGGTTGGTGGGCACAGGAGCCTCTCACTGCACCTCAGTTTGAGGATGTTGGGGGGCAGCTGCCTATCTCTGAGGTGCCTCCGAGGGTTCCCCAGAATGACTTCTGTATATCTCAAACATACCCTGAAAGTTTGGTAAAAATACCCCTGGAGTTGTTCCGTGAAGCAGTAATAGACAGGCAGGCAGGCAGGCAGAGAACTAATTTTAACCCCGCTGAAAAAAATGACTTGAAGGACACATACTAAATATAAATGGTGGCTATCTGGGTGATGGAATTATTTCCTTTCTGGAATAGGCCTATTTTTCTGTATTTTCCATTTCAGCTGCACTGATCATGTGCAACTTCTATAAAGATGAATAAGGATATTTTTATAGTTAAAAAACTCAAACTAAATAAATAAAATAAACATCATCCTAAGTCACCAGCAGGGGGAGTGTGTGTTCAGCGCCTGCTGTTTCCATCTTGCGTGGGGGCAGTGCACCTGGTGGAGGGGTGGGGGTGAGGTGTCTGTTCAGACTCAGACCCTGTACCTGTTCGCTCATGGTATTGATCCCATCGGGCCCCAGGAGAGACACTGCCTGCTTCACCAGGTCCGTGCGCCCACAGTTCAGCATCCGGAAACCCAGGTCCTGCTTAAACTTGGCTTCGATGGCCACTGCATCCAGCTTCCGAGAAGCACAAAAGCAGTCGTCGGCCCTAAGGAAGGGAGAGGTGGTCAGGTGGGTGTAGTGGTTTCCCCAGGAACTGGTCCTTGAAGACCATGAGAGCTAGAAAGCACCAAGGATCCCTTGCATTTGTTTTTCATTGTCAACTGCCTATTCCTCGGCTCCAATTAAAATATGGATGTCTTGATCCTTTGTCCTTTACAACTGCTGCTGATCTGTCTTCCTCAGGCTTCTATAGCATCCTGAGCTAAACATGGTGAGAGCTACTAACGATGGGATGTTTACTCTAGGCTAAGCACTCAGCTAGACTCTTCACGTGAATTAGTTTGTTTGATCCCCACACAACCCCAAAGGCAAGTACTATCATTACCCCTCTTAACAACGGGGAGACAGACACAGACAAAGGACTCACCCTGGGCCGCCCAGCCAGCAGCCTGGAGTAGACCCTATCCTAGACCCCTTTCTGTCCCTTCTCTGTGCAAATTCAGAGGGTGGAAACCAAAGAAAGGAGTCAGGTGCTCAGAATTCCTGGTGCCGTTCCTGCTTCTAACTATAACTATAGTTCCAGAAGGTTTATGGCACCAAGGCTCCTGTTCATCAGCAAGGCAGGACCTGGGGGAGGAGCACTTGAGGGGTGAACCACTAAGGGAGCCTCAGGGAGTGGGTGGGATGGGTATGTGCTTGACTCTCCTTTGCATTTCTGATGTATCATTCACCTCCGCTTGGGCGGAAGGCATCCCTGAAATAGGAACCCAGGGTAGGAGCTCTTAGGGCTCCAGGCAGGAGATAGAAAGTTTGCTTCTGGCCACCAGGGGGAGCTGATGCAGTGGAGATAGAAAACTTGGTGCTGATGTGGGGTCTCATCTGTGGCAAGGCCTCAGGAGCTGGGTGTGGGGCAAGGCCTCCAAGGGTCTATTTGTAAGAGCACTGGGAGGGACCAAGAAAGGCCCACGGTTGACCAGGACGCTGGACTCCAGGATTAAGACCTTTCCATGGCAGGCAGGGGAGCCAAGACACCCAAGATGTTTGGAGGACTCTCTAGGGAAACCCCATAGGTGGTGGGGGAGGACTGACGGACCCCGGGCTTGGCATTCAAGATGTGAACTTCTAGGGCACCGAACAGGGCTGTGCCATAAGGCATGGTGTGTGGGGCTTTGCATTTGGGACTCTCACAGAGAGGGGTGCTAGATTTAGCAAATAAAAGTACTTTAATAAACACTGCATGAAACAAATGTACATTAAAACACTATTCACAGCTTACCTGAAACTGAAATTGAAATTAAAAAAATTTTTTTTTAATTTGGGAAAGGGCAGAGTCACCTGCCATGATTTGAAAAGAACACAGGGAGAGACCATGGATCCCAGCATCTCCAGGGGACGAGAGGAAACCCCTGGTGTGGTGGTGGTGGGCTGCATCTAAGTTTCCAGAAAAGAAATGGTTAAGGAAGAAGCTTCAGGCCAAATGGACAGAACACAGCAAGAGAGTGAGAGCAACAGGGCCAGGTTCTGGGGAATATAATAGAAGCTTCTGGAGAGGAAAAGGTGGGGATCTGCGTGTGTCGTGCTGATATGTCTGGAGCCTTGATTGGGTGGGGTGTGTGTGCAGATCTTGGGGAGATATTAGATTTTTTTTTAAAAGATTTTATTTATCTGATACAGAAAGAGAGAGCACAGGAGGAAAATAGGTGGAGTGGCAGGCAGAGGGAGAGGGAGAAGTAGACTCCCTGCTGAGCAGGGAGCCAATGGGATGTGGGGCTGGATTCCAGGACCCCCATGGTCATGACCTAAGCAGAAGGCAGCTGCTTAACTGACTGAGCCACCCAGGTGCCCCCAGATTTGATTAACTGTAGGGAAAGCTTTTCTTCTAACAGACCACTATCTAGTTGGGAAAGAGGCTGATTTGTGTGCCCCCTTCCTGAGAGCAAAGATGCTATGAATTGTCATTGTCAGTGAATTTGCAGTTTCCTCTCTGTGTCTCAGTCCCTTCTGCTCTCCTCCATGCTTGACTGAGTCTCTCAAATAAGCATTTTGTTTTCTGGAGTCAAGCTGCATTTCACCTGACTAGATAAATGTTACTGAGCACCTACTGTGTGTGGGTATCACACCAGGGGCTAGGAGGAGGGAGACACAGACCCCCGCCCCGTGTTCCCTGAGCACCCAGACTCATAAATCAGTAACTCCAAGAACGTCAGCACAAGTGTTTACCAGCTACAGAGGACCTTGATTTTAATTATAAAGAGACAAATGGCAAGGAAATTACCATAGCTAAGATGGTGATGATAATAATTGTTATTATAGGGGGCTAACGTTTACTGAGTTCTTACTACTGAAATCTAAGCTCTTTCCATGTATCACAATAAGCCCACAATGGAGGTGCTATGGGGAGCCCCATTCTAGAGTTGAGGAACCTGCCCGAGTCACAGAGCTGGTAAGCAGTGAGCAGGGATTGGACCCCCCAGCCTGACCCTGCACAATGGGACCTGGCACTTCTCCATTGTGCTAGCATACCCACATATGCAACTGCCTTCTTGAGCGCATCTCTTGGATGTCTCCCAGACCCTCAAATCTAGCATGTATATTCTTAACATGTTCACCCCCCACCCTCCAAACCGGTCTCCGAGTCATCCCATCTCTATGAATGGCACCACTGTTCACTCAGGTGCTCAGGCCAGAACCTTCTCCCATGCTCATGGCCATTCCATCAGCTGTTGACTTTGCCACCCAAATCCCAAACCCATCCACTGCTCTCCAGCCCCACTGCCCATACACTGGCTCCAGACATGGAGCCAGACATCTCTTGTCTAGATGAGTATAGTGGCCTCCTTACTGGTCTGTCAGCTTCCATTCTGTTCTCTGTCCAAACCAGTCTCTCTCTCTTTTTTTTTAAAGATTTATTTATTTTAAATAGAGATGGAGAGAGAGCACATGCCAGCATGGGTAGGAGTAGAGGGAGAGGGAGAAGCAGAAGCAGGGAGCCCAGTGTGGGGGCTCCATCCCAGGAACTGGAGATCACAACCTGAGCCAAAATCAAGAGCCAGAGACTCAACCAACTGAGCTGCCCAGGGACCCCCAGACCAAGAGTGAGCTTAAAATGTAAATAAGACTGTGCTGTGTTGTGTCTCTGCTTAATACCTTCCCTTAATACCTTAATACTAATACCTTAGTACTGAGACTAGAATCCAGCTCCCAGGCATGGACCACAGGCTCTGCAGGGGTAAGACCCATCCTCCTCTTCCACACTTCCTTCTGCATGTGCCACTCTCCGGTGGCCAAGGTCTCTCCTACCTCAAGGACTTCATTCTTGCTCTTCCCTTTCTTGGCTCTCTGCGGGGCTGGCTCCTTCTCACCCCTCAAATTTGAGCTTGAATATCATGTTGAAAGGAGGCCTTCTCTAAAGGAGGGTACACCTCATTTCCTGCCATTACATGCCCCATCTCTGGCCAATTTCATCCTTCCCTCTTACCACTTTTCCCAATCTGTGACTACTCCTATTCTATTCTATTCTATTCTATTCTATTCTATTCTATTCTATTCTAATCTATTCTATTCCATTCTATTCCATTCCATCCATCCTACAGTTTGTTTGCTGTCAGCCTCCTGGGGGCAGGACCACATCTATCTTATCATTCCTCTCTTTGTTCCTGACGCATATGGTTATTAACTGTAGGTAAGCCATGCATGACCTGCCATTTATTCTTGAGAGCAGGCCCCAGGAAACACCTGTTCTTCCAGAATCCTTCAGTCACACAAAGTGAGTAATGGTTCTGGTTATTTTACCAGCTAAAGCAGGTAAGAAACATTTTCCATAAAGGTTTGTGAAAACATGGCTTTCTGTTCAATCTGGTTTATTAGAAAATTTAAATTCGTCGTAGCATTTAAATTCCTGCAGCATTCCTGTAAACATGGCTCAGAGCTCTGTTTACTCCTTCTGGAAGGCCTCCCCAAGAATCTGCCACTGAAGACCAGTAGGTTCCCCCGGGGCCTGGGCAAGTATGTGTGCCCTCATAAGGGTGGGACTTACTTATGCAGAAATCTATTAAGCCAGTCACCCAGGGCTTCACCAGAAGGTGATCAACTTTGTGCTTTTCCCTGCCAGTGGCTTTCAACGATGCCATAAAAAATCTGATCAATTTAAGTAAGAGGCCAGCTACGGAAGTAATCAATTTCTCCAATTTCTCAAGGGCCCCGGCCCCAAGACTTGGACTCAATATCTTCCACCGCTTCAAGAATGTGACTTCAGAAAGACGTTTTCCAGGAAGCCTGCAGGCCTGAGCACAGCAAGCAATCACATTGCCTTCCCCCTTGGCATCTTGGCCCTACCGAGGAGGAAGTACTGAGGAGGGATGCTAATGTATTCTGCTGATCTCCCGAGTACTCCCAGTGACAGACACGAGCAGGTGAGGCCTCAGACACATTTTACTCATAGGTTAATTCTTAAAGCTAGCGTACATAGGAGTTGTGAGCATGAACTCTAGTTCCCCGTTCTGCTACTCAGCAGCTGTGTGATCTTGGGGCAAGTTATTTAACCTCTCTGTTGTTCAGTTTTCTCATCTGTAAGATGAGTTTAGTAGTAATACCATCCTCCTGGGATTCTAGGTGTGGATAATCCATGTACAGTGTGCTCAGAGGAGTACAGGGCTGAGCACGAAGCTCTCATATCACAATCATTACTGTAAGTCACAAAGCAAGGTGCACACTGGAGAGAACACACTACTTGGAAGAACCAAATTCGGGGACATGGGGCCTGAAGCACACTGTAATACAAAGCGCTTTCTGGGGTCTCAGGTTAGATACCGCATCTAACAAATTCCACCAGAATGAAGGCAGTCCTCTTCCAAGTGGGGAAACCCTGGCCCCCAAAAAGGCTGCGTGCCTTAGCGTGGTTTTGCAAGCAAACTGTAAGTGATGACAGAGGCTGGGAAGGGAGGGGGGATGGGGGTCTCACTTGATGAAAGTGCTGTTTCTGGAACAGTTCAACAAGCAGCAAATGGTAGAGCAGAGTTACTCAGGGTGCTGGGGTCCAGCCCAGCCAGTCTCCAAGCCCCTCTTTCCTCCCCTACCCCCAGGACCAGTCCTGACTCCACTGGTGCTAGAAGGTACCAGGCAGTTCCCAGCTCCTGAGCGCGGACCTAGGCTCACTCTGGGAAGCCTGTCCACAGTGGTGTGGGCTTGGAAGCCTAACAGCCTGGGTTTGTCACCTGGCTCTGCCCTCACTAACTGCTGATGCTGTGCACTGAACCCTGCACAGGGAACTTAATCTCATTCCATTTTCTAACGTGAAAAATGGGGACACTAACATTTTTACATGTTTTACCGATTTAACAAATACTAGCTCTTACCATGTCTAGGCATATTATACCTTTCTGCAAATATTAACGTGTTTAAGTTCTCACAATAACCCCACAAGTAAGGCATAGTTATTAACTGAGCAGACAAGGAAAAATGGGGCACAGAGAGGCTAATTAACTTGTTCGTTGTCGCACAGCTAATAAGTAGGAGTCAGGATTTGAGCCCAGTCTGTCCCACTAACCACTCTGTACAGCCCAGTTCTTAGCAATGTGCTGGCAGTCACTGGGCTTCTGTGCATGACTCTGGGATCTGAACCTCAAAGGCCCAAACAGTCTTCACAACCGTGACTTTCCCTCACCAGAAATAGAAGCCACCCCTTATTGCATGCTCACTGTGTGCCAGGCACCCTACTAAGTGCCCAACTCCTACCACGTCAGCTGACCTCTCCTTGCAGGCTTTGTTATCATTATTCCCATTCTCTGGACAAGGAAACTGAGGCACAGGTCTGAGTGTTCGACATGGAAGCTTGTCTCCCACGGAGCAGGCAGGGCCAAGCACTCAAGACTAGCGCTCACATCCCTTTGTGCTTCATACCAGCTAGCGTGGGTTGGTAACTGACCTCTCCAAGCCCCTCTTTTCCCATCTGCAAAGAGCAGGGATGATGATAGTAGCATGTATGCCTCTATCTGCCATGAGGATTAAGAAATACTTTTGAACCACTCAGCACAGGGTGTGATGCTAACCACTCAGTACACAGAATGCATACTTACTTGTACTGGGGCATGCAGACTGTTCTGCAATGGTAGGGCCTCTTCCCAGGATCTAACCAGGCCGCCTGGAAGCTCCCACCCCCATCCTCCCATCGCACACTTCCCCAGTCACAGGGCAGGGGGCCTTCCGCTTGCTGTGGAGCCCAGCCCTCACTGGGGCCTTGTTTGCAGAGCCCGTGACAGCTCTGCTGTTGCTCCCATGGCTTCTCACTTCCCCCTCTGCAAAAATTTATAGTTTTCCTAACACACTATCGTTAATACTAATAATGGCATTTGTTGGTAGCTTTCCCTGTGCTAAACATTTCACAGGAAATAGCTCACCGCATCCTCAAAATAATCCCGTGGGCTGGGCACGATTCTCTTTATTTTACAGATGAAGAACCTGAAGCATGGAGCTTATGTCACCTGCCCAAGGTCACACAGCTCGTAGGTGGTAGGGCTGGCATTCAGTGGCGTTCGTCTGGCTTCTGAGCCCATGCTCACATTCTGCTTACACCCTCCGTGTCCCCGTCTTTCAGACGAGGAAGCAGAGACTGAGAGGCAGTAGGTATCCTGCCCTAAAATCACTTGGCTCCTTCTACCTTCAATGCAGCCCACGTGTGTCTCATCTCAATGTCAGACGTGGGTTTGTGTGTGTTTCCACCCTGTCACAGCCGAATCCCACAGAGCCCCATGGTAAGCATGCCTACTGTGTGCCACACACACTGGGGGTGCAGAGAGCCCACCAGGGTGAGATTTCTGCCCTGAGAGGCTCGGGGCAGAGGGGAAATGCCATGGTTCATGCATTCGCACATCTGCTTCCTGAGTGCCAGCGACAGGCAGGTACAGGGTCAGGTGCCTGGTCCAGGGGCGAGCGAGCCAGCCCAGCCCCGTGCTCCCAGGCTGCACGGAGAAGGATGTGCACGAGAAGGATATTAGGCAGGCTATGCCGGTGACCACATAATTGAAAACGGAGGTGTCTGGGAGAAAAATGAGAAGCATAACCCTAACACAAAGTCCTAACCGAGGATCAAGCCACTGGCCTTTCATGTTCCTCGGTGGGATTTATGATGTTGAGAAGGAGACAACGATGCTGATTTCATTTCTCTGGACCCTCAGGAACTCACCGAACGGTGGCAGAGAGAACTATCGATGATGTATATGCCAACAGAGCCTCTAGTTCCTGGCTGTGTAACCCTGAGCAACGTCCCCCATCTCTCTCTGGCCTTCCACCTCCTCATCTATAAGGGGACATGTGCATTCAGGTTTCATTAGGGATAAAGGAGACAGTGCACACAAACCTGTTCTTGCTACGCTGGAGGCCCTGTCTGAACATGGACACATGCCTAGAGAATGTGGGATGTATGATGCTGCCAGAGACTATGAATTTCTAGAAGATGTGGATATAAGTCAGCCATCTGAAATGCAACAGAAACATGGACAGCGAACACCCCCGGTTATCTCCTCAGGAACGAGGGTAATGTGTAGCTACGAGATAACACCTAAGCCAGGCATGGAAAACAGGGTTAATCTCAGGCACCAACTCTGACTCATTCGTATGGCTGGTTGGAGTATGATGTTAAGGAGGATTCTGAGGCCAGGTCTAGGCTAAGCCAGGCATGGGAAACACTGAGGGCCCTATAAACACTTCTGAAAGCAACTGGTAAGGCAGGAATAGGGCCAGGGCGAGGCTCAGATGAATGTGGATTAAGTCATGGCTGTACCACTCACCAGCAGTGTGACCTTGGATAAATCACAGTTCCTCCAATAGCCTCAGTTTTTCTCATCCATAAAATGGGGGTAGTCAGGCTCTTGGGGGCCCCCAATGAGGGACAATCTCTGAGTTGATCCCATGTTTTCTGGTGGTCACGTACCATTCCTTACCACGCAACAGCTTTCCTCCCTTACTCCATCCCAACATTTGGGCTTCTCTGTTTCTGCTCTTACCTCACACAAACACTTGCTCATGGCCAAGGGGATTGTCTGGGAAAGAGATGTGTGGCAATGAATGCTAGCCCCCAGCATCCGTTCTCCACCCCTCTCCTTACAGCAATACAGAATCTTCTGCCCTGAGTTTTGGCCTGGCACGTAGCTCCCCTTGTGGCCAGTGACTGCCATCTGACTAAGTTCTCACCAACAAACATGAGCAGAAGTGATGCAGGGAACTTCTGTGTCCTGTGGTGAGTTGAGCCAGCTGGTACTGGCTGGGACAGCCAGCTGTGGGCCTCTTCCCCACTCTGCGTTGGAGACATCTCGTTGCTCGCCTGAGATCAGCCACAGTGGAAATATCTATACCACGGAAACCGATAAATACTGTGAACCATGCTCCTACTGTTAAACATTTACCAGCACACCTCGGTCTGTGTCACTTGATTAAAAGGAATTTCCTGGCCCTGGGATAACAGCCCTATTTCCCTATTTCCCCCTCCCCAGCTGATAAGCAGACTTGCCAATGACTGAGCGCTGACCACGCAGGTGAGCCCAACACACTAAGGCAGGGTTGGCAAACTTTTTCCTGGTAAGTGAGGTAGTCACTAGTCTAGGCTTTAGGCTAGAGGGTCTCTGTTGGGACTACTCAAGTCTGCTCTTGGGGCTTGAGGACAGCCATAGATAACACGTAAACAAATGGGTGTGACTAGTTCCCATAAAGTTTTACTTAAAAAACAGTCAAAACAAAACAAAGCCCAGGCTGACTCATGGGCCATAGTTTGCTGACGCCTACTCCACAGGAACTGCAGAACAACAAGATGGAAGGAATGAGGTCTTCAAGGGATCGTGTGGCGCAGCGTTGGCCTATCAGCCTGCACCGGCTGATCTGTTACATGACAGAGAAGTAAACATCTATTTTAGTTAAGTCACTGTACTCTGAGTTACTCTTGTCATCTAACTAATACAGAAGCTAAGACAGTAACCGCCCCTTAGGGCTACTCTCCCAATACAGCAGAATGGAAACATGTTTCCTAGAATGGAAAGGGTCAGATTTGGCTGCTTCCTCCCATTTCCTAATTTCTGTGTCTCTAGATAAGAATATAAGAGTCTGTAGGTCCAAGGCAGGGGCACACTCGTATCAGTATATAGCGGAGGAGGTTCCTGGGCTTTGTTTATAAGGGTCTGGTGACCCACAGGACAAAAGCAAGACTGTGCTCTGAGCGTGCCTGTGGCTGCACTGGCCAGGCTGCTGGAGGTGCAGAGAGGTCCTGAGGGGTGCATCAGACCTGCAGGTGCTCCCCGCAATGCCCGGCTCTAGTTTCCCAGTTTATTGGGCACCTGGATGAGGTCAGCCTAGGGAAGGCGGTGGGGGTGGGGGTGGGGAGGAGCAAGGCCAAGAATTTGCTGGTTTACACTTTTAATGCAAAGCAGCTCTGTGGTTCTCAAAGAGCCAGGAAGAAAGCCCCATTCTGTTCTCACTGTGAGGTGCACGAGGTCTGGATGGAAGAGAACTTCAGGGAGCAGGGAGAGGAACAGGGTGTGGGTGCAGAGGGGCAAACTCTAGGCCAGGGCAGGCCTAAGACCTATGCTTAAGACCGCTGGCCAGCTCGTGATTTGAAAACAGGCTGCAGGACGCCCGGGGGGCTTGATGGTTGAGTGTCTGCCTTTGGGTAAGGGTGTGATCCTGGGTCCTGGGATCGAGTCCCGCATTGGACTTCCCGCAGGGAGCCTGCTTCTCCCTCTGCCTGTGTCTCTGCCTCTTTCTCTGTGTCTCTCATGAATAAATAAATAAAAAAAGTTTTGGAAACAAGCTGCAAATAACTTCCATGGCACACACATGCCCAGTCCTCTCTGTACTCCTGTATCACACTGGGTCCACTCGTGTGTTCCCTGCCTGGCCCTGGGCCTCTGAGTTTGGACCTTGGACTAGCAAAGGATGGATGTGGTCATTTCTAGAATCATAGATAGATATTAAGTAGCTAATATTTTAGGAATTATTCATTAATTCACTCTGATCACCTATTATATGTCAGGCAGTGTGCCAGGTACACTAAGTGCTTCCATACTCAAAATACTATTTTTGGTTCCCAAATAATAGCAATGATGTTGATAATAATAACAACAGCAAACACATATAGCATTGATTATGCTCCAGGAACCATTTTAATTGTGTGTGTGTGTGTATATATATATATATATATACACACACGGATATAAATACATCCTATGCATACCTGTGAATGCATGTGTGACTGAGTGTGCATGTGTACATACAGGTAAGATACATATGCACACACACACACACACATTCACATATACGATCTTATTGAATCCTTACTTTAACCCTACAAAACTTATCTGCATCTATTAGAAGAGGAAAGGCCAGCAGAGAGAGGCTAAGAAACTCACCCAGGTCCTAGAGCCAGCAGATGGTAGAAGTGAGATTTGAACCAGGCAGGCTGTTGCTGGAGCCCTGTTCTTCCCAGCACCCCCACTGCCTGTCTGTGCTACCAAAGGTCTTCCACGTTCACTTAGATGCTATCCAGATGCTACTCAGGTCACTATTAGATGCCACGTCCAGAGCCAGTGCCAAAGAAACATAAATTCCTACTCCCAGGCCACAAACTGGAGGCCCTCTTGCAACTGCCCCTCCTGAGAGCTCCCCATCATCTAACCATTTCTTCTCACCATCCCAGCCAACAAGGCCTGCTATCCACGCCGCACACAAGCTCCCTATTGCCTTCCTGCCTGCATGCATGGTGTGCCCTCATTTCAAATCCTCTCTCTGAATCCTGCCCTCTCCTAAGTCCTCCTTGAGACACAAGTCCCACTAAGCAGCTTCTCTCTTGCACAACCCCAGAAGGTCAGTGCAGAAAGAGAGCATTCAGGCCAACTCCTAACATTCCTAAGATCAGGACACTGGAAGCCTGAGAAGCGTTAACCAGTCTGAAGGGGTCACAGATGTATTTAGGAACAGAATCCATGTCTTCCTCTAAGGTTACTTAGCAAGTCCCTCTATGGATACCTTTAGACTTGTGTAGAGCAGTGAAACTCAACCAGGGGTGCTTTTGTCCCCCAGGGACATGTAGCAATGTCTGGAGACAGTCTGGGTTGTCACAGCTAAGGAGGTGCTGCTGGTGTCTGGTAGTTAGACAGATGCTGCTGAATAGCCTACAATACACAGCACCCTCCTCCCTACCCCCCTGATTCCAACAGAGAATAACCCAGCTCCAAATGTCCACAGTTCAGAAAGGTTGAGGTTGAGAAATCCTGGTGGAGGGTAATCACATTTTTTTGCATCGTCTCTTATGTATCAGGCAGTTCCCATTATGGGATTCTGTAAGCGTGACAATAAAATGGGGCCTTCAGAAATGAATCGTGAAATGACAATCCAGAGAACGACGGGCCTGACTTGGATACCAGCCCCCAGTGCCCCCCACCTTCTCAACACACTTTCCCAAAAAGCTGAATTTAATTTCATGGGCTTCCAGGGCCCTAGCTGATGAGTCTTTCCTTCTTTTGGGTAGTGAAAAGATGAACAAATTGAGACTGTTTTGTGCTAAAGTCAGTCACACCAAGATTCTGTATATATATATATGTATATATATACATATTGCGGCAAATGGAACATGTAGTGGTGCAAAGATCCTAGGAGAAATCTGTGTCCAAAAATTGTGTCTACTTGCTTTTTAACGCCACTGCCAAAGTACAGAGAAGAGCCAGCTCATTAAACTGCCTCGTATAAGGTAAAGAAAGTGTGATTCCATGGCCCCCTCCCAGCCAATCTTTTCTGCTTTGTCAGAGATCCCAAGGGGCCTGGAACCTTTCTCCTTGTTAGAAGTAGATGGCCAGTTAGTGGCGAAGCCATCATGTCTGCCTTCCCCACAAAATAGAAATTGTGGGTCTGTCCAAGTACGTGAAAAAAAGATCTTTCTCAAATGCAAGGGCTACAAACACCCAGGAAGATGAAACTAGTGTGCTCATTCCTGAATGTGCTGTCATGTGACTTTGAGTAGAAAATAATGAAGCATCATCACACATCTCTTGCTTTGTCATCATGGCCTATTGTAAAATAAGTCGAAAATGAGGCCTATCCTTTAGAGAAGAGTCACCCCTGATTTTGGCGAGCCCTGAACGTATCCGTTTATGGCAGAAACTGATTGGTGTCCTCCAGAGAGCCCTTGATCTCGTTCATGTATTGATGTAGGACCTGAATTCTTCACGGCTGCTCAGAGAAGGATGATAATCCCCCAGTCTCCCTGGCAATTAGATGTGGCCACATGACTAAGTGCTGATCGATAGGAAGTAAGGGAAGTGATGTGTGCAATCTCTGGGGCCCGGTCTATCCTCCTACTTTCCCTCTTCCCTCTAAAGAGAGGAAGTCCTGGTGGGTGGGGTCAGCCACATCATGCTGTGCAAAGGAAGGTACTACCTAAGGGGTGTGAGAGCAACAAGAGGGAAGGTGCCTGGGTCCTAGACGTGGAGTTGCTATTAGAGCCCCGGACTGCGTATGCCTGGACTGTTGGACAAGGAAGAATTTCAAGCTCCTGTCTTACCCGAGCTACAGGTATTCTGAAGGTCTATTACAGCTAACGAAGCTGGATCCTAATGAATCCATCCCACAAATGGTTTTTTAAATGAAAATCAGTTCAAGGAAGCACACAGGAAGTGCTAAGTACACACCGGGTACTGTGTTAGGTGCTGGAGATTCAAAGAGAAAAGTACACACATCATCCTCCAAGGAATCCAGAAAGGACTAGGGGTCTTCTATATAATAATTTCTACAAATACACACACGCACCTGTTGCTGTGGTAAAAGGGCGGCATTCGAGTGTTACAATTCCAACATTCCCAGGGACACCAGTCCCCAAAGATGTTCTATGATGGGCACACAAATGTTTTCTGTAAAAGGCTGACGAGTAAATATTTTAGGCTTTGTGGGCCATATGGTCTGTGTCATAACTACTCAACTCTGCCACTATGTGAAAGCGAAGTGTGAAAGCAGCCACAGACTATAATAAGCAGACGGGTGTGGCTGTTAGTTCAGGCAATTTCATTCATAAAAATAGGAGGCACACAGCTCCCGTTTGCCAACTCTTGCTGTACAGTAAAATATTTAAATAGGGTAACCTTCTCTTTGGGACTTACAAGAAACCCAGGATGTTCAAAACACCAAGAAAGTTTTTTTTAATACCTATTCAATTTTATTTAGGCCAGTATTCCCCAAATTTGCTGAACCACTTGACACCTAAAAAAAAAATAAGGCGGGCAGCCCCAGTGGTGCAGCGGTTTAGCATTGCCTGCGGCCTGGGGCGTGATCCTGGAGACTTGGGATCGAGTCCCACGTCAGGCTCCCTGCATGGAGCCCGCTTCTTCCTCTGCCTGTGTCTCTGTCTCTCTCTCTGCGTCTCTATGAATAAATAAATTAAACCTTTTTAAAAAAATAAGGCTTATTAATATCCCAGAACTGGCCTTCTTTTTATTTTATTTTTTCAGAATTGGCCTTCTAAATATGCTGTTGCAAACCCTGGCAAGGGAACTTTTATGGTTAATAAAGTAATTTAGGCACTCATAAATAAAAAGTAACACAATGTCCACCTATATGCTTACTACCCAACCTTCTGGAAAAAATAAAGCATTATAAGTACAAAGAAAGCACTGTAAGTACTACACACCTGTCCTGATTCCATCGTCTCGCCCACCTTCCTGAGATTACCTTCTCTCTTCAATTTGACATTTATCATCCTTAGGAATGTTTCATATATTTTACTACTTTTACTGAATTTCTGATAATATACAGACTGTTTTGCATATTGGTAAACTTTATGTAAAATGTCAGCACACTACACAAAATCCTGCCTTGCTCTGCCTTTTTTTTTTTAATTTTAATTTTTTTTTTTACACAATATTATGTTTCTGGGATTTGGCAATGTAATAATATGTAGATCTGGTTCATTTACTTTCCTTGCCACTTGGCATTCCATTGAATGAATATTTATTCATTCCTTTTCTTGTAGACAGTTTGTTTCTTTTCCTTCTTCTTTATTTTGATATTATAAACACAAAATGAACATCTTTGTATATGCCTCCTCATTTCCATATGGAGGAGTTTCTCTAGGGTATAGACCTAAGACCAGGATTATGTGCTTTCAAGTTTACTTGAAAGTGGATTCAGAGTGCCCGCCAGTGGTATAAGGGAGGTCTCACTCTTCTACATCTTTGCTCACATCTGGTATCATCACACTGTAACGTTTTGGCTGATCCGATGCATATGAAAGGTATACCTGGGTGTGGTTTTGAAATGCGTTTCAGGATTACTAGTGAGGTCATTTTTATATATATCTCAGCCATTTGGTAGAATATTTCCACGTTAAGTCTTCATGAGGATCTTTGGCCTGGTCCACGCTGACTCTGTCAGTTTGGCACAAGAGGCTGCCATGCACCCAAATTTCTAAGAGGAACTAAAGTGAAGGCTGAGCCTTTTAAGATGAATCTGTGGGCCTTGTTCAAAGTTATAGTCACATGTCCTGATGTTGATTTTTGATTGGAGCGACCCCTTTGACAGAAGAGAACTGGGGTTTGGAATCAGACAGGCGTGGTTCAAATCCAAGATGGGACATATTCTGCATGTGATGGTGGCAGGTTTCCTAACCTCCTGAAGCCCCAGTATTCTCAGGGGTGCCAAGGAAATAAAGCCCTCTCTTCCAGCTGAATGAAGCAGAGCATGAAAAGCACCCAGGACAGTGTCTCGCCCAGGCAGGTTCTTGATTGTTGGTTCCTTCTACCATCTGCTAATACAGGAGCAGGCATGAGCTGAAGCTCCACTTGTTTCTTCCCATTTTTTGTATGACTCAGTTTCCCCCACAGGTAAAAGTGTCATTCCCATTTGCACTTTTATTTTAAAAAGATTTTTTATTTATTTATTCATGAGAGACACATAGAGAGAGGCAGAGACACAGGCAGAGGGAGAAGCAGGCTCCCTGCAGGGAGCCCGATGTGGGACTCGATCCCAGGACCCGGGATGATGACCTGAGCCAAAGGCAGACACTCAACCACTGAGCCACCCAGGCACCTCCCATTTGCGCATCTAATGGCAGGCCAGAAGACGGAATAATCTTCAGGGTAGAAAGGCCTTTGGAGACATCAGCTCTGGTGGTTCTTAACGTTTCATAGAGCAATTTAATGAACTGATGTAAGGGAAGTTCATTCTGGAAAAACAGCACACACATGGGATGTTGTGAAGACGACAAATAGGCTGAAGGATGGAATTCTCTCCTTCACTGTTACCCGAAGTGCCTGTGTTATCCTGGCTTTGTACTAAGTACTCTGTACTCAGTGCATACCTTTGTAATAAGTACTGATTGCCTGACTAATCCCTAAGGGAAGATACTGTTCCTATGTAAATAATATTTTAAATGAGAGTTCAAGAGATTTTCTGGCAGTTAAGTAAAGAAGCACCCTGGGCAGAAATTTAACAGACCCAAGAGGATGCCAGAAAAAAAAAAAAAAGTCCGTTCCCTGGAAGCCAAATCCCATATGGTAAACTACATACCCTCAAACTGCCAGCTTGGATCGGAAGCTCCGATTTGGAAGCGAGCCTCAAATGCCATTTAAGTTGTAGTTTTCTGTGTTGCTGTGAGCATCAAATGTGTTTCTGTTTTGCTTTTAACACTTTGAAAGCTCGGAACAAATTCCAAGTGTTGGCAAACCGTCTGGTGCCTGCAATATGGTCTGTGCCCAGGCCGGGCTGTGGAAGCCCTGACGCAGAGGGTACTGTGATCCTCATGGCCACGCCTGGGGGCCTCCTGCCATCTGCACCTTCTGTGCTGGCTGTAGCCTGGGGTTCTGGTCCCCCTTCCCACCTGGGTTCCCTCTTCTCTGACTCAGGGCCTCTCTCCCTTTGTGTCATGGTGACTCCTCTTGTCAGGCCCTTCCCTGGGGCACTCTCACCCACAACTGTGACATCAGTGGCCATCCATTTGCCAGTGTCTCCCCCAAAGACTTCTAGGTAGGCCCCAGAATTCAGCTGTATCTGATTTCTGCCCCAGCTCTAACATGATAAGTAAGCCAGTTGTCTAAGAGTAAGTCAATGCTGCATGACCCTTTCTTCTGGAATATTCCATGCCCCCTAACCTCTTCCCTAACTTCTACTCACCTGGGGCAAGGCTCTGCCAATCAGGAACCCTATGTGCCTTTGTCTGCACACATCCTCCTTTTTCCTTCTTCTACCTCTTCCCATCAGTGACCCCACCCAAGGTGGCAAATGCAGCTGGTTTTGGGTGCTCAATTGCTTTGAAGAGGTGGGGTACTCCAGTCAATGATGACCTTTGAAATCTCCTGCTTGTTCCTGGGGTGGGAAGAGGGGCTGCTCTGGCTAGTTGGTCGGGTTGATTCTCTTCCTGCATCCTGGGGTGCACCCTCAGCAGTAGTGAGAGGAGGGTGGAGAGGTGCCCGGCCTCAGTCTGCTACAAGCCATACCTCAGTGGTATACCAGCACATCTCATCAAGATACTTCTTTCCTCTCTCTCTCAGAGGAAGTTGAGGCTATCATTTTTGGCAACAAGGAGGAGCAGACCTTCTTGGTCCAGAGTTGCGGAATAAGGATAATCACTAATATTTAATGTGCATTTACTATGACAGAAGTGTACTACATGGTTTACATGCCACATGGTGCTAATAAGTATATATTATTTTATTTGATCCTTCCCACAATTTTATGAGGTAGGCATATTATTGCTCCCATTTTGCAGATTCAGAAACTGAGTCAAAGAGAGGCGAGCAACTTGCCTAAGGTCACATAGAGAGTAAGTGGTCAAGCCAGGACTGGAACTCAGGTAGTCAGGCTGCAAAGCCTACACTCCTAACCGCTGTGGTTTGCTTCGTCTCTATTAGAGGAGTACCTGACTCCCTGGCAAGCTTGCTCTGGTGGAAAAGCCCTACATGGACTCGCTCGTTTCTGTGGACAACCAGCTGGAATGGCAACTTGCCTTTGGCATTTTCAAAACTGAATCTGTTATTACTTATCTTGTCTTTGCCCTGTGTTCGTCAAAGGCATCCCCACCTACACACTCTACCGAGGCAGAAACCCCAAAGTGACTTTTTAATGTAAAAATTTGGTGAAGGGAATAGGTACCGCTTACTACAAAATCCAACAGTGAAGTGAGTTTCCCTCCCATCTCTGTCCCCAAGGTGGTGGGTTGAATTAATCCAATATGACTGGTGTCTAAGAGGATGAAAATTTGGATGGAGACACAGAGGGAAGAAGGCCATGTGAAGAGGAGGCAGGGATTGGGGTGATGCAGCCAAGGAATAGTTGGGGCTTCTAGAAGCTGGAAGAGGTGAGGAAGGATCCTTCCCCAGAGGATCTGGAAGGAGCACGGCTCCGTTGGCACCTTGATTTTGGACTTCTGGCCTCCAGAACTGTAGGACCATACATGTCTCATTTTTAAAAATTTATTTATTTATCTGACAGAGAGAGAATGAGCAAGGAGAGCTGTAGAGGGAGAGGGAGCCTGATTAGCAGCTTGAGCCCAGGACCCCAGGATCACAACCTGAGCTGAAGGCAGACACTTAATTGACTGAGCCTCCAGGCAGGCCTGCCTGATGTTTTAAGCCATCTTGTCCACAGTACTTCACTACAGCAGCCCCAGGAAACCCACGCACCCAGGCTGCCAACCCCTTCCTCGGGTACCGATCCCACCCTGGGTAGTAGTGGTTGCACAGCTACCCTTCCAGAGACAGCTGAACACGGATAGCAAACACACGTGCATTCATCACACAAAGGCGACACCTTACACGCTATTCTGTGTGTTTTTTTGCGTTTGGTAATAATAAGCCATGGCCATTCAAAAACATTGTGGTAGGGTACAAATAGTACAGATTCACCATTTGAAGCATTTTAAAATGTGCAGTTCCATGGCATTGAGTACATCCGCCTATTGTGCCATCATCACCATCACTCATCTTGGGAGCTTTTTACATCTTCCCAAACTGGAACTCTGTCCCCAGGAAACATTAGCACGCCAGCTCCCCTCACCTCTCTACCCGGCTGCTTCCAGGGCCATGCCTAACGTCCCTCGCTCCCTCACCCCCAAACAGGTCACCAAGTCTTCCCCCTTCCACCTGCCCCATGTCTCCCTGCATCCATCCTGCTGCCAGCTGCTCTCATCTAGGTTCTTGAAACAGCTTCTGGAACCCTGCCCCAGCCCCTGGCCGCCTTGGCCCATTATCCATACAGCTACCAAGCCCCTCTTTTTAAAATACAAATCTGGGGGCACCTGGGGGGCTCAGATGGTTAGGCATCTGACTCCTGATTTCAGCTCAGGCCATGATCTCAGGGTCCTGAGATTAGAGCCCCATGTCGGGCTCTGGCCTCAGTGTGGAGTTGACCTCAAGACTCTCTCTCTCTCTCTCCCTCTGCACCTTCCTTCCCTGCTTGTTCTCTCTCCTGCTCTCTAAAATAAATTAAATCTTAAAAAAGAAATACAAATCTGATGTTGTCTCCCTGCTTAAAAGTCTGTGATGGCTGCACCTCCTGCATACATCATCAGAATTCTTTGGCATGGCCTAAGGGACCCCACGCATGGAGCTCAGCCCTGTGCCCTGGGCTGTATCCATAGGAAGTGCTCAGAGCCCTGGAGCTTCCGTGGTCTGAAGGCTTTACGTTTCCTCCGACACATGCTCCCAACTTGAGGCACGTGTGGTTCCCTCTGTGTGGACTCCCCTCCCTTCCTCTCCTCCTTCACCTGCCCTACCTGCTCAGTCGGTTCCTTCTTCAGCATTCACATCAAAGGATACCTCCTGCGTTTCTAGCTCTCCTGAAGTAGGTCTCTACTGCTCTCTATTAGAATAGTTACCCCATTTTTCTGTAATTACTTGGAGACCTCTCTGTCCTGTCCCCCCACCCCCAGATGGGGGACACACCTGGTATGCCAGCCACACAGCAGGTGCCGGGTACAACCCCGCTGAGTGCAGGACTGCCCTGCTAGCTCAGCTCCTGGACCAGGCTTCGTGGCCTGTCCCTGACATTGTTAGAGAGGACAGCTGAGCCCCAAAGTGACTCTCCTGGGATAAGGGAAGGCTGGTTTTCTGTCTTCCAGGAGGCGCTAATGCTCTAACATCAGTGTGGGGGTGGCAGTGGCTTCCCTGGGGTTACCAGGGGGCCTGCAGCATGGATTTCATGTCCACCGGAGGCAACGAAGGGGCTGGCATTCCGTGGCTGCACTTTCAGGCCAGCCCTATCGGAGAGGCCGTGGGGAGCTGCAGGAATTTTCTGGAGCCAGGCAAGGACAAGGGCACTCCAAGGAAGAAGAGAGGGTGGTTCCTGATTCTGAGTCTAGTGAGAGTCGTCCGGGGCCCACAGAGCCATGCTGGGGCCTAGGTCCTCTGCTTCCACAGGTGACCTTCCAAAAGAGAGAACGGGGAGCCCCCAGGTCTGGATCCACGGGTCCATGTACAAGTGACCCGGGGAAATGGCTGGTGTGGACGTAGCTCCAGATCCTTATCCCCTTCCTTCCAGTGTCTCCCGCCCATGATACTAAGTATACCTTTAAGGCAGAAGCATCACACTGTCTTTCCTCTTTGGAGGCCAAGGTTCCCTCTGGACACCGACTGTCTATCCCTCCGTCCTCAGTTCCTATCTACCCCACACCGGTCTGCTTTCTCTGTCCCACTCAGACTCTGTGATATCATCTTGCCCATCTGTTACTATGGTTTATTGTCTGCATCTCCCCAGTGGTACCTAAATTTCTGTCTCTTCTGAGCCCAGAACAAAGCCTGGCTCCAAGCAGAGGGGGAAGACAATGGAGAGCATCTCTTCTGACACCAAAGGCCAGAATTCCTCCATCTAGCTGATTCTCTTCTAGAAGGGCCCAGATGCTGGGGGGAACACAGGCCAACAAGCTCCAGCAGCACGAGGTCTGTCTCTTAGGTGACTTGGTGACCACCAGATGTGGTGGCCCTGGTGTGGTATCCCCATATCCCTCACAGGGCCTGGCAGACCATCAGCATCCCATACATGTTTGCTAAACAAACCCAAACTTCCAGCTGTCATTATAGGGCAGGATGGGGGTGGGGGGTGCCAAAATCTTAGGACAGGTACTGTTGAGGTACAACCTTCACCTTAGAACCCACTTTGACCCAAACTGGACAAATGACAAAGCCTGCTAACCTCAAAAGGTGTCCAGACCACCTGGAAAGGGGATCAAACATGTGCAATTCTTTAAATTTATCCTTGACTCCCTTCTGGTGTTCCCCACCCCTCGAAGCAGTCGTCATCCCCATCTTTACAGGGAATGAATCTCAACCCATGAGATGGGTGAAGTGACTTGTCCAAGGTCACCTGTTATAAAGCAGCAGACCCAGATGAGATCATTGAGAGTGGGGTTTGGCACTTAGTAGATGCTCAATAAACACATAATGACCCTGGTATCCCTTCCTGACACCCTTTGCGTCATACCACTCCCAAACTTATCCATTCCAGAACAGCTCAAAATCTGGTTTGAATTTAAGAAACACACTTTCCAAAATTGTAATCATCTCCTGGAGTGAGCTCACGGTTCTTACAACCCCCAAATCCTGTTGGTAGGTGCCATTTATCAGTTAAGTTAGGATTTGAGAACATGCCTTATTGCTATTATTTTAATACAGCCCCCCTCAGGAGCAGAAAAACTGCCTCTTACAAATAAATACAGGGAAATAAACCGTATTTATCCTTTGTATTTCTAAAATGTTTTGAGACCAATTATTAATAAGAAAATGTGCAAACCCTGACCAGATGTATCATTTGCTCTTTATTTCCTTCTACTGCCCTCCTCCTCCCTCACCTCCCAAAGGAGAGGAAAAAGAAAAGAAAGAAAAGGCTGAATGTCCCAGGTTTAGATGAGCTGATACTTTAATTGAGGAAAAATATACGGTCACCCCTGTCAGCTTACAAGCTGCAGCCGCATCAAATGGTGTTCCTTTTGAATAAACCCGATCACCATGGTGAGGCTTTACTGTAGCTGAATAAAGACAAAAGAAGCGCTCCGGCTGCATTTGGCCAAGGTCACTGTGAAGATAAATCAATGGCTGCACTAGCGTCAGACCTGAGAATCCTTGACTCGGTTGCTCTGTCCCAGCTGGTATCCAGGCTGCCTCCCACCAGGACACCTCGGCCAGCTGGTAGGTAATTATGTGTGCTAATAGTCACAGGCACCCTAGCTGCCAACACCAAGATCCCACGTTCCTGCGCTTGTTAGAACATCCAAGGACCTGCACCGTTCCGGGCTGTTTCTTGAGAGATGTGAGCTCAGATTTGCTCAGATTGAGGAGCCTACCTGGCCACTGGGAAGATCACTGTCTGGGAGGTGGGAGGGGAGAGGGACAAGGAGACTGTTGTTACCTCCATTCGCTTAGTCCTCCATTCTAGAACTCACCTGCCTCACAGTAGCTGTGTGACCTCAGACAAGTTCCACAGCCTCAACCTGGGAGCCTCAGCCTTCCTATCTGTAAAATGGAATAATAAAGCCTGCCTTGCACAATTGTTGGGGATGGCACTCCATGAAGACTGTGAGTGCCGGGCATGGGGTAGGTGTCTAACACCTATTTGTTGGATATCTGAATGGACAAAACCTTCCAGCAAATTGATGACAGCAATACCTGCTTCACATTACATGCAATGAGGTTGGAAAATACGTGTAGGGATGTGTCTGTATGTTGCCTAGACTGAAAGATATTCTTTTATTGGGGTAAAAATTGGTGCATCCTTCATGTACTGAATTTAGCCTAGTTAATGGAATTTCTGAGTCTTACACTTACTATTTAGGAAAGCTAATGAAATACTGTATTTTATTTTTCTCTTTGAAAATGATTTCCAAACTTGATCAAAATTTAGCTTGGGACAATCAATGGGTCTATCTTCTACACACAAATTATTATTCTGGAGACAAATGAGTCAAGAATTGAGAGATAAAGGGCAAAAAACAGTGTGGAGAATGAATGGAGCTGATTTCCTTTGTCTCTGCTCTTGATGTGTGGTTCTGGCCTGCCAGGGCATCAGGCTCATGTCCTGGATGCCAGTGTGAGCTACATGCTGGATGGGGGGTACAGAGATGGACAGTGAGCCCTGGAAGCTCATGGCCAGAATTGTGATAAGGAAAAGAAGCATTTAGAAGAAGGTCGTTAGCATCCTCAAAGAGGGCTGAGTCTAGGTCTAGGGCTGGAGACCAGAAAAATTGGTTGTATCCCAGGTGTGTCTAGGTTTGATATCTGGCTCCTCACCCTGTCTCTTAGTATCTGTGTGATGCTGGAAAAGTTAACTAATCTTGCTGAGCCTGGATTTCTTCCTCTATAAAATGGGACAGCACTTCTTCCTGGATAACAACAGTGTCTGTTTTGAGGTTCACATGAGAAAATGTTAAAAAGCCTTTAAGAATTATAAAACAATACATAGGTGTGAGTCTCCATTGTTATTTCAGGGATACTAGAGGTGTGGGGCAATGCTAGCGAATAACAACCATATCATGAGTACTTTCTTCCCTTCAGGCATTGACTGTACAGGAGTCTAATGTTCTTGGCTCCACTCTGTGCCTGCACCAAATTCTAAGGGGGGCTGCTTTTATTATGTCCATGTGACGGGCCAGGAAGTCAAGCTCCAGAGAGCTTAACTAGCTTGCCCAGAGCTAATTAACTGTGGTGGTGGGATTTGATCTAGGCAATGGGACTCTGGAGCCCAATCTCCTAACATTTAAGCTATGGAGTCTCCTGAGAACATGACAAACAAGGAATATTTGGGCAGCCACAATTGAGGAAACATCTTCCTTTCCCTGCCACCCAGCAGACTCGGGACAGTGGGCGAGGTGGTGGGAGAAAGCCTATAGGAGGTGCCACTCGCAGGTATCGGGACAGGGGAGTCTTGTGGGCAGAGGCTGGGCCTCAGGGTATGAGCCCTGAGGACCTCATCCCCAGTACTTCCATCTGTAAACCATCTCAACAACAGCTTTCTAATCTGTAAAGTGTGAAGATGGTACTCCCCTCAGGAGGCTGCTTCAGGGATTAAAGGAGACGAGTAATGAATGTGAATCTCCTGTTGGAATTGATAACTAGCACACAGTAGGTGCTCAATAAACGGCTGCTCCTTAGCCTCTCCCCAAGACCTGCTGTTATTCCAGGTGACAAGGTCTGAGGGATGGCAGGGCAGGTAGGAACTGCCTAGACAGAAACCCGAGGATAGTACAAGTCAGTGGTCAGAACCTTGGGCCTGGGGGTCTGGGTCACCTGAATCCATATCCTGGCTTCACCATGCACTAGTCCTATGACTGAGGACATGTTACTTAACCTATCTGTGCCTCAGTTTCCTTATCTATAAAGTGGGCATAATTACGGTACCCACTTTGTAAGGTTTGGGAAATATTAGAGATTAATCAATCTGTGTAAAGCACTTCAAATAGCCCAGCATATGGTAAGCATTCAGTAAATGCCAGCAATGATGACTTAGATCAGCCCTCTGTGTGTTGCTGGGCTGCAGGGCACCTCTGGGTGTTCAGGGGGCTCTGTCGTATGCTATAAGCCCTCCATTTCCTTGTAGACCCCATAAGATCCTGGAAGAGTGGAAATCTCTGCAGCCTGGTCACATGATTGGGCTAGATGAATTTCAGGGGAAGGGCAGTTTCTCATCAGGTGTGCAGTGGGGATTTGAAGACGGTGAGTCTACGTGTTTGAAGTCCTTCCCAGTGTGTGTTCAGTGTAGGAAGTCTCTAAATTCCTTGAGGGTCTGTGTTCCAAGTTTGAATCTACAGCATGTGGGGTTCTGTATTCAAGGTGTGAAGTCTCTGAACGTATTAAGTGTGTGGGTTTTAAGGTCTGAGTCTGAAGTAACTCAAGTATGTCCAGCGTGTGAGGCCTCTGAAATCTTTGAAGATGTTTGTCCTAAGATGTTTTTAAAATTTACTTTTAATTATTGAGGCATAACTGATGTACAGTATTATATTAGTTTTAGATGTACATGATGCAATAATGTGACACTTGTACACATTGTGAATTGGTCGCCACCATAAGTCTAGTTGCCATCTGTCACCTTACAAGTTAATAAGTATTATTGAATATAGTCCCCATCCTCACGACTTATTTATTTTATAACTAGCAGTCTGTACTTCTTAATCCTCTTCACCCATTTTGCCCCCCTGCCCCATTCCTCTGTCCTCTGGCCACCACCAATCTGCTCTTTGTATCTATGAGTCTGAGGGGTTTTTTTGTTGTTGCTTTGGTTTTCTTAGATTCCACATATAAATGAAGTCATGTGGTATTTGTCTTTGTCTGACTTATTTCACTGACCCTCAAGGTCCATCCATGTTGTTGTAAATGGCAAGATGTCATCGTTTTTTATGGCTAAGTAGTATTCTATTGTGTATACAATATTATATATATAATCTTTATTGTAAACAATGTGCACTAAACATAGGGGTACTTGTATCTTTTTCAATTAGTGTTTTTGTTTTCTGTAGATGGAATTTCTGGATCCTATGGTAACTTTATTTTTAATTTTTTGAGGAACCTCCATACTGTTTTCCATAGTGGCTGAACCAGTTTGCATTCCCATCAACAGTACATGAGCATTCTTTCTCCACATCCTTGCCAACACTTGTTGTTTCTTGTCTTTGTGGTAACAGTCATTCTGACAGGTGTGAGGTGATACACATTGTGGTTCTGACTCACATTTTCTTGATGATCGGTAATGTTGAGCATCTCTTCATGTGCTTGTTGGCCATCTGCATGTTTTCTCTGGGGAAATGTCTATTCAGATCCTCTGCCCATTTTATAATCAGATTGTTTTTTGTTTTGTTTTGTTTTGTTTTTGAGTTGTAGGAGTTCTTTATGTATTTTAGACTCATACCTTAAAACACAGGTCACCAAAAAGTTTGGAAACCCCACTTGTCAGCGCAAATCCCCAACAGCAGATGGACATTAAACACTTAACAAACAACTTGGAGACCTCAAACTGAGATGAGGGCCCTCCAACTGCTCAGACAATTCATGCCTTGGACACAGACATCAAACTTCTCAGAGCTCTCATACGTTAGACAGAGATGCCCACACAGCTTGTAAATGGAGATCTACGAATGGCTCAAGGGATTCACTCCACTGAACACAGATACCCAAGTGTTCAGAATGTGATACTCTGGATACAGATTACACAACTACTTCCAGAACCTCACAATCTGAAGATAGATACAGAAACGGCACAGAGATCTGTGAACAGATGTATTTTGGACACAAACCCAAAACTATCTTGCACACCATATACCAAGAATACAAACTCCCAAACAGCCAGAGACCTCACCCTAGGAAACAACCAGCCGGCTCAGGGCCCTCAGGAACAAAGGCTCCAATCAGCCAATGGGACTCACACATTGATACTCTTTAAACAGCGCTCAAGGAACCTGTACTCTGAGTTCTGAGACCACGAATCTAGCGTGAAGAACCCACAAAGAACCTAGGGACTTCCAACCCTGCACAGACCACATCAAAATATCTGGGAGATTCAAACCTGGAATACAGACCCTCAAGTAGCCAGACAGCTCAAAATGTGAACACAAACCTGCCAAGAGCCCAGAGACACTGTGACACTGACTTCTCAGCAATTCGAAGATCGCACACCCAGGGTTACAGACACCCAAACAGCTCAGAAACATTACATCCAGGGACACGGACACTGGAGGAACTCAGAGCACACTAAGCGAAAGAAAAATCCCCCAAACTTAGAAACTCCACATGCTGAGAAATGCAAATCAAAACCATAGTGAGCTATCACCTCATGTCTGTTAGAATGGTTCTCCTCAAAAAGCTAAGAAATAATAAGCGTTGGCAAGGACATGGAGAAAAGGGAACACTCGTGCATTGACAGTGGAGAAAAGTATATTGGTACAGCCACCATTCCACCAGTATGAAAGTTCCTCAAAAAATTAAAAATAGACCTGCCCTATGATCTGGGAACCCCACTTCTGGTTTATATCCCAAGGAAATGAAAACAGGATTTTAAAGACACATTTCACACCCATATTCAACTGCAGCCTTTGTCACAATAGCCAAGAGCCGGAAACAACCTGAGTGTCTGTCAATGGATGAATAGATAAAGATGTGAAAAAATATATCCATACATAATGGAATATTATTCAGCCCCAAGAAAGGAGGAAGCCCTACCATTTGCAACAGCTTGGATGGACCGCGAGGGCATTATGCTAAGTGAAATAAATCAGACACAGAGCTAAATACTGTGTGCTCTCACTTACACGTGGAATCTAAATGGAGCTCAGAGAAAAGGGGAGTAGAATGGTGGTTGCCAAGGGCGGGGGCGGTGGGGGGAAGGGGAGACATTGGTCGCAGGATACGAGCTTCCCGAAATAATGTGAATAAGGTCTGGGGATCTCATGTACAGCATGGTGATTATAGCTACTAAAACTGTATCCCATACACTTGAAAGTTGCTAAGACAGCGTGAGCAGGTCTTAAATGTTCTCCCCGCAAAAACAAAACAAAACAAAACAAAAAAAAACACCAGTCACCGTGTGGTAGGACAGAGGTGTTAGCTAACGCTGTGGTGGCTGTCAGTTTGCAATATATACATGTATCAAATCAACACCCGGGACACCCAAAATGTCCACAATGTTATATGTCAATTGCATCTCAACAAAGCTGGGAAAAAAACAATGGAAAATGGTGACCAGGAGCAGCTGGACGCCAGCAAGAGCCAGGAAAGAGCACACAGGCCCCCACAGCCCCTGCTTCCCGCCAATGCATTTAGACCCAGGTTTGGATTCAGCCAAGGGAGTGATGGCACTTTTTTGGCTTTGGGTAAAAATGAGCTCCTCGGGGTGCATGGGGCCCCTGAGTGGCCCAAGGATAATTCCCGGCCCCCAGGAAGGGAGACGGGGTTACAGACCTAGGAAAGAGGGAGCCACGCCATCCCCACGTATGTGGGAGAGCAGAGATGTGCTCTCAGCCAGCCAGCAAGTGTACCCTGCACGGAGGCCCTGGAAACTACGGGAAGACCAAGACAAGACCGTCCTTTCTCTCTCGGGAGAGGGAAGGAGGAGGGAGGAGGGAGGGAGGGAGGGATGAGAACGTGAACGAAAGAAGCCGCCGCTCTCCGGTACCGCAGAACCGAGCACGCATTCCCGCCCGGCCCAGCTCCCCTCGGCCCCCGCAGGTCCGGGCCCTGCACCCGCCCCCCCCCCCCCCCCGCCGCCCTGCCGCGGGGGGGGCGCCCCTCGCCGGCCCCCGCCCTACCTGAGCTGGCGCGGCTCGCAGTCCACGCCGGGCAGCAGCAGCCGGGCCGCCTGGCGGACGTCGTCGCTGTCCATGGAGAAGCTGCGGCGGTGGCCGGCGTGCGCCACGGCCACCCGGATCCACTCCATCAGCGGCGGCAGCACGAGGAAGGGCCTGCGCGGGACCCAGAGCGTTAGGGCGGGGGTGGCCCAGCCCCACCCCCTCCTCGCAGGTCCCCCGCCCCAGCCCGGCGCCCCCACCCCCGCTTTTCCCGGGGGACCCTGCCTCTGAGCGCCCGAGGGGTGGGAGAGCCGCTGGAGGCATCCTGATCGCACTGGTGACCCCACCGGCGACCCCACCGGTGACCCCGGGGCAGGCTCTCCAGAGTCTTTGGGCCTCAGTTTCCTCATCTGCAAAGCAGGGATGCCATGTGACTCTCCTGCGAGTGTTATCTCCCTCAGAGATCATGTGAGCACACAGGAGATGGCTCACTTAAAGCACCAAGCACAGGGGCTGGCCTTAGTAGAAAACCCCCAAAATGCCTGGGGTTAGAAGTCCTTGGGGCTCCGATTCTGGGCCCAACCCTAAGGAGTCCCCCGACTCTCCCTTCCTGTCTTCCCACCTCCCTTTGCAGAGCAATCCCAGCCCCAGCTCTGGCTGAACACTCCTGCCAACAGGCTTTTTAGCACCTGGGACAGGTGCAAAGAGCCAAGTGGACAGACTGTCTTCCCACAAGCCAGGCCAGGCAGCTGCCCGGTCACAGCCAGCAAACCTGCCTTTGTGGGAGGGACAGGGGACATGCCACACCCCTGAAACTCTGGGAGCCTCAGGTTCCTCCTGCGCTGAGACCCCAGCAGGGGACAGCTTGTTGCAAGAATTGAGATGATGCCCATGGCTGAACTATATACTTTGTAATGTAATGCATTTGTGCCAACTTCCTGTTTCTTTGGGTGATAATTATAAACTCTGTCCTCCCATTAGGATTACTGAGTTGGTGGGGGAGCCTTTGAAGGGATTCTGATTTAATTCATCTAGGATGGGGCTGGTTACTGGTAGTTTTTAAAACCTCCCCCATGTGAATTTCACGTGAATCAGAATTATCTGGAGGGCTTGTTAAAATGCAGATTCCTGGGCCCCATCCCCAGAGTGTCTTGATTCAGTAGATTGGGGCTGGTGGACAAGAATCTATGGGATTCTTGGGAATTCTGGGAATTGTGTGTGTGTGTGTGTGTATGTGTGTGTGTGTGTTAAAATGCAAATCCCCTGACCTTATCTCCAGAGATGCTGATTGTGTCAGGTCCATGAATATAATTTTAAGAAGCGGCTCTTATGATACTGATCTAAGTAGCCCAAGGAACTCACTTTGAGAAATGCAATGTGTAGACCAAAATGATTTCCTATATTCAGCAGTACCCCAGCTCGGGTGAGGCAAGCAGGGTGCTCAGAGTCCCAAACTGAAGGAGGCCAGGCCATGCAAATGTGTGTCTCTCCTGCCTCACCTTGACCCTGGCTGCCATCTGCTCATGGACCTTTGATAGCATGCCATTTTCATTCCTGGGCTGGAAGGCCTCCAGCCCTTTAAAAATTCACACCCCACTTAACCTTCAAATCACAGTGCAAATCCTATCTTACCCTAACCCTTTCTCCTGATAATCCATCCTATATGGACCCCTCCCATGGGAGTCCACAGCCCATTGGCCTTACCCACTGGCCTTGCCAGTGTCCCAGGAGAATGTAAACTCCATCGGGGCAGGGCCCTGAGACTGCTAGGTTCACTGATCTAGCCACTGCCCCAGGACAGCCCCAGCAGGCTGGAAGCACTAAATAAATATTTGTTCACAAGACAGACTAAGATTTACCTATATCCTGCAGGGTGAAATGGAATGCAATCGAATTTCTGGCCCTGTGGACCTGTGGGGCAGTCTCCCAGGGAATTTCTGCCCAAGTCAGCCTGCTGCTTAGGCTGTCGCCCTCATTCTCTCATTCTCTCCATCACCTAAACTGAATCAGGCACTCAATAAACACACATTGACTTGAAATTGAATTGGATTCTACTGTCTCAGGTGAGCAGGACTTATTTTTGTCACCATGTCTCCATCACCGTAGAAACCAGCCCCAAGCACTCAGAGAACTCTCCTCTGGGAGAACTCTCCTCCTTGGAGGCAGCACCCCCCACCTTGTCCTGCCTTCCCTTTGCTCAGTGTCCCCTGAAACACAGCCCACAACTCCCAGTCCCTGGGGGGGGGGGGGCTGTGTCTCTTCCGCACACTGCCCTTTGGCTGCTGCCTTTTTTCTTTTTCTTTTTTTTTTTAAGATTTTATTTATTTAAGAGAGACACAGGGAGAGGAGAGACATAGGAAGAGGGAGAAGCAGGCTCCCCATAGGGAGCCTGATGTGGGACTCGATCCCAGGACCCCAAGGATCACGACCTGAGCAGAAGGCAAATGCTCAATCACTGAGCCCCCCAGGTGTCCCCAGCTGTTGCCTTTTCTGTGAGGGGCTGAGGCACAGGGCACACCGCCAGTTCCTGAGGAATGCTAAGGAGAGAACGAGGCTGTGCTGCCTTCAGAATAACACCTGTATCGAGACAGCTGGCGAGCACCAGAATAAGAAACCTTGAACCCCAGGATTCCAGCCTCCTCTGGAATTTTCTGTGTACCTGTTCTCCTTTCAACATCGCCTTCTCTTCGTCACCCTGACCTCAGTGGTTTATAAGCTCATGAATTCTTTGCCAGCAACTCATTTAAAAACCTTCTTATCTTGTCTACTCAGAGGGGGGGAGAAAGTGTTATTTGTGATGTTTCTTTTGGAGGCACTGGAGATGGGAAAGAATTCTAGGGCCTTGAATTAAGGATTGGGTAGAGAAAGCTGAAGGAGAAAGACTGCATTCTCCTTATGTATTTTTATTCTTTTAAATTTATTTTTATTTTTTAAAAAGATTTTATTTGAGAGAGAGAGAGAGAGGGTGAGAGAGTGTGAGCAAGCAGGGGTAGGGGCAGAAAGAGAGGGAGAAGCGGACTCCCCGCTGAGCAGGGAGCCAGATCCCAGGACCCTGAGATCATGACCTGAGCTGAAGGCAGACACTTAACTGATTGAGCCAACCAGGTGCCCTTCCTTATGGATTTTTAAAGAGAACAATTTCCACTGGCTCTTGACTTTGTTCTGAAGCTGTCTACACTGACTAACACCTAGAGGATACTTGGAAAGCCCATGGCTTTGTAAAGTACCTCTAAGACCGTGCTAAACGCCAGAATCACTGTGTGTGTGTGTGTGTGCGTGCGTGTGTGTGTGTATGTGTGTGTGTGTGTGTGTGTGAATTCCCAAGGCTCCAAGTCAACCCCAGAGTTTGGATTCAACAAGTGTGTCTGGGGTGGGGCCTGGGCATGTGCATTCTAAACAAGCTCTTCTGGGAGTTTTGGAGCAACCTGGGTTTGACAACCCCAAATGGGTGGCCTGAGGTGAAGAGCAGGGAACATGGTCCACTCAATCAGCACAGTGGCCGTCGAAATCTTTGCCTCGGTGCTTGAACAGTCTGTGGGGCTGGGACCAGAGATTCCAGAAGGGAAGGGCAAGCCTAAGTGGGCTTCTTGTAGAGTCAAGAGAACAAATCAGCTCAGGAAGGTGGCTGGGCCCAGATTCAAGTGGGAGAGGGAGAAGATACATGGGCGGGGCCCTTCTGAACCGGTGGAGAGAAAGCTAGTGAAGGGGTGACCACCCAGAATTGGAATGGAGTTTGGTTGGGGAGGGGCTGGGTGCTAAGGAAGATAGTACAGTCCGTGGGAGAAGCCTGGATTGTTTGGGATTCTGCAGAACTGGATTTCAGTCCTGAATCTGCCAAGTGCTCACAGTAGGCCTCTGGCTCTGGTCTGAAAATGTTTAGGCTCTCACTGTCTTCATCCGTAAAGTGGGTGGGCTTGGATCAGATGGTCTGTTTGGTTTGCAAGCCTCTTCTGTAAAGGGCCGGATAGTCAGTATGTCAGATTTTGCGGGCCGTACAGTCTCCGTCTCAACTACTCAACTCTGCACAATAGTGGGCAAGTCGCCCCAGACAACACGTAAATGAAAGAACCTTGCTGTGTTCCAAGAAGACTTTATTCACACAATCAGATGGCGGATCATAGTTGGCTGACCCTGGTCTCTTTGGTTCCTTCCTCCTCTAAAGTTCTTTGAGTATATTGACATAGCCAGCTTCTTGGGGGCTTAGGAAGAAGCCCTGGGGACAGGAAGATGCACAGGAAGGTCCTAGTGTTGGGAACAGAAAGCTTTGGAGAGATTAGAAAACAAGACCCTCCCACAAAGAGGTCATGATTGCATCTGAGGAATACCGAGTCACAGGCATACCCTGAGGTTGTACCTTGAGAAGAAAATGCAAATCTGGCCATGGGTGTGATGAAATGTTATCTGTTAACATCACTCATTTATCCAACAGTCCTTTATGGAGCACCCATCTTGTAGGCACCCTTCTGGGAGCTGCAGACAGAGTAGAGAACAGGACTTGTCAGGTCCTTGTTCTCACAGAACTAACAATCTCACAGGGACACAGATAAGGAATACATAACCCAACAAGTAATAAAGCAATTACAAACTGTGATCAGTGTCAGGGTGCTGGGATAGAGAATAGACAGGGTTGAGGGAGAGTGGTGGGAAGGCCTCTCTGAGGAGGTAAGAAAATCACAAAAATGTGAAGGAATTGGCCATATGTGAATGTGTGTGTAGAGAGATGGATGTTCGAGGCAGCAGTGACAGACTGTGCAAAGGCCCTGAGGTAGAAAAAACCCCTTCACAGCTCACCAAGGCCTTTCCTGTGCATCATCTCCTATTTGGGACCTCCGGGGCAGATGGGGTGGCTAGGACATGAGTCCTGGTAGGCAGTGAACATGAGTCCGCTGTGGTAGGGCTTAATAGCATTGAGTCCTGTTCCCTGGAACCTGTCAATGTTGATGGCAAAAGAGACTCCGCTGATGTAATTCAGTTAAGATCTCGAGAAGGGAGGGTGACCCTGGATTATCCCGGTGGGCCCTAAATGCAATCACAGGAGTCCTTATAAAAGGGAACCAGTGAGGGGCAGCCCCGGTGGCACAGTGGTTTAGCGCCGCCTGCAGCCCGGGGTGTGATCCTGGAGTCCCGGGATCGAGTCCCACGTCAGGCTCCCTGCATGAAGCCTGCTTCTCCCTCTGCCTGTGTCTCTACCTCTATCTCTCTCTTTCTCTCTCAATAAATAAATAAATAAATAAGTCTTTAAAAAAAAAAAAAAAAGGGAACCAGTGAAATGTGACACAGGTGGTCCTGAAGCAAGATGCTCTGATGCTGACTCTGGAGCTAGAGGAAGGAAGCACGAGTCAAGGAGTGCAGCTCTAGAAGGTGGATGAGGCGAGGAAATGGATTCTTTTCTCAGAAGCCTCCAGAAACAAACAGCCCTGCTGACACCTTGATCTTGGCCAGGTGAAACTGATTAGGGACCACGGACCTCTGGAACCATAGGCAAACAAATGTGTGTTGTTTTAACCCACCAGGTTTGTGGAAACTCACCACAGCAGCCCCCAGGAAACTAATAGGATCACAAAGCCAAGGGACTGGTAGGGTCACTGCAGGTTAGGACGGACATGTGCTGAAGAAGGAAGAGCCAGCATTTAAGCTGAGAATGAAGGCACTCATGGGCTCTGGGATCCCCCTCAGACACCTATCAACTGCCTCGTTCCTGAGGTCAGAGAACACCTCTTGATACAGCTGAACTGCACCCCCTCAAAATGCTTATGTTGAAGCCCTAATCCCCAGGACCTCAGCATGTTGCAATTAAAATGAGGCCATTAGGCTGGGCCCTAATTCAGAGTGACGGAGATCCTCCTAAGAGGAGGTCATTCATACAGGGAATATAAAAAATAGTGAAAGGGATTAAAGGGGAAAGGAGAGAAAATGAGTGGAAATATCAGAGAGGGAGACATAACATGAGAGACTCCTAACTCTGGGAAATGAACAACGGGAGGTGGGTGAGGGGTGGGGTGACTGGTGACTGAGGGGGGCACTTGACAGGATGAGCACTGGGTGTTACACTATATGTTGGTAAATCGAACTCCAATAAAAAATATACACCCCCCCCAAAAGGACACTGAGGGTGTGGGGCCGCTGTGGGAAAGGGGGTGGTAGCAAGAGGACAGCCATCTGCAAGCCAAAGAGGGATGCCGCAGAGAAAAAACCCCAGACCTGCTGACACCTAAATCTTGGACTTCCAGACTTCAGCGTCTTGAGAAAACACGTTTTTTTTTTTTTTTTTTTTTTTTGTTCAAGGCACCTAGCCTGTGTTGGTTTGTTAGGAAAGCCCTGGCTGAGCGGTACACCTGTGGTGTAAGTCCGCCTGGCCCTGGAGGCGTTAGTCTGTGGTAGACCAGCTTCGGTTGGAAGCTCAAGCTTTTTAGAGAGCAGATGATCATCAGTTCATTTCCTACGAACAACAGTGTATGAGTTCAAAGCCATCCAGAGGCCGAGCACTGCAGAGGTCAGAATGCGAAACTCGGGCTTTGGAGAGAGGCTGACAAAGAGCTGGATTCCAGCTCCACCTTCTCACTATGTGACTGTGAACAAGGTATGTCCACCGCCATGCCTGAGGTTTCTCACCAAGAAAATGGGAATAATACCAGCACCTACTTAACAGGGCATGGTGGGCTGCATGATGGCCCCCAAAAGAGGTCTGCATCCTAATCTCCAGAACCTGTGAATGTTGCTTACCTGGCAAAATGGACTTTGCACATGTGGTTCTAAGTTAAGGATTTTTTAAAAGATTTTATTTATTTATTCATGAGAGATGCAGAGAGAGAGAGAGAGAGAGAGAGAGAGAGAGAGAGAGAGAGATACAGGCAGAGGAAGAAGCAGGCCTCCTGCAGGGAGCCCGATGTGGGACTTGATCCCAGGACCCTGGGATCATGCCCTGAGCCAAAGGCAGATCTGAGCCCCCCAGGTGTCCCCTAAGTTAAGGATTTTGAGAAGTAAGGACTAGCTGGAATTAGCCAGGTGCGTCCTAAATGTAATCATGGGGGTGCTCAGCAGAGGGAGGTGGGAAGGTCCAGGGAGAGGGTAGGAGATGTGAGGACAGAAGAAGTAGCTGGACAAATGGAAAGAGGCCATGAGCCAAGGAATGCAGGCACCTCCAGAAGCCACAAAAGATGAGGAGAGTCTCCCCTGGAGCCTCCAGAAGGAACCAGCCCTGCGGACACCTTCACTTTAGCCCAGTGAAACTGATTTTGTATTTCTGACCTCCTGAACTGTAAGATAATGAATTTGTATTGTTGTAAGTTTTCACATCTGTGACAGTTTTTTTTTTTTTCATAGAAGCCACAGGAAACCAATACAGAGGGTTATTTCCAGAACTGAATGGGATGGCATCTCTTCAAGAGGTGGTAGCTATGCTCATCGCATCACTAGCGTGGTTTTTAGCATCACTCAAGTGTTTCTCTGCTGGTGGAGGAAAAGCCTAGCTACACAGAACACTACTCCTGCCTTCTCTTTTTATTTATTTATTTTTTAAAATGATAGTCACAGAGAGAGAGAGAGGCAGAGACATAGGCAGAGGGAGAAGCAGGCTCCATGCACCGGGAGCCTGACGTGGGATTCGATCCGGGTCTCCAGGATCCGGCCCTGGGCCAAAGGCAGGCGCTAAACCGCTGCGCCACCTAGGGATCCCTGCCTTCTCTTTTTAAATCAAAGCAAACCGCTGCAGTTGCTCTGCCTCTCCTCTATAAATTGTGTGGCCTTGACTTGGCATCTTCGTTGTTTGTTAAGTCTTAGGCTGGAGAGGAATTCAGATGTTTCACTATGCTCTAGGAAGCTCATAATTCTAGACATACAGGGAGTGAAGGAAAAGCAGCAAAATTGACAGCAGACAGTATCCAAGGCTGGTTTCCATAGCAATAGTCACTGTAATTTCACTGTGTTTGTGGGCACCAAAGCTAAGACAATGCAGAGGTCAGAGGTGGCTTGTGTACTCTAGTGACTGTGCAAGGTGCAGTCAGACTGCTGAGGGTGGTTCCTACAGAAGGATCTGGAGCCAAGGCATGTGCTCCAGGTCAGTGCATTGCCAACGTTAACGTGCATGTGAATCACCTGGGATCTTGTTAAAATGTGGATTTGGGTTCAGTGGATCTGGGGTAGGGCCTGAGATGCTGCATTTGTAACCAGCTTCCAGGCAGTATATGGACCACATTTCTAGGAACCAGGCCCCGGGGCAGTATTATGACTCAAGCCAGAAACAAGAGAAGGTGAATTCTCTTATTATGTTTAAGGAGGAGAAAGTGAGTCCAGAAGTGAGACAGTTGCAAGAGGGCATAGAGGCCCGGGAGACAAGGGAGGGGAAGAAGGTCCAGAGCTCCCGAGGCTCTCATGGGCCTAGCTCCGAGCCTGTGCCAAGTTCCAGGGGAGGCGGGCCAGTAGGTGTCTGGTGATTTCAGCTTTCACTCTGGGAGGCGGGTTCTGCTTCCCACCAGGATCCTCCCAACAATCTTATGAAACCGAAGCTTTCCGTCTCAGGGAGGTGGTTCTGACCCCAGCACCCACTCCATTGTCTAGTAAGTATTTGGTATTCATGATGGTGTTTATCATCATCCCGGAATATAAATACTTAAAAAACAACAACAAAAACCCTTTTGATGGTTGATTTTATGTATCAACTCAGCCAGGCCCGGTACCTGGATAGGTGGTCAAATGCTAGTCTGGACATTGCTGGGAAGGTATGTTTTAAGACAAGATTAACATTTAGATCAGCAGACTCTGAGTAAAGCAGATTATCTCCCAGAGGGTGGGTGGGCCTCATCCAATCAGCTGGAGGCCGCAGGAGAAAAAAACTGAGCTGCGAAGACCCAGCGATTGGGCCTTGACTCTGCACTGTTGACAGCAGCTCCACAGCCTTGTCTTCCTGCTGATTGGGCCCCTGTCACCATCACACACCTAGGGGAGGAGGCTTGGGGGCTGGGTCCCATGGAAGACGGGCTTCCCAACACCTCGAGTGTGCACACACCCTGCGCAGGGATGGTGAAACAAAGGCCTCATGGGGAGAATCAGTGCTTTTTAGGGCAGAACAAGCCATTTGGTACCGACAGGACAAGTACTTTGAGTGTGAAAGTCGGCCCCACTAATGGGTGATTATAGAATTCCCCGAAATGGGGCAACGGCCAAGGGCCAAAGGGTGCTGGGTGAGAAGAGGTCTTTCTTTCTTTCTTTCTTTCTTTCTTTCTTTCTTTCTTTCTTTCTTTCTTTCTTTCTTTCTTTCTTTTAGATGTTATTTATTTATTTGACAGAGAGAGAGAGAGAATGTGCATGAGGAGGGGCTGAGAGAGGGAGAGGGAGAAGCAGACTCTGTGCTGAGCAGGGAGCCTGATGTGGGGCTATATCCCAGGACCCCAGGATCATGACCCAAGGCGAAGGCAGACACTTAACTGACTGAACATCCCAGGTGCCCCTGAGAAGGGGACTTCTACTCACAGTGCCAACAGATCCTTGTGACTGACCTCGGAACTTTCTTTGGCTTTCCTGTTACACGTTCTGAAGCAGGTGACGTAGGGGGCTAGAGAGCTTGGAGGGTTGAGGCACAAGCAAGTAAAGGCAGAGCAAATATGGTATGTGAGTAGCAATAGTGTCCTCCCTGTGCCCTCACCCTGCCTTCACCTCCCCTGCCCTCCTGGGGAGGAAGGTTCCCCCTCCACTTGCCCTCCTTTGCACCCCTGGGGAGGAGGCCCCACCACTTGCCTCTGCCCCTAACTCTGCCCCCCTGCACCTTCCTCCCGCATCTAAGCATCCGACGCACTCCTGTCCCCGCGGCTTGAACAGGACAGGAGCAGAAACAATGGAGAGCAAGAATTCCCAGCTCTCCCGGAGTTTCTGTCTACATATTTGGCCTAGCTCTCCATTTTGGTGGTGGTGGTGGTGGTGGTGGTGGTGCGCCAGAATTATCCAGGGAACTGGTTAAAACCCACATTCCTGCATTCCTTCCCACTTGCTGGGTATATGGCTTTCCTTGGGGCTGCTGTTGCAAAATACCCCAAACTCGGTGGCTTAAGTGACAGAAATATATTCTCCCCGAGGGCTGGAGGCCAGGAGTCCAAGATCGAGGGGGCAGCAGGATGGTGCACCCTCCAAAGGATCTAGGGGCCTCATCGCTTGCCTCTTCCAGCTTTCTGGGGTTGCGGGTGTTCCGTGGCAGGGGCTCCATCTCTCTGTCTCTGCCTCTGTTTTTACATCATCTTGTCCTCTGAGGCGTGTGTCAAATCTTTCTCTCTCCTCGAAGGACATGTATGATTGGACTTTGGGCCCACCCAGATAATCCAGGATTATCTCCCCACTTTAGGACTCTTACTTAAAAATCACATCTGCCAAGACCCTTTTCCTCTGCAAAACAGAGACTACAGAGATTGGGACCTGGGATCTTTGGGCACCATTGCAAGACAACCACACTGGGCATCGGCTCCTCGTTCATTCTCTGCAGGGTTTCTGATGCCCACTGAAGCTGAGCCCCTTGACATCAGGAGAATGCCAGCTCCCAGCTGCAGGATGTTTGGCAGCCCTGAGGTCCTTCCTTGCTTGCCACGCGAGGATTGATGGACAAGCCCATACCTCTCCTCTCTGGGCTGTGAGCTGCACCACAGCCAGGCCGGGCTTAGGGGCACAGAGCCTCTGTGGTGGGAACCTGATCCCAAGTGGGTAGAAGATGATGGGGCCCAGGATATAAATGGCCCTGGGAGGGAAGCCGGGGCTTCAGAAGTGGGTAAGCCACAGGCTCTGCTTGAGGCTGGTGCAGAACCTTCCTAGCAGCCTTGGCACAAAAGATAAACATTTGGGAGGTGGCGGGGGCTGCACAGACTTGTATCCTGAGAGCAATGGCTCCAGAAGCCTAAAAGGGCAGGGCGTGCAGGCTTGTGCAGGCTGAGAGGCAAAGGCCAGGGATGGGCCTGCAGGGGTCATCTGGGCCTGCCCCCGCTTCCAAAAGAATTATCATAAAAGTCTGCAAAAGGCAGCACACAGCCTTACAAAGGAAACCCACGGCTGGTGCGGTGCTGGTGGGGGGGTGGGAAGCACATGCACTCTAATGATCCTACATTTGAGCCCATGACTTGCTAGCTGTGGGGCTTGGGCAAGTTACTTAACTTCTCTGTGTCTCAGGTTCCTCATATGTAAAATGAGAGCAATAGCGAGGCCACCCTATGGGATTGTTGTGAAGATTAAGAGAATCTCTGTAAGGTGCTTAGCACATAGTAAATGCTCAACAAAGCCAGCTGCTATTGAGCATTTGTCTTTCATTGTCTCGCTTGACGATGACAAGAACCATAAAGTAAGTACTATTATTATATTCATTCTACAGGGAGTGAAACAGAGGCACAGAGAGGTTATACAAATTGTCTAAGGGCACACAGTTATAAGGAACAGCACTGGGATATACATGTAGGCAGTTAGATCCAGGGCCAGGGCTAGTGGCCATGTATTCTAGCATTTCCAGGCAGAAGATAGAGCACATGCAAAGATCCAGAGGCAGGACTGCAGTCGAAAAACACAAAATCAGAAAAGTATTAGAAAAGAAATGTCAAGAATGAATGGATTGATGAGGTGCCTGGGTGATATTGTGAGTTAAGCATCTGACTCTCCATTTCAGCTCCAGTTGTGATCTCAGGGTTGCAGGATTGGACTCCATGCTCAGCAGGAGTCTGTTTGAGATTCTAGCTCCCCTTTTCCCTCTGCCCCCCCACTTCAGGAGAGAAATCATGCACTTTCTCTCTTTCTAAATAAATAAATTTTTTTAAAAAAAGAATGGATTGACAAAAATACCTCTGAAAATGCAAAACAAAGGGTTCACTGTTTACTGTTTAGAAAGTTAATGAAGGATATTTTTGTCCTCTAGTAAGACTGGTGGGTGTCCCTCATTTTGTGTTTTCTTCTTCTTCCTTAATCATAAAACCCCCAATCGTTAGCTGGGCTCACGACCACCAGCACACATTTTCCAGCCTCCCTTACAGCTAGGAGACCAGTTCTTAACAGTGATATGAGGAGAAGTTTCTTGTGAGACTTCTAGGAAGGCCCCTAAAAGAAGGAAGGCCAATTTTGTCTGGTCTTCTTCCATTCTGCTGGCAAAACCGTAGACATGCTGGCTGGTGTTAGAGCAGTCAAACTGGACAAGGAAGTGGAAGCCACGTGTTGATGATGACAAAGCAGAAACTGTAGAAGAAGGACTTGGATTTCTGACAATTGCTTCAGTGGCCTTACCTCTCTTGGATCCTCACTTCCAGACTTGTTTATGTGAGAAATAAACTTCTATCTTGTTTAAACACCTGCTATTTGGGTTTTTTTTTTTTTTAATCCCTCACAGCCAAATCTAATTCTAACTGACACTAATATCACTTCCCTATAGCGTTTAAGTTAAATCTGTATTTTTCCATTATTGTGTCACCATGGATTTGAGTTTCTACCTACCAAAAAGAGGCAAAAACCCTTCCTTTTAATAGTTACCTTCTAAAGACTGTGGACTTGGAAACTTGAGACTGTATCTTTGTTCCTTGAAGCTACATGTATTAAAATATTTGTTACAATGAATTGTTCATTTTGAGGTGTAAACCATGCCAGAGGAGGTTGAGTTGGTTTATCAACTCTGAGAAAATATGTTGACAATGGCTTTGACCTCCTCGTAATTAACCTAACCAATAAAAATAACAACGGTGATGCTCTTGAGGTCAGAAACATACCTGAAAGTCTTCATCCTTGCAGTTCTCTTGTAAGGAAACATTATATCTTTAAAATTAATGCATCATTTTTATTTTATTTTAGCTATTTTCTCCCAGCTTTATCGAGATGTTACCGACGTATGACACTGTGAAATGTGAGGTGTACAGCATGACGATCTGATGCACTTATATACTGCAGAATGATTACCAGGGCAGGGTTAGTTCACACATCCATCACCTCACAGAAAATTACTATTTCTTTTTTGTGGTGAGAACATTTAGGATCCACTCTCATCAACTTTCAAGTATATAAGATGGTACGGTTAACTACAGTCACTGTGTCATACATTATTGGAACCTCAGAACTTACCTAGCTGAAATTTGCACCCTTTGACTAACTAGCCTCTCCTCATTTCCCCCAGCCCCTCAAGACCCCCTCATTCGACTGTTTCCATCAGTTCAGCTTTTTTAGATTCTACATATATGTGAGAGTGCATGGTATTTATCTTTCTCTGACGTATTTCACTTAGTCCTAATGCCCTCAAGGTCCAACCATGTGGTAAATGTCAGGATTTTCTTTATTTTTCTCAGGCCTGAATAATATCCCATTAACAGATCTATTTTATTTTACTTTATTTTTAAATTTATTTTCTAAAATTTTATTTATTCATGAGAGACACACAGAGGCAGAGACACAGGCGGAGGGAGAAGAAGACTCCCTGCGGGGAGCCTGATGTGGGACTCGATCCCAGGACCCCGGGATCAGGCCCTGAGGCGAAGGCAGACGCTCAACCACGGAGCCACCTAGGTGCCCCAACAGATCAATTTTAAAACACCATCTCTTAAAAATAAATAAATAAATAAATAAATAAATAAATAAATAAAACACCATCTCTTTCTTCCCTAAAAAACAAGAGGATAAAAAGGCGAGACTGTGCATGGTCTAAGAGTTTCCTCCATGACGTCCTCAATGTCTATGCCACCAGACTGTGGCTTTGAGAAAATGATATTCTTGTTCTCTGATAATAAACCCTTTGAACTCACATTACCCTGTATTTGGCAGTTGACAAGCCAGATTAAATTCATACCCCAGCCCTAATCAATCTGAACCCTATGGAAACACAGACCTAAGACAGCCAATTCCCCAGGTCTCCTGGGCCACCAGAAAGACTGAGTCAGAAGCATGTTTTGGAAGAGGTTGCTACTGACCAGCTATGTGACTTGTCTATCTTTGAGGCTCTGTTGGCCTCAGGTGTGCTCACCAGTAGCCTTAAGAGACCAAAGAACCTTTTCTTCTAGCTTAGAATAATTGCATGATATATATATTTTTAAAGTAGGCTCTGTGTCCAGCACGGAGCCCAATGTGGGGCCTGAAGTCACAACCCTGAGATCAAGACCTGAGCTGAGATCAAGAGTCAGATGCTTAACTGACTGAACCACCCAGGTGCCCCAGTAGCATAATATTTTGAAATAAATACATAAATAACAAAAATACTGACATCAGGAAGTTGTGAGGGGGCGAGGGGTGGGGGAGTAGGTGGGCGGAAGCCATGAAGGCAGCTTCCAGCAGACCTTTCTACTATGACACAAATGTCCTATATCTGTGCTATCTAATACAATAGCACGAATCATACATGGCTACTGAACACTTAGAATGGAGTTGGTGTTACTAAGCAGCTAAAATACTAATTATATTCAATTTTAATTAACTTTATTATTTATTTTTAAAGATTGATTATTCATGAGAGACACAGAGAGGCAGAGACACAGGAAGAGGAAGAAGCAGGCTCCCTGTGGGGAGCCCGATGGAGGACTCGATCCCAGGACCCCAGCCAAAGGCAGATGCTCAACCATGGAGCCACCCAGGTATCCACAACTTTATTTTTTTTAAAGATTTTATTTTACAGACAGATTGTGAGAGAAAGCATGAGTAGAGGGAGGGCAGAGGAAGAAGCAGACTCCCTGCTGAGCGAGGAGTGGGATCCCAGGACCCTGGGACCATGTCCTGAGCTGCAGGCAGATGCTTGACCGACTAAGTCACCCAGGCAGCCCTAATTCAACTTTAAATAGGCATTCGTGGTTAGCAGCTGCCCTACTGGGTACTGCCGTTCTAAGGGATGTCCTTCAGGTCAGTGTAATTTCAGAAGGAATCCTGGTCGAATGGGGTAGTGGAAAGAGGGCTACATATAGTAGGTATTAGGCAACCTAAGTTTTGATCCAGTTTTTCTATTACATGATCTACATCATCATCATCATCAGGATTTTATAGCATCTGCCATTTCTTGGGTGCTTACAACATTCCAGGCTCTGCACAAAAAGCTTAAATGTATATTATTTCATTTAATTATAAACACAAGGTAATTTGGAAGGAAATTATTACTATCATCCCTATTTACAAATGAGCAAACAGAGGTTTAGCAACTTCAGAAGCTAAGTAATTCATATAGCATATAGAATCTTGAAGCTATTGGACCAGAGTTGGGATTTGATTTTAAGTGGTCTTGAATCCGAGGTCTAGGGCTTAGTCATTTACACGAGTTCTCTGAAAAACAGTGCGGCATTGACTAAGTCACTGCACTTTGAGAAGCTACAGTTCTTCATCTGGAAAGTGAGGAAGCTAGGCCAAATGAACGCTAAGATCTGCTCAAGTAGGCAAAGGTCATGTTTTTCATACTTGCCCTCCAGGGCGGGCTGGAGGGCACTTTATATAACGAATGCCATTGTTTACATCTGTAAACATGTGACTTCAAAAGACCCTGACCTGAGCATAGTCAATAATTTCCCTAGAGGTTAGTAACCCTAGACCATGTTATAGATTATTTTATTTTTTTTAAAGATTTTACTTATTTGGGAGCGAGAGCTCGCAAGCGAGTGCACACATGCTTACCAGCATGCAAGCACCACAGAAAACGGAGGGGTGGGGGAGGAGGGATTCCCCTTGACTTGAGGCTCATCTGACAACCCTGAGACCACGACCTGAGCTGAAACCAAGCTTTGGACGCTTAACCAACTGAGCCACCCAGATGCCCCTAGATTGCTTTTAAAAACTCCCCAGGGGACTCAGATAACCAGAAAGATCTAAGAGGATTAGCCCTGGTTAGAACTTGCTAAAAGTCAAAAATGATTCTTCTGTGAATAGTTTCTTTCTTTCTTTCTTTATATTTTTTTGGTAAAGATTATGTTCTGTGTGTGTTTAAATTAGATGATGAGAGCTATATAACGTATGTTTCCTTTTTTTTGCCTTAGAGGGCAGGAAACTCAAAGCTAAATTTTGCATTCAATTGCAGTGATAAACCTTAGGAGAGTTTTTTTCTGGTACTTTTTCTGGTCTTCTTTACTGTTAATGATATATTGTGTGTATTGCTATCCTTGTTTTGTGGTTCTGTTATGTTGAACTCATACTGTGAATCTAGCTGAAATCCTTTTCAGAGTTAGATCCGTTATAAGTGATTACCAGATAAGCATCCGTCTCAGAGTATACCAAAGCCGAAAGAATAACTGGAAAAATAAAGTAAAAGAGTGTTACCATGTAGAATGGTGGGGGTGGGGGGTCCTTTGAGAAGGTAGGAGATGGAAATGGGATAGAATTTCCCAGTAAGAAGAGAATAGAAAAAGAACATGGGGAAAGGAAGGAAAGAAAAAAGAACTTCAGAGAGCCTTAAAAATCAAGGAAGAGACTAGGGTAAAAAAAAAAAAAAAAAAAAAAAGGAGGCAGTTTTGATGCCCACTCAAAACAACCTTGTGGCCAGTTAGCAGATTTATGGGATCTCACATGCGTGAGAAGAAAACATGTGTGCAACTTAACTTCCCTAACTAAACATTACCAATTTTACATTTTGCTAGATCTGGAAATGAGAGATGACAGAAACCAGAGAGGGAGCTTTTGATTTTAATAAAAGGAAATGCCAAAGGGCTATTTTGTAGGCTGGACTCTGGTACTTCCCAGGAAAGGACTTCTCAAACAGGGCAGTGCTGCAGCGTGAGACTCCATCTGCACATGCAGAATGTTCAGGGCTGCTCATCTGGCAGGTGACAAGAGGACTGGGTGTGTCTGCACCCCTCCTACCACAACCTGTCCAATGCGCTAAGGAGAGGTCCTGAATGAAGCTCCTCTCTTCACATCAGCAGGTGAAGGAGTTGAGTTCTAGGACCACCTCCAGGGCAAGCAGAGAAATCCCAACCAGAGGGACTAAAGCAAACCTCATCTGGGGATGAACCTGGGTGGGGGAAGGGAGCCCGATCCAGCCCGATCAGGAGCAGCACTTCTCGGACATGGAGGGGATGTGGGCTGGCAAGCAGGTAAGGATGTCTGGATTTGGCTGGGGTGTGGGTGTGGCTCTGAATGGAAGCTGGTTGCACGGTGAATGATGAGGCAAAGATGCCACGTAACCCTTAGATCCCTCTCCTGCCTAAACGGCGAGGATAATGCCCACTGGTCCTTCCTCGCAGGGCCACAGGTGTACTACAGGTGACACAGGTGTGGGAGTGCAATTGTGGGGAAGATATACGTTCATTTTCACGTGCATCAAATTACCTAATGCATATAGTCTAAGTTTTTACTGATTTAAACAGCAGGGTAAGAAAAACACAACTGGGAAGGTAAGTCCACTAACTCCTCACTTTGTCAGTGTCCTATTCCCTTTTAAGGCCCCCTGCCCAGACTGCAGCAATACCACAGACTGCCTGAAGGGGGAGCCCCTGCACCCATGCTCTGTGCCCAGGCTCCGTTCTTGTGGTTTTTCTTACACCTGTTCTCATTCTGCTTCCAGCTTTTCAGTCTTGCTGTATTCCTCTCTGCTCACCACTGGGTTGTGTCCAAGCTGAAGTTTTGCTTTCCTTTTCCTCAAATCTGATTATACACACTGGTTTCACGCCTTCCACCTAAGTGTATCCCCCTCCTGTATCTTCCCGGGATACAGCCTTCTTTCTCAGACATGGACTCTGTGGGGGCGGCTCCTGCATTGGGCTTGCCTGAGTGCTACCAGCAGGAACCAGGCCCATGCAATGAACGAAATGTAAGTCACTTTCTTCTTCTGAAAAAGCCACCCTGCAAGCCAAAGCCAAGGACACGTTATCACACTGCTTGGATGTTGACTCCACTGTCTAAATCACTAGAATGGGGAGCCTGGGAAATTATTAACCGTACTTCTTTACTTTAGGCTTCCCTCTATGATACCAAGGACAGGGATTTTCATAGTAGTAGGTGCTAAGTATTTGCCAAGTTAAATTGATACTTACTTCTAAGAGTACAGGCTCTGGAGTCAGACAGCCTTGGATTTTTATCCTGGTGCTGCCAGTTAACTAGGCCAGGGCCCAAATCCCAGCAAGTCATATGAACCCCAGGTTTCCATCTGGAAATGGAGTACTTTGTGCCCTGTAGACTTGCCTGGCACACAGAAAGTGCTCAGTAAATTACAGCTGTTTTTAAACAGTGAAATGTTGCATCTGAATTAGGAGTTGGATTGATTCTAGAAGCCCCAAGAGGCCAAAGGAGTAGTTGTGGCAGCTCCTGGGAGCAGATTTCAGCTGCACAGAAGTAAGACCTCAGAGGAGTCTCAGTAATCTGAAGATGGAATGGGAAGGAAGCCTCTAGGACTGGGGCCTTAGTTGGACAATCCCATGGGGAGACCTTCAGGAAGGAGATCCAAACATCCAATGGGTGGTTGGACTAGAGACTCTCAGTCCCTCCACACCCTATGAGTCCCACACTCCAAATTTAGCTGATTGACCACTTACATACAGACTCCTTCTAGAACTGGACTACTGCATTCTTTTCTTTTTTTTTTTTTGCATTATTTTCATAATAATTTCTTCATTCTAGTTGTTCTCTCCAATCTTTTCACATTGCTGCCAAGATGCATGTGCTAACATGCAAATCTGATCATCTGATAAAAGTATAAATTCTTTGGCCTGGCCTCAATCCACCTGTTTTCATTGTCTTGTTCTCAGGCATTGTCCATGCCTGTCCAGTGCCAGTGTGTTCTGGCCACACCAAATGACCAGTCTTTTCTGGAACCCCCATGCTTGCTCTCATCTCTCTGCCTTTGCTCTACTCTTGTTTCCTCCCTCTTTTAATCCTCTCCATCCAGCTAAGTCCTAAGAGAGTGATCAAATGTCACCTCCTCTGGGAATTAATCCCTAAGAGCCACCCCCCCCCCATACAATATAGCTAGCTGCTTGTTCCCCTCTACCTTTGTATAGCACTTTGTACATGATTGCATAATACCACTTGTAACATATTATTGTTATAATTTATGCCTTTATAACCATCCCAACCTCATTGTAGAGGCATGAACTATTCACCTTTGCATCCCCCAAACTTGCACATAGTAGTGCTTGCCACTACTCAAGATGACATTTTATATTAGTGACCTTGCTTGTTTGCTCTCCTTCATGAGACCATCAGCTTCATGAGAACATGGACCTATCCTGTGCTTTGCTGTATCCCCAGCACTTAGTATAGTGCCTGGTTCACAGGCTCTTAATATTCTTTGAATGAATGAAGAAATGTTTTTTTGCTTAGCTTAAATTCCGGTGGGTTTCCCAGTTCATTGTGGGTGATGGTTCACTGGAATGTTTGCATAAGAACCAAGTAAAATTATAAAACTAGCTAACTGTGGTTTATTTTCAGTTGTGTTAAGGGTAGGAATCCACATAATTAAGACTCAATGAGAACCAGGCTTGGGTAAAAACTATGTTAAAAGTCTGGTCCAGAACCCTGGCTAAGGGCCCAGAATAAGTCCTAGTGACCTCGAACACTTCAGATCTAAGAAAGTCAGAAATGCAACATAAACGATGGGCAGGCATTAGGACTACAGTCCTCTTGGGTTTAGGTGTTCCCTGTACCCCATCTGCCACCACAATGAAACTAGAGCATGTCGGGGTGGGGTGCTGGCAAGAGTGTTGCTGTCCACAAGGCTTTTGCAACAATCTACAAGGCTGTGCCAGTTCCAGAACAGGTGAACTCATGCACTAACAGGTGTTAAAGTTGTTTAATGGGATTATTCATCGAGCTTTTCCAATCGTAGGTAACGAGGATGGACTTGGGATATTCCATGGTCCAGAAACTGTATGCTGTCCACAGTAACAGGAGACCAATTCTGTTCAGTTCAGCGAAACCCAATTCAGTTCAGTTCCATTCAACTAAACTCAAATAATTCGATGTAACAATCATTTGCTGGGTGTCTCATCACACATAGAATAGAAACCAAACTACTTCGCATGCCCAGAAGGCTCTGTAAGATTTGGCTGCCGACTCTGGACTTGATCTCCTACACTCTCCTGGCCCACTCATTCCGTTTCAGTTTTACTGGACTCTAGTGCCTGTATCTTGCTTGTGCCAAGAATGTTCCTGTCCCAGGGCCTTTGCACTTACTGTTCTCTCTGCCTGGCAAGATCTGTGCTTAGATATTGACATGGCTTACTGCTTCCCTTCCTTTAGGTCTCTGCTCAAATTCAGCCTCTTTAGAGAAACCTTCCTGGACCTAAAATGGCAACTTACATCACTCATATGTAACTTGAATACCCAGTTTTATTTCTCTTTATACCATTTATCTATGACTGATACTTTATTATTTATGCATTTGTTCCTCACCAGGCATATATGGTGTATGTTCTATAGTTGTTGAATGGATGAGTGAGTAAACAAGTGCCTGCTATGTACTAAACTCATACACTTGGTGATACTGGAAATGGTCCCAGTCCTCAATAGACCCTTGGTCTAATGTGCAAAACAGGAGAAAAGAAGCTATTTAAAAAGCCTTATGCATAAAATCTTATGGGAGAGTAAGTCAGAACCCCTGCAGTGAGAGGGGGTGGGTGTGTGATGGGAAATGCTACCCCGAGCCTGGGAGTGGGGAGAGAAGGGCTTGGAAGAAGAATCCTGGCAGAGGAAGTTAGTTGAGCTGATGTGGAGACTTTTCTAGAGCAAGTCTCTTTTAAGCAAGTTCAGGAGATTCTGTGGACTGAAGCAGCTGAAGGGATAGGGGACAGGAGGAGGGAGACCTTGTGGCAGGTGAATGTGACAGATACTAAATGCGCCAACAGGGAGGCATTTAAGGAACAGGTGATTGCTTAGCCTGTGCCCTGTTCGTTGACCATCATCTTGGAACAGGGGTCCATGCTGGGTTTGTGGAAGACATGAGGATTGAAAACCTGGATGCTGGAGGTCAAGGTAGCAGAGGAGTTCAGTGTGGCCATGCATCTCCCATTTTCCAGGGCAGTCCCGAGTGCTCAAGTCTGCTTAACTGCCCTCTATTATCCTGGTGTACTTGTCCCATCAAGTTTTTGGATGGGTGGATTGGAGCATAAAGTGGCCAGCCATCGGGATCCCTGGGTGGCGCAGCGGTTTGGCGCCTGCCTTTGGCCCAGGGCGCGATCCTGGAGACCCAGGATCGAATCCCACATCGGGCTCCCAGCGCATGGAGCCTGCTTCTCCCTCTGCCTGTGTCTCTGCCTCTCTCTCTCTCTCTCTCTCTGTGTGACTATCATAAATAAGTAAAAATTAAAAAAAAAAAAAAAAGTGGCCAGCCATCAGGGAAGGAGGGACAGATCCCACAATGCCAGGCTGACCTGGGAAGTGAGATGGTCTGACAAGGTGCTCTGGGGTCTGAAGAGGGATGGTGTCTCCAGGGAAGGCTCTGAGACCGTGGAGCATGCCGTTAGTGTTTTCAACAGGGTGGTCCTTGGTGTTGCATGTTTACTGGTGTCTTTCTTTCTTCAGAGAATGCTCCTTCCAGGGACACCTGGGTGGCTCAGCGGTTGAGCATCTGCCTTTGGCCCAGGGCGTGATCCTGGAGTTCCAGGATCGAGTCTCACATTGGGCTTCCTGCATGGAGCCTGCTCTCCCTCTGCACCGCACCCCCCCGCCCCCGCCCCGTGTCTTTCGTGAATAAATAAATAAAATCTTAGAAAAAAAAGTTTATAAAAAAAAAAAAAGAATGCTCCGTCCACATCCTCTTGCCATAGGGTCTCTAAGTAAAGGGTGAGATTCCGTATAAGGATCTATCTAGTAAGGGGCAGTGTAACAGAAGACTGCCGCACAGGCTCACTCGGGCCCAGGAGTTGGAACTTCTCAGTGAAATGGCAGCCTGGGGAAATATCCACCTTCTTTTGCCAGCACATTCGGCCTAGAGTCCTGGACCTGCCTGAACCTGACTGGCTGAATTTTTTTTTTTTTAAGATTTTTTATTTATTTATGATAGACATAGAGAGAGAGAGAGAGAGAGAGAGAGAGAGACAGGCAGAGGGAGAAGCAGGCTCCATGCCGGGAGCCCGATGTGGGACTCGATCCCAGGCCTCCAGGATCGTGCCCTGGGCCAAACACAGGCGTCAAACCACTGAGCCACCCAGGGATCCCCTGACTGGCTGAATCTTAACAGAATTCCTCACGCCAATTTGAAAGAACCGAGGAAGCCCTCACGGGCAATGTTTCTTATATATGGGGAAAACGAAAACAGAGCAATTTAAAATCCAGAATAATAAACAAACACAACCACTAAACAAATGATTCCTGGAATTGTGGAGACTTCCTCATCTTTGGACACCGCCAAGTGCGTACACCATGAACTTTGTCAACGGTACCAGCTCAAAACTTGCCTTCTGATGATGCTGTATGAAGATTCTGCTCCATTCTAGAAGCAGTACAGGAAGCAGGGTGGGGATTTCCAGAGATCCCTGGAGCAGCTCTTTGGTTTCCCTTTGGCCACTCATTGCATGGCTTGGGTAAATACCTTGACTTTTCTAGAGCAAGTCTCTTTTAAAGTTGTGAAAGACAACCCTGGATAGTCTTTCCAGTCCTAGAATGCAGGGAGACTATATGCGTGGAAGACTCCTGGAAACCATGAAGGGCTCACTTAGGAGATTTTTATATCGGCTATGGCCAGACCTTACAGGCCAGGTGGGGGCCACTCCTCCCTACATTTTCCACAAGTTTCTTCCTGTGAAACAGGACATGGGATCTGGGATCGGGGTAGGTAGGGTTGCCTCCCAGAGCTCTCCTTTTCTGCAATTTCTCACTCATAGGGGCCGTGAGGAGCCTCATGAGTGAACTCCTCAGTTGCTCTACTCCAAAGAGATTTTCTTTTTATGTCCGTTCCCTCTGCATTGATGTTTTAGCCATGCTGTGTGTAGTTTTAAAAGAACAGCAATTCACAAACTGGCAACAACCCAAATGACCAGCAACCTGGGAACCATTAGGTAGATAGATAATGGTGCATCCACAAGAAGGAATATTTTGCAGTCATTAAAAATGATGTTTATGAATGTTCTGTAGTAGTAGCAGGAAAAATGCTTATGGCACACTAAGTGAAATAAAAACAGATATAAAACTATACACACATACACAGTACAGCTATTTTAAAGAGCCTCACTATCTGTATTAAAAACAAAGATGAGAAAGGGTACCAAATAAATCATTTGGGTTACCTCTGCACAGCAGAGTTGTAGATGATTTTAATTTTCTTTCTTATGTTTTTCTGTATTTTCCAAAATTAAAAAAAAATGAGTATATATAACTTTTTGGTAAAAAAAAATATATAATCTAAAAATTTGAATGTATAGCACCTGGTATTACAGTTGTGAAAAGGTACCGTCCATGAGGAGAGCAAAATGGAAGGAGGGGACGATGTGGTCAAATCAATGAAAATCCAGGACAATGGTCAGCTAGGAGACATGTGGACATGTGAGGGCTCATGGAGGAAGCCAGATTTTGAAAAATGCAAGATCAACTCAGATACTATGTCTACTGGGCAAATGACCAGATTTTACTGCCTGGGCTGTTTTCCATAACATGTGAAACTCAGGTATGTGCTGGCAGCTGTCAATATCACTGTTTCTGGAAGGATAAAACAGAGCAGAAACTTGGCACCGGACAGATGGTCTGCAAGCAGGCTGAACTCGGGGAGTGATCCCTCTCCACAGGCCTTTCTGGCCTTCCTGGGCACCCGGGGTTCCTGCTGGCTCTGGTCGTGCTGGGCCCTCAGTTTGCAGCTTTGAGGGCTAATTTTTGGGAATGTTCTTTAAAAAAAAATTTTTCCTACACGTACAGCACATTCGTGCACAGTGCCCGAGGCCCCAGACATGGGGCACACGGAGGGCTGCCAATTCCCAGCAAAGGAGAAGGAATAAAAAATCCAAGGAGGCTAATGTAGCTTCCCTTGGGCCCATTCAGGCCAAGGGAGGAGGCCAGTTGGCAACTTCTCTCGCTGGGGGCCATAGGAGATGGCACTTGGTCAAGCCACATGCTTGTCATCTGCCTTTGGGGCTCTTGCAGGAAACTTCCAACCAGTTCCCGCATCATGCCAGACTCGCTCCTCCTGCTGCCATGCACTCAGACTGGTCTCTGTGTCCCTGTCCACCTTGTGCCAGGCCCTGGCTGGCTGCCAGAGAGAGCACACACTGATCAAAGCCTGGTCCTTGCCTGTGACGAGCTCAGACATGGAAGCAACTGGTAGCAAGCAATGGCCAGGGCTCCTTGGGAGAGAGGTGGTCAGGAGGACTCCGGCTCTGGGCTCACGGTGCTTGGGCGCAACCTCCAGCCTGGCCACTCACAAGCGTAGCTGTGTGACCTGGGCAAGTCCTTGAACTCCGCTCGGCCTCACTCCTCACTGAAACTAGGCAGAGTTACAGCATCTGCACTGGGGCGTTGGGTCCGAAGCCTGCTCACCCCAGGGCCTGGCACACGATGGCACCAAGTGTTGTTACAATTCGCCACAGATGGCCTCACAGAGAACAGAGGAGGCCTTGTCCTGCGGGGGCAGCAAAGGTTTCACAGCAACCGTGAGGATGCAGCTGCCTTGAAGGATGAGCAGGTTGTTTGCATTGGGCTTAGGCTTCCCCCTCGGTTTGAACCTCCACCACACACTGCCGTTGAGGGAACAAAGGCCCAACAACACCTGTAAGGACATAATTTTCTCCCAGGCACTTTCAACTCTTCAGTGATAAATATTTATCTCTAAATAACACTCAGGTGCCACCTACGTCCTGTGCTCTTGAGTCGGCGGGACCCTGGGCCACGGACCCGGGTGCCTAGCTGCAGGTGCTGGAGGGCAAGGACTTGGGCTGAGGGGCATGTGGCCCAGCAGTTCTTTGCCAACTCAGAGAAGTATCTCAGCATTTGGAAAGCTGGCCAAACAGCTGCACCTCTGTGACCCAGCTGAAGGCCAGCCCGGCCTCTGCTGCAGTTGGTCTCACTGGTCTGTGGTATATAGGAGACTCCCCGCCTTGGAGTCCTTGCTGGTGGCTCTTCCACCTGGAGTGCCTGATCTTACCCATGCTTCCGTCTGCCTCAAAAGCCAACTTCCTGGATCCCCTGAGGCAGTTTATCTGCATCCCCCTCCTGACTCTTTGCCCTTTCTTTCTTTGATGATAAATGATAAATGATAAATGAGCTGCACAGGGCAGGAGCCATGCAAGGTTGCCTGGGTCCCCGCTCCTCCCACGAGCACAGGGCCTGGCCCATGGCAACCAAGCGTACTGGATGTGAGCTCTGGAGCCAGGCTGCTGGGTGTGAATCCCCGTGCAGCCCCTTGGAGCCCTGTGACCTCTCTGCCCCCTTTTCCCCACCTAGAAAGTGGGGATGAGAACAAGAATGCCTACCATCATGAGGTTATCCTCTCCTATCCACACAAGTACTTGCAGCAAGTCGTGCCTGGCACACAGAAGATTTGATCAACACTCTTACCATTTCTGCACTCAGGCACGCGATTCATGTTTGCTGAATAAATGAATGAAGAACGAACAACTGAAGAAGTTTGATCATAAATCATAAACACATCTTAAAAATTAAATAAAAAATGGAAAGTTCAAGTAGCACTGCGGTGAAGACTGAAGAGGTAGGTTCTGTGTTTATAGCAATGTTTTCCAGGGCGGGAGCGTGTTTCTCAAAGAGGTTTAACGGCTGTCTAATCAGATGAAGTGATTTGATTATCATTATTCCATTTATATGAGCAATATTTATTGAGGCCTAAGCCAGGGAAAACCTCAGAAGGAAAAGAGAAGAGGAGGTGGAAGCATATTAAAATAAGAACATTCCTGGTTCAAGATTTCCAGGTTTTTGACCTTCAGAGGGACCCCATCCCTTTCCTCTTAAGACTGATGAGCCTTCCCGTCCGTCCTCATGGCACAGCGCTTCGTGGAGAGAGCCAACTCTGGACTCAGGCAGCCTGTGTTTGCATCCCATTCTGCCCCCGACTAGCTGTGTAACGTGGGCAAACTACACAGCCTCTCTGAGCCTGACATTCTGCATGAGAAGGGAGAGACAGCAGTAGTGAAAGGAGGTGCTAAAACACTAACATTCCTGTGAGGATTCAGTGAGCCAATGCGCTTAAAAGGGAGACTTTTTTTTAAAATTTTTATTTATTTATGATAGTCAGAGAGAGAGAGAGAGAGAGAGAGAGAGAGAGAGAGAGACAGAGACATAGGCAGAGGGAGAAGCAGGCTCCATGCACCGGGAGCCCGATGTGGGATTCGATCCCGGGTCTCCAGGATCGCTACCCAGGGCCAAAGGCAGGCACCAAACCACTGCGCCACCCAGGGATCCCAAAAGGGAGACTTTTTAAAAGGGAGTTACAACTATCTTGTCAAATTTGGGGGTGATGATGATGATGGCTGTTTTGAAATACTGGGCTCTAAGATCATCAAAACATGGGGACAAGGAATATGCTTCAGCAGGTGAGCTGGTCCCTGGTCTCTACAATCACTCTTCACTTACTTATTGCTTTGGGAGCACTGATTTTCATGGGCTGCTTTTCTAAGGCGGGGAGGGGGTGGGGGATGGCTACCTGCACTGAGTCTCCGGATCAGCACTGTCCAATAGACAGTGGAGGATGGAAACATCCTCTACGTGTGCTGTCCAATACGGGAACCACTGGCCCCATGTAGCTATTGGGCATTTGAAATGAGGACAGCGGTTCTGAGGAACTGAAGCTTTAGTTCTGTTTAATTTTTATTCATTCATTCGTTTATTTTTTTTCATTTATTATTTTTTTAAGTAGGCTCCACGCTCAGGCTGGGCTCGAACTCATGACCCTGCGATCAAGACCTGAGCTGAGATCAAGAGTCGGACACTTAACCGACTGAGTCACCCAGGCATCTCTGATTTGTATGCATTTAAATTCAAACAGCCACAGGTGGCTGGTGGTTAGCATACTGGGCAGCGCAATGCTAATTCCTCAGTCTCTGTTCATGAAGGTGAGGTCTTCCTTCCTTCTCCCGTATGATGAAGAACTGCAGTGTCAGACGAGACCAGATTACTGTGGCAGCCGGTTAACTGGGATTCAGAGAGGACCTGGATATTCAAACGAACAAGCGCAGTGCATGCATCTGATCAGCCTTAACCCTGCATGTTGGAGAAGGTTGTTTTTGAACTTAAGCCTCTCAGCTTGTCGCCTGTGGTTAGGAGCAAATTCTGCCCCTTGGTCTGGGGGAAAAGAACCTCCTGAGTCGAAGCCATGTGACCAGCCCTGGAGCCTAGAAGTGTTCAACAGTATTGAGCTGGGGAGCCTTTGGGTTTGCCCTGCTGCCTTTCCAGACAGGACCCCTGTGAAACCTGGCCTCACTTCTGCCTCGCATGCTTCTCGCTAATTTGCTATCTCTGAGCTGCTTTAGACGAGCCACCTTGTTAAGCTGAAGATGATTATTAGATTCAGACACTCAGTGTCTTCCCCTGGCTGCTGCAGCTCCAAAGTTCTGCAGGCTGGCCAGGCCTGACCTTGGGTATCCGTTCATCTCGTCAAATTACATAAAGATCCAGCATCTCACGAGGCTCAATCCAGCCCCCAAAGCCCATTATGTGCCCAGCTCTACCAGAGAGACAAAAATCATCATAATAGCTTATTTCTTGCCCTCACGTAACTTAAAAATGGGAGTTGGAGTGAGTTGGGGAAATGAATGACAAACACACAGGAACTACAATGTCTTGTTATTCACAGTGTGGCCCCCTGGACCAGCAGCATCACCTCACCTGGGAGCTTGTTAGGAATGGGACATCTTGGGCCCATCCCCCGTCCTATGAATAGAATCTGCATCTTAATGAGATCCCAGGGGATTCAAAGGCACATCACTGATTCCCTTTTGAGAAGCCCTGCTAGAGCATACAGCAGGTTCCAAGCCAACTATGACAATGAGAAGAATAATGGCCATTATCTATAACGTGCCCAATGTGTGCTGGCAGTGCTTTCTATACGTGAACATGTCTAAGAAGGTGTCAACCTGAATTAAGGGAGTAATAATTCCTATTGTTTATAGATCATCTCCTAGGTGTCAGTTGATTGTGTATGGTACTGCCATAAGTTAGTTCATTAGTCACTGAAATAGCCCCATAAAGCAGGAATTATTATTTCTTGTTTACAGCTGAGGAAAAGAGGCCTGAAGCACGTGAACGGTATAGCAGGTGTCAAGCTGAGGGCTGCCTGAGTTGGAACACGCAGGTTTCAGACCCAGCTCTGTTAGTTCTGTAAGCATTTATTGAGCACTTACTATACACTATGCACCAAGCTAGGTCCTCAACACTTAGTCTAGCCTGAGGTGGTGGGGAAGAGTTCCTGGAGGAGGTGATGCCTACAATCAGTCCTGTCGGATGAACTGACTAAGTCAGATAATACAGAGGTAGAGAGGAGGCAGTATTTCAGGAGGAGGACAAAGCCTGTGCAAAGGCACTGAGGCACTGCCCTGCAAATCAGCTGCAAGCGCATTTATGACCCCTTGCATTTATGACAAGTCCACTAATCCCACCAGGGCTCAGTTTCACATTCATGGAACATGTTCAACATGCCTGTTTTCTGATCTCTCTTGACTTTAAATGTCCAATGATGGAACAGTCCCTTGAAAAAATGTGCTTTTGAAGTCTACTCAATGACACGAGTCAACAAAATTGCATGTGCTCTATGATCCTTATTTTGTGAAACAACCAAAGTACCTTGATATACACAGAATATATGCCCTCTATGGTCATAGTGCTTATGGGTGATTCAAACTGTCTCCTGTCTTTATTTTTTTGGAGTTACCACATTTTGTTTAATACATGTACATACTAGTTTTATATCCTATAAACAATCATGAAGATTATAAAACAAATTCTAGGGATTAGAATTAGAATCTCAAACATTATTTCTTTTGAAATCATAGCCTACTGATAGCAGAATAGCCTAATGAATCTGAGCACAGACCAGGACCTGACTCCGAGGGTTCAGACACTAATTCTGCAACTTTGGCCACATGATCTTGGGCAAAGTAAGCAACTCCAGTAAGTTAACAGAACAGAAAAAAAGAAGTTTCACAAAACATACTTACCTTACTTCATGAAAGCTACTTGGATTTTTTCTGTTCAAGTTCATTTTTTAAAACTTTAGGTTGTAACCATAACATCAGGGGTCAGAAAACCTTTACTAGAAAGGGCCAAAGAGTATTTTCAGCTTTGTGTGCCATTTGGTCTCTGACAAAGTGCAATCAAAAGTGTAAAAGCAGCCATAAATGATATGTAAATAAATCGGTATGGCTGTGTTCCAGTAAAACTTTATAAAAACAGGCGGTGGGCCAGATTTGGCCTGTGGGGTATAGTTTGCCCATCTCTGCACTGCACTGACTTAATGGCACATTAATGAGCTGTAACCCACAGTTTGACAAATATTGGGATTAGAGTTGCTTTTACCTTGGCCAGATGAAATGAATTACAGCAATGCTTATGTTATGAATGGATCATGTTTTAAAAGCTTGTTTCTCAAGTTAATTATTCAGAGTTCAACACGCATTTCCTTCCTCTCTATATGATTGTTGGGATTCCAGGCCATTCCACCAAGGCCCACCTACAGCTCTGCAGGACACAGGTTTACCCTGTGGCCCCTCACTCTAGCGTGTTCCCATGCATCTGTTGACTCTGAATTTCTCCAGGGCCCTGGAGCTGGGCACTGGGTTGGGCATATGATGGGTCTTTTGTGACAGACGTGATCATTGGCCTTGGGAAGATGAGGAAGCAGCCTTCTTCCTCTGTGAAAAGGCATTCAACATCCCTGCTTAAACAGTCCTCCTCCCTTCTCCTTCCTATCAAGGTTCCCAGAGTGTTAGTCTAGAGAGTCCTTATGAGGCAGTATTTTGGTTCTCAGCTGTGGTGTCCATCAGCTGTGAGATGTGTGGCTAACAATGGCCGAAAGTACTGAACTGTACAAGTGATTGACTTGTGTGTTATTTATATTAAAAACAAGTAAATTAGAAGAGTGTATCACACCTTTGTCAACTTTTTTGGCTGCTGATGACTTCATGTGCAACTTTGTCAACTTTTTTGGCTGCTGATGACTTCAAGAATTTCCCATATTATTAGTCCCTGGTTCAACAAGGTAGAAAGTCACCTTCCCAGGCTCCCTTGTGGCTAGGGTGCAGGCATATGCCCGGGGCTCCATTGATTTGGAAGCAAGTAGTGTGACATAGGTGGAACATGAGGCTGACTAGGGTGTTGGTAGAAAGCTGCTTCATGGGTAATGGTGCAGAGGTCCTGCTAGGAATGTCCATTGTGCAGCCCTGGTGGTGTCTGTGCCCAGCCTTGGAGTCTTTGCTGGGGTGCAGCTTGGACATTTGGACACTGTTCTAGATTGTGCAGACCTGAAGCCTGGTTCTCTGGCTTTAACACTCACCAGAAGTCTTTTTTAAACTCTACTAAACATTTAGACTCATGGGATTAACAGACCACACATGGCCCAGCAGGATGACATCAGACGTTCCTTTCAGCAATGCCTTATAGCAATTCACCCAGCCATCCTTGAGCTATCTTCTGCCCAGGTAACACACAGGTGCAAGAATATGAGATCCACTTGGGTGACTGTGGGAACTATCCTGGTTTATGAACCCCAATATCTCTTGTAGCAACTCCACAGATATAGTTTTCAAGGTTCCTGCAAGGACACTGCCAGTGACAAGAGCCAATGAACTCAGGGAAACCCAAAGCTCTGGATACTTATCAAGTATTCACAGTGCCAGCAGGCCAAATCAGATTTATTAATCTAGAGTTACTCTGACTATAAGCATGCTGCTTGGTAACATAGTTGATACACCAATTTTTTAAAAATATATTATTTATTTATTTGAGAGAGAGAAAGAGAAAGAGAAAGAGAAAGAGAGAAAAAGAAAAGCAGAGGGAGTGGCAGAGGGAGAGGAAGAAGCAGGCTTCTTGCTGAGCAGGAAGCCTGATGTAGGGCTTGATCCAAGGACTCTGAGATCATGACCTGAGCCAAAGGCAGACGCTTAACTGACTGAGCCACCCAGGTGCCTTGATACTGCAATTTTTATCATGTTTCCAGGAGAAGAGGGCTAGAGAATTAACCTAAGGTCCTATTCTCATACAGAAGGGAAAGGATCTGGTAACCTTCTACCTCCACAGGGCCTCCCAGAGGTCTTCTTTCTGTTTTAAGCAGTCATAGTAGATTTAACCTTTGCAACTAAACATTTTGACTGGTAGTGCTGTTTGTGTCAAGGATACCTCTGCCTATTGCATTCTAATATGCACTTCTTAGGGTGAAGGAACAAGAGTTATAATAGCATGCCAGAAATTTTGTTTAATCCTGCATATGTCCATTGGAGTATGTTAGCATTAGACTATCACCTGTCCATATGTCACAGATGAGAAAACATCAAGAACTGATGTGTTGGAGTGATCTTTTGACAGGGTGATTGTATGTACTTGGGTACCATTAACTTCTAATGTCTATTATGTTTGCTTTATTAGCTCTGTTTCTTCAAGTGTAAATTTTTCTATTTGTTAAGCTTTGTTTCATTTCTCCCAAACAACTGGTGATTGGTGACTGTAATTCATGTTTTCGGTTCAGCTGCCCCTGGGAGGCAGTACACCAAATCTGTTTATACAGCTCTGCTTGCAAAAGGGGCATAAGCTGCCACTGCCTAGGTATGTGTTTGCTTTCAGTGAGACTGGTGGAGGATAAAACTACCTAATTGTGTAGTCTTCTGCATAAAGCCCATCTTTGATCTTCTCAGGCAACAAAATAGTCCAATTTATCCTACTATTTTTTCATTTTGTGGTCATTACTGAAGCCATCCATGGCCAAACACATCTAGGAATCACTCACTGATATTTTCAATAATGATATGGGGGAGGAAAATCTTGTCACAACCTGAAGATGATTCTATTTAAAACCAATAGCCTCATATAGCTCCTACTATCAAAATTAAAGTGTTTACACTTACCATTAGTAAAATAAATATTGCCAAAATAAACCTTATAAAATATCTCTTAATCATAAATACATATTTACACATAAACATATATAATAAAAGTTGCCTAATTATAAATCTTAGAAAATCTGAGGTTTTTTAAGTAAGAATATCTGAAGTACCTAAAGATTTTATTGATTGATGATATTATGATATGTGTTTATTTAGATATGTAATGTAAACTACTGAAGGTTCTGTCCCAGGAAAAAATTAAGTAGAATTACCTATTTCTTAGACATTTCTTAGAAATACTGGATAAATGAAAATCAGAAATAAGGATGACATCTGAGCTAAGATTTCTCTGTAAAACATCTGATGATCCAATACAAAACAGGCTTTATTGATGACATTGATTGTGTTTATTTTTAACTAACTTGGCAAATACTTGTTGAGCATGTGTAATGTGGGGCACCTGGGTGGCTCAGCAGTTGAGCATCTTTGGCTCAGGTGATGATCCCAGGGTCCTGGGATTGAGTCCCCCATCAGGGTCCCTACAAAGAAGCCTGCTTCTCCCTCTGTCTATGTCTCTGCCTCTGTGTGTCTCTTCATAAAAAAATAAAAAAATAAAATCTTTAAAAAAAAAAGCACATGTAATGTGTAATATGCCAAAATACTATGTTGGGCTCCAGAAAAACATATAAGAGGCAGACTGTTTGCCCTCAGGGAGCTTTTTTTTTTAGGGAGCTTTATTATAAATTGAATTAAGGAATTAAAAAAAATTAAGTCACAAACCAGTGAGGTGGGCTGGTGTCAAGGCTGGGTACCATAATTAATAGCAATTTATTTCTTTTGATGGAATCTGAAGCCACTCTCTTTCCTGGAGGCACTTGCAAGGTCAGCATTGTTTTTTTTACAGAGCATCATAAATCCACCAGCCTTTGGCACACAGAAGATTCAGTGATATTAAAGATCAGATTCTCCTTGATAAAGAATGTTTTCCTCCATGTTGACTTTGCAAACACCTGACTTGAATGGTATTCCAGGTATGGCCTTATAGTCTCAGTCTCTAGTCCATGTGGTCTGGGTCATGCCTATCTCTCTCATTCTGGAACACCAGCTCTTTCCAGGACTTGTTCCCAGTGCATGCTTCTAATGCCCCCAAGAACTGCTCTGAAAGATTTTAGAAGCTCCAAAGCTAGTAGCCAATGTTCTGGAAAAACTTGAACTATAGAAATTTCACACTGGCACTGAGCTGCTTCAAAATCCCGCAATGAAAAATGAAACTATCCAAAACAAATGTAGCAACTCTAAAGCTAAGCCCACATGAAAGAGGAGAACAGTGTCTGTAGGCCTACTTCCAAATATTTGGGCCAGCAAAGGCTCTTCTGACAAGCAGAGATGATTTGAGGCACAAAACAAGCCATATTTTAAGTCCACAAATGTTTCCAGACTTTCTGCCCAGCATGGACACAGGCAAATAACATTCAGCCTTTTTCCTGAAGAATATAGTCTAGTGAAAAACCAGACAAGCACTATGGCCCTACTTGACATTGCCAGAGTGAAAATAAAGAGTTAAGGAAATGTTGGTTGATTGTGTGTGTGTGTGTGTGTGTGTGTGTAGACAGAAAGAGAGAGGGAGAGAGACAGAGATAAACAATTCAAAATCAGAGTCCACCTCCCACTGGAAACTTCTTGTTCAGAGGTTTCTGTTTGGAGCTGGTGTGCATACTTGACCGGAAACAGGAGTCCATTCTCCTCTGAAGCCTTTCTGTGTGTGATTTTAGATGGTAAATGCCAATGCCTATTCTATCAGGGAACAGGAGAAAGAGCATTTTGTCCAAAAGGAATACACACACAGGATTTTGTAGGGACAAAGATAACAGCATCTTGGAGCTGCCTCACCAGATAAAAAGATGTATAATATCAGCTACTCTTTTGGGGGATGAGGAGGAGGAGAGCTGCTCTCATGCCAGGCATGGTACTGGGGGCTTAGCTACAATATTGAGTTCGTGGCTTACACCAGTTTCGGGAGGCTGGTCTCAAACTCATTTTACAGTTGAGAAAAAGAGGTTCAGTGAGGAGGAGTGGCTTGTTCAAGGCCTCAGAGTTAGAAGAAGCAGGGCTGAGATACAAAGCCAAATATTAATCTTGTTCCCATATCCACACTCTTTCTAGAGGCCCAAAGTGGCTCAAAAAAAGGGCAAGTTCCACTTTGCACTTTGCGCTGACCCCTGAAAAATCAACCAAAGAAGACAGGAAAGATCGAGACAGAACTGATTCCCACATATTTTGGGCCATGTTCTTTTTCCTCTGCTCTCCCTCAAGGCTCATGTGTCTTGACATCTTGTCCCAGAGAGTCTAGAAACCTCAGATGGTCTCCCCAGACTTACAGCCACTCCAGCTACCTGCTGAATCCTGAAAGAGATTCCAGAAGGGAAGATGGAAGCCATGAAATGGAAGATGTAATGGGGCCATGCACATGTGTTGAGTGGGGGGCAAGGAGTCCAACATGCAGTGAGATTCAGATTCTAGAAGTTTCAGCCTAGTGCCCACGAGGAGGATGGAACTGGCCAGAGGATATTAAGCCTCACATCCTGGGAGACCATATAGAAGTCAGATGCAGTAACAGAAGTAAGAGGGAACATGGTGCCAAGCACACAGTGGCAGGAATCTGGGGGTGGCAGGGGGATAAGAGATGTTGTAGATGCAGCATCAGCAAGACCTGCTGACCAGCAGCTGTAGGAGGAAGTGAGGGAGAGGAAGAAGCATGGGGCAAGGTCTAGTTTTCTGACAGCGGTGACTAGGTTGGTGGAGACGACATTCTTAGAGACGAGGGAGAGAGGAAGAAGAGCTGGTTTTAGGGGAAAGAGGATAACTTCGGATTTGACACAGTTGTGAGCACACCCAAATGGAAATGTTCCAAGGCTGCTAGATCGACGAGTTTGCTCATGCTTTGTACAAATGTTTACTGAACCCTGACCGTGCACCAGATGTTGAGCTTGGCATTAGGTGTGGAGTGGCGACCAACCAGATGTGTTCTCTGCCCTCATGAGGCTTACGGGCAATAAACAAACAGCTAACAGAATTACGATTAGTGACTGCAGTTAAGTGTTATGCAGAAAAGCATAAGGTGCTATGAGAAGAAGAGCCATCTGCGTGTGTGAGACTTGATGGGGAAACTGAGGCAGAGTAGGACGAGAAGGTTCTGGAGCTCAGAGGAGGCACTGCCTGGCTGGAGATGGAGGGAGGAGGGTTCCCTGGGGGTCATGTGCACAGTGGTGGGAGTGAGTCACAGTCACTATCGCACAAGCTGGTGGGCTTAGGGGAGGCAGGAGCTAGATGCCCCATGAGTCAAGCCTGCTGGCTTCATTTTGCTTAGAGCCCAGGCTGTGCACTGGCAGCAGTCTCAGTGTCTCTGACTGAGGTTACAATCCGCCCAGGGACAGTGAGCATTTTGCCACCTCTCCAATTTGGCCATGTCTGGCACCTGAATGTGCGTACAGGGTACCCGCTGATTTGGCCTAGATCGCCATCAGGAGGCCTGTCGAAGCGGACTCCAGGAGGGATTGAAATATTCATGCTAACTCAGGATGCTTCAAAATCAACAAGAACAAAAACAGCGACTTTTGTCTAACTCATGCTCCATTCTCTTCCCTGAGATGAAAGCCAAGAGACGTGGTTTCAGAAGGGAGCCCAGTTCAGCCCCAGTCCATCCCTGTAGCGGCCAAGCAGCCAGTGAGCAGCTCAAAACCGCCTGGAACCATTTAACAGAGAAAAGAAAACCGCATTGAGCTCAAACTGGGAGTTGTTTGCCTAAGTACAGATGGTGTCTTCGATAATAGGAACAAGAGCCAGCATTTACTGAGCACTTACTATCTGCTGGGTGCTGTTCGGTTCACTCAGTCCTCCGACAGCCCTATGCAGGATTTATTTTCAGTAGCCCTATTTTGCAGATGAGGAAGCTGAGGCACGGGAGGGAGATGGGTTAAGGCGATTTCCCAAGGCCCTCGCCCTCCTCCGACCTTTAATTGGAAGAGCCAGGATCTAAAGCCAGCAGTCTGGACCACAGAGTCCACTCTCTTAACCAGTGTTTTTCTTTTCTTTTTTTAAAATATTTTATTTATTTACACATGAGAGACACAGAGAGAGGCAGAGACACAGGCAGAGGGAGAAGCAGGCTCCATGCAGGGAGCCGGATGTGGGACTTGATCCCAGGACCCCGGGATTACGCCCTGAGCCGAAGGCAGAGGCTCAACCACTGAGCCTCCCGGGTGTCCCAACCAGTCTTTCGATATATGGGTCACTACCGAAGTCTTTGGAGCAGACAGGCCTGTGCAGAGGCGGGGCCTGACTGGTGAGTTGCTGTGGGGAGATGGACTCTGTGGGTTGTTCCCCAGGGAAGAAGGGTGCCCCCAGGAGTCTGGTTGCTGACAACCTGCCTCTGGGAGGGTGAGACCATCCTCAGAGAGTCCTGGAGTCTTCCAGGTAGAAGGGCACCTGGAAACCGTACAGTTGAGCTGCTGGTTTCCAGATGGGGAAGCTGAGGCAGGAGAAGTGGAGGGGCCATGCTAGGGAGGGCCAGGAGCTAGGTCAGAGGGAGAGTCCTCTGCCTCTGCCTGGAAGCCTTCTCTCCCTCCCTCCCCCTGAGGAGTCTGCTGGAGCAAGCTGGTCTCCGGCGCACCTTCAGGACTCACTTTGGCTATGAAGAGGTTTAGGGTCCCCACAGGTGCCCCCAGGGCAGCCATGAGGAAGTGAAGACCCCCCACCCAAGGAGCTGGCATCTCTCATGGCTGCCTTCACAATGAAGCCACCCTGAGCAGCAGGGCCCCTCACCCCTTCGGCATCTGCAGACCCACCTTCCTGACTCAGGCCATGTTTATCCTTGGCTGGCTCAACCCTATGCAAACCCATTTCAGAGACCCCACCCAGGTCTCAGACACCCCCTCGGGCCACAAAGTTCCCACCTGGACCCCTCCAGGGACTTTCTGGGAACTGTGTAGCTCTGACGGCCAGCTTGGCTCCCCTCCTGTACCCCTGCCCATCCTAGAGGAAGTGCCCACCCACCACAGGGTGGTGGTGGCCAGAGGGGAGCTCCTCTCTTTGGCCATCCAGGGCCAAGGCGAGTCTTACCTTTCCACCTGGAGGTTGACTTTGGAAGGCTCCACGTTGGGATTTTCCCATTCCATTTGCGGGCAGTGCATGAAATAGCAAAGGGTATACAGGGCCTCAGGCTCCCAGTAGAGCGCCCCCTGCTTATGGTGCAGGGGGGTGCCGTTGCCGTGGTGCTTGGCATTGAGGGGCTGCAGGTGATGCATTGCTCGGGACACCAGGTCACCTGTGGACAGAAGTAAGATTTCAGATCCTTCAGGCAGCCACGCCTTGCAGAGATGTGCTGAAGATCTCTGCAGAGATTCTGATCCTGAGACTCCCCTCATTCCACTGCAGTGGCCGTCTGGGACCATCAGGTCACACATCGAGCAGAGAGGAGAGCGTCTGTCCAGTCACCGTATGACCTCTATGCTTACCAGGTTGGAGCTGCGACTTCAAGCACAGAGGGCTGCTAAGACAACCACGGTCCTGCCCTTCTGGAGGCCACGGCTTCTAACAAGGTACCTCTGTGTGCATCATGTTGGGACACACCCTCTATCACATCTTTTGCTGTAGCCAGTACAGCCTTACCTGCAATCACAAGTATAGTCACGGACTATACTGCCTCTTGCCTCTGAGCGTGTGCATATTCTATTCCCTTAATCTGGAACATTCTCTCCTCCCCTTTTCCAGGCTAACTCCTACCGATCATCTAGGTATCCGCTGATATATTAATTTCTCCAGGAAATCCTCCTGGAATTCCACCCCTCCCGACTCCTTTGTGTGTGTATCACATTGTACTTCCTTATCCCAGCATGTGGGGCACTGTGTTAGAGCTGCCATTTCCTTGTGGGTCTTCCCCAGTGGCAGCAACTCATTACAAACAGACACTTATTATTACTGGCACAGTTCTAAGCACCCCAATTCATCACCCTAAAATGAGTATCTTTGTAAACCCATTTTATGGATGAGGAACGAGGTCAAATAACTTCTAAAAATCATGAAGCATCCACACGGCAGAGCCAGGATTTGAACCCAGGCAGTCTGGCTCCAGAATCCATGCAAACCAAGCTCCTTGAGAACATGGGCTCTTACTCTTCCCAGCACTAGCAAACTGGGAAGACACTCTAGTCTTTCTCCTACTTTCTCCGAAGGAAACCAGGCTTCTGCTTCATCAAACCAAGCCTGCATGCTCTCAGGTTGGCCGCACAGGGAGATCTTCCCGTGGGGAGGCTGGCTGGGCCTGGAAGCACTGACTTTTCTGGGTTAAGGTGGTATTTCCCAAACCTGGGTTGTTTGTGTGCTACCTTCATTCATGAGTGCAGCTGTAGCCAAGCACCATCTGTGCCATGATTCACCTAACTTTAAATGGATTCTGATTCAGGTATTTTAAAGTATTGATATCTAAAAAGGAATGTTCTTGCACTTATCTTAAATGGAAGATCAGATCACTTACCATAAACAGAAGTTTGCTGTAAAAGTTAAATCAGATGAAAACAAAACAGTATAATTAATTTATAGCTGAATTCTGGTCCTGTTTGTTGTTGTTGTTACAAATAACAAGGGTTAGAGAAGTGTTAGGGGCTCACACCTAATGGACCCTTTCTCCTTGAAGCAATTAGAATTAAAATAGAGTTTAAAAGGGTCACTCCATGAGCAACGTCATTGTGTGTACCGCCCTGTCCCACTCGCCCAGTGGGATGTATTGCATGCTCTGGGAAACACCTGAGCCGCTTGTGATGTGTCAACTGGGTGAGGCAATGGGGCCCAGTTGTTGGGTTAAACACTGGTCTATAGTTGCCATGAAGGTATTTTTTCACATTCACTTTTAACATTTAAATCAGTAGATTTTAGGAAAAGCAGACTACCTTCCAAAATGTGGGTGGGCCTCAACCAACCAGCTGGAGGCCTTAAGAGACAAGATCTTGAAGAAGAAGGAATTCTGCTTTCAGGCTCAAGACTGAAACATCAACTCCTGCTGGGCTTACTGCCCCTGCCCCGCGCTCCCCACCTCCGCCGCCGCCCCCCCAGACCCAGGAAGGCCCTGGTCAGGGAGGGAGACCGTCTCCCCCATTCCCAATCCTTCACTGCCCAGTTGAAACCAGGCCTGCAGAGCCCACCTCTTCTCTGCCCTCCACCTGTACCTTTTAACATGGCACGTTCTTTCTTTCTTTTTTTTTTTTTAGATTTTATTTATTTATTCATGAGAGGCACACACAGAGAGAGAGAGAGAGAGAGAGAGAGAGAGAGAGAGAGAGAGAGGCAGAGACACAGGCAGAGGAAGAAGCAGGCTCCCCACTGAGCAGGGAGCTCAGTGGAGGACTCGATCCCAGGACCCTGGGATCATGCCCTGGGAACTGTGTAGCTCTGACGGCCAGCCTGGCTCCCCAGTCTGGCCAGCATGAGCCAAAGGCAGATGCTCAACCACTGAGCCACCCAGGCGCCCCTGAACATGACACTTTCACCTCAAATCTAAACCCAAGAAAGTGAGGCTCAGTGAGACGCAGGAGTTTCTCCTCTGAAGGCCCAGAGCCCACTTGCTAGTCTGAGGGTGGGGCAACCTCCTTGAAAGAAGATTGACAAGGAGGTAATTCAAAGCCCCCCTCCCTTTAGGGGAATCAGCTATGGAGCTATGCTCTCAGCCAAGGGCAGAAACAGCAAATATTCCCCTTTCTAGTCCATGTCCCTGGCAGACATGGTTAACCAATCACAGAGCTCTTATACACTGAGTGTCCATGTCGCTTTTAAATACTTCTTGAGACAAGATCCCAAGGGGCCACTATTTCTGAGAGAGGAGTTTTCAGAGGAAAGAAAACTTCCATGTTGTCAGAGTCCTAAGGCTTTAAAGGGACAACCAAAGCAGAGTGCAATCCACCAAGCTTAATATCTGGACAGCAAGCAGATGCACGGGTTGAACAGAGTAGTGGGGGGTGCCCTTCCCGCACCCCCCTGCATCTTACCATGCCTAGCTCAGAGCCTCAACCTCCTTTGTCCATTTCCCACAACAAGAAAATATGCCCAAGAAGCTATAAAAAAAATAAAAAAACAATCAATCGGAGAAGGAAATTCTCTGTTAGAGGCAGGTGGGCTGGGAAGACCCCAAGGGGAGCCTGCAGATGGAAAGAATGGAGAACCAGTGCTCTAAGTTAGGGAGGAGTCAGGAGAAGGAATTCAGATCCCAGCTCTGCCGCTCATCTGCGCCCATCCCAGCAAGTCACTCAACCTCCCAATCAGGTGGTTGTAAGGGTTCAGTGCAGAACCCAGAAGGGCCCGGCACACTATTGATCCTAAATAACCAGCTCTCTTAGGCTCAGGGCCCACCTGCTCTTTCTTCTCTCTGGATGGTGAGACCTGGAGGCTGGGTGCCTGGGCCATGCGGGGACAGTCCTGCCAGTGCTCCGACCCAGTGTGCTACTTGCTGCTTCATGCCGGGGTTGACATTTTTAGGAACCTGTGCTACAAAGCTGCTCACTCCAGGTGTCCGTTTGGGGTGCATTTGGGTCCTTATTCTCTCTACCCTTTCATCTTTTAGAAACGTTGCTCCTTGGGAGGGAGTTAAAAAAGGAAGCCAGATGCCTGTCTCTGGCCGGTCATATCATTCAGTCTCATAAAGGGCGGCTCCAACCTCTGGTAAAGTAAGAGAGCCTGATCGGTGAATGTTGAGAAGGAGCGTGGAAGAAAACAACAGCATGGCACGAAAGGGGTGGGACTGGGCACAGGGATCATGTTTTTAATTTTCTGATGAGGATGACATGAAGTGGAGGCAGGTGGCAGCAGAAGTAGGAATTGCAATATACTGAGAACCTGCCACATCTCAAGCCACTTATGCACTTTCTGGTTTAATTACGTAAGAGCCAAATGGGACATGAACCCACTTCAGAGATGGGAAAATCAAGGCAAGGGGCAACTGGCCCCAGGTGTCATGTAGGAAGCAGGCTGCAAGCCCTGCTTCCAGGGCTCATGTTTTCCATCACGACACCCCAGTTCCTCCAAAAAGGCACTTCTCTAGACTCTACCTCAGGGTGCGGCCTTAGAAAAACTCTGGTGAAGATTTTGAGGCCTAAATCCCGAGTCTCCCCAAATATATGCTATTGCAGATTCCATGGTAGTGGCTCAGGAGACTGGTCAGCCTCTGTTTGCTGGAGCAGGGCTTCTGGTGGAAGGGTCTCAGAGTCCGACCTGTCTGCAGGAGGGGTGGTGGCTGGTGGGTCAATCTGCCTTTGTGACCACATACACTCTCAGAGTACTGCCCTCAGGGAAGAGAGCCCGGAGGGACATATGAGTAACCAGCAATGACGTACGCAGGAAGCTAGTTCTGGAACCAACAGAAGCCTGGTCTCTCAGATCAGAACTTTGGCCCAGGCCCCAGCAGAGCTGAAAGAGCTTTTCTTGGAGAGCTGTGAACATGGGGAGGAGCCCAGCAGCTGGGCACTGAGGCCACAGGGTGAGGCTGTCTATGGTGGGCACCAGCACACACATATGTAGCACTCCTGCATGCAGGATGCTTCTGAGAGCTTTACCTATATTATATTTCTTTGGGGGCACGCAGCCCAACAAGGTAGGTCTGGATAGCATATCCACTTTACAAATGAGAAGACTGAGATCCAGGGAAATAATTTGGCCAAATCACACTGGCAGGGAGTACAAGCACTGAGCTTTAAACCATTGCCATCTGGGTCTCTTAGCCACTGCACCAGGCTGCCTCCAGGAGGGCAGGAGAGAAGGGGTCTTCATTTGTTGGTGGCAGCGAGTACACTGGGAGCTCCAGAGATCATCATGGGCTTGGACACACCCAGAGTTTTGGCAGAAAAGCTCAGCCCATCTCTACCTGGCACCTGTCAGTAATCACATCCTTGGTGGCACACAGAGGCCAGAGCAGATAGGGCCGACGGCCAGCAGCTTTGGAACGGGCTGCAGACTTTCCAGTTCTGCCCTGGGCTATGAGGCCTGGGTCCTCAAAGGTGGCCCCAGCCATGGGCAGGGGCAAGGTGTGAGGTTTCATGAGATTCGTGGGAGGCCAAGACGTTGGGCTGAGCCACGGCAGGGCAGGAGGAAGGGATGCCTACATGCAAGATGCCACCTGAGGACTCTCAAAAACTGCTGGGCAAACTCTTCAGAGGTGCTGGGTTTCCAGTGCGTTGGCATGTACAGGCAGGGTCTGAAGGGGCCTCCCTCATCCCCAGGGACATGCAGGTGGAAGGCCTTGGACTCACCAGTAACTGACTCAGCACAGCACTCACAGTCCTGCAGGATGAAAGCTGAGCCACAAACAACAGGGGTGTGTGTGTGGAGGGCAGTGAGGGGAGAAAGACTCCTGTCAGGAAAACATGACAAGCAATTCTGGGGCGCGTGAGCGGCTCAGCGGTTGAGTGTTTGCCTTCAGCTCAGAGCATGATCCCAGGTCCTGGAGCCCACAACAGGCTCCTCGCAGGGAGCCTGCTTCTCCCTCTGCCTGTGTCTCTGTTTCTCTCTCTGTGTCTCTCATGAATAAATAAATAGCCTTTAAAAAAAATAGTAGGATGCATGGTGACCACCGGAAGTAGCAGACAGGGAAACTGCTGGATACTTGGCCAAAGAACCAAAGACCCAGAGATTCCTAGAGCCGGGAGTGGCCTCTGAGCTGATCCTGTGTGGCCTCATAGGTGTCACCTGGGCAGTATCCAGCCATGGGAAATTTCACTGTCACTATTATTATGAGCAGCAGTAACAGGTGCCATGCACTGAGCCCCAGCACTGTGCCAGGGATGGCGAGTAAGCACCTCACGTGCACTGCGTCTAAGTCTCATGTGCTCTGCAAAGCATGCACATTAGATCAGTTTTGCAGCAGTGATCTGCAGCCGAGTGGATTCTGCCTCCCAGGGGACACTTGGCAAAGTTTGGAGCCATGTGTGGTTGTCACATCCAAGGGCCTGCTACTGGCATCCAATGGGTAGAGGTGACAGCTGCTGCTAAATGTCCTACAATACACAGGACAGTCCCCCCAACAAAGAATTTAGCCCCACGTGTCAATAAGGACACGGTCGAGAAACCTTATTTTACAGATAAGGAAACTGAGGCACAGACAAGAGTCCAGCCTGGGTCTGATTCCAATGCCTGTGTTCTTCACGTACACCCTACCCTTCTTTCAGAGACAGCCCAGCACAGCCACGGTCAGCTCCAAGTCCGAATCTGGCATGATGTAGCCAAGGTGCTAATGAATGCCCCTTACCCTTGATTCAGTAACTCCATTTCTGGGAATCTTTCCCAGCCTTAGAATGCAAAATGCAGCAAGTCTTTACACACAAAGATTTTCACCCAAACCTTATTTATACAATCCAAAATTCGACGAGGAAATATATGTTTAAAAATAACAGTGTGGTTAAATAAACTCTGGTACACCCATTGATAAAATAATAAACGTATGTATTTATTAAAAATGTTTACCCAGGACTGTGATTTCACACACGCACAAAATCCTCTTGTTAAAATGGTAAGTATAAAAAAAGTGAAATTCACAATCACATAGCATGAGGACCAGGATTATGTTATTTAAAAACTTTGCACTTAAATATAAAACTGCCCCCCCTCAACCAACCCCCACAATGCTGACTAAGGATTTCTCTGCTAGTGGGATTGTGGGTGGTGTTCCTTTCCAACTTGTCTGTAGTTTCTGAAGTTTGAATTATGGCATGTGCTACTTGGTATTATGAGAATAATAAGCATATTAGGATGATTATGTTTTCTTTCTTGTACCTTCCATCTACGTCAAGCTGGAGTATCATCTTTCTGTCTGTCTTTCTCAAAAGCTCTAGTGAATAAGCTCAGCACTGGGGCACCTGGGTGGCCTGGTCGGCTGGGCATCTGATTCTCAATTTTGGCTCAGGTCATGATCTCAGGGTCGTGGGATTGGGCCCCACATTGGGCTCCATGCGCAGCGCAGAATTGGCTTGAGATTCTCTCTCTCCCTCTCCCTCTGCTTCCCTCCTCGCCCCTGATGCTCATGTGCCTGTATGCTCTTTTTCTAAAATAAACAAATAAATCTTAAAAAAAAAAAAAGTTCAGAACAAGAAAACTCAAGGGAGTGAAGAAGAGAAGGTCCATGTCTTGGGGCCCTACACCACTCTTCTAGTTCCCCAGAGTGCTGGGACACCTTTGACCTTGGCTGGGCTAAACTACCTCCTCTGAGCATCATTCAGCTAAACTTGCACTTCCAGGTTCCCTGCTTTTTGCTCCTATTTTCTCACCTTGGAGTTGCCCTTTCCCTCCTCCCAACTACTGAAGACTTTCTTTAAAGCTGTGATCGAGTATCACTTCTTCCATGCAGCTCTCCAGGATGCTCTCAGTCGGCATCTCCTCTTTCCCTGTGTACCCACAATACCTGATAATAAACATGTTACTCGCTTAATTCTGTCGTGTTTCATATCTGCTTCCCCTACTGAGCCTCAAGGGCAGAGGCTGTGCCTCATTCACAGTCCTGTTCCTGGAGGGGCAGTGTGTGTGGTGGTTAGAAACACGCTGTTTGGACTTAGACTTCCTGAGTCTGAGCCTCCAGTTTGCCACTAACTTATTGTGTGACCTTGGGTGAGTTATTTAACCTCTCTATAAATGGGGATTTTTGTGATCTAATGGATTTGTTGGGTGGATAACAATAGTACCTACCTCACAATATTAAATGAAGTAATGTACAGAAAGTCCCTTAAAACACTTGGGAGTTTAGCATACCCTAAGTGCTTAATAAATATTCAGCACTACTTCTTTTTTTTTCTCATCACCATCATCATCATCACCACCACCATTACCACCACCACCACCATCACCACCACCACCACCACCACCACCACCATCACTACCATTACCACCACCACCATCACCACCACCACCACCACCATCATCACCACCACCATTATAGTCTTCACCACCACATCATCAGCCTAGTTCCTGATCAGAGGCCCTAAGGACATCTCTGAGGAGGGCTGGCCATGGGAGATGGAATTGGCACAAGGATTCTGTAATCACTAGCTCTACTTCAGACCCCATTCTATGTACGTGCTATCCACTGCTTCACCTGTTTTCACCCCAAACAGCAAATCCACTTGTCACTAGCTGCTCTGTGTTTCAGCAGCTGGCACTGGTTCCAGAAACCTGATAGAATCCATTCACAACCGGGTTTCCCAAATGTCGACACTTGGGAATCACCATCAGGACTTCTCTCATTATCTGTGGGCTGCAGGTACAATTTATCTACTTAATATTTTTCTTTAAATTGGCTCATTCTTTCACTCATTTTAAAAGGAAGTTTCCTATCAGTGCCATAAATGGGAAACCAATATTTTTCTAGTGCTCATTAAAAATTCATAGCAATTAAAAATAAAAAGTGTTTTCTGTATCACCTACAATCATCTTCTGTCCCGCCATTGGGAAATGCTGCTCTAACCTGCCAGACCCAAGTTATCACAGCAGCTCCCACCAAGCCATTCCCCTGCATGGCAGATATGCTCTCCCAGGACCAAGGGCCCACATTCCAACAGTGGTTCCTTCTGCCCCAAAGAAAGCAACTGAGACAGCAACTTCACCTTCTTCCCTCACCCATAGTCAGCTGCCACTTACTACAGTCTGTTTTCAAAAACTTCCTACAACCCTGGGGGAGGCAGTATCATCACCTCTTGTCATACATGGTAAAACCAGAGATCAGAGTGGCCAAGTCACTTGCCTTATGTCACACAGCACAGATGAGGAAACAGAGATGTTTCTCCAGCAACATAAACTGCTGTTTAACTTTCCTCACCCAAACCCCTTCCCTTAGAAAAGAGAATGAAAAAACCACGGGTAATCCAAGTCTTTAGGTACAGTGGAAGACTTAACTCTGGATTGAGCAGGAAATTTACCATTCACTCATTCATTCATCAAATATTTATTGAGTCCTACATGGGCCAGGAATTATTTCAGACCCTGAGGATGGAGTGATATTAAAAATAAAATAAAATAAAATAATAAAATAAAACCCGCTCAGCTGTCATGGGTTTATCGTTTTGGAGGGGTGGACAGGAAATATATAAATAAACATACAGTACACGAGGCGGTGGTAAGTGCTATGAAGAAAATTAAAGCAGGAAGAGCATACAGAGAGCAGTGGGGGAGGGCTGGGTGGGGTGGTCACAGGAGGGCCTCTCTGAAGAGGTGACATTTGAGCAGGGGCCTGAATACAGTGACAGAGGAGCCTTGTAAAAACCAGGGGAAGAGCTCTCCAGGCAGAAGGGGCAGCAAGTGCAAAGGCTCTGTGGTGGAGTGGAATATTTGAAAAATACCAAGAGGCCACTGACCACTTTGTCATCAGAGGGTCATGGGTGCAGCCCAGGTGCTGGAGGCAGCAGGACTCTTTGAGAAGAGCCCACCAGCATTCCAAACGAGGGGAGAGACACTCTTGTCCAAGCAACAAAGACTAAGGTGGTTTTTTTTCCTTTCTGGTGACACCCACGAGAGAGGACCCAGAAACCCTTTTTCCTCACTGTTGTAAATCAACGGCTCCATTCTGATAGCCTCATTGCGTGGGAGCAACAAGTTCACAGTTTAGCGTGAAAGCCTTAGTGCGACTACAAGGGGCATTTTATGACACGGCTCACTTTTCCCCCTTTAACCCACAGAACGCAAGCACTATAATTAATGACTGTCCAGTGGGGTTTCCCTGGGAGCTGGTGGATGAGGCTGGGGCGTCAGGCAGAGAATGAGACAAGACCTCAGAGGATACAAATGTGGAATCGGAAGGAAACAAATGTGGAGTCAAGTTGGTTCAAAAGTGAGAAAAGCCAGGGGGCCTCTGCTTTTCCTATGGCCTCAGTGGGAGAGCCTGGGTGGACCCGATCCCCCAGAGCTGCTCACTCACTGGTTCAGGGAAGGAGAGCCGGAAGGGTCTGCCCGTGGGTCTCTAGGTCAACTGGGAAGTTCAGCATATTACCGTGTAAATTTTCTAGGGCTCACAGTTTAAAAAAATCGCCAGCCTTTGTCAGTCTGGGGGACTCTGTGGCATCCTAATTTAGCTTAGCACTCAAATATTTTAGGCATTCGTAGGTTCAGTGCCAGGTCTCTGAGATCAAAATCCAGTTCCATAGATACTTAGTATTTGACTGGACTTTCATCAAGAATTCCCCTCGTTGGGAGCATTTTCTTCTGATCTTGTCTCAGAGACTAGCTGGCCGTGCATCATCCCTTTATTCCCTGTCGGATGACAGATATCTCCCAAGTGAGGGGTGATGTGTTAGGGGCTCACAGTGCAATGCTGAACCGAACACAGCCCAGCAAGGGAGAAAAAAAAAATCTGGGTTTGAATTATGACTCTGCCATTTACTAGCTGTGTGGCCTTGGGCAAGACCTCTATTCTTCCAACTTTCAGTTTTCTTACGTGTGAAGTGGGGATACCTTTAATGGACTTACAGCACTTGGTACACGGCAGGTGCTTCAGAATAAGTGGATATATTTTCACCCTAAGCCACAACAGGCTGGACAAAGGTAAGCACTCTGAACATCCTGCTTGACCAAGTCCTGGATTTTAACATGAAGCTTGAGGATACAGGCAGGGGTTATAGGGAGAAGTCTCAGCCTCCAGGGTGGTCCCCTTCTAGGTGATGTCCTTGGTGACTCTGCACATCTCCAATTATGTTTAGAGGAGAGCTTCCACGATGTATCCTACAGAACAAACTGCAGATCCTCAGAGCTGGCAGAACACAGCCCTCACTGCACCTGTAACGTGTAGAAACATCTGCTGGGCTTCTCCCAGAGGGAGGGCAGTCTAGTGGCAAGGCCTGAAAACTCTGCCTCGAGAACAGCATTCCGTCTCAAGCCCTGAAGCTCGTGGGTGCAGTTCATCTTAGACAAGTTTTTCATCCTCCTCTTGCATCCATTACAGTGTGGATAATAGTGGTTACACTGGAAATAACTCATGTGGATTCATCATAGTTCCCTGGTTCAGTAACATCTCCTGCTGTGGATTATTACTGACTACTAAGTAGGCCATGGGTTGGGGCTCTGCCCCTGACCCTGCAACATCCTGATTCCAGAAGAGCAGGGATGTCTGGGAACAGACTCGCTCCATCTCACCTTTGCAGGAAAACAGCAGTTTCTACAGTCCACACTGGTGGAATAATCTTTGAATATGAAGAGCAGCTCTCTATGTACACAGAGAGAGCAAGGCTCATATTGATTCAGACCACAGAGCAAGACAGGCTAAATTACAGTCAGATCAGAAAAGAAGGCAATTTTATTACCTCCAGTCACCGAGGTGGCTTATCAATGTGCTTCCTCATACACGTTCTATGGGACTGACTTAATGAATGTACAAAACCCCTTTGTAATTAGCAGCACCATTTGTGTGCCAACAATTCATATGTGAAAGTCAACATTCAGTGAGAACGACAGCGTCTAATTTACAGAGCAAATTGTCCTTAAAAACAATTTATGCGGTGAGCTGCTCCTGCAGCCTGCCTGCTTGGGCCGAGTACAGATTTATTTAGCAAATCCTTTCTCCGAAGAGTGCTGGAATTGAGTGCCCCAGCCCAGGTGCTAGACTCTAAATCTAAAAGGCTTCAGATTTTCCCAGGACAAACCTTTGAGACCCCAGTGGAGAGTTGGTGAGGAAGCTCTTCCCAGGTTATGCCCATGCAGACATAACTGGACTCTGTAGCCAGATTCTGCATTTCCAGGGTTGTGGGCATGTCTTAGAAATTTGGAGAGTCCCAAACACTGTGGGGTTTCTTCTTAGAGCGATGCTTCCCCACCCTGGACCCTCTACATCCAAATCCCTGGGGAGCTGTTAAAATGCAGACATTTTCTTATCCTTTTCCAACTATTGAAGATATTTCAAAATGTCATTCACACATATCGCTACCGCCCAATAATGGTGTCATCGAAGCCGCTGCCAGATTCTGTTATACAAGGTGCTACTAAAAAGTCTAGCATGACTACCTCATGATTTTGAAAAAAAAAATTCAGTAACTGAATTTCAATATATTTTGTTTCCTTTGTAAACATATGCATTTATTTCATGCATTTAAAAATATCATTCTGAGGCAGGGGCCCTAGGCTTTACCAGACTGTCATAGGGTCCAGGGCCCCTAAGAGTTTAAGAACAATTGTACAGCTGATGTACGGGTAGCTGGAAGACCCTGTGATGGGCAGCATCTTGTGACTTCTGGGTTTGATGAGAATTGATGTGCAATTTCCAAACTCAGGTGCCAGGAAAGTAGCTCCCTAATGACCATAGGGCCCAACAGCTTGATTCAGCTACAGCTTCCCTTTCCGGAGGGGCATGCTATGTGCTAAACAGAGGATTCCTGACCTGTGTGTATAGGGTCTTCCTTTGGGAAGGGGCACAAGTTGCCTTCTGGACCCTAACTCCAGAATTATGGTTCAGAATTTTCTAGAATGTTGCACCAACTCATACTGCAACATAATCCATTATTTCTGAGATCAATGCTCAGGTCTGATCAGGAACACACAGCCAAGTAATTTGACAATCAACGGAATCCTAAGTAAATACCGTTTTATTTTCTTTTGGTTGGCCACACTCAGAGGGCACAGCCCTGACTTAGGGGGTACACAAGCATGGTAACTCACCGCCCAAACTTGAGACACCCAACCTTCTTGACAATCCCTCCTTTCTCTCCTCCTCTTTCCCTGCCCTTCCCCCTTCTCTTCCTATTTCCTGAAGGCACACTGTGTGTCAGGCAGTATTCTTGGTGTTGGGGTTCCATCAATGAACAAAAGCAAGTATCTACTCTCTGAGAATATATTCTAGTAGGGAGGGACAAATTAAAAAAAAAAAAAGAAATGAATAAAATATAGAGTATGGCCCGGCAGAAGGGGAAGGATAATGACTACTAACGGCTACCAAATTTCTTGTTGGGGTGATGACAACTGGTGTTCCAAAACTGATGCTGGTGGTTGGCTGCCTGATGGTTTTCAGTCATTTACCTTAGTAAAGTGACTGAATAAAAATTATATCTCCGTGAAGTTTAATTAAAAAACAAAAAAATATATGGGGGAAAAAGGTCATCAGGGTATCATAATTTTGTCTTTGTTTTTAAAAATATTTATTAATTTATTTTGGCGGGGAGGGGCAGAGGACTAGGACCTCAAGCAGACTCCTTGCTAAGCACAGAGCCCAACATGGGGCTCGATCTTATGATCATGAGACCATGACCTGAGCTGAAGCCAAGAGTTGGATGCTTAACTGACTAAAACTCTCAGGTGCCCCTACAGTGTAGTATAATTTTGGGTGAGACTTGAAGGTAATGAGGTAGCCAGCCATGTGGCTATCTGGAGGAAGAGTGGTTGAGGAAAAGGGAAAAGTAAGCGCAAAAGTCCTGAGGCATGTCTGCTATATCAAGGAAAAACAGGGGACCAGGGTGGCTGGAGCTCAGCGGGTCTTGGAGGAGACTGGAAGAATTAGAGGGATATGTGGGGTGGCCTGGAAGCAAATCTGAGGACTTTAGCTTTTCCTATGGGTCAGAAGGGAAGCCAGTGGAGGATGCTGAACAGAGGAAAGATGTGATCTGACATATGCTTTAAATGGATCTCGCTGGAAATCAACAATGAACAGCCACCATTTACAGAGTGTTTATTGTGTGCCAGTCACCATGGCAAACCCTCTCTACGGCTTCGTTGAATCGCCACAACTAACTTTCAGTTAGGTACTATTACTTTCTCTAGTTTATAGAAAAGGAAACTAAGGCTCAGAAAATATTAAGAACTTGACCTACCACAGTGACAGTGGTAGAAAAATTTAAAAGGCCTGTCTGACTCCAGAGTGCTTGCCTTTCCTAGGGCTACCCTGGCCCTGTTTTGTGCACACAGCAGGTGCTCAATAAAAGTTGACCCCCAGCTGGTTACTAAGCACTGTCCTGAGGGGAGTGGCACGTTGGGCACGGAGAGGGCCAAAGAACCAGTGTCCACTTACTCAGTTCTGCGATGCTGCCAACACGGGTGGCCAGCAGGGACTGCTCGATGGTCCTCAACTCCGACTGGCTGAACATGGGCAAGTCCCCAGGCTTGCTTGACCGCTGCGGGTCCCTGTGAAGGTTTAGGCTGTCTGGCAGGCACAGCACTCCTACAGGTGGTGGGAGAGACAACGAAAGAAAGCAGATAGTTATTTTTCAGTTAACCAAGGGTGGGGCATCAAATCTTACATGACCTCAGACCGCACGAGGGTTGGTGCCGCAAAGCCAACATGGGGCCCTGGGTTCTGAACTCCTGTTAGAAGTAATGTGTAGCTATTTCAAAAGGTTTCCTCACAATCCTGACCTACTGATTTTTAGCATGTGGGCATTCACCTGCATGCACATGTTGCTAAAGGACACAAAAGAGGATCCTTTCCTCCAGCCTGGCTTCTATTCACTCAGAGATGCCTCTTGAAGAGCCAGTGATCACTGTCCCATTGTCCCTCCCAGAGGTAGCAGCCACGCCTGCACATCCCTGAGCAGAGGAAGAGTCTTTGCTGGCGGTTGCTTCTGATGGCTTGCTTTATATTCGCCCAACAAACTTAACTCTGGCTGTTATTTGTTAGACAAAACTCTGGCTTTCTCTGTGGAGGTGTATGTCAAGCAGTAGAAGAGACCCCATGGACTTTTGTAACTTCATGGTGAAAACCTATTGGAAACCTCTGGCATCTAATTATTTCTTCCCTTCCTTTCCATCCCATGAACATTTAGCAAGAGCCTAAGAACTTATTTTGGTAGGTTATTTACAGATATTACTTACTTTCCCTTCACCATCCAAACCTCCCTAGGCAGAGCAAACTTTTGTGCTCCTTGACTTTGGGCTTGACTAATTGACTTATTTTGGCCAAAAGTATACGGATGCACTCAATCGAACCAAAGGCCTGAGAAGTGCTTGTATGGCTGAATTTGCTCTCTTATACCTCTGCCACCAACATAAGAGGAACATCCCCTGTCTGGCCTGCTAAAAGAAGGAGGGTGAGGAGATGCAGAGAGCAGCTCCAGTACCAAGGTGTAGCTTAGAGCTGCTCCACAGATACAAACATCGATTTGGCATGCCTTTGAGAGAGTGGAGGTTATATGTTACTCAGTGTTGTTATGGTGATAACTAACAGATACAACTACCAAGTGCAGATCACTGAGGACACGAGGAAGATGGCAGGTGGGCACTGTGCTGTGCTAGGGGCTCAGGATACAGTGATGGATACAATACACACTCTCCTGGGGCCCCTGGGTGGTGGCTCAGTCGGTTGAGCATCTGACTCTTGGTTTTGGCTCAGGTCATGATCTCAGGGTTGTGAGACTGAGCCCTGCATCAGGCTCCATGCTAGATGCAGAGTCTGCTTGGGATTCTCTCTCTTTTCCTCTGCCTCTCTCACTGCTCACTGGCACATACTCTCTCTCTAGAATAAATAAATAAATAAATAAATAAATAAATAAATAAATAAATAAATAAAATTTTAAAAAGATCTTATTTATTTATTCATGAGAGACACGGAGAGAGAGGCAGAAACACAGGCAGAGAGAGAAGCAGGCTCCCTCTGGGGAGCCCGATGTGGGACTTGATCCCAGGACCCCAGGATCATGATCTGAGCCAAAGGTAGACGCTCAACCTCTGAGCCACCCAGGCGTCCCAATAAATAAATCTTAAAAAAAGAAAAAAGAATACACACACTCCCTGTCCTCAGTGGGCTCATAGTCTAAGCAAAGGAAAAGACTGTTAATGCACATAACCACAAAGCCATATGGGACGTGCTCTACAAGAGGAAAACATGAGGAATGGAGGGGTATCTTAGCAGGGAGCCGAACAATGAGTAGTTGTCAACGCATAGGAGCATTTATTGAGTGCCTACTCTGTTCCCAACCCTGCAAGGCAAAAATTTTGGATGCGAAAGCAGCAGCAGATATATTCAAGTAGTAAAGAAACTAACCAAAGAGACAGCCTGTCAATAACAAAATAGCACGGGAACAATACAACACTACCCATATAGAGGTGTTGAGTGACTTCAGCCAGCTGGCAGCGTGAGAGGAGACAACAGAGAGGTTAGCAGTGCGAGCCCACTGCTCACCCTGCTTAAACCACAAAAGCTCATCAAACAAAGGTTCTTGCTTTGAAGATGGGCAGGCGTGAGTGGCACCCGTCACACACACACCTCTTCTGGCTCCTGCTGCCCAATTCACAACACCTGCCACATTGAGCTAGTCACTTGTTCGTGGGTGTTTCCCATTCACACCTAATTGGACGACACAGTGGACAAGGCAACTGTAGTAGATGACTTTTGGATGAATACCGAATAAATAGATAAATAATGCAAATAAATAGCCATTAGATTTTAATGTTTCTATAATCAGGAAACTGGCCAAATACTTGTCTTTCTAAAATTATTCTCTATTATTTTTCAAACACTTTGTGCATCAGAGCAAAATTGTATTTTTTTAAAGATTTTATTTATTTGTTGATGAGAGACACAGAGAGAGAGAGACGCAGAGACACGGGCAGAGGGAGAAGCAGGCGCCCTGTGGGGAGCCCGATGCGGGACCCTGAGCCAAAGGCAGATGCTCAACCATTGAGCCACCCAGGTGTCCTAAAAATGTATTTTATATCACAGACCAGTGTACACACAAACACACCACCACCACCACCACACACTTTTCACCAAAAAATTTCACATAAAATAATCCTGATCCTTATTATGTATGATGCACTCTTATTCTTTTTCCTTTTCATTTATCTTCTCTTCGATCTCATTAATAAAAATGCTGGTCTGCAGCACCAAAAGTGATTTCATGACATACTCATGGGTCATGACTAACAATCTGAAGAACACAGCAGACTGTACTAGTACACAACCTGGCATTAATTGGACAGTACAGATTCACCATTCACTGGACACTACCTAGCACTGTGCGAGGCTCTGTATGGGATGGAGAGATGACTGAGAGGTGATTCCTGCATTTCAGAAACCCTCAGCCTTGCAGGGAAGACAAAACCTTCACAGAAATACCCAACATCCAAGGCGGGTCTCCTGCCTGCCTCCTTTCTCCTCAACAGATGAGTCATCCTCCAGTTCACCCCAGGCAGAGACGCCCTGAGTCATCCCTGCTTCCTCCTGCCTGCTCACCTGCTGAGATAGTTGGTCAGAGGCCAAGTCAAGAAGCCATTGCCATGGCAATGAATGTTGGTCCAGTCCCTCACCGGATGCCCCTGATGTCCCTGACTCTTATTCAGGAATTTACTGCCCATGGAGGGCTCACTGCAGATGGCAGCAGACGAACATGACCTAGTGTGATAAGTAGCCCAAGGTTCCAGGGTCTGAGGTCTTTTGCTGGGAGAAGGGAGGGTTGGTCAGTGGGCTTCATGGCAAAGGGGCCCCACAAGTAAGCTCCAAATGTTGGGGAGGGCAAAAGTTTTCTACTTCATTGTGGGAATGGCCCTCACATGTACTCACAAGATTGCCTTCTTGGTATTTGCATTACATGCAGCAAGTTCTAATCTTAAACATGTATCTGAAACATTGCTTCACACACTATTTAAGGTACAAGCACATGGCCTGGTCTGGAACCCAGAGCTTCAATCCTGACTCTGCCACGACCTACCCATGTTTAACCTTGGGCAGGTCACAGGGCCTCTCTGGACCTCGGTTTCCTCTTCTGTGAAATGGAGGTCATAATAATGGCCTTGTCTCCTTCAAGGAGTTGCTGGGGGTGAGCAATGAAATGGGATAATATGTACTAAAGTATTTTGCATGTGTTGGGCAAGTAATAGGGGCTCATCATATGTTAACTGAGATGAAAATCAGTTAATGTGTATAAACCCAGCTTTGGACTACTTTATGCTTCATCATAAGAATAAATAATTTCCCTTGGAACTTTTCCTCCTTCTTTTAGAGGGTTATGAAATTTAAATGTGAAAATGTAATTATTCAAAGAAACTGTGAAAGCTCTATTACCGAGATTTGGAAAATCTATAATTGGTCTATTATGCAAAGATTATATACCAGCGTTTTCTTTCTTTCTTTCTTTTTGAGGACTCTGTATGAGATATACACATAAGCTGGAGTTATTTATTTTTTTGTACAAAAATCAGCTAGGTCAATAAGAAGGTCCCAGCATCATATTTTAGTGTCAGATGTAGGCCTGAGATTTGGACTACTCATCAATTTCCATTACTAGAGCCAAGGACAGCCACAGCCTGGTGATTAAGACTCAAGTTCAAAGACAGGGAGAAACCAAGGTTCAGATATGACTGCTTTGGACCTAGAGGAAGTATTCTCCCTGGGGAGCAGGTGACCATAAGCTACTGTCAACAATGAGTGTGAAGGGGTCACGGTCTCCCTGAAATTCTCTTACTTTGGGATGGGTTGTGCATTTGTCTAAGGGGGAAGTTAATTCACATTCTCAAAGGGGTCTGTGGATCCTAAAAGATGATGAATCAGTGCCTTCAAATGTCCATGCTCCCAGGTCTCTCTGCTGTGGGACTGGCCGTAGGTGGGGTGGTGTGGACTTCGCAGAACCATGGACTCCAATTCCCCAGCAGCCCCCGTGCAACCTCGACAAAGAACTTTCCAGATCCCTAGATTCCATGTCTGCAAAGAGGGGTAAAATTTCTCCTTCATCGGTTTCTTGCAGTGATTACACAAGATAATACTGATACTTAAAGCCTCTGGCCTATAGTGCCTGCGAACTAGCCTGTTCCCACAAATGTGCAGTTTAGTTTATATAATGTCTGGATTCAAACAGTCTTGAGGATCATCTTTCCAAAATCTTGTGGGACTGGAGACAGACAACCTTTTGGTTAGGTTGCTTAGAATATAAAATATGAGAACTGCTGCTCTGGGCCAACCACATGGGAGTTCTGTCTCCGATGGGGACAACCAGAGCTGCACTCTTGCCTTCCTACGTGACTACTTTCCTGTACGCATTGGACAGCCCTTTGATACCCATCCATCCCTTCTCTTCTCTAAGCTTTTCTTGAGTCTCCATTCTATCATTGGACCTGGATGCTATTTACCCACCAAGAGAAAACCAATAAGACAGCCACTAGCCTTCAGCCATTCTCCCCTCCCAGGTGGTGGTGATGACTGTGATGGACGAGAACAAGGAGATGACATGTGTCTTCATGTCTTGGCACCCAGGACACAGGCTTCAGTTCTGCCCAGCCTGTCTGGCTGCAAGAGGAGAGATCAGATTCTCCAAGGCTCGCCTGCCAAGCTAGACCTTGTTTGCTGCTCAGTTATCCCCAGAATTTAAGGTAGAGGGTCCTGGCATCAGCACCAGCTTTAAGAGACAGGAGGGAAGCAGCTGGTGTTCAGCAGACCAACCCTTGAATACACACCAGTGAGACCTAGTCAGGTTCAGATTTCGGTGCTGCTCTACCCAGCTGTGTGGCACAGGGCTTGTGACTTCTGAGCCTCAGTTTCTCCCTCTGGAAGATGTCTGACACAATCTACCCCCCAGTGTGGTGGGGAAGCCATAATGGGATGATATATGTGGGCAACCTGGCACAGAAATGGGGATCGATAAATGTTTGCTAATAATCTGAGTGAAGTTCTTTGAAGCTAAAGATTTAGGAATTCAATAACATGATGCCAGAAAGCTTTCCTTTACTGTTAAATACTAAGCAGCAAGACAGAAGTTATCAGATATTTGAAAATATTTGTACAACTGGCTTGGAAACCCCTTTTTCCTTAAGATCCTTGGCAGTGGGAAACAAATTCAGGGCTGGCTTGGCGAACCCATTCGTCTGTGAGAGGCATCCCACTTGCCAATTAGGAGAAACCCAGACCATGGTTCATTCTTGTTCATAACGAATGATATTCAAAGAGAAAGTTCTTAGGACTTCTGAAGCCAAACCATCAAAAGAAATAAGGTAAAAAACACAAAGATGGGAGAATTTTCATATATGGTACCTGAAGTACATATGAGGAAGAAGCATGTTGACCTTGAAGGAACATGAAGATATTTATGGATCAACTGCAAAAACTGAACCCACAAAGACAGCAGGACACATTTCTGCCCTCAAAGGCTCCTGGTTGGCAGGGGAGACACCCCACACCACTAACTGAAACACTATGGGAGACACATGAGGGCAGAGGTGTGCCTGGGGTCCCACCAGGGAGCATAGTGGGGTGAGCCCAAGTTGCACTGGGAGCTTCAGGGGTTGGGACCCGGGGAAGCAGACACCTTCCAGCAGAGTTGACAGTGTGGAATCTGGAGCCCACGTGAACGCTCAGGATGAACTGTAGCTGTGATACTTCACAGCCATGTCACCCAGGCATGCTGTTAGCATCCCTGTGCCTCAGTTTCCTTGTGAATAGCAATGGTAATAGTGGAATCCTCGTAGGGCCAGTGGATGATCAAATAAGTAAACACATGAATCTTGGCCCCTATGAATAGCTCACTGTTATTATTATTATTACTAGACAGACATTCCAAGGAAGAACAAAGGCCTAGAGGCACATGGTCTGTATCTAAGAGTGGCTGGAGCAGAGGGAGCAAGATGGGAATAGATGGTGTAGAAGGAAGGAGGAGCAGCAGGGCTGGGAGGCAGGGATCATAGAGGGCACTGGGTCAAAAGAGTCTGGACATAAAAACTAAACCTTTACCTTCTAGCCACTGTGCTTCTCTCTCTTTGCTTTCACCGCCAAAATTCTAGAAAGAGTGGTCTGCACCAACTATCTGCACTTCTTCCTGACCCTCACTGTCTCTAAACCTTGTTATCTCCATTTGTTTTTGCTGAGTGCCCAGCAAGTTCATGTTCATCCTTCAAGGCCCAGGGCAAAGGTCACTTTTGAGATTTCCCAAGACTCAAAAAAAAAAAAAAAAAAGAGCCCGTGTGCTGAGAAAGAGGCAGGGGCAGGGTAGGCTCACAGAGGCACAGAGGAGGAAGTGGCCCAAGGGGATGCCAGAGGCTGCCCTCCCCCAAATGAACCAGGTGCAGCCAGCTCTCCCTGGAAGCCAGCTCAGAAACAAGGGAGCTAATCAGATCTGAGTTTGGTCGTGTGAGCCTTGAGACAGTGGGGCGATGGTGCAGCTCTAACACTCACAGCATAAATAAGAAAACCAACTGTTATAGGACCGCAAAGAAACAAAACAAAAGCAAAATACTCTGTTCGGTCACTCATTCAGTATTAGTTGAGCACCCACTAGGTGCTAGGTGCATTTCTAGGTGCTGGGAATCCTGTAGTAAAATACTGGAAGTCCTTGCCATCTCAGTACATTTGTTGCAAACACACAAGTAGAATAGGCAGCTGGCTGGGTGGTAAGCGCCACAGAGAAGAGCAGAGCAGGAAAGGAGGATGGAGATGCTGGGTCCCGGAGCAGGTCACATGGAGAAGGGGGCAACAAGAGACGTGAAAGAAGTGAGCATGTGAGCCCAGCCGATATCTCGGGGGAAGAGCAGGCCAGCAGAAGGGATCATAAGGGGAAAGGTCCCAAGAGGGTGGGCTTGTCTTGGTGGAGGAAGGAACAGAGAAGGTGAGGAAGGAGCAGGCAACCAGGCAGGAGAAGTGATAAGAGCAGTTTGAGTAGAGCCTCGTGGGCAACTCTAGACTTTGGCTTTTACCCTAAGTGAGATAGGAGCCACTGGAGGATTCTGGGTAGAGAAGGGATGTGTCCTGGTCGTTTTGGAGCGTCATTCGACCCTCTAGGTTCAAGAACAGGCTGTTGGGAATGGCCAGGGCAGAACCGCAGTAGAAACGGCAGAGGTGTGCCAAAGTGAATCTCGATACAGTGTAAAGGTAAAGTCAATGCAGTCACTAATTGGGTACAGGGTGTAAGAAAAGGAGAGGAGCTGAGAGCAGCTCCAAGGTTTCTGACCTATACAACCATAATGGAGGGGCTGGTTTATGGACAAGAGTTCATTGTTGGTCCTGTTCAACATGAGACACCTGCTGGACACTCCAGTGGAGAGGCTGGGCAGGCTTTCTTGTGTCTCTCCTCACCTCCTATGACACATGTCATGTCAGGTCCATGGTGGCTCATGCTTTTCCTCCCTCTCTCTTCTTCCCTGTCACTAGGGAGCACTATTAAATATCCTTACAAGGTTGTTGGATGCCTCCTTTGCCCTCCTTCCTCTCTCAGGGTTTTCCCTTTATTGCATTATCCTTGCAATGTCCCCCTGGAGAGTCCTGAGCTACATCCATCTCATAGGGGCTTAGGAGGAGAAAGAGACTCCTCTTCCCAGTGTCCTTGTCTCTGCAGTGACAAATGTCAGCTCCCTGCAGGGCTTGTGAGCATCCCTGACCCTCCTAGGGGCATTTTAGACCTCCAGCTAGGTCTTAGATACCTGTGGAAATGTCAGAGGTTGGTCAGATTTTAGAGACCATCGTACTCTTAGCATGAACTGTGGCTTTTTGAGAGTTCTCTGAAATACATCCTCCTTGCTTACTATACAGCAACTATTCTCATGGGCATAGCGTCACATGGGAGGGGGATAAAACTCGGGTCTGGGTGTGACTGACAGCGAAGTTGTATGTTCGTGATTTGAGTGAAAAACTGGCCTCTGGCATTTCAGTCAACACACAGCAACAGGCCAGAGTAAACTAATGAGGCAGCATTTCAGACCATCTCCTGTCTGACTTCTAGGTGGCCATGCATCTTCCTCTTGAATACTCATAATGTAAACTCACCCATCAGCCTATCCATTCAACCATCCATTTACCCTCCATCCAAACTTCTGTTTATATAATGGACTGTCATACTTATAATGCAAATTCACCCATCAATCTACCCATTCAACAATCCATTGTTTATATAATGGTAGCCATTTAATTAATTTAAGGGTAATTAATTATTTTTAAGTACCTACTATGTGTTACACATTGTACTAAGCAACAGAGGTAGAGCAAGAAACAAAAAATAGCAGCTCTCCTGAAGTTTAATTTTTATTTATCTAACTACTCATTCACCCATCTACCCTTCCTTCCAACCATCCATCCATCCATCCATCCATCCATCCATCCATCCATCCCATTATCATTTGCCAGACTGGGATTATAATGAAGAATAAGACACAGATCCTGTCCTTAGGAAATTCGTAATCTAATGGGCTAAGTACACAAGCTTGTGATTGTCACAGGTGCTATAAGAGAAGCCCATACATGGTAAGTGGAGGACACAAATTAGATATTCCACCTGGGTGGAGTGTCAGGAAAGGTTTCACAGATGAGCTGACCAAGGATAAGTATTGAAAAATGAGCTGATGTTCACTACGTGACCTGGACTAGGGGTGAAGGAGAGAAGGGAAAACCAGAGGAAGCAGCAATAGCCAAGGCATAGGGGCAGGAAAACTCCTGGTGCACTGTAGGGATTCTAATAAGCTGGGGCGCTGGACTGACAAGAATCACAGTGAGGTTGGGACCAGGAAGGTGGTTGGAGACTGGATCACAGGTGGGCTTGAGTGCCTTGCCGAGGAGCTTGTACATCACGAGGGGAGGGGCAGTTGAGTCCCCCAGGACATAACTCTGATGCCTCATTTCTTGCCTCCATGAGGTCAGGACTCATTGATGGTGTTCCGGCCAGGATAACCATCAAACACCCAGAGACACCCGTAGTCAATGGGAGATATGACAGAGGCAGAGCATAGCACTCCACTCAGGCTGCCAGCAGACCCAGATCAACACGTTGCCCGCCTCATTCTTTCTAGATATCCTGGACTCAGAATGCTGCCTGATGATCTTTTCTGGCTCAATGGACATCTCAGATCTGACCTCTGGCTTTCCTGGATCTTGACCCCCCACTTGATCCTTCTCCATCTCTGTTCGAGTCTCAAGATCTCAAATAGTGCCTTGGTGTGGCTGAGCAGGGCACCCGGCTGGATCTCCTGCCCCCTCAGCACTGTCCTGACAACATCCAGCCCAGACTGACTGTTTGCTTACTTATCACCATGCTGAGATCATGTAGTGAGTTGAAACTTCACCTCCATGTATCCTCTGTCCCTCTCCATCACCCACTCCCATCTTACATCTTTACATTCATTTAAAAATGTAAGCTACTTTCAAATCATTAATTATAAAACCACACATGCCCATTTCACAAGCGTCAATAGTAAGAAGGGGATAAAATGGTAAACTGAAAGCAACCTCCTTTCCTCTCCTCCAATTAGTCCTACTTTGTCCATAGTAATGACTGTTCTATTTGTTGTGTGAGGTTCCAGAATTTTCTGTTTTCATTTATTGACTTATTCATTCACTCAACAAATATTTACTGAGTCCAAACAATGTGCAATTTGTAGACAACACAGAGGTGGTGTGAGCAAAGCAACACACAAGTCCTACCCTTATGTCATTCAAAGTCTGGCTGGGACAACAAACAGCCATCAAGTAATCACACAAATAAATGTACAAGTGCAACTGTGTGAAGTGCCATGAAGAAAAAGTACCTGTGTGTACACCATAACCTGATATGCCAGCTAAAAAACTGTATCTAATTTAATTTGATTTCAAGTAATTATAAGCAAGACAGTTTTATCACAGTCACTAGCATCTGTTTTCCTTTGTTTGGGAAGTGCTTTGGCATACCTTTGCCTCTTTTTCTGTAGAAATGCCAAATTCTTACTGATTTGTACAAGTTCTTTCTATATTAAAGGAATTAGCCCTTTGCCTGATGTGTGTCATGCGCATGTTTTCCTAGTCTGTCATCTGCCTTTGAGTATTTTTACAGTATTTTTCCAAGTAGAATTTTTTTCCTTTAACACAGGCAAACTCTCTGAGTTCTGGGTTTGGGGCAGTACGTTTTAAATTCAGGTATACAGGTGGTCCTGATTCGTTTCTATTTCATTCTTCTTTCTTCTCCATTCTCACCCCTCCCTTCTAAGAGACTTCATTTTTCAGAGCAGCTTTAAGTTCACAGCAAAATTGAGTGTAGGATACATAGATTTCCCACATATCCCCTATGTCCACTCACACACAGCCTTTCCCATTATCCACATCTCTCACCAGAATGGTACAATTCTACAATGAATGAACTTACACTGACACGTCACTATCATTCAAAGCCCACAGTTTACATTAGGCTTCACTCTTAGTGTTGCACATTCTATGGGTTTGGGCAAATGCATAATGACATGTATCCACCATTACAATGTCATACAAAGTAGTTTCACTGCCATAAAATTTATCTCTGCTCCACCTATTCATCCCTCCCTCCTCCAAATCCTTGCCCATCACTGGTCTTTTAACTGACTCCACAGTTTTGCCCTTTCCAGAATAATATAGTATTTAGCTTCTTCAGATTAACTTCTTTCACTTAGTTCCTTCATGTCCTTTCATGGTTTGATACACATTTCTTTTTAGTGCTGAATAATATTCCACTATCTAGATGTACTATAGCTTATTTAAACACTCATATTGGTTGTTTCCAGGTTTTGGCAATTATGAATAAAGTTGTATAAATAAATAAAGCTGCAGGCTTTATGTGGACATACATTTTCAATTCCTTCGGGTAAATACTAAGGAAATCAACGTCATATTAATCATATATCTTGGGACCTTGCCATTATTGCTTAATACCTCCAAGAGTTTTTGGTCAGCCATCTATGAACAAAGAGTTTTATTTCCTCCCAATCTGTATACCTTTTATTTCCTTCTCGTCTTATTGCATTAGCTAGGACTTCCAGTCCAATGCTGAAAACCCATAAGAGGGAACATCCTTCCCTTCTTCCTAATCTTAGTAGGGCAGATTTGAGCCTTTCACTATTAAGTATGATGTAGCTCTTGAGGTTTTATATTCTTTATCAAGTTGAGCAAATACCCCCATTTCCTAGTTTACTGAGAGCTTTTATTAGGAATAAGTGCTGGATTTTGTCAAATGATTTTCTGTTCTATTGATAGGTTATGTGATTTTTCTTCTCTAGCATGCTGATGTGATGGATTACATTAATTGATTTTTGAAATCTGTACCAGCCTTGCATACCTAGGATAAATCCCACTTGGTCATGGTATATAATTTTTTAAAATACATTATTGGATTTGATTTGCTAGTATTTTGTTGAGGATTTTTTAAATCTATGTTCATGAGAGATACTTGTCTGTAGTTTTCTTGTGATATCTTTGTCTGGTTTTGCTATTAGAGCAATGCTCGGCTCACAGAATGATTTGGGAAGTGTTACCTCTGCTTCTATTTTCTGAGAAAGATTTTTTTTTTTTTTCTGAGAAAGATTTTTTTTTTTTTTCTGAGAAAGATTTTAAAGAACTGGTATAATTTCTTCCTTAAATGTTTGGTATAAGGCACCTGGGTGGCTCAGTGGTTGAGCGTCTGCCTCTGGCTCAGGTCATGATCCCAGTCCTGGGATTGAGTCCCACATTGGGCTTCCTGCAGGGAGCCTACTCTCTCCGCTTATGTATCTGCCTCTCTCTGTGTGTCTCTCATGAAAAATAAATAAAATCTTTAAAAAGAAAAAATATTTGGTATAATTCATTGAATGCATCTGGCCTGGTGCTTTCTGTTTTGGAAGGCTATTGTTGATTCAATTTCTTTAATAGATATAGGCCTATTCAGGTTGTCTATTTCTTCTTGTGTGAATTTTGGTAAACTGAATCTTTCAAGGTATTGATCCATTTCACCTAGGTTATCAAATTTGTGGGCATAGGTTTATTCATAGCATTCCTTTATTATTCTTTTAACAACCATGGAATCTGTAGTGATGTCCCCTTTTTCATTTCTAATATTAGTAATTCTTTTCTTAGTTATCCATTAGCCTGGCCAGAGGCTAAGTTATCAATTTTATCCATCTTTTCAAGGAACCAGCGTTGGTCTCATTGATTTTCTCTATTGATTTCCTGTTTTTAATTTACGTCAGCTCTAATTCTTATTATGTCTTTTCTTTTGCTTACTTTGGATTAATTTGCTCTTCTTTTTCTAGTTTCCTAGTGCAAAAGCTTAGATTATTGATCTTACATCCTTCTTCTTTTTTTTTTTTTATCCTTCTTCTTTTTTAACACATGCATTCACTATAATAAATTTCTTTCTAAACACTTTCTTTGCATCCGACAGATTTTGATAAGTTATGTTTTCATTTTCATGTTTAAAAACATTTTTAAAATTTCTTTTGAGATTTCCTCTTTGGCCCACATGTTATTTAGAAGTGTGTTACTTAACCCTCAAGTATTTGGGACTTTCCAGTTTTCTATTACTGATTTATAGTTAATTCCATTGTAGTCTAAGAACAGACATCGTATGATTTTTATTCTCTTAAATTTGTTAAGGTGTGTTCCATGGCCCAGAATGTGGTCTCACTTGGTGAATGTTCCATGTGAGCTTGAGAAGAATATGCATTCTGTTGTTGTTGGATGAAGTAGTTCATAGATGTCCAGTTCTGTTCAGTTAATGAATGAAGCTGTTGATTTCAACTGTGTCCTTACTGCTGGATCAGTTCATTGCTGATAGAGGGGTGTGAAAGTTTCCATTTATAATAGTGGATTCATCTATTTCTCTTTGCAGTTCTGTTTTTGTCTTTTGTTTTTGAAAGGTAAGTTGAGGCTATTTTTACTGTTTCTTTCCCATTTTAATTTTAACTCAGTATCTTAAATACCTGAGTATGGGTCAATTAGTGAAATGGTCCCACTAGAAAGGGAAGGAGATGATGAGCAGTAGGGGTGGTATGGAGGTATATACCCATTTATGAAAACTTCTGGATTCATATTTGAATATACATATGTGCTGTGAAGAAAATTCAGCTTTACCAACCCTATTGCCAACTCCCTGATTCTACTGTGTCTCACTGAGACTAAACAGATAAACACATGTTGAATTAATGAATGAGTTCTTGATGGGAGAGAGAAAGAAGTTAAAAAAAAAAAGAGGTAAGTTTTAAAGAAAGGTGTTAATGATACATTAGCACCCTACTGAGGATTTCTCCCTATTAGATAAATTAAAGGGGGCTGAAAAAAGGAATTTCACACCAGCTGTCAGAGCATTTTATGCCAAGGACAAATGTTCACAGATTTCTTATCCCCGGGATACCTAGAAAGCACTTCCAGGTAATTGTGAGCGTACCTTCAATGGTGGAGGCCCACGTACTTGGCAGGCTTTCAATGAGAAATCTCTTTCCAAGGGAGCTTCTGCAAAGTAAGAGTGTGAGGATCATTTATATTCATAACAAAGGCCCCCAAGGCCTGTAAGATCCTGAATCACCCAAGAAAGATTAAATCATGTTCAACCAAGCTTTAGTGTTAAGTATATGTAATTGTATTCTAAGTCTTCCACGACTGATTATCTTTTATTAAACAGCCTGGTAACTACAGACTTATCATTTACTTCATATGTTATAGTGAGGAACTATTTGGTAGGATGTTTTAATAAGTTGAAATACCCTATGGCTGACCACATGGAATGACAGGTGTATGTGTGAGCATGTGCGCGCGCATGTGCATGCGTGTGTGTGTGTGTGTGTGTGTGTGTGTGTGTGTGTTTACAGGCCTAGAGAGATGAGGCCAACATTTTGAGATCTGGCTAAATGCTGCTGTTAACATAGTGTAGATGTTAATGGCACATAAAAGCATAAATCTGCCATTTGCAGCCATGCATGTGTATGCTGATATAAATAACTAATAGGGCTTTCACAATCCATCCAAAATACAAAGATTACTAAATTGGCTTTTAAAAACATTAGAATCCCATTAGGCCAAATTCAGCAGCTGATTACTGAGCAAAATAAACCACAAGAGGACTCTAAATTCTCCTTTGTTGCTGCTGTTAAAAGGTACTGTGCTTCCAAGGAGGCCATGGGCCCCTGGGGGAGTGAGCACACAGCTCTTGCTGGCACAGAGGGGCTCCATCCAGCTACATATCTGGGTAGGGATGCTTCTGGAGAGATACCTCTTCCTAGCACCCGGTCTGGGAGTTCTGTCAAGGAATATATGAAGGAGACCAGATTTAACTCAAGTTACCCAGATAGAACTTCTCACCTCTCTTTATTATGGTCCCATCCCCTCCATAATTTTTTCTGCATATTTTCTTCCCTCCCTACCCCCAACTTCCACTATATTCCCCACCTGTTTTGCTTTTTGTATTCTGATGCTCTGACATCTAGGGTCCACAGGCCCTGGAGGGTCTACCTCTCCCTGGGTTAGCCAGTTCCTGACAGCAAATGGCTTGCCAGTGAGAGTGCTTTTCAAATGGGAACCAACCAATCCAGAGCCCACAGATTAAGATTTATTTATTCATGAGAGACACACAGAGAGAGGCAGAGACATAGGCAGAGGGAGAAGCAAGCTCCCTGCGGTGAGCCCGATTTGGGACTCAATCCCAGGACCCCAGGATCACGACCTGAGCCAAAGGCAGACACTAATCCACAATCCTTAATCGGGGTCTCAAGCTCCAGGTCACTATCCCCCCTGCCCTAATCACCCCAGGGCCAGCCCCGGTGCCCCTGAGCCCACTGAAACTACTACTCAAACCACATAGATCAATGGAACAGAATAGAGAATCCCAAAGTGGACCCTCAACTTTATGGTCAACTAATATTCGATAAAGGAGGAAAGACTATCCACTGGAAGAAAGACAGTCTCTTCAATAAATGGTGCTGGGAAAATTGAACATCCACATGCAGAAGAATGAAACTAGGCCACTCTCTTGCACCATACACAAAGATAAACTCAAAATGGATGAAAGGTCTAAATGTGAGACAAGATTCCAACAAAATCCTAGAGGAGAACACAGGCAACACCCTTTTTGAACTCGGCCACAGTAACTTCTTGCAAGATACATCCACGAAGGCAAAAGAAACGAAAGCAAAAATGAACTATTGGGACTTCATCAAGATAAGAAGCTTCTGCACAGCAAAGGATACAGTCAACAAAACTAAAAGACAACCTACAGAATGGGAGAAGATATTTGCAAATGACGTATCAGATAAAGGGCTAGTTTCCAAGATCTATAAAGAACTTATTAAACTCAACACCAAAGAAACAAACAATCCAATCATGAAATGGGCAAAAGACATGAAGAGAAATCTCACAGAGGAAGACATGGACATGGCCAACATGCACATGAGAAAATGCTCTGCATCACTTGCCATCAGGGAAATACAAATCAAAACCACAATGAGATACCACCTCACACCAGTGAGAATGGGGAAAATTAACAAGGCAGGAAACAACAAATGTTGGAGAGGATGTGGAGAAAAGGGAACCCTCTTACACTGTTGGTGGGAATGTGAACTGGTGCAGCCACTCTGGAAAACTGTGTGGAGGTTCCTCAAAGAGTTAAAAATAGACCTGCCCTATGACCCAGCAATTGCACTGCTGGGGATTTACCCCAAAGATACAGATGCAATGAAATGCCGGGACACCTGCACCCCGATGTTTCTAGCAGCAATGTCCACAATAGCCAAACTGGGGAAGGAGCCTCGGTGTCCATCGAAAGACGAATGGATAAAGAAGATGTGGTCTATGTATACAATGGAATATTACTCAGCCATTAGAAACGACAAATACCCACCACTTGCTTCAACGTGGATGGAACTGGAGGGTATTATGCTGAGTGAAATGAGTCAATTGGAGAAGGACAAACATTATATGTTCTCATTCATTTGGGGAATATAAATAATAGTGAAAGGGATTAGAAGGGAAGGGAGAAGAAATGGGTAGGAAATATCAGAAAGGGAGACAGAACATGAAAGACTTCTAAGTGGGAAACGAACTAGGGGTGGTGGAAGGGGAGGAGGAAGGGGAGGAGGGCGGGGGGTGGGGGTGAATGGGTGACGGGCACTGAGGGGGCACTTGACGGGATGAGCACTGGGTGTTATTCTGTATGTTGGCAAATTGAACACCAATAAAAAATAAATTTATTATTAAAAAAAAAACTACTCAAACCAGTCAATTCTGAATCTGCTTACCTTCCTCACCAGCTCCTTTCAATAGAAACTGCAATAAAGACTCATTTGCCCACATTCCCACTTTCCCTCTGCCTCCTGACCTGTCCTGCTGCTTCCCTGTGTGCCCCCTCACTTGAGGGTGTGACAGGCCCCCCGCCCCCCGCCCCGACCTCGGGAACTGAGAGTCATAAACTATCTTTTCAAACTATCTCTCTTGATCTGTTGGCCTCACTGTACCTCAGATTTCCTATCAGTATACTACATTTTTAAACACCCTACCCCATGGAATTTTAATACCAGAGACACGCTGTGTGTTTATATAGTGGCTCTTTGGAGCATCACAAACCATGGTAACGCCTAAGGGTCATTTTGCTCCACCATGAACCAATTTTCATTCCTTGTCACTATACAGCCCTCACCCTAAACCTGGGAGTTTAACCCTTGCTGTACATGAGAACAATTTGGGGAGTTTTAGAAGGTACCTACAGCTGGTCCCCCACCCCAGACCAATTAAACCAGAATCTCTGGGGACAGAGATTTTTTTTCTTTTTAAAAGCATTCTCCTGGGTGATTCTAATCTGCATCCAGGCTGAGAACCTTAGTTAGCCCAAATCAGCACTGCTGCTCCTCCCACCCCCCATCTACCTTTACGGAAGAGAAGAGCCACAGGGAAAAAACCAAATGACTCAGGGCTCTACGGCACTTCCACACTTCTGGAAGCTCTATCCCATCTGATGGCAGGAGCATGGTGTTTAGGTGTGTAGATATGTGCTGAACAATTGTTACAGCCAGTTGTAGTAGGTTGAGTGGTTGCCCCCAATATCTGTGTCCTAACCCCAGAACACCTGGCATGTGATCTTCTTTGTTAAAAGGGTCTTGAGGATTTAAGTAAGGATTGCAAGATGAGCTCATCTTGAATTTAGGATGGGCCCTAAATCCAATGACATGTGTTTCTTATAGAGAAAGGCAGGGCGTATCTGAGACACAAAGACAGAGATTGAAGGAGGCAGAACCTGGAGTGATGGGCCTCCAAGCTGGGGAAAAGCAAGGAAGCTGGCAGAGGCTCCGCTCAGATTTACCCTCAGAGCCTCCAGGACGTACTAATCCTGCAAACACCTTGACTTTGGACCTCTGGCCTCCAGAACTGTGATAGAAGACATTTCTGGGATTTTAAACCTCTCAGTTTATGTTTATGATGGTTTATTTAATGCAGCTGGAGGACTGATTTCTCTGTGATTTTAAATCTCCTTCTAGAGCCAAGCCCTGGAGCTCATGACCACTTTCTCTATTTCAACAACTTTCCATGGCTTCCTGCTGCCTGGTGGATAAGATGGAAAGTTCTCAGCCAAGCACTGAAACACTTCTATGACCTTTACCCTACCTAGCTGTCCAACCAAATATTGTAGGACTTCTAAAGTAACAGAGGGACTCACTTCCCTTGCTATGGCTCCCACCTCCATGCCTCTGCTCGCAAGGTTCCTCCTATTTCGAAATGCCTTTCCTTGGCTTTTTATAGGGAGCAATTCCATCTTCAAGGCACAGCTCAAATGCTACTTTCTTCAGCAAGCTGCCCTGATTTCCCCAAATGGCTAGGATCCTTCTTCTCACAGCAGGGTGACTTATGGAACTTCCACATCCATCCGGTGTTGTGTCAAGACAATATCACTGATGAAAAACAAGAGTTAAGATTTTGTGGCACTTGCCGTGAGCCAGGCATCATTCTGAGCATTATACACGTATTAACTATTTTAATCCTTATAACACCCCTTTGCAGTTGGCATTATTAAAGATTAGACTAAGGCATGTGTGCAAATGTGCACACACATACACACTCTTTCACTCTCTGTATGTACATCTACACATATACATATACACACACATTTATAGTCTACCCATTGTGTGTGTGTGCATGCATGTGTACATGCATGTGCAAGCATGGATAATCACAATGCTTTCTAGGGGTGCCTGGGTGGCTCAGTGGCTTAAGCATCCAACTTTTGACTTCGGCTCCGATCACGATCTTATGGTCTCAGGATCGTGAGATTGAGCCCCATATCAGGCTCTGCACTCAGTGGGGAGAGTCTGCTCAAGATTCTCTCCCTCTCTCTCTGCTCCTCCCCCTATTAGCACACAAGTATGCTCCCTCTCTCCAAGTAAAATCTTTTTTAAAAATGTCTCCTAGTACAAAGATTTGTGCCACATAAAAAAATGACACACTTTCTGCCTAGAAGGAGTCTCTCCACAGATAGGAATACCCATTTTGAAAATCTGTTTTGTTGTTTAGAATGATGTCATGAAATCATGGGCCTAAAAAGCTGGGAGTGCTTAGACAGCACTAGGTCCAGCTCCATCCTTGAGTCAGCACAAATATTTTCTGAGTGCCTGTTACATGCCAGACCCTTGGCATGAGAGATGGTGAGGCAGGGTCACTCATTCTGAGAACTTACAGCTAAACTCTTTGTTTTGGAGATGAGAAAACAAAGGTTTAACCAGGGAGATTAAGTAACTTCCCTGAGGTCACACTACCTTGGTTTAATCCCATTTCTGGGTAATGGAAAGCCACTTCCAGTTCCAGGCATGAATTGCCACTTTTGAAAGAATCAGAATGCAATTCTATATTCCTAATGTCACATGATAGGCAAGATAATGATCCCCCCAAGATGTTCACATCCTAATCCCTTGAACCTGTGAAGATATTGAGAGAGAGAGAGAGAGAGAGAGAGAGAGAAATTGAAGTAGCTGATGGAGCTGAGGTTGATAATCAGCTGACTTAAAGGTAAGGAGATTGTCCTGGACTATCCGAGAGGGCCCAGCACACTCATGAGAGTCCTTCAAGGGGAGAGAGGCAGGGAGAAGAGTCACTGTCGGAGTGATGCAGTGTGAGACAGACTCAATGGGCCACCAGCCAAGGAATGTGGGCAGCCTCTAGATGCTGGAAAAAGCAAGAAAAGGGATTCTCCCCTGGAACCTCCAGAAGATAACACAGCCCTAATGACACCTGTGAGACTGGGTTTGGACTCTGATTGCCAGAACTGCGGGAGAATAAGCTCTGTTGTTTTGGCCACTCAACTTGTGGTGATTTGTTACAGCATCCACAGGAGACTAATGCTCCCTGCAATTAGGCTGAGCCTGACAAAGCTCCTCAGGGGGCCTGCTGGGGTCATTCTGAAGTGAGCAGCACTTATCTTTCTAGAAGCCCAGACATTCAATCTCACGTTAAATCTTATTAGTATCTGTTTTCAGCCAGGACACTCCCATCAGCCTTTAACTTTTTCCCTTGATAGGTCCATTTCAGAGTTTAATGCAGAAATAGAGATGACCAAAGAATGCCATTTTTCATAACTTTCTTTCTCAATTCTTCCAGACACTTCTTCCTTGGCCTCTAGATCTCTGTCATTTTATTTTTAGAAACACTCTCCGTGCTCATTCCTTGTAGCCCATGGAAGAAGTGACTTTCAGGGGCCCGTGTTGCTCTCTCATGCCCCCTAGCCTCCTTTCTTTTCTCAGTTTCTGTGTCTTTTGAGACTGTCTTCAGCTTTGGGGATGTGCTTCAGATCCCAGGCCCTCCTGACACGGACGGAAACAAGAGAGGCTTACAGAGAGGAGCCAGGCTTCAGTTTCTGGCATGAGGAGGGGGAACCACTCCTGCCCACTGATGCCCATCTGGGCCCTCCGATGTCCTCTCTAGTGCCCATCTGGCCTCTGTCAGGGAGGGGGCCAGACAGCTGAGATGGGAATGGGCCACTTCCAGGAGAAAGAAGGGTGTGTCTGCCGTTTCAGTGAGGGAGGTGGGCAACAAAGGGCTTCTCTGGGAACTTAGAGAATCAGAGCACTGGCTGACACCAAAAAGCTGTTCCTCCTGGGAATGTGAGGGATTGTGAGAAGTGCCTCATCAGTCATCATTCAACAAAATGTTCACTGAAAGCCTTCTTAATGCCAGGTTCTGTGCAGGGGATATAGATGATGACGGTGATCAGGGTGATGGCGGTGGTGCTGCTGCTGCTGCTGATGGTGGTGCTGATAGTGATTATGATGATGATGATGATGATGATGATGTTGGTGGTACCTGATGGTCCTGATGACAGTGCTGATGGCGGTGATGATGATGGTGATGATGGTGCTGCTGCTGCTGGTGCTGGTGGCACCTGATGGTCATGATGATGGTGCTGATAATGACGATGATGATGGTGCTGATAATGACGATGATGGTGCTGATAATGACGTCATGATAATGACAATGACGATGCTGATGGTGCCACTAGGTACTGATGGGTGCTGGTGGTGGTAGTAATGGTGCTGATGGTGCATGATAGTCATGAAGATGACAATGGTGGTGCCTGATGGTCATGATGACATTGCTAATGGTGATGATGATGATGATGATGAATGGTGAAATGCTTATGATGACAGGGCTGCTGCTGCCACTGATGGTGATGATGGGAGAGGACACCCACCAGGTATCAGGCACTGTTCTAAGTACCTGCCAGATACTCATACATTTTGTGTCTTCAGGTGGCAGGCATGAAATATTTGCTGAATTAATAAATCAAGGATGACTTGGTGCCTACCACCCTAAGCTCACAGTGAGGGGCAAGAGCATGCAGAGCAGAATGAAGGGAAGATGGGAGAGGGGAAACAGAGATAGAAATGGTAATGAGACACAGAAAGACAGAGCAGTGGTCAGGTGTATAGGCTCTTGAGCCAGACTGCCCAGGTCTAAATCCTATTAACTCTGTTAACTCTCTGGCCCAATTCATAACTCTTTCTGTGCCTGCCTCTTCATTTGTAAGGTGGGGGTGATAGGAAAGTCATGGGGTGATGGATATGTATCCACACCGAACAGATCTGGTGCACAGTAGAGGCTCATTACCCGTGTTTCTTGTCACCTGCTCAGTAGAATTCACCTAAGCCACTCAGGGGCAGACTTGGTTGCTTCAGGTTTCTATTTGGTTTCTCCCCCACACCAGTTCTCAGCATCTAATTGGGAGTCTTTCTCACTTCTATTCTTGCTGCCATCCTGGACACCAAAATCCCCACTTCTGATTAAACTTGGTTTCCCACTTTGCATCTTGATCTCTCTCCCACCAAGTAAGGACTTCATGTGACATTTGAGCTGAGACTTTAGGAATGTGTAATTTCAACAAGGGAAGGCACTATTTAGAAAGGAGCAAGGAACTGTCCAGCCAAAAGGAGAAAGTGGGGTAGGAGAGGTACACTCCTGATGGAAATTCTGGGCAGCGGACTGTGCCTGAGGATGAGGCAGGAGCCTGGGGGCAGGAGGCAGAACTACATATGAAGAGCCTTCATCAGGACACCTGGGTGGCTCAGCGGTTGAGCGGCTGCCTTCAGCTCAGAACGTGGTCCCAGGGTCCTGGGATCAAGTCCCACATGGAGCTCCCCACAGGGAGCCTGCTTCTCCCTCTGCCCATGTCTCTGTCTCTCTCCCTGTCTTAAATAAAATAAATAAATAAATAAATAAATAAATAAATAAATAAATAAATAAATAAAATATTTCAAAAAAAAAAAAAAAAAGAAAGAAAAGTCTTCATACCATGCCACTGTAACATTTTAGAAGGTCAATGGGAAACCATTAAAGTTTCCAAAGCTTTATAAACTTACAGTTGTTATGGACATCCTAGAGGGTGGTGTTGATCCTAATGGTAGCATTCATCCCAGCCCCAGTGGAGGTTGCAGTCATAATAGATTAAGAGCAGCAATAATAATTATAGGAGCATCAGCACGATAGAGACTGAGCACCATCGTTTTCATAATTAACTGTCATTGCACTTGTTATGTGCCATTCTAAATACTTGGAGTTTCAGCTCATGGGATCCACACAATAACCACAGGAGGTCACTACTATCATTATCCCCATTGTTCAGATGAGAAAACAGAGTCAGGGAAGAGTGATGTGACCTGGCAAAGCTGCACTGGAACCCAGACACGCAGGACTCAGGCACAGTGAGAGGCTGCCTTGGCTTGCCTGGTGAGGAGTGGGTGTCAGGAACCTGATACCTCATGAGACAGGGAGGACTCCTGGAGGAGAGGCCCTGAGAGGTGACTGTGGGGTCCTGGCTGAGCCATGGAGCTGGTGGTTGAGGGGCTGCCAGTCCCTGCCTCTCTGATGCCAGAGAGGGGCTGCACTCTGTCCTAGTCAGACAGGCGTGTGATTAGCCCCCTCTGTAGGCCTCCTGCCAGCTGGCGCTGGCCTGCCTGACCATCACCCCCAGGGTGTGGGGGTCGGGCTGGGTCCCCGAGCCTCACTGCTGTCTGCCTGGGGTCTGGGGTACCCGCAGAGCACGGGAGCAGAGCAACATCACAGCAGGGCTGGACGGGTCAACTGAGCCTGACTCCTCCCACCCCATCCCCAGGCTGGACGAGGGCCAAGTGGTCCAGCAGGAGGCAATGACTAAGGCAAAATGTAATTACCTCAATTGCAATTTAGCTCTGCTGCCTGCAAAACATGTCACGTCCCCCTACCACTCCCCCTTCCCTGTGGCGGAGGAAAGAATGTTCCTGAGGACAGCTGGAAGTACACGGGGCCTCAGGTGCCAAATGCTTCTGAGAGAGGACCCTTGGGCAGGTGGAGGTCCTGGGCCCTGAGAAGTGACTACCCGCCTGCTCCCTATCTATCCATTCCCCGGTTCTGGTAGTGACAGCTCCCCTGTGTCCCCCATGATCCCGGCAGGAGGCAGAGCTTAAAAGGCCTGTTCTGCAGGCTCCAAGGGGACTGCGATGCCATCTTCCGTGCCTTGATTAAGAATGATCCTGGGGCCCTGCTGCAGGAGAGGCTGGCTCCCCTGACAGTGCCAGGGACAGGAGAGGGGAGCAGCGGTGCAGGGCGAGGGCCCCTCTCCCCCAGGGCCAACTGCTCAGCCTGAGGGAGGGGGCACAGGAGGGGAGCTCGAGGCCTGTGGGGGATAATTAGGTATTCTAGAGCCATGGGGGAGGGCCCAGGCTTCGATAGCCTGCAGAGAACATTGCAGAGAGGGAGGGGCAGGTGTCCAATGACCTCTTGGCTCCTGGCCCCTGTGAGGTGGAGCCTTGGAGCAGGGGCCACTGGCTACACCCAGCCCAGGCTGAAGAGTCTTGTGGCCCCCGGCCTTTGGTCAACTGTCAGCAGGGCTCCCTCCGGTATCTGGTCAGCTCTCCTTACCCCTGACTTTCCCAGACGCTTCACCAGCATTTCAGCTCCATGGGTTAGTCCTGCCTTTTCTGCCTGGCCCTGAGATCTTGGAAGAGAGGGATGTGACAGGACTCATCCCACGACGCCTAGTGCTTTCCTGGGAATCCCACCATGCTTCCTAGATCTCTTTTGCTTCCACCCAAGACCCAGGATTCAATTCTCGAGAGGCTCCCACACAGTCTGTGTGCCTGAAGCCGAACAGAGCTCGGCTCGTGTCTGCCTGCTGCCTGCCTCTCTCTCTCTTCCCTTTCTTTTTTTAAGATTACTTATTTGAGAGACAGTGCACGTGAGCAAATGGGGGGAGTGGCAGAGGGCGAGGGAGAGAAGCCCCACCGAGCACAGAGCCCCATGCGGGCCTCAATCTCAGGACCCTGAGATTATGACCTGAGCCGAAACTAAGAGTCAGATGCTTCACTGAATGAGCACCCCCACCCCGGCACCCCTGCCCTCCTTTCTTAATTACTGTGTGGCTTTGGACAAGCCACTTGACCCCTCTGAGCCTCAATTCCTACATCTGTAAAATGTGGATAATAATACCTCCCTTTGCAGGCTTGTTGCGAAGTCTAGAAAGGTAACATACCGTTTCACTTTCCTAGGGCTGTCAGAACAAAGTACCACAAACTCACTGGCTTCAGCAACATGCTTATGGTCTCCTAGTTCTAGAGGCTGGACATCCAGGATCAAAGCGTTAGCATTGTTGGTTCCTCCAAGAGCAGTGTCAGAGAATGTGTCCCACGCTTCTCCCCGAGCTTCTGGTGATTTGCTGGTGCTCCTCCGCACTCTTGGAGAGCAGAAATCATCACCCAATCCCCACTTTCATCTTCACATCTGCAAACCCTGTGTGCATGTGCACGTGCACCTGTGCCCAGAGTCCCCCTCTGTTATCAGGATGCTGTTATCGTGGACTAGCAGTGCACCCTGCTCTGGGATAACCACATCTGCAAGGGACCTGTCTCCAAATAAGGCGACAGTCTGAAGGACTCTGAAGGGTCACAGTTCAAACCATAACCCCCGGATGTGAAGACACCAAAGATGGAAAAAGTTCTCAAGAAATGCCAGACCCTCTTCCTTCCCCATGAAAGAGAAGCTGCTAGCCTCAGGGGTGACAAGTCTCCAGCAATCTGGGGCTCCTTAGCTGAGGATGCAGGTTCCGCCAGGTGGGAAAGTGCTGCCGGCGAGTGCTGTCAAGGGCTCTGCCTTCGTGCCCTGGCCTCACCCCCCCACCAGGGATGCCTTGCCCCAGAGAACACGTCCTAGTTCCACTTGGAGGCCGGTCTCTGCATGACAGCTTCACCCGCGCCGGAGAGCCAAGGGACAGGGAGAGAGGCCAACCGTGCCCGGGGCTTTCTGTCCAGGCGGCCCTGCAGGGGCCCCCCCGAAAGCTACTCCTCTGCTCTGGAGCTTGGCCTTTTCCCTCTGTTTTCTATCACGAAAGAGCCTTCTTTTCTCTCCTCCTTGGCCCTGGGGAAGCAGAGCTCCCCTCTCCAGCCCGGGAGGGTTCACATGCTTCCTGTTTGTCGAATATCATTTTGATCTTAACAGCAGCACCGTGAAAACAATACCTACTAAACACTGATGCTCGTGGCAGTACGACTAGCACAAGTTCCTTCCAGATTCTCAGCTTACTCCGCACCAGCCGCCCTCCCTCCACTGGGTTATCTCCTGGAGGGCGACTGGCAGCCGGAGGGCACGGAGCTAATAAATAAGCAGAGAAGTCAGCAGGAGGTTTCCCCCCATGACTGTCCCTGCTGTCCCCAAACCCAAAAAGGTGCCGGCTTGAACTTCGACACTGTTTTCTTTGGCTGTGTTGAGTGTGGTTGGTTGCCCTCCTCCAGGAAGGGCTGGGCAGACCTCGCAGTGGGGAGAGGGAAGTGTCTAGAAGGGAGGAAGGATAGAGGATAGGGAGGGAGGCAGGGGACTGTCTGAGGGCCTGGGGCCCAAGACGTAGACGTGGGGGGGGGTGTGGTCCACGTGGCTAAATTGTGGGCAGTGGCACCTGTGTCTCACGGGAGGCACGGGTCTCTGGTGGGAAAGACACCACCCTGGAGCCTGAAGAGCCCGAGCACATGGCGCCCTTTTCTCTGGACGAGGCACTTTGTCCCTGACGTCCAGCCTCCCCACCTGTGAGGCGGAGAGGGCTAGCGCATGCCACGCGGGGCTGCGCCAACACCCACATCTCGGTTGGGAAAGCAGTGCGGGCTCGGTGAGTCGCAGTAGGAGATGCCAGGGGGTGGAGGTGGAGGGAAGCTTCTAGGAAAGGGGCAGGGGACAGGGACCGTTTCTACTCTCAAAATCTCCATTCTCCTCCAAGGGCTTTAGAAACCTAATTTTAGAGAGTCTTCTGGGAGAATTGCTCCTTCTTACGACCCTGCCCCCGCAGCCCCTGGACCCCAACAGGCTGGCACCACGACTCGGTTGTGTTATTGGATGAAATGGTCTATCACCGTCAACGCCTCCATCCCACCCGTCGGCAAGGACTGGGTTCCAGTCGGCCTGCAGCTCTGGTTCTCAACTCAAGGTCTGGGACAAAGGGAATGCCTCGCTGACGTCTGTTGGATGAACAGATGAATGACTGGGGGAAAGAGGGAACAAATGCCTTTAGAAGGAAATGGCTTGCTTCGGCGGCCACATTCCCTCCTGTTTATTAATGTTGTGAGCAGACTGAAGGACAGAGCTGAAGACCCCGCATGTGCACCTGCTCTCATCCACAGGACGCCAAGGGGCGAGGCACGTAGCTAAGGGCTATTATTCACGTTATATTATGAACCAATGATGGATCCGTGGAGAGCTGGTCTTCTCCTTATCCTTGGTCTCAGAGCATCTGATCCCTTGGCCACAGGAGCCTGCCTACTCAGAGGTCCAGGTACCTTAGGAGGTGTGGCCCCAGCAGGCTTTGGAGCCAGGTGGATGGGAATTCTAATGTGGTTTTGGCCAGTGACTCAGGCTCCCTGAGCCTCTTTCTTCACTTACAAAAGGAGCCATCCAGAGTCAAGGGTGGTTATAAAGACTGAATTTAAGTGAGGCAATTATTTAAAAGCTCCTAGCATGGTCCTGGAAACACTGTCTGTGGCTAACACAGGGCAGCACCCTTTCTCCCCTGATCCTCACTGTAGGTCAAGAAAGCAAATTGCTTTGCCCAACCACGCCTCAGTTTCTCCCTCTGTGAAGTGGGGCCAATAAAGGCTGCCCAGCCTCTTCACAGGACTGTTGTAAAGAGATGAAGAAAATGAAAGTGCTCTGTAACATCAGTGTACCAAGGGGAAAGGTGTTTATGTTATAGTTGACACCTACGGGCGTTTGTTCCAACTCAATTCCTGTGGGCGTGAGAGTATCCGGGGCTGGCTTCCCTGCTGAGTACCACATGCCTCTCCCTCAGCACCACCATCTCTGATCCTGTCGTCTAAGAAATCTGGGGGCAGTCCTATGCCACTATTTGTGCCCATCCCCCCGGTCTGGATGGAATAATATTCTTACCAAAGTGGATGGTGTTCTTACCAACCCACTGCAGGGGCTATTTTTCCAGTCTCAGTGGTGACAGTTGGGCTTGTCACCCAGGACAGGGTTGTCACCATCCACCACGGGCCTGTGATAGCCTCCCTCTCGGGAGTACTGACTGGCCGTGGGGACTGGGAATACGTGCAAGTGCCACCCCAATATCTCCCCAAGCAGCCCTGCATTCAAGCAGTAAACCCAGGAAGGTGGAGGAGGGCTGAGGAAAGCTGCTCCTGCGTGTACTAGACCCTGGGGACGGTCACTCCCTTCGGCATGTTAGGGCAGCCCGAGCAAGACAGGGGTAGATACTCAGTGTCTATGGACACAGATAATTAACAAGTGGGTTTTACTTTTGCAATGGGTCAATTATTCCCTAACTGTTGCATTTAATATAATTTTTGTCAAAGCATATCTTACATGCTTCAGGGTAGCTCCCTATGCAACGGAGCCCTGCAACACATTCCAAAAAAATTTTTTTAAGAGCTCAAGGCCATGGTTTATTGAACTGTTTCATTAACTGGAGACAGTCAGGTGGTTTCCACTTGGGAACGATTACCCAAAATGTCAACAACCGAGATTCGTGGGTAACAGCACACACACATGCACACACACACACAGAGCTTCTCTGAAGTCTGGATTATTCTGAGGACGGCTTCTGGGAATTCACAGCACTGGATCAGGATAAGAACCATTTTTTTTTAAATGGCTTCTGACCTGTGTTGCCAAATTCATTTTCTATAGGTTGTGCCCCAAGGGAGAGACAAGAGTGACAATCTCACCATATTTTGTCAGCACTATGTCTTGTTCTGGGATCACCAGAATCTGAAGCCAGATACTATGCTGTGAATAGAGGTATTACAAAGAGAGCTTGAGATATCCTTTTATTTCCTCTTGGAAATCACAGTCATCTTTGATGCTTCTTTCTTTCTTAGACCTCAATGATAGTCACTCACCAAATCGTATGGTTTCTCCTGTGCTAAGCCCTCTTACACATCTTTCCCATCTCTGTACATTCATCTGCAGGGCAGGCCCTTAACCTCCCTGCATGTACTGTTCCAATGACCTCTCTGGGGACCCCCTGTGGGGTGGGGAGGCGGTCTCTCTCATCTGGGTCATCTCACCCAATTCCTCTCTTAAAACAACATTTTGGATGGTGGTGCTGGTTGCACAATACTGTGAATGTACTTAATGCCACTCATCTGTACACTCTGAAAATGCTTAGAGTGGTAAACTCCATGTTATGTTTATTTCACTGCAATTAAACAAAAAATCTTTTGATTGCTTCCCCGCTCAGAGAGCTTCAGGGGTTCCCTGAGTCTACCAGACACAAGTTCAAAGCGTTCAGCCTTGCTTTCAAAGTTCTCCACAAATTGTGACGTAACAGTAATCCTGACGGACGCTGAGCCAGTACTGGGGTAAGCGGTTTACAGGCCCTGTCCTGGTCAATCCTCATGCGGCTCCCAAGAAAGATGGATGATCAGGTGAGGAAATCAGGGCACAAAGAGATTTCTTCCTTTTAGAATCAACGGTATTGTGGGATAATTTACCGACAAGACAACATCCATTTTAAGTATACAGACGGATGAGTTTTGACAAAGGTACAACTTGTATAGCTAAGCCCCTAACCATCCCCCAAGCCCAAAGAGGTTTAGCCAGCCAAGGGTATACAGCTAACAAAAGAAGTGGCTGAGAATTGGAGGCAGGTCTGATTCTGGAACCAAACACCTGGCCCCTCGTCTCCTTTGTATCTTCCAGTACCTTCTAGTTAGGACTTCTCCGACATGTCTCATTGATGGCAGCCCCTTGTACCTGAACCATACCCTCCATCTCCCACCCTGCACTGGAATGCCACCCCTTCTCCTCCCGCTTGACCCAATCCCACCCTTTCTTAGGACCTTGGTTCTAATCTTTTCTCCTCCAGGAAGTCTTTTTGCCTTGACCCAGCTGGCCCAAAGGCAGGTCCCCTCCCCTCTGAATGCCTGTTGCCTTGTGATCTGTGTCACTCTTTTTTTTTTTTTTTTAAGGTTTTATGTATTTATTCATGAGAGACAGAGAGGCAGAGGGAGAAGCAGGCTCCCTGCGGGGAGCCCGATATGGGACTCGATCCCAGGACCCCAGGATCACTCCCTGAGCCCAAGGCTCAACCACTGAGCCACCCAGGTACCCCTGTGTCAGCTCTTGGACTCTGCTCAAATAATCGATGGTGATCAAATACCATTTTTATTTGGTGGATTAAAAAAAATTGTCTGTTGGTGGGAATGTGAACTGGTGCAGCCACTCTGGAAAACTGTGTGGAGGTTCCTCAAAGAGTTAAAAATAGATCTGCCCTACGACCCAGCATGCTGGGGATTTACCCCAAAGATACAGATGCAGTGAAACGCCGGGACACCTGCACCCCGATGTTTACAGCAGCAATGTCCACAATAGCCAAACTGTGGAAGGAGCCTCGGTGTCCATCGAAAGATGAATGAATAAAGAAGATGTGGTTTATGTATACAATGGAATATTCCTCAGCCATTAGAAATGACAAACACCCACCATTTGCTTCAACGTGGATGGAACTGGAGGGTATTATGCTGAGTGAAGTAAGTCAATCGGAGAAGGACAAACATTATATGTTCTCATTCATTTGGGGAATATAAAAAATAGTGAAAGGGGAAAGGAGAAAAAATGAGTGGGAAATGTCAGAGAGGGAGACAGAACATGAAAGACTCCTAACTCTGGGAAACGAAATAGGAGTGGGGGAGGGGAGGTCGGTGACGGGCACTGAGGGGGGCACTTGATGGGATGAGCACTGGGTGTTATTCTATATGTTGGCAAATTGAACACCAATAAAAAATAAATTTATAAAAAATAAAATAAAATAAAATAAAATAAAATAAAATAAAATAAAATAAAATAAATAAATAAAATTGTCCTTTACCTCTCCTGGACCAGTTGATCCCCTGAGTCTTTCTGGCAACGACTGTGATTTTGTGACTGCAAAAATGTAGCTGGGATCTTTGTCAATCAGTCAAAGACCAACCCCACTGGAATGAAAGGGGAAAAATTATATTTGCTGCCATAGTTCCTGGTACCAGCAGAATTCATGGGGTCTTACTCCTTATGAGCAATAGGTGAGGCCTCTGAAAAGGCAGCCAAGTCACACTGAATACCAGTGAACGTGGCAGGTACCATCCTTTCCTTCTCCTGGGAAAGCCTCCCAGCCAAGTCAAACAGGCCCTGGCACAGAGCTTTGGCCTTTTCCTAATGGTATTTGGAAAGTAGAGGCTTCATGTCTCAGGCACCAATATGAGGCAGAAATAGTAAGCCGAGAGGAATGAAGGAAAGAAAGAACACAGCAGCCAAAAAACGAGGGCTTCCTATTCCAGAGGAATTCTCTCCTTCCTCACCCACCTCTTTGAGGCAGTCACCATGTCGGGCACTGGAGCTCCAGTGATAAATAAGCTGATCTGTGCCAGGCACTAGGGTGTGGAGTGAGGAAGTGCGTTTCTGCCCTCGAGCAAAAACCAAGAAGAGATGGATATGGATGCACTTCATTGCAACACAACAGAGAGCCTCTGTTTCCCATCTGTAAAATGGGGATAGTAACTACCTGGGGCAAAATGGTGAACAAACTGGCCTCGGATGATAGATTTCCTGGGTCCAAACTCCAACTGGCCTGTTTCGCAGCTGTAGGACTATGGGAAAGTCACTTAACCTCTCTGTGCCTTGGTTTCCTTATCCGTAAAATGGTGATGATTAGGTGCCTACCACTTAGAACTGTTATGAAGGTTAAATTAGTTCATCCATGTGACATGCTTACAACGACGCCTGGAACAATGTTCTAGAACAATGTTCCATGAACAACAGTGATTATATGCTCTTCAGAGCCCCTTGCAGGGCCTGAGGAGGATATGGTTAGCTTTGTCTTGGGCTTGGGTGGCTAAAGAGGTTTCTCAGTAGGGAGGCTACTGAAGTGGACCTTGCAGGATGCATAGAAGTTTGCTACATGGAATGTATGTGTGTGCGTGCGTGGCTGTGTGTGTGTTAGAGGTTGGCCATCCTTTCCTATAAAGGGCCAGACAGTAAATACTGTCAACTTGTTGGGACCATATGATCGCTGTGGTAACTATTCAATTCTGCTGTTGAATGAGCACGGCTATGTCCCAATAAAACTTTATTTACAAAAACAGGTCCTCAGGCCATACTTTTCCAACCTCTGAGTTGGAGGATTCAGGGGACACAGCCCTTATTTATGGCGGTAGTGGGCCTGGCCGTGCTCCATTAGATAAATGGATTTTTTTGTTGTTTTTTTATGCAGAACTGATCCTTGGGCTCTTTTCCATAGCAGAATTGTAAATATTTCTTTAAAACATATTAAAACTGGGGATCCCTGGGTGGCTCAGTGGTTTAGCACCTGCCTTCGGCTCAGGGCATGATTCTGAGTCCCGGGATCGAGTCCCTCACTGGGCTTCCTGCAAGGAGCCTGTTTCTCCCTCTGCCTGTGTTTCTGCTTCTCTCTCTCCCTCTGTGTGTGTGTGTGTGTGTGTGTGTGTGTGTCTCATGAATAAATAAGTAATATCTTTTTTAAAAAACATATTAAAACTAACTGGCAGGGAAATTAATGCCCAGATAATCATCCCTTTATGCTGTGTGTAGGGGTGGGGGGAGAGGGAGAAAGAGAGAGACAGACAGACAGAGATACAGTACACCTGCATCTCTGCCCATGCCAGAGAAAGCATCCCAACATCTTCCCTCCCTGGCTGATGTTCCTGGGAGCCATGAAGTCTCAAGAGGAGGTAGCTCTGGATGGCACGAAGTCTGTCCTTTTCAGAAGTCCTCAATGCCGGCCACCTTAAGGAGAGAGGCTGGACATATGCTGGTGCTCTGAACCTCCTCCATCATATCCCAGTCGGGTCATGCCCCCCGCCCCCGCCACGGGTTCTACCTAGAGAGGCTGGGCTGGTATGTGACTGTCCTGTCTGCCTGCATCAAAGCCCTGGCTGCATCCCCCAACCCTACACCCGGGTAGAATTTTCAAATGTTGTCTGTGGAGCCAGGATGGGATTTACAGACGAGGCGTCCTAGAAAGAACATGGGCTTTGGTACCAGGTTCAAATTCCACCTCTGCCATTTACCAGCTCAGTGATCTGGGACTTCTCTCCAAACCTCAGTTTCTGATCTATAAAATGGGTTGCTGTGAGAATTTAATGAGGCAGTGGATGGTAAGTAACCATGGCAAGCACATTATTGAGAATCCAATGATCTTGGTTATCTTCGTGTCATCCATACGAACTCCCAACCAATTTGTTTCCGTGCCCCAGACTCAGACATCTCTGCCCTCTCCGGCTCGTGTGTCTGGCTATCAGGAACTTAGATCAGAAAAGCCCTGTCCCCTCAGCCCACATCAGAGAAACATTTAGAGAGTACAATAGATACATGAAGTCATTGATTTGTTCAGAACAACCACAGAGACAATATTTTCTTTCATGAAAATAATTTCAACCATAGTTTTGTGCAGTCCTGGAAACACTGCTTTCCAGAGAAAGTTATGTTGTATGTCAAGAGAATATGGAAAATAATAATAATAATAAAAAGGTAGAAAGAAAACACTGATCTCACTTATTGCCCTGCAGGTATAATCCCCTGTGGGCTGGTTGAGCAGCTGATTTATTTGCAAGGTTGTTATTCATTCCACAAGTTCAAGCATTCTGCTATGTTCATTGTTCTGGCTTACAGTAGGTAAAAACATGCAGACACACACACACACACACACACACACACACACACACACACACCCTGAGTCTCCCTTTCAGGAAGCAAAGGGCAGAGAGCTAGCAGAAAGGGACATTAAAGAAAAGGCAGGGAAGCCTGGGTTGAGCGTCTGACTCTTGGTTGTGGCTCAGGTCATGATCTTGGGGTCATGAGATCAAGCCCCACATCGGGCTCCACGCTAAGTGCAGTCTCCTTGAGATTCTCTGCCTCTCCCTCTCCCTCTGTTCGCATACATGCACACACGCTCTCTCTCAAGTAAGTTGATCTTAAAAAAAAAAAAAAAGCATCTGCATGAACCAAATGGCCCTGCTGCTCTGATTTTGGGAGTGGTTCTGTACCAGTATCACCCACAAGCTTGCCTGCCCGGGATACAGCGGTGGCAAGAGAAGGACTAGGATCTGGGGCTGGGGCTGGGGGTCTCCTCCCTTAGTGGGGACAATGAAGATAGCATTTCCTGATTATCTGTTTCTCCACCAGGTTTTTAACCTCTTGAAAACTGCAAGTGGAGAGCAGCAAGTGGAGAGTAAAGAGGAAATGGATTTGAAATCAGAGGGGCTAAGCCTGCTTTACTATATGTTCATCCTGTGACTTTGGGCCAGTTACTTACTCACTCTTGGGACTCTCAGTCTCCTTACCTCTGAAATGGGCATAATTGTATCTATTGGCCTATGGTTCTCCTACACATTAAAGGAGCTGATGTGTATGAAGGTCCTTCTGGAACCCCCAGAGCACACCTCCTTCAGGCTTCTTCATCTTGGTGGATGCGCCCTGGACATCACCCCTCAATGTCAAAAGGCATCTTACACCAAACATGTCCCACACTGACCTGCGACCTCTGACTGTCCCCAAACCTGTTCCTCCAGCCCCTTCCCCATGCTTCCAGTGCTCTGGCCCAAACCCAGGCCTCAGCCTTGACTCCTTGGTCCTATTACATCCCCATCCAATCTGTCTGTTGCCTTCTTTGTTCAGCATAAGCTCAGAATCCAATCACTTCTCAATGACCCCATGGCTACTACCCAGGCCACCGTGTTGTCTCTGACTGAGACTCCTGCCACGGCCCCAGGAGTGGTCTCCCTGCTTGTGTCCCAGCCTCTACCCCCACCTGGGGTCTACTCTCCACACAGCAGCCAAGTGATTCTGTCTAAAAAAACATGTTGGAGGCAGCCCGGGTGGCTCAGCAGTTTAGCGCCACCTTCAGCCCAGGGCGTGATCCTGGAGACCAGGGATCGAGTCCCACATCGGGCTCGCTGCATGGAGCCTGCTTCTCCCTCTGCCTGTGTCTCTGCCTCTCTCTCTCTCTCTCTCTCTCTCTCTCTGTGTGTGTGTGTGTGTGTGTCTCATGAATAAATAAATAAAATCTTTAAAAAAAAAAAAAACATGTTGGGTCAGGTCCTTCCTCTGCTCAAAAGCCTCCAGTGAGTGGACTTCACCCCACTGGGATAAAGGCTGAAGTCTTTGCAATGCCTGTGTGTGGGTGGATCCATTACCCTTGGGGCTCACCTGCCATCTCCTTCCCGGCTGGATCGGTCCCATGTACCATGACCTGGCCCTTCTGCTTTTCCTTGAAAGTTCAGGTGGACTCCTCCCTCAGCTCACCCTTGGGTGAGATACAGACTCAGGCTCTGCCTGCGGCCTCTCCCGGCACATCACATGCTCTCTCCTTCCCCTCCTTCAGATGTGTCTGCAAATTCCACCTTCTCAGAGGCTCTGGAACTCCCTGGCAGAGGCCACAGCCTCCACCCCTGGCATCCTCAATCCCCCGGACCCATGCTATTCCTCCCCACTGAGCTTTTCCGATCTGCCATCCTATCTGCTTGACCTCTTGTATATTCACGGTCAGCTCCATGAAGGCAGGGATGGTAGTGTCTTGTGTTTCCTTCTCCATCCCCAGCGCCAGAATACTGTATTGCATAGAATAAGGACTCAACGGACACCCATGGAAAGACTTCCAGATGTTTCTTTAGAAGAGGCACACTTGATATTCATCGTTTGTTCTGGACTAAAAAGAAACAGCCTGGACCTATCTAACTAGTGCCATCTTGTCTATATGTGGAAAGAGCTCTGGGCAAGCATTTTGGAATCAGACCAACCAAGTTTGTTTGGCTTCTAGCTGATGCCAGTAAAGGAGCTGCCAGTAAAGGGGTCTGCTGGGGAAGAGGAGGAGGCTGCAGGGAGCGAGGGTGGGGTGCCCGGGAATATGCAGGGAATGTCTGCCATGCCACGGGGTCTGAGAACCCACTGGCACCTGGCAAAGGCAGAGGCCAAGGGACCCACATGGTGACAGCCATCCTCCCCCAGGTGCCTTACGAATGAAATGGGATTAAAGTAACCATCTAAGGGAGCTGGGGGGTCGGGGGTGCGGGGAGGAGCTATCCTACACCTGACCCTTGGCCTGGGGCAGAAGATAGAGAAGGCAGTGTGCGCTCTATTCATATGCACCGGAGGGAAGGCCAGGAGTGACGGTTAAGTCATTTCCCAAGTCCTGGATCCACGCCCTTCTTTTCCTCCATCTCCGAGTCCCTGCCCAATCAACCCCACCTGCTCCTACTCCCCTACCCGAAGTCTCCGATGCCCCTGGGCTGAGCTCTCAGCCCTGGGCCATCCTCCCCCAGCTCCCCACTACCTCTTGCTGCCTTGGGCCAGGTGTCAAAACCAGGGTGGGACCTGGGGAGGCAGCAGCTCTGCCTTAGGAGGCTGTGGCACAACTGAAAGGGCAGGACACTTACTGGCTGGGGGTGATGCCATGTGTCATCCTGGCCCACCCAGTGTCTACTCCCCCTGCTTCTTGAGGCAGCATCCCCCAACTCCCCATGGAGGACCTCTCCTGTCTCACTCCCTGTGCAGCAACGTGGACTCTGTCTGGTTTGGGCTGGGCATCCAAAGCACCACTTCCCTCCAGCAATAGGGGGTTGCATCAGAGGCGGGCATGTTCCCTAATTCAGAGTCAAAAGCGCACTCTCAGGGACCGCAGAGAGAGAGGCACTTTACGTCCTCCTTGCTTGAAGCTCTGAAGGGATAGCCTGGAAACCCAGTGGTCATCTTGCCTCCAAAAAGGGAGGCAATGCCCCAGGTGGCCAGCAGAGCTGAGGATGGTAGAGCAGAGTCAAGAGGTGGCCAGAGGCAGGACTAATGACATTGTCAGTGTCCCTGGATCCCTCTGTGTCTGAGCTGGAACTCTGGATGTTTGGTTATTGAACAAAGACACTTGGTTTAATCTAGTCCAAGCAGGATTTCTAATTGCCAGTAGAGCCCACGTGGATACACATCCAGGGGGTGGGCAGGTCAGTTCACCTCCCTGGGTTTTAGTACCTTTGCTCAATGTGGGGGTGGTTGAGGCGGGGGGACTCAGTGATCTCCCAGGCCTCCTCCAGCTCTGTGCTGTGTCTGTGCAGAGGGCCACTGCCATCAACCCAAGTCCTGAATCCCTGCTAACGAGGAAGAGAGGCACCCCGGTGTCCAGAGGGAACCAGGCCACGTGGGTGCTGGGCAGGGCCACCTGGGTCAGGCCTGGGTCCTGCACGATCCCTTTTGTACAGAGAGCTAGGGGATATCACAAAGCCTTCCGGGTCCCTGCTCACCCCACACTATTCTATCACCCCACGGAAAGCTAACTAGCCCTTGGCCTCTTCTGGAAGCTTAGCAGTAGAAGGTATGAAGCCAGTGGTCCTGCTCAGCCTCTGCATATGTGTAAGGCAAGTCTTTCTTTTCCTCTAAAGCAGGGTTCTGCATCCTCAGCACTACTGACATTATAGGTCAAACCATTCTTTGCTGTTGGGGGTCTGTTCTGTGCATTTTAGGATGTTGAGCAGCATTCCTGGTCTCTAAGCACGAGATGCCATCACCTCCCCTAGTTATGACAGCTCAGTATGTGTCCGGACATTTCCACATGTTCCCTGGGGGGCAAAAGCACTCCTGGTGGAGACCAGTGCTCTAAGGAATGAGGATTAGCCAAGAGGACAACACTCGGTTCCTAAACCTTCCTTCTTCCCACCAAAATCAATCAATCAATCTCTCCTTGTGTTTCTCTATCCTTGCTTTCATGTTCCAGGCATCACTCCTACAGAATTCTGGGCTGCACGTTTGGGTGTGACCCTTGGGGCATCACCCTGGTGCACCACTGTGGCTCGTCACTGTTTCTGCAGTCAGGGATTCACCTAAGAAGCTGCTGAGCGGACCATTGCCCAAGTCAAATGCCACCACTGCACAAGCTCGAAGGACACACATGTATCCTGCATCTGACTATGATGCCAGAGTCAGCAGGCCCCTCGTAGTTGGAGGCACAGCCATTCAGAGTTCATGGGGCTTAACCTTTCAGACCTTCTAATGGGCTCAGTCATGTCTTTGCCTGATAGAGCAGAATGAACATAGAATTTGGGAGTCAGAAAACCTGGCTGGAGTGTGGGCAGTATTACTTCATTTTGGACAAGTCATCTGACCTCACCAAGCCTCGGTTCTAGAAAATTGGGAAGACCTCACTGGCTTAGGGATGCAAGGAAAATAAGGCAGCATCAAATGCAATCATCTCCCGGTGTCCATTCTCTCCACTTTTCATTCCACCTGATGTTCCTCTACGAGGCTAATTTTCCTAGAGCACCGGTATGGGCATGTTCTCCTCTCCTCAGAAGCATTCCATGGCACCCTATTTCCTAGAGGATAGTATCCTTTTTTGTTATCCGGTGGGGTCCTGTTCTAACTTTCTACCCTAGCTAACTACTGTGCTTAAACCCTTTCTGAGGTTTTCACCTTTATATCTTTGTTCATGCTGTTCCTGGACCTGGAAAACCTTTTTCCACCCTTACTTCTGTTTATCCTCTAGAAGGCCTGGCTCAGAGGCCAGCGCCTCTGGAGGGAGACACAGCCTCTTCCCATCCTCAGTTGCTGTAGCACTTGGCATCAGAGATTCTGCTGTATCCCACAGCAGCAACTTCAGACGGAAGGTCATCCCTCCGTAGCGGTTGAGAGCACGGGCTCTGAGGCTGACTGTCCTGGATCAAGTCCTAGACACTACTTGCCTTCTCAGTTCCTCTCTGGGCCTTCTCTTCCTGAGCTGAAAAATGGAGCTAATAATAGTGCCTCCTTCCAAGAATTATTGTGTGCATTAAACACCATGTCAGGCATTAAGCCAAGCTATAGGATCTCATGCAGGCTATATATGTCAAATATATATCAAATGCTTATATCACAGTGCCTGGCACTGAGGAGGTACTCAATAAATTTCAGTACTATCACTGCCATCATGAACAGACCCTGGGGAGAGATTAGGAAAAAAGACTTCCACGGGGCTAAGGTAAATTGATAACGACCAATTAAAGGATGTGGACCAACTTCTAATTCCTTAGTGGCCTCCAGAGGAGAAGAAAATTAGAAATAATAACAGCAAATAGCTACTTTGTGCTGAGTATGTGCCAGGCACCATCCTAAGCACTGTGTATGAATTTACTCCTTAATTCCCACTGCAGCCTCAAAGGTGGAGACAATTAGCTCTCTTTTAGAGACATGGACACTGAATCCAGAGAGGGCAAGCAACTCACCTGAGATCGCATAGCCGGGTTGGGACTCGAGCCCAGGCCACTGGCTCTTGAGCCCCTCTACTCTCCTGCCCTAACAAGGTGTGTCTGTGATATCTCTCGGGATGGAGACCCTGGGCAGCTCTTCGTGGGGCATCCTGGGTCTGGGGAAGACAGCAGCAAAGCCCATGCAAGGAATCAAAAAGCTGCCTTTATGTGGGGCTGTTGTTTAGTCTGAGCTCTGTCCACAAGCACCTGGGATGGGCTACCACACAGCAGGCCCAGAAAACATCTGGAGCCCAGATGTGCCCGCCATTCCCAGGGCCAAGAGAATGTATGCACGGTTTTCCAAACTTGTTGGTTCTCAAAATATTTAAAAATACTCTTTAGGAAGGAGGGAAGAAGCTGGGGGGTGGGAGTGGGTGGGAGGCATGGTTAGAAAGAACATCTCCAGGAAGAATCTCAAACAAATCCCATTTCCCCTATTAGCTTCAAGCTTTTGCAGTCTCAGGCAGTTCAAAGGCTACTATTCCTGGTTCGGTGTGTGTTAGGGCACACCTAGAGCCGGCTGGGCCCGAGGCCATTCTGGGGGGGGGGTCAGAGGCTGAGAATCTGGGGAATCTGGGGCAGCCAAGGCAAGAACTCCTCTCAGATTCCAGATGATGTTAAGTCAAGAGGCCTCTCTCTGAGATGTGAGATGTGAGTGGCTCCAAGCCCCTGGCACCCCAAACATATTAGTAACATAACATGTAAGGATGGAAGAATGGGGCACCTGGGTGGCTCAGTCGGTTAAACATCTGCCTTTGGCTCAGGTCATGATCCCGGGGCCCTGGGATCAAGTCCTGAATGGGGGGAAAGTCCTTGCTTAACGGAGGGGTGTGCTTCTCCCTCTGCCCCTCCTCCCTGCTCATGTGCATGCTCTCTCTCACACTCTCTCTCTCAAATAAATAAATAAAATCTTTTTTTTTAAAAAAAAAAGATGGAGGAATGGAACTAGATTATTATCTGAGATCCCATCCTTCCTGAATTTAAGTCATTGTCTCTTTATTCAGACTCTTCAAATGGTTAGGAAAGGAAAAATGGTTCAGCAGTTTCCACTGTCACTGTCTTAACCTGGATCCATTAATTCTTTTCCATTTTCTTCACACACTTATTCGTTTGCTTGTTCAAGCCCCGTCCCACCCCATTCATGCATTGAGCACCTACTTACTGTGTGCCAGATGCCCGACAAGGCTTGGAGGACAGGATAAACCAGAGTGAGTGGTCCCCTCCTCAGGCCTGACCAAGGGGCCCGGTCAGCGGGCTCCCAGCCCTGCACCCCCTCAGCTCCACCACAGCCAACGGTCACAACTTTCAAAACTCCAACAAGATCATGACTTCTTAAAAAACAAACATGCATGAGGTATCTCTAAACACCAATTTAAAAATCACTGCATTTACTTTCAGCTATGCAACGAGAATCCCTATGCTAAACCAACCCAAGTAATAAGCAGGAGCAGCGGAGTTGGATGTTTGTAACCCTCCCTAGGCTGAGTTAGTACTACAGTACTACAGCAGATGAGCTATTCAACACAAGGCCCGGCTCTTTCTATGGATTTTTCTAGGGAGGCTCTTCTTCTCCACAAAGGGCTCAGAGGACATCCCCTCGGGTTCCAACATGAGCCATGGTTCTGCTTGTTCTGATCAACAGTCTTGTTTGATGGCCGCTGGGACAGTATAACTGACCAGGTTCCCCTTTTCCCAATGCCTCCCAGGAAGCTCAGAGCCCTGCTTATAGCTCACCAGTGCCAGCATAGGGAGAAGGTGGTAGAGTGTTCATTTTTAAATCATCTCATTTCTGGCTCCTTTTTGTATCTTCACCTCTGGTTTTCTTTGATTTTTGTCACTGAGTTCACATTGAGTTTATCTTTATATAACATTGAAAGCAAACTTTAATCCTTTTTGGAACATGTTGGTAGGTAAAATAGAATTAAATGAAATGGAATGAAATAAAATGACAGTTTTGAGCTTGAATTTTTTAAAAATTTCAGGTCTACCCATATACCCAGATGACATATCTATAGCATTCACACTAAAATATAAAGAGTACTGGGGCCCCTGGGTGGTTCAGTCAGTTAAACGTCCAACACTCGGTTTCAGCTCAGGTCATGATCTCAGAATCATGAGATCAAGCCCTGGGTCAGGCTCTGTGCTCAGTAAGGAAACTGAAATTCTTTCTTGCTCTGCCCCTCCTCACACTCATGCTTGCTCTCTCTTTCTCAAATAAGTAAATCTTTTTAAAAAAGAAAGTACAAAGAGTACATTCTAGCATCTTCTTTGCAAAGGCCCACCAATATGGAAATAGATGGGTATTCACCCCAATGGATGGATGCATCAAACAGAAGCAAGTTGAAGTGCTGGTATGTCTGCTAATGACCTTCTCATCCCAAGAAAAGAATAGCTTTCATTGCCATTCTCCCACTAACTATCATTAAAAGGTGGTCAGCTGTCCATTCTTTTGTTTGTCACAGTGATGTCTCTTGACCTGCTCGCTGAACTCTGCATTATGGACACGTGCAAAAGGCAAGAGCTGGAGAGAGGGCTGGGCCCCCCTGACCTTAGTTTGGTCAAACGTAAGAGACAGAAGTGGACTTGTGCCATCTTTCAAAGCACGAACACCAGGGCCTCAATTTTTTTTTTTTAAAGTAGGCTGCATGCCCAGAGTGGGGCCTGAAATCTCAACCCTGAGATCAAGACCTGAGCTGAGATCAAGAGTCAGGTGCTCAACTGACTGAGCCACTCAGGTGCCACACCAATGCCTCAATTTTAAGCTTGAAGGCCCAGCACGCTCAGACACAGAGCACAGATTGATTTAATTGCCCCTCATGAGCCAGCGTAGAGCACTGGGAGTTCTGGGCACACAGCTCATGCAGATTTCTTCTGAAAGCTGGACCCCCAGCTGGAAAACAAAACTGCTTTCCCTTTAGTTCAATCCAGCAAATATGTATTGAGAGCCTGCCATGCGAACCTCATATTAGGCACAAGTATGTGGATACAGTGAATAAGGAGTAGATGTGTGCGTTTGTCCATGCACGAATCAGCTACCTAGCAAGCAGATCCATGCACACATACCTCACACATACAAGTCCCCCGCCTTCAAGGAGCTCTCAGTCCAGCTGGGGGCAGAGGGACAGACGCTGGCCTACAATCCTAGCTCTCTACATTCCGCCAAGTTTTATGGAGACTCTCTAATGGAGCTTAAATATCGCCTCCTCTGAGAAACCTGTCCTGATCTCCTCTCCAGCTTATCTCTGCCCAAAGCAGGTCAGGTATTGCACAGGTCTAGTGACAGTTACTGATGCTCTGGGATATACCCGATGCTCAAGCTGTGCTAGAGAAGAATCTGCAGAATGGAAGAGTGAACAAGTATTTGGGTGAGTGAATGACGTTGCTGTTTTCTCCAGTGACCTGAACCAGGAATATCATCCTTGAGCAGCTGCTGTGAGTCAGGATGGTGCTGAACGCTTTTCATGTGTTAGTTGCTCCTTACAAGAGCCTTATGAAGTAGGAGCTATAATTATCTCCATTTTGCAGATGGCAAAACTGAGACCTTATGAGACTGTCTGATGTATCTCGGTTTCCCCTCCAGGCAAAGGAGGAGCCAGGATGAACCCAGGCCTCTTGACACCCAAAGGTGAAGATGAGGAATAGGGTGATTTTCAAGGTGCTCATTTTCCCTTTGGCAACTGAAGTCTCTGGACTACTGTTGTTTAGAAGGAGGATGTAGGGTCGGGGAGAGCCAGTTTGGTGGCTCCCGGCTCGTACCTGGCTCACCAGGAAGTCTCACCAGGGAGGGGCAGGCAATGGGCTGGGCAGTCTGAGTCAGCCCTGAGCACAGTCTGTTCAGCCTGGATGCCAGGGGCCTCCACATCCAGCCCGCCCCCTCTGCCCTACCCCTCATCCAGCGGGGCCCCTTCCTTCGCTGTCTCTCTCCCTACCCAGTCTACTGAAGGAAGTGGTGGTTGGATTTTGCAAAACAAATCAGGGATCTGGCTACAGGAGAAATGTTTGCGTCTCGCCCCATCCTGCAAGAAATGCAATTGCTTTAATCCCCAGGCACCAAGAACCAATATCTCAGATGCCAACACAGTGGCTCCGGGGGCCTGGGCAACTGTAAAGATGTTCTCTGGCCAGGCCAGGCCTTCCTATTCCTGAGGCGTTTTGCAGCCATCACCTGGCATGGCACGCTCTGCTGTCAGATACTTACCCACAGTGGCCAGGGAAAGGCCAGAGAACAAATCAGTACAAAGGAAGGTACACAGGCTTCGGTGTCAGATCTGGGTTCTACTAGGATCCCTCCTTGTGGAGGGACCAGAGGTGACAAGGCCGGAGCAGGGCTACCAAGCAGGAGGCTGGCACAATAGGCCCTGGTTTGCGCCGACCCTCGGGTTCTGTTACTGGTGCCCCAAGCACCCAGCTTGTCAGCTGAGTCATGCTTGGCATCTCATGTCCATCACATCCTTTGGTAATCACAACGGATGAATCTAGGTTTTATCATTATTTCCAATCTACAGTTAGGGAAAAACAGGCTGAGAGAGGTCATGGTCAAGTCAGACTTCCATTGAACACATTAGCACACAGAGACTGCTTCCTGATCCTGGGCTTGGGGTGAAACTGTCCCCCAAAAGATACCAGGGGGAGGTCAGTGTGAGAGGGTGCTACTTAAAAGCAGCCCGAGGGAGTCAAGCTGGGATGGAAGTTCATTGCTGAGTGGGGTTCAAGCTGCAGCCAGGTAAGGTGCATGGGAAAAACATCATCCTGAGAAACCTGGTGTTGGGAGAACCGGGAAGTCAGGGCGTGGGCGGAGGCTGTGAATGTGAGTCAAGAAAGCTGAGTCCCTTTATGATGGGGCCCAGTGTGGCCAGAGACTGGTCCCTCAAAAAGGGGGTTTCCAGATGTGGCCCGGCATCAGAAGCACTACGGGAGCTGGTACAAAAATATTAGTCCCATGGTCCCAGCCCAGGAGAATGTGATTCCGTGGACGGCCATGGATCAGATCTCTGTGTCCCAGTCACGCCCAGGGGCACTTCTGCAGCCCTGGGGGGCCGGGGACCAAGCACTCTGCTAACGGTTGGTAAAATATGGTACCAAGTGCAGGTTCATCATATTATCTGCCTTGATTCAACATATGTTTGGCCGCTCCCTCCTTATCTATCCTTCCCTGCCAAGGGCATCCTAATCTCAAACCTTTCTGATTTGTCTCTAATGCCCTGCCTCCTCCATGTGGCTGACCACCCCCTTCCCAACATTGTGGGTCCAGCAACAAGTCCACAGTCCCAGCCCATCTGCCCCAGGGTTGAAGCCATTTCAGAAAATGGGCTCTGATTTCTTAATCTTTGCTCAAGCATCCCTGCTTCCCACAGCTTTTAATCACTCGGAAAGGGCCTGCTGTTCCGAGCAGCACTCCCTTCAATGTGTCGATATCTTGTTATAAATCTTTGGTGCTGCTCAATCCCCAGGGCCTGATTCAGGTTCACACCCGCATTAGAGAGACAGGGAGCTGAGTTGGTGCTCAGCAGCCGTAGCTGGCTGGGCAGCCCTGCAGAAGATTTAGCTCAGATTCCATGCTCAATAAATGTGGGTGGAGGGGCTCCCCACAAGCCTGAGGAATCAGCCGTCCCACTTGCAGGAATATACCCAACGGGACCATGGGCAAACTATCACCAAAAACGGGTTCTAGAATGTTCACAGCAGTACCGTACATGGTAGCCCCAACCTGGAAACAACTTAATGCCCACTAGTAGTTGAATAGATCAACGTGAGGTTTCCTTCTCCAATGCAGCAAAATACAGCGACACACAACAACATGGATGCATCCAATGAACATAATATTGAACAAAAGAAGCCAGGTGCAAAAGAGTACACACTGTAGGATTCCATTCATGGGACATTTACCAAGAGGTGACCTAATCTACACTGTAGAAGTCAGGATAACATTGCCCTGGGGAGCGACAGTGACTGGGCGAGGGGACAGGGAAGGGGATGCCATGCTCTGAGTCGTGGTCTGGGGGCAGGGGACACAGGTGTGCTCCAGTGGTGAGAATTCACTGAGCTATACGCTTTTGATGTTTGCACTTTCTATATGTATATTGCAGTTAATATATATAATATATATAGTAGAATATATATATTATAAGTTAAAAACAATCTCACCCCAGAGATGTCCATGAATGGAAAAAAAAAAAAAAGGGCACCAGGGATCCAAAAAATTGCCACATGGGACTCTGTCCTCACTCAGCTGCTAGCCTGTGGTGGCCTCACCTTGATCCCTGGGCCTCCAGGGGCCTCAGTGTCATCCTTCACCCATACAGTAGAGGCACTAGAATGTGATGACCTCTGGCACCTGGTGGGGACCATCTCGGATGATGGTGCTAAGGGACATCCAAAGGCAAAAGTCATACCCCAGATACCTCTGGCTTCCTCAGATAACTCGGTGGAATATCCCCGGAGTCAGCCAAACCTCCTCAGGGCTCAATTTTGTCATTATGTCCTGTCTCACCAGCCTGTGAGTTCCTCCAGCTACCATTCACCTTTGCACCATGAGGGCCCAGCCCCAAGTACAGAATCTGATACACTTCTGTGGAACCGAGCAGCCAATGTTGTCACCAGGTGCGGTAATGACAAGAGGAAGAGCCAATGTCTGTACAACCTTTACTACGCTTGTGCCGGGCACCGTTCTAAGCCCTTTCCAGGTATATCTTATTTAATCACCGGAGCAGCCCCGTAAGGCAGGTTCTACCTACTGGCCCATTTTATAGTTGTAATCTGAAGAACAGAGGGGCCAAGTGAGCTGCCTAAGGTCACACAGCTAGTAGGTGGCAGGGCAGGGGCGTGAATTGAACAGTCTGGTTCCGGGGTACCTTCTCCCTAAAGCTGTGCATTGATTTGTCCTGGCTCTGGCATTTACCATCTTGGTTACCTGCCCTTCCCTTCAACACCTTATAGGTCGCCATCTTGGCCGCTTTTGGCCTTAGTCCTCCTAGACCGGACTGGTCTTTAAGTTTTATCTGTACACAGTTGTGGCAGCCACTCAAGAGCTCTTCACCACGTAACTGCCTTGCTCTGGACTTGGCCAGCCTGGATCTGTCTTTGCCGTAGAAACAACAGGGATGGATGGAGAGGCTGTGTCATGGGCCCTGTCACACCAGACATGCGCCAGAGCCCCTTGGTGTTTTCTCTTTGGTTCCCAGCATCCTTCCTGGTAATGACCAGCTACTCCAGCTCTAGCTTCAAGATGTGTTGAGGAGCCACAGAAACTACATGGAGCTGGGAGCCCTGGGTTCTAGTCACCCCAAATTCCTGTTCTAAAAAGCAGTTCTCTCTACTCCAAAGGGCAGGGTTATAACCACGTCCAAGGGGAAGGTCTGGGAACCTCCATGACCGGAGCCCATTTGCAGCTGTCTAGAAAGCTTTAGGGGAAGGGAACCAACATTTCAGAATTCCAAGCACTAGGGGGAAGTCGGCCTCCCAGCTTTGTGAGGGAGGCACTCTGAGTGCCATTTTGTAGATGAGGATAGTGAGTGAATGGAGAGCTCACCCTGTCATGGTCGTCAGGACAGATCAGCCCAGGGAGCCCCAGGGGCCCATCTTAAAGCCTCACCTGCTGGATCACAGAGGGAGAAGCTGCTGCTGTATCTCTCTCCTGGAGACTCCAGGGCCATTTGCTATGAGTCCCATTGATAAAGGCTACACCCTGGGGACAAACCTCGAACAAACCTCACAGTATTATTACTCTGAGGATTAAATAAATTGAAACAGCTCAAGGCTCGGTACAGAACTTGGCACACACTAAAAGTTCAATATCTACTAGCATTACTAGCAGTGGGAGCTCCTACTTCCATCCCTGATCCCAAGAATCCAGGAACATGATGAGCAGACCCTGGAAGAAGACTCACCCATATAACTCCTCTAATCATGTGATCCTTCTCTTATCCCTAACACTCCTTAGTCATATGACTTCACATTGGTTAAAGTCTCTGTGCCTTGCTCTCCTCATCCATAAAATAGGGTGATAATATCTTTTATAGAGTTCTTATGAGAATCCATTGAGTTAAAATATGATAAATGCTTGGGGTAATGCTGGACTTAATGCACTCAATGTAAGGATTTGTATTCTAATGTATGTGAAAAAGCCTCTGAGCACCAGCTGTATACATACAGTGCCACCCACCATGCATCAAGCCATTCAACAATCTATTATTTATCGAATGACTCCTTCATGCCTGGCACACTTGGTATTTCACATCTGTTCTCTGACAGCAGCAGTTCCCAACAACTGTTCTAAGGCGCCGTAATACCAAAGGGAGTAAGACCTCCACAGCTCACCCTCCCTCCCCTGCCACTCCCCCATTAGACCAGGCTCTCATTTCACCCAGATGGCCAATGAGGCGTCTGGCTAACTCCAGCCTTCCAGATGGCTCAGCGCCTTCTCCCCTGAGTCTCCATTCTGGGTGGGTTTCCTCCTCTCTGGCCACCATCCCAAGAAGCAAAGGCAGCCCCTCCCGGCTGAGGTCCAGCCAGCCAGAGACAGAGCCAGAGCCCGGCACTGGGCGAGGTGCCACCAGACCGGGGCGGTCAATCTTGCCTTTCATTAGCATATGCGCTAAGAGACAAGGCCGAGGGGTGACCCTACAGATGGTAGCCTGCTTGGCCACGAGTGATAAATTGGGTGCATCCAGTTCTGTGAAGGGCCGTGTCCATGCTGGTTTCTGTGACTGCATTTCTCACACCTGCCGCTTGGGCACCACGGAACTGGGGGGTAGTGGGGCCAGCCCAGGTCCTCCTCAGTGCCCAGAGCCCAGGTCCTGACCAGCAGCCCAAGGGACATGGAGCCAAAGTGGAGGCAGGGAAGGTGGGAATCTTATACCAACCAGATTCTTCAGGAGGAAGGAACCAAACATTTAACTAGCCCCTGCCACAAGCACCTTGCTAAGAAGTAATAACTACTGGGCCAGACCATAGGAAGTTGCCATGTCTGTAGGTAAAAAAAGAACTGAATATGGACAACCTCATATGGTTCAAACTATTATTATCTATCAAGTGCTTTCTATGAGTCAGGCATTGTTCTCATATAACCAGCTGAATCTTCACAACAACACTCTGAGGTGGGCGCTCCTTGCAGGTGGGGGGACCTCCTCTCTCTGCCTTTGTGCTTCTGAGTAGAGGGCTTCTGTGGGAAGAGCCAGCCTGTTCCCTCACTCTCTCCACCCCGGTGTGTTCCAGGCCCTGTCCTAGGTGACTGACGTGTGTTACCTCATTTACTCCTCACAGGAATCCTATGAGATGGGTGCCCATGTTGTTCTCATTTCAAGGGTGAGAAAAGCGAGTCCCAGAAATGTTGAGCACGCTTGTTCCAGGTCATGTGCCTGGTAAGGGGTAAAGCCAGTGCTGGAAGCCAGGATACATCGTGTCAGTGGGAAAGAAGCTGAGCCCCTTCCTCCCTCCTTTCTGGTCTATTTCTGGGAGCTGCCAACAGGAGACACACGTTCTGCCAGTGGGATCCCTTTATACAAAACATCACAGGGACAGGCTCCATGCCTGTAGGGGAGGCCCATGTCCATCCAGAGCTGCTGAGGGCTGGGGTGAAGCAAGAGGAAGCCCACTGTGGCCCCGTAGGAAGGCCACCTCCTCCCACCCTGCCTTCCCCCATCAGAAGGGAGATATCATTATCCTTGTCTGCCTGCCTAGTTGGGGTCTATCATCTATCTATCTATCTATCTATCTATCTATCCCAAATTTAGGGGGTATAGGAAGAGAAGTGTTATTTATTGAACCCCTAAGACCCATACACTAACTGTCCCTGGTTCACAGATGAGGAGGCTGAGGCATGGAATGTTTGTGTGACCTGGATGAAATTCTCTGAGGTCAGATGGCCCTGCTCATGTCTGCTGGGCCACATTTCAGGGAGGTGACCTGGGTCTAACGGCTCCAAGCCATTATGTATTTGTGTACTTAGTCGTCATCCTTCCCCAAACACAGAAATGTAAGCTCCATGATGCAGGGTCCGCAATATCTTATTCATCTCTGCATCTCCCTTGCCTAAAACAGTGCCTAACACATAGATGCTCAATAAACCCTTGCCGAACAACCTTATGTATTTATAACTGATGCTCCTTTCCTTTTCCCGAGTGTGAAGAACACCCAGCTTACAACCCACAACCCAGGAGCTGCTCCTCCTTACACCTTGTCCTTTCCCACCCAGCCTCACCCACAGTGGACTTTACAGGGGACTGTGGCTTCTCATGGTCATCCTCAAGGTCTCCCTCTGCAGCCTGCAGCCCCCAGCAATGTGCTGCTCACACTCGTGACCCCGGCACTCTGCAGCTTCCACGGCCCTAGTGGTCCCCTGCCAGCCCTCCCTGCTCCCGAGGCCCCCATCTGGCCAGCTTCTCTCCCTCCCAGCACAATGGGGGAAGAAGCCCTTTCTCCCACCAGGCCCACAGAAGGGAAAAATGAACACCCCACGCTGCTGGCTGGCTCCAGCTTCACCTTCACTGCTACAAGGGAGCACTTGGTCTGTAGATTTTCCCCTTTTTGGCTTAATACAACGCCAGTTTCCTGCTGCCCAGTCTTCTGAGAGGCATGTTTCGCTTTTAATTCAGCTGACCTCAGCTCCTGCTGGAAGGGCTCCTATGTGAAAATCTGGGGGCAAAGGATGGATTTGGCGTGTCCCAGCTATAAAAAGCATGGACAAGTTTTAGCAAAGCCCAAGAATCTTTCAAGTCAAGGCAAAGACCAGGGGGTCTCTGCTGGCATTTCCTTTTGCTTTTTCCTGCACATGGGATGGGGGGTGGGGGTACTCCTGGTTCCTTCAAGCAGATCACATCGGGAGGGATGGGCTGTTGGTCACATCTGGAGCCCCTGAAGCCAGCCATGCCTCTGTTCTTTGTTTACTCATGGGCGGCAGGCAGCAGAGGGGCTCCAGAAAGGGGGAAAAAGTGCATAAGGAAACAGTTCTTCGTAAACAAAAGGTGGTGATGTGAAACAAAGCTTGTTCTCCTGGGCCTTTCCCTAGTCTCTTTCTCTGATAGAGAAAAGCAGAAGACACAAGAGCGTCACTTCAAGAAACTGGTGTCTCCCCATCCCTGAGTGGGTCAAGGTATGGAGCAGGTCCTGGCCTGTGCTTGTGTGCAGGTGCACGTGAGCGCGTGTGCATGTCTGCGGGCTGTGCAATAATGCAGCTCTAGAGTTAGCGTCTGCTCAGAGTCAATAGATAGGATTCAACCCAGTGAACAATTATTGAATGCCCCAGCTGGCGCGGAGGACAAGAAGGTGACAAGACAGCGCAGGCTGCCAGGAGCTTGCAGGCTGTCTGTAGCACACCAGGCCAGGCCGGTGTTGCTGCGGGCACGGGATGCCCACTAGGAGCACAGGATGCCCACTGGGAGCACAGGATGCCCACTGGGAGCCCGGGCCAGAAGTGGGCACGACTGCTGGTCTCCACCACCTGCACAGCACAAAAGCCTGCTTTTATATGGTCTCAGCTAAGCCGAGGCCGGCCGTCACACAGATGCTGTACTATCCCACCTGGCTATTCTGTTCACAGCACCCAACTCTGCAGACAGTGAGCTTTGGCTAAGGCTCTGGCTCACCCCACTAACAACGTGGACGGTTGCCATGTATTGAACGTCCACCATGTGCTGTCTGGCACCGCTCTAAGGGCTTGGTTTGAATAAACTGCTTTTTATCCCCCTCAACAACCCTATGAGATTGACGTGACAGACGCACAATCCCTTTTCCACAGCCCATGGGGCCAGATGTTCAGAATTAAGAAATTTTTGAATTTCAGAAGGATGATATAGCAAATATGCTGCATATCACTAACATGCACAGAGGATCCAGAAAGTCGCTGGTAAACAATCACCTTAGAGCTTTTGGGGCAGCTCGTAGGAATACCCTCACTTGGAATAAGACAACTATAGAGAAGCCTGTGTCTTTTGGGCCAGGTTGAGCTGTCAAATGAATTTCTGCCAGTGTATGGAAAAAAACCTTTCTGGTTTCCAGAGCTTTCTGGGTTTTGGAATTGCAGATAATGGAGTACAAGGCTCTGCTCTGCAGAGAAGAGTGGAAGGCAGAGAGGCAGAGCTGGGGAGGAGAAGCAGGCTTCATTCGCAGGCCAACCAGCCTCAGAACTGAGCTCTCAGCCTCTGCACACTGCAGAGCCTCGGTTACATGTATGTGGAACTTCTGAGAGTTACCTTTACGGATGTAAAGGCCTGTAGCTACTGCTCCCAGCATAGCTCCCCAGACCTAGTGCTATTCACCCCCTCTTCTTCCTACCCTGGTAGCCAACCACACAGGCTTCTGAACACACCAGGATCTTTCATTCCTGTGGCTTTTGCAAATACTGTTCCTATTGCCTTGAATGCTCCCAATCCCTCCCACACTGTTTAGCCAACTCTTATGCATCCTACAGGAGCCACTCAAATGGCCCTTCCTTGGCGAGCCACATATGGATCCCAGTGGGCCCAGAATGATTGGTTGTATCCTTCTTGGCCCTGATCAGAGCTTCAAGGCTCCTTATTAACCCTCCAGGAACACTTTCCACTGAGCATCTAACCAGATGCCAGGAGACTCTGACTGCTTTTGGGATCTGGACAAGCCAGGCACTAGCTCCCAATTCCATACCCTTCTGAAATCCCAAGCTCCTAAAGGTGGCCACAGAGGCCAGGGTCTGCTACCCACTGCAGCCCCCAGTCTCCTTCCTCTGGGCTGTCTCATTCCAGCCATGTTTAAAACTCATGAGTTTTAAATGAGTTAAAATGTGCCAAGTTTTCATGGTAGCCAGCGCCTTCCCAAGGCCCACCCATCCACTCCACAGAGCATCTGTGAGCGCAACGGCCTTTGCTGGACATCTGCAGTGGGGTGGGTGGAATAGAGGTGATGTTTCCACTGTAGAAATACCATGCATCTCAAACTGAATGTAGGTCCTGTTCTTAAATGTCCCTTTGAAAAGTGTCACTTTAAGAAATTGGTTTCTCCCCATCCTTGAGTGGGTCAAAGTATAGATGGGGTCTTGGCATGGGTTTGTGTGCACGTGCATGTGAGTGCATGTATGTGTCTGGGGGTTGCACAATAATGCAGCATCCCAAGCAGATCTAGAGTTAGTGACCCAAGCCTTCCACCATCTCACTGGGGTCCCCCACACCCTATACCCTCTTCTCTGCTCTCTTCTTACCTCTGCTCCACCTCTCAGGAGCATATCTGACTCTGACTCCTGATCCGACTCTCCCCCACTTTTCCACCTCGCAGGCCCTTCTCACCACCCTCCCACCCCAACCCCTGGGCCTCAGGCTCCCACCTTCTAGCACAAGCTGCTCATCCAGACTTTTCCACCAAAGCAGGCAGCATCCTTCTGGGGGATTGGTTATTTAATAGCCTATTATAAAACAGCTCTGCTTCTTACAGTTGTCTACTGTCTTCCCCCCCTGCACTGGCCTGCTTTTGCTCAGCTGGGTGTTCTAACCTGTCTCTAGCACAATGCTGGATGCATAGTAGGGCTTTGATAAGTGATCTTGTGGAATCAATGAAAGATGACTGAATAGCCCTGTGAGGCAGTACAAAATGCAGAGTTATTTCCAAAACAGCATGGAAAACAAACAGAGGAGTGTGTGTGTGTGTGTGTGTGTGTGTGTGCGCACACACATGCACTGTGTTTTCTGGGAGTGGGGTTCATGGATGTCCGGCCTAGGAATATGTAAGTTGGGAAGAGACGAGACAAGGTGAACCCATGAGATCAGGGAGACAGGCCCAGAGCCTGAGGCACGAGCCACCAAGAGCAGCCTAGTGATCAAGATCAAGAGACAAGGGTGGGTAGAGGTCCTGGTTGTGACTTTTCCTGCCCAGTGCGTAAATGAGGAGAGATCTCACCCACCTGTCCTCCAGCACTCTCTTCCCCTAAGTCGATGCCTATACTTTCAGAATGAAGGGACTGAATTTGTTTTTAAATCTAAGAACCCGCACGCCCATTTATGTGTAATAAGCCATGACGGAGTCCCTACCATTTGCCAACCCCTGTGTTAGGTGCTGGGGATACAGAGGTATTAAGGGTCCCCAGGTGTGGTGGAAGAACAGAGACACACACAGATGACCCTAAGACAGAGAGGGGAGCCCAGTGGCCATGAGCTTGCACTCTGGAACCAGACTGGTTCTACCACCTATACATGTGACCTTGTCAGAGTCACTGCACCTCCTTGCCTTGGGTCCTTCATTCCTAACATGGAGAATAATGGTGCCTACCTCACTGGGGAATTATGAGTTTTAAATGAGTTAATATGTACCAAGTTTTCAGAACAATCCATGATTTGAGCATACTCTGCATGAGTTTGATGTACTCCTGCTGATGACAGGCATTATTATTACATTGTGACAAACACTATTGCAATCTTTGGGCCCCATCTAGCCCCTTCCTGACCTCAACTCTCAACAATCCCCCCGCCCCATCACTGTAGACCAGAGTTTCTCAATCTAAGCATTATTGATACTTAGGATTAGAGATCATCTTTGGGGGGGCGCCTGGGTGGCTCAGTGGTTGAGCGTCTGCCTTCGGCTCAGGTTGTGATCCCAGGGTCCCAGGATCAGGTCCTGCATCAAACTCCCCACAGGGAGCCTGCTTCTCCCTCTGCCTGTGTATCTACCTCTTTCTGTGTGTCTCTCATAAATAAATTAAAAAAAGAGAGAGGGAGAGAGATGATCTTTGGTATGTGTGGTGGTGGTGGGGGACTGTCCTGTGCATGTAGGATATTTAGTAGCATCACCCTCCCTCACCCAGTTGTCATCTAAAAACATTTCCAGATATTGCCAAATGTTCCCTGGACAGCTAAAATGGCCCCGGGATGAGGATCTCCACTCTAAATACACATATGTCCTTGCTACTCCTCAAATAGATAAACCTACTCAGACCCCAGGATCTTGGCACCTGCTGTTCCCTCTATGTGGTGTCCTCTTCCTCAGATAACCAGATGGCTCAGGTCTCTGCCCAAATGTCTCCACCTCCTTAGGGGGGCTTTCTCTGGCCACTGCAATATGCAGTGCATGCGTGCGCATGTGCGCACATGTGCACACGCACACATGGGCACACACACACGCACACACACACACACATACACACACTTCATAGGTTTCAAACTCCTTTGCAGCCTTCACCCTGTAGCTAACCTACACTTGGCCAGAGTTCTCACAAGCCTGACTTAGAAGGCTGTGGGTCCTACACCAGGTAAGATGCAAGGTGAGGCTGCAGCTGCCCCCAAACATGGCTCCACCAGCCCCTCAAGCCTGCGCTTCCCTCCTCAGGCTGACTCCAATAAGGAGCTGGTCTCCTCCTTATTTTTAGCCAGAACAGCGGAGGGCCAGAAATGGGGCAGAGTCCCCCAGAGTGACAATAGGGACCAGAATCCCTGTCTCTTCTGATCCCAGGCAAGAATGGCATCCTCTAGAAGCAAAAACTGAAAGAGAGGCTGGTTGAGGACCTTTAACACAGCATTAGGGCAAGCTCTTTATCTGCAAAATGAGGGTAAGCCCCTTGTGGGGTTGTTGAGGAGATTAAATGGGAATGTTTATGAAGCACCCAGCACATGCCTGGTGCAAAGTGGCAGCTTAACAGATCACATCTGTTATTGCTGTTCTTATCATTGTTATTGCAGGTCCTTATCTCATACCGAGTTTATGTGGCTTAGGTATAGGCTTTGGAGTCAGCCTGCATTAGTGCAAATCCCAAATCTGTTGCTTCCTGGCAGTGTGATTCTGGGCAAGGGTTTTTTTTTTTTTTTAACTCTTCTGTGCCTCAGTCATCATGTGCATAAAATGGGGCTAATTATAGAGCCTACTTCATGGGAAGCTTACAAGGATAAAATGAAATTATGTATGCAAAGTACTCAGCACCATACCCAGTGCTCACGAAAGGTTACCATCGCCACCATCATCAGTGACCACAGCCATGACCATGACTACCACCACCATCACCACGACGTTCTATTATTCCCAAGTGCTCATGCAGTCTGGCACCATGCCAGGCCCCCAGAAGGGCCATAAAACTCTGGGTTGCCTGCCTTTCAAGTTCCCACCCCTTAGTTCCCGGGAAGCTTTTGCTTCTCCCAAAACACATGCTCAGAGGGTTTCTCCACTCTCAAAAACTGCTCTAAGAGAAATCACAGGGGGGCCTCAGAATCCACTCAAGATAGTTTTATTCATTGAATATTAAACTAATACTAAAATCTCACTTCTTTCAAAGCATGAATGAAAATATGGCTTTGATTTTTCTGCAAAAAAAGAGCGCAACATTTACAAAGATTCCCAGGGTTTGCAAAGCCCCACCCAGTCCTCTGCGGAAGGGATTTCTAAACTGCAGCTGACTGAAGGCTTGCAATTCTCCCCCCAGGGACCTCCAAAAGGAAACAACCAACAGAAAGGGCTTGGACTCCTCTTAGTCTCAGACCATCTTCTCTTGGGACACCCTCTTCTTTGCCCCAACCCATGATGCAAAATCAGATGGAACTCTCCAGAGAAACCCTGGCTCCGGTCGGCTCTTCTTATTTATTCATTAGCAACATTAAGTCTAGCTGACTGTGGAATCATGCCAGGAGGGGAACACTTGATTATGCTCAGAGTTTCTCTGCTTAAGGTTCTCGGCCCCAGGCCTGGTTTCTTTTCTATCTTTGGAGACTTCAGGTCTGCTGTGAAATCTCTTAGGTTTGAGTTTTGGTGTCCTTCCCCTCCCCGACTTCCCTACCCTCAAAGCTGTCTTTCTTTTTCTGGGCAAATAGAAAGTAGAAAGTTGATTATTAGGAAGCCCTAAGAGTCAAGGATTTGAAACCAAGGGTAGAGGTGGGGATTCGTCTTTCAGGGCCGCTGTAACAAACCCCCACAAACTCAGTGGCTTAAGATAATAGCATCTATTCTCTCCTAGCCTGGAGGCTACAAAGCTGAAATCAAGGTATCAGCCAGGTCATTCCTTCTGGAGGCTCAGAGGGAGAATGGGTCCCAGCCCTCATCCAGCTTCTGGTGGCTCTCAGCAGCCTTAGAGCTCCATGACTTACACTGTCCCTCATGTGTGCCTGTCTTCACGTGGCCTGTGTCTGTTTTCTGAGTGTCCTTTTTTCTTTTTTTAAGGCCACAGGTCATACTGGATGAGGGGTCCACCCTGGTCCAGTACAGCTGCATCTTAACGAATTACATCTGCAAAGCCCCTAAGGTCACTTTCTGAGGTTCCAAGTGGACATGAATTTTGGGTGGGGATAGTACCTAACCCAGTACAGGGAGCAAGGGCTTAAATCATCTAGTACCTCCCCACACTGGGACCCTCTCTGGATGCCTCACATAGCCCTCAATCCCCCAAGGTAGCACAGTTCCCCCGTGTGGTCCCTCCGCGGGAGAACGTGGAGTGTTCAAACCATTTGAACAAACCAGTGTGATCTCATGATGACCGCGGAGGGAGCTTGGGCTTCCTCAGCTTCCAATGAGGCAACAGCTCAGAGAGGTTAGGCCACTTGCCTAAAGTTACACAGCTGCTAAGTGGAGAGTGGGGCCTAGATCCCAGGCCTTCTCCCCCAAATACAAGGCTCCTTCTATCTCTCCATTTTCTTACCGGGGAAGACACAAGGCTGGTGAGTTTGCAATAGAAAACAGGTGGCTTGGAAACCCATTTGGCGCCTGGGGAGAAACTACTTCTGCAGAAAGTAAAAGGGAGTAAGGGAGTGTCCCAGAACATAGTAGCAGGGTCCTGGCCAGGGGGAGGGAGCCGGCTTGTTTTCCCCCCAAACGAAAAAAATCAAGAGGAGCAGGAGTCTGGTGGTCCCCCTTCCTGTAGTTCCCCGCAGAGGCTCTCCTCAGGATCCTGCTGCAGGCTCCCCTGTGCTAATTCTGTCTTGACCGCAGTGCAGCTCTGCCATCTGCGGAGGGTGTCTGGGGCTCGGGAGGCATGAGCTCAGCGCGCCTGCGGGGGGCGCTCGGAGGGCCGGCCGCCTCCCTGGACCCCCAGCAAACAGGGCTGGGCCCCAGGGATGCGCCCCAGAGCCCAGCCTGTTTCATAAACGTCTCTAAGCTCGAGTCTAATAACCTGCCTCTGTGCTCCCACCCGCCTTGGGTCTGCCGCACCTGCTGTTCCCTCTGCCCAGAACATTCTTCCCCTCGACGGGCACATGGGTGCTTCCTCACTTGCTTCAAGGCTCCAAACCACCCATCCTGGAGGTTGTCTCCGACCAGCCTTCTTGAAATCCAACCCCCAGCACTCCCTAGCTCCCTCTTTGCATTCTTCTCCAACGTCTTATGTATTTTAGTTTTTATTTTTGTCTATAACCTATCCCTCTACATCAGAAGGTCCAGGAGGGCAGGGATTTTCATCTGTTTTGCTCACTGTTGTAGCCCTCCTGTCTGTCATGTTACCCACACCTCAATAAATATTTGTTAAATAAGTCGATATGTGAATGAGTGAATATCCTACAAGATTCAGCATGGTAATGTGAGGCTCTGGATTCAGATTCTCTAGAATCAAATCTAACTCCTCACTGCCTGCTGTGGGACCTTGGACATATTACCTAAATGTCTCTGGGCTTCAATCTCCTCATCTGTCAAATGGGGATCATAAGAGGACCTATGCCACAGGGTAGTGAGGAGGTCAACTGAGTGAATGTGAAATGTCGATAGCCCACCTTTTGTGCACGTACCGGCTATCATTATTTTTTTTCATCTATCATTATTATTGCATTTTTATTATAATTTGGGAAAGAACACTGCAAAGTTCTACAGGAGAGAATGAAGTGAGGGAGACATGCCCCCTGTCCTCAGGGGCCTTAGGAATTTCAAGGCACCCACCAAGCTATCCACATTTCTCCCAGTGCCTGGCACACAGTAGGCTTGCGGGGCGGGGGGCGGGGGGCGCAGATAAAGAGAATGTGCCTTATGTCCTGACAAAGGATGGTTCCATGTTCCATGGCCCTATTCAAGGGAGGCAGCAGATAAGCCCGTGGGGAGGGTGGGACATGTCTAGATGAAGTGGGTCACCTGTTGGCTTTCCCTCACCTTTGCCTGGCCATGGAGGCTCCCTCAGACATCTGGGGTTCAGGTTCTGGCTCTGTCCCCAGCTGGCCTGATCTTGCCAAGTTTCTACCTTAAGGACTTTCAGAAGCAGACCCATCCCACCAGCTCCATCCTGACCCATTCGGCAAGTATCCTTAGGGCTGGTGCTCTAGGTCCAACCCCACTCCCAACTGCCTGAACGGTGTGGATCTTGGTCTTAGCACCAACTGGGCTCCAATCCCAGCTCTGCCCCTGTTTGCTGAGAGGGATCCTAGGCAAGTCACTCAATTTCTCCGACCTTATTGCTTCTCTTCATCTGTCAAAAATTAAAAAAAAAAAAAAAAAACGCTCCAAAAAACCAAAAAAACGCTTCACCCCAAAGAGGGGTGAGACAATAAAACAACAGGGCCTGCATAAAACACCCATGATGCTGTCAGGCACATGGCAGGGCCTGGGGACACAGGGCTTCCCTTTTCATCCAGCCTGGCAGGAAGTGGGAGTCTGGAGGGAGCAAGAGAACAAAGAGAGCAGGAGTGAGCAGTCCCCACCTCCCTGCCTTCTCGAACCCAGCCTTGCACGAAGTTAAATGCATTGCCCATTTAAAGACCTTCACAACCTTAATATTCCCATTTTACAGTAGAAGACACAGAGGCCTGGCAAGGTCAAGCAAGCTGCCCACGGTCAAATGGACAGAGCGGGGACTCAAACCTATTTCTTCCTGTTGCCAAAGCCAGGGTTGCAACGCACTGCCTGCCTCTCAGGGATCAGGCCCCGAGCCAGCGGTTCCCCCAGCCCATTGGGCCAAGTGGGAAGGTGCTGGGGATGGGGTGGGGGTGGAAACAGGGCAGGAGGCCTGGCACCCAACGGGTGGCTGAGGTCATGCCTCCAGGGCTGAGGGCGACATTGCAGCTTTTTTTTTTTTACGCTTCAGGCCATGTTCTCGCTGTCTGCCCAGAAAGACTCTGCTCCTCAGCTGGGAGCTGGGACAGCTCCGAGCTCCCAGAATCCTTTCTGCTCTAACCAGATTGAACACTGTGAATCTGTGCCCAGAGATCCCATCCATTAGTTGATTAAAAGCCATAGATCAGCATGCCTGGGACCCGCCAGCACCATCATGAATAAGAAGTGTCAGGAAATCTTTGGGCATAACCAATGTCTCCGAAATTGCCACGGTGACAGTTCATAAACTTGGGAGTCTATCTTTGGGCAAGCTGGCTCTGCCGCCAGGCAGCAACATTTGGGATAGCCTTTGAAACCATTTGTATTTAAATGAGCCGTGAGTGCCATATCTCAAAGTTCCACGCCCTCCAATTTAAAACAACCACTGTCATCAAAAATGAGCTTGTCAAGCAATTATTCCCAGCCAACAGACGCAGCTGTGAACAACATTAAGGGTGCCCAGGATTAATGAGAGGCAGTAGGCCTACCTCAGTGGCCATATACATGGTTACCAAGAGCCAAACTGCTCAAGTTCAAATCCAGTCTCCACCCCCTCCCCACCTGTGTGAACTTGAGTAAGTTACATAACCACTCTGTGCTTTAGTCTCTTCACGTATAAAATCGGGTTAAAACTCAGTAACTATTTCAGGGGGTTGTTGTCAGAATTCAATGTGTTAATACTGATATCTTAGTCCACTGGGGCCGCTATAACAAACTACTATATACTGGGGGGCTTATGAACAAGAGAAATTGAGATCTTACAGTTCTGGAGGCTGGGAGATTCAAGATCAAGGCATTGGCACATTCAGTGTCTGGTGAGAGCCTGCTTCCAGGTTCACAGGATGTTGACCTTTTACTATAACCTCACATGGCAGAAGGAGCAAGGGAACTCTCTGGGGTTTCTTTTATAAGGGCACAAATCCCATTCATGAGGACTCTACCCTCATGACACGATGACCTCTTAAAGGTCCTGCCTCCAAACACCACTGCTTAAGGGATCAGGCTAAACAAATTTTGCAGGGGGGTATAAACATTCAGTCTATAGCAATGAAAAAGGCTTAGAATGGTCCCTGGCACATATTTAGGGCATATTCATTTACTTACAAAACATTTATTGTGCACTGTGTCTCCCATTTCTCATACCTCTCTGATCCATACTCTGGTATCTACCACGCTGACTCTGTGCTGGACCTGGTGACTCCATTTGGCCAAAGAATGCAGTGGATGCGATGGTGCTCTGGTTCTGAGCCTAGACCTAGAGATCTCTGGTTAAATTCTCCTCCCTCTCTTGGGGGCCAAGCACAGCCCTGTGAATGAACTTGACTAGCCTGCTTCAGGGTGATGGGCTGTGGAGGAGATCCCAGCTGACTCCTACACCTGTAACAGCCCAGCCCAGAAAATAGGACAGACTCCCCCCGACCTATAGCTGATTCTGAGGATGCATCAGAAACCGTAGTGGAGACCAGAAGAAACATCCAGCTGTCAAGAACAGAAGAATTAGCATCCACTTATTATTATTACTTGTTATAAATCAAAGTAATGTAATTTAACAGAGAAATAATTTAATATTAACAAATATTAGAGGAGGGGTGCCTGGGTGGCTCAGTCAGGTAAGTGCCTGCCTTCAGTTCAGATCGTGATCCCAGGGTCCTGGGATCGAGTCCTGCATTGGGCTCCCTGCTTAGCAGGGAGCCTGCTTCTCCCTCTCCCTCTACCCCTCCCCTCTGCTCATGCTTGCTGGTGCTCTCTCAAAATAAACATGAAATCTTTTTTAAAAACCAAATATTAGAGAAAAGGGGGGAGAAAGGGAAAGCAGTGAAAATGCATCCCCTCCCCCAGCATGGGGGCTTTGAAGGTCAAGGGCTGCTGCTTTGTCCTGCCCCAGGAAGGACAACTGCCACATGAGGGCCTGCCTTCCCATCTCCGATGTGGCTCCTGCCCGCTGGACCAGGCCTGCCCCAAGAGACGGGAGGATACATGCCCCAGGAGAGACTCACAGCTGGACTGCTCCCTGAGATGTGCAGCTGCACACAGTCCATCCATACTGGGCTCCCTGCACATCTGGGCTCCTGATGCCTCTAAAGAAAGTTTATCTCAGACTTTATCTCAGAAACCCTGGGTGGACTCACGTTTGCCTTCAAGAGGTAGGCGTCCTACCTAGAAGCAGAGCCTCTCATGTCGCAGAGCCTCGCATGCTGGGTTGATGCTCTGCTGCCACTGACTTGAATGTCTTAATACTTTCTAGCCATGGGCCCTGCATTTTCTTTTTCTTTTTTTTTTTTCGGGCCCCGCATTTTCATTTTGCACCATGGCCTGAAAATCACTTAGACTTTCCTGTTTGCAGGCTGTTCAAGTGTGGGTCCTCTGGGCATCCCCAATCAGATCTGCAACAGCAGGTGTCAAGCTGCAGCCCAGTAGACTTTGGTCAGGTAGACCTGGGTATGTACGGGATTCAACAAGCATTTAGGAGCACCTACTATGTGCCAAGCCCAAGCTACGTGCTGGGGATACATAGAGCAAAGGAGACAAACACAACCTCTAGGAACTCGGCACACCCTGGCCTTGCTCTTGCCTTCCTTTCATCCAGCTCCCTTTCACCTGCCTCTGCATGTCTGCCCCTCAGTCAACAGTGTCATCATCCTCTCAATCTCTTCAGCTGGAAATCCAGAATTCATTGTGATTCCTCCAGGCACCTCACCCCTGCATGCAGAATAACAGCAAGTCCTCTGGGTTTCACCTTCAAAGCTTAGCTCCCATCTGTGCATGTCTTTCTATCCTCACCGGTATTCCTTGCTCCAGACCACCAAGCTCTCTCACCTGGGGGCTCCAACAGCCCTCATCTGGTCTTATCACATTCATTCCTGCCCCTTTCCATTCACTTTCTTCTTCTAGAAAAATTAACATGTAAATAAATTGTATCACTCCCTTGTTCAAAGCCCTCCAATCATTTCCTATTGCCCTTAGTATAACATTCCTGCTCCTAACCTTGGCTCAAGCCCCAGTCTCCCAATGTCACCATATGCTGCTTCCCCTTGCTCATGATTACCAAGCCAACAGGGCCTCCTTTCAGTTCCCTGAGTGCAGCAATCCCTTTCCTGCCTTGGGGCCTTTGCACAAGCTGTTCCCCAGACCTGGACCACTTTCTGTGGTCCTGGACCCTGCTGTCCCTTTCTCTCCTTTAGTTCTTAATAGAAACATCACAGCTTCCAAGAAGTCTTCCCTGCCACTCTGTCTAAAGGTGTTTCAGCCCCGCCCCATTACCCCGTATCCCATCTTGGTTTTTTCCAATCATCTCTTATCATGACCGGTGATTATTTTGTTGATACAACTTTATAAATTTTTTAAGAATCTCTCTTCCATGACCTATTCCTGGAGACTATAAGCTCCATGAAGGCAGAGATCTTTTCATCTCTGTGAGTCACTCTTAATCCTAGTACCAAACATAGTGCCTGACACAGAATCGGTGCTCACTACTTCCTTGCAAAATGAATGAATGAGTGAATGGATGAATGAGCCCAAAGCTTCATGCAGGAGGTAGAGAAGTAAAGCATCAGTTACTATCCAGTCTATACCAGGGATGCTGGAGCACAAAAGAGGCACATCTTTATCAAAATGGGGAAAACGAGAGTTAATAATGGTTTGACTATTCCCATTTGGCTTCCAGTTTGGCCATGGACACTCCACAAATGTAAGTATATATGAAGTGCTTAGCTCTGTGCCTGGCATGCAGTAAACACTCAATACCTGTTGGCTATTGTCATCGTGTTATTATTATTATTATCCAATATGTTGATTGTCAAGCAGTCTCGAGGAGCAAATGGGATTTAAACAGAGAGGGTGGACATCCCAGCAGAGAGGCCATGGAGAGTAGGGAGGCAGGATAGGACAGCTAGGGAAGCAGCAGGGTTCAGACCTGAAAGCCTCATCAGCCACACTAAGGGGCCCAGACTTTGGGGCCAGTGGGAAACCCCTGGAGAACTTGAAATAAGACACGATCTGTTTTTGACAGTGCGTTGTGGTGGTTGTGCAGAGGTGGAATTAGAAGGAGCCAGGCGAAGATAGTTATTTCTGAACTCCAGGGAGTTCATGCATCCATTTCATGCAGTCCTCCAAAGGGCTGAGAATCACGTACAGCAGCGGGAGGGCGGTGGGGTGTCACAGACAACCTTGCCGTCAACGTGCTGTAAACGGGCTCACCTTTGGAGTCTCAGCCTCTGGCTGAAATAGAAATGAGGTTTCCACCTCACATTTTGCAAGGAAGAGGGTGAAGAGAGGTATCAAAGTGCACCAACCTCATCCCAAATTAAGCTGTGAACAGGGAAGAAAACCCATCCTCTATGGTGCCATATTCTTCTCTCTTTAATGCCACTTCTTTCAAACCTATCAAAGCAAAACGTGCTGTACACAGTGGTTGTGTGATATCTTGGGAGCTGCTACATGGAGTCCATCCGCCTTGCAAAAGGGCACCATTCATTTCTAATGTCCAATTCCCTGATCTGAGACTCTTCAGAATCATTTTACATGCTCTCTCTCTCTCTCTCTCTCTCTCTTTTAAAGTTATATGTATCTTTAACCCAGTGGGGGAATTAAAATTTTCTTCTGCTTTCTTATGGGAAGAGATGGAAGTGTGAAGGAAGGAAGGAAGGAAGGAAGGAAGGAAGGAAGGAAGGAAAGAAAGAAAGAAAGAAAGAAAGAAAGAAAGAAAGAAGAGAAAAGAAAAGAAAAGAAAAGAAAAGGAAAGGAAAGGAAAGGAAAAGAAAAGAAAAGAAAAAAGAAAAGAAAAGAAAAGCAAGAAAAGAAAAGAAAAGAAAAGAAGAGAAAGGAAGAAGGAAGGAAGGAGGTGAGGGAAGGAGGAAGAGAGGGAGGGAAGGGGGACGGAGGAAAGGGGGAAGGAGGGTGGGAAGGAGGGGAAGAGAGAGAATCAAGAAATCAGTGAATAAGATAGATCAGAGAAAAGTGACCTCCAAGAAATGCTTCCAATCACTTCCTACCCATCTCCGTGGGCTGTTCATGACTCAGAATTTCAGCAACCATACACAAATCATTTGGACAGCAAAGATTTACTATTAAGGGAAGCAGAGCGCTGACATTTATTAAGCACCTGCTGCATACCAGACACGATGCTAACCTTGCCATCTCAATTAAACTTCCCATCTTATCACTCTTATTTTCAGATGCACAAACATCCTACTGAAAGATTAAGTGATGTGGCAAAGGCTTGTGCAGATGGCATATGACTATTGACGCTATTAAGCTCCCTGGCCAACATGGGGTGGTGCTTGGAAGGCTTCCAAAGACGAGGAAGTCGGTGCCCCTCCCTCAAGAAGCTCAGTGCCCCGTGGGCCAGTAAGGAAGGTACAGGCAGTGCCTTGAGAAGCAGAGGAGGGGTTCCCCAGGGCCTACACTTTGGGACGTCCATTTGTGACTTCTCCCACAGGCCACCTGGAGAGAAGATGCTGATGAGGGCTGTTTAGGTATCATGTGAGCTGCTTTATCGAAGCACACCAGGCCTGGGGGTGCTCTGAAACAGGTCCTGCGCAGGAGGAAGAGAGCTGACTGCAGAGCCTCCCCCTCCCCAGCGGCCTGGGCCTCCTGGAGCCTCACACGCTGGCTCTAAGGACTCTGGCACTTGCAGTTTTACAAGTGGGAAACCTAACAGCCCAGACACATGAATGTCTCATCCAAGGTCGCACGCTTGGCAAGCAGCAGCCCAAGAGTGGCTCCAGGTTGTCTGGCTCCAGCCAAGGCTTCCTTGTATTCCTCTTCATGCCTCTTCCCTCTCAGTACCAGGCTTCTTCATGCCTCTTCCCTCTCAGTACCAGGCTTCTTCATGATTCTCCATGATTCTTCATGACTCATTCATTCATTCATGCATGCATTCATTCAAGAAACCAACGTGTGGTCCTGAGGTCCCACAATGAACAGCAAGATGCAGGCTCTGCCCCAGTTCACAGGCGTGGCTGATGGGGGTTCTCCAAACTCGCCTCTGGCTCAGTTTGGAGCTCTGCTCTAAGTTGAAATTACCTTGTTTCCACCCCCTCTAATTTCTCCCGAATCAGTCCTCCCTTCCTTCTGGGTGCCACCTAAGGTGACCCCGGTGGCATCAGAGCTCAGACTCTGAACGGCGCCCCCTGGGGGCAGAGCGGTCAAAGGCCCAGGCCGAACCCTAGGGTGGGACTCAGGCAAAGGGACCACCCACACAGCTGGCATTCCCCGGAATTCCCACCCCAATGCTGCACTTTCACTCGTTTGTCCTCACAGCAACCCCTGAGGTCAGACAACGGTCCTCATTTTTGCAGGTGAAGAACCCGAAGCCGAGAGGATGGGTGCTCTGTGCGAGTCACACAGCTCGCCTGGGGTGGGGGGGAGGCAGAGCCTGGTTTGGGAGATGGTTTCCAACTCAGGTCAGTCTCGCTTCCACCCCGGCCTCGTTCTTCTAGCCTCTACAATGGGGGTTGCAGAACTTACTTCTATGGAGCTGCTCTGAAGTGCATTTAAGACAGTTCCGGAGGGGCACCCGGTGGCTCAGTCAGTGTCTGCCTAAGGCTCAGCCGTGACCTCAGGGCCCCGGGATCAAGCCTCGGGCGGGGCTCCTCGCTCAGCGGGTGGCGGGGGGAGTCTACTTCTCCCCTCCCTCTGCTCCTCCCCCTGCTCATGCTCTTTCTCAAATACATAAGTAAAATAAAATAAAATAATCCCAAACAGTTATGGAGAAGTCCTCCACCCATGCTTGGTTATCAGCTCTTTCATGAGTATTTGGGAGAGGACAACATCCCCAGTCTTGGGGGAGTGTGGGGCCCCTGGGGCATGCCCTGGCCACCATCACTGAGCCCACATGAATGTGGCTCCAGTTCTCTCTCGACCTTAATAAGCAAGTTCAAATTCGCATTTGTATCTTGCAGGAGGACTTAACAAAGAGGCTGTGCCTGTTGCCTCTCATCTCCCTCTCTCAGCAGAGACCAGGGCAGGCTCCATAATTCATTGGGACAAAACCCATACATGGGCTGACCTTTCTTGATGGTAATTGTGAAAGTTAATACAGTCTGGGGAAGTGCTACAGCTATTTAAATTTCAAATGTGGCCAGCTGCCCAAAACATCCTGGAGTGCAGACCGGGGTCCATTTCACTCTCTCACTACCCCTACCCCCAGTCACTGGCTTGGGGTGGAGGTTTGGCGGGACCTGGGTTCTCAGGTAACCACCCACATGAAGAACCAGGCAGGGCTTAGGGAGGCAGAGAGAAGATTTAAAAAATCAACCTGGGCTCCTGGGTGGCTCAGTGGTTGAGCATCTACCTTTGGCTCAGGGCATGATCCTGGGGTCCTGGGATCGAGTCCCACATCAGGCTCCCCAGAGGGAGCCTGCTTCTCCCTCTGCCTGTGTCTCTGCCTCTCTCTCTGTGTGTCTCTCATGAATAAATATATAAAATCTTTAAAAAATAAAATAATAAAATGAAATAATCACTTTATTGATTTATTGATAATAAAATATCAACCCAAGGGCCTCTGCCTTGTCTCAGCCAGGGAGCAGAGGACTGGGGCCACACATTCTGTTACCATGAATGTTCTGGAACATGCTGCTCTAGAAAACACGAGCAAAGTGAGAAGAGCTATAAGATCCTGAGTGGATGACCACCTTTCAAAGAATTAGAATATACTTTAAAAACTCTACTCTTAAAAATTATAAAGCTGTTATTTGGAGGTACTTCTCAAAGCATTAGATCATCAAATTTCCCTGGAGTCCCCCTTGGAGTAGTATTTATTAATTCCGTTTTTTAGATGAGGAAATTGAGGCTCAAGGAGGTTAAGTAAACTTCCCCAGGGCCACACGGTATGGCAGTGAGACAGTTGGGATCTGGGCACAAATCTTCAGAATTTGAATCCAGCCTCTTCCTGCCCTCCCCCCCTCCCCCATGTCTACTGGACACTGCATTTGGAAGGCAATTCTTTTCTCTGGGATTAAGGACTTTACTGACATCACTGGTCACTCTGGGGACAGACACAGAGGCTGATGGAGCTGGGCTGAAGCTCTTTCAACCCCAGGAAGGACTGAGGAGCTTCTCTGACCTCCATGTGGTCACCTGGGCCTGCCTCCCTGCCCACATGGTAAGGGACACAGCGGAGCAAATGATCCCGGTCTTTTGAGATGTCCTATTTTTTTGTTTGTTTGTTTGTTTGTTTGTTTGTTTGTTTGTTTGTTTTTTTAAGATTTATTTATTTGAGAGAGAGAGTGAGTCCATGTCCATGAGTAGGGGGAGGGGCAGAGGGAGAGAAAGAATCTCAAGCACTCTCCTCTGAGTGTGGAGCCCGATGCAGGGCTCTATCTCATGACCCTGAGATGATGACCTGAGCTGAAATCATGAGTCCATCACTTAATCAACGGAGCCACCCAGGTACCCCTTGAGGTGTATCCTTTTTTGCATTTGGCATCCATGCTCTAGTGCACATTGGATTTCCAGTCTCTATAATTTATAAAACCTGACCAAAGATGTGCCCATCTCTCCTCCCAGTCTGCACAGGACAAGGCCCTCCCCTGTCTCCAAACTGTCCTCCCTTCATAAACCACCACAAATAAACACACCATGCAAATCCAGTCTGCTGGATGGAATATGGTAGCTTTAGAACCAGTCCCCGGCCCACCTTTCTACCCAGGCCAGCCCCCAGGCCTTCCTATCTAGGAACTCCAAAAAGCCAAAAACCACTTCTCACCTAGGAGGGAACCTGGAAAGGCTCTAAGTCTTCTTCCTGAGCAGTCACATATTACTGATACTACATCCGCCATGCCTCTGTTAAAGCAGTTTCTCCAGTCTGGGATGCTTTCCCATCTATGGCAAGTGGAATAATGACCCCCAAAGATGGGGCTGGAACCTATGGAGATGCTATCTAACAGGGCAAAAGTGACTCTGCAGATGCGATTAAATTAAGGACCTTAGTTCAGGATGGAATGATTATCCTGGATTGCCTGGGTGGCTCGGTATAATCACATGGGTCCTTATAAGAGGGAGGCAGGAGGGCCAAACGCAGAGAAGGAGATGGGACAACAGAAGACATCTGAAGATGCTTTGCTACCAGTCTGAAAGAGGGAGGAAGGGGCAGCAAGCCAAGGAACACAGGTGGTCTCTAGAAACTGGCCAAGAAGTAGATTCTCCCCAAAGGTCTCTAGAAGGGACACAGCTCCACCTTGATTTTAGGGCTTCTGACCTCCGGAACTCTAAGTTCCTAAGTTAGTGTTCTTTTTAGAGCCACTAAATTTGTGATCATTCTTCACGAGAGTCTCTGTCTCAGATTGGCTTCTCCAGAACCCAATTCCCACCAAGGATTTTGCTCAAATGTGAGCTTCTCAAGGAGACCTTCCTGGGTGCCACTTTCCTTGTCCCAGCCACTCTCTGCCTCACCTGTTCTGGCTTTTTCTCCATACAACTTATCAACATCCAAAAAGTTTTGCATTTTACTTAACTTATTTACCCAATTACCTATCTATGCATTTACATATACATCTATTTTCTGTCTCATCCCCTAGAATATAAGCTTCAAGAGTTCAGAGACTTTGTGGTGTTCGTAGCTATAATCTTTTCTAGGCACTAAGGCCAAGGCAATCAATAAAACGATGTGGGAGTTGATCAATAGCTGTTGAATTAGCAAATGACTAATGAGTGAATGAGTCAGTGGCTTGTCCTTCCAGCCACATGCTTCCTTGGTTGACTCTTCTAGTTTCTGGCTTCCCTCTCTGCCTGTTTCTCCCTGATGGGCAGTATGGGGCACCCCAGTCCCTCCGTCCCACCTGCTGCTTGTTCTCCCCAAGTCTCTCTGTTGCTCTTGAGAAATGCAAGAGAACAAGTCATGCCATCTTATTTTTCCAACTCCTTCTGACCAAATGCATCTCACTCTTTTATGGATTTGTCACAGAAACGTGGCTGCCCTGGGAACTGTGTATACCAAATGAACAAAGAGAAGACTCGAGGGTGGCAAGCAGGCCAAGTGCCCCCACCTCTTCCATGCTCTTTACTTAAAAGTCCTCCTGGGCCTCTGGGAAGCACAATTATCTCACAGGAATTTCCATGCTTTATGCTTTTCATGAGTCCCTTACTGCCTCTACTGGAACCATCACCAGCTGGGAGGAAAGGAAAGGGAGGAAAAATGGGAGAAAGAACAAAAAAAACTCATAGACCTCTTTACTGGTTACTCCACTTCCTAAAACTTTGGAGCGTGGTGACAAAAAGCTAGTAGATATGAGGATATTTGGCAAAATAAATAACAAGGCTTCAAAGTCAATCCTCTGTTGTTCACAATATGCCATCCAACAATACCAAAAAAACCTTTGGCTTTCAAAGGGCAAAAATGAAGCTCAATCTATAGTCTTCTCTACTTTTCAAACACAAATTAGATTATAGCCCAGAAAGGAGGAAAGCGACTGGAGCGAACATTCTATTAAATTCTAACAGGACCCAAATTACTTTAGAAATTTCTAGCTTAATTGGAAAACAAGGATCCAAATGGAAAACCTTCACTCTTCACTCATCCATGCATTTAGCTAATGTTTACTGAACACCAGCTATGTAATCCATGCCAGACCATGGGAATGCAATGACAGGATGACCCCTCACTGTCCTCAAGAATAAGAGAAGAGTATAAACCAAGGATGTTTAAAAAAAAATTAATTCTAGGGCTCCCATTCCAGACCTACTGAAATCAGAAATTCTAGGGTGAAGTTGGAATTCTGCATTTTAAGTAAACACCACAGGTGATTCTTAAGCACCTAAAAATCTTAACATGAAGTTTGAGAACCACTGGCTCATCATCCCCACAGGAGCAGGAGCTGGTTCTGTCTCCTCCTCCAGTGCCCAGCTTCCAATTTAAAGCCTCAGTCTCCTCTTCCATAAAAGGGGAGAAATGCTAAAGACTTGTACAGGTCATTGTGACAATTTAAAGGAGGCTATGTATGGCATGCCCTTGGTTCAGGGTCCAGCATGGTATAAGCATCCACTCAACGTAGCTATCATCTTTACTGGTTTTGTACTGGTGGGGGCCACCCCTTCCACTCACACTGTCTCTTTTTCCCCTTTCCCTGGCCCCCTTTCTTTCCCTCTTCCATCTGAGAAATAATTATCATGTGACAATGTAGGTTCCCAGCACCGTGTTAAGCAGTTGGGAAGTTCGAATGTGATTATCACAACATGGATCCAGGCCTTATCCACATAAATGTGGAGCAGACATTCTCATGGGGAAGTTGATAATACCATGCGGACAAACAGACAAAGTCCTCAAGACTGTGCTAATCTGCACTAAGGAAAAACCGAAGGCACAGAGATAGAGAAGGAGGGTGGGAGTCTAGCTAGGAAGCATGGTAAGGAAGGCCTTTCTGAAGAGGCAACAGCCACACGCAGGATGGAAGGATGAGAAGGGTTCGGAGATGGGAACCTCCCAGGCAGGGGGGACAATGTGGGGAGTACTCTGGAAAGCATGAGTGAGCTTGAGGTGTTTGGGAGCCTAAAGAGGTCAGTGTGGCTGAATGGAGGAGGCCAAGCTAGAAGGGGAAGCTGAGGCCAGATGACGAAGAACCTTAATGAGTGGGCAGCGGGCAAAATGTTGAACAGGCCTCCAGGGCCTGAACGGATGCTGACCGCGTGCTGAGGCAGAGGTCTCAAGGGCCCAAATGCTCCAGGTGCTAACCCTTCCTGGTGGATTAGGAGGAGCTGAGCGGGTGGAGGGATTCCCGGGTCATGACCCAGACAAGACTTCTGGTGGCCGGTTTGCAGCCTCAGTGAATACCAGCTATACATCATGCAGGCAAACAAGTCATAGGGAGGTGTTTAGATTTCATTCTAGGCCCAACGGGAAGCCACGGATGGGTAAAACGATAGGGAAATAAGACCAGCAGGATGACATTTTAAAAACCCATTCCATTTGCTGTGTGTGGATGAATGGTGGGGGCCAGAGGGGGGTGAGGCAGGGAGGAAGGCCTCTGTGCTGGTCCAGGAGAGGTGGGGGGCCCACACAGCAGATCAGGAGAGGCAGGGTCCACCTGCATGGTCCCCAAGGTGCACTGGAGCCCAGCCCACTGATGGGCTCCCAGGCATCCACGAGGGCTCAACAGAGGGGAACCTGTAGCCCGAGCATCCCGTCCGGCGACCGGACAGACAGGTAGAGGTGAGATTTCCGACCCACAGATGCCTCTCTGGGAGTCAGATGCCCAAGCTGAGAAATGAGAGGCTAATTGGTCTGAATGCTTCCTTACACATTCCAAACATTCCCAGAGCTAAAGTTCAAACCCAGCTCATGTCAAACAGAGACAGCCAACCTTATTATTAAACCAAGCATGTCTGGCTAAGGTTAAATCCTAGAAGAAGGGAAAAAAATGCAGACATCTGAAGTGCTATCATCTACGAATTACAGCACCATTAAAGACATGCAATTATTAGCACTTTGTGTGTGTGGGTGACTGTCTTTATGTTCCAGCAACAAACAGTTTGTTCTTCAAGAGACAAATGTTAGCCACACTTCTATGGCTGTTAACAACCACAAGAATAAAATAAAATGGATGATGCCTTATGTTTGCAAAACACGTTAGCATTGTTAATTGCCTGATAAAGGCACAAGCAGGAATGCTTTTTGTAGCTAAACAGATATTAAATAAGAATATTTTGAAAGGCGGTGTGATTGTTTGGCATTCAAAGTTATTTCACCTGGAGCAAGTGCCCTCTGGGAGGCAAGCAGCTGTAGCCTCCTGATGCCAGCATTTATTTTTCCATCAAGATCATCACTACAAAGGACCTGGTGCTAATGTGTCATTTTGTCTCATCTTTGGTGAGAACTCTGGGGTTGTTAAATGAAATGGCTCTGAGAACTCAAGAGGGAGTTGGGGCAATGATAGTGGTTTATTGATATTAAAAAAAAGAGAGAGAGAGAAAGGGAGAATTCTCAGAGGGCTGATGCCTTTTATCTGTTGGAAGATGTGTTTCCAGAAAGCATGGGTATTTTGCATTTCCTGAGGACAAAGCACTAAGCCTGTAAAGAATATCCTAGTGTCTCTCAAGGATGCAACACACAAATTTCTGACAGGCTAAGCAGGAAAGCAAGAAAAGGGCAGTTTCCGTGTGTGTCTTCAGAGCTCCATTTGAGTTCAACACCACACTCCCACCTAAAAGAATCTGTCACAAGATTCCACAAAGTTGGAATAAGACATTTTTAAGGCAAACTCATTTCTGTAGCCTGGAAAGGCATGATTTGATGGCTCTCCGTCCTCAGGAGGATGGCTTTCAGACAGTCCCCTCCACACCTGCCAATGCATGAAAAGGGGGTGCCATGTGGAACCACCACCCAGGCCCCCTTCACATTTCCAGAAAATACATTGCACGGTGTTCACGGTGACTGTAATCCAGAGTGAATCGGTGCCTTAAAGCCAACCTCAGAGCAGCTCAGAGTTTCTGGGTCACCTTTCCATGGCCTTCCCGATAAAGTATATCCGCGGGAGAGACGAGCTTCAGTTCCAACTGAGCAGCTTCCAACCAAGGTCAAGGCTGTTTAGGGGTAGTGCTGGGAGGATGGTAAGAAAAGGCAAACAAGCCCCTGTTCCCACTGTAGTAAGCTGAATGGTGTCCCCTCCCCTGAAAAAAAAGATACATCCACATCCTAATTCCCAGAACCTGTGAATATGACCGTATTTGGGATGCAATTAAATTTAGGATCTTGAGATGGGAAATCATCCTGGATTACCCAGGTGGGCCTGAAATGCAATGATAAGTGTCCTGATAAGAGGAAAGCAGGGGGTAGATTGGAGATAGACAGAAGAGGAGGAGGTACTGGGACCACAGAGGCACAAACTGGACCATGTGGCCTCAAGGGGAAAAAAAATGCTCCAGCCACCAGAAGCCGGAAGAAGCAAAGACCTGATTTTCCCCCAAAACTTCCAGAACTTCCTGCCAACACCTTGACTTTGAACTCCTGGCCTCCAGAAGTGTCAAGGAACAAATATCTATTGTTTTAAGATACTCAGTTGGCGGGAATGTATTACGGCTGCCAAAGGAAACCAATAATACATCAGAACATGCTACCGAAGGTTGCTGGGCTGCTTGGAGCCCAAATTTTCTCAGGAAGGATCCACGGACCCCTAGATGCTCAAGGATGGCTTTCTATCCCTGAAATCATACACAAAATTCCGTGTGACTTGGCATGCAGACATTTGGCATTGGGGGCGGGAGGGCAGGGAGTATCAGTTTTTATCAGACTCTCAAAAGGGACCAGGACCCCCAAAGTACCAAATACCACAGATCTCCATGAAGGCCCAGGGCTGTCCAGGGTCACACAGCTTATCATTCATTCACTCACTTATACTTGCAATCATTCTCAAAGATTTCTAAAACAACTATTATGTGCCAGGAGCCCAGCTGTGTGCTAAATAAGCAGAGCTAGATTTCCCACTACGTGCTGGCAGAAAAATGGACAGAGACAAGCTCAACATCTGCAGTATCCGCCCACTAGATCCAAATTCCCTTAAGCCTTGATTGCTTGTTGCCTCTAGAAGACTGTGGCAGGTAGGACAAGGCTGCCGCATGCTCTGAGTCCGTCACAGGCTTGCACATGTGGCCATGGAAAGCCCTCACACCCTTACAGGTTCCAGAAATTCCAATATGGCGACCATACTCCTGACCACCTGTCTCGGCCAGAAGTGGCCCCAGATCCTTGTTCGGACCATGTGATCACATTAGTGGTGTAGAAAACACAGCTCCAGAGCTAACTGCAGGCCATGCTCAGAGCCCCAAGGCCAGCCCATCCCTTCCTCCTTGGCACTCCCATCACCTTTGATTAGGCTTCTTAACATCTGTCACATCATTCCTGAAAGGAATATGGCTACTCATCGATAAGCTGCTTGAGGGCAGAGGTTGAGCACCTCTTCTGAACTGTCTTCTCTGAGCACCACATCTGACACCTCGGAGAGCATTCAAGGGCATTTTCTGAATGAAGAAATGAGTCAATGAACTGTCCCCCTGTTCCCATTCCTTCCACCGTGGCTGAGGGAAAACCCTGGAGACCCCATGTGGGTAGATGTGGGGACCTGGGTACACGGGCACTGTGCTGTTGGCACAGTAAGTTGGTTGCATTCTGAGGAGGATGCCCTGGAAATACAGAGAGAGAACTTAAAACAGTCTATACCTGCACAGTCCAACATGGCACCCACTAGCCACATGTGGCTACTTAAATTTAAATTAACTATTAATTTAAAAAGTTAAAATTCAACTTCTCAGTCACACTAGCCACACTTTAAGTACCTGATAGTCTCACGTGATTATGGCTGTCACGCTGGACAGTGCAGACACAGGACATTTCCCTCAGAGCAGGAAGTTGTCTTGGATGGCACAGGGCTCTGGCCTCTGGCCCCATGTCTCCACTTCAGGAATTATATCCTGAGGAAATCATGAAGGGAAAATTAAGTACCTTGTACAGAGGGCACCATATAAAACAAGGGAAGGTTGGAAACAGCCCAAATGCTTCCACCCAGGAGACTGGCTGAGCAAGCTCTACAAACACGCAGGAAAAAATAATGACCCCCTCACATTTGTTATTTGCTCACTCACTTGACAAATATTTATTGAGCACCTACTATGCACTAGGCCCATGTGCTCGCTTTGGCAGCACATATACTAAAATTGCACCAGGCCCTGCGCCGAGGACACAGATGCCAAACGAGGCAGAAAAGAGCTCTGTCCTTGTGGTTCTTTTGTTTCCGAGTGTGGGAGGCAGATGATAAAGGTCCATGATTGAATAAGGAAGATTATTTCAAAATGTGTTAAGTATCACCAAAGATATAAAAACCCTGAAATCACAGACAGTGATGGTGGGGGGAAGGTGATGTTAACTAAGTTTCCTCCTGCGTATGGCGTCCCTAACCCTGTGGAAACACACTGGCTTCTCTCAGAACATGTGGATGAAAGTCAGAGTCCTGGAATATGCACACACAAGTGTGGAGTGGAAGCAGCCAGAGAAATGGGCAGGGCACACCGATTTCTGTTCCATTAGATCATGTATATGTCAAACAACAACTGAAAGAGAGCTCAGAATTAACATTCAGCAAGTATGGCTTTGGTTCGTTTGTATTTGAAATGCTTGAAGTTCCCTGCTTCAAAAAAGACACTTCAAAAAAAAAAAAAAAAAAAAGACACTTCAGCTAAGGAGAAAGTGCTCCCAAATTAGAGCTACACCGATGTGTTCATGGCGCACAAGGTGACCACCTGGGGATGGTGCTGGGCTCACTTAGGAGCCTCTTTGCATCTCCTGGGCTACCCATCCTGAGCAGAATTAACGGTCCTCTCTTCCACATTTCCATAGCTTTACTCCTAATGCAGAAATAATGCAGAAACGGTCCTTGGACATTGAATTACAGTTGTCTGCATCCCGGGTCTGCTTTAAGTATTTTTGGATGGAGCCTCTGAGGCTGATGGAGGCTGGTGGATGAATACCCCAGCTGCCTTGCCCCACAAGTAGGGTAATTCTGAGACATGTGTTCTATGCTGGTTGGAAAAGAGCTGCAGTCCACCCACTGGTAGCTGGCTTGCTAACACACCCCTCATCTGGTTCTCTTCCCTTCATGACTCGCACCTCCACTCCTCTACCTTCATCTCCCGTGTACGTTTCAGGCACTCAAACTCTTGCTCAGAGTTGGCTCCTGGGGGACTCCACTGAAGACAAGGTTAGGTTAGAAACCTACCCTCCGTGAGGCTGTTGGGAGCATTTAGAGGTGAGAACAGATACCATGTACCCAGAGCAGAACCCAGTAGGCACTTGGCAAACTGGGCATGTGGCTGCATCACATGGGGGCTGCTCCTTTCAATGTCTCCAGCACTGCCTTCCCAGCAGGCCTGTAGGGCCTCCCTGGGCAGCCTGTGTCCTGTTCTACTATTTCCCCAACAGCTGTTTGGGTAATTACAGATTCTAATTATAACTCATCTTTGTGATTTGGATAAATCCATTAGCGCCACCTTCAACAAACCTCCATTGCTCTTCTTGTCTTGCATTGTTAACCCTGCTCCGCTGTGAAGAAGAGATGGGCAAATCGGTGTGCTTGTCCACACATGGGCTGCGAACAGGAAGCTTTTGATAACATAATCTCATTAAGAATCATCACCTAGAGGGAGGGCCTCAAATTAAAGAAGGCATCAGAACCTCCGGGGCTGGGGGGAGACTTGTTATCAATGCACATTCCCAGGCTCCTCCTGCAGAGACTCCAAGCCAGAAACCTGGACAGACATCAGGAACATGCATTTCAACAACTGCCCCACCTCCAGGGATTCGGCCACAGGAGGACCCCCAGCAGCACACACTCGGAAACACAGTCCTCTTGGGCCCTACTTGCACTGGTGTCCATGGCCCCGTGCCTGGATAGAGGAGCCTCCCATCCATTCATCCCTCAGCATCCCGCACTGCATACCTCTGTCCCGGCCACAGGGCTGGGCACTGGGACCCCCAAATGAGAAGAGGGTACGCCACTACTTCCAGCACACCAGAAACCTGCTTTAAACATACAGTAGGTTCTCTGTGAAGACTTATGGGGTGCTGGGGCCCTCATAGCATAAGGGGGGTGGTTACTGTCTCCATAGGAGTTGAGGGGCCTGCTCACTGAGGGCTCTGCAGGTTTATGATGACTCCAAGAGGTAAAAATGTACCTAAGGGTCTTAGACACGAAGTCAGCACACAGCCCACTTCCCTCACACACTTTACCCTTTGCTCACAAGCAAAAAAGGCTCTTTCCCTCTCTCCTAATCCCCAGTAGCTTCCTCAGCCTCAGAGTGACCTTTGACCTGTAAGGGCTTTCTCCCACCCTCTCAGTACCATGGAGCTACACAAGGAGGAAGAAGCAGGTGGAGGGATTTAATGCAATCTCACCTGTGTCTGGCTACATGGACCTGAGTTACATACCTGTTCAGAAAAAGAAAAGCATCACAGGGACACCTGGGTGGCTTGGTTCAACGTCTGACTCTTGGCTTTGGCACAGTCATGATCTCAGAGTCGTGAGATCGAGCCCTGCATTGAGCTCGATGCTCAGCGGAGAATCTGCTTGAGATTGTCTCTCTCCCTCTGCCCCTTCCCCTGCTTACACATGCTCTCTCCCTCTCTCTCTCTAATTAAATAAATAAGATCTTTTTTTAAAAAAAGGTGTCACAATGTAGTTCCTTGGGTTGACTTTTTTTAAGTGCCTACTATGTGCCAGAATGCTCAGGAGTGCAGAGGTAACCAAGCCAAGCCTGCTTATGAGTCGGAATGAACGTTCTCCTCCCACTTGTCGTTAACAAGAATAGAAATCACATCGAGTGAGTCATTTTTTCAGCACATGAACCATAGCCCCCATCTTCCACTCACCCAGGTCATACAGGTCCTGACTCACTTACTAGAAATATCCAGCAGAAGCACAAGCAGGTACATGTTCACATGTTTATGGTGAGTGTTTCTGAGAATGGGCCAGGAAGCTTCTCCATTTATTTTATAAAGTTAACATAAACTTAAAACCATATGCAGTGGTATGTCCTAAAAATTATAACAATAAGTCTTGACCAAGAAGAGTTTATTCTAATAATAAAATATGGTCCCATATTAGGGAAAGAATATAGTTCAGTTGCACTGATTGATCCTAGGAGAACAACAAATGATTTTCTCTATAGATGACAAAAGATATATCATAATTTGCTCTAAGATTTTAAAAAACCAAGAGCATAGGAGATTTTCTTACATTGTGGGCAATGTATCTCCAACTAATAATCAATTTCGTACTTTATGATATGATATGACAAATTCTAGCACAAGAAAAAGTGACTGACCACCATTACTTGTCAACATTATTCTGGAAGTTGTAGCCAATACATTGAGGAAAGGATGGAGGGATGGATGGATAGATGGGAGGAAGACAAATATTGGAGAGAAGGAGCCCAAGTCATGAACATACACAGGTGAGGACTGTCAATCTAGAAAGCTGAGCAAGGAAATGAGTGCTCTTAAACACTGGTTATTAGAGGGTAAATCATACAGAATTTTGAAGTATAGTATTTAAACAACAAACATCAAAAGCAAAAGCCTTTTCCACATCTTTTAATCCAGTAACTGCCCATCTAGAAACATGCTTTCAGGAAATATTCTGAGATACATGGGCAAATGTCATGTTCAAGCATGTTGACCGTTATGCTACTTATAAAAGTACAAAAGGAGAAACAATTTCAATGTCCAGCAAAAAGGGCCTGGTAAGTAAATAATGATTTCCCTAAAAGATGGATATAATATAAAACAGTACTTTAAAATTGTATTTTAGACGAGCAAGACTTACTGCAAGAAAGAAGGCATGGTAGTATAAAATCCGTGTAACTGGATTTTCTAAGTTGTAGCTATAAGCAAAACCAACGAGAAAGATTCCCAGAAATGTGGAAATTTACTATCTCGGTGTTTTTTTTTTTGTTTGTTTGTTTTTTTACCTTTTCTTTGTGCTTATTAATAAGTAGTTAGAGGGGCACCTGGGTGGCTCAGTAGGTTAAGCATCTGACTCTTGGTTTCAGCTCAGATCATGATGTCAGGGTCCTGAGATCAAGCCCCACATCGGGCTCAGCGTTCAGTGTGGAGTCAGCTTGTTCCTCTCCCTCTGCTCCTCCCCCACTCATGCTCACTCTCTCTCTCTTTCAAATAAATGAATAAATAAAATCTTTAAAAAAATAAGTAGTTAGAAAACACAGTGCTATTTAAAAATGAATATGACACATTTATGAGCGGTAAGTATGGTGTGCCATGCTCATTAAGGACATGCTTGTATCTCAGAAGGCCACATCTGCCATGGGTGCCCAATGCCACAAATGACAAAGCCTGTCTATGGGCCAGTGACAGGCTAATAGATTTTTATAGTATTATGGCTGGTTTGGACCATATGTATCTGTGAAGAAAAACCAGATCTAAACAATCATGAAACAGACGATTTTGTGCACCAAGCCCTGAACAAAACTGATACCAATGGCCAAATCTCTCATAAACCCCCAACTCACTCCACAGCAGCTTGAGGAGTTCTGAGAAATCAGCAGTTTCTGTGCAGCTGACCTTGCAATTCAAACCTGGTAGGTGAGGACAAATGCCAGAGCTTCGGAGAGCCCAGCCCACAGGTAAGGAAACTTTGGGCCCAGGTGAGCGGATGAGACAGCCGTGATTCACCGCACACTCCACTTCCCTACCCCCCAGAGGGCAGACCAAGCATGAGGATGATAACTTAACAACTGGCATGGGCTGACAAGTGTAGTCGACCAGCTGTCAAGGTTGACGGCTGAGCGGGTCTCATCTCAAGCCCAGAGGAAGGAGGAGACACAGGGCTACCGACCTGGGCCTCCAGGTGGAGGGGATGGGAGAGGAGCATGAGCCCTGGTGGGGGTGGGAGGAGGGTGTGCAGCCCAGGGTCAGCTCAGCAGCTGGTCCCGCTCCTGCCACAGGCACCACCCAGGCCAGGGCAGCTGACTCAACTCTGATGCAGAGGAGAGAAGGGAGCGAAGCCTGCCAGCTGGTGCTGAGAAAAGACCAGCACATTTTCCTGTGCTTTAAACCAGAGAAACACCCTAGGTCTCCTTCCACCCCCACCTCTGGCAACAAATTTTTCTTTAGGGACGGGCCTGACCTCCCTCTCCTTTCCCTGGACCTCCCTTTTCTCGGCACTAGGTGCTGGAACTAGAGGAGCAGAGTGGCAGCTACGTGACTGGGAACACATCTCCTCCCATCCAGGTTCTCTCATCTGTGGAAGAGGACTGATGGGCAGCACCATCTCACAGGGCTGCTGGGAGGACCAAACGATAGGATGTTATTGGTTTATCACAGTGCCTGGCACCTAGCATGCGCTCAGTAACGTTAGACTTGATTATTTTAGCCTGATGCAGCCTCTTCATGGTATGTACTGTTTGGGTCTTGATTCTCTAAATGCAGATCCTCAGGCCGGGACTTAGGTGTGTGTTGCTGATTTGGGAGGTGATCCTGGGAGGCACCATAAGGAAGCAGGGAGGAAAACCCAAGGAAGCTTTCACAAGAGGGTTACACTGTGGGTAACTGGGGCTCAGGGGCTGCGAACAATACCCCAGAACTGTCCCACCCAGGAGGCCAGGACACCAGGTATTTATCCACCAATTCCCATCCTTCCTTGGCGGAGGGTCGCTCCTGGCGCCAGAGGACATGTAGGGCAGATATGCAGGAGCAGATGGTTGGGGGAGGGGGCGTTGAGGACATGGGTGGGCACTGACAGCACCTATTATGGGGGGTGAGGGATGCTGGATAATGTGATCCCTGGATGCTGCTTACACTGAAGTTGGCCAGGCATCTCAGAGCTTATTGGGCGAGCTGGCTTTCCTTGTCCATTTCTTCCATCCCTCATCTAGCCATTTGTTAAGCATCTACTGAGCCCCTCTTGATGGCTGTGTGCCAGATGCTGCAAGAGCCAGAGGAAGGAGTTGGGTCTGAAAGGCAGAGACAAGCAGGAGGGGGCATTCCAGGCAGAAGGACCAGCACAAGGGAAGACCAGGAGAGAGGAAACCTTCATGGTGCCAGGGAGGCGCAGGTGGTGTGGGCTGGCTGGACCTGGCACCCGTGAGAAAGTGAGGTGGAGACAAGGAGGGCCAAGTGGGTTAAGGGTATCCCAGGGGCATCCTACTCTCCCGGGAAGGTGCTAACATGCTGGGGACATTCAGGCACAGGGTTGACACTCACTCCATGGTGACTGTCAGAATAAGACTTGGAGCTGTAACCAAGTGGGAGCCATCCTTAATTTCTACAGAGGGACATGGTTAGTACAGAGCAAGCTGGCTGTGGTGGGCTGTGGTGGGTGCTGCACCAAGGATGCCTTACATTCTCGTTGCTGGAATATGTTACCTTGCAGGGCAAAAGGGACTTTGTAGAGGTGATTGAATTCAGGATCTTGGGATGGGGAGATTATCCTGGATTACCCGGTGGGCCCAATGTAATCATGAAGGTCCTCCTAGGAGAGATGAAGGAGGATCAGAAGTCAGAGGAGAAGGCCATGTGATGGCCTCCACGATGGAGGCAAACTGGAGGGGGTATGGTCACAAGCCAAGGAAGGCTGGCAGCCTCTGGAAGCCAGCAGAGGCAAGGAACGGATCCTCCCACGGAGCCTCCAGAAGGAACCAGCCCTGCTGGCACCTTGTCTTCAGCTCTGTAAATCTCATCTTGGACTTGTGCCGTCTGTGAATGTAAGAGAATGTATGTGTGTGGCTTTGAGCCACGGAGTCACAACAGTGACAAAGCTCTGGGGACTATTGCAATGCCCTGGAGACAGTGGGGAAAATGGAGGACATGGAGGTAAGAGCAGGAGAGTAAGGGGCCGGTGCCAGGTCACAGGGGATGGTGATTGAAGGCAGGGGCCGCAGCAGCAGGCATGAAGGATGATGGATTAGAGGAATCCTCAGGGCTTGGCAGAGGTGGGAGAGGAGTAGGAGGGGGCAAGGCCATGCCCAGCTTTCTGGTTTGGGGGATGGAGTGGAATGTGGTAGAAGGTGAGAAGGCAAGCCTGCATTCCAGGCTCTCCTGCCCCCCAGGGTAGAAGCCATGCTGACCCTGCTTCTCCATATCAGCTGCCTTTCTCTGCGGTCTAAAGGCTAGTGTGTGCCAATGAACTAATCCAGAAAACCAACCTTGTCAAGAGGTGCAAGAGGGCCACGTGGGGGGGCTGTAGAGGACATCTGGATGTTGCCCGGTGCCCGGTTGGCCAGGAAAGGCGGGGAGGAGAATTTAGGTTGGGTACACAAGAAGAGAGGCCAGCAGTTCCCCTGCCTCCAAGCTTGGCTGATGCTGCCACAGCAGGCTAGCCCCCTCCACGGCTCTAGCTGGAACCAGTCCACATGTGGATTCGAGGACTACGTCCTGCCAGGAACAGGGAAGGCCACCCAATGGGATCCACACTGACTCACAGCAGGCTGGCAGGCACCACAGCAGGTCTGGAGTCACTCCTCCTCTGTCTTTGCCTCCATCCATCCACCTGCAGTTTGCCCAGACACAATGGGGCCAGGGGGCTACTACTTGGCCCCGGTTCTGTCCTTAATCAGTCAAAACTGCTCCAAAAAGAGGGACATGGCACCGCTGGGAAGTGCTGATGGCACAAAAATGGAGAGGATAGTAAATAAAAAGGAAGCACCCAGGAGAGAAGCCGAAAAAGGAGATGCCAGCATTTATACAACTAGGCCCAGAGCTATGGGGTGGGAGGGAGGTGGGCCAGGAAGCCACTTGGGGTGGGGGAGGCATATCTCCTAAGACAATGATGGGTGATCAAACCTAAGTGGGCACAGGACTCCTCCCTTCTCCAGAACATGAGGCCTTGGAAGGTTACAACCTCCCCCAGGAAGACATGGCGGGATGCAAGGTTAACACCATGTGAGATGCCCCCGCGGGCCAGGCCCAGTGCTAGCCACACGGAGGGTGCAGGTGGGATGGAGCCAGATGGATGCTCTCAAGCTCACAGGCCGCTGGGGGCACAGATGTGGAAACAAATGAGTGCAGTGAAGTCCCAGGGGACGTCTGATCAAAATCTAGATGGCAGATGGTGGGCAGGGAGCCACTAGGGGAGAAGGGTCTGTTCCACCTGGGTGATTCAAAGTCTTCTTGAACAGGCGATTCTTTTTGTTTGTTTAATTGAGGTGAAATTCACATAACATAAAATTAACCATTTTAAAGCGAACAATTCAATGGCATTTAGTATATTCCTAACGTACAACCACCAGCTCTATGTAGTTCTAAAACATATCATCACCCCAAAAGGAAGTTTTAGACCCATTGGGTAGCCCCCATTGCCCCCTCCCTGAGTCACTGGCAGCCACCAATCTGCTTTTTTGTCTCTATGGATTTACCTTTCCTGGATATCCCATTTAAATGGAATCCATACAATATGTAGCCTTTTGTGTCTGCTTTTACTCACTTAGTGTGGGATTTTTGAGGTTCATCTGTGTCATAGCACGTACCAGTACTTCATTCCCTTTTATGGCTGACTCATACAGCAAGTGACTCTTGAACTAATCTTGAAAAATGAGTAGATGTGTGCAAGCCAGGGAGACAAAAGGGGAAGGAGAGGGTACTGGCAAAGACATGGATGCATGAAACAGCAGGGTCTCCTCTGGGGACCCCATGGAGGTCAAGATGGCCAGAAGGCTGTGAAGCAGCAAAAGATGAGATCTGGAATATAGAAGGGGCCCAGCAGGTTAACGGGCACTGTGCTTGGGTAATGGGAGCCATGGAAGGCAAACCAGGGTGCCCTGTGACTAGATCTACATTTTAGGGAAGATTTTCTGGCTATAGTGTGGACCAGCAGGGAGCCCAGCTGGATGCTACTGGGAGGTGATGGAGCCAGGACTAAGGTAGGAGCCATAGGGACACAGAGAAGTGACCCAAGGGGCGTGGCCCACCCACCTTGGATGTGAGGGCAACAGATATACAGGAGCCTGAGATGAGTTCAGAGAGGAGATGCCTTGAGGGTGGAAATGAGGGAGATGAGGTGATTGGCTGTGGGTGAGTTAAATTTTAGAATTCTGTGGCTCATTCAGATGACCCTCCAGTAGCAGCTGGGTGGTTCCTTGGACTAGGTCAGGACAACTGTCTGGACTAAAGAAGAAGGCCTATGAATCTTGCTTCGAGTATTTCTCATAGCAGTGTGCATAGAGAAGGGGTGTGCTCCCATTCTAAAGACAGAGAAATAGAGACTCACAGAGATGAAGCCACACAGCCATGGCCACATAGCCGATTAAACGCCAGAGCCAGGGTTCGAACCTGGATTTGGCTGGTTTCCAAAGCCTCCCCAGCTTTCTATGAAGCCGAACAGCCTTTCAAATCCTCTTATCACAACTCCCACCCCTCTCCCCAAATTCTGAATTCACCCAGCACTTCCCTGCAAGAAGGAATACGGGCCTGAGCCGCTGCCATCTCAATGTTCCGCCGCAAGGGCGAGGAGGGCAGAGGTAGGGAGGAAGGCACTGTTTTCCAAGTAAACACTTAAAATTCCCCAGGACACCCTGGAGACACCGCTGAACCTGAATCAGACCCCAGCGTGAAGAGGACACAGCGGCCTCAGATAAGGTAGCCAGGGAGCTGTCCCCGGGGTGGAGAGTCGGAACTGTGTGTGTTTTATGACACTCAAGTGCCCACTCCAGCCTCTCAAGGTAATGGCATTAGCCTATTCCTTCCACGTCACGTGGCCCAGCTTATGGTGCCACGGTGGGGAGCAAGATGCAAGGTAACAATTTCATGGGCAAATGTGGGGCTTTGGGGAGCTTCTTAACTGGCGAGAATAAACCGGCCCCAGAGGCAGACGAAATCCAGGCAAGAGCACAACTACCCAAAGCAAATAACTCGAGGATGTGATTAGGTGTCATTCTAAGCAAAAGAAGTGACGGAGGAACCGTTATTTTAATGAAACAGAAACAGCATCTTCTCAGAATGTTGCCGGAAATGAGTCCGGCTTGCATTCTCAAGGCCAAACCTCCCGGGCTGCTGAGCCCCAGGAGCCGTACCCCATGGTCACTAAACTTGCATCTGAATCATTCAATGTGACTCAGCCACTCTTTTGAACAGAAAAGCCTGATGTCCGAGGGTCAGTAAGGCATCACTGGCTCATCACTGGGGGCTCTAGGCTGGGCCCCCACCGTTTTCAGAACCAGCTCCCCACCCGCCGCGCCCCCAGTGCACCCCACTGCTGTTATGGCTCTCCCTCCTCCTGACACAATAGCTCAGTACAGTGTTCTGTCCCTTCTGAATACAGGAAAATATTGTGCTTCTTTCTGCTTTCACTGGGCTCATCAGGTGGCCAGAGGACACGTGACTGTCAGCTTTTCAGGTTCAAGTTCCTTTTCTTGGAGTGGAGATATCATGTTCTGCAGCTGCATCATGTGCAGGAAGTATGGTCAAAGCTGGTATCCAGAACACTGAAGTTTTCATCACTACAATTACCTTCTGTGGTTCTAGGAAAGCACAGTTTGTGACACAAGAAAAATGAGAAGGAAAAATTCTCATTTATTAAACAAAACATTTTTTATTCCTAGGTATTATAAGTCGGTTATTTTTGCTTACAGAGCATCCACTTTCCATCGTCCTAGCAACGCACAATTACTGGGGGTCGGGGGGTATGGTTCTTCCCTATTGCCACCCCTGATTCCAGGTTGGTTACATGGCAAGGGTTGCCAATCAATGTGTCCTATTTCCTTGGACAGAATAACTGGGTTAGGCATAACAGTCATTCTTACTGAATCCATTAAGGAAAAAATACCTTTTTCCTCCTCATCATGCTATTTGTGAGGTTCATGTAAGCCAGGGGCTGCTGGGGGCCACCATGTGAGAAATGAATCAAACTAAGATATAAAATGAGAAAGTAACTAAATCCTGAATTTAGGATTTATGCTCCTGGAACCCCATGTATGGCTATACTGTTCAGTTATGGGAGCCACTCTGAGTTGGGTTGTGTACTTACAAGCAAAAGGGTCTCAACTCCTCTAACCTACCACTGTACTTTGTACAAAGGAGGTGTAAAAAGTTTTCTTTTCATTTAATCTACTAGCAAATTTTGCAGGATCTGACTTCAGAACATATCGTAAATCATACCACTTCTCCTCCCCTAAAAGGTCCAAGCCAACAGTATCTCTCGCTACTGGTTTCACTATTCCCCTTTTCATCCCCCTATAGCTGATTCTTCACCTAGGCAGGCAGAGAGATCTTTTTGCAATCTCATGCAGACCACGTCATTCTTCTGCTAGAATCATCCAATGGCTCCTACTCCACTTTGGATAAAATCCAAAGGCTTTCCATTGGGCCAGCTCCCTCTCTGATCCTCTCCCATTGCCCCCTCCTCGCTCTCGGAGCCCTGGCTAGGCTGGCCTTCTGGCTGGTCTTTGCTTGTGTCAAGCACCTTCTCACCTCAGGGCGTTTGCACCTGCTGCTCCCTCTGTCTACAACCCTTTCCTCCCGGTATTCCTGCCTTTCTCTTTGCTCAAATTTCACTTCTTCAAGGCCTTCCTTGATCATCCCATCAAGCCCCTCACTCCTTCCCCCGGCCTCACTTTACTGCATTCTCTCGCACTCTCTACGACCTGACACTGTAAGTATTTCCATGTGTGCACCACCTGTCTCCCCCCTGGACTGTAAGCTCCATGACAGGGTCCAGCACAGTGCCTTGCAAATTAGACACCTGATAAACATCTGTCGAGAGCTCGAGTGGGTGCTGAACATGTAAGGAATGACCTCGGACAATAAGCAGCCTCTTTGGCTCATCCATTTTGCCGTGTGTGAAGGAAATGATGGGACGAGATTTGCAGTCTTCAAAGTACATTTTGTCTCCAGGCTGAATGGGGGCAGAGGGCACCTTGGAGCTGCCTCCCCGCTTTAACAGAGCAGCTCGGCTTTGATTTTTATATACTGGGGTTCCACAGAAGAAGCCATCGTGTGCTGCTGTTAAGAGGTGGCTCTGATGGTCTTCTGGGTGACTTGAAGGCTAGCCGGGCAAGTTTCCTCTCCCTCACATCATTCCAGAACTTGGGACATTCACGCTTAGCAGAACAGCTTTGTGGGCTCTCTCTCTCTCTGTGCCTTAAATTCTGAAAAGTCTAAGCGGATTCTCTCTCTTCATTAAAGAAGCACAGAGGGGTTACTGTCTTCTAGCTCCAATATATTATCTGGTCGGTGCTGCCCAGGAAGGTCCCAGCAGAGAGGTCCCTGTGCTTTGGATGTTTAAAGGAAATCCTCTCACTCCCCCTCACTTGGCAACAAATCTCTCCTTTTTCTCTTACCGCATGCAATTTAGAGAAATTGGCAAATTTCTCTAAAGCCACGGAGATGTTAAGTTTAAACAGGAAGGGAAAATCGATCTGGGTATGAGGCTAATTAAAAAAGCTCTCAGTAGGACTGTGATTTTGCCTATTCTTGCACCTTCTCTTGGAGGCAAAATTTTCCTCCATAGACTCAGCATATTGAGAGATGTTCCTGGGGGGTAGGGGGGCTGCTGAGAGTAAACCTCAGAATATAAGCCTCCAGTGGATTTCCCCTGGGAAAGGGGCTCTGAGACCCCTCTTCCCTTTGACAATGCTTAGAAAGTTGATAGAAGATACAAGAAAAATTGGGAGCCAGGATTTACGTAATCTGAGCAATAGTGATTCAGGCAGCTCTGCTGGAGAATTCCTAAACGTAGGGCAAGAGGAGAGACGGAAGGGAGGAAAGAGAAGAGGGTGGGGTAGGGGAGTGGCTTCCATGCCCTTCACTTCAATTCCCAGCCAGGTCTTTTTTGTTTGTTTGTTTGTTTTTTTATTGGAGTTCCATTTGCCAACATATAGTATAACACCCAGTGCTCACCCCATCAAGTGCCCCCCTCAGTGCCTGTCACCCAGTCACCCCATTCCCCTGTCCACCTCTCCTTATTCATTTCCCAGAGTTAGGAGTCTCTCCTGTTTTGTCTCCCTCTCTGATATTTCCCACCCATTTCTTCTCCCTTCCCTTCTATTCCCTTTCACTATTATTTATATTCCCCAAATGAATGAGACCATATAATGTTTGTCCTTCTCCGATTGACTCATTTCACTCAGCATAATACCCTCCAGTTCCATCCACGTTGAAGCAAATGGTGGGTATTTGTCATTTCTAACGGCTGAGGAATATTCCATTGTATACATAAACCACATCTTCTTTATCCATTCATCTTTCGATGGACACCGAGGCTCCTTCCACAGTTTGGCTATTGTGGACATTGCTGCTAGAAACATTGGGGTGCAGGTGTCTCGACTTTTCACTGCATCTGTATCTTTGGGGTAAATCCAACCCAATCGCTAGGTTTTAAGGTAGCTCTATTTTTAACTCTTTGAGAAACCTCCACACAGCTTTCCAGAGTGGCTGCACCAGTTCACATTCCCAGCAACAGTGCAAGAGGGTTCCCCTTTCTCCATATCCTCTCCAACATTTGTTGTTTCCGGTCTTGTTAATTTTCACCATTTGCACTGGTGGGAGGTGGTATCTCATTGTGTTTTGATTTGTATTTCCCTACAGCCAGGTCTTTTAATCTCCAGAGTATGAAGGGGCTTCTGAAAGTGAGAAGTTGGGGGACTTGCCTACAACGGAGACCCCAGTGGAGCCACAGTTCCAACTCAAGACCAAGGTGGGTTCACTCTAGCACCACGCACTGCCTCCCAGGACTGCTAGTAACACATCAGGCAAGCCAAGGACACAGAGGCTCAGGAGGAATGGCAGGGACCACTATTAGGTGCAGCAGAAAGATCAAGAGAAGGACAACACCTTAAGACTCACTACTGGGTTGGCAAACCAGGGCCCCTGCAAGAGCAGTTTCAGTGAAGTAATGGGGACCCTGAGGTCACAGAGTTTGATCTTCCTATAGGGAATACGGTGCAGGGTGATCTCTCCAACATGCAAATCTGACCACAATTTCTCTGCTGAAAACCCTTCAGAGGTCTCCTTTAGCCAGCCTGCCAGCCTGGTCCACAGGCTCACCCTCACCTCCACCTCCCTCCTCAAACCTTCTACTTTATTGCTGTCCCTCTCCCCTTGCCTTTGCTCCTACTGCTCCCTCTGCTGTTCCCTCTGCTGTCCCAACTCTCCCCTCCCCAACAACTCTGTTCCTTCCTCAGTACCCTTTTCCTTGCAACATGTGTGCAAACGAGTGTTCTCTGAGGCCTCAAGTGCTAGCAGGTCTCAGCCAGAAATAATGAGAGTGATAACGAAATTAATTAAGATGTACCCAGCAAAACCTTCTCTGTGTCAGACTCTGGGCTGAGTCTTCCTCGTGTAGTAACTCACTCACTCCTCATAACCATCCCCGTGGTCAGGCACCATCCATTCATAAGTAGAGGCCAAGGCACAGAAGGGTAAGGAGCCGAGGGTGACTAGACAGACAGTGGTCGGGCAGCCACAGGGAATGTTAGGGACTAAATATCCAAAATTCAGATGCTGAAGCCCTAACCCCAATGTATTTGGGGACAGGGCATTTAAAGAGGTAATTAAGGTGAAGTGAGATCATAAAGATGGGGCCCTGATTTGACAGGATTAGCACCCTTATAAAAAGAGACACCAGAGAGCTCTTTCCCATGAGCTCTCTCTTCCTCTGTCCCTGTCATGCCCTTAGGGTTCACCCCCTACCATCTGCTGACCAGGAAGAGAGCTCCCACCAAACACCAAACTGGCTAAAGCCTTGATCTTGGACGTCTAGTCTCCAGACCTGTGAGAAAATTAATTTCTGTTGTTTAAACCATCTATGGTTTTTTGTTATGGTGGTGCAAGCTGACTAATTTGGGGGGAGAGGGTAACAAAAATAGGGTTCCGGGGAGTTCTTCCCAAGGAGCTAGGTAACCTTTCAGCTGAGCTCTGTGGGGGGTGGTCATGGGAGTACCTGGGAGAAGAACAATCCAGGTAGAGGACCTAGCAAGTGCAAAGATCCTGTGACCATCTCTGCATATTGGAGAAACAGAAACATGGGGGCCTGGTCCTAAGAGAGGCTGGAGAGGCAGGCAGGGGCCCAAGGCTAGAGGGCCTCTCAGGCCACAAAATAGAATCTGGATTTTATTCTAAGTGCCCCACTGGCCTGCACCAATCTTACAGGTAGACCAAGCAGCTTAGCACCTGCAGGAGTGGAGTGAGAGAGGGGAAGGTCACAGAACAAACATCTCTCCCTCCTGCAGAGGCCACTACACACTACCCCTGAGGCCATGCTCCACACATCTCCGTGGGGACTGTTCACCTGGGACCCTGCTCACCCAGCCCTCGAATCTGAGAATAAGCCTTCTCAAAGTGGTGCTATTTTATAATTAAATTCCAGTGACCTGCTCCCCTTAACTGCATTAAATTACCAGGCCATCTGCTACCTGGGAACAGAGGCACAAGGAAGCAGCCTGAGCTGGGGGGAGCTGAGTACCCAGGAGAGGTCCTAGCACTTCCTCCTGCAGGCATTCTCCTCATGCGCATCCAACCACTTCTGTCCAGAAACACAGGGAGGGAGAGAAAAAAGCAATCTGGAGAGTGTGGGCAGATTTATCTACAATTCTGGTTGATGTGCAGACACCTGGGAATGAGTAAGAGATGGGCAACAGGAGCCTGTGGTTCCCAGGGGGTTCAGTTGTCTCTTGGAGGTGAGCATCTCAAGCCCTGGGTGTGATGCTACTCAGGGTAATTTTGATGATGAAACTACTTTCCAACCTGACACCTGGGTGAGGTGTGGCTTCACCAGGTAGATCGGAGGCTAGAAGGCTGTCAGCTCTTCCGTAACCACTGAGCCCCTGCACTGTACCGGACATGAAAATGTCATGTCAGGGGGCACAGAAGAGCAGTGGCGGGGGGGCGGCTGGCACTTGAGATGCCTCTTGAAGGAAAGACAAATGCAACAAACTCCTCAAATATTTGACTATGGAAGACGTGGAGTCCCAAAGATAAAAAAGTCTCAGCATCTTGCTTCCAAGGGGCTCACTTTCTGCCAGGGGGCAAGGCCATATTCAAAGGACCATAATAGCAGATAGTACATACTGCAAACAGAATGATGCTCAAATACCATGGACTGAAAGAAATATGGAAGAGTAATTCTATCTGGGAGGCACACGGGATGCTACAGGCAGGAGGGAGTATCTGAAATGCCCCTGAAGGACTAATTCAATATCTAAAACAAGGCAAGTGATGTAGGTGGAATAATAATGGCCCTTCTAAAGACATCCATGCCCGAAGCCCTGAACCTGAGGATATGCTACCTTACAAGGCAAGAGGGACTTTGCAGGTGTGATTAAATCAAAGATCTTGAGATGGGGAAAGTATCCAGGTGAGTTCAATGTAATCCTAAGGGTCCTAATCAGAGGAGGCCAGGAGGGTACCAGTCAGAAAGAGACGATGTTGGAAGTAGTAGTTGGAGTGATGCCACATGAGGAAGGCCGGTGGTTCATTGTTGGCTTTGAAGATGGATGAAGGCACTACCAGCCAAGGAACGTAGGAGCCTCTAAAAGCTAGAAAAGGCAAGAAACAGGTTCTCCCCTTCAGTCTGCAGAGGGAACACAGCCTGGCTGACGCCTCAACTATAGCCCAGAAAAGACCTGCCTCAAATTTCCAGCCTCCAGGACAGTTAATAGATTCCTGTGATTTTAAGCCATGGAGTTTGTGGTGATCTGTTACAGCAGCCAAAGGAAACTAATACAGTGGGGAAGGGTATTCCAGGCAGGAAGAACTACATACACAGAAGCACAGAAGCCTCACAGGCACAGCTGGGTTTGGAAAATGAAGTGAGAGGCTTGGCCACAGCGTACATGTTGGAGGGGACACTGAAAAAAGTAGTCGGGGCCAGGGGGTTCCAGGCCTTTGAAGCCAAGCCTGAAATGTGGGCATGTGCTCTGTAGTCACTAGGCACAGAGATTTTTTAAGCCTGGGGTGATAGGGGAGAGTGGGATGATCAGATCTATAGTTGGAAAAGATAACTCCAGGAGTAGTAGGGAAAAGAGTCTGAAGGAAAAATGAGACAAAAGGAACTAAGTTAGCACCAGTAACCCCAACACCCATAACTTGTGGGTCATGGCCCATGACCTGTGGAACTCTTGCTTCTGACAGGCTGTGGAAGCCAGGCTACAGCCCTGCAGTGGCATCCACTGCCCCAGTCTCTCTCCTCCTGGTGGTGAATGGGAACGGCCAGTTTCAGGGCCACTGGGGTTGTGGTCTCACTCAGGCTCTGTGGGGAAAGTGCTGCGATAGATTAGTCATGTCTGCTCTGGGCCCCAGGTGCGGATGGTGGCACCTGCCCTGGGAGCCAAATGGGGGAGAGGAATGTGGCAGTGCTGATGGGGGCTGAGAGTGGGCACAGTAGGGGGTGTTGGGACAGGCATGATGGAAGTGTGTTAAGAGAGGGTAGAGAGAGATGGGAAGGGCAGGGCTGAGGCAGCTGGAGGGTGTTGGTCCAGCTTGGGCCAGGCTGTGACCCCCCCACTTGTAGCCCCTTTCCATCTTCAGGAGGTCTATAAAAATTCTTGGAGTGAGGGGGAGCTCTTGGAAGAGGGAACAGGGGGTGAGGTCTGCATCCTCATACTGGGGAGGTACTTGCCAATGAGGAAGCAAGCAGGGATACTTGGATAAAATCATGGGGCCGAAGAGGGGTAGGACCAGGGACAGGAGCCTTCTGTGGACATTGGGCCACACAAAATGGGATTCTGGGGAAGGTTTTAAAACACATGTACTATTTTTGTTTTGTTTTGTTTTGTTTTGTTTTAAGTTCAAATCAACCCCACAGATCTCTAGCTGAATATCTGGGCCTTAAGGCAGCTCAAAGTCTTGTCCAAGGTCATACAAAGGAAATGAAGGGCAGAGATGAACACTCCTGCCAGCTCTCTATCATCAGGCCAATTCCCTCCCTGGCTGCCCAGTTTCTAGGCCACAACATACTGTTTGCTACCCTCAGAATGTCCACACCCCTGTTGTCTGTGAAATACCTATTGTGTGGGGAAAGTAGCATCCTCATCAATTCCACACCCTGAGAAAAAACCATGGTGGCTAGGGTAGCTGGGCTGGGTGGGGGACAGGGTATAGGGCCAAATGCTTTCCAACAGCCAGGCAATGATTTCCTCTGTTCCCCTGAAAGGTGTCCTAGGATGAGCTGAGGAACTTTTTAGAAGTGTCTTTTCCCTACTAGTGGGTCATTCCACACACTATTTTCCCTACTGGTGGATCATTCCACACACATACAGAAGTGGGTTTGGCAGAGCTGCTGGGCACTTACTGGCCTCAGATGTACATAGGAATTAACAGGTTCTGCAGGCTCTATCATAAGGGGTGTGGTCTCACTTCTCAGGAGGTACGGTGTGAGCTCAGCACAATATCAGCACCTGACAGATGACGCTCAGTGAGTAAGAGTAACTGCCACTGATGGAGCATGAGCTCTGTGTGGGCACAGAAAAGGTATTCCACATCTTATCCCTGTGAGGTATAGAACAGAGGCATCTCCATCTCGTGGCCAAAGACACTGAGACTCAGAGATTTAATAACATGGCTAAGGTCACACAGTGGGTTGAATGGTGGGATCTGTCAATGCGGTGAGAGCTTCTGCTGATATAATTAGGTTAAAGATCTTAAGATGAGGTCATTCTGGATTATCTGGGTGGGGATACCAAGCCCAATGACAAGTGTCCTTGTAAGAGAGGGAAGAGGAAGTGGCCATGTGAAGACGGAGGTAGAGATTAGAGGTCTGCCTTCCAGAGCCTGGAGCCGTCAGAAGCTGGAAGAGGTGAGCAGCTCAGCAGACTCCACTCTGATTTTAAACATCTAGCCTCCAGAACTATGAGACCATACATCTCTGTGGTCTCAAGGCACCAGGTGGGGACTAATCTGTTCCAGCACCCCAAGGACACTAACACAGGCCCCAAGGCCAGCACAGGGGCTGAGGTGGGTCTCACTGATCCCAAAGGTGATACTTTTAACCACGAATGAATGGGTCCACAGCTGGACAGATGAATGAGGGAAATCTCCTGGTAGTGGAATTATTAATACTGCTTTGGTGACAGGATGGGGAAGAGGGAGATCCAGCAGGAAAGATCAATTGCCAATTTCTTTGCCTTCCGGTGTCACATGTTGACACCCTGGCTGTCCATTCATCATTAGGGTTCCTGTGCTCCACACGAGGAGGAAGGGGCTGGCAGGCCGTGTGCCAAGAGGCCGTCGGGTGAACTGAGGATGGAACACCTGTCTGGGCCAGGCAAGCACATGCTTATCAGTTCCAACATGAAGGGGTCACTCTTGGAAAGAGACAAGGGGGTAATGCAGGGAGGCGGCAGGCTTCTTTTCTTTTCTTTTTTTAGATTTATTTATTTATTTATTTATTTATTCATGAGATACAGAGATACAAGCAGAGGGAGAAGCAGGCTCCCTGCAGGGAGCCCAATGCAGGACTCGATCCCAGAACCCCAGGCATTAAAATGAATGACTCCTTCAGAAGGCCACGGGAAATATCAGAGAGGGAGACAGAACATGAGAGACTCCTAACTCTGGGAAACGAACAAGGGGTGGTGGAAAGGGAGGTGGGTGTGTGTGTGGGGGGGTGACTGGGTGACAGGCACTGAGAGGGGCACTTGATGGGATGAGCACTGGGTGTTATGCTATATGTTGGCAAACTGAACTCCAATAAACAAACAAACAAACAAAAAAAGAAGGCCACAGGGCCTCAGCAGTTCCTCCCCTTTTCTGCAAACTCTCCGCCCTCCTACCTCCTTCCCGGGTATAAGAATGGGTGTGGTGCCCTCAGGGTAGAGGAAGGACCAGCAGGTGGGATTTCCCCGATTTGCTACGCTAAGAGGTTCACACCCTTAAGGTGCTCAGCAGAAGGAAGGAAGATTATTCCAGATCTCTCTATCTGGGTGTCGGTGCTTGACATCCTGCTTCAAAATGGCACAAGCAACGGAAGAGAAGATGAAGGGCTTTCTTTCCTATGACAACAGACACATCCACCCTGGAGCCTTTCCTCAGATTCTGGGCTTTCTTTACCACATGTGGGCCAAGCGTTTCTCCAGGCTGCTTTCACCTATTGCGGTTCCTGACCACAGACTTTTCCAATTTGCAGCTGGGCCTGCCTGAATTATTTCAGACTCCAGAATTATTCCAAACTCCTATTACTGGCTGGCTGTGAAACAGAGCGTAAAATGCCAGTCATTTTTTTTCCTTTCAAATTCCATAGTCATCTGACATCATAACAGATTTCAAACTCAAACAATCCGTCTGGACTCCAATGGGCAGCCACTGAAGGGCAAGAGGCAGCTGGGCATGAGGCAAAGCATCTTGACCTTGGGGTCATGAGGGCCAGAGAGCAAATCTTAGCTCCACCATTTACAGAGGGCACGGCCCAGACAGGTGCTTTAACCTCTGACTCTCAGGGTGTGTGTTCACCCCATAACAAGTCACGGAGCTCTCTCCCACCATGACCAGCACAATTTCTCTGCCAAAGGGGGCAGGCAGCAAACAAACAAGAGAAACATCTGATGGTGATAAGTGGTACGCAGACAACCAAAATGATCAGTGTCAGAGAGAGTGGTCAGTTGCAGCTTTAGATGGAGGGCCCCTCGGAGGAGGTGATGTTGACAAGAGGACCTGTCAGGAGCCCAGCCACGCCAAAGCAAGAGGAAAAGCATTCCAAGAAGAGGGAAGAACTGGTGCCAAGGCCCACAGGCTGAGCCACGCCTAGAGATCGAGGGGTGGGGGGTGGCTGGAGCGTAGTGTGTAGCTTAAAACATCCTGAGCATAGGATGCTGAGGAAAGGTGGGGACTAGGTCTTGTTGGGCTTGAAACCAGGCTGCACCGGCTAATGGACCAAAGTGCAGGAAAAAATGTGACAACTTTTAGCGACATCTATTTTTGAATCTAAAAATAGAAGAAGGAACTCAAACTCAATCTCACCATGTTATTACTAATAGCACAGATATTTCCAGATAAACATGCATAGAATTAGGGTACACGTTCAATTTGGGTGGGGAGGAGCATGATAAAAAAGTTTAGACATTGCTACTGCAGGGCTTTGGAGAGTGAGCAGTGGGACGGTGAGCCTTCAAAGAGCTTTAACTGGGAGGACGACAGGAACTGGTTGATATTTTGGAAGCATCACTCCCTGCACAATGGAGCTTACTTCCCTGGTCTGTATGACCTGCGCAGGGTGTTTAGAGCCCCCGCTATGATAACATATGTAGAGCTATTTTTACTGCTTCCAGAAATCCTATCTGCATAGCCTCCAAGGTGTTGTAACTATTATCAATTACCATATTATCCCCATTACTCAAATCGGTCTAAAAAAAATTCATTGCTTCTTTGAGTTCAAAAATTCTACTAGCCTCTGAATTTCACTTTGCCTACCACCATCTCCTCTTGTACACTCTCTCTCCATATTACCGTACCCTCCCTTCTCTAGCTACACCTTCCTTCCTCTCGTCCACCCCTGGTCACAAAGCTAAGAAAACCATCTATGTATTTCTCTTTTTGGAGATTCGTAATGTACATTGTGTTTTAAAGGCCCTGAAAAGTTCTGCAGTTGAAAAATAAAGTCTGTCTAACTCGGTCTAGCCTAATGGCTTTCAAACTGGCCATAAATTAGAATTGCCTGGAGAACTTCTCAAAACTCTTATGCCTGTGTCCTATCCCTAAAGAGGGACTCAGGAATGTAGCTTGCATATTGGGAGTTATCAAAACTTCCCATGTGACTCTAATAGGGAATAACTCCGCTAACTCAATAGTTTCCAAACTTACTAGCCTGGAAGACTTTAAAAAAAAAAAAATACATAACACCTATTAATGTCTCCAGGAAACTAAGATGGTGTTCTATGGAACATGTGGGGGTACTGGACTAAGTCAGCTGTTTCCAAATTTGACTACACATTAGAATCAGTGGGGATTTTAAAGAAGTCTCATTTCCCAGTGGCAACCCCAGACATACCACATCTGGAGCTCTAGGGCCATGGCCCGGGAATCTGCACTTCTAACAGGTCCCCAGAGTACTCATGATCTTATGAGTCTGGAGACCCTCAGTCTCTTAGGTAGGATGGAGGATGGGGGCAACCCAATGAGGGTGAGGTCCCTCCATTCACAGCTTCTTTAATGTGGGGGTTTCTGATCCTCATACCTCCTCGATCCCTTGCTGCAGCCCCCAGCAAGAGCAGGGGGACCAGGCTTTGATTTGCCAGGCTGGTCAGGGAAGGGCATGTCTTCATTAATCTGTGTGTCATCTGGCACACCTTTCATTATTCTGGGACTTGGTTTTCTCATTTGCAAGAATAAGAGGGATTTCCAAGGCCCTGTCAAACCTTCTACATCTAGACATGTGGCCTGGAGCATATTCTTTGAACTTGCCAAGCCTCCATTTCCTCATCTGCAAACCAGGGACAAATGTTAGTAGCTAGGCACAGCACTTGGGCTGTTGCAGGAATAAAATGAGGCACTGCATATATGATGTTAGTACAGTGCCCGGCAGCATCCACGAAGAGGTTCAATAAATGTCTGCTGGTGGTGATAGCAGTAAAGGAGAGTAATAGAGGGCCACTCTATAAAGATTGTGAACTGCTGTCTTAAGGCCAATAGCTCCCAGAGGACACTGAAGTTGCTTATCTCTCTCCAGGAGTCAAGGATTGCATCTTGAAAGTAAGCATAGACGGAGTCACTGCCTCTATAGCTCCTAGCATGACGGGCCACAAAGGGACTTGCTTTCAGCCCCCAGAACCACTGGCCAGCACAGCTAGATGGAGCTCAGAAGTTCATAAACCATGCCATCCACTCATTGAGTTAGATCTCGCCCCACAAAGCATACCAGATCAGGCCTGCAGGGCAGAGGGACACAGTGAGGGAAGCTTGAGTCTACACAGCCTCTTAGTGTCCCCTACCTCAGAGTTGATGGCTCCAAGGCTCAAAGTCCTACCAATGAGAAAACCGAGGGCCAGAGAGGTAATGAGAGTCACCAAGGCATCCTACCATTTAGTTTCAAATAATAGCTTCAGATGTAGGCATTAAATCTACAAAACCAAATAACTGAAACGCAGGGAGGAGAAATGGCTAGAACGCCTGGTACCAAAGCCAGCTTTGCCACTCAGGAGCTGCGTGACCTTGGCCAAGTTACTTAACCTCCTAGTGCCTCTCTGTACTCATCTGCAAAATGGGAATGGCAGGTTTAAACAAGATAAAATATACATGTAAAACACCTAGGACAGAGTCCAATACTCAGTGTTCAGGGAATGCTTGTTACTCCAGGTCTCTCTAAATCAGCCCAGCTCTCCTCCTCTGCTCCCTGTGGTCTTCCCAGACATGAGCCCTTGCCACTAACTGTCGAGCTCCCCAACCACGCCAGTGTTGAAGCCATTTCCCGACAATCTCTAAATTTGCAAATTAGAAATGTCAACACAGGACTTGAATGAGATAGATAAGGAAGAAACAGCAGCCCGCTGGACTCTGGATTTTAATAAAAGAAAAATAACCAACAATATCAGTTTAAAAAAAAAAAAACCTATGTACAATTTCCAAATTACTGCTCTTTGGATTTCTCTCCTTTATGCACGGTGCAGTGAAATTACCTTTCTCAGAAAATCTTGGCCACACAGAGCATGCTTGTCTCCTCACAAAGCTGCACACATTTTTAGCATCCACTTGGGGTTTTATTGTGGAAAGTACAATACCCAGCAAGAGACAGTTTATCATATTTGGTCGGCTCGTCCCTCATTTTTCCAGCTGACAGTTTTACTTATTTCACTGAAAGGACAGGTTTCATGGAGGGGTGGGGGTGGTGAGAGGCATTCCTGGGCTTCGCAGGCCAGCCTTCCTGTGCCCATCCTCCATCTTCCCACAACACTCCTGGGAAGAAAATCCCACACATCCCTGGGGCAATGTGGGGGCAAAAAAGGAAGTCATCTTCTGGAACAGTGATCCAATGAGCGTTTCGGGGCCACTGTCCCCATGATACAGTTAAACATACCCTACCGAAATCATGGCTCCTCATTGGCAGCCCTTACACCGGCCGTCTCCTGGGGACTTCTTGGGCAACCCAGCAGATCCCATTAATGTCCTGAGTCTTAACTCCTGCCTTTACTCGCACCCCCTCATATCTGACTTTGCAGTTCCCTCCACTAAAGGACTAGAGTCTATTTCTCTGCCTCTTGACTTTGGGTTTGACCATGTGATGGCTTTGGCTACAGGATGATGTGAAAGGGCCGGGACTGTAGCAGCCAAACCTCAGGAGGCCTTGTATATTTACTCTCCTGCACCTCTGCCTCTCAGTGAGAGATGTGTCCCCTGGGAGTTTGGGGAGCTCAACTGGCTGAGTGTCTGACTCTTGGTTTCAGCTCAGGTCATGATCACAGGGTGGTGCAATCAAGCCTTGCACTGGGCTCTGTGCTCAGCAGGGAGTCTGCTTGAGATTCCCTCTCCCTCTGCCTCTCCTTCCATTCTCTCCATCTAAAATACATAAATCCTTTTAAACAGAAATGTGTCCTCTGTATGGATACTGCTCTCAGACAGGCCCCAGGATGAAGCCCATATGGAGCAGATCTAAGCTCAACCCTCCTCATCAAGGAGACACATCCCACTGGATACTCTAGCTTAAACCACAGTGGCCCAGTAAGCCTAGAAGCCACCTGTCTCACAGACTCGGAAGCAACTGAAAATTGTTGTTTTAAGTCCCTGGGTTTAGGGTAATTTGTTACACAGCAATAATAATCAATCCAGGAGAGGAGAAAGAGCATCTACTCTTCGCTAAGCCAAGTATTTTACATATATTATCACATTTTGGCTTTCCATGTGCCCTCTGTAAATTAGGTACTATTTTCTGCCCAGTTTACAGATGAGCAAAGCGAGGCTCAAGGGGTAACTTGCCCAGTCACACAGGGGCAAGCACTGTTCTAAATGCTTTGTGTAGCATTACAGTAGTCCTCTAATCCTGTGAGAGTTCTTTCTAAGATGAAGGCAATGTAATTTTAAAGATGAGGAAAAAGAAATGGAAAGGTTAAATGACTTACCCAAGGTCAAGCAGCTAGGGAGTTGCAGAATTAGGATTCAGAGCCCGCGCCACTGATTCCAGAGCCCAGGGTCAGGGTGGAATAATGGAAAGAGGACCTAATGTGGAGCATGACTCTGAACTCCTGTAGGAATATAGTAGGACTTCACAGGCCAAGGAGTCTCAATTGGGAACAAGGTGATGGGAATCAGAAAGTCACCTCCGGTTATCCCAGAACAGTACACAGAGATTCCCGCTGCTGCTCTGCTCACTCCGTGTTGATGCCTGTACCCCCCACTAGGCTGTACGCTCCCTCAGGTCAGGGATCTCCACCTCAGGGTCACTCACCCATGTCGAGAGCCTAGCACAGTGCCCAGCTCATCACGGGGGCTCCATGAGCAGCAGAGAAGGACTGAAGGAAAGACTGCCCAGCGATAAGTGGCCATGCATTGGCTGAGACGACCCCGGCACTCTGAGCTGACTTAAGGCTGCACAACAACTGGCCCCTGAGTCCTGATGATGGGCAACTTCAGGGAGTAGGTGGGGAAGCAACGAATGGTGGAGCCCTGCTGGCGCCAGGCACCATTCTAACCACCCCATTCATAAGATCTCATAATCCTTGAGACAGGTGCTATCACAACCCTACAGCCAACCCATTTCACAGATGAGGAGACCAACACCCAGAGAGGTTAAGTAACCTGTCCTGCAGCTAAGAAGCGGCAAAGTCAGAATCAGGAGCCAGGAGTGCGAGTGACTCCACCCACCCACCCACTACCTTATGCTGCCCCTCCCCGCCTCACAAATCAGAGTAGGGAGAGGAGATTTCCAAGGGTCATCTAGAACATGCCCTCATTTTCAGATGGGAAACTGAGGTTAGGGAGTGGAAGCATCGTGCCCAAGGCAGGGATCTCTCACTACCTACCTGGTTCAATCCCTACTTCACAGGACACTCGGACAGAGGCTCCAGGGAGGCAGGCAGGGCAACCAAGGAGGCGACTCCCCCAGCAGCAAGCGGTGAAGCCTCCCGGGGCCGGGTCGGTGCCCGCCCGGCCGTGTGTCTGAGCACAGCACGGCCCGGGCACGGCCCTGGGATGCTTCCCTCCCAGCGGGTGCAGCCTCGGGTGTGGCCTAGGCTCTGGCCTGGACTGGAAGACATCCCGTGTCTGCACTTGACACGGCTCTCCTGCACCCAGAGGGCGGGACACCCAGGCGGCTGTGCCTGCTCCGACCCCTGGCCTGCGCACTCCCCCCCCCCAGGCGGTGGCTGCCTTCAAGCAAGAATGAGGCTCAATAAAGGAGATGTGTGCAGATTTAAAGAAAAATGCAAGTAAATGCAAAAGTGACCACTGGGACTACTTACTATTAAAGACAACTTCCTATCCACCCTCACGATGACCCCACAGGCTGCTGTTACCATTATCCGACCAAACAGATCTGGAGACAGAAGTAAAGAGCCAAAGTCCCACAGCTGACGGAGGAATCCGCACTTACAGCCAGCCAGGGATTGTGCCAGATGCTCTCCGTGTGTTAAATCATGACAACACCGTGGGCAGGCCCTGCTATCACCCCCACTGCCCAGAGGAGGACAGCGAGGCTGAGAGAGATTAAGTACCCGGCCCAAGGCAGCAGGTGGAAAGGAGAAAACCCAGCAGCTTGATTCCGAACACCAGGCCCTCCTGCTCCTTTGCCACAGATGCAGCCAAAAATCATGGCTTAGAGCTCAAATTACTGGAACTTGGGAAACTGCCCTGGTCCACTGTGGCCACTCTGAGACTCCACCTCCTCAGGGGCATCCTGAGATCGGGCCTTTTTGGTCTTTTTGGGGACCCTCCACCCCAACACGAATACGACCCCCTAGAATAGGACATCCCAGCACACAGGCCCAAACTCTCCTGGGGCTTGTCCAGGAGACCCACCCAGGCTGCCCCCACCAGAAGCCTTTAATCAAAGTCTCCCACAGAAATCTAATAGAACAAGTTACAGAGGTCATTGCTCTGGCACCAGCACCTCTGAGCCCTGCCCCCATAGGATCCCAAGACTCTGTGGAACCCACTCTGAAAACCACTGCTCTGTACCAACCCCTCACTTTATGGACAAGAAAACCAAGCTTCAGAGAGGAAAAGTGATTTTCCCAAAGTCACACAGCAATTGGGAACGCAGCCGGGACAAGATTGGGGCAGCCTCCTGGGCAGGTGGGCCAAGGGCAGGGTGGCAAAGCCCTGGATGTAGCCAAGGGGAGGCAAGAGGGGCTAATGACCAAGGAGTTGGGATCTGGCACCCTGAGTCTAGGTCCAGATCACAGCACCATTGCTTCTGGTGGCACGGCCTTAGAAGAGGTATTCCCAGGGCTTCATTTTTTTTGGTTGTAAAATAAAATGAACACCACATAGGGTTGTTTGCAGGGAACAAAGGAGATGGAGAAACTTCCAAGACACTGTTACATGGTAGGTGTTCAACAAGCATCAGCCCTTATGATGGCTTCTGGGCCACAGCCTGAGACCTCTCAAGATGGAGCCCACGTATATTCATCAGTTTAGGGTCAGTCTGTCTCTGTCTCTGTGTCTGTCTGTCTGTCTGTTTCTCTCTCTCTCTCTCTCTCTCTCTCTCTCTCTCACACACACACACACACACACACACACACACACACACACACACCTGCAGACCAGTCCACCTACCCTCTGGGGAAGAGATGGCCTTCCCTTCACAACTTCAAATGGATCCTTTGGAAGCTGTGAACCTAAGCTTTTTCTGGGCCAAGACCTTAGCTCTGTCTGGAAGGGGCCTGCCCATCTGCTGGAAGATCCGGCTGCCCTGTTTCTTTTTCATGGGCTGCTCATAGCCTCGTTGTATGCAGCTGCCCCTCCTGCCAGGCCCCACTGCGCCCTCCTCGTCTGGACCCTGATGGTCCTTAGTGCCATGTGTTACTATCGCAGCTCTGGTCCTATTCTCTCCCTTAAGACAAGAAGAGAAAAGCGAGCCCCCTTCAGATGCTCAACTATTGTCACCACTTGCCAAGAAAGAGAAGGAAGGACCTTTGGCAATGCCCCCACACCAGCACAAGTGTCTGCAGCAGCCATGCCTCTTCCAGCAGGTGGGCCATTTCACCCTGTCACAGTGTGTGCTGAGCGTGGTGGGCCCTCCCCGCCCGAGCTCCCGGACAGCAGAGCCCGCATCTTCCCTGCCTGCCTGGGCTCAGTCAGCACTCCTGGCAGGCCTGTCCAGGCCCACTCTGAGGCAGACACTTGGCTTCTCCCGCTGCATGCCAATCCTCATAGATCCCGGCAGATAGCAGCCTCCCTGCAGCATCTGCAGCCCGAATGTTAGACCTTAGGTGGGCCAGATCTGAGAGGCCCACAATGTTGGCTAGGGTGGCCCAGGGACCAACAGGGTAGGAGAGCACCCCCATTCCATGACTGTCTGGGGCCAGGCTGGGAAGGCACGAGTTCCTCGGGAAGAAGAAAGGGGTTATCTCTGAATAAGTGGATTCACTCACTTCCAGGAGGCAGCCACCACTGGACAATGGTATGAACACACAGCCTCTGACGCACGGTCACAGGAAGGTGGGTTCAAATCGTACCCACCAGTTTCACGTCCTTAAGCATGGTACTTGTCCTCTGAGAATCTCCCAGAGCTCTGTGAAGATTAACAGGGATGGCCAGTAGTAGATACCCAGCCCCTGGGACAGAGCCTGGCTCCTGGCCACCTTTCTCCACTCATAAACCCTATTCTTATCAACCTGGCAACAATCCCTTTCATGCTCTTTGCCCGCATGCAGAGATATCAGGAGCAGCATGAAAAAGGGAAGAAGACATGCAGGAACTTATACATGATTATACCCACAGCATGATTCATAGCAGGCAGAAAGTGGAAACAACCCAATGTCCATCAGCTAGTGAATGGAAAGTGAAACTGTGGTCTGACCACACAACGGTATATTATCCAGCCATCAAAAGGGATGAAGCTTGGGCAGCCCAGGTGGCTCAGCGGTTTAGTGCCACCTTTAGCCCAGGGCCTGATCCTGGAGACCAGGGATCGAGTCCCACATCGGGCTCCCTGCATGGAGCCTGCTTCTCCCTCTGCCTGTGCCCCTGCCTTTCTCTCTCTCTCTGTGTGTCTCTCATAAATAAATAAAATCTTTAAAAAAATATAATAAAAGGGATGAAGCTCTCACAGGGCACACCTAGAGGGCTCAGTGATCCTTGGCTCAGGTTGCGATCCCCAGGTCCTGGGATCGAGTCCCACATCGGGCTCTGCGTGGAGCCTGCTCCTCCCTCTGCCTATGTCTCTGCCTCTGTATCTCTCTGTGTCTCTCATGAATAAATAAATAAAATCCAAAAAAAAGGGAGGAAGTTCTCATATGTGCTACCACCTGGATGAGCCTCAGAAACAATACCAAGTAAAAGAAACCAGACACCAGGAGTGACATATGGTATGATTCCACCCCCCACAAAATGTCCAGAAGAGGAAAATCTAGGGACAGAGAGTAGACAAGTGGCTGCCAGGGGCTGAGGGAGAGTTGAGGTGAAGGCTGATGATGAGCACAGGGTTTCTTTCAGGGGTTTTGGAAATGTTCTAGAAGGGAGACACTGCTGGCTGGGCAACTCTGTACATACGCTCAAAACAACTGAATCATGCACTTAAGCAATTAAAAAGAAACTAAAAAAAGAATAAAAGAAAATGAGGTCAAATAAATAAATGATGACTGTTTATATTTTAAAACAACAACAAAAGAAGAAAAAGATACCTGGTTATGTGCATCTTATGGAAATTTCCTGGGGTTAGATGACCATTAGGAGGACATTAATACGTCCATTCAACTAAAGCCACAAACCATTTATCAAAGATCTACCATGTGCCAAGCCCGGGGCAAAGCAGACTAAGAGGCTTGGCCAAATCCAGTGGTGGTGCCCTCAACCCGCTTGGAGACTAGCAGGGGGACACTTCACACAGTGGCACGGCTGTCCTGTGAGTGCCCTCAGGGAGATGCCGCGATGTGCTAGGAGAGATCAGAGCAGGGCAGGGGTACTCCCTCCCCGGAAAATCAGGGAAAACCCCATGGAAGAGGCTGCACCTGATTACACCTTGTAAATAGAACTGGAACACAGTAAGAATTTGGGATGGCATTCTAGGTGTGGCAAATAACACAAGCACAGACACCAAGATGGGAAGGCGGGAGGAATGTATGAAGAAAGAGAAATCATCTGACTGGGCGGAAGGGTGTTGAGTGGTGAAAGGGACAGTAGGAGGTGAGGTTGGGCAGGTCATAAAAAAAAAACAGCAAACACGAGCGGCCACCATTCATGGTGCTTACTGTGGGCCGGAATTGCCCCAGTCACTGTGGATGGGTAAACTCATGTCATCGTTGCACTGACCCTCAGAGAAAGGCAGTGCTATTATTCCCCACTTTATAGACTAGAAAACTGAGGCCCAGAAGAATTAAGGAATTTTCCCTAGGCCACACAAATAAAAAGTGGCAGAGCCTGCTATCCAACCCAGAGCTGATGAAGCAGCGCACACTCTCCTGAGTGAAAACAGCTAGAATCCCAGGGTGGACATTCTGGTTGTGCAGCTTGTACACTGCACAATTCTAGAGGGCACTATGCACATAGACTATACTGTGACTGGTAACTTCTAGAATCATGCGGTGTGCAACCTGGCCAACTGTATGCCACGGTCCAGAAGAGGTGCCTCCTGAGGCTGATGAATCAAATCAACACGTTATTGACTCCCATCACTAACTCCCACAACTATTATCAGTCCCAAGATCTGCTCACCAAAGCACAGTGTTATGTCAAAACAATAGGGCCCTAGTTTTACACCAACCTGGGTTTGCACCCTGGACCTGCCATCTCATATTTCTGTGAGGCCTAGAAAGTTCCTGATCCTTACCAGACCTTAACTATCCCTCGCTAAATGGTCCCCCTTCCCTGAGGGACACGAGAACAGTGCGCCAAACACAGCGGGCACTTGGAACACTGTAGCCACTGTGATGAATAGGGCTTGCAGTGGGGAGAGGGAGCCCCAATCCGGGCTGCCCTGGCCAGGGAAGAGGCAGTACCATTCATCAGGGCTGGCGGTGGCAGTGAAAAAGCACCTGCCTCGAATGAGCGTCACAGCACCATTAATCAGTGTTCCCCAAACCGGTAGAAAAACTGGATATGCATTATTCCCAGAAGCCAGGGGAAAGTCCCAGGAGAACCAAATCCAGAAAGTTATTCACAAAATACTCCATCTTTCAGGATACTATGTAAGATGGTAGGTATTGCTTTCAAAGGCAGTCTTGAGTGGATCTGTCTCTATTATGCATTTTAAAGAGATGGGTAAAAAAAATAAATAAATAAAATAAAGAGATGGGTACAGTGACAAGGAGGAGCTGGGGAGAGGCGGTGGGAGCCGGCACAGCTGCTCTGCTGTCTGTCCAGAGCAGAAACTGTCTTCATGGGGCCTATTCCCCAAACTGCAACATTGCCGGCTGCTCTCCCTCTGCTCAAGAGAATACAGAAAGATTTCGCTGTAGAAACAAGTTCTTTCCAGCAGATGGGACACAGATCATTAAAATAAAATCTGGTTGCCACTGATTGTGTTTTCTCCATGAATTCCAAAGATTCTGGGCATGTTTTTGGGCCCTGTCTGCCCCTTCCAATTTGGGGAGAGAGGTGGGGAAAGGGTGGTCTCTCACTGACATCCTTAGAGTTCCTACTAAACATGCAGTCCTTTGGAGAGGGGCACTACTTGCCAGGCATTTCCTCTGCACTCGGATCTGTGATCACAAAAGACTCCCTGACCATCCAGTCTGTGTCCCTAGAGAGCTGTATTTTTTTTTTCAAAACAAGAATGTAGCTCTATTGATGGAGGGTTTTGTCAACAGTAAGGGGAATAACATTTATTAAGTGTTGACTGTTGGTGAGCCTTCTGCAGACATGACCTCATTTTATTCTCCCTACAGCTCTAGGAGGTATTATTAGGGATCTGAAGGCCCACTTGGAAGAATAAGAAAACCAAGGCCCACTGGAGGGGTGTAGGCACACCTGGGGAGAGGTAGCTGGGAGGGAGGTGATGCTCATCCCCCAAACTTTCCAGATGGATTCTGGAAGCAGAGTCTGCTTCCACAAGCCACCACACTCTGGCCCGTGTCATGCCAGGCATAGAAATATTTAGAATCAGGAAGGCTTTGGCAAGTCCAGATCTGTCAGTAACAGATTATGGGTGATACGTACATCTCTTCACCCTCACCAGGCCTTGCTCTGCTCATCTACCAAGTGAAGGTTCATGGGACCCACCTCTCATGCAGTTAGCAGGATCTGCTTACATGTGTGATCTACAGGCCACGCCTGGGACACGCCTGGGGCATTACAGGTGCCAGATTAAAGGGCCTCCATGTAAGCGGAACTTGTGACTTGTGTCTAAGGCTGGTGGGAGCTCTCTTAGCAACTTGGAACAAATTGGGGGTAAGAAGGAGTAAGGATCTGTGCCTAAGGCATGTTGTGGCTGGGTCCACCCTCTCCTCTCCCCTCACCACAACAGCACAGCCTGCGAAGGGGGCAAACATGGCATAGGAGAGATTCAAGAGCCATAGCTCCTCTCCTAGAACCTGTGGGCTTCCCTTTCCAATCCACTGTTGGCTTTAGAGATGCAAATCCAGGAGGAGATATCTAGGGGTTAGCAGAGGGAGCTCGAGGTCATTAGCTAGGAATTCTATCCTTAAAGCCTCGGGTAAGGTAAAGCAGGGTTGGGGGGTGCCAGGCACCCTCACCTCCCACCAGTCACAATCTTGGGAGTGCTGCTCAGGACTTGAGAGAGGTGATAAAGCAATGTGTGGGAAGGCAGGGAAGCGGCACCTTGGATTTTGAATCACTGTGGGAAACAAGCTGCAGGACTGAATGGCAATAAAGAGGTCCCAGGGAGCCACTCAGAGCCCAGCGTGTGTGGCGGGTGAGGAGAAGGAAAAGGAGATACCCATCCCAGGAGCCTTCTATTATCTCACTGTGTCCTCAGCACATCCATGGGTGGCAGCTGTTATGAGGCCACTTCACAGATGAGAAGACAAAGGCTCAGAGAGGTTAGGATCCAGTCCTAAAGCAGCAGGGCCAGGGCTTTGAGTCCAGGTCTACCCTTAACCCCTACCATGCTTTCTCACAAGGAAGCAGTGTAGTGAGTAGTTAAGTGCATGGGCTCTGTATCAGGCTGCCTAGGTTTATAAATCCCAGCCCTGCTGTTTAGGGCTGCGTGGCTTCAGGTAAATGCTTTAACCTCTCTGAGCCTCAGTTTCCCCAAATGTCAGACAGGGATGACACTATTGTTCATAGCACCCATCTCCCAAGTATTGTGAAGACTGGGTGAAGTATGTCAAGAGGTTAGCTCACAGTAGAGATGCAGCTGGGGTGGCTGCGTTATAGTGACGTTTTTACTCCCAGATCCACTGAGACTGGCTTAAGACTCAAGATAGGGCTGGGCCAACAGGCATGGAGCTTCCCAAGGACCTGCTCTGGATGAGGAGAAGATGGGGAAGCAAGACAGGAGGAGCCAGTCAAGAATCCCTGAGCCACTGGTACCTGCTGTGTAAAGAGCAGAGGCTAAGGCTAAAGGGTTGTGCACAGGGGATTAAGAGAGGAAAGAGTCCTTTTATATCATATTATTCTGTTTATTACGTTATTCCTCTAGATACAGGAGCAGTGGTTCTCAGACTCAGGAGTTTTTCCCCAAAGTAGAGAGCTCATAGATGAGAGACCAAGTTAGTGTTATAGCAAAATGACAGAAGCAACCATTAATTATTATCACCATCATTTCAGATTTTTAAAAGGATGTTATTCACATCAGTTCAAGATCAAGCACCAGCCTCTCAACTGTACAGATTTTGCAGGGGTTTTTGGGGGGTGAGTGGGAAGGGAAGAGAAATCTCACTTCTGTCTCATTTTGCCACAGACGGTTGGGACCTTGGGAGGGACCGGGGTGCAGGCCAGCGATGGGGCGTTCCTGGTATTGAATATCCCTCGTCCTGCCACTGGGAATGCTGGTGACTGGAGAGGTGTCTATTTCCTATAATTACTGAGTGTTAATGTAATCACCGAAGCGGAGAGCCAGCTGGAAAGGATGGAGTCCGACATCCCGCAAAGATAGACAGCTAAATAAGTCATAGGGCTTGCAGACAGCCTGGCTGCCGGGGTTATGTAATCACTTCCCTTGGCTCCCTTTCTGTTGGTCTATTTCTCCGTTCGGCCTTTTTGTGCTTTTGCTTTTGCCTTCTGAGGCTGAGCCTCTACAATAGGCCGGGAAAATATTGGACATGAAAGAGAACCCGTTTGGGAACATGGTACAGACAGCCACCTCATTTGTCTCCAGGCTCAGAACCAAACCCCAGGTTTCCATGGGAGCCAGGATGCAGCCACCAAAGAAGGCCTGGTACTGTGGGGTTCAGCATGTGAATGTAGCATGGGCAGTGGCCTAGCACACATGGGCAGGAGGCAAGGGATGGGCCTTCCCAGATGGCTGGTGGCTCCTTGACAAACTCAGTTAATGCATTTTAATTTGACCAGGGCCTTTTGAAACCAGGCTGCTGAGGGAGGCAGGAAGTAATCAATTCTCTGCCAATCCATTTTTCTCTGGGCACCGGATCTCCATGTAAGAACCGGTGAAAGGCGATTAGCTTGAGTGTATTCCCAGCAGTCAACTGAGTAAAGGCCACTCCACCGGTAACACGACGAGTGTGGGGGTGTGAGTCCCTCCGTGTGCTCTGTGCACCTCCAAGTAACAATAATAACAGTAACGATGGTAACACTGGCCACTTCGGTGCCAGACACCAGTTTTGGACACTCTGTCTCTCCGAATTCTCACGCACCCTGGGAAGTAGATCGTATGACCTTTCCCCTTTCACAGAAGAGGAGACTCTGACTCAAGGAGGTTTGGGTCGGGGGTGTAGCCGCATGCATGGTGACTGAAACAAACTTCACCCCACCAGCTCTGCAGAGAAATAAGGACAGAGAAATAACGATTCTGCATTTCCAAAACCAATGGGTATATACACCTGGAAGGCTGTTACAAACACAGATTCCATGGGCCCTGCCCCAGATCTACTCAATCAGAAACTCCGGTGGAAAGGCCTGGCAACCCGTCTGATTAGTAAGTGTCCCAGGCGACCTTATCAGGGGCACACTGGGGTGTTTATCACACATACATTGTCAAATAAGTTAATATATATAAAGCACTTAGAAGGGTGCTGGACACATAGTGTTAGCTGCTTTAATACTATGGTATGGGGAACCCTGGGTGGCGCAGCGGTTTAGCGCCTGCCTTTGGCCCAGGGCGGGATCCTGGAGACCCAGGATGGAGTCCCACGTCGGGCTCCCGGTGCATGGAGCCTGCTTCTCCCTCTGACTATGTCTCTGCCTCTCTTTCTCTCTGTGTGTGACTATCATAAAAAAAAAAATACTATGGTATGATGATCATTGTCATTTTGGGGGCAGGTAAGTCCTTCAACTGATGAGTACATGCCCAGAGTACAGGGGGGATGGGCATTATGAGTCTGCTGCTTCCCCCGCCCCCCTCCCACCCCGAGCTCCCAGGGACCCAAATGGTCTCCCCTCCCAGCCCCAAGCATGAGTCTGCTGTTCAAAGACAGAGGCAGAGCCAGGTTCTAATACTGGAGGGAATGGATTTGGGGGCGTGGAGCTGTGCCCCTTCTGGGGAATCTTCTCGGGGTCCTGTCTCCACACTGCTTCCCTCTTCACGATCTTAACAGGCCACTGAGTGACTTAAATATTGTCGCAGGGCAGCCCGGGTGGCTTGGCGGTTTACCGCCTTCAGCCCAAGGCTGATCCTCGAAACCCAGGATCCAGTCCCACATCAGGCTCCCTGCATGGAACCTACTTCTCCCTCTGCCTGTGTCTCTGCCTCTCTCTCTCTCTCTTTCTCTGTGTGAGTGTGTGTGTGTGTGTGTGTGTCTCATGAATAAATAAATAAAATCTTTAAAAATAAATAAATAAATAAAATAAATATTGTCGCAAAGGAGTCACTCTCAGAGAATGTGCTCAGGGGGCACCTCTGCACCCCTCCTCCCCAGCAAGCTGTGCTTTTGTTTAAAGATCACTGGTTTCCAAATGCATCCCCTGTACACACATGCCAACTATTTCATCTGGTGCTCAAGCAAAGAAACGGCACTCTGCTCCCGTAACGGAGGAAAAACTAGCTGTGGGGGACATGTTTTGAGAATGCTATGTCTGTCTGCTAAACTTTAGAGACGATGCAAGGGATTCTGCAGAGTAAGATGGACTCTTACTGAATATGCTGATGTTAGACCTAACCCCCTGCATCCTCACCCCAGGGGACAGGGGTGTCCACTAGAGCTTGTCTGGGATCACAGAACTCAATGCCAAGTCTCTGATCCCCAGAGTCCAGCATGTTAATGTTTTAGGGACTGTCCTGATTCTTAGAAAGTGCTGGGAAGCCAAGCCATGCTTTGTAAATTGTTCTGTGAACTGCCTGCTACTTGAGTCCTGTGCTGCGTGAGTTCAGACCCTCCATGAAAAATGTAAATGACCACCTAACTCCCCCAACCCACTCCCAGCCCTGATTGAACTGGTCTCTTAAGTCGCACGCCCTGGATTCTAAGGACAGACTGTGCAGCACAGGAACTGTGTGCCCATGCCACCTCCTGGAAGGCACGAACCAGAAGCGGGAAGTGATGAGACAGGTCTGAGCGCCCTGCAGTGCAGGCAAATGCTGCTGCACAGGGATGTGGCGACATGAAATGCAGTCTCTTGGGGTGGCCCAGGCAACCAGTGTGTTTGCTTTTCAGCAGATGGGCTCTGCTCCTGGCCCAAGGAGAACCCATCCTGGGAATTTACTTCCAGCTTCCTCTTTCAGTTGGAGTATCCTAATCTGTCCTGCCAATGAGTTTGGAGATGCTAAATTTTTTCCTTGGAGCCAACTGGGGCTGTTGTGTGGACAGGCCTGCAGCCATGGTGGAGTTGCTCTGAGAAATGGCTCTACCCCAGGGAATGCAGGCATGCATAAATACCAGCTTCATAAACAAACTTGGGACTTGCTTGCACACGGTCACCCTGGGTGCCACTGCTCAATGAGTCAGGCTTTCTTCTCCCAAGTGGGTGCCCACCTCAGCCCCAATGCAATGCAAGCGTAGATGGTTCACACAAGGTGGCTAGGCTATGTAATAAAAAGTCCATAATTCTTATAGCTTAGCCTATAAGCTAAGAAAGCAGAATAGAGAGAGAGCAAAGAAATGAAAGGCCTAGCCAATGCCCCTGCTCTAAGTTTCCATAGATAAAATTTCATAAAATACCATGGGCTTTTCTAGCATAGCATTTGCCATAATTATGATTAAGTAATAATTTATATCCATAGAACAAAACAATGAGCCTAGGAAAAGACCCACATACACGTCACATCAGTATAAGACAGAAATGGCATTTACAAAATAATGTGGGAAAGATGGCCTGTTCATACCAAAGTATTGGGACAAATGTCTTTTCTTAGGTGAAAGAATTAAATGAGATTCCTGTGTCATACCACACACAAAAATAAGTTCCAAATCAATTAACTACCCACACATGACACTGAAACACACACTTCAAAATTATAGAAAGGAAATCTGGAGAGTTTCTTTACAGTCTTGGGTCTTAATCAAGATGAGAATTATGATCATAAAAGATGGATCAATTTGACCATAACAATTTTTTTTTTGACCATAACAATTTAAAACTTCTACGTGACAAAAAAAAATCCTAATGAATAAAGCTCAATGATAAGCAACGCACTGGAGAAAGGCATTTGTAACCTACATAACAGATAATCAGTCCCCTGGATGTATCAAGAAATTACACACACACACACACAGATAATAAAAGGCAAGCATCGCAGTAGAAGGAAAAAAATGGGTAAGGAATTTGAACAGGTATTTTATTGAACAGGGGACCTCAATATTCAGAAAACTTGGAATAATGTTCAACTCAGTAGTGATCGGAGATATGCAGATATGAGATGCCATCCCACACCCAGTCAGATTGGCAAAAATTAAAAAGTCTAATAATACCAAGCATTGGTGAGAATGTGGAGAAGTAAGAACTCTCATCACGTTGCTACAGTAAATCAGAACAAACACTTTGGAAAACAAGTTGGCACTGGCCAGCCAAGCTGCAAACGTGCACACCCTATGAGTCAGCAATTCTACTTCTAGGAACACCTCCCGTGGGAGCCGCAGGAGAGGCTACCCTTGGGTCCCTGCAGCCCTGGGAGATGGCAAGGGTGGAGAATTTACGGAACAGCATGTGGCAATCAAAGGCAATGAGCAAACTCAAATTTCAACGTGGCTATATCTGAAAAACAATACTGAGTTTAAAAAAATTGAGTTGCAGAATATCACAATTTGATGCTGCATATATATAAATGTAACACAAAACAAGACCATCTGTGATTTATGAGCACACAGAGAAAGCAAAATATAAAGACAGACTGCAAGGCTCGCCCCAAATTCAAGCCTCTAGGGAAGGAGGAAGCACCAAGGGTGGCTAACAAGAGGAATTTCAGCTTTAACTAAAATGTTTTCCTTCTTTCATTTGAGAAAAATCATGCAAATATGTGAAATTCTTAACTGCTATTAATTCTAGTGGAGAGGTTTATATTCTCTGCATTTTTAATTATTGAAAAGAGCATTAATCCTCAAGCAAATACAATTAAAATTCATCACGTGGGTAAAATCATTGATGTCACTCCTGATTTTGGGTCTACCTCCCCCAAGGGCAGAGTTTGGGACCTTGTCTTTTGCTGCAAATCCAGTGCTGAGAGTCCTGGCTGCAGTCTATCCCTGCTGAATCAATGAATCTTTCCAAGGCACCACACCTCATTCGGTCCTCACATTTTAAGTTCCCCATTGTACAGACGAGAAAATTGTGGTTTGGGAAGGTTCGAGGACTTGCCCACGCTCACAAGGCTGGCAGATTTTGAACTTGGGTCTACGGACACGGGTGGGGCAAGTCTGGAGCATACAAGAGAAGCAGGAATTTGGGGAGAAGGTGGGGCAGAGTGCATGAATTGCAGGCATTGTTCTAAATTCTCCATATGGATTAACTCATGAAAACAGCACGGTGACCCTACGAGGAAAACAGTATCATTAATGTGCAGAAGACGATGAGGAGAGGCAGAGGGAGACTAGGTTGGGTTGTACGGGTTCTGCAATGCAAGGGCTGTGCACACTTGGCCCCGGACCTCCCAGGTTTAGGCAGGGTGGTGCCAGGAAGACCTGCTGGGGTCAGGAGCTACCAGGAAACATGTGCTTGCTGCCTACTCCCCACTACAGGGTGGGGCCCAGGCCCTGGTCCTATCATCTCCAGGATCTTTCCAGGCCCAGCCTCCTGGTGCACATCACACCATGCTCTGAGTGTCTCTCTCTGGTCATCATCCTTCTGTGAGTTACTTACCCTACACAGAAACAGGAACTTAGGAGATGGGTGGGAGGGGGAGTCATCTGGGAGTGGATGGACCTGGAGTGAGGGATGTGACCAGGGCTGCCCCTGCTCGGGGTGGGGGGCACTCCCACAGCACCAGGGGAGTGTGGCCGACTTGGGAGGCCATGGACATACACAGGAAGATCCTCTGATGGGCTGGGTGGCAGCACCCACCTGATCAGGGTTGAGTGGAGGGTGCCTTCAATTAAGAAAAGACTTGTACACACTTGGCAGTTGGTCTGGAACAGTGCACAGTGCAGGTGCCTGATACACATGTTTAACAAAACTAATTTGGAGCTACTGACTAGAGGATGCAAGCAGCACAGGTGTGTGGACTGGAGGAAGGAGGAATGTCAGAGTCAGAGGCAAATAGCCTCAGCTTCTAGACAGTGTTAGTAGGGGACCTAAATACCAAATCAGGAAAGCAAGGCAAAGCCCAAAAGCCCCAGCCTAAGAAAGAGTAAGCCCAGTGGCAGTGGGGCAGAGAATAAAGCTCTAGGTGTGTGTAGGTGGGTGTTTGGGTCTTGACAGGTAAGGACAAGAGCACTTCCAGATGCTACCTGCTGATGAGGGTGCTGATGAGGGTGATGAGTGGGCTGCTAATACACTGGCCACCCTGGCCAGACAGCAGGGAAGGGCAGGCATACAGGTGGAAATGCTCAGAGTTCCACAGAGAGGCCAGAGAAGAGAGTAAAATGTAAAATGAGACTGAGGACCCTGGTAGAAACCCCAGGACCTCTGCATAGAGCTGCTGTCCAGGGCTGCTCACAGGGCTGCACTGGTTCTGCTGGGAGCCACCAGGCCACTGAGGGAAGCCCCCAGGCTGCCTCTGTTTGGGAGAATGATGTTGTTGACAATCATCATAACGATGGTGACAGTGACAATGGCTCCGACTCTGAACTCACTCTGTGCCAGACACTGTTCTAAGTGCTTCACATACAATCACTTCCTTGGACAGAGCAACCACCCCATGAGGAAAGTATTCTCTTTCAGGAGAAGAAACTGAGGCACAATGAGGTGATGTAATACTGCTGGCCTCAACTGGGGAGCGAACCCATCACTTGGCTCTGAAGCCGATCTCCCAACAGGCTATGAAAACCAGCTTCCGTGTGAATAGCACCACTGCGTTCACAAAAGCACATCTGCATGCCTGTCCTCATTGGAGCCTAAAGGGTCTTCATGCAGGGATGCTCGGCCCTCACTGCTGGGGGATTGGGGCTGTTGGTGCCAGAGCAAACGCTAAGCTAACAGGATGCAAGACTTCCCAATGAAATGTCTTCATAATTCTTAGTTTGAGTCCAGAGCTCTGTCATCTATCACTCCGTGATCCCAGGTACATTAAGCCTTAGTTTCCTCCTCTGAAAAATGGGCCAGCACAGGATGTGTTCAACATCCACTGGAAGAATGATGTGAGATGACAGGTACTGACTGCCTGCAGAAACCCCAGCTTGGAGGTGGGGCAGTATTTGTGGGGCTTCAAGAAGTATCGCTGTGTAAGTTCTATGCAAAAGGGCTCAATGGACCAATGGTTAAGGACCCTGGCTTTGGAGTCAGGCAGCTTTGGGTGGGAATCTGGACCCTGCCAGCTGTGCAACTTTGGGGAAGTGAAGTCACCTCTTTGTGCTTTTGGTTTTATCATTCATTCAACAAACATTTACTGAGCACCTAGCATGACCCAGGCACCACAACAGGCATGACTCGGTAAAGGGCAGCGGAGCAGGGGTGTAGATCTGTGGTGAGGGTTCCATGACGTCACCTCTGGGGAGGGCATCCCACGGTGCTTGGCCACAGTCACTGCCGTTAGGCAGCCCCTGTAGACGCTAGAGCTCAGAGCCATATTGTTTTTTTGTCTCCTGTCCACATTGCTATGGAGCACAGGAACTGCGGAAGGGAGGCCCTGGATGCTAGCAGATCTCCACTTCCCTGGCTCTCCTGGTAGCCCTGCACCCACGGCGTCCCTGCCCAGGTGTGAAATGAGACCCAGAGAGATCGTCTCCTCCACCCCGCTCATCCTCCTTACTAGAAAGCATGGTGTTCTTTCTGTGACCTCATTAGCAAACCACAAAAGATTTATTTTTAAGACAAGATGTGATGATTGCATTCTGCAGAGCAGGAGCTGCAGTCGCTGCCCGACCCCCCCACCCCCGGGCACCACTGGGAAGCATCTCCTGAGTCCCCTGCATGCAGATCACGGCATCCTCAACAGCTACGGGCGAGACCATGAGGAGGCCCCAGATGGGCACGTCCTGCACACCTGCTTCCCTCTCCACGTCCGTCTCCGGTAGGTCTTGGCCTCAACACCAAATTCCCAAGAGCCCAGAGGCCTCCTGGTTTCTCAGGCACCGTGGCCTCTGGCCTTTCAGCGGTCTGTCCACTGTGAGTCTGTAAGGGCAGAACTTTCCTGAGTCAGAGAAAGTCTTGCTGATTCGCCTTTCTCCATCAACGTGACCTAGGCTCTCCACTTTGGTGCCTGCTATGTACCTGACGCTGGGCCTGGTTCACGGCAGGACAGGATTCCTGCCCGCCAGGGGTATACAGCCTTGGAGAGGAGACAGACACCAATGGGGAACTTGGTCCTGCATCCTCACATGTTGGTCACTGTGATGCTCATCTCTCCCCCACAGGCACCCAAACTTTTGGCCAAACCATTTAACCTGCCATGTCCCCTCAGAGCCCCCCTCAGAGCCTGCCTGTCCTTAGAAGTGGAAAAGCCTGATGATCAGGATTCCTATTTGGGTGCCAGACGGCCAGGGTTTGAATCCAGCTCCATGACTTTAGAAGCCATGGAAACGTGACCAAGTTAATTCCTTTCCCTGGGCCCCATCTCCTCACTTATAAAGTGGCAATAATGATGGCACCCACATCTCCGGGTTGTTGGAGGGCTAAGTGAGTGAATTTAAAGCTCTAAGTGCCCTGTGCAGCACACAGTATGGATTATGGGAGTTCAATTATTACCACCCCAGAACTCAGACTTTTTTCCAAATCCCAATCGCTTCCTATGGTCCGTGTAAGTCCCTCTTCCTGAAGAAGCACCACCTGAGGCTGCCAGCCATGGACTCTCTCTCCATCCTCTGATGTATGAACCATGTCAGCACTAACCAGCCTCCTGTGGTGACTGGTCTCCAGAGGAGGCCCTGCATGGGGCCATCATTTCAGTGCTGAGCCTTTGGGTAGCCTCCTCCCTGAAATTGGACAGGACTCTGGCCAAAGAATAAGGCTTGGCAGCTTCTGCTTTTGAGCTTCCAGGGTCTCTGAACCTCCATGGAAGAAGGCCGGCTATCAGGTGAGAAAGACCACACAGAGAGAAAACGGGTGTCTCACTGTCCCACCTGATCTCGCACCTGCAACCACCTCCCACGATGACATCAGGCAGGGCAGTGAGCCATCCTCGATGTGCCAGCCCAGCAGGGCCCGAGCTGTGTGCCGTCCCAGTTGACAACACTGGAGAGAAGAACCACTCAGCTGAACTCAGTCAACACCCCAAATTCCAAGAGGTAAGACGGTTGTTGTTTGAAGTCACTATGCTCCTGGTGCTTGGTTACATAGCATTTAATAACCAAAATGTTCACTCTGAACAGGAGGAGGGGGGAGACTCGCCCCAGGAGCCTGAGTTGCCATGTCAATTTCTGCATCTGCAAAGTAAACAAGTTCTTACTGGGGACAGGATGTCCCTGTGGGAAAGTGTGTGGCCTCAGGTGTCAAACAGCCTGGCTGTGAATCTGGGTTCTGTCAATTACAAGCTGTGCAATCCCTGGGCGTATTCCTGCTTATACCTGTTTTCTTATCTGTAAAATGGGATTATAGAGGTTGCTGTGAACCTAAATGAAAGATACAGAATGCCTAACACATAAGAATTAAACATTTTGAGCTATTATGGGGGAGAGACAGGCAGCTACAGTCTGAGTGACACAGCTTCTTTACAGAGTCTTGTTTAATTAAAAATTTTTCTCCACATATTGTTGCAAATGTGCCAAGGTGAATCCCATTAGCTTTTGGCTCTGTTGCCAAGCCCAAGCATTCATACAGAGCTGGCTTGGGGTCCCCCAGGTGCAGAGGTGCAGGCCCACTTACCACAGGCTAATTCACTGGCAGCTCACATGGTTTCTTTGAAAAAAAAAATAAACAAAAAACTGAACTCTGGTGTTCCTTGTTGATTCACTCAACACAGGAAAATGTAAACTCTTAATGCTTCTCCAAGGAACACAACATCTGAGCATCTGACCCCTGTTAAACTAATGTATCCACAGGAGAGCTGAAGAAGAAAGCATAGTTCCTAATGACCCTCATCACTGTCACCAACATGGTCATGACGATTATCTGTTTTTGAGCACTGACTATATGCTAAGCACTGTGCAAAGCACTTTACTCCCATTACCCCAGCCTCAGGTGGACCCAGGTTGGGAGGCTGGGAGATAAGGAATACCCAGCACAGGGGACGTTGTGGTGCTACACAGATGACACTCACACAGTCTCCAGCACAGGTCTTCAAGGGCTCGAGGAAAGCCTGCTATATGGAGCGGTCCTAATACGCATTTTTATCAGTGCTACATTGAAACTGACTGGAATAAGTCAAAAGCCTCCAGGTCCCCGATGAGAGGGGCAGGTGTTGTGGGCTGTTCAGAGGAAAGTCACTACCTTCTGGCCTGGTGGTCTAGGAAGGTTCCAGTGAGGAAATATGCGTATGCATCTAGCACCCTGCCTAACATAGAGCAGGTGCTTCAAGATACTGTTGAACAAATAAATAAATGGACTGAAAAGTGAGACGTCCATTCTCTCCCCCTTCTTTGCAGCACCTGGAACACTTATTGCTCTATTATTACTACACCTGCTGATTCATTTAACATCTGTGTCCCCATTGAACAATCATGTGCAAGCAGGATCCGGCCTCCTTGTCACTTACCCTGACACACGGTACACAGAGGTTGTTCAACAAATAGTCAGGGACTTATGGATAGACTGACAAAGGGACAGAACCTACCTACTGTCAAGAGAGGCAGGAAGAACCCGTCTGCAGGAGCAGGTTTGTGAATGTTTAAAATGGGTCTGGAATACAGCTGCCTGTCTTAGCCACACCATGCCATTGTGCATTCACACCAACACACAAACACTCCCCCCAGACTTTCCACTTCTCAGCCTCCCACCTGGGGAGGCTCAGACCACTGTGACACACCAAGGAGATCACCGTGACATGACAAAATTAGAAAGCTGTGTGTGGCAGCTGCAGGGAGACACCACTGAGTAAGCCAATCTGCCACAGGCCTGTTCTACAGCAAAGGCCAAGTAATGATCAGTCAGTATGGTTGGCTCACTGGGCACAGGCTGACTCAAGACAGAGCCAGGCAAATGCTCTTTCAAGTTCTAGAAAAGCTAACCCCAATCTCTGGAAGAAACTGAGAGGCTTCCCCCAGGTCAGTGCTATTATCCCCCTGATAACAAAACATCTCCCTTTGGTTCAGTGCTTTACATTTAGAAAAGGTCTTTACCTACCTAATCTCATCTGGAGAGCCACTCAGTGACAAAAATTTACTAAGCCTCTACTATATGCCAAGCACTCTGCTATATGTTGGGGATATAGCCACAGACAGGATGACAAGAAGCCTGCCCTCTTTAGGGCATATAAAGATGTCACTGGGCAAAGAATCCCACAAATGTCAACTGACAACTGACTGGTGATAAACGGAAGGAATGTAGCTCTAAGTAGGCTTAGGAGAGTGGATAATAGGGAACTGGCCTGTCTAGCAAGTGTGACGATTCAGGAACACCTGAAAGAAAAGCGGAGTCCATTTAGGTATGAGGGAAAGAGGTGCAGAAGAGCATTCTAGCAGAGGGAAGAGCCCTAAGGCAGAAGAGAGGAGGGAGTGGTAAACAAGAATATATTTACCTCATCCCCACTTTACTGAGAAAGGACTGAGACCCAGAGAGCCAGGACCAGACTGCAGACCTCTGACTCAAACCCTGGCTTTGTGAAACTCCACGGACTCTTCAAAGTCCCCAGGTCCCTGTCCTGGGCCCTGCCATGGTCCTGGCTCAGGCCGGACTGGGCCTGTGGGTGGAGATGGCAGGAGGTGGGGGCAGGGGGTTCCTCCAAGGCCTCGCAGCCCTGCGAGGGGCATGAAAGAAGGAAGGAAGGAAGGAAAGAAGGAAGGAAGGAAGGAAGGGAGGGAGGGAGGGAGGGAGGAAGGAAGGAAGGAAGGAAGGAAGGAAGGAAGGAAGGAGAAAAGAAAGAAAGAAAGAAAGAAAGAAAGAAAGAAAGAAAGAAAGAAAGAAAGAAAGAAAGAAAGAAAGAAAGAAAGAACGCCTTCAAGAAAAGGAAAAAGAACTAGTGTGGAGTTTCTAAACGTGCCAGAGCCAGGGCTGGAGCTTTGTACCTCATCCCACCCACTCCAGCACCTCTCTGAAAGGCCGGGCTCATTCCCATCACCCAGTGACTGAGCTTTGGAGCCTGAATGTGATCCAGGGAGAAGTGCTGAACCCAGGAGGGCAACCCAGAGAAGCAGGGACAACCAGAGACATACAGAAGGAAACGCAGCATGGCAGGTGACGCCACATGGGGCTGGGAAAGAAACAAGGTCCTGGTTATGACTCCTGATTCCACAGTGATTCCATAATGACTTCACAGCAATTAAAACACCACAAAATTGATCACAGTCAGCAATGCCTTCATAGTGGAGATTGTGGGGCTTCCTCCCTCAGCCCTCTGGTTCAAGGCTCTCTGTCCCCCGCTGCTGAGCCCCTTCTCAGGAACTTGACCCAGTCACAGCCCACCAGGGACAGCTGTATGGAACGAATGGCCGGTCCTTGCAGAGGTACAAAGGCCTGGTCCCCTTGCCTGAGCTGAAGAGAGGTTTAAAGGGACATTCCAGCCTCAGAGCTCCCCATGCTGTTGGCTGAGGCCCCCATGGCGATGAGACCAGTCCCTCCCTCTGTTTACTTCTGCTTCTCAGAGTTGATCCCAGCAGCTCCCTCCAAAAATCCTGCAGGCAAATCTTAGACTTGCTTTCTCTGGAAACCCAACCCAGGACACCTCCCAAGATGCACTCTAAAAAACAAAGAAACCCATCCAGGATCTCAGTGTTGGGTCAGTGCCATTGGCTCCCAGGCAACCTGTTTCTCTACCCATTGAGACTTGAGGAGCTTCTCATTCTGGCTAGAAATGGTCACATGCTGGTTAAGGACCTTGTTGGCTTTGGAGCCAGGCTGCCTGCGTTGGAATCCCAACGCCACCTTCCCTAAGCTACGTGACCCTAAGCAAGTCTTTTCTGTTTCCTCCTTGATAAAAGGGAATTCTGTCTCCCAGGACGTGAGGACACACAGGTCAATACAGAGAGGCCTTCAGAACACGACCCTGTGCTCTGTAAGAGCCCCAGGCACATCAGCTCTCAGCCACCGCTGATCTTACATGGTGCACACTTGTCTTCTCTCCCGCAGGGACCACAGTGGGCAGGTCTGCAGCCCAGCGAGCCCAGCCGGGCCCAGGCCTGATGCTCATCCTGGGTGGAGGGGTATATGGGCACGTGCCCACCTGCACTTGGACAGGCGCCCCCTGGTTTCCACCTTACCTAGCCTTCCAGAAGCTTACAGAATGAAAGACCTGGAGCAGATGGAAGATACTGTTATTATCTAAACTGTCTGAAACTTGCTTATCACTAATTCAGATCAACTGGGGACGCGCCATTTCCATAAATCAACCAACCACACAATAGGCCCACCCGGCAAAGCATAAGATGACAATAATAATCATGTGTATTTATGCAGTGCCTTTGTTCTGCGAGGCTCCCAACAGTCGACAATCATTATTCCTGTTAAAACACAGCCATCTTGGAGAGGCAGGCAGTGAGCACGCGCCTCTCCCCCTGAACAGGCAGGAAAAGAATACTGATAGTAATAGTGAATACTTATTGATCCTTTATTCTGTGCTGGGCCCTATTTCAAGTGCTTTATAAATATTAACTCACTTGTAACTCTGTGAGGTAATTACTATTATTATCCTCATTTTACAGAGGAGGAAACTAGAGAGCAGAGAGGAGTGGGAGCAGAGAAGCAGGACTCCCCACCCCACACAGCCTGCCTCTGGGGCCTGCCCACTTACTCCCTACACCAAGCTGCCTCCCCAAACCCAGAGGTCAACAAGGCATGAGGGACTAATGCAAAAGTCAGAGCTGTAAGTGGAAGAGGCCTCAGTGGGGTGACCGTCCCAGGCTAGCTACACCTGCAGGGAGAATGGGGAAGGCCTACAGGCCCCGGCTTCAGGAGTGGGCCTGCACCCCAACTGTGGCATTCACTTGCTAACTGGTCTTGCCCCCAAGTCAAGAGCCACCAAATGGCTGACTGAGCAGTCATTTGAACCTTTGCCTGACTGAGCATCAGAGCGACACAGGGCAGAGAGACATGAGGGCACTGGTAGCAATGGCAGGCTAAGGTGCCATCCAGGGGATGAACGGACTCGAGAATGAGGAGACAGACGAGCCCTGCTTTCTCTGGCTCATCTTTTCCTCCCATTCTGCCATAAATTCAGGCAGTGGCCACATGGGATCTTTTGCAAAGGAGCCTAATCCCATCAACACCTAAACCCTCAAGTGCCTTTCCACCCAAACCCCTTACCTTGCTAAGGCTGGGTCCTGGGATACCTCTCCAAAATCCTCCCATCGCCTCCCCTTCTCCCACTACACCCAGATGCACTGGTTCTTTGGGGCCCCCGAACACACCCAATCTCACAGCAGGCAAGTCACCTCCTCCAGGAGGCCCTTCCGCGATGCACCACCTGAGGGACTCCCAGGCACCTCTGTGTAACCCTGTCCTAACCCTCTTCCTAGCCTTCTCATTGGCTGATCTGCTCATGTTAACTTCTTTATTCATTTATTATTCTTCTCCCCTAATTAGAATGCAAGCTCCATACCAGGGTGGTTTCTGTCTGATTTGGTCACGACTGTATCCCCAGCCTGGAGAACAGCATGATGCTCAATTAATATTTGTTGAATGAATTATAATAAGTAACATTTGCTGAGCAGTTATCCCATGCCAGGAACAATCTCTGTGATTTACATAAATTAGCTCATTTAATCTTCACAACCCCCTGTGGAGGCTGGTTCTATTATCATCCCCATTTTACAGATGAGGGAGCTGAAGCAGAAAGGGTGAAACCGCCTTCTGAAATGACAGAGCCAGGATGCAAATCCAGACAGCCTGCCTGCTAGGTCCCTGCTCCATACCACCCCGAGGATGAACCTGTTCTCCTTGCCCTCAGGATCCAGCCTCAATTCCTGAAAATAATGAGCGAGACTTCGGTGACCTATGTGATCTCCATTCTAGCACCATTCCCTGATGCACACACTAAGTTCTGGCCCCGAGAACCTTCTGGAAGACCCTGCCCTCTCTTGTCTCCACCATTTGGCCTTGCTGTTCTCCACCTAGAGCTCTCTTCGTTCTTGACCAATGCCTTCCTCATGCGTCAGGGTCCAGCTCAAGCAGCCCCTGCCTCTGAAACCTGTCCTAAGGTTTGGGCCAGACACTCACTCCCTCGATGCCTCTTAGGCAACCTGCACTTCCCCTAACCCTGTACCTAGTCCACTCTGATGGCCATGTGTATTCACCTGTCTGCAGAGACACCTGTCCAGAGCCATTCATTTGTTTCAGCAATTATTTACTGCACGCCCACTACATGCCCAGCCCTATACGTGCCAGAGAGCCTTTGGCAGGCAAATCAAAGTGTCCAACCATGTAGACTTTTCTAGTGGCAGGGGCAGAGACAGACATGAAGCAAACAAAAATGCAATGTAACACCAGGGAGAATGAAGGAGATAGAAGCAGAGGAATGGGAAAGGATTATGAGGTAGGGCTATAACCTAGACAGCGTGGCCAGAGATAGCTGAGCATCCACTAAACCCCACAGTGTCCAAATTATGGGGGGATCACCACCCTTACAATTCCTAGGGATACCTCCCCAGTATATGGATATATGGTTACATTTAATTACAGACAAAACCTAATCACTGCTGTATTATACAGGTCACTATAAAATATACATAAAATATAGAAATACCAAACAGATGAGCCAACAATTAGTAGGAAGAGATGTTCTAGAATGTTCTTCTTGCCCCCCCCCCCATGCATCACTCTACACACTTGTGCGTGCACTCTGGTTTAGAGACTATTGTGCCAGAACATCAGCTCAGCTTAGGGTTGAAGAGGAAAAATGCAAATAAGGATACAAGGCTACTCTGTGATCCCAGTTAATTACTCACAGCAGGTGCCCCAAAATAATCTGTCAAATGACTCAGGAGGTAGTGTTCAGCGGGTACTAGGTAAGTCAGCCTCAGATGGGTCATTTCCTAATTCTTGGTCTCAGTTTCCCTATCTATAAATAGAGGGTGTGGTCTGAATCCCCAAGGGTGTCCGTGGATCTACCCTGGCACAGAGCAGGCCATAGTTCAGTGAGCCCAACCCACACGGCTGCTCCCTGCATAAGAAGGGGGCCCAGGCAGTGGTGGTGTGACAGGCAGCTGAGATCTGATGTGGGCAGGGCTTTCCTTGGCTGGCCTTTTATTGATTTTTACTGGTTTACACAGAATGGGAAAAAAAATGCCAACAAGGAAACAAAGGCATTCCATCTCCAACCTGAGCCAATTATGCAGAGATTCAAGAGAGTAATGAAAACCATAAAGCATTCACTGGAATAAGAGCTCCCAATCTTCTGTAATCTTTGGTGATAAAACGCAAAATAGCAGGCCAGTGACACCCATTCATAAATCCCAGGTCCGTTTACTAGTGCTCAGTTCGGAACACATCTGTGGGTGCTGAGACCCCATTCTGTGCTTCTGCATGCCGGAAGTTGGAGCAGGTCCTTTAAGGGTCATGCACGAATCTCAGCACTGTGCGACAGCTGGCAGCAAAGAGCCTGAGGACTCTGTGGCCACAGACACAGAGAAGGCAGGAGGGCACTTCCCCTCTGGACCGCAGCCAGACACAGCACTGTCAGGTGTTCATGTGGATGTGATTGAGCCTGCTGCTGGGTTAAGGAATCTGGGGCTCAGAGAAATCCACTTGTCTCTGAATCACAGGCTAGTGGTGGAGCCCAGCCTCCAGCCAAGGTTTCCTGGAAGCCTGACCCGTGATCTTCACTCTTCTGGAAGGCTCTACAAACTCTTCAAGGAGACCTGGTAGCAGGTGGTGGCTGACAGTGAGGAAGGAAGAAAGGGAGCGAGAGAGGGAGGGAGGGAGACGGGAGTGTGGAATTCAATTTATGGCTTGTTTGCCAATACTGAGAACAATGCTGAAACACAGACTGTCACAAAGCCCTTACTCTGCACCAGCTAGAGCAGCCACTGCTTTAAAGGCAATGTCTCATCTACTCCCCAACACCTAACAACGGATGGGGAAGCCGCTGGTGCTATCCCCATTGTACAGAAAGGGAAATGGAGGCTCTGAGAGGTTCAGTAACTTGCCCAAGGTCACTCAGCAGGTAGGTGGTAAATCCAGAATGTCAGCTTTGACAGCACTGGTGCTGGACCTCCACCCCCACACTGCCTGCCACTGAGAGCAGAAATCTACTTCTTAGATGCTTCCCAGCACCTTTTGTTACTCTGTGCCGTAAAGAGGGGTGAGCCTCACATCAGCGGAGGCAGCCTCCTGGTGACTCCCATTTTACAGCCACCTGGGGAATAGGATGCCTGTCCACAGGGCAGGGTGTGCAGCCAGAGCCCCGTCATGGGGCATTTTCACAAGGAGAGAAGATCCATTCTCATTCCCAAAGGCAGAAGGAACAGATGCAAGTGTAGATTTGGGCATTACCAGTCAGGATGAGGAAAGAGGAAGCAGAGGGAAGAAGGGCCAGTGTGCAGAGGCAGGACCAGGAAACTCAGGGGGGAATGAGGGTCTGTTTCTGGGGCATGTCAAGGTGCCAAGGTAGAAGCCAAAGTGACAGGAAGGTGGGCATCCCCAGGTGGAGAAGCAGCAGGACAATGGACTGCCTACCCAGATAAGCCTGGCTCCATGGCTTACTTCTATGAGACCCTGGGCAAATTCTCCTCCCAGTGCCTCAGGTCCTCATCTATCAGATAAGGATAGCAGCAGTACCCACCTTCCAGAGCTGTTACAAGGATTAAATAAAATGGAGCATATAACTTGCTTCCAGCACAGGGAAACGCTACATTACGCCACAGAAACTGGTGGTGGTGGTGGCACAGCCATGCCAGCTGCTGTGTGAAGTAAGGGGGCAGGGGCAAAGGCACAAGTTTGGTGAGTGGGGGGCCGTCATATTGGCCCCCATCGCCAAGTGATACAACGCTCACAGACCCTGTCTGAAGACAGCCAAGCTGAAGAGAGTGGCCCAGTGACAAGCCTGAGGCAGAGTCCCAGCCTCCCCTGGGCAGGGGCCCAGCTGAATGATCTTTAAGGCCAGCCCCTGGCATCGGCTTTGCACTCCACTAATGGCTGAGAAATGTCCAAGCGGCTGAGGCTCCTGAAGTCTCTGGTGAGCTTGGCCTCCCTTCATCCTCTCTTCTCCTGGCTTCCTTTTCCTTCCCTTCCCACTGATTTGTTCACCTTCTTCCACACTTCCTGAGCACCTACTGTGTGCCTGGTCCTCAAGGACACCACCACGAGGGTATTGAAGGAAGTCCAGGACAGGGCTGCACTTGACACGACCAGATATAAACGCTGAACAAGCAGAACATACATTATGTCTTCGGCCTGGTGTGTCCCGCCACCTGCCAAGACAAGGTCTTTCCCCTGCCCATGTGGGCTCCGTGTGAAATCGTGAAAGGGCCATCCCGTCTGCCTTTCCCGTTCCCAAACCATCTGGTCCCCAACAGGTGATTGCCTAAGACCACGGTGTGGGCTTATGATGGCCCAGCAAAGACTCATTCATCTCAGTAGTGGAGTATGACAGCTCCAAACCCAGTGAGAGCCGCACTGAGGCTGTGGGCCAGGCCCTGCCCTCCGGCCATCACCAGCACAGCCGGCCCTCCAAGACCCAGGACATTGCCAAGGGTGCAGGGGGTGTCTCTGTAGCAGGCTGGGTCCCCTGAGAAGCAGAAGACATGGAGGGCCCCTGGGTGACTCAGGGGTTGAGCATCTGCCTTCAGCTCAGGGGGTGATCCCAGGGTCCTGGGATCTGAGTCCCATATCGGGCTCCCCACAGGGAGCCTGCTTCTCCCTCTGCCTGTATCTCTGACTCTCTCGTGTCTCATGAATAAATAAATAATATCTTTAAAAAAAAAACAAGAGGAGGAGATGGATGTGAGGATGCAGCTATACACAGAGATATAGATATATATACAGGAATATATATTTCCTCTATATCATGTACACATCACATACATATACAGATCTATCTTCTACATATACATTCAAAGGAGTAGCTCTTGGGCTTGCCCCTGTGTAAGGAAAGGTGAGAAGCAGGACTGGTCCCAGGCTGAACCTGGGATGACCCTTCAGAACTGTCCTAAACTGGTGAGTGGGGGGTGGGTTTTTATATCTCTATGTCTATTGGTCACTTGGTGCGGGCTGCCCAGGAAGGATGCCTGGCCTCACCATCGGTGCCCTTGTGAACTGGGGCAATTTCCAAAAAGGATAGGAGCCGAGGGCTGTGCCCTGAACATGGAAGGTCCCTGAGTCCCGTGCAGCCCTAGGGTCCCTGGCAGTGCATCTCGAGGTCAAACAGTCCAGGGAACAGTCACGGACCCCTTCACCCACTGAACAGCAGGCAAACACAGGGGTTGAGGTGTTGGCCTACACTCCAGGGGAGAACCTGTCCTTACCCCTCTAAGCCCCTCACCTGTAAAACGGTGCTGTTAGAAGCCTGTTGCCCGTCGGCTCCCGCAGGCCTGCATAAACAAGGCCTGTGCCTGGCATACCATAAGCACTCAAGGAGAGGCAGCTGTGGTCTTTATCACACACCCAGAATCGAGGAGGAACTGCTTGCCTCCGGCCACCACTGTCGGGTTTCTGTTTCTTAGCCTCAGCCCACTGTAGGTTGTATCAAGAACTATCTCGGGGAGGTTCAGTGGGCATGGCAGCTGAGGTGTCAGTTGCTAAACAGTTTCTCTGCGTCCTGACTGGCCTGTCTCTGTTCCAAACTCCAGGGAAGGCCAATGAGACTTAGCCTTTCCCCACAGGAATCTGTCCTCCTTCCCAAAGCACTTACTCAGAGCCCAAGAGAGAAAATAATCCTGTTCTCCAAGGCTTCTGGATACCAGGGAGCATGGGAGTGTCAGATCACACACCACGAAGGGTAACTGCTCCTAAATGTTTCAGCTGGGTGGCACCTGCAGAAAAATGTGAGAAGATTCAGGGCCAGAAGCCACGAGGCCACTAGCTTGAGTTCTTCTTAACTGTGCCAGGGTCCCGGACAGCAGATGCTCTCCTGGGGCTCGCTTTCTGGACCCGAAGCATCACTGGCAGGCAGGGTGGCCAAGAATCTCTGGCCCAGCAGCAGCCACTGTTGGGGACAAAGAATGCGGCTCCTTTGAAAAAGGCCAAGGAGGATGACAGCTAGGGAATGTGTGTCCCTCTAGCTGGCCAAAGTGCAAAGATCTGGAAGTCAGATGTTGGGCTTAGTGTGGGGAGGGTCTCAGCCTGGGAGGTGAGGAGGCGGGCCGACAGCAGCAAGGCCGGAGCCCACCTGCCAGTGGGGCAGGGGAGAAATCTCCACAGCTCCAGGAGGGGCCTGGCCGGCGTGAGCAGCGGGGGCACGAAATGTAGGTTAGACATCTAGGACAGTTCTGAAGCCTGGGCTGTGTCTGCCAGGAAGTCAGGCAGGGGAGGGGAGAGGTGGGAAGTAGAAAATGCAGAGGACCAAGCGGCCTCAAAGCCTCTGACTTGGAAAAAGAGCCCAGGGGGGGGAAAAAAGAATCCCTGTGATGAGCCAGGAGGAGGCTCAGAGCTGCCAGTAGCCCCCTCCTCTGCCCACTCCTGCAGCGGACACCAGGGCTAAGTGATACAGGGCTGGGCATCCCCTGCCACCACGGGGACTCATGGGGACAAGAGGCCTCTGCTCAGGAGACACCCCGATAGTTCCTCTCTGCGAGAAATGAACGTCTCTCTGTGGAGCATCCTGAGTCCTCTGCACAGACTCCACTCCAGCATTTATTCTGACTTCTATTTGCTGGGCTGTGCACTCAAATCTTCCACAAATATTTACTGAGCAAAAATAAGGCTCTGGGCTGGGGGCTGTGAAGGATGCTGTTAGCAGATCATCCCTCTCTCAAGGACCATCGGCATCTCAAGGCCGGCGGGGTTGCTTCCTGGCTGTGGGACCTTGGGCAAAGTCTTCTGGCCATCTCAATTTCAGTTCTTTATCTGTAAAAGAAAGGGGCTTGGGGATGGGAGTGCGGAGCTCACAACCCAGAAAGATGGACAGAGAGTAATGAACAAATAACAAGTAAATGTATAGATGTCTGTTGGTGCTACATGCTCTGGAGAAAAGAGAGCAATGGAGTCACTGGGGACATAATGGGATGTGTGAGAAGAGACCAGAGGAAAGTGACGGTGAACCAATGACCTCCTGATGTGATGGGCATGGGCAATGGGCAGGGCACAGGGGCACCCTCAGGTGTGCCAGGAGGTCATGTGGCTGGAGGTCAGGGAACACGGATCGAGTGGTCAGAGCCAAGGTCAAAAAGTTACTCAGACAATTTAGCTACCTGTGTGGACACTCCTAGAGAGGGTACTCTCCCTGAGGACACAGGTCATGCCCTTGCATGCAACCCCTCAGTGCCACACATTTGCTGGAACTGAGCTGAGGAAGACGCCAAGCTGAACTGCATTTTGGCTCAGGGGAGGCGGTTTCCTGTACTGCAAAATGTACATGAGACAAGTTGTCCCCACTTTGTTCTGGTTTTGGGCAGGAAATGAGTTTAAATGTGCTGTCAGCTTTTATTTTATAATTATTGGTCGGTTTTCATTCATTTCAGGAGAGAGAGTCTATAGTGATAAACAAATCTCTGATGCTTGGTACTGTTAGGGCTGTTAGTACGGGTGCCAACCCAGATGTGTGCAGACAACAGAGACACACCACCCTCTGATGATGTGAAGAGGGAAATGCCTAAGCCAGGTACATATCGGGTCATGGGGGCCAAACTGCGACCATGCCATTACTAAATGATGATCTGCCATATCGACCGCCTGCAAAATATTTGTCTTATGCACCACCACCACCTGCCCCCGACCTCACAATGCTGAAGTCCCTTCCCTTTGTATCAACAAACATCTTGTCACGGGCCACCACTGACACTGAAGTTCACAATCGTCCCACTGCTGGGTCTGCAAAAAGGAACTCTTTTCTGGGTCACTGGGAAACCACAGTTCTATGTGTTTTCTTTGGTCTTGCATTAGTATTGCTGCGGCGGCGTTGGGATAAGCACTGCCGAGGAGAGGGCAGCAAGATGTAGAGCTGAGTCTGAGAAGAATTTCAACACTGTCTTCTTAGTCTCAACGAGAAAGCAATTGTTCATTGGTTCAATGAGTAGTTGTTGGAGATGACCAGAGAGCAGAGCTGGGATGATGCAAACATGAGTCAAGCAAATTATGGGGTAGTAGAAAAATTAAAACATATATCTAATTAACAACATAAGGTACAAAGTCCCAATTGAGGAGAATTAACAAAGAACTATGAAGAGGATGATTACATAGAAGGCAGGAAAGCGTGAAGATTTCATCTCACATGCCAACTCTGATCAACAGTGGTTGCCGAGAACAGTGTTGAGAAGGAACCTGAAGTCCCATCTGAGCTCAGTGAGAATAGGTGCTATGCCCAATTGATTGTGTCTGCCCTAAACAAAGAAACCACGTGGCAGATGTACCAAGTGTCTGTCCTACAAGCGTTAGTAGAGACCAATTAGGTGGATGTGTAGCTTTAAGAATGAATTCTGTCCTTCTTTTTAATGTTTAACACAGAAACATAATAACTACGTTACACTGTTAAAGTAGAAATGAAGGAGGAGTAAAAGATTCAATTTCATCATGTTCAGTGTGTATTTACCTCCTAAAAGTCAAGAGGAAGAAACTCAGCCAAGGCGCCACCACTTGAAATCAGGGGGTGGCTGGCTCCGAATCAGGGTGGTGCTCTGGGCTCAGGGCCCCTCCCCTGCCCACTGTCACACTTTCTCTCCCCTAAGCTCCACCAAGGCCTTCTCGGGAAGCTGACAGGGAGGCAGTGAAAAAGTCTCATCCTAGAACCAGATTTGCCAGTCAAATCCTTCCTTCACAAGGACTGGCCAGAGAGGGTAAAATGTCCTTCTGCTCCCAACCAGTCCTTCAAGAGAACGTTCAGCACAGCTCTTGGGCAGACTTCCCGTCTCCTTTGACCAGGACCCTGCACAAACATGTTTTGTGGGCTGTTTGAAGAACCCTGTGGGCATGGCCAAAGCAACCCAGAGACAGGATTTAGTCGCATTCTGACACACCAATGATCTTCCAGAATGATCTTCCCACTTGCTAGTCAAGCTGCAGTGAAATAAAGGCAAGCATACAGGTCTCAGAATCCAGAGAGAGATGGAACTGCTTTATTAATATCACAAAGTGGAGGAGAAAAAAAAAAGAGTGTTCTGGATTTGCTGTGCCAGCACTGCTTCAAAGCACAATCATTAGGGAGGAGAAGAAGAGGTGGGTCAGGTGGATTCACGCCCTCTGAGGGCCACCATCTTGGGAGGAGGTGGTGGCCCTTCCCGGCCACTGTGCTGTCAAAAGGAACCGCTGTGTCTTCTCACCCAGGGTGACGGCCCTCCAAGACTCAGGAAAGAAGGTGACAGAACAGATACACGACCAAAGGATCAAAAGCTTAAATTATACATTTTTTTTCAAGCCTTTTTTTTTTTTGAAAGGCAGCCAAAAAGGTACCTTCACAAAGCCAGCTTTGTGTGAACTTTAAACAAAACCACTTCCAGCAACTGAGGTTGAGCAGCCCTAGCAGACTGCCCACCCCAGAGCCTCATTGTAAAACCTTTGGTACTTCCTTCACATATGTGGCCCAGACACCTGGCTTTATTTTGTTTTTGTTGTTATTTTATTTCAGGGGAAAAGGCTGAGGTGAAGGGAAGGAGAGCAAAGCAGAAATACTACATGTCCTTAAAGATCATATGCACAAATGGCCAGGCCACAGGAGCATTCTGATGACTCATTCAACATACTTAGCTAAGCATCTACCATGGGCTGGGCCCTTGTCTCCAAGCCTTGTACAGCTGGACAAAGCAGATGCTCCATGGAAAGCCTGCCATGCCCACAGATGTGCTGGTGGGAAGCCCAATGGGAAGCTTTCATGAGGCCACATGGGCCACCATGAAGACTCCCAGAAACAACTGAGTGCGAGTCATGGATTAACAGGTGGGGGCAAGACATTTGGGGATTTGGAGGAACATATACCCATAGCTTGATGAAGCCTGGGGAAATGGTTTACAGCATCATTAAAGTCATTATTGGATAATGATGATCAAAGAGGAAATAACATTTATTAAGTGGTATGCATTCGCATATATCATAACATTTAATTGTTAGGACACGCCTAGGAGGTGCATGTTATCATTCTTGTTTAACAGATGAAAAAAAACAGGCTCAGAGGAGTTGAAGAAGATGCTCAAGTTCACATGGCTGGTAAGTGATCATCAAGGCTCCCCTCCTCAGAACACACCATACAAATTCTGCAAAACAGAGCCTTCTTCTGCCTCAGTTTTTGAATGGTAAAGCTCAGTGCACTCAGAAGAGAGTAAGAATCTCAGAAAGAAACTCATGCATAGAAGAACCTGATTTATGATAGAGGTTGCACTTCATATCAATGGAGAAAGGAATGATCCTCTAGCAATGTTGAGAAAACTGGAATCCCTAAATGAATTTGGATCCTTCCTGTACATCATACATAAAAGGAAACTCCAAATGGATGACAAATGTAAATGTGAAAGGACAACTCCGAACCTAATGGAATAAAGCGTGAGACTCTTTTTCTGAGCTTAAGGTATGGAAGGGCCCCTTAAATAAGATCCCCCAAAGCACAAACCACAAAGCAAAATAAGTTGGTAGGTTTGATTACATCAAAATTAAGGGATCCTGTTCAACAAAAGACACCATGGACAAAGTTAACAGAGAGAAATGGCAAAGAGGAAAAAGGTATTTGCAGTGTAGTTACAATATTATTGCCACATTAGAATAGCAACATGAGAATGCTGAGGCCTCCAGAATGGTTGGGGGGATATGGATAAATGGGAACCCTCATGCACTATTGATGATGGCTGAGCTTTGTGCAACCATTCTAGAGACTCATCTGCTGGTGATTCCTGAGACCAAGTACGTATAAATCCTTTGACCCAATAAACCCACATTTGGAGATAAAGCCCAGAGAAAGAGAGAGATTGCCCAGGTTCCTAAGGGGACAAGTAGGAGGATATTCATGTGGTAGTGGGGACTTGAAGCAACTAGGTGCCTATCACTAAAAAATGAATAAATGCAATATAGAGTGGGGTACCTACTATGTGGTAGTTGTTAGCACCATACACTAATTGTTTTCAGCCTTCCTCCTTCTAGATTCATGGCTGGATTATAGTTTCTACCGCTTATGACGTTGAGAATGACTACATGACCTTTTTAGGACACTTCTGGACCATTGTGCTGCCTTCTGAACAGAGTCTTTACGAGCCAGGGAGTGGCCACTTTCCCCTCTTTCTGCCATGGTGAATGGTGGAGGCTCCATCAGCCTAAGCCCCCGAGTGAGATGTGAAGCAAAGCTCCTACTGACCTGATGGGCACAGAATATGGCCAAACGGTAAACCTTTATTATTTTAAGGCACTAAGATTTTGGAGTTGCCACTGCAGAATAACTTAGCCTACCTTTAATGATACAACTCTGCAGCTGTTAAAGCAATAAACCAGATATACAGCCAACAACAGGGATAGATCTTAAAATCACGGTGAGAATGCAGTGAAATGGTCAGAACAAAAGAAACTCCTAGGGGCAATATCATTTCCATAAACCAACAACACACACACACAGCAACAATACATGTTTTATAGACACATACCTGTTTGAGGGTGTCAAACACCTGAGATGTGCCCCTTTAGGGGAGGGAAGATCACAGAGGAAGAGAAAAAAATTAAGAACTAAAATGGGAGATAGCCTCACACTGAGGATGATGAAACTTCCATGAATCCGCGAGCATGAATAACTCAACTCTCTATTCTATCTAAGATCAAAAAGAAAAGGAAAGTGGAAAGAGTGTAAATAACTCTTCTAGGTTGACTTTGGTCGGCATTTTGAATCCTGCAGGCCAATCAATCTTCTACTAGCACAGTGCTTCTATTTCCCCCACCAAGTTTTTGGTTTCTCTCTCTCTCTCTCTCTCTCTCTTTTTAAAGATTTTATTTATTTATTCATGAGAGAGAGAGAGAGAGAGAGAGAGAGAGGCAGAAACATAGGCAGAGAGAGAAGCAGGTTCCATGCAGGGAACCTGATGTGGGACTCGATCCTGGGACTCCAGGACTCCCTAGGCCGAAGGCAGGCACTAAACTGCTGAACCATCCAGGGATCCCCTCTCTCTCTTTTTTTAATATTGAAGTATAGTTAAGAAACCCTCATGTGCTGGGTGCCAAGAACGTAAACTGGTGTAGCCACTATGGAAAACAGCGTGGAGACACCTCAAAAATCTAAAAAGAGAACTACCATAGGATCCAGGAATTCCCGTACTGGGCATTTACCCAAAGAAAATGGAAGTGTTACTTCAAAAAGATACATAACCCCCCCCCCTTGGTTATTGCAGCATTATTCACAACAGCCAAGATACGGAAGCAGCTCAAGTATCCATCGATACGTGAATGGATAAAGAAGACTGGTACACCTGCATGTGCGCACACACACACACACTGGAATATTACTCTGCCATAAAAAGAATAAGCTCTTCCCCAAGTGCTAATTGACCCAGACAGGTTTTCGCTTTACAGTCTCTGTAGCATCTACACCTCCTGGGTACAAAGGCATAAATTACAGCCACAGCAGCTACCACCAATCTCTCCCGTTTCTCTGTAATTGAGAGAAGATGCCTCCTGACTGGAGAAACAAGAATGGAAACGTGCCAACTGTGACCAACTCCAAGCCAATGGCACTGATCAGTTGTATGCTCCTCAGTGGGGAGTAGTCCTGGCTCCTGACAAAACCTGAGTTGAGAACAAATGACCAGCCCAGGTCCACACCTGCAAGAGATGATGCAAGGCTCTCGGGCAAGTGCTCCCCACAGCCTGAGCTTCCCGGGTTCTGGCAGGTGGAGGGATGGGGAGCAGGCTGGCTTGGAGCTCCACTGCCCAGCCATGTCATAGCGATGACTATGCACAACACCCTGAGAGACAAACACAGCTCAGCTCAAACAGCTCACCAGGCAGGCTCCCTGCCATCATTTTCTTTCCCCGGTGTAGTGCAAAGGGGCTGGGCTTGGAGTTAGGCAGACCTGAGTCTGAGTTCTCTCCCACTAGGCACTGAATTAATCCAGGGCACTGAGCTATTTATCTCCACGCCTGGTCCTGTGTCAGGCACAGCAGAAGCTTATAAATATTTGTTGAACTGAACTGTTTATGTGCTTCTTGCTCATTTTCCTGAAGAAACCACCAACTTAAATAAATACATTCATTTTATTCGAGGCACCCCCTCCCAGAACGTAAACAATAGTAATTCTTTTCAATTATCAAATGGGTGATACAAGGTTCTTTCACATTCATTTTCAAGATTAATCTTTATAGGAAATCTCTTATTATGCTCTATATATATAGATAAGTAGGATAAAGCTCAAAGAGGGTAAGTAATCAACCCAGCGTTTTCTGGAATGCAAGCGAATCAATGTGGAAGGAACAATAGAATTACAAAAGCAACCATTTGCAATCCTCAGCATAAGATTCAGCTCAGATAAGGATTCGCAACAGATGCCTGGGCTTCTGGGAGAAAGATGGCTGGAGAGCAGGATGCTCACATGCTCTCCAAGTATCACAATGGATTACTGAATAGCTACAAAAGGAAAATGTGTCTTTACAAAGGGGCGATCTTGTAGTCACCTCCTTTAATCAAGAGATCTAAGTATGTCTCCAACTGCAGGACAGCCAGGTGCTGTGGACTCCCAGTGGGACGCAGCAACAAGTACACAGTAATGCCTTCAGGTATTCCGGCCAAACATCTTTTATTTACTATAACCATGAGGAAGCCATCGAACAAATCCAGCATGTGGGACATTCTGCAAGACAAGTAGTTTGGTTATTTTTCAAGAACAGTCAGTTATGAAAACACAGGAAGACAGGGGAGCTGTTCTAGATTAAAAGGGGCACCTGGGTGGCTCAGTTTGTGAAGCATCTGACTCTTGATTTTAGCTCAGGTCATGGTTTTAGAGTTGTGAGGCTGAGCCCCACATTGTGGAGTGTGGAGCATGGGGCCTGCTTAAGATTCTCTCTCTCACTCTTCCTCTGCCCCTCCCCTCTCCCTACCTTAAAAAAAAAGGCAGGAGGACTAAAGAGATAAAGTAGTCAAATGTAATGCATTGCTTTTTAGGCATATTTTTTTTTTTTAGATTTAATTTTTTACTTGAGAAAGAGAAAGTGAGTGAGAGAATATGAGTGAGGTGGGAGTTTTGGAGGGGCAGAGGGAGAAGCAGACTCCCCACTGAGCAGGGAGCCCAATGTGGAGCTTGATTCCAGAATCCTGGGATAAGGACCTAAGCCAAAGGCAGTTGCTTAACCAACTGAGCCACCCAGGCACCCCAGCTTTCTAGACTTTTAAAAAGTTACAGAAGTCTGGGCAGCCCCAGTGATGCAGCGGTTTAGTGCCGCCTGCAGCCTGGGGCATGATCCTGGAGACCGGGGATCGAGTCCCGCATCGGGCTCTCTGCATGGAGCCTGCTTCTCCCTCTGCCTGTGTCTCTGCCTCTCTCTCTCTCTCTGCATCTCTATGAATAAATAAATAAATAAAAATCTTTAAAAAAAAAAAAAGTTACAGAAGTCATTCTTGGGGCATTGGGGGAAAGTTACATAAGGACTGAATAGTAGATTTATTTATTATTGAATTAATATTAATTTGGGGGGATGTGATACTATTATTAATGTTAGGTCTCTTGACTATGATAAACGGTCTTGGGATTTTATAGGGGAATGTCCACATTCTAAGGAAATGCAACTGCAACATCGGAAGCAAAGATTAAGAGTAAACTGTCATGATGGCTGAGACTTCCTTATAAATGGTTCAGCAAAACAGAAGAGTGTGTGGGTGTGTAAAGGGAGAGAGTAAGGGAGGCCAGGCATGCAAATGTGCCAAATGCTAGAAGCTGGTGAATCAAGGTAAAGATAAAGGGCATATAGGTATCCATTCTCCTATTGCTTCAAATTTTCTGCAGGTTTGAACATTTTCAATTAAAATACAGTTAGGAGGAAAATATAAACGCTCTGATTTTAAAGCCAAGGATTATCCAGGACACTGACCCACCTCTCTAGGAGGTTTTTGGTAAGCAAGCAATGTCCCTCCTCCCTGTCCCCAGGACTGCCACCAAATCCCTTTCTAGCCAGAAAGAATAATCCGTCATTCAGATATAGGGGGTTGCTTTCCTTCTAGTTCATTAAAAAAATACTTTCTGTGACAGGGTACCAATATATACTCAATATGGGTTATAAAATGAAGTCTATTTTCCACCCCATTTTAATTTTAATAGTAAAACACATTTGCTAAATATCCCAATTAAAGGTTGGAGAAAAGGCCATACTTCACTGCTGAAGCTACATTTTCACTAATTTGGTTGCTAGTTAATGGTTGAAGAGAGATGGCAGTGTCAGGCAAAATCGCTACCCTCCTCCCCACCCTCTCCCCAGCAGACATGACTAATCAATCACTGAAAGCATTTCTCCCCAAGCCTAAACCTTTACTACAGCCTCACGAGGTACCCTGCAGTGCTTCCTGGTGGTAGGGTTTTCCTTTTTTACTTCATTTTTTTTTTTAAGATTATATATATATATATTTTTTTTTTTTTTTTTCATGAGAGACACAGAAAGAGAGGCATAGGGAAAAGCAGGCTCCCTGCAGGGAGGCCAATGTGGGACTCGATCCCGGGACTCCAGGATCATGCCCTGGGCCGAAGGCAGATGCTCAGCCACTGAGCCACCCAGGCACCCCATCCTTTGCCTTTCTTTATTTCTTTTTTTTTTTTTCTTTATTTCTTTAAAGACATCAGAAGAGAAAAATATTCACTCTTCCCTTCCCAGGAGACTCCTGCAAGGAGTTTTCTCTGGAAAATAGTTGTTTTCAAGGTCCCAGATTTCCTCCCTCAGTTATTCATCCAATAATCACCTGTTAACTGCCTACTGTGTGCTGGTGTCCAGAGTGCCAAGATGAATGTGATCCAGTTCTGCCCCCATAGGCTCACCAAAAGATACTGATAGAGGTTCCAATAGGGCTCAGAGCAAGGACTGGCCAACTGCCTGGGTAGGTGAAGAAAAGGCTTCAAAGAGAAGGTGGCACATTCTCAAACGCCTTTTAGAAGAGAGAGTATGGCCTAAAAGGTGCTGGTGGCAGCAATGCTTTCAGGGATTGTGGTGTGTTCTCATGATGCAGTATCCCTACATTGGTTCATTGGCTCCCATAGGCACCTACCTCAACCGTTGGCTGATCCCAGTTTGAGGCGGTTGTTGACTGCCAGCCCTCCTTTGGAAGTGGTCGAGTTCTGTGAATGTTATTCTTTCCTAGATGAAATATAACCTTTCCCTCAGTTCACCACAGCAGGTAGAATGGGCAGTCAGCTGTTGTGATTTGTGCAGTGCCTAGCCTGGGCCCACCTAAGATCATGAAACATCTCCCTTCCCGATGTCTAGAATTCCATCCCATCATGGGAATAGCACTTTGTCAAGGAGTTGGACATGGTGGGACAGGGGAAGGGTGATGGAAACCAACATTTACTGAGTAGCTACTATGTTAACCTCTGCTCATGTACCTCAACAACCTTGGGAGTCAAGGAAGGAGTAAAACCCCCCCAGACAGCTCCCCTACAGTTAGACCAGGATCAAAACCTGACATAATTATGAAGCACGTGGAGAAAAAAGGAAGAAAAAAAAAAAAAAACTTTGTCATCTTGATTCTGTGTATTAAGTTTCCGCGTATGTGATCCAAAAAGCTCTAAAAGGTAAATATTACTACTCCCACTTTGCAAATGAGCAAGCTGTGGGTTCAGGAAAATTTGTTACTCACCATCGTCATCGCCATCACCGCACAAGCGGCAGGCACACTTGTTCTATCAGGCTCTGCAAACACTTTATATCTATCACCTTACTAACTTAACACAGCAACCCTGTGCCAACAGCATTTTCAGACCACTTGAACTGTGATTACACTGAGTTTAGGAAAGGTTAAATCACCCAGTCAAGGTCTCACTCATTCAGTAGGTGTTGGTCTGGGATGCATCTAACTCTGAGTCCATGTTCTCGAATGCTGCTCATGCTACCTCCTAAATGTGTGCCATCTACTAAGTGCCAGAGCACCAGAGCAACCACTGTGACAGTGTACTCTCTACCCACTGCTTCCTGAGGGAGTCTATTTGGACCTGTTTGAGCACATGGAAGTTATTGTTTACACCAAATCTACCAAGAAATGAGAAACAGCCTTAATAACAATTAAAATTATATTTTGGCAGCGGGAGCCCTCAACAATAGCTTACACTTGCTTCCTGCTTGCTACGTGCTGTGCACTGTCCTCGTGAGCAAGTATACATGTGGTGGTACACACAGAACAGCTCACCCATATTCCTTGCCTTCTGGGCCATTTCTGCCACCTTGAATTTATGCATGGCCATGCAGTTTGCTCTGGCCAATGAAATGCAAGCAGAGTGATTTGTGTCACTGTCTGTTGAAGCGTTTGAGAGCCAGTACATAATTCCCCATAATCTGTCTTCTTCGCAGGAGCAAGCATGGAAGCATGCTGATATGGAGGGGCTGTAAAACAGAAGCAGTCTGGACACACAGACAACACACAGAGGGCAGCTGCACTGGGAATCATCCAGGTCTTCAGAGGACTTTGCATGAGTAAAAAAGAAACTACGGTTGCAATCAACTGCTGAGATTTAGGATTTGTCTGTTACTGCAGCACTAAGTAGCATGAGCTAGCCTATTCTAAGAGTCAACGAATCTTCCTATCAGTTCTATGATAGGCGTGCTACTATCCCCATTTTACAGACAAACCAGCACAGAGAGGCTAGGTAACTTGACAAAGATCACACGGCTAGGAAAAGGTAGAGCCAACTGTGAACCCCAGGAACTGAGACTCCAGAATCCATGCTCTTTCTCAATACCCTGTTATTTCCCCACTAACACTTTTAATCAGATATATTAATGCATAAACATCAAAGTCTATAAGTGTCTTGATATATCTTAGCCAATGTTTAAAGAATAAAAGAATTATAAGAACATATAATTAAAGAAACACCAAGATTGCTCGCTTTAAAAAAGAAGAAAAAAAGAAAACCAGCCTAGCTTCTGCTAGTAAGAAGGCAGTTAAAACTGAAAATGGGTTACAGCAGAGGTGACTGTTCTTTGGAGAATTGCCTGGAACTAGGGAAAATCACTTAAAGAAAAACCCTGTTTCTTTCTTTACCCAAATCCTTAGAGTTTGCTCTAAAGGGCCACAGGCACAATTAGAAGTATAATTAGTGTTCTCACCCACCCCCCAAATACATGTTTTTTCCTAATTAAAAAACACATATATTTCTTTAACAGATTCATTATATTCTTCCTAAATCAAAGCAAATCCTTAATGAGTGACTGGGAGATCCCCCAGATAAAATGGAATCATCAGAAACTCGCACTGGGAACTTGAGTGTGTCTCTCCCAGTCCTCTCTGGGGCAAGGACACTTGTCAAGGTCCCCTCTGTTTTGTGCAGTCGTCATAATCGCTGCTGGTCGTAATTTAGGACACTTGGTTAAGTGGTTCTTTCCAAAGCAATTAATGAGTTTCATGGGAACAGGGCTGGTCAGAAGGTCTGCCGCGTGTCATGAGGGGTGTGCCCTTTCAATCTGGGGACCCTGACAAGCCTGCCAGTCGGGCTCTTGGCTGACGCTTCCCCCAAGTTGAGGGCTTGTCATCCTTTCAAAAGTCAGATGATGCCAATGACAAGAGACAGATTCCTAATGGTTGCCGGAGTGGTCTCTGGAGTCAGGTTGCCTGGGTCAGAATCCCAGCTCTTCCCACACCAGCCCGGAGATTTGGGACCTACCGCTTAATCCTCCAAAACCTCATTTACAAGATAGGAATGGCCAGAATATCTATTTCGTTGTTAGCAGGATCAAAGGAGTAGATGCACGCAAAAGGAGTAGATGCACGCCTAGCAGAGTGCGCAATACAAATTAGCTGTCATTTTAAGAATAATTATTAGAGAACACTTACTGCCGTCTGTGGTTGTTCCCTGCCTTGTGGGGGGACATCCATTTGTATAACTCTCCTGGCTTTTTTTCTCCCTCTTATTCATTCCTTCCCTAGGGAGGTGGAATGATTCATCTGGCTGGTGAGTTTGCCTGGAGAGTTGGACAGGCAAAGCTCAGCCTGCCGCTCACCTTCTCCCTGGAAGCCAGTCGCCCGAAGGAAGCAAGCATCCTGCAGAACTCCCACATCATCACAGCTTTCCCGGAAGAGAGCTGCAGCGTTCTAGAAAGGCTCTTGTGTAGAGCTTTGTGAGCACTTACACCTGACTAGTTGCAGGGTCTAGCATCAGGAAGGGCATTGTTACTGCATGTCCAAGCTGTGTTCTCCAGACTAGAGTCTTTATTAGTAATAAAAGGAGTATTTTCATCTCCACCTGCCTGGCGTCTCCGGTCTCCATCAGCTGTATTAGAACTGGTGTAGAGAAAGGAGGTGCTGTTTATTGGATTATCACCAACCTCAGCGATTGTCACAGCAATCTTACTGGCAGGCATTCAAGGCCTTTTATGAGCTGGCTGGTCCAACTCCACAATCCCACAGGTAGCAATTTATCCTTAGGATATAACCAATCACATATGAAAAAGTTATATTACAGGGTAATTCACTACAGAGCAGTTTATAGAATCAAAGATGGGACAACCTGAAGGTCCGCCACCAGGGAACCGACCATAAGACAGAACACAGTATGACAATTTTAAAGGACGCTGCCATAGAGTATTAATGATATATACGGATGTTCGTAATCTGTTAAGTGAAAAAGACAAGCGTAGGACAACATGTACTATTTTGTAAGAAAAATATTAAATGTTTAAAAATATTTGGAGGGGTGCCTGGGTGGCTCAGTGGTTGAGGGTCTGCCTTCAGCTCAGGGTGTAATCCCGGGGTCCTGGGATCAAGTCCCGCATCGGGCTCCCTGCAGGGAACCTGCTTTTCCCTCTGCCTGTGTCTCTGCCTCTCTCTCTGTGTCTCTCATGAATAAATAAGTAAACTCTTTTTTTAAAAATTGGAAAAAATATATCAGTTGTTAACACTTTAGATGGTGGTATAGTGGGTCACTTTAATTTTTTCCTTTATTGCTTATGTAAAAATGCTCTAATCTCTCCCTGTTGTATTTCTTCTAAAATAAGCAAAGAAGATATTTTTCATTTTTCTAAAAGCCAGGTACACAGTGGCTGATGGAGAAAACTCCTTTGAGGGGCTCAACTTCTGCCTCTTGCTTCTTTGGAAACAGAGCCATTAGGTCAATATGACTGTGCTCATATAGTCAAGAGTCTCCCCTGACGGGCCAATGGAGGGTCTGGTTGTTCTGACTGTTTTGAAAGAAGTCAGGGAAGGCTCTGTAGGGCCCAGGAGCCCTTGCAGGACTGGCAGTGCTGGATGGGAAGGAGAAGTGATGACCCAGAAGCCTGGCATGGCCTGGCAACAACTAACAGGAAACAGGTGCCTGGGACTTGGGGGTGCCTGCTAAAGGTTAAAGTCCCAACTGCTTGGTGTGGCATTTGAGGCCTTTCTGATCTGGCCCTTATACTCATCCCACTGGCTCAGCTTCAGACCAATAAGACACATCCCACTCCTCAAATGGTCCATACCCTGGTCCCTCAAAGCCCCTGATAAGGTGTATCTTCTTCCCATCCTCCTCCAACCAGCTCCCATCTCTTTCTGATGCTCTCCTACACCACTGCCATCCCCTACGCCCATCTATACTACCAATGCCCCCTACATCTACTTAGACCACCAACACCCTCCTCATCTATCCAGCATCAGTGTTCTCTGGGTACCACAAAGCTCTGAGCCCAGAGGCACAATCTGGAAAGGAGCAGGTGCCGAAAAGTCCAGATAACCTGCAAGAACTCCACACATACCTCATTAGGAGTCATTTCCTCCCTTATAGGCTTTGATTCTCCAACAAATTTGAGGCCAGGATTGGGTGTCCTCAGGCCTCTCTCCTCTAACCATCAATGACCCCATCTCTGGGGCATCAGCCCATGCCTCCCTGCCTCCCACCTCCTGTCCTCTACAGCCCACCCGATTTTGGTTTAAGCACAGGCTCAGCATCTGACCTTTTCTATTAGTGTGAATGTCAACTTCCAGAGACTAAGATTATGGCATTTCTTGAAGTCAGGAGGTCAACTCAACGATGACCGCCCCTCTCTGTCTTATTCCACAAACCAGAGGGAACAGCAGACTCTGTAGGGATGGTCAGGAGTAGCTTAAATGTTTGGTAGTAGTGGCTCTCACAACAAAAGCCCACAGGAGGGCTTGTTTAAATAAAGGTTATGGATCCCGCCCCCAGAGTTTCTAATTCAGCAGATCTGGAGTGGCTCTGAGATTACATTTTGAGAACCATTATTTGAGACCTTCCAAGGCCTGGCTCCCACCCCGTTACTTGTCTGAACTCATCTATACTTTCTCCTTGCTTGACCAACTCCAGCCAGACTCCTCACTATTCTTCAAACATGCCACACACATTCCTACCCCAGGGCCTTTGCACATACTATCCACACTGCCTAGAAGGCTCTTCCTCTGTTATCTGTGTAGCTCTTCCCTAACTTCTTTGAAAGTCTTCACTAAAATGTCACTCCCTCGGTGAGGCTTTCTCTGCTATATTTTTCTCTGTAGGACTTACCCTCACAGCATACTATTTATTTTATATCACTGGTTTTATTTCTCTCTATCTCTCTGACTAGACTATGGGCTCTGTGAGGGCAGGGATTTTTCTTGGTGTGTTTACTGCTATATCTCAGAACAGCATCTGGTGTATTGTAGGTAACCTAGTATTTGTGGAAGGAAGAGGGAGGATGATGAAAGCAGAGAGGGAAAGGAGAGGGAGGTGGAGGAAAGGAAGCAGAAGGAGAGAGTGGGAAGGGCAGAAGGAAGCAAAGAAGGAAGGAAGGAATTTTACAGACAAGTAATATTCTTTTAATAGTTGTGATCAGCAACATGGCTGCCAACTTTGTTATTTTGCCAAGTAAGAGCTTTAAAATCTCAGAAACTCCAATTAACATCTCCTGTCTAATCAGGGCCCCATATGGTGGACCAGAAGCCTCTGAGCACAGGGTTGCCTGCCTGGGTGAACGGTGGCCCTGGACATGAACGATCGCAGCTAGTGTGATACCGCACAGTGCTCTAAACACCACCATTTCATGAAAGAAAGGATATTGTATTTATTTTTTTTAAAGATTATTTATTTATTTATTTGAGAGAAAACAGGGCAGCGGGGAGAAGCAGGGGCGGGGGAAGAAGCAGACTCCCTCCCAAGCAGGGAGCCCCACACGGGGCTCCAACCCAAGATGCTGAGATCATGACCTGAGCTAAAGGCAGATGCTTAACCAACTGAACCAATAAGGTGCCCCAAAAAGGACATTTTATTTTTTATTTTTAAAGATTTTTACTTATTTATTTGAGAGACAGAGTACAGGTGGGAGGAGTGGTAGAAGAAGAGTGAGAATCTCCAGCAGACTCCCTGTGAGCATGGAGCCCAACGCAGGGCTCGATCCCAGGATCCCGAGATCATGACCTGAGCCGAAGTCAGACACTTAAGTGGCTGAGCCCCCCAGGCGCCCAAGAAAGGGCATTTTAACAACACTGCCTTTCAAGTAACAGCGCAGAGGCTGAAGATTTCACTTCAGATACCAACTCTGAAGGCCTCGCACTGCAGGATGCTGAGGCCACCTCTGAGACACCTGCCATGGAGTAACTGTTGGAATGGGAGCTCATGTGTGCCATACATTTGCCATTCTTGCAGAAGATGCCCCATAAATACTGGCTGGATTCATCAATGACACTCGCCTGCCTGTAATATGCTGTTTCGAGACAAGGCCAAATGCATATGCAACCTCCCAAGCTGTAATTCAGTAAGATTCCTCTAGATCCTCTGAACTCCTGGGAGGCAGGAACTCATTATCTTTGTATTCTCAGGGCTGAATTCAGATTCTCCCCATCCCCCCATTCAGCTGGGCTTTGATAAACATTTGCTTTTTCTTTTAAAATCAGAAATGAAGCTCTGGCTTCAGTGCCTATGCCTAGTAAGAGGGTCTGATTCTGAAGTATGAGGGAATTGAGGGGGTACTGAGCCCAGTGCTTGGCGCATGCAGGTCCTAACAAATGCTGACTGACTGGTTCATGAAGAGATCTTCAGACTTATCCAGATATGAAACATGGCTCTGCGGTCTTGGCCGCTCCTGAGACTGCGGCTCCCTGCACTTTCCTCTAGAGGAGATGGTGCAGAATCTGCCTGGGGTGTTGCCAGACTTTGCAAACAAAGGTAGATGAAGAAGGAAAACAGCAAGTGGCACACAGGGTGGGAAGTGGCACACAGGGTGGGAACTCTTCTGGCTTCAGACACAACCAGAGGCTGGCTGATTTTCCCATGTTCAGGGATCAAAGTAAAGTGGCTGGAAGGACAGTGATAAGATGAGAGTGTGCACAGTCCTACAAAGCAAGAGCACAGGAGGGCTGGATGGACTTCACATGAAGAATGTCAGCCTCCCAACATCTCCACGACGGCTGCAGACATCATCCCTTCTACACACCCGTATCCAACTGGCGCCAGGCCCCAGCACCCTGCCAGCCTTCCTGTCTCAATGGTCAGGGAAAGAGGCTGCTTTCCAGCCTCTTCCATAAGGAAGGCGGAAATGCCACTCATTCTTCACTGTCCTTTCACCACCCACTCCTTCTGTCACTGAGTCATTAATGATGTAGCAACTTAGAGTGTCTGGTGCTGAGGATGCCCAGATAAATGGAGCACAGGCCCAGCCTCCTTGAATCTCCCCACTGAAGGGAGAAATGCAGACCTGTAAACAATTCCCACACACCACATCCTGTGCTTCCCCCAGGTGTGGTCCGCCTATCGCTGGTGGACACCATCTGGTTTTAGGTGATACAGAGATAAACACTTCTACTTTGGGTTATGTGTTTATTTTCATATATATTTAAAACATACGGCTAGTGCATCCAATCCTCTATGTGTCACATGCTTTTGTGCACTGGACGTGTTTTTGATAAAACTTGTGAGTGTGAAGTTGATTATAATAAAGACAGATAAATAAAGCACAGGTGGTAGAAGGGACTCATGAAGTGGCGGGCAAAGGACACATCCATCATGGATGAGAGAACAGATGGGGGTTCAAATCCCGGTCCCGCCGCTAACCAACAGGGACTCTGGATGAACTGCTTACTCACCTGGGACCTTGATTTCTTCCTGTATAAAGTGATCATGTCTACCTCCTGGATTCTGATGTAGATAATTAACCTTGTAGGTGCAAATTCACTGTTATTTTATTATCTTGCCATCATGTTCTCCCAGTGCCTGTTAAAAGACGGTTGGAAAGCTGCCGCATCCGGATTTGGGGAGAGGGAGGTGGCCAGTGCTCAAAGCCCTGCGTTCAGAGCCAGCCATGAAAACAGATAAGGGAACGAGAAGATGGCTTCATTAATGAGCCCCAGCAGCTGCAGGGGCTCCCTAATGAGAAGGGAGGAGGCCGGACAGCAGGCCCAGGCTCCCCAGCAGTGGCTGTTGCAAGGGTCCAGGCCCCACACACCACACAGGAAGACCCCCTGCCATGAAGGGCATGTAGGAGCCACAACATAGAGATTCTAATCCCAGTGGGTCTCCACTCCCGAGGGGCCCTAGATTGCTGACTTTGGACACCAGCTCAGAGGGACCCACAAGAGGAACAGGCTAGGTATCCTGTTATACTGGCAGCCAGGGGCAGGGGGCAGGGGATGCTTAGAAAAGGCCTCCCAAACTATAAACACCTCTGGTGAGAGGAAAGACTTAGTTTTTGATTCATTGACCCATTTGGACAAGGGGTCCCTCCAACTTTGCTATGCATAAGAGCAGGAGCTCATTCCCAGGGTGAACCACCCATGCGATGGGATACAGCTCAGCGATGGATGAAAGGGAGCACAGTGACATGGGTCAATCTCAAGTGCATTATGCCGGGTGCAAGGAGGCAGAAGCAAAAGGCTGGGTATCATACGGTCACAGCTCACACATTCCAGAAAAGGCAAAACACTAGGGCCAGAGAGTAAGCCAGTGATGCCAGGGGTTAAGGGTGTGTATGTGGAGATACACAGAGATATCACTCCATACCCACTAGGATGGCTGTGATCAAAAATACGGATAATAACAAGTGTTGGCGAGGACGTGGAGAGGAAGGAACCCTCATACACTGATTGTGGGATCATAAAATGGTGCTGCCACTGAGGAAAACAGTCTGGCGGTTCCCAAAAAGGCATCCAGACAGTTACCCTGTGACCCAGGAACTCCACACAAAACCACGCATCTACACAAAAACATGTATGCCAACGTTCATAGCTGCATTATTGCCAATAGCCAAAAATCAGAGGCAACCCAAGTGCCCATCAACTGACAGTTAAACAAAATACAGCATATCCATGCAATGGAACGTTATTCAGCAGTTAAAAGTAATAAAGTACAGCTACATGCTATAGCACAGATAAACCTTGAAATATGCTGTGCAGTGAGAGAAGCCAGTCAACAGAAGCCCAGATCGTCTGAGTCCATTTGCACGAAATGTCCAGAACAGGCAAATCCCTAGAGGCAAAAAGTAGATGAGCAGTTGTCAAGGGCAAGGAGGGCATAGGTAGGGGGAACAGTCTGTGATTTCTAAAGGTACAGGGCTTCCTTTGGGAGTTGAGGAAGGTCCTAAACCTGATGGTGGTGATGGCTGTACAACTCTGTGAGTCCGCTGAAAACCACTGAATTGAATACTTTGAACAGGTGAATTGTATGGTATGTGAATCATATCTTAAAAAAAGCTGTGACAAAAAACTAAGACATAATCAATTACCATAAGTTAAAAAAAAAAAGTACAGGGAAGGTTTAACTACAAAGGGATAAAGGAACCTGCGGGGAGGAGGTATGAGAACTGTCTATATCGTGTTTGTAGCCCTGGTCTGATTCTGTGCATTTGTCAAAACTCACAAAACTGTACACCCAAGATACAAAAATAAATTGGCCTGTCCCAATCCATATTAAAAATGGTTACCCTCAGGGCACCTGGGTGGCTCAGTCGGTTAAGCACGGACTCTGGATTTTGGCTCAGGTCAGGATCTCAGGATTGTGGGATGGAGCCTGGTATGGGGCTCCACACTCAGCAGGAGTCAGCTTTACATTTTGTCCCTCTGACCCCTCTCCCCTCCCCTCCACCAGCCCACCAGCTCAGGCACGCATGCAAGAGCACTCGGTCTGTCATTCTAGAATAAATAAATAAATCTTTAAAAAAATGGTTACTCTCTTGTAGACACTATGCTAAGCCCCTTACAGGCCTTGAATTGTTTAATCCTTAAAGCAAACCACTTAAGTATTACTCTCCCCATGTGGGCAAACAGGCTCAGAGAGGTTACGTGACCTGCCTGGAATCAGTCAGGAAACGTTTTCAGATTTTGAACCCAGTTCTGTCTGACTCCAGATCCCACATCAGTGTCCACTGCGTTATGCCCTCTACATACTGATCATCTGGAACATTCCCTGAGCACCTCTCAGGTAGTTGTCAATGGTCACCTGCCTGATTACTGCCTCACTGGTGACTTCCTTGAGGGCTGAGACTGTGCTTGAGAAATATGTGTCGCCCACCATGCTGGGCACAGACGCAGGCACCCTAATAGGCAGTCCACAGATGTTTGGGGATCAGGGTATAACAAAAGAGAGGCAGGGTGAATGCCATTTGGAAATGCAGATGAGTAGCCTAAGATGAGTTGACTCTGGGCCTCCAGTCTGGCCAGGGGGCCACACACCCTCACTCAGTGGGCCTCCTGCCTTTGGATCAGATATCTGAGCCTAAGCTGAAGAAGGGAGAGACCGTACCTACACTCCAGCTCTCTCAGCAGCCTGGGGGCAAGACACCTCTCCTCCTGGCTGCATTCCTCAAAGATTTAGCACTGCTCCTCCTAGAATGTACTTACCTCACTAACTCACAGGAGGCAGTGAGAACCAGGTCGATCCTACAGGCCACAGACTTCCTCTGTCTTTCAAACCCATTCCCTTCTCTCCATTCCAGCTGGCTCCCCAGGCTGCCATCACCCCCCTTCTGCCTACAAGCTCTCTCACTACCCCCATCAGTCTCCTCCCCAGGCCTGATGCTTCACCCAACAAATCCCACAGCCAGGGAAAAAGCCTGAAACATGAATCTGCTCACATCATTCTCCTGATAGCAAGGATAGCATTGACCCTTGAGGGAATGAGAATGAGATAAGAATGAGAAAAAGATGCCCTCCTCCAGGCAGGCATGGGTCCCATACTGGGGCCCATATCCTGGTGAGTCAAGAGGCAACCCTTTAGTTGGCATCCTTGTGCAGGACACATCCTGGGTAACTGACCAGGTCACTGCTCTGAGTACAAACACCAAACTCTTGCCAGGGGCCTCCAAGGTCCTGCACAATGTGGCTCTGGTTTATTTCTGCAGGCTCTTCCCCCTTCACTCTAGGCTCACCCCCGCCCCCAGCCACTGTACTCCACCCTCTGTCCAGACAGTTGGTACAGCTCTGGACTCCCCAAGCATTCCATGTGTGCCCTCCCTTTGCACAAACTGTTCCCTCTAAACCCAGCCAACTCCTGCACACCTTTCAGTTCTTACCTTAGATGTCCCTTCTTCCTTCACCAAGCCTCACCTGACCCCACTACCCCAAATACTTGCCTCCCTCCCAATATCCTCCTTTACCCTGTACCATAAGAGCCTGTCTACTCAGCTGTCTGTCCTCTGGACCCCAAGCTCTGCAAAGGCAGGGACCTGCTGTTTATTCACCAGTGTATCTGGGGCATATACTTGGCATGAGATATTTATTGAAAGAATTAATCAACTAACAAAGAGGTTACGGAGTTAAACAAGATGATTTGTCATCAGTAGGACAACAGGATTTCAGTTTGGGAAAGGGCTCCTGGGGATCCCTGGGTGGCTCAGTGGTTTGGCGCCTGCCTTTGGCCCAGGGCACGATCCTGGGGCCCTGGGATTGAGTCACGCGTCGGGCTCCCGGCATGGAGCCTGTTTCTCCCTCCCTCTGCCTCTCTCTCTCTCTCTCTCTCTCTCTCTGTCTATCATAAATAAATAAATCTTTAAACAAAAAAAAAAAAAAGGAAAGGGCTCCTGACTAACTCCGTTGGACTGATCATTGTACTGAGGCGGCGGCTGATGCCTTGGGGAGGGCCCATGACTTTCCTCAGCTCCCATGCTCGCAGTCCTCAGAAGCCACGCCAACCCTCCATCCACTACAGTAGGCAGAGAACAGAAATCCCTGCAGCCCCAATAGGAGACAGTCTGATGGCAAAATGCAGTGGAACACAGTAGTTAAGCTCCAGGGATTTGCATTGTGATAAGAAGGCCCAGGGCTACTTAAGAGCTGTGCGGCCTTGGGTGAGTAATTCATATACTTTGGGTCTCCAGTCTATAAAAAGGGAACCAGGGACCCATGATGGATGGGCAGGGATGCATGAGATATGGCCTGGAATGGAAGAGATTCGGCGTGAAAAACACTCAGCAAAGGGCCTGGCACATGCTCATCAATTAAAGTGAGCTGTGCATCCTGTAGCTGATGAGTGCTTCCTATCTCACACTCCCTCCTCCCCCACTGAGCCCCAGGTCTAGGGTTTCCCCCTTTGCCAATGCCTCCAGCACAAACCCCATCCCCAACTCCCTTCCACCATTACTGCCATGCAATGGACCACTCCAACTTCACCAAAAGCAGAGAGAGGACTCCAGAACAGTCTTCAGGATTTCGGGGCTTTCAAACAATCCCCTCAACTTCAAATATCCCCTTCTATGTCTGGGAAAGAAAAGGGAGCCTTCAGGAATGCAGATGAGGCCACGTTCAATACCAGGCCATTCATCTGCAGGGAAGACAAGAATATGTCTGGCAGATAGCACCTTTTAAAAAATATCCCCAACCTGTTTCCCCCAGTATCTTGATGCTTGCAGCTTTGGGTAAATTTTAGTTTGGAATCAAAGACTCCAATTGTGTGTCTCCTATTAAATCCTTGGGTGGCACCTGGCAAATTTACCTCTAGGTCTCCAGGGAAGCAGAAAAATGAATTATTAGCATTTTATCTGTGAGAGGCACATCTCATAAAGTCGGGGAACAATGTAGTTTCCCCTCAAATTAATTTCATTTTATTTTAAAATGGTCCATAGAAAGTGAGCAGAAGAAATAGATTGTTTGCTGATCTTTGCTGTGCTTTCCTGTGCTTTGCAAGGGAAGAAAACAGTTCATTTTCCCAGATTACTGGATGGAAAGCAAATGTGAACTCTCCACCTCACCTAATGCGCTTGCATTTTGTGCTCTCGTGGCTTTAATCCCACCATCATTCGGTATGTTCAATAAGCATACCAGACTCGGCAAGGGGGAGTTTGGGGTTTTTTTCTTAAGAGCCCAAAGGGGGCTGTCTGTGTTTCCACAGCACACTGTCTATACCTCTGACATGAGTCACATCGCCCTGCACTGCGATTCTGTTCTCCACTCCTGTCCCACTGTGCCCCTAAAGTCAGATATTTCTCCCTCTGCATCTTTATCCCCAGGTAGGGTTGCCAATTAAAATACCAAATGTACAGTTAAGACTGAATGTCAGATAAGGATGCAGTATTCAGGACCTAACTTACACTAAAAAATATTCCTTGTCTATCTGACATGCAAAATTTCATTGGCACCCTTTTTGTTTGCTAAATGTGGCAATCCTAACCCCAAAATCCCCTCTCATCTCATCCACCTGACTCTGAGAAGTCATACCCATTTTCCCATTTTATAGCTGAAGAAACAAAGGCTCAGATGGGCTAAAGATCCTGCTGAGGTTACCCAGCTAGTGGGTGGGAGAGCTGAGAGTGAGCCTCTATCTTTCCACTTTCCACCCATGTGCCCGGTACATGTTGTGGAGGGAATGAATGCAGCACTCATGCATGCAGATGCCAGGCGCCCAGGGAACCCGCTATGCACCTTTCTCTGAGTCATCATTCCCTCCCTGGAATCCCAGCCACGCTTCCTTATTAGTGAGATTGCTGCCCCACATTCCTCTTCTTGGGAAAGGGCCAGCTTCCCGGGAACAGCACTGTGGATGGGGCCAGGTTCTCCCTAAGTGAAAACAAATCTCCTGGTGCCAGGAGCAGCAGGGGGTGGGGGCAGGGTGGCTGGAGAGAGTGGGGTGCTCACCATCCTGAGAAAACAGGTGCTGGGTCAAGGCCTGGATGCTGACCATCCCCCATGGCAGTCTGGCCTCCTGCGCTCCATCCAAACAGGCAGAGAACTCGGGGCAGGCGTCCCACCCCTACTGCAGCTGAGTGACCTCGGACAGGGCTGACCATGCAGGAAGGCAGGCTGGCCCAGAGCAGCACAGTGGAAGGCAGAGGACACCCACAGCTGCTCCCTCTGCCTGGAAATCTGCCCAAACCCCCCACCTCACTTAAGCGTCCCCTCCCCATAGTAAACATCACAGACCGTAAGTTCATGAGCAATCTCTCTTGTTCAGCACTTTTGTTCTCTTTGCCACCATGGCCGTAGCACCTATAACACTGTCTGGGGGCCTCTGGGTGGCTCAGCAGCTGAGTGTCTAACTTTGGCTCAGGGTGTGATCTTGGGGTCCTGGGATGAGTCCCCCGTCGGGCTCCCCACGGTGAGCCTGCTTCTCCCTCTGCCAATGTCTCTGCCTCTCTCTCTGGGTTTCATGAATAAAAAAAATCTTCAAAAAGAAAAAAAAAAACACTGTCTGGCAGACATTGGGTGTTCAGGACATACCCAGTAAGTGGAAGACTGAATGGAGGTCTCTGTTTAAAAAAATAATAAATAATAAATATATATACACAGATATGGAAATATATTTTATATGCATATTTATATATACACACAAACACACATGCACACATATATGTGCCCATACACACACGCACACACACACATAAACCCAACTAAAATTAAATACAAGTAATGCAGCATGGGGATGCCTGTGGTAAACCCTCCAGAGGACTCTACCACACCCCTTCACACATACCATGCCCTCTCCCTGAATTTCACAAACTATTCAACTTTCAAACCCCAGCACAGGGGGCGCCTGGGCGGCTCAGCCACCTGAGAGTCCACGTCTTGATGTCCGCTTGGCTGTGGTCTCAGGATCATCGGGCTCTACACTCTACTCCAGGCTCGGTCTGCCTGGGAGTCTCTCTCCTTCTGCCCCCTCCCCCTGCTTGCTCACACTCTCCCAATAAATAAAATCTTTAAAAAAAAAAACCCTCAACTCAGTTGCCTCTTTCTCCCAGAAGAGCTCTCTGACCCTCTCGGCCTCCCCACCCTGTCGGGGAGCCCATTGCCCCATCCCCTCTTTGACTTACTGGTGCCATCACTGTTGTGGTCATTACCCTACATCATAATTTACTAAACTGCACATTTTGAGGTCCTTGTGGTGGGCTGCTTTTTTTTAAAAAAAAAAGTATTTTTTTAAGATTTTATTTATTTATTTGATACACAGAGGGAGAGAGAGGGAGTATACATACAAGGGGAGGTGGAGAGGGGCAGAGGGAGAGGGAGAAGCAGACTCCCCATCTTTGCCAAAGATGGCTGGGGCAACCTGTCCTCCCCCACACGTGCTTTTCTGGAATGTGACCTTGACACACACACACACACACACACACACCCAGGCCGGTGGAACTCCTCCTTGCTCCCTAGGAAGTGGGCTGTGCCTTGTGGGAGACTGTGGCCAACCGAGAGAGTGATGCCCTGCTGGTCTGGGATGCAGCTGTTAATTGACCCAGAAGCTTCTACTTTCTGCCTCTGGGAAGCCGGGCACCACGGAAGAAGGGCAACTACCCTAAGACTTCACTGCTGCACAAAGTTCAAGCTAAACGGAGAGAGGCCCCGGAAGACACTATGTGGAGAGAGACAAGCATGAGGGCACCAAACATGGGACTAAGGAAGCCATCTGGGAAGTAAATTCTTGAGCCTCAGCAACCCCAGAGATGTGCATCAGAGATGAACTGCTCTACTGAGCCCTTTCCAGATCCTAATGCACAAAACCAAGAGCAAAATCAACGGGTGGCTTTGAGCCGCTAAGTGTTGGGGTAGCTTGTTTTGAGTGATAGTTAATTGAAACATCCTTGAAGACAGGAACTCTATTTCATTTAACTTTACATCCCCTAATCTAAAACAGTGCAAGGCTCATAGCTCAATAAAATTCAGCTGAGTTGAACTGGCTCAGACTGAATTTAATTTTCCCCAATTTAGAAGGACTACTTTGGTAAATAAAGCCAAATGTCCTCAGTCACCAGCTGAAACTGCTACCTGGCCCATGTGAAAAATGGAAGGGTAGAGCATACGTGGAAATGTATAGACTATTATATGTGACTCTAAACAAAAGACTTTTTATGGGAATGAAATAAAACTATGATTATCCCTAGCAAGTTTTAGGAATATTGCCGGCATGACAGCCACTATAAAAACATTACATAAAAATACTCCCATTTTTGGGTCTGGTGCCAGGAAGCCCTGACATATTTCTCCATTCCCTGCAGGACCAGAATGGAGATGTGATCCTATGGGCTTGGCTCTTTCCTCCCAGGCACTCGGAGACTGAGTCTGGCAAGTCAGGGACTCTGTTGCCAGTAAAAATCGCATTTACTTTTTTTTTTTTTTAAGATTTTATTTATTTATCCACGAGAGTCATAGAGAGAGAAAGAGGCAGAGACACAGGCAGAGGGAGAAGCAGGCTCCATGCAGGGAGCCCGACATGGGACTTGATCCCGGGTCTCCAGGATCACACCCTGGGCCAAAGGCAGCGCTAAATCACTGAGCCACCCAGGCTGCCCACATTTACTTTTTATTGGCTGACACTTTGGAGCAGCCTCAATGTGGAGGGCTTCCTGTTCGGTGATCCAGCTTCAAGACATCTCACTGGACCAACAACAGCTGTTCCCTGGTCTGAGATGTCCCTTCATGTCCCCTACCCTCCGACTTGCCTCAGGGGGGTGGGGGCGTGCTTCTGCAAAATCCTCTTAGGTTAGCACCCACCTTAGACCCTCCATCTTTCTGAGATCACAAACTCAGAACCAAAAGGGACCTCGGAGTCACCTATGTCATGCTCTGGCCTAATCCCTGCTTCAGAACACAAACAGGACTTTTCTTCCAGTGTGCTCTCAGGACAGCTGGGAGGGAGTAGGTATGAGTCGTGATTCCACTATTTGTAGACAGTGGCACCTTAGCAAGTCCCATGACCTCACTGGGTCAAGGATGCTCACAGGATACCCATGGAGACTGCATGACATATGGGTGTGAGGTGAATGAATGAACATTGCTGATGAGTCCAGAGCTCACGGTAACAATCCATCAGCTTCAGCCTGAAATAGTCTTTCTTGCTGTAGCCCCAGCAGCTCCAGAAAGCAATGCCCCCGCCTTTGACAATCTAGATCCTGGCTTCATTCTCTGGAATTTCTGGGTGTTGGAAGTGCATGGTATCCAGTTCTCTGGGAGCACCCTGCTTTGGGAAGAAGCCTCATACTGACATGGGCAAACCCCCACCATGGTGATGGGTCAGAGCTGGGCCCTACCCACATCCAGTCAGAACCAACTTGCCCTGGACATATTTACGAGGATGGAGAGAAAGGAAAGCTCTTTCTCACTTCCTGATATAATCTGAGGAAGTCAGGGCTAGGGTAGTGACAGCCAACTGGCACATGAGAAGCTGAGCTAAAGATAAACCCACCAGGGAGGAAGGTACAGCTGGAAAGGGCAAAGGGCAGCTGAGGTCATGATGGGGCCCTCAAGCAGCTTTAGCCCTGTTCCTGGACTTCTCGTTTACATGAGTCAGTGTTTTCTTCCCCTTCACGTTCACATGAGTTTGGGTTGGATATTTTATCACTTGGAACTGAAACTGTGCCCTTTCTATCTATGCACAAAATCAAAGCTCCCTCTAACTCTCTTTGTGGGGCAAATTCCACAAAACTCTACCTTCATAGAGTTCTAAAATCAGAGAATGAGCATCTTTCTGGTCTCACACATGGCCTCAAAGATATGTTTTTCAGGCCCACCCAAGGACCTACTTATTTATAAAGGATCCCCTGCCTCCATCACACTTGATTTTACCTATCTTTTCAACCCTGAGGAAGTCCATGGTGATTCACAGACAAGATACTTCACACTCACCTCCAAACACTAAATAGTCCATAAACATGGGCAGCCCAGGTGGCTCAGCAGTTTAGCGCCGCCTTCAGCCCAGGGCATGATCCTGGAGACCCAGGATCGAGTCCCACATCAGGCTCCCTGCATGGAGCCTGCATCTCCCTCTGCCTGTGTCTCTGCCTCTCTCTCTCTCTCTCTCTCTGTGTGTGTTCTCATGAATAAATAAACAAATAAAATCTTTAAAAAAAATAGTCCATAAACAGAAAACAGGGAGGTAAAGACACTCCCCTTCCAGACAGAGAGAACCTCCCAAGCACCAGTAAAAGCAAGAGTGGTATCCAGCTGAAGTCTTACCTGGGGAGTTGGGATGAATGACCAGACCAGCCTGGAAGACCATTGTCTTTCATTGGCAATAAACTGGGTCTGATGGAGAAAGTCATGAGCACTTTCTGGTCCAACTACAATTTCTTCTAGAGTGCCTTTATGCACCAGAGTGATTTTAAAAGCCAATCAGTCATTTTGGAAAATCAGCACTTATTAATATAATCAGGTTGTTCAATTAAACCTTACTGAAGTATTTTTTTAAGATTTTATTTATTTATTTGATACACAGAGGGAGAGAGAGGGAGTATACATACAAGGGGAGGTGGAGAGGGGCAGAGGGAGAGGGAGAAGCAGACTCCCCAATGAGCGGGGCTCAATCCCAGGACCCTGGAATTATGAGCTGAGCCAAAGGCAGATGTTTAACTGACTGAGCCACCCTGGTGCCCCTAAACCCTACAGAAATATTAAATTAAATCTGTATTGAAGCTTAAAGTTGTATGGAATCAAGATCAAGTTCACTATCAAGTATGGGGACAATGACTTTAACACAGAGCGCATAAAAAAAAAAAAAAAAAAAACCACAGAGCGCATAGCCTGACCCCATGTTTGCTTTAGCAACTCCTTTTTTTTTTTTTTTTTTAATTTATGATAGTCACACACAGAGAGAGGCAGAGACACAGGCAGAGGAAGAAGCAGGCTCCATGCACCGGGAGCCTGACGTGGGATTCGATCCCAGGTCTCCAGGATCGCACCCTGGGCCAAAGGCAGATGCTAAACTGCTGCGCCATCCAGGGATCCCATGTATTTTCAATTAGCAACTCCTTAAAGTGATCCAGAAGACCAGGACCACTCCTCAGTGCTAAAGGATGAGCTGACCATGACAAGGGTGTCAGCCATCACCCCTTTATGATGCCAATTATATTGGGTGACTTTGGGGGCTCAGGGTGTATCATTCAAGAAATACTTGTATGAGGATGAGCTCTTGGAGAAACATGACCTCTGAAGTCCTGGGATTCGCTGGCAGAAAATTGCAAAGCATTAACAGGAAATATCTGTTGCCTTCTCTGACAGGTACTTACTTAGCGTGAAATACAACAGGTGCCATTAACCAGCTACAACAGGCACTGCTGGCTGCGAACCCAATCAATATCCCTTTCCTGTGCTCTTCCTTAGGAAAAGCACTCAGATCAGGTAGTCATGGTGGGAAAGACATGTCCAGCTAAAGAACTAAATTTCTTAGCTTCCCTTGGAGAAATGGTGGCTGGAGAGGGGCTAAGTGTTGGTCAAAGAGATATAAGCAAGATTATTGGGTGGGGCATCAGTGAGGCTCCTTGAAAGAAGAGCTGAATTCACTGGCAGGCACCCCTTCCTCCATCCTTCCTCATTCTTCATTGTGCTTAAAATGTAGAAGCAATGACTGGAGCTGTAGCAGCCATCTTGGGACCTTAAAGTACTTTGAGAATGCAAATCATGTGCCAAAGATGCCAGGGAAGAAAGACAAAGAAGCCTGAGATGTAGAACCACCTGCCTGACCTTGGACTGTCTACCTGCCTTGGTTGGGCTGTTACAAAAGAGAAAACCAACTCCTTGTTTGTGTAAGTCAGTTAGTTTGGTCTCTGATACTAGCTGCCAAACACAATCTGACATCAGATTGCCCAATTAAAATCAAGTGTTCTTATTGGTCAAGAATGACAACTTTGATTCACCTCTGGCCACCTCTAACAATCAGAATGCTCTAATTGACTGATACGTAGGTTTGTGCTCTAATTCTGGAAGAGCTGATCAAGTAATATCCTCACTGAGCACAGGGCAGGAAAAGGGGCAAAAGAAATGAAAGATCCAGACTCTGCCCTCAAAGAGCTTACAGGTAATGGGAGAAGCAGGTCATGGCCACACAAAAGGCTTCCAACAAAAGGAGCCATGTGATCCACAGCTGAAGCACTGCAGACAGCAAGCAAAGGCTGTAGAATTTCAAAGAAGGGAAAAATCTGCTTATTCTGGGACAACCCCAGGAAGGATGTAGGGCTTGATTTGGAGCCATGCGGCTGAGAGGAAGGGGAGAAAGGAGCCATTCCAGGTGGACAAGCTGCTTGAGCAGAGGTTCAAGATTAGGCATGAAAGTGGTTGGGGGAGGGTGGGAATAGCCTGGGAAGCCACTGAGGTTCCACTGAGGCAAGAATAGGGGGTGGCAGGATGAGGAGCTTGGGTTTGACTCTGTGGCCACTAATAGAGGCTAATCTGGGGTGCCATGAGGAATGGACTGGATGAGAACAAGCCTAGGGTGAGACTCCCATAAGGAGGCTGACTGTGGTCTGTAGGCCCTGAGACATTCTGAGTAGGGATGGCATTTGCCAGCTCTGGCCCATGTGGCAGACAGAATGACAGTAGCAATGGCACAACCCCAAACTTTCCAGCTGAGAGTAGCTCTGAACAGCTGGAGGGACAGGGCAAGCCCAGTGCACCTCCTCCCCTCCCCTGCAGGCAGGCTTCCCTTTTGGAAGATTTGGCATTTGGCCTCCTCCCATTCCCCCAAAGAAAGGACACGAATCTGGCATCCAGAGGCAGAGAAGGATGATGCCCTCCATCCAACAGAGGGTTCAGGACCCCAGACACAGGCTCACAATGGCTCAGAATGGAAGGGACCTCACCTGTCATCAGGAAACCACAGAATTCTAGAATTGTATGGGCTCCTGGGAGATCCTGCAGGGATAAGCTCACCCACTGGTTTTCAAACTGGGTTCCATACGGCAGTAGGGTCCGATGTTCAACAAAGGGGATAGTGAGTGTGCCAAAACAACTCTGCTTTTTTGTGTTTCAGATATTGAGGTTCCCAGAAAGGCTGCATTTCAAACCAAGTCTGAAACCCACCACCAACCTAACTCCCTTCTTCTTACAGATGAGGGAACCAAAGCACACAGAACCCTGAACCCCTTTTCTTGGAACTCCCATGGATCCTGTGATCACTGGTCAGTGTTACATTTCCAGGACAGCCTCACAAGATTGGGGTAATGCTGTTCCCACTCACTGTGGGAGCCTCAGTTCCCAGCACAAGACCGGCCAGCCACAAGGTGCTTCCTAGACACCTAAACAGAGCTCGGATTGAAGGTTAGAGGTGGCTTTCAGTGGCAGAGCCACAGTGACTCAATCCCTGCCACGCCTGTAGCTCAGCATGGCCCAGTTATGCAGGCGCCAAGCTTGGGCATGTGCTAACAGAGCATCCTCAGCTGCTCTCCACAGAGTTCCCAGCCACCTGAGTCGGTGTCCCCGCCCTGCTCATGGCTGGCTGTCTCCAGCTTCCACATCATCCTGTCCCTGAGCAATGGCATGAGCAAGTGTGTCCCTCTTCATGGTTGTCTCTCCAACACTCAGCACTGCCCTTCTACTTCTCTTCACTGAATTCCTAATTTAAAAAAAAAATTTTGTGGGACACCTAGGTGGCTCAGCGGTTTAGTGCCTGTCTTCAGCCCAGGGCCTGATCCTGGGGACCTAGGATGGAGTCCCATGTCAGGCTCCCTGCATGGAGCTTGCTTCTCCCTCTGCCTGTCTCTCTCTCTCTCTCTCTCTCTCTCTCTCTCTCTCTCCTGTCTCTCATGAATAAGTAAAATCTTTAAAAAAAATTTTTTTTTAATTTTTGCCAAATCTTTAAAAATACACTTGGACCATGCAGATCGTTATAGAGAGAGCCAGGGAAGGCCTCCATCGTGGGAAGTCTCTGGTGAGCCTCCCAGGAGTGGTTTTTCTGTCTGGTGCTCATTTTTCTCCTTCTCTCTAAAATGGGAAGGCTGGCCACTCAATCAACCTCCTGAGAGCTGTATCAGGGCCCTAAGTAGCTGCAGGAAAAGTGACCCATGAATTGTATACATGAGGGAGCACACGGCAGGCCACCAACTGTGGTTTCATCCCACATCTCTGAGCCCAAACACCACTGGCCCAAAGTTCCTATCCAGATTTGCAGACAACACACGGCCCCATCAGCAAGGAGAGGCTGGAGAGGGATCACCATTTGATTTTGCACTAGATTGTAACTATCTCAACAACCACATTACAGTATGAATGTGAACATGTGTGTGAGACCGTGTGTGTGTGTGAGAGAGAGACAGAGAGAGAGAGACAGAAACAGAGAGAGACACAGAGAAAAGAGAGAGAGAGAGGCCTCAGTTGGGCAGTGAAACTCGCAGAGTGGCCTTCTGAGGCCAATCTCAACTAGGTTTCTTGATGTCAAAAGCACGGGATAATTTTTTCCCAGTAGGCAGCTCAATTCCTGGGCCTCTTAGGGCTACAAACATACCCAATGCCTTAAAAGTGAAAATTATCAGCTCCAAAATGTGAAAAGAAAACTGCAAAGCCATAATTAATAGCTGTGTAATTAAGTGGCTAAAACCTATAACATGAAGTCAATATCATGAACTGTTGACATCAACACTCATCACAATTTCATGACATTTGGGGGAGGGTAAGCCTGGTTAGGTCTTTCTCACTCTGCAGGAATTCCCGAGGACACATGATGACAGCAGAGAAACCAGAGCCCACTGAAAAATGAGATGTACACAGAGCAAAATAATTCCCAAAGCAAAATCATTACAGTTTTTTTCTAGCCATAACATAAATCCGATGGGGTCTGTCTGAGTGTGATGTGGGATGGTGGTGCCCCAAACATGGGGAGGCTAGAATTGAGGAAGATGCTAAAACTACCTACATGACCATCTGCAACTTTCAGCTATCACAACTCAGCCCAAACTCAGAAGCCTTGGCAAATGTCTGGATTCTGACAATCCCACTGAACCTATGTGCAAACACAAACGCACACACACACACTAGCTGCCTATTTCCTGGTACTGCTGCAGTTAAGAAATACTTGTCCTCACTTCTTCCAAACGGAAACAAACTGAATCTTTCCTTGATATACGATGTACAATCAATAACCTCCTACTTCTCCTTTCATAGAAAACTCATTTTACTTTAAGGAAAACATGATGAATGATTAAGATCCATAACAAAGACCCTGTGCACGGAATACGTAAGGATTTCTAGTTGTGACAAGTCTGCAATGGAAAACTTTTGGCAAATGGAAAACCAAGGTAAGAAACGTGCCTCGGAGCATGTCTCCCCGGGCACACCCCCCTCTTTTCCAGTGCCCGGTGCAACATGGGGCAACCTATTCTATGCAAGCACAGGATGGATTTTACAGCTGAGCTGAGGCACACGAGGCTTTGTGAGCCTCTGTGCTTGTGTTTTCTTCCAGAGGAAGCTTGCTTAGGCTGGGCCAGATTTCTCTAGAAAGTCTGCTAGTGGAGATGCTCAAGTAGCCCATTCTTTCTGGGCCAGCGGGAAGCTGGGGGAGGGGCCATCTGTGCTCTGCAGAGCCCAGCAGGAACACTCCTCCTGTCTACGTGGACATTACATGGACTTCCTGACCTGCAAGTAGCTGCATCTGAAGCCTGAATCATAATGCTCCAGGGAGCCCAGAAGGAGCCCCCCACCACCACAGCTGAAGGTGCAAAGGTAGAGGCTGGTCAGATGCAAGGTCTGACCAATTTCAGGGGAGGGCCCTATATCCAAATAACTCCATATATCCAAAGGCTGGGAGGGCAAAATCTGAGGTAACCTTCATATCCCATCCTTCCGACGGGATCCCTGTGCACTCTTCCTTCCCACCCTGGAATATTCAATCCAGGTTGTCAAAAACACTTGAGTACCAACAATGCACAGAGTGGCCTTAGGAAGCACAGAAAGAGCACTGGACTAGGAGTCAAACAGTTGCCTGGTGCTGCCACTTAACTTGGTGACTTTGGGCAAAATATGCCACCTCGCCCTTAATACGCAGGGCTGTTAGGAATATTGATAGGAATAATTAATGGAACTTTGTCAACTGTGCAAGCCTAAAGAATTAATCACAAGGATTGTGGGATTCACAATTATAGTTAGTGCAGCCTGATAAGTAGCAGACATCTCCTCCCATCTTCCAGCGGCCTTGCTTCAATTCCACTCAACTGGCAGATGACTGTGTTCTCTAAGGAAGGGGGGAGAAGGGCAGACCTGAGTTAGTCAATAGGAGGATTAGGTTAAAAAGGCTCAGATTAAGAACTGAATCAATAAATGTCACACTGTTTCTGAAAAAAAAAAAACAAAAAACAAAAAACGTGGTCCTGGTCTTTCTAATCACAATACTGGCCTGGATATTGGCAGTGGTGTGTACTTTTCTTCCTACACCAGCACCTGGCATTTGGTAGATGCTGAACTACTTCCCAAATGAAGGACCAGGAGTGATGGAGAGAGACCCACGAAACCACAAACACTGAGTCACAAGGGGGAGAGCCAGACATGCGGTTGCTTTACCCTCACAATCCCACATTGCCGATCTGATTAAATTGATTGCTCATCTAATAGCCGATGTTTTTAATCCCTGTGGAATTGACCAGCTACCTCATCATGGTCTAGACACAGCCTCAGCGTTACTAAAACATTTAAGAAATTTTCAACGGGTCACATTGCACCCTCGAAGCAGATGGCCGGCAGCATTCACAGGACAGCCTGCGGATGGCGCACTCAGCGGCCAGGGTGGGACCCCCAGCTCCTGCCCCTGGACAGGGTGGCCGTCCGGAAGCCTCTTTAGCTTCTCTTAGTAAGGTCCCCAGGCTGTGCAAGAGAACTGGAGACACTAACCTCATGGATGGGGTCAGAGAACGTCTGGAAAGTAGGCTACACATATTCCGACACAGGGCAGGCCTCAAAAAATAGGACCCAGGGTGAATTTCACCCAGGGGGAGAAAAAAAGCCTTGTTTCTTTTTCCCAGGGCAGCAGGGCATCATGGACACACACCTGGGTGATTCAGGGAGCTAAGGTCCAGGCCCAGGCGAGAAGTGAGGACCTTTCACTTGGAAAGCTCAGGATTTTCCACTGCCCGCTCATGTAGCAGCAGCTGTGCAGCCCCACACACACCTGGAAAGGCCACACACCTTGCAAAACCCACCTAATACCCAGACTGAAGGCAGCAGGACTGCACCAGGGGTACTGTGCAGGCTTCTCCCAAGGCTAAGATCCAAGAGTCTACGCAGACACAGCTTTCAACTCTGAATTAGAGCAAGGTGCCATCTCACAGAAAGAAAGTGGGTATAAGGGAATAATGAGCAATCATCCTGTTTTCTGTTCTTCAAAGAGAGGCAAGCTGTGGAAAGGAGAGCTTCTCAGGGCTGGGAACGTGGGAATAGAGGGGAAGACTCCCAGCCACTTAGTTCTAGGCTCTTGGCTTCCCTGTTAGTGAAGTTTCACTAATTCATGGTGCATTTCACAGACTGCAAATATTTAGAGTGATCACTATATACGGACACTGTTCTAAGTCTCGGGGCAAGAGTGGGAAATGAAACACGAATACCCTGCTCGCATGGAGCTTACCTTCCATGGCCTTATTTGCTCATTGGACACATCTGTGTAAGTGCCAACTAGGAACCCAAAGATGAATAAGAAACAGTGTGGCCTGTAAAGACGAACAGGTAAGCTGGTGAGTCGACCGTGGAGGTGGCAGGGGCGGAATGAGAGTCCCAGCTCTAACAGCAGAGGTGACCGGGCACTTGCTGCTCCCACACTCAGTCACATCATGGCATTTCGTCTTAGCCCCAAAATATTTCTATGCATTTGGGGGGAAACTGAAGCCGAGACATAAGAATCCACCCAAGAATCTGGCACAGCCAGTAAGGGATGATGCCAGAATGTGAACTCAGGCTGTCTGACCTCAGACGCTTGGTCATACGGCACAGTATACCCTGCTGGCTCCTCTCCAGAACATCAGCAGGTTAGACATCCTAGTGAGTACATCACTTAGGCCACCACACCCCCAAAGTCCCCATCTTCTATACTGGGGTTCCGGCATTTAAGACCGATCCTTTCTGCAGATACAAAATTGATTTGGTCACAAAACCTCTTAGGAAAAAAATATACATATTTCTTTCAGACAGAAGCAAGCCAGTTTTAAACCTCAGACCTCTGAGAGCCATAGGTGACTGTGCCAACTCTGACAAATGAAAGCAAGCACTTTGGCCTGGAAGGCTGGGACGTGTCTGGCTGGACAGGCTTATTTTTGGTTCAGAGATAGCTTTGATGAGTTCCACCTCTGCTTCCTTGGATCAGAAATGGCACCTGGGTGGTAAAGAGACAGCGGTGAACAGGGAGAAAAAGAGCTTAGCATCAGGGAAAGAGCAGAATTGCAAATCATCAGGAGATGCTTGGAAGCATCTAATTAGACCCTGCCTCCCACCAGCCCTGTGTATTTCCAACATTGGCTCTCCTCCTTCCCTTCCCCCCAACCCTTTGGGGTCCTAGAACTACGAGGTTCCAGGCACATCACCTGCCCCCCGGCTCCCCTCCCCCATCCCACCCAGCCCAGCCCTCCTCCAAGCCTCAGGGGGCACACCCTCCTGGCGGGTCCCCGTAACCAAAGACAAAAAAGCACAGGCATCTTGTGGGATCCCTGCTCCCGGAGTTGCAGAGCCTCCTGGGATGTGAGAGCAGAAAGGACTTGCTAAATCATCTGGGCCAGTGCTTTTCAGACTCTATGTGGCAACAGAACCCCGCTCTCAAATGTATCTTTATGCAGAAGTCCAACGTATGGAGGGCAAAGGGAAGGACAGCCGCTCTGGTGAAGTGTGTGCAGGGCAGGCGTGGAAGCAAGCCTCCCCACTGCAAGGCCCTTTACAGAACCCTAAGGTCATGATGGTCCAGTTGGAAGTTACTGATTTGGCCTAATCCCCCCACTGTAGAGGTGACATACGGAGACCATTTTGTAGCCCCAAACATCCTCCCGGTTCACAATGGCCAGTGCGGTTCCTTCCCATCAGGTGCCTTGATGTTGCTTGTCCATCAGTCCTATAATGGTCCTAAAATGGTCCCAGGGGTTACAGGCAGCGATCCCCCCATAGCTCGGGCATGATGGTGCTCAGTACTTGGCAGGCCACACGACACAATGGGGCTCTTGCTCCTCCTGGACGCCTCCTCCCGCTGACTGGGAGGACATTTCCTCTCACTGGCTGCTCCTCCTTGGCCTCGCCCAAGTAAGGGCCTGGGCCTTGGTCCTCCGGTCTCCTCTACGCTCACTCCCTGGGTGACTTTGTCCTGTCCTCTGGCTTCAGAAACCATCTGTATGCTTCTGACTCCCAAATTTATACCTCCAAACTGAGGTCCCTCCTGAACTCAACCACGTAGCTGACATCTTCACCTGTGGTCCCCAAAGGCTCCTCAAACACACATATGTCCCCAACTGGACACCCAGCCTCTCTGCACCTATAAACCCGCTCCTTCCCCAGACTTCCCCAGCATAATTTATGCAACCCCAGCCTTCCAGCTGTTCAGACCAAAACCTGGAGTCATCCTTGACTCCTCTCATGTCCTGACAGCCCACACCCAATGGGTCAGCAACACCCTGTTGATCTTCTTTTTCATTACGGCCCAAATCCAACCACTTCTAGCTCACCTCTGCTGCTACCACCCTGGTCTACTGTCCCATCACCTCCTGCCTGCATTATTTTAAGGACCTCCACACATTGGTCTTCATTTCACTCTTGCTCCTCTAGAGCCTATTTTCTTCAACCAGCAGCCAAAGTCATTAAAATCATAAATCATAAAATCAAACCTGCAAATGCTTACTCAAAACTCCTTCAAAGGCTTCCCAGTTCACTAAAAATAAAAGCCAAAGTCTGCAATAGCCTATGAGGACCTACCCAACCTGGCTTTCTGTGATACTCTGCTCTCACCTCTTGTTCCTCTTGGCTCACTCACACCTCTCTACCACACTGGCTTCTTTGCTATTCCTGTCTCGGGGCCTTTGTACTGCTGTTTCCTCTGCCAGGAACACTTCTTCCTCAGTTAAATCCCTCACTTCCTTCACCTCTCTGCACCAATGTCACCTTCTCAGTGAGACCACCCTAACCACACTATTTATAATTACAACCCACCATCCCAGCCCTGCCAGGCCCCCTCACTCTGCTTTATTTTTTTCTATGGCAAGTATCACTTTCTAACATCCTATACTTGCTTACTTAGGTTTATTGCTCAGGGTCTCCCCCCACTAGAATTCATGGTCTATGCAGGCAAGGATTTTTGTCTGTGCACTGATATATGCCAAGTGCCCAGAACCATGCCTTCTACATAGCAGGCCCTCAATAAATATCTGTTGAGTGAATGAATGGTTGAAGGATTATTCTGCAGTTTACAGATCCCTTTCACATCTGATGATTCCTTTGAGCCTCGAAACTCTCTGGGGATGGACTTTTCAGAAAAGAAAACAAGTCCAGAGAGGTAAATCACTAGCCTCAGATCACACAGCTTGTTCTAGAGTGAACTTCATGTCCTCTCTGTCCTTAAACCCTCAAGATCAGGGTTTCTGACCATGCTGGTGCCCATGTCTCCAAAGCCCAGATCCTTTCTAACTCTCTTCCCTCCCCAAACTCACACCCATGTTTGCTGAACACTGTATTTGTAGGAACGGTGCACAGAATGCTTATTTTTCTCCCAGAGGAGCACTGATATACTTTTACTCCAATGAACTCCTATCTTGTCTCCAGGTGACACAGACATAAGCTTCCAGGCCAACTTGTGGCCCTAAGACCCTTGGCCAGAACACAGGAGGGACAATGACAAGCTGTCCCATCCCTGACCTTTGGTTTCCCCACATATCACAATACCTGGACGTTCTGTAAGGAATGAAGGAGGGGGGACAGCGGGCAGAGAGAGACACTTTGTGATTGAGAGGAGGCTCCCTTTGTTCTTTCTTGACAACCACGGGCTGAAATGTGAGGTTGCTAAGTACAGCTTCATAACTGCTTCTAGTGCCTTGCTGACGAGTGTCTTCCAGGTTCAGGCCCCCACCACAAGAATGGCTACGGCAGCTGCTGTATTTCTGCCTCCCCCATCATACGACAAATTGTGTAGCTGCTCACAATTGCTCTTTTTGCACAGGCCACTGGGAAGCTCGGAGGAGCAGTTCCTGGTTCTCGGGCCTTTGGACTCTAGGACCTACACCAGTGGCCCCTGGTTTCCAGGCTTTGGGACTTAGACCAAATTACACCACCTGCTTTCCTGGTTCTCCATCTCACAGGTGGCGAACTGTGGGACTTCCTGCACTGTGTGAGCTGATTCCTGTAACAAATCTTCTCATATGCAGTATCGATATATCCTATTGGTTCTGTTTCTCTGGAAAACCCTAACACAGTGGTAAACCCTCAATACATTTCACCTTTGCCATTAGTAAGTGCTGGGCTTTACAGTTTCCCACAGCATTGTCTTGTTTGACACCCATGACTCTGCACATACCAGAACCTGGTATCATCATTATTTCCCATTTCTATAAGAAGATTGGGATTCATAGAGGTCGGGGGCCTATCTGAGGTTGCACAGCATGTGTCCACCCTGCTGGGCCTGAGCTGAAGCCCTCCTACTCATTAGAGGGTGAGGGCATCTTCCTGCACACCCTCTTCGTCTCCTGTGGCTTCAGCTGCCCCCAGCCAGCAGCTCCACATCTGACACCACCCGAGGCCATGAAATCGCCAGCTTACTCTTCGTCTGTTCTTGGCTCTGGCGCCGAGAGCAAGGGAACCGTGGAGCAGCAGGACCAGCAGCAGGGTCAGCAGCAGGACCAGGTCGGGAGAGGGGTGGGAGGCTGAGAGAAGAGAGGCAGGGGACACCCACATCTGGCTGCTCACCTGGCCACCCACCTGGCTGCCAACCTGGCCGCCCACCTGGCTGCCAACCTGGCTACCCACCCGCACCAGCCTACCTCAGTGATTGGAAGCAGCACGTGAGGAGACTCAGCATCTGGGAGCTGCAGATGGGGCGGGGGGACGGGAAGGGCAGCTGCAGATGGGGGGGGGGGCAGCAGGGCAGCTGCAGAATAGGGTGGAGGGGGTGGGGGGCAGGTTTCCAACGAAAGAGGGGCACACACAGAATTCAGAATTGAGAGATGAGAGTCCCGGCTCTGTTCCCTCCCCACCCCCATGACACCCCAATGACACAGGTCCAGTGCAGGAAGGACAACCAGGAATCTAACCCCCCTGAATGTCTGGTAACCTGGTGCTGGTCACAGCCGCCCCTGGAGGCACACGGGAGGGGCAGCTGGGCCTCCCCAGACTCCCCTCCCCGTCCGCATCTGAGGAGGCTTTGCCCTACAGCCCCTGAATCCGTCCTAAGGGGCTCCTGCCACAGGCACAGTTTTACCTCTGGGGGGTTATTTGGGAGCCAGCCTAACCCACCTCAGGCCTACGGCTTCATGAGGGCCAGAGCCATGTCCAATTCGGCCCACAAGGGTGAACCAGGCCCAGGCCCTCGGAGTCAGCAAAGATGACAGGGGGCAGAGGCAGGAGGCCAAGGGAAGGAATGGCTGTGTCTGTTCTCCAGTACTTGAAATGCTCTGAGGCCATCAAGAGAGAGAGAGAGAGAGAGAGAGAGAGAGAGAGAGAGAGAGAGAGAGAGAGAAAGAAAGAAAGAAAGAAAGAAAGAAAGAAAGAAAGAAAGAGAGGGAGGGAGGGAGGAGGTGATCTGTGTCTGCTCTCATGCACATCCTGACGTCTGGACAGTGCTCTGCGTTGGCATCAGGAAGAAACAAGGACACGTGCCACCCCCCTCCCCCCCCAAAAAAACAGTTAAATCCAAGCAGCCTCCCTATCAGCTTCTGGGTACTGATGCACTGGGGAATGGCTACCATGATTCTGCCCTGAGCACACCTGGTCTTTGCAGTGATTGCTTTCGTGGGTGCTGCCACCAGCTAATGGGGACCCCCATGCTTCCGAACTGGCATTTCTTCTACTATGATATGTACAGTGAGAACCAGAGATGCTACAGCCTGGTCGTAAATTAACCTCCAAACAATGCAGCCTCCCAGTCCTCGCTGCCCCCAAGGACTGATCTGGTTTGGAGGAAACAGTGCTTCGCAGAGGACAGCGGGTGGGCTAAGAATCCAGAAATCCAGGTACTGGTTCCTGCTCTGCCCTGTGACCTTGTGATGCTGGGCTAGGAGGGCCTCACTCTGAGCCTCAGTTTCCCCACCTGTAAAGTTGCAAATTGAACCAAGGGCTCCCCAGGGAGGGGGGTGTTGCACAGGTGGGAGGCAGGGAGAATGGGAAGTCCCTTAAGAGCTGAGCTCAAATCCCCACTCTGCCATTTACTGCCTCAGGGACTCTGGGCAAGTTATGAAATGTGCCACAGCCTCAGATTCTTCCTGTGCGGGGTGGAGTGACAATACCTAACTGGCCTTCCCACATTCACCTTCCTGTGTGTTCTCAGTACAGCAGCCTACATGAGCTTCTTAGAACACAGATCTGGTCTTGCATTTCCCTCCTTAAAACCTTTCAAAGGCTTTCCAATGACCTCAGGAAAAGAGAGACTTCTCAATCTGGCAGACGGCTGGGTCCAACCTCTACCCAGCTCCCCTCACTTTGTTCTCCCAATCCAGCCACACTGGCCGTTCTCCTCACCAGGCTCCCTTCTGCCGCAGGCCCTTTGCACATTCTGTTTGCGTCTACCTTTTCAACCAAATGGATCATTCTCCCACTTCTCTCAAGCCTCACTGCCAGATCGAAGTCTTCTCTTACTCTTGATGGCATCAAGAGCCTCAGAAAAAGCTCTTTCAGCCCTGGGTATCTTTCCTTTGTAGCAACCATCACAGCTGTAAATTTACCTCTACCTGATTATTTGATGAAAAAAATAAGTTCACTACAGGCCCACAAGCTTCATGAGGGCAGGGATCGTGTTGCTTAACATATAATTCAGTTCCTGCAGTAAAAGTTGTAATGAATATAATAAAATTCAACAACATCAACATTTATCAAGGAATTTCTACAGAGCAGACACTTCCCTACAGCTCTAAGAACTAGGTTTTATTATTAATCTCACTTAGCAGGGGAAGACTGAGTCACTGTGAGGTTAGATAACCTGCCCAGTATCACACAGCTAGTAAGTGGTCAAACCCTGGAGGTCTGGTTACTGACAGATGATTTGAGGACTTTCACTCCATAGGAAGCAGGGTTCAGGAACCAGGTCTTTCAGCAAGGAAGCCAGCGCCTCTTCAACATTTGATAATAATAATAATAATTGCCAGCAGACATTAAGTATTTATGGTATCTCCAATACTACATATTCTAGGGACGTTTACATGAATCAACGCATCCTCCTAATGATACCATGAGGAAGTTCTACCATTATCCTCACTCAACAGATGAGAAAACCAAGGCTCAGAAGCTTCATTGGCTTTCCCAAGGTCATCAGAGTTTCCACCTTGGTCCGCTAAGTCTAAAGTCTGGGAAAACTCTCGCTCTGGGAGAGTTTTCAGGGAGGACTAGGACAGATTCTCCACCATGCCACAGATTTCTGCATTCAGTTCTAGTGAGAAGGACCATGCTCCCTCGGCACTGAGCCAGCTGGGCAGGGAATGGACAGAGCTGTCCTCTGGAGACAACAAAGCCACCCACTGCCCCAGGGGCCTCGGCCAAGGAGGCTCCCAGCAAGCAACCGCACAGGGCAGCCAGGATGGGGAAAGCCCGCAGAGGCAGACAAAAGACCTGTGACCATGGGTCCTTCTACAAAGGACAATCCTCAAGCAGGAGCACCAGCACCCAGGCAAGCCACGCCCTCCACTGCACACACCCTTCAGGCCGCACTGGAGTCCTTCTGGGGTCCCCTCAGAGGCTCATCTGAGCCAGAGTTCACCACTGTGTGTGGGCCTTCAGAGCCGAAGTTCGAAACCCAAACCCGAATTCTACCCCTTAGTATGTATGGCAACTAAAATCAGCTACTGTCTGAGCCTTGGTTTCCTCACCAGGAAAATGGGATTGAGAAACACCAGTGCACTTCACAAGAATGGTGTGAGGGCTGAACGAAGTATTACATATGAAGGCCTGCTGGTCCAGGACCTGAGCCAGCAAGTGTTAACAACCTCTACCATTGTAGGTAAAATGCAAAGGATGGCAGAGGGGAAAGGACGAGCACATAATACAACTTGCCTGGGGCTCCCCCTCTTTTGGATTCACATTTTACCCATGCCTGAGAGCATCATGCTGATTCACTATGAATCCATATAGCACCCACTTCCACAATAGGATAACGATAACAATAATAAACATAAAAGATGATAGGTATCACGTCTTTACTTACCATGAGACAGTGGGGGAAAACATGATCGTTTGTATACACTACATGATCCTTTTATATTATTTTAATCTTCACAAATATCCTACAAGGTGACCCAGAGCCAGACTGCCTGGGTTCAAGTCTGAACCAACCACTTGTTAGCTGTGTCACCTGAGCCAAATTCTTTAAGCTTTCTGTTCCTCAACTTTGGAATCCAGAATTGCAGTTGGGAGTGGAGGACCTGCCAGAGACCATCATCCCCCGCCCCCTTGTTTCTACTTGAGGCCATGTGACGGAGTTCTGGTCACTGGAATATGGCAGGAGCGGATACAGTCATATACAGACTGTCCTCTAAAAGCTTCCTACACAGCCTTCTGCACTCCTGTTGTCCCTGAGCAGGAAGTCCAAGTCCCCAGAGTAGAGTGTTCCCAATGGCATAACCTCCATCAACATCCACAGGACAAAGCACCTCCCTGCTTTGCCACCAATTAAGTTCAACATGAATGAGAAGGCTACTTTTAACTGGGTTTAGCCACTAAGATGTTAGGGTTTATCTGATGCAATAGCTGGCATCACCCTAATTACTGAAGACATCGGTACCATAAGTGAGTGGAGTGCTTAAACACGTGGCCTTGGTTTAGAGACAAGAGTAGGGTTTGGGACACTAGAGGTGCATGATGTACAGTGGTAAAATGTTTGGTTAAGCTGTCACCTCAGATAACTCAGAGGCCCAAATTGGGCCTGCCGAGCCTGTAAGCTCTGGAGAAAGAGGTTTGAAAAAAAAAATAACAGGAATAACAGGAGCTTGTTGGCCCCCGGCTGAGTTTAGCAAGGTATTTGAAAGAAAGCGGAACTATGGCACAAATTAGCCAGTTTGCAAGTAGAATTGGAAAAGAATAGTGGAGAACTGAAAAGGACAACTATTTCTAGATCCCAAACAGTAAGAGTCAAGACTGAGAAGACTTTTAAGTGAAGTAAATGATCAGATAAAGGACATAAGCTTCCCACTTGAGCCCCATGGTCCCAAGGTAGCCATCATTAGATGGAGAGAGAAAGAAAGGTATCCAGCTAAGAAAGTGAAGAAATCATCCAGGCTTGATAATGAGCTCTAGGAGATGACTATGGGTGTGGCTACTGGCTCACTAGATGGCACAGATGAAAATCCTACCAAGTTGTTAAGAGAGCTACACTGGGAAAATCAGTAAGTATCTTTATGGTGACAGCCTTAACACAATCCTTAGGCCCCTAAGAGATCAAGGGCAGGAACTAGGTCACAAAAGATTTAGAGCTTCAGGTTGGTCATACTCCCCAAGAGCCACTTTTGGCTGTGGATATATGGACACAAGTGATGAAGATCCCTTCCAGGGATCCAGGCTTAGCCCATAACACCTTTCATAAGATCCTCTACTCTCTCCTTCTTCCTCTACCTATTGGCTAGATGAATGTCCTGAAGGCCACGTACTGATAATAAAGAAAACCAAATCCATCAGTCTTGGTACCTAAATGACTCTTTTGCCACCTCCCACCTCACTCCTCTCCCAATAAGACTTTAGTGAGTAAGAAACAGCTTCCTATCATATTCAATTTCTAAGATTTGAGGGTTGGCTTTTAGAATAGTTAATGTCATTGTAATGATATAATACAGAGAAGCAGTGCCTGGCATATAATAAAAAGCATGATACAAGTGTAGCTATGATTACAATACCCATTTTACAGATAGGAAAACTGCAGGTTGTGAGTATGTTCAACTTCGAAGTTAATTCTTTTTAAAAATTTTTTTAAAAAATATTTTATTTATTTACTCCTGAGAGACAGAGAGAGAGGCAGAGACACAGGCAGAGGAAGAAACAGGCTCCCTGCAGGGAAGCCTGGTACAGGACTCCATCCCAGGACCCCAGGATCACAACCTGAGCCAAAGACAGACGCTCAACCACTGAGCCACCCAAGGGGCCCCAAATCAATTTTTTTTTATCTTTACCTCTCAGTAGATGATAATCAGACCTATCTTATAGGTGAGTTTGGCTCCAGGTCACAAATGATAATGGATCCAGAATTAGAGGCCTTCCCCCTATTCGAAAGCCATCAGCATGCCACAGCTGACCCCAGGTCTCTAGACTGATCCCTCCTCATCTTATTTTGCTGTTATTTTTATTTTCTGTTCCATGAAACACCCTACTTGCAAGTGCCCCAGCACTGAACTGGCAAGTCTGCATCGAAAACCAAATAACCCTCCACTGACCCAAATTCCGAGTTTTAATTTACATTCAGCCAGTTAATTAAAAACGTGCTCTGTGAGCACAGACACTGCCATGGCTGACTCTTGAGATAGTTTTTGCTATTCTTCCTAAGAAGCTAGGTTTCTTCTGTGACATTTTTGTCCAGCACAGTAACACCGCACCATGGAGCAGTACCACCAGCTAGAGGACAGGAAAACTGCCAGGGAAGCATTTAGTGCAGATCAGAGTCTAAGGGGGGAGGGGGGGGGGGCAACACTGAATCACAAACCTGAAAACCGTCCTGCCCACCAAGCCAGCGCTGCCTGGGCGAGGGCCCCTTTTAATTAATGTTTATAAGGTGATTTGGGATCCTTGAATGAAAGGAACTATTCAAAATCCCCAACCTGAATAATCAGTGTTTTAAGAGAGCCATTATAATTGAGTGCCTACTATGTGACAGGTGTTTTCACACACTTGATCTGATTTAATCCTTTAATCACTGTATGTGGTAGATTTGGATTTTCTTCCTTTTTTATGCCTTTTGTTTTGTTTTGTTCTGGTAATCCTCACTGTGCAGATGAGAAAACCAAATTCAGCAAAATTAAGTCATTTGCTGGGAAGCAGCAGAGCTGAAATATGAGGCCAAATCTTTCCCAGTGTAAAGTCCTTACCCTTTCATCACACCACACCGCCTCTTCCAGTCTTTCCTTCAAACTCCTTCTGCATTTAAAACAAAATTTCATTCAAGAACACATATGGCCTTTTTTTATGGCTTTTTTTTTTTTTTTTTACTGCAGTGCATTTTAAAAGTACAGTGAAACGCACAAATCTTAGGTTTACAGTGCAATGAATGCATTTTGACAAACGCCTGCACCTCTGAACTCTGGCACCCTGTTAAGTTCCCTAGTGCCTCTTTGCTAAGGATGCCTTAAAAAAAAAAAAAAAAAAAACACTGCAAATAAAATAAACTACTTTCCTTTGACCAAAACAATCTTTTGCCACCTTGGCCATGGAGCCAATCCCTGGAATGAGCACGCTGGATTATTTGACTTTGGGAATATCAGGAAGGGGGATCCAAGTTAAGATTCTGTGCTCTGCTGGCTCTATCCACACTGGAGATGAATTAATCTGGATGAGCTAGAGATGGGATATACCATTGTGCCTGAATTATCACAACTACCATCACCATTTTGGTCCCTACCATGTGTCTGGCAGCAGATTGTAATACCTTTATACACATAATCTCATTTATTACTGCTTATTACCTCTATTATATAGCTGAAGAAACTGGGCTCAGAGAGGTTAGGTCACATGCTTAAGAACACACAGCAATAACACAACAGCCTTGAAATTCAAATCCAGGAGGTCTGACTTGAAAGGTCTTTAGAAAGGTTGATTACATATGTTGGTGGGTGAATTTTAAATCCTAAAGATTGGGATCCCTGTGTGGCGCAGCGGTTTGGCGCCTGCCTTTGGCCCAGGGCGCGATCCTGGAGACCCGGGATCGAATTCCACGTCAGGCTCCCGGTGCATGGAGCCTGCTTCTCCCTCTGCCTGTGTCTCTGCCTCTCTCTCTCTCTCTCTGTGACTATCATAAATAAAATAAAATAAATTTAAAAAAATAAAAAATAAATCCTAAAGATTTAGTGTACCACTTATATTCATTCAACAAATAGTACTCAGCATCTGCTATGTGCCAGGTGCTGTGCTGAGTGATATAAGAGGAGAGACAAAGATGAATACGACACAAGCTTGCACTGAAGGTGCCACAGTGAGATGGGGAGTCACTGAAAGCAAGGTCAAGGTCAGGATTCCCAAAGGAGGGGGAGTGGGGAAGGGGTTGCATCAAGGAAATCCTCACAGAGGTGTCAGAAAGAGCCTTCTCCATCAACTCTTCAGGGATGAGTGAGAACTAGCTAGCTCTGAAGTGTTTAAGGTAAAACCACAAACGAGGGCTTGCTAAAGCACTTCTGCTGGCCCCTTGTATTTAGCTTTAGGAAAATCAATCAAGCCAAATTTTAAGACCCCACAGAAAGCCAACATTCACTGGGGTCTATTAGCTCTTATCCCAGCTCTTCAAACCAGCTGAAAAATCAACATAAGAAAAAAGCCAACTCTTAAAACAGTCCCCACAAAGTACATGCCCTAAACCCAGTCATATTATTTTTGAGAGCCACCAAGCCCTTGCTTATAGCTCGTTATCTTCTGTTTTCTGAACGTAGCCCCATGCAATTAGTTTCATAATTCCTTGGGCGTGGCAGTTTAGCAGCAGCAAATTACAAGGGTGGACAGGTGTAGAGATGGCAGTGAGAAGGGGCAACCAAGGTAGAAAGATTTGAAAGGATGATTCAAGAAACTCAAAAATCCGTAGCTTCTTTCAGGACATCACTGTATAATATTATACAACAGCTCATTCAACTGAACAGGCATCTAGGAAGCTCCAGCTGTGTACCAGGCTCTCTCTTAGACTCGGCAGAGGTTATAAAAATGTAAAATCTACATTTTATAGATTAAAACTATACGGCCACTACGGCCCAGTGCAGCTTAAAAGGAACAAAAAGTGGGCAGCCCAGGTGGCTCAGCGGTTTAGGGCCGCCTTCGGTCCAGGGCATGATCCTGGAGACCTAGGATCCAATCCCGCGTCGGGCTCCCTGCATGGAGCCTGCTTCCCCATCTGTGTCTCTGCCTCTCTCTCTGTGTGTGTCTCTTATGAGTAAATGAATAAAATCTTAAAAAAAAAAAATAAAAGGGACAAAAAGTGTATGAATTGGGAGAGAAAGGATGGCAGGCTATAAAGGGTCTATGTTCAACTGAGTAGGTAATGACGGACAGGTGGATAGCTTAAAGGCAGAGAATTCATCTGCCGGTAAAGAGCAAAACACTAAGTCTCCTGGGCCTCAGTTCCTCCTCTGTGTAATGGAGATAATGGTAGTAGCTTTCCAAGGGAATGCCGGAGATCAAATGGATCAACGTACAGAGCAGTATTGGAGACACATTGGCAGTTATTTCCTCTGGAACCGCAGTGCTTGCTTGCTCCGTCCTTAAATTTACTAACTGCTCAATAAATATTGATGAATAAACAAATTCACAAATGAATAAGTGAGACCGCTGAGTTAAAGGGGTAAAAAAATCGATCACGTAAGGTATGGGCTCCTTAACAAGGCCTGCAGATCAGAGAGACTACCCTGCACAACAGTTTAATAGGTTTGATGTTTAATGTATTTTTCAGAAACCTAAGAAACTAATTGCTCATTCCTTACTTTTCTGCATAAATGACCTGTCATTTTAAACAGGCTCAAAGAAAGGAGATGGAGAGACCACAACGAAATTGCAGTAGATCTCATGCTAAGAGATGGCTGAAGGGCCCTGGAACCCAGGAGTTAAAGCTCTGTGGTGTGGGAACCGTTTGCACAGCAGCAAACTCCAACCGCCACACACTCACCCTGCCCAAAACCGACTCTGTGGCCTTCGTCCTTCCTTAAATTATACCTACTCCGAAAAAGATAAACACAAGAACTGTCTTTAAAATATGTTAAGGATCATAAAAGTAAAACCAATTTGAAAAAACCTAAAGGCTACTAATACAGCCAGAGCTACAGGAGGCCCTTGTTTTACAGACCAGGACACTGAGAACCAAGGGGAGTCCACCAAAGTCCTAAATTCAAGAGAATGGCAAAGACACAGGTGGAGGAGGATGCCCTGATTCCCAAACTGGTGCCTTCTCAGGGGAATGCTCCTTACCTGGAAGGAAACACTGTGACAGATTAGCAAAAGCAGGTTCCAGTCCCAGCAGGGCGATAAGGGCTTGGGGGCCAGTAAGAAGTAAAGGACGACCTTAATGGGAGAGGTAAGAACAGCGGAGGTGGGGCGCACCTGGTGGGGAGAAAATTAAGCCCTCTGTGCTTTTGGTGGGCGTAGGGCTCCCGAACGGAGAGCAAGCAATCCAGCCTAAAGCTCCTGGGTTTTTCAGATGAATCCTCCCCCTTCTGAAGAAGCTCATACAAAGGCCAAGGCCTTTCCCTAGATGGTTCCACCTGGGTCAGGATTTCACGTGCGCTTGGGGTGGGGGAATGGGGAGCCCCGCGGAGGCTCTGCGCCCTCGACCGGCAGCAGAGGGGGCAGGTCCCTGGCCCAGAGAACCTCCAGAGCCTCCAGATCAACGCGGAAGTCGCGATCGCGCCCCTCCCCCTCCCCCACGCCCACTTTGCTCCTTCCTTCGCCTCCCCCAACGATGATCAAAACCAGGTGAAAGGGCCGAGAGCTGGGGGGCTGGGTTCCCCGGAGCCCCGCGTGGCTGCGCTCTCCCGCGCACACTCACAAGCACACTTCGCAGACACACGCACACGCTCGCCAGCACACGCTTGGCACCCCCAGAGGCCGCGCCCGCCGCATCTCTCTTTCAGCCCCCGGGAAGCCGACAGGCAGCAACATGAATGAAATCTACCCAGAAAGACTGCATTTCAGCTCCAACCACGCAATCTCCGGCCAAACCGCCGAATGTGTAGCAAAGTTTTATTTCGCTTTTAGAGTCTCCAGTTACGCTTCTACCATTTCCTGTGGAAAACTGAAGCTTTGAAGTGTCTAGCTCGGGCTTTCGCAGACAGGCAGGACCGCCAGCTCGAGCTCTCGAAAACAAGAGCCCCCGGCCCCACCCCCTCCGCCGCCACAACGGCAGGTTCAAACCCACCCAGCTCCCGCCTCCCAAACCCGGGGGTGTGTGTGGGGGGGGGTGGGGGCAGAACCTGCTGGAAACGCCGCCCTAAGCTGACAGCCCTCTCCAGAACTCCGCCCCACTCCCATCCTGCCCAGGTCCCTAGTGGCGCTCCTTAAGCAAAGTGGTGACGGCTGCAGCTCCCTGCCACTGGGAGCCCAGAGGGGCGAGGGCTGGGGGTCGGGAACGGGGGCAGGGGGTGTCCACCGCGCAGCACCCACCAGCTGGGCGCTCTGGCCTTCAGAAACGGCCCCGGGAAAACTTGGGACCTGGGAGTCTCCCGCTCCGCCCTCCCCGCACACACGCCTCTCCCGACTGTTTCTAGGCCAAACGTTCAGCCTTGGCGGCCGCGGGGCCCCCCCACGCCCGCGCCAGGACCGTGTCCCGGGGGCGCCGGGAAGTACGCGAGCCGGGCGGTGGCGGGAGGAATGCACCTCCTCTGGAGTCCCGGGGAGCCTGACTCGTGCGCCCCAGAATGTGGCATCGTCAAGGTCAAAAAGAAATAAAAAAATAAAAAGCACAGGGCTCTGGCGGAAATTTGTACCAGGGGCGAATGATGGGAACGGCCGCGTCCCCGAACGGTGATGGGTCCGCCGCGCCGCGCCGCCCCGCCCCGCCCCACGCGAGCGGCCGACTGCGTGCGCCCCGGACTCCGGGGCCGAGGAGCCCAGTCGACTCCGCGGATTCCGAGCGCGGGAGCGAGCCGAGCCGGCTGGTTTCGGGCAGCCTCCAGCTCCGCGGCGCCCCGGAGGCCCGGGACACGTGCGCTGGCCCGGACGCCGCGGGAGGGGGGCGCGAGGCAAACTTGCCGCGGGAGTTGGCCGCGCCGCGGGGAGGAGGCGGCACCCGCGCGGCCACTTACCGCTGGCATTCTTCCCGCAGATGAGGTGCTGGTAGGGCTGCAGGAGCCCCCAGATTTCGGAGTCGTTGTTGACCGTGTGCTCCAGCGTCTCCACGGTGAACCTGGGCGCCTCGTGCAGCGCGTGGTGGTGGTGGTGGTGGTTGGCGGCGGCGGCCGGGGGCGCTGCGGCGGCGGCGGCGGCGGCGGCGGGCGGGGCGCAACAGCTGCTGCCTCCGCTGGCGCTGCTGGCTGCGCTGCAGGCGCCGCCGCTCGCCGCTCCCGCTCCGGGCGCCTCCCGCTCCTTGTCCGCCGCGGGGGCCGAGCCGGGGCCGGAGCCCGGGCCTGGGCCCGAGCCGGAGCCCGGGCCAGGGCCGCTGCAGCTCCGGGGCAGCCCGGAGGCCACGACGCGCGAGTAGATGTCCCGGAAGAGGCTCTCCATGCAGGCCGTCAGGTAGATGGCGGCGTGTTCGTGGATGCGCAGCGCCACGCGGCTGTCCACCATCCAGCGGTACACGCGGCCCACGGAGAAGGTGAGGCCGCAGCGCGCAGACTTGCCGCGGCCCAGGCGGTCGCCGCCGGCGCTGCTCATGTTGTAGAGGGACAGCGCGGCCAGCGCGGCCGCCGTGCAGTGCGCCGCCAGGCCCCAGGACAGCACTATCTCCATGGCGCTCTGGATCTCGTACTTGGTGCACTTAGCGAAGCGCAGGCTCAGGCGCTGCGCCTCCTTGGCGATGCGTACCAGCGCCCGGCTCACCAGCGTCGACAGCTTGGCCAGCGCGTCTTTGGGCAGGCCTCCGGGGGCCGCCGGGCCTGCCCGGGGGTCCCGCGAGCGCAGCAGCAGCGCCTCCAGCTCCTGGAGGGTCCAGGGGACCTCGTCGAGGTCCGGCAGCAGCCGCGAACAGTGCTGGCCGGCGCAGTCCAGCCCCTCGGAGTCCTCCACCAGGGCAGTGTTGACGGTGTCAAAGCTGTTGTGCCGGCTGTGCATGGAGTCAGCTAGAGGCGGCCAGCAGCTCCCGCCATACGGGGACGCCGGGTGCGAGTCGGAACAGCACAGGGACAAGTTGGAGGAGCGCACCGAGTCCGCCGCGCCACCATAACCCGAGTCCAGCGTCAGATCCTCCAGCGTCCGCACCACAGGCTTCTTACCTCTCCTGGCCATCGCTGCGCCACTTCATGCTGCGGCCGCCGGGGAGCCGAGGGGAAGGAGCGGCGAGAGCAGCGGGCGCCGGCGCGCGGGCAGAGCCGAGTCCGCGCCGCCTCGGCTCACTTTTCCACCAGCCGCCACTGCCAAGTGTTACTACTTTCGGCTGCCTCCCCGAGCCGCCACCGCGGGTAGACACCGGGCAGACCCCGAAGTCATCTCCCGGAGCCCGGGCCGGAGCTGGGGCGCACGGGGGAGCGAGCCAGGCCGGGAGGGAAGCTCTCCCCGGGACTCGCCCCTTTCTTCCAAAATAGAATAAAAAGTGTCTGACCCGCTCCTCCCTGGGCCCTGCTGGGCGCAGAAGCCGCCGGCCGCCGGCCTCAGTGTTCGCAGGACGGAAATGGACTCAGACGCCGCCGCCGCAGCAGCTCGGCTGGCAGATGGCTCCCCGCTCCGGGCTCCGGGCTCCGGGCTCCCGGCTCCCCGCTCCCGGCCCGGGGTTCGCTGGGCGCCCGCCGGGCACTGAAGCGCAGCAGCTACCGCGGCGGCTGCAAACCCGGCCGAACCCCGCAAACCCCTGGCAGCCAACGGGGCGGGCATATGCAAAGCAGGGCCGGGGAAGAGCCAATGGGATCAGAGGATGCTAATTACCCAGCTTTTTTTTTAATTCCTCAGCTCCACGTAGCCCCGCCCCTCACACATGCCCCCAGCGGTGACCAGTGCTGCAGGAAGTGGGGGGCAGCGACCCGGCGACTGGGGGAGTTGTGCCAACGTAGAGACACGGATGTTGTCTCCCTGCGCTGTCCCTGCCCCTCAGGCTCCTGACTTTGGTACCAGAATGGGAGGGTGGTAGGTTGAGCAGGTGAGCCCCCACCCATCGAGGTGTGCTACCCGCCAGTGGTTCACAAAGTGTCTGCCTGGGGTCGCTTCCTGCCCCTGAGTTTCAGATTTCACTTTCCTTTTTTTTTTTTTTTCTTTAATAAGCGTAGCATGTTTTTTCTCCCTTCCCCCTTCCCCCACCTTCGGGTCCCCAAACCAATTAAGGCAGTCCTCCTTCAGCCCTACATTTCCTCAGCGTGGAGGGAAGGTTAGAAACCAGGCCAGTGAGCTCAGAGGCCGGGGGGGCTGAACACCACTGGAAGGCTGACCTGCCACCAGGGCACATTAACCAGGTTCCTTTCAATAGCCAGGAGGCCCACCCTGCACCCATCCTTCAAAGGCCTGGCTGATGCGCGGGAGGAAAGGCTCCTGTCCCACCTTGCCCTCTAGGTGCACTTAGTTCCAGACAGCTCAGCCAAAAGGTAGATTTGCACGGGGGAGAGTTTTCGTTTTTAACTAAAGAAATGTACTTAGCTGCATATGTGTCAAATTGCATTGTCTTGTTTATTTGTCACCATCCACCAGGGCAAAAACCATACCTTTTTCACTGGGGGATTCCCAGCTCCCACACAAGGTCTCTGCAGGAGGTTGGGTCCCCTCTTCCTCCAGCTGGCCAGAATTTTCAGCTTAGAAGTCCCCTCCTACAGAAAGGTAGCTCAGATCCCCCAATCCCTGCCTGGATACTTTACCTGCCCACCCCTCTCCTGAAGCTGTTGATCTCTGGGCCCTTGTAACACTAGGTTGTTACACAATGAATGTGTCTAGATTGCATAGTGGACTGGAGGATTCACTGAGCATGGGCCTGTCGCAGGGTAGGCACGAGGTAAATATTTGCTGCAAATAGGTGGATGAAGGAAAGAAGGACATGGTTTTGCACAATTGGTTTGGATGTTCAACAATGGATTTTCTCAGATAACCCCATAGATTGTCTGACGTTTCCCATATCTGTCATACCAAATACACTCATCTTTTCACCCCAAATAATCCACCACCCTTTGTAGGTACCATCCTAGGACACATGATACATATGCTCATCACCTCTCAGGTTGACTGTTCTGCCAAATATTCTCCTCCTCTGCCTCTTCCTTCTCCAAACCATCCAGTCCAGGATCTTGAAAAGCCTAATTCTAATCTTGTCATTCCTTTCTTGAAAAAAATTTAAAGGCTCCCCATTGCCTTCCAGATAAATAAAATTTATACTGATTAGCTGGCCTTCAGGGATCTCTCCACTCTATTCCCAGACTCTCTTTCCATAAAATTCCAGACCTTTTAATAAGGGATTGTGATGATTAATTTTACGTGTCAACTTGACTGGGCCACAGGTGCACAGTTTAAACATTGTTTCTGGGTAGGTCTCTGAGGGTCTTTCCAGATTGAGATTAGAATTTGGACTCAAGGAAGAAGGTTGCCCTCCCAATGTGGTTGGGCATCAGCCAATCCAAATAGAAGAAAAGGTAGAGGAAGAAGGAATTCATTGGGGTTTTTTTCCCACCTCACTGATTGAGCCGGGACATATGTCATCATCTTCAGCCCTCGGACAGGGATTTACCACATTAGCTCCCCTGCTTCTCAAGTCTCTGGACTTGGACTAAATACCACTAGCTTTCCTGGGTCTCTAGCTTACAAATGTCAGACTGTGAGACTTCTCGGCCTCTATAATTCACATGAGCCAATTCCTCATAATAAATCTCTATGTATTTGTTTTCTCTGTTTTTTTGCCAAAAAATCAGAACCAATAGAGTGTATATATATCTGACTCTCTGGAAAACCAACTAACACATGGTCTTTATGACCTGAAGCATGCCTTCCTCTCTAGATTATGTATCATCACACTAGCCTCCTGAACATACATTCACACTCATGTAGACACACACCCACACACGCACACACTATGCTTTAGCCATACTAAAGTCACTTGCTGGTTTTCCAAATTACCATATTATCTCTTGCATCGCATTATGCTTTTGCAGATGCTAATTCCCTTTCCTTGAGACATTTGTCTCTGTCTTCTCCACCTGGCAAACTTCTCATCCTCTAACGTTCAGCTCCAAGATTGTTACCACTGTGAAATTTTCCCTACCTACTGTCCACCCAGCCCAGACCTGGGAAAGCATCTCCATCTCTGTCGCTCAGGCTTTGTTCCCAGGGCCCTTTGTCTTCTCTTATGAATATTTCCCTGGTCATCTCACCCATTTTTATGCCTTCAGTTACCACCTATGTGCTGGTAATGCTTGAGTAAGAACCACCCAGTGGTGCAGGTAGCAAGAGGACCAAGGAAAGCCTCATGCCTAAGGATGAAAGAAAGACTGAAAGAATGAGCTTAAGCACTGATTTATTTTCTTCTGTAGCACCAGGTCAACTTGTGTTCCAGCACTGCTTCTGCCAATTCTCCAATCATGTACCCGGTGTTCACTCATTTAATCTTTTATTCTCTCTTTCCTTGCTTTTGAAATGCACAAAATAATCACACCCACCTTTATAGGGTTGCCAGGGGTTAAGTGAGATTTTTCCACATGAGGATTGAATGCAGTGTTCCACATGTGATAATAACCCTGTAGATGTCTGTTGTCATCTTATACATTTTCCTATCCTCTACAATAAACACCCATTTCTTATAGAATCAGTGGGGAGAATGACAATTGTTACCTATAAAATCCAGCTTCTCCTTCCAGGATGGGCTGAAATCCTACCTCCCCTAGAAGGTTTTCTTATATCAGCAGACGTGCTCTCTCTTTTGCTACAGATGTTACGCACCTGCTGTCTCCCACCTTCCGGGGAGCACACTCCTTGAAAGCCAAGATCTCGCCCCAGTGCCAGTACTAATGGGCATATTCCTTAGTATTATGGATAAACCAAAGCATATGTCCATTTAGTTCACTAAAATAAGTCCTTAATGATAATGTATCTGTATAATGATAATGTATCCTAAACACTAGGAATAGTGAACACATCAACCAAATGTTAAAAATTAGCCCCTATATTAGAAAATTCAGTGATGAAGAAAATTTCAACAATCCAAAATCCCACTTTACAGAGATCATCCACATTAACAATTTCATATATTTCCTTCTTATCTAATTTTTTCCCATCTTTTTTCTTCTAAACTTATATTTTAACAGATGGAATTATTTTGTAAATTATTTTTCATTTTGCTTTCTTTCCTCAAAAAATTTCCTCAAACTTTATAGTATATTCATGTCCACATGCTATTAGATATTTACCCCAAATATTTTTGTGTGTGTGGCTACAAAATCTTCCAACACATATTTATATCTTAATTAGTGTATTGGTTCCTCATTTGGCTGTTTCTGTTTTCTAACTAGTACAGATAATGCTGGGATAGACCTCTTTGCATATAAATAAGTCTCTTCTTTGAAACCAGAAGTCTTATATGTGTTATCCTCTAAGAAATGAGGATAGAGAGTAAACATATATGAAAGATTAAAAAATAAGCCAAAAAGAAAAAAACGGAAATTAAATTCCTGGAATTATTTTGCCTATCAGATTAGCAAAGATTTATAAATTCAGTCATGATGAATGTGTGTCATGGTGGGGCATAAATTAGGGCAATCTTTTGGGAGGGCAGTTTGCCAATAATATCAAAATGTCCATGTGCATTCCTTGTGATTTCCCAGAAATCATATCTTCTGATTACCCAAGGTGATTCTTATGAATTTTTCAGAAGTATACAGAATGCTCTTGGTAATGTTTTCACATAGGACTTTGGGAAATGATCTAAATGCCTTTCAATTAGGTCTGATGAAATGTATTATAGTAATTCATACAAAGGAAATATTAAGCAGTTACAAAGAATAATGGTGGTGATCTTTATTTCCACATCATTTTGATGAGTGAAGAAATTTTTGAAAATAGGTTTTGAAATTGTATATCTAATATCATCCCATTTGTGTAAAATGCTTTATGTAGAGCTAAATATGTATATAAGTATGTAAATTTGCCTGAAAGGATGGAAATAATAGCTATAACTAGTTTGTTGGATTTCTGGTGGGTTTTTCTTTTTTAAGGAGTTTTATTTATTCTAGTTCTATCCTTTTTTTTCTTCTTTTTGTCATTTTTAACTTTCTTCTTTGCACTTTTGAACTTGATATGATACACACTATATCAAAATACATATCATTTTTTACCAGAGCCCAGAAAGCTATCGTCAAAAGAAAATTAAATTATTTTCTGCCTGCTATTCTGAAGTCTGTTAATCAAAGTAGTAACATAATCCTTTGTCCTTCAGCATTCTAGAAGCCAAATAGCAAGCATAGCAACTAACCCAACAGCCACAACATGAACCAGCCTCATTCGGCTGGGTTCACACATGTTGGATCTTCATCACGTGCTTCCCTCACGTCTACTGTGCACGAGCAGCAGGGCTACTTAGATTCAAATCTAGCTCCACAACCTCCTCGCCATGTAATCCTAAGCAAATCCTTCAGCCTCTCCATGCCTCAGTTTTTCATTTTAATTGGAGACAATAATACCACATGCCTCAATATTTGCCTGTGAGGATTAAGAGATCTTTAGAACAGTGTCTGGCCCCCAAATGATACATAGTTATTATTTTCCACTGGAAACACTCCATCTCCTAACTACATTATCTGATGGGGAGCTCCAGGTAGTGACTCTAGGGAAAATGGGAAGGCTCCTTCTCTCTCCAGTGGTGTGTTGCTGCACCTCTACTAAAATATAAGCTCCACAAGGAAAGGATCACTGCTATATCCTCAGCACCTGAAAAAGTGCCCAGCATTTACTAGGTACTCAATATATGGTTGTGGAATGAATGAATGGATGGATGGATGGATGGATGGATGGATGGATGGATCGGTAGGTGGAAACTGCACCATACCTCAAGCAAAGTACCAGGAAGACAGAACTAGAGCTCCTTTCCCTTCCTTGTGTCTCTTTGTCTCTTCTCCTTTCAGATTCCTCACAAGGGAGTTCATGAAGATTATCACTGGGACCCTTTCTTGAGTGATTGCTATATCCCTCTTCTCGGAACTCTAAAAATGGAGAGGGGCACCTGGGTGGCTCAGTCAGTTGGTGTCTGCCTTCAGCTCAGGTCATAATCCTAGGGTCCTGGGATCGAGCCCCACGTTGGCCTCCAGGTTCAGCAGAGAGTCAGCTTCTCCCCTTCCCTCTGCCTCTGCCCCTTCCCTCCCCCACTCATGCTTGCTCTCTCTCACTCACTCTCTCTCTCTCAAATTAAAAAAAAAAAAAATCTAAAAATGGAGAAGTACAGTCCCTATCCATTAGGAACTTTTCCCGGTTGGGGATCCGTCCAGGAAACAGACCCCACTTTAGGTGTGGAATCTAATTCAAAGAATCAGTTACAGAAAAAAATGGGAAAGCTGAGGAGCTACATGGCACAGGAAGGAGACAACCAGAGAAGTAGCACCAGTCAGAAGGTGCTACGAGCCCTGGGACTGGAGAGACAGGAAGAAGATGGTGTTACCGGAACTCAGAAGCCAGGCCAAGCCAGACAGCCTCTGGAACCACAATGGAGGCTGAGTAGGAGTGGGTGCTCCATGTTGGGAGGGGCTGCCTGGCAGGGTCTGGGCTCAAGGAGAAGGCACAGTGGCTGCCAGGAACACAACCCGAGGCAGGCAGAGAGGGACTGAAAACCTCCGGGCTCTTTGTGATCTCCCACCCCCATGTTCTGTCCATACCTCCTGTTAGTCAAACTGAGCAAGACCCTGGAGGGCGAGGGAGTCTGGGAAAGGGAGTTTCTGTGATACAGAGTAGACAAAGCAGGTCAGTAGAAGGGCATAAACAAGCAAAGGACCCGGAAGAGAAGATATTTCAAGACCTGTGTCTATTATGGAGTGACTCAACATGATGCTACAAACATCTAGAAGTGGAAGCTTTGTTTTTGTCCCCTCTGCGTTCCCACCATCCTTATCTAGTAAAATAATTCATCACCTCCTCTTGGGACCGTCCAGGGGCCCCCACTTGGTCTCCCCAGTGCCACTTTCATTTTCCCCTCACTCACCTCTGTTCTGCTGCCAGAGTCCTTTTTCTGAAACAGCTCCATTGCCACTAGAAAGGAGGAGTGCCGGGCTCTATCCAGTCTCATTCACTGCCCTCCACCCTGGTTACCCGCTTCCACATGCTCTACAAACTAACTGTAGTTTTTTAAATACACTGTGTATCTCCATTCAAGCTATTCTATCTGTATTTGAATACTTTTTTTTTTTTGCCTATTGGACTCCTATGCATCCTTCAAAGCCCACCTCAAATGTTACCACTTGGTAAGAACTACCACACTCATCCTGTCCTGCCCTATAGAACTAGGCTTTCCCTTTGCTCTGCTTCTTTGAAATATTAAATCTGTACTTCCACTACAGCCTTTATCAAAAATAATTAGCAACTGATATCATTGCCAGCAGCTACAACAGCCTTCTGCTCTTTTTTCTGTGCAAAAGAGCAGTAGTTAAAAGTGTAGACTTGAGGTCATAAAGATCCATGTTTACCAGTGGCTGGCTGTATGGTTTTTAGATAAGTTTTTAACCTCTGAGTTTCTATTAATATTTTATGTGGGGAAAATCATAATGCCTTATAACCTCACAGAGTTTTAGCTACATGAAACAATGTATGTAAATACTTAGCACAGTGCCTGACACAGAGAAAGGCTTCATCCAATAAATACCAGCTGCTGGTATGTAATCCTAATCTTTTAGCTAATAATAATGATGATGAGATTATATTGTATATATTGATTTATAAGTTACTTTTTTTTCATTAAAATGTATCACTTTTCCCCGTCCCTGGATTTTTTTTCACATTTTCTCAGCTTTTTATTTTGAAATTTTTAATTTGTTTTTTTTTTTAAGATTTTACTTATTTTTTCATGAGAGACACAGAGAGAGAGGCAGAGACATAGGCAGAGGGAGAGGCAGGCTCCATGCAGGGAGCCCGACATGGGACTCGATCCCAGGACTCCAGGATCACACCCTGAGCTGAAGGCAGGCACTAAACTACTGAGCCACCCAAGAATCCCAATTTTGAAATTTTTTAAACAGAAAAGTTGATAGATATACACCCCATCCACCCTTCACCCAGATTCACTATTGCTAACATTTGCTTTCTGTCTCTCTTTCTCCCTCTGTGAAAGGTGGTGTGTGTGTGTGTGTGTGTGTGTGTGTGTGTGTGTGTGTGTGACAGAGAGAGAGAGAGAGAGAGAGAGAGAGAGAGAGAGAATGTGCATGTGTGTTTATGATATAATGTTCCTTTCTTCCTGAACCATTTGAAAGTTAGCTGCAAAGATCATGACATTTCAGCATGTAGACCACAGCATACATACATTCTCCTACAAGCAAATCATTATCATACCCAAGAAATAGCACTGATGTATTAACGTTATCTAACATATAAGTCATATTTCAATTGCCCCCCAAATATCCTTTATGGTGTTTTTTCCTTACATAATCTAATGACTACATAGAATTTTACTGAATGGATATTCAATAATTTGTTCAATGAATCTATTATTTTTGGACATTTAGGTTTTTTCCAGTATTGCATAATTGTACACAGCTCTGAAAAAAATCTTTACAGCTATTTTTTAAATATATTTGACTCATTTCCTTGGGAAAAATTCCTACAGTGAAATTTGGTCCAATGCAATGCTTTATCCTAAGAGCCTGATGCAGGAAGCTAACTAGCCCTGGGAAAAGCGTGTACTACTTCATACCCACTAGCAGTATACAAGCGTGCATCTCCACACCTTCGACACCACTGCTATTATCTGTCTGCATCTATCAATTGAATAAGAGGAATAATAATTAATATTTATATTAATTCCTAACGCACAAGGTGCTATTCCAAGATATGACATAGAACAAGTTGTCTTGCACTTGTAATTACCCTATAACCTTCATTTTACGCATGAGAAAACCAAGCAAAGAGAATTTCAGCTGTTTGCCCAAGTTCATGCAATTAGGGAGCAACGACCTGGGGAGCCCGAATCCAGAGACTGTGATCTACCTAAGCTATTACCTTTTAATAGAGGTCTAGCATTTATTTCATCACCCCTGAAGTTGCATTTTTTTCACATATTTGTCTTTTATATCTTTGCTTATAAGAATATCCTGTTTACATAATTTCCCTTTTTTATGGTGGGGGGTGGTGAGTGTGAGGTAGGTCCTAAGATGTTTGTCTTTTTCTCAATAATTTTTAAGAACAATTTATAAAATAAAATATAATGGTTTCTCTGTATTGCAGGTAATTCTCCATGGCTTGATATTTTCCCCCTTTAAATTTATTTATTTATTTACTTGTCTTTTTGTTTATCCATCTAGCATAAGATTTTTATTCTCTTATAGTTAAATGAGTCAATTTTTCTGTTTAAGTTTGCTAAGTGAAGAAAAGTCTGCCCTATTTTCTAGACAATAAATATTATCCTATATTTTACCTCGTATCTTCACTTTGGACTTTGAAATCCTCAATACATCTCATGTCTCTGTGCCTTGGCCGACAACCAGCACTACCTTATTTCTAAACCAGACCCCAAATACCTTCCAGGGGTAGAAAGGGGACATCGTTTGCTGAGAGGTCGGTCCAGGGGACACTTACTACTTTATTAAATCTAGAAATGTCACGTACATTCCTAAGGGACAGTGCACCAAAGACAAAATAGGATTGCCATCTCACTCTGTTTCCTGAGTTACCCTTTTTCCCTCCTGCTCTCCATCCCAAATATGAAACACTTGGTACACGTTCATTAGACAATTAAGACAAAAGCCCTGTTTCTCTGGCCTTCTCTGAAGCAGGCTGTATGGGGAGAGGATTGCTAGTTGAGGAAAAAGCATGCCAAGAATTCATTTCAATTTGAAAGACCTTTTCAGGGCTCTATTTATTCCAAGAGTTCTTTAAACATTTTAAATACAGTCCGATGAAGTGTTTCAGGCACTGTTTCAATAACGATTATGTCTCCTCTCCTTGAGGACAATGCCTTGCTTCAATGCACATTAGTGTTTTCAGCAGACCTTTGATTTTAACATTAGCCAATCCCATTCTTCCTCTCCTTTGCTCTTTGCCCAAATATTGTGGCTGAAACCATTACTCACAAAATGAAACAATTCGTGTATTTCCAAAAATACTTCATTAGAAATACAGCAACCCCATCACCCAAGCGATTTGGTGCTTGCAGGGCCTTACAACATAGTAGATAATCAGTCAATGTTTGCTAAGCAAATTAGCAAAGTGTGCATAGAGTCCAGGGAAAGAAGAATGGCTATTAAGTCTATAATGAACAAAGGGGCATACTCTGAAATTTTTGCAGAGGAGCTTAAGCCTTTGAAATTACAACGTTAATTCATTTACTCAGTTAGCTAATAGAGAATTTTCCAGTGTGAGTTCCATAAAACATTTGCCCTATAAAATGCAGAGGAAAAAAAAAAGTTGAAAAGTTACAGACCCATTCTGCCTCTCTTAGAGACCCGGGATGAACATTTGCATATTAATAGCTCTGTCTCTTCCCACAGCTTAGAAACAAGTCTAAATTAACTTAAACCCCATAAGAGCGGAAGTCAGGTCTGTTGTTCTCACAATGTGTCCCAGAGCATCATATAATGCTAGTAGGTATTGATTGAATGAAAGAATGTTCAAAATATCTATTGATGATAAAGAATTACCCCCAAAGCTCAGTGGTTTAAAACAACAAACACTGGTTACCCTATAGTTTCTGTAGGTCAGGAATCCAGTACAACTAAGACAGGTCCTTGGCTTAGGGTCCCACAGAGCTGCAGTCATCTCAAGGAAGGAGATGACTTCATTTAGGAAGGACCCACTTTCAAGATCACTCACTTGGCTGTTGGTGGCCTCAGGTGCTCACTAACTGTTGGCTGGAGACAGCAGCTCCTTGTCACATGGGTAGCTCACAAAATGATAGCTGGTTTTCCTCTGAGCAAAAGGGCAAAACACTATAGCCACAAGAGAAGGCAAGACGGAAGCCACAGTTTTTTTATAACCTAATATCAGAATTGACATGTCATCACTTCTATTATGTTCTGTTAGATGTGAGTCAATAAACCCAACTCACACTCAGTGGTCTGATTACTGGGAGATGGGATCACTGACAGCTTAGGCTGCCTACCACAAAGAATGACTGAATGAACCCAGGATTTTCCATTCTTATTCGACCTCCTACCTTATTTTTTTTTTTTCATGTAATAGCTTTTCATTTAGAAAAACGCTTCAGGAAACTTGCAGAACTAATATACACTAAGTACTATGTGTGAGGGTATAAGAGTAAATAAGGCACTTTTTAAATTTATTCTAAAAAAAGATAAATATATTTTGAGGACCTAGCACTGTCTCCTTGAAGAGCTTAGAGTTTAGCCCAAATCTGAGAATCCTTTTTACAACATATCACCTTGGGAGAAGCATCCTTAATTGATCAGCAGTACAGATACCATTGAAAAAGTTGGAGAAGAATTCTATCATGGTTGTGGCCTTCTGATTGACTAGCATGTGCCCTCCCTCATAGGTCTCCTTGATGGAGCATTGGACATAACTTAACCTTGGCTGGAGGGTTACTTCCAACCAGGATTTTGAGTTTTTTAAAGTAACTTCTACACCCAATATGGGGCTCAAACTTACAGCCCTGAGATCAAGAGTCATGTGCTATATTCATGGAGCCACCCAGGTGCCCCAGGATTTTGAATTTTAAGAGAAACAAGATACAGAGCTAGTGAGCAAGAATTCATGTTGGAAATGGCATTGGAGCTTGTGAAGTCACCAAAGTTGACCATAAATATAAAAATTCTTATGAGCACTTCATAGAATTGCATTTCCCAACAACCCCAGCCCCCAAATTGGGCATGGCCACATGCCTTGCTTGGGTCACGGAAATGTGAGGGGAAGTAGCATACACCACATCAAAAAGAAGCTTTAAGAACTGGTTAAACTGGGCAGCCCCAGTGACCCAGCAGTTTAGCACTGCCTTCAGTCCGGGGTGTGATCCTGGAGACCCAAGATCGAGTCCCACGTCAGGCTCCCTGTATAGAGCCTGCTTCTCCCTCTACCTCTCTCTCTCTCTCTCTCTCTCTCTCTGTCATGAATAAATAAAATCTTTAAAAAAAAAAAACTGGTTAAACTGGTGGGCTGCAATCATCCTTCTCTTTTCCAGATTCTGGGATCATGAAAGCACAAGGCCTCCTTTGGCATGGAACCTTGAGTGACTCTGATGAGCAGAGTCACCCTGCCCACCACTGTAGAAATATAATGGGAATGAGAAATGAAACTTTGTCATTTAAGTCATTGAGGTGTTCGGGTTGTTTGTCACTCCAGCATAGCCTTGCTGATACAGGCGTCCAGCAGTCAGTGTCCAGAAATGACAGAAATGAATGTCCAGTAGTGGTGGCACCAGTGGTATCAGCATAAAAAGTTGTATTTTTTCTAAACTTTCTTTGTTTCCACCTGGCTATGAAGCTGGTTCTGCGAGTTATCCCCTCCGCATGTCCCACCAATGAGTCTCTCTCCTCTATAAATCCCTCAGGGCAGATTTCTGTTGCTTGCACCCCAAACCTTGCCTGATACTAATTCTATTTCATCCAACAGGAATCTGCTGAACCTAGTGAGGCCATCATTGTCCTAACTACAGGCAAGCTTATGATTGAAATTCAATAATGAATATGATATATTCCTTAATCTCAAGTAATTTATAATCTCATTAAGCAAAAAGTATGCACAGGAATGAAACTTGTTGAGAAATTTAAAAATAAGTGAGCCATGTGACACTGAAGGCACAGAGGTGAGTTCTTTACCTAGAAACTTTCAAAGGACACATACAAATAAAAAAATAGGGTGTATGTATTTTAATCTCTTTGTACAACCCTTCACTGGCCAAAATTTACATCTTTTGATTTGAAAGATATTTTTCCAACACAGGAAGTACGATTATTGCAACTTCCAGTGTGCACTTGGCACACTGGAAGCCAAAATTTACATCTTTTGATTTGAAAGATATTTTTCCAACACAGGAAGTATGATTATTGCAACTTCCAGTGTGCACTTGGCACACTGGAAGCCGTAAATACATATTTGCTGAATGACCAAGTGAACGAATGTGATTAGGAGCACACAGCCTTCAGAATCACCAAGCTGGGGTTCACGTCTTGCCTCTACCACTTCTCAGCTATGTGCTACTGCACACCTTCCTTATGGTCACTGAGCCTGGAAACAGAGACTCCTGTAATCCTCACCACAGAATGGAGATGCTAGTACTGGTTCCCCAGGATTGTTGCCAGAATTGAATATATATAGGAAGCCAGCAGTAAATGGAATAAAGGCATTTAGACACCCACATAAATGTACCTAAGTGTGTGGGCATACATACTTCACAATTCATTTCCCTTCATTTGTTAATTCATAAAGAAATAGTTCCTGAGTGGAGAGCCTGGGTGGCTCAGTTGGTTGAGTGTCTGCCTTTGGTTCAGGTCATGATCCTAGGGTCCTGGGACCCAGTCCCATATCAGGCTTCCTGCTCAGTGGGAGCCTGCTTCTCTCTCTCCGCCTACTCCTCTCCCTCCTCCTTCTCTCTCTCTCTCTCTCTCTCTCTCTCTCAAATAAATAAATAAAATCTTAAAAAAAAAAAAAAAAGAAATAGTTCCTGAGCATCTGCCATATGCTGCACGCAGTGCTAAGGACAGGGGATCAGTGGTGGGCAATGAGATAAACCTTATGAAAAGTGGCATGAATGTCAAGGAATGTTCAGGGAGCTATGAGGCCTCACAACAGAGAGTATTGGGACTGACCTCTTGTGAAAATCCATCCTTTGTATTTTGCCAAAGTCCTGGAAGTTCTCCCAAGCTCCACCCTCTACACTTCTCCCAGGGGAGAAAAAAAAAAAAATCCAGAAAAAAAAAGGTCAGATGTGGCAGATGCTGTAAGTCACACCTCCAATACCCACTTCTCCTTTCTCCTACCATGAACTTTGATTTTCTTCAAGATAGTCACGTGTCCTGCTAGAAGACCACATTTCCTAAACTTTCCGGCAGCTGGAGGTGGCCATGGGGCTCGGCTCTAGCCTAAGAGATGTAAGAAGTGCAAGGCATTTCTGGGAAAGACTTGCTTTCTTGATGTGCATGTCACCTCCTCTTGGCCATCACTTCTTTCTTTTACCAGCTCAGAACATGAAAGGGAGGCCAGAGGCAGAGTGAACACCCTGCACCCACATTGACACCATGGGGAAAAGACAGCCATCCACCACAGGTGGCAGAGAGGAAAGCTGGAGGAGCCAAGGGACGATGATGGCATTGTGAGCCACCCTCCTGGCTTGAGTCAGCTGAGGTGGTTTGGGGGTCTTCTGGGAGGCAGACTTTAATGTTATGTTATGTGTCCCCATTTGACAAACATTTATTGAGCACATACAATGTACAAGATATGATTTTAGGCTCTAGGGATATAGCAGAGCAAAAAGATATGGAGGGGAAGAATATTCCCACAGAGGGAGCAGCTAGTCCACGGTCAGGGTGGAGGCACACGTGCCTCAGAGGAATAGCGATGGGCTGGGTGCAGGGGGAACAAAGTGAGCAAGACGGAGAGTGGGAGGAGATGGGGTCTGACAGGTGACAGTGGCAGTAGGGATGAGAGGGATTATCTAGGGCAGGGGTCAGCAAGCATTTCCTGTAAAGAGCCAACAGATTTGAGCTAGATTTGAGCCTTGGCAGGCCATGTGGTCTCCACTGCAACTGCTCAAGAAAGCAGCCAAAAACATCATGTCAACAAAGGGTGTAGTGATCCTGAAACTTTATTTACATCAGGCAGCAGGAAGCTAGGTTTGGCTGGAAGGCCACAGTTTGCAGAACACGAATGCAGGCCATGTAGATCAGGATAAGGACTCGGACTTTTACTAGAAGTAATTGATTGGCTCTTGGAAGGCTTTGAATATGGGAGTGAGAGGGTCTGAAATGCATCTTAACAGGATCACTCCGGGTGTTGGGTAGAGAATAAAAATTAAAGGTAGGGGGCATGAGGGGAATCTGGGAGACCTGTTCAGAAAGGACTGCAGTAGTCCAGGCTCATGTCACATAAAATATTTCCTTGGTTTCCCAATCATCGGCAAGAGTATGACAGTGTTTCTCAGATGACTTATTCAACCTGCCCTGTGTCCTGCAGAATCAACAATACCCACCTCCCCTCAAGAGAAGAGGACCCCAAGTGCTTTGCAACTTGATTTGCCAAGCAAAACATGAAGAATTTTGTATCTAATTGAAACAGTGAGGGGAGCTCTTAAATAGGCAACATGCAATTAGCCAAATTGGAATAGACACAGGACACCAAGGCTCATACACCCACAAAAATAGAAACCAAGAGCAGCCCAGCCCCGATCTCAGGTGAGCTACAAGTGAATAAGACCTGGAACCAGGGCGTTTTTTTGACTTGATGGTAGAACAGGCTCATTACAAACACTGGGATTTGAGCAACAATAATGGAGAAGCTATTTTTGTCCCATCTACTACATGCATTGTGGTGGCCTTGGGGACAGGGAAGGCTCATGATGCAAAGCAGCTATGTCAGATGCAGGTCTAGCTGAGAGACACATGCTCAATAGCCACCTGTTGGTACAAGAGCCATGTTGGGTGAAGAGAGGGAGGAGGTGGACAGACACAGGTGTGGCCTCTCCATCTTCCTTCCTTCCTTCCTTCCTTCCTTCCTTCCTTCCTTCCTTCCTTCCTTCCTTCCTTCTTCTTTCCATCTACTGAGAGGAATACTCACCCTCATTCTCCCTGCCCTGAGTGGCCAAATCCCCAGGCAGGCCCCTTCCCTGCCCCAGGGAGGAACCCTTATTGGTCTGTGCCAGCTGTGGGGTGCTCATTCTCTTTCTAAACTCGGTGGCCTTGAGAATGTGCCTATGAGAGTCCCTTACTGGAGGGAGTGTAATTGAACATCAGCCCATCGGCTATGCTTGAAAATCCATCCCTGCCTTGGCCATGACTCATGTCTCCCTTGGGCTGCTCCCAGCCAGCGACAGAGTGTGGCAGGGATACTAAGGCAGGGAGACCCGGGACTCCTCCCACAGGTAACTGCCTTAAGTCTTACCAAGGGCCCCACTGAACATTCCTTAGGCTGCACTGCAGTGCATTCTTCACGCCACCTTCCTCCTGCCCTCTCTCCTTTACTAGGGGTCAGACCCATGTTACTATCTGCTGGCCCCAACCCCATCCCTTCCAGCTCCTCCCCACGTTCTGTCACAGACATTCCCCCTCCTACATGTCTAGCATGTTTAATCCTATCCCAGCATCTGCTTCTTAGAGAACCTAGACCAACACATCAAGTAGCAATTAAAGCATGAGCATGTGTTACAATTTGGCCAATGAGACGCAAAGGGGAGTGTTGGGAGGGCAGCTTCTAGGAAGCTTTTCTTTATTCTTAGAAAAGGGACCAAGGTTAGGACAGTTTTTGTTGTCATTGCTATTGTTTTGTTTGTCTCTTCACTGCCTCAGGACCAGGGGTGGGTCAGGATGTTGTGGGGTATAATGCTTGTATAATTTGAAGTGTCTTCTTTAAGTAAGAAAATGTACATGCAGTTTCTTTCCCAAAACTTCACAAAGGTGTGTGGCCACCTGAGCACACTGCTAGGCCTTGAAGGGGCCTGTGAAAGTGAGAGACCCTGAAGCTCAAGTTTCATTAGCTTCATGGAAATATTCCTCCACTTCTGATGTTGCCATCAGCGTGTGCTGACTGGAGCTGGGCCAGCCATCCTGGGATCACAAGCCAACATAACAGAAGGAATCATTGGTGGTTCCACTGATTTACTGAGCTCCCTGAGTCCCCAACTCTGCAAACACCCTACTTCTAGATTTAGAGTTAAGCTAAATGAATGAATAAATGTCCTACTCTTTAAGTTAAATTCAGTTGGATTTATTCTTATTTGCAGCCAAAAGTATTTTAACTGATTTCAGATTTATTTCTGAAAAGGTTTCTTCCGCCAACCCTATCCCATGTTTTGTACTAGATGATGAAGAGTGATGTGGGATGAGAAAAGACAGGAAAGAAGAGGTGGGAACTGCCTTAGCCATGGGGTCCCCACAGGTGATGTTTCCTTAGAAAAATCCAGAAATCCTTCTAAGCAGACACAAGTGAATGAATAATTGAGTTAGAGAATACACTTGATGGTGGGAAAACGGTGAGTGTCCTGACAAAGAGGAAAATGTTCGAGACTTTGGTTTTGATATGGAGCTGTGAGTCACTAGAGAGGCAACAGGGGAGGTCCTCAATCACGTCAAAACTGCTGGGCCATCCCAGCTGTATCACTGTGGAATACAATGAGAACATCTCAGGGGACAAAGCGCTAGCATCAAACCATAGGGTTTCACAGCACACATAAAATGTTTCTACCTGAGCCAAAAATATTTTAACCAAAAACTGGTATCTTTGTTTCTGTCAGCTAATGATGGCTTATGGCATGTACCAAGCCCTGGCTTTATTTCCGGCACTATGCCAGCACTTTACGTAGAGCATTTCATTTCATTCTCATAGCAAATTTATGATGGAAACATTCATATTCCCAGGAACAGGTGAGGAAATTGAGGATCAGAAAAGTTGAATAACTCGCTTGAATGCACACAGTCAGGAAATGATGGAACCAGAATCAAATCCCAATAGTGCAGATCTAGCACTAGCTTTTTCTTGCCTCATTTTTCTCTTCTCAAGACCTTCACAATTTCCCACAAACCTTTTATATTAAAGGCTAGATCCTATATATTTTCAGCTTCTTGGGCCAGGCAGTCACTATTGCAACTACTACTCCACTCTGCTGTTGCTGTGCAAAATCCACCATAGGCACTATGTAAATAAATGAGTGAGGGTAGCTGTGTTCCAATAAAACTCTACCTGCAAAAGCAGGCAATGGGCCTGATGTGGCCTTTGGGCTATAATTTGCTGACCCCTGCACCAGGTCGTCACTCACTTCTATTCGCCTTTCCCTGCCTTCTAACCACCCCTGCGCTGTGATGCCCATTGCTAGTGACACACAGATGTTAGGTTAGTGTTAGATGTGGTTAGATGACTCCAGATTATGTGACAGCATAGGTGGCTTACCATGAAGTCACTGAGGCTTCAGCTCATAGGCTCACCTGTAGGGGTTTCTTCCAAGACTCTGGGTGTGTCCCTAGCAATGGGACTGCATGTAAATGAAAGAATGAGTAAACAAATATTTCAATTGCCTGATGATGATCTTTCAATAATACTTCCTCTCCCACTTGTTTTTCTTCATTTCTGGTGGCATTGAGACGGTCGTGGGCATTTTAGAGATCCGGGCTAAGAAGAGCCATTTAGTTTGGATCTAGTGGGGTATTTATGCTGTTCACCGTCATTGATGTGTCTGGTTCGGCTATTGCTTGCTGCCACAGGATGGAAACAGCTTCCAGGGCACTTCCACAATACACTGTGACACCCATCCATGGTTGTAACCTGAAGTGCAGGGCCAGAGAAGGCGTGGTGCCATCAGAGCGTCCCACAGAGTCTGTTACTGGAAGGGAGTGGGTGGAGGGAGAGAAACAAGGTTTAAAATGTAGGGAAACAGAACCCTGTCTGTGGAAGATTCCTTTAAGCATCAGACATGTAATTCCTAAGTGGAGGATTGAGTTCTCATCCATGCCTAATCAAAACAGAATTTCTCTCTTTTCAGGAAAACACTTGATTATGCAGCATCCATGATTGTGAACGCACTACACATTTTTTATGAGTACTGCACAAAACAGTAAGGGACTTAGTGAATGTTAGCTATTTTATTTCATTTTCCCTTCATTGTTCTATAAGAATGAATGGAAAACAGGAAAAATGGATAACATTGATATTAGTGCTAAGAAATACAGTTCTTAGAAATGTAACACTATTAAGAACCAAGAGGGAAAACAGGGAGCAGAAATTCAGTCCATTTTTAGGTTGAATTGGACACTTACTGATATAAGCTGGCCAATCATATTCATTTGTGAAGGAAAAGAACTAAATCGAAGAACATGCACCTAGTATAAGAACCACATCATCAAAAATGATGCATAAGTAGGAATTCTACTATAATTTCTTTGTAACAAAGAAGCCTCTCATCCTTCTTTCCATATAACATTTGACTTATGCACACATTTTCAGTAGCTTATTTGTATAAAAGTCAGACACTAACTACGGATGCTTCATGTCCCAGAGCCTCAGTTTCTTGATCTGTAAAATGGGGGATAATACCATGAGACCTCCATTAGGAAGATTTGTGAAAATACCTAGCAGAGGGTCAGGCCCCAGTGAGTGCTCAATACACTGAATTCTCTTTTCCCCACCAGCGCGTTGAACATGGGGTTATGAGTTAAACACTGTTGAAGGTCTTCTTTGCCAGTTTGCCAACGTCCATGCCATTTCCCAGTCTGGCCAATGGCTTCGGGACAATGCTGAGTAGCATCCTACCCTTGCTCAGAAATGATTTCAACAGAAATGATGCAGACCCCTGGTCTGAAATGAGGATGTCTGGTAACCTGTGGTGCCAGAAATGGGCCTGGAGTGATAAGCACACCAGAGGAGTGTGGGAAAGAAGACAAATACCTGCAACCTGTGTGGAAAGAGGAAACAATGGGGAGCCCAATTTTTATTGAACTGGGCCTGCAGTGGGTCCTCTGAGAGATGTGCTCACATCATGTACATTTTACCCTCACATCAGTCCTACAAGCTGGAGGTCATTATCCCCTTTCACAGATGAGGAAACTGAAGCAAACTGATTCCAGGGAACTCGCCCGAGGATACACAGCAGGACAGCAGCAGAGGGGGACTAGAGCCCCAATTCCCTGAATCCATCTCTAGTGGTCTGTGATACTTACTCCTCCCCCATCACGGATTCCATGGCTCTCCCAAGGCTTTGGGATGGCTTCCCTGGTTCTGCTCTGCTCCTACCACCCACCACCCACCAAGCAAGAGGGAGAACATTCTGTAATGTTGCTTGTACTGATAAGCCAAGCATCTAGAAATTCTAAGGTCACAGGGATGTCTCTGAGGATGCCAGACCAAGAATTCCAAGTCCAGAGAGTTCTATTTTTAGTTTATCTGCAAGAAAACACTCTACCCAGATCTTCATTTGTTCATTTGCTCATTCATTCATTCATTCACATGTGAATTGAGTAGTGCCATGCTGGATGCAGGGATGCAATGGTGAACATGACAGACATGGATCCTCTCTTCCTGGACCTTACACTCCAGTGGAGAAGACAGACAAACAAATAAAGAATATTAATTACTGCAAAAGGTGATGAGGGTTGGGTAGGAATCCAAATAGGAAATTGAGATGGAGATGAAAAATTTGGGTCTGGAAGTACGGGGAGGCCCCTCTGAAGAGGTGACATTGAATCCTACTTCTAAGGGATGAGGAGGAGGCAGACAAACAACAGGTGAAGAGTAGGGGTGAAGCTTCTCAGGTGAAGCTTCTCAGGTGAAGGAAACAGCATGTGCCAAGTCCTGAGACAGGGAAGTTGGGCCTGTTGGGGTTACTAAGATGGCCAGTGTGGTGGAGCATGGGGAGAGCTCGAGAGAGAAGTCAGAGCTGAGTTTGAAGAAGTTGTCAGGATCCAGCTAATGGAGGGTCTTGTAGTCATGGGGAGGAGCTTGGGTTTTTATTTCACATGCCATGGAAAGTCACTGAAGTTGAAAACCATTGCCTTCTAGCTGTATTTTAATGGAATAGTCAATCTGTAGAAATAAGAAAACCTCAAGCTGGATGTTCATCTCCAAATGGTAGACTGACTGCATGAGTGGTCCCTATTCTTCACCCCTCTCTATATCCATGCCCTTTGCATGTCCTTTTCCAATTCTTCTCAATAAAGATTCACCTAGAATCTGGACTAGATGTCACTTACGCTGGCCAAAGGACTGTAAGCAAATGTCATGCAAGCAGAGAGTTGAAAAAGTACTTGTAGCCTTCTATTTCCTCTGCCATCACCAGAAAACATAGCTGGCCTATCTGGAAGGAGAAAGATATGTACCAGAGCTGAGACCCAGTCATGTCATTGAAGGCCATCCTAGATTAGCCAACAATAAGCCAAGTCCTATACCTGTGAGTAATTGTGGGTAAATCAGCTGAGCTGATCACAGGCACAGGAGTGAGCCCAGCCAAAATAAGCCCAGCTGGGAACACACGGACCGTACAGACTTCGGAGCTAATAAATGTTTATTGTTATATGTCACTGAGGTTTTGTGGTTGTTTGTTACATCGCATTACAGTGGCAGTAGGTAACTGATGCATCAAACTCAAACTGCCTAAATCTAAATTCCTGAAATCTCAAAATTGATTGTTCAGATGTAATGTTTGAATGCCTTAGATCCTTCCAGCATGAACCCTGAACTTCCCATAAGGAACTTTGGATTCCCAGCTCAGCTCTGCTATTTATTGCCTGTCAAAGGTTGCACAAGGTATTTCACTTCCCTGAGTTTCAGTTTCCATATCTGCAGGATGGGTTTAATGATCCTACCCATCCTATGATACTGAGACCGTTAGAAGAAACAAGTGAGAAAACGTTTTCCAGATATTAAAAACTCTCTCTGCAACCCTTAGTCATAATCATTGTCTTTATGGATGGAGAGGAGAGAATAAAATGAAACAGAAAAGAGAAAGCATGGCATGGAGAGAGGGATAAGAGCTTTCATATAGCCTTGAGTTGAGAGTGTGCTGTGGTTAGTATCAAATCTGTTGTAGGGAAGAACCAGAGGGCATAACGTGTTTTGGTTGTAAATCACTTTTCGGGTGATGAGTTAAAAAGGATAATCAGAAGCTCAGAAACCAGAAGCCCAGGGGGGCCCTCCTGGGCTGGCACTGCCCAGGGATGTTCCATTGGGCAGATATACGTGGTCAAGGTGTCCTACCTATTAACATGGTCCCGAGGCCATGAGGGCTAGTAAGAGTAAAGACCCTCTCCCTGGTCAGGCAATAATTGAGGGTGGCTCCCCGTCCTGTGCCCTGATTCCACCTCCTCTTTCCTAGGAGGCCCTGCTTCATTGATTCCTCTCTCCCTCTCTCTCTCTCTTGCCCCTTAAAGCCCTGCCTGGCCCTGAATCCTCCTTAGAATAAAAAAAAGCTCAAGCCCCTCAATTCTGAAGTCTTCTCTCCTCCTGCCATACTCTCTCCACTCCTCCGCTTGCTGCCACCCTTCTTCACTTCCTACTCCCCAACTCTCTCCATACACGCTTACTTCTCAGAAGCATTCAGTTCAAGTTGTTTCTTGGTCTCTAGCAACCAACTGCTGATAAAATATCAGAGACATTACATCCCTAATATCACCCATTTCCAGTGTTGTTCTGAGGGCTATGACTTTGGTTTTGATACCTATTACTTTTGATTTAGAAAATTATGGTAATCTCTGGTCTCTCTCTTTGCATTCCATGTCATTTCTGGACTCTACGCTCTGAATCATAGCTCTGAGCCTGGCTCTCCCTTGCTCCAAATCTCTCAATGGCTCCTCATTGTCCATAGAAATAGTTTAAACTCTCTCAAGTGCTTCAACAGACCATTATGCTTTGGTCTCATCCAGCTTTCCAATTTTATTTCCTACCACTCTCATTCATGAATCCTGTGCTCCTATCAAACTTAATTATTGGTCATTCCTTGTATATACTCAATACTTTAATGCCTCCACACCTTTGCTCAGGCTCGTCCTCCTTCCTAGACCATCCCTGCAATTTCTATACACCTGAATTATACCAAATCTTCACAGTCCAGCATAAATACTTCCTCCTCCATGAAGCTTTATTTTATCTTCTGAGGATAAATAAATCTTTCCCTGGAAATTGATATTTTGGACCATTTTTGTATAGTTTTGTACATATTATATCTCCCTTATTGGACTGAGGACTTCTTGAGAGCACAGGTCATCTATGTACCACCATAAATACTCGGCATGGTGCACTGCACACAGCAAGTACCCAATTAGCATTTTTGAACAAATAAATGAGTATATTTCAAAGTATCATTGGCATAAAGATGGTAGCCATAAATCATAATCACTAATTATACCATATACTAAAGTCACTTTTACCATACTAGTTAACAGAGGGGTTGCAAACTCAAAAGACTATCAGGGTCAGGAAAATAGCATAGACAGTAAAACAGGCTTGGGTAAGTCTAGAGGCGAGCATTATAGTATCTGCTGCATCTGACGGGGACAGCTACAATTCAGTAGCGAGCAATCATTGGCGGTTAGAAACATTGGCCCAGCATTACAGGTCATTCGATTACCACAGAGACAGTAGAAATACAAATATTTACATAAAATCTTCCAGTTTTTAAAAGTTTGCAACTAGCTCAGTTTTTTAACAGCTGGGCTGTCAATGTGCAAGTTCTGTGTTGGAGAACACTGTATTCTGTTTAAGTGAAAACACTCATTAATTGACTTACCAGATATAATATACCCTGTCAAAGACGGCTGGCTCTCTGAGAATCAGAGCCTCCTGCAATGCATTTAAGGCCGGCTCCATGGTTGATTCAGAAGGCACTTTGTGGCTTTGCCATGTCTAGGCATCTCATTTCCAACATCAGTCATCATCAGGAAAAACAGAGAAGAGCTTTCTGGGAGCTGAAACCCTCTGCTTGTCTGTATTCTAGAGACAACTACATTGCTTTTTTTTTATGACTGCATCTATTTGCACGCCTGTGCTCATTTCCTCTCAGCCTCCTGCACTGAGCGATTGCTCTGCTGGCCTCTGGGCAAGAATCAGAGAACTCCGAGGCCAGGTTTCCCAGCCCTTTAGATTTTGTACAACCTTAGTGGCTTGGCAGAGCCCAGACCCAGGGAGCTGAGGGCCAGACAAGGAACTACCACACTCCTCCAAAGCCCCAGATCATGTTTCTACCATTCTTATGGGCATTATTAATACTTGATGGTAACAAGGATTATGTATTGAGCCTCCAAGCTAGGCATTTGATGAGCTTGCTGAACTGTCACAACAATCCTGCAAAGTAGATAGTTGCACAAATTATCAGGAGAGTTAATGGCTATAACAAGACAACAGCAAAAAACCCTGTGGTTGAGCACAAAGAAAGTTTATTTCTTGCTCACCTCACAATCCAATGTGGTTTGGATTAGTGGGGGTCGGAGAGCTCTACTCCATTAAGTTATTTGGGGACCAATGATCCTTCTTCCACCTTGTGGCTGGGCCCTCCTCTGGGATCTCAGGATTCTTTCTATTCAGTGGAGGATGGGGGAAAGAGAACAAGAGTTGCACATGGGAGATGTTTATCAACTGGTCCTAGAAGATCACTTCTCCTCCTGTCCAATGGACCAGAACTCAGTCATGCAGCCATACCAAACTGCAAATATATTCAGGCTATGTGCTCAGGAAGAAGAGGGGAGCCAGAGACTGGTGAGCTCTAGCAGCCTCCACCACAGCAGTTATTCCCATTTCCCTGCCAAGGAAAATAAGAGTCTGAGAAGTTACATCACTTGCCTAAGGCTTATATGGCAGAGCTGGGCCTCAACCTGGGCTGGCCTGGCCCTAATGTCCTGTTTTTCATTGCCCTACTTGGTCCTTTTTGCATGTCCCATTCCATCTTATACTGCCAGTATTAATCAATGTGACATACCCACTCCCATAAGAGAGCACTTGCATCTGGAGATGCTCCCCCTTTCTCTCTCAATAAATATTTTTTAAAAACCATGTGTTTTTTATTTACCACTTGTATTGGTCAGCTAATGCTGTATAATAAACAATACCCAAAATTAATAAATTTTACAAGTTATTTATTATAACTTAATAATATGTATATTATTATATGTATATGTATAACTTACATATTCACAGATCAGTTGGGGTTTGATTTATTGAAGCTGGTCTTCACTGAAATTAACTCCGAGATGACAGTGTTTCTTTTTTTTTTAAGATTTTATTTATTTATTCACGAGAGACACAGAGAGAGAGGCAGAGACACAGGTAGAGGGAGAAGATGAGAGACTCGATCCCAGGATCCCAGGATCACAACCTGAACCAATGGCAGACACTCAACCACTGAGCCACCCAGGTGTCCTGTTGACAGTGTGTCTTATTCTTTAGAACCACTGGTATGTTTTTCTCATGGCAATGACAAAAGTGTGAGAGGGAGTGAAAGCAAATTATTTAAGGCCTAGTCTTAGAACTGGCCACTTTTGTACACACTTTGTTGATTAAAGTGAGCCACATGGCCAACCCTGACCTCAGTAGAGTGGAAAAATATACTTTGCTTCTAGCAGGGCAACTGCAAAGTCACACAGCATAGGGTGCAAATACAGGGTTGGGTGAATAATGCAGTGTTTCACATGGCTGTACCTGTAGTACCTGGCACACTGCATTGTATATCAGATGTGTGAAATAAATGTTGTTTGAATAAATCTAGAGGGTATTCCTAGAAATTAATCTCTCTGGGTGAATAAAAACCCCACCAGTTGATAAGGATTGACTAATATGGAAGGGTCATATATTAAAAGACTGATTTGTATTTGTTCTTTCTAAATCTTTCCCTTCCTGCAGTTCAAGCAGGGAGCTGGGTGGACTTTGTGTGCCTACTTATAGGGTGGAAGAGTTGAAGCAAACTGGAGCTAGTTTTTTCCATCTTCTGTTCATATCTCAGCCATTTGAAGAGAAAAATGACAGTCTCCCCAAAAAAGAAGAGAGGAAAGATATACTTTTGAGAGGGGAAGACTTAACTAGCCAGGAAGAGGACCACTGAGCATGGAATGCAGCAGACACCCACACACTGCTCTGTGGCTGATTCTGAGAAGACGTAGGAGCTTCAGAGAGGGCAACTGTTCAAAGTTCCTAAGATAGACAGATCCTGGGCCCATCCACCAAGATCTCTATACCCTGTGACACCAGACACAAGTAGTTCTGAATACCAGAGTCCCCACAGACTAGGACAGTGAGAACACCTGATCAGTTGAGCCTCCCAAATCCTGTTAAGGAGTCCTCAATATGGTTGGTGACTAAATTTCCCACATTGGGTAAGGGTCTAGTGTCATAATTAAGATGATTTAAAGAAAATCATCTTAATGATTTTAAGGAACGCTACACATGTGAGTTAGGTAAGTTATTCACACTTGTTAAACTATGAAAATTGTAGCTGGGCATTGGCAAACCAAGGCTCTTTGAAAGCTTAATGTAATAATAGTATTTCAACATTTTGAGGACATTTGTTACCATTTTCACTTGAAACCTTGCAGATCCATACAAAGGCCTGCAGGAAGTACTAGGGGAGAGATGCTGATAATAAAATCAAGAACCTTTCTCCCTCCCTTGCAGGGTTTGGGGGCTCTTTTGTAAAACCCACACAATCCCAGACTGTGAAGTTAAATTGGCAACAATGTTTAAATTATGCAGGCTTCCAGCTGTGCTGTGATGTTTGCACACTTTCTAGGAAGTGACTAATTATAATTATTGCTTAAATACAAAAGATACCATCATTAAAAGAAAAAGAGAAAATAAATCTTACGTGTTTAGATCTTATTCTCCTAGCATCGGCTATTTTCATTCACTTATACTGGGATTGCTAGCTAAAGGACAGAAGGGACACGCTGATCTTCACACTACATGTGAGGAAATGGATTTAAATGTTTGTGGGTCAAGTGAGGACACCAGACACAAGACAATTCCGAAGACTAAGAATCTGATGTCAGCCGGTCACTTCACCAGGAGGAAAGGAGGGAGGAGCAGAAGAAACAAGGAGCAAGCCATCAGCGGAGCTGGGTTCTCACCCCGGCTCTCCCCCTCATCATTTGTGGAAATTCATTTAGCTTCTCTGTGTCTCAATCTTCTGACCTGCAAAGTGGAACCAACAAAGCCTGCCCTAGTTGTTTGTTAAGGGTTGTGTGTGTGTGTGTGTGTGTGTGTGCGCACATGTGTGCATGTGTGTGAGAGAGAGAGAGAGAGAGAGAGAAGAGAGAATATTTTTTCCCTAAGACACAACCACTATTTTTTGAGGGCTCACAGGGTACCAGGCCTTGGGCTGGAATCTGTGGGTTTGAGTATAAAGAGGAAACACACAGCACTTCCCTTCCTTTGCCCCTTCAGCCTTCCTACTTATCTTTATTGTGGTGGTTTTCCCTCTCACTACTAGGGACAGGATCCAGGCCTAGTCCCATCCCCAGCACCTGCCATTGTGTCTACACAAGGTAAACACTCAATAAATATTATTTGGAAGAAGGAAGAAAGACACATTGTCTCATACTGATAGAGAATGATTTCGGTGTGTTGCTCTTGCCTCATCTCTACCATCAACTCTTTGAAAACAAGGGGCGTGTCTGACATTTCTGACTTACTACAGTGCCCCATGATTCTGCACATGCAATTGTTCATACATTTCCATGAATACTAATTGAGTCCCTATCCTGAAGAAGGCTCTGTAGTAGGTGCTGAGGGCACAGCACTGAACAACAGAGTCGCCCATCCAGGCTCGAGGGACTTAAATCAGAAAGGTGGAGACACCAATTGTCAGTGAATCACCCAACCAAGAAAAATCCAACTGTAAATTGTGAACAGTAAATAATGCAGCAAACAAGTACTAGTCACTGCCTATCGAAGACCACACTCCTTCTTTCTTTTGCTAACACAACTCTGAATTTGTTTAGGAGCCATATCCCCAGTTCTAAGTGACTCAAGGAAATGTAGAGGGGTTGAACTAAACTGTCTGGATACTTCCATTTCCCTCTGCCACTCATTGGTCTGGAGTGGACATGGGACCCAGTCTTGGCCCAATAGGCTGCAAGGAAGAGTCTTCTAGTGGCTTCTGGAAAATATTCTCCTCCCTGATAAAGGAACAGCCCTTTTGCACTTTTTTCTGTCCTTCCTGCTTGGGATGCAGTCGTGTGACAATATTTGCAGCTATGGCAGCCACCTTGTCATGCTAAGGGACACACTGTTGACACACAGATGATGACAGAGCAGCCATACTTGGGTTCCTGATGGCATCTGTTGGTGTCTCTAAAGAAGCCCCATGAGCAGCTTCCTTTTTCCCATTCTGAGTTCTGAACATATTGAGAAATCAGATAATGAAGAAAGACGAAAGGAAAAATATCTTGTCTGCTAATAAGTGCTTGGGTATGAGATGTAACTTAATGGGACACCCAGTTGGGTTTGAGCCCCCAAGTTAGGCAGACTTGGTACTAGAAATACAGATCACAGCCCTAGAAGCAGAGACTGAGTCCTGCAGGTGGCACACTCAGCCCCAAGGGGTGCTTGGCCGAATTTACCAAACCCTCAAGCCATTCTTCCTCCCCAAGGATGGAGAGAGCAAAGGCGAAGAAAGAGATCAGGAGTTACAATGATTGAGCTTCTTCCACACAGAAGGAAACTTCAGGCAGGGTTACCAAACTCTGCTCCCTCATCCCAACCACAGAGTTGAGCCATGGCACCAACTTTAGAATTGCCTTCAATTCTCCTATTAAATGAGACTTATAGTCAATTGGAGAAGGACAAACATTATATGGTCTCATTCATTTGGGGAATATAAAAAATAGTGAAAGGGAATAAAGGGGAAAGGAGAAAAAATGAGTGGGAAATATCAGAAAGGGAGACAGAACATGAGAGACTCGTAACTCTGGGAAATGAACTGGGGGGGGTGGAAGGGGAGGTGGACGAGGGGTGGGGGTGACTGGGTGACGGGCACTGAGGGGGGCGCTTGATGGGATGAGCACTGGGTGTTATTCTATATGTTGGCAAATCGAACACCAATAAAAAATAAATTTACATATAAATAAATAAATAAATAAACAAATAAATAAATAAATAAATAAGACTTATAAATCCTGATTCTTTTAGTTACTTTCAGGCAGGTGTTCTGTTCATTATAGCCAAAGTATCTTAAGGGTCTAAGCACCATAAAGGAAATGCAGAGGACAGTGAAAGGGCTGATACAAAGGGGAATTTCATTTTCATTTGGACAAGGGTGTAGGTAGTCATGGAAATCATCTCCAGACTTATGCTGTCCAAGCTGCTCTTGAAGGATGGGGCAGGGAAGGCTTCACGGACAAAGAAAACAGAAGAGAGAAGACCTCGAGGCATCAAAAGAAGGTCCATATAGCCAAAGTCGACTCAGTGAGAGTG